>NC_065447.1:64726468-66178452 GCF_917563875.1 Diabrotica virgifera virgifera
CGACTCGTTCCCGCTATTATATTACATATCTTAATGACATTATTGTGTTCGAATAGAACCGTCCTGAGGGTTTCTATTTGGATCTTTTCCAGTTTAAGGAATAGCAGAACACATGTAATAAGTTGTTGCGTCTCACACCATAATAGTTTTGAGACCATATTTGTCCGGTTTGTTAGGTATGTACATTTTAAATAGACATATTATGCCCTCTAGCTATTCATCTATAGTCACATATTCGTATAAAGTATAGTTACTTTTGCAGTTTGTTATATAAATAACTCCCATATTTCTCTTATTGCTAAGAATTTGTCCACTGCTGTCGGACTTTTGTCATAGTGTTACGAAATATTGGGACACCAATTTTTTCTGACCATGTGTCTTCTAGGGAAAGCTGTGTATCTTTTAAAACGCCAGCAAAATAAAGAAATCCAAACAAAGTCATAACTTGTGTCATTCATTTGTTATAAATATAGCTGTTCCGAAGCATATTTTGATTTAGGTAGTTATATTTCTTTATTTGTACTATTGACAATTATATCCAAAATTTCATTGGTGAAAAATCTCTGCCATGTTTCTTTCCCATTTTTGCATCTTCCTTTTAGACCAGGTAAATGCAAAACAATATTTTTTAACAGCTTCTTGTTTTCGTCGCTAATGGCTGTGACTACCATTTAAAATCATTACGACCAGAAAATCTGGGACGATGTTCTGAAGGCTCTACGTAGGTTCTATCTTCTTCTGTACTTCTTGTAATGTATATTCATCAGGTATAGAATCGCTGACTAAACAGCCATCCTCATCTTCCTTATTTTCTTCATCTAAAGACTCCTAGCCACTAATTACTTCACTCGATTCGTCTTTGTACCTATATCTCATCCTAAAGTTTTTTTTTCGTAAGAGGGCGCCTTCTTTCATACAACGCCCTTTTTTCAGCAAGTTGTAGCTATTTATTATCCATTTTCGTATAATAATAATTAGGACTCTTACTTATCTGAAATCTTACTTTGAAAAAATTATAACGTACACAACGTACGGTCAAAAGTCACGAAATTACTTATTTTCGATCGTTATGAAAATCAAGCCAAGAAACATACACGCACCACGTACACGCACTATAAGCTACCAACTACGTGGGTGATCCGGTAAGTACTTAGCCCCGGCGCAAATTGATCCTAAACGAGACACAACCTGCACCGGCGAACTGCGTAGACAGTTTTGCGCATCCTACCAGTGGCGGCTCGTCAGAGGAGGCAAGGGAGGCTTAGTCTCCCCATAAATTTTTTACACACGCTACACTGTTTTGTTTATCATGAATCGCGAAAACAACAAGCACTCTTACTATTATACAACGTGTAAATTCCATATTATCACTAAATATCCATACGCACGGAGCATTAGCATTAGAACGCATGATTGCGTCTCAGTTTTTTTATTATTATTGTAGGCAGGACCCTGGGAGTCTAAGGGAGGCTAAGTAGCTTCTCGGCTCCGTTGCGTGCATCTCGGGACAACGAGTTTTAGGGTCCTGACTAAAAATATTGAAAAAGCTAAAAGTGCGAATTTTGTTATGAAATTTGGTATATGGGGTTAGACTAATATTTGGAACAACTTGTTCAAATAACTTTTTCCGATATCTGTAACGCAAAGCAAAATATCGGTAATTTATCGTGTTTTTGAATTCGCAGTAGGCCGCGTTTAGAATTAAAAAAATTCAGTTGAGTATCTTAAAAAATGTGAAGCTTCATCCTGTATGGACTGCAAAACTTCAAATCTGTATTTATTTTGATATGCATATCTACTTACAAAGATGGAATTGTTAACAAATAAACGACACAAACTTTGGTATTAAACTTTTACAATTAGACTAACTATTTTTAAAATATGATATCATGAAATTATGAATTATGATGATATTATGAAATGTAAATAAAAAATGGGGCCCTAAATTACATTTTTTTGCGCATTTTTTTGCTAGTGCAAATTTGTCTAGATATTTTACAGTTATTTATAGCCTCCCCTACTGTAAAAATCACGAGCCGCCACTGCATCCTACTATCAGTGCATGCGTTCGCAGGTCTCGCTTGGGAACGTTTGTTATCCGCGTACAGTTTTCTTGGGCCGTGGGACGCGTGACTCACCGCCAGATGTTTATTTTTACTTGTTTTTGTTTGCGAGAAGGACGTATCTGAAATGAATATGGATAGTATGCACCTTAGTACAATTTATTATGATAAATAAAAATATTAGCATAGTCAACACGCCGAGTGAAAACTGCGTTGTCTTTGTCATTAAATTCTGATAACTTTTGGGAGACTAAATAAGCGGCGATACGAAATTAATAATCAAAGTTATGCCTTTACAAAAACACATTATTAGAAAAATAAGGTGAAAAATGATTCATGTTACTTAAAACCGTGATCGATAAAAATATCGTATTACCCTCAAATTCAACTTGTCGGCATATTAAATTTTTGTTTATTACATTATTACATTTTTGTTTATGCTTAAAAATTAAAAACGAAATATGCAGATTGTGTTATTTTTATGACCGATCAGTAGCGGAGGGATTATGAATTATGACCAGCAGTAATTGTAAATGATTGCGATCCTGCAGTAATTGTAAATGATTGTGATCCGAACAGTAAATTGAGGAATATGAGTTATGATCGAGCAGTAGGGGAGAGATTATTTTAAATATGTAGGTATTATGTGCAGAAATAAAATATGTACTCAGTGTAAGATATCTTTTTATGCACCCGCTTATGATCAAATTCGATGTTTTCGAAAGTCATACCGCTACGACTACTAGGGACGTGTAAGATATTTTTAAAACGTTACTAGTTACAAGTACGGAAATACCGATTTTAAGTTGCCAACTCAATTCAGTACAAGGATCAGATACATCAGTATATTGTAATCAGTATTTGTTCTCAGTACCACTGAGAACCGGTATCAAAAGTAACCGTTACATGTCCGCACTGATTTTGCCCGTCTCTATTCGCCACGTCGATAGCCAACGGTTGGGTTGGGTTGTGTTCAATATGCGGCACGCTAGAAAAATAAATGCTCGGGTCACCCGTCCCGCCGGCGCAGGTTGTGTCTCGCTTAGGATCAATTTGCGCCGGACCTTGCCTCTCCGTTCGATGGCGCCTCTATCGTACGAGAAGCCTACTATCATGTAATAAATTATTGTAGACGGCCTATGTCAAAAAGCAGAATCGGACTCTTAGCCCCGGCGCAAATTCTAAGCGAGACACAACCTGCACCGGCGAACTGCGTAGACAGTTTTGCGCATCCTACTATCTGTGCATGCGTTCGCAGGTCTCGCTTGGGAACGTTTGTATTCGGCGTACAGTTTTCTTGGGCCGTGGGACGTGTGACTCACCGCCAGATGTTAATTTTTACTTGTTTTTGTTTGCGAGAAGGACGTATCTGAAATGAATATGGATAGTATGCACCTAAGTAAAATTTATTATGATAAATAAAAATATTAGCATAGTCAACACCCCGAGTGAAAACTGCGTTGTCTTTGTCATTAAATTCTGATAACTTTTGGTAGACTAAATAAGCGGCGATACGAAATTAATAATCAAAGGTATGCCTTTACAAAAACACATTATTAGAAAAATAAGGTGAAAAATCATTCATGTTACTTAAAACCGTGATCGATAAAAATATCGTATTACCCTCAAATTCAACTTGTCGGCGTATTACATTTTTGTTTATTATATATTACATGTTTGTTTATGCTTAAAAATTAAAAACGAAATATGCAGATAGTGTTATTTTTTATGACCGATCAGTAGCGGAGGGATTATGAATTATAACCTGCAGTAATTTTAAATGATTGCGATCCTGCAGTAATTGTAAATGATTGTGATCCGAGCAGTAAATTGAGGAATATGAGTTATGATCGAGCAGTATGGAAGAGATTATTTTAAATATGTAGGTATTATGTGCAGAAATAAAATACTCAGTGTAAGATATCTTTTTATGCACCCGCTTATGATCAAATTCGATGTTTTCAAAAGTCATACCGCTACGACTACTAGGGACGTGTAAGATATTTTTAAAACGTTACTAGTTACAACTACGGAAATACCGATTTTAAGTTGCCTACTCAATTCAGTACAAGGATCAGATACATCAGTATTTTGTAATCAGTATTTGTTCTCAGTACCACTGAGAACCGGTATCAAAAGTAACCGTTACATGTCCGCACTGATTTTGCCCGTCTCTATTCGCCACGTCGATAGCCAACGGTTGGGTTGGGTTGTGTTCAATATGCGGCACGCTAGAAAAATAAATGCTCGGGTCACCCGTCCCGCCGGCGCAGGTTGTGTCTCGCTTAGGATCAATTTGCGCCGGACCTTGCCTCTCCGTCCGATGGCGCCTCTATCGTACGAGAAGCCTACTATCATGTAATAAATTCTTGTAGACGGCCTATGTTAAAAAGCAGAATCGGACTCTTAGCCCCGGCGTAAATTCTAAGCGAGACACAACCTGCACCGGCGAACTGCGTAGACAGTTTTGCGCATCCTACTATCTGTGCATGCGTTCGCAGGTCTCGCTTGGGAACGTTTGTCATCGGCGTACAGTTTTCTTGGGTCGTGGGACGCGTGACTCACCGCCAGATGTTTATTTTTACTTGTTTTTGTTTGCGAGATGGACGTATCCGAAATAAATACGGATGGTACCTAAGTACAATTGATTATGATAAATAAAAATATTAGCATAGTCAACACCCCGAGTGAAAACTGCGTTGCCTTTGTCATTAAATTCTGATAACTTTTGGTAGACTAAATAAGCGGCGATACGAAATTAATAATCAAAGTTATGCCTTTACAAAAACACATTATTAGAAAAATACGGTGAAAAATGATTCATGTTACTTAAAACCGTGATCGATAAAAATATCGTATTACCCTCAAATTCAACTTGTCGGGGCGTATTACATTTTTGTTTATTATATATTACATGTTTGTTTATGCTTAAAAATTAAAAACGAAATATGCAGATACTAGTGTTATTTTTTATGACCGATCAGTAGCGGAGGGATTATGAATTATGACCTGCAGTAATTGTAAATGATTGTGATCCTGCAGTAATTGTAAATTATTGTGATCCGAGCAGTAAATTGAGGAATATGAATTATGACCGAGCAGTAGGGGAGAGATTATTTTATATATGTAGGTATTATGTGCAGAAATAAAATACTCAGTGTAAGATATCTTTTTATGCACCCGCTTATGATCAAATTCGATGTTTTCGAAAGTCATACCGCTACGACTACTAGGGACGTGTAAGATATTTTTAAAACGTTACTAGTTACAAGTACGGAAATACCGATTTTAAGTTGCCCACTCAATTCAGTACAAGGATCAGATACATTAGTATTTTGTAATCAGTATTTGTACTCAGTACCACTGAGAACCGGTATCAAAAGTAACCGTTACATGTCCGCACTGATTTTGCCCGTCTCTATTCGCCACGTCGATAGCCAACGGTTGGGTTGGGTTGTGTTCAATATGCGGCACGCTAGAAAAATAAATGCTCGGGTCACCCGTCCCGCCGGCGCAGGTTGTGTCTCGCTTAGGATCAATTGGCGCCGGGGCAAATGTGTTTGGTTTAGTGTTTGGTTTGGTCGTGTGTGGAAGCGGGCGTGTCTGGGTATTTTAGAGAAATGAAAAAAGAGCAAGATCGGTTGGTGATTCGAATCTTGTTTTTGGAAGGGAATTCTCGCAGCGAAATTAAAAAGCGCTTGAATGCTGTGTACGGTGGATGACTCTTTTCATTCGATGGTGACCGTCAACAATTGGTTTAACGAGTTTCAACATGACTGCACGTCGATTTTTGATAAGTCACTCTCAGGTGCCCCGAAAACGGCTACCACGGAGGATAACATGAAAGAAATCCACGATCTCGTATTGGCAGACCGTTGTTCTCAAAAGATCTCGTTGTTCATATCCAGCATGAAATTTTGGGCATAAAAAAGCTGACGGCGCGATGGCTGCCGCGTTTTCTTACTCCGGACAATAAACGCAACCATGAGACCACTTCGGAGCAGTGCCTGAGGCTGGTTAAGCGTAATTCAAAGGAGTTTCTACGTTGTTTCATAATCTTCGACGAAACATGGTTCCACTGATACACACCAGAGATCAAGGAACAGTCGATATAGTGGACGTCACCCCACGAACGTGTTCTGAAAAGGGCGAAGACTGTCCAATCGACCGGAAAGGTGATGCCCACCATTTTCTGGTATTAACAAGGTGTGATCTATATTAAATTCCTGAAAAGAGCAAAACGATCACAGGGCTTTACTATACCACATTATTAGGCCGATTCGATGCCTAATTTAAGAAAACAGTCCCAATTGGGGAAGAAAAAAATGCTCTTCCACCATGAAAACGCACTGGTTCACACCTCTGCCGTTGCCATAGCCAAACTGGTCGAATTGGGCTACGAACTTTTGTCCCATCCAACGTATTCTTCAGATTTGGCCCTGTATGACTTCTTTTTGTTTGCAAACTTGAAAAAGTCACTTACCGGGCAGAAATTTATGTGGAATGAGGAGTTCATCACCGCCACGGGAGCCTACTGTGCAGACCTCGAGAAAACGTATTTTTCAGAAGGGTTAAAGGAGGTGGAACATCGCTGGGTCAAGTGTATCGAGGTAAAAGGAAACTACGTTCAGAAATAAATCACCAGTTATCCAAAATTTTCGTTTTTTTTAAGGCTAAGTACTTGCAAAAGAGAGGTGGATCTCCGACAGATGCAAAGAAATAGAAGATCTGGATAAAAAGTATGATAGCTTTAATTTACACAAAAAAATCAAAGAAATGACAGGTTCTAGAAAAAGCACAAGAACGAATACCCTTAAAAATGATAAAGGGGGATATTATTACTAATGTGAACGAGAGATTGTGTCACTGGACCAATTACATCCAACAACTATTTAATGATGAAAGAGAAGAACTGTCATTAGAAATCACAGAGGATACCGGACCACCAATATTAAGAGAAGAAGTTCACTATGCCATTAAAAACACAAAAGAGGGTAAAGCTACTGGACCAGATGATGTGCCCATCGAATTATTAAAACTTATTGTTAAACTTATTAAATCTTATCGATGAAGATGTTCTTGATGTAATGGTTGAACTCTTTAATCTAATATCAGACTGCCACAATCCCCAGCAATGGTTTCAAGCGACCTTTGTAGCAATTCCCAAAAAGTCAAGTGCAACAACCTGCTCAGATCACAGAACAATATCTTTAACGAGTCACACACTTTCAAACATTTTTGAAAAAAATACACAGCAGAATTGTTAAAACTCTTGGATATGAAATTACTGACACATACGTTGGCTTTGGAAATGGTATGAGCACAAGAGATGCTTTGTTCGGCTTGAATGTGCTGGCCCAGAGATGCATGGATATGAATCAGGATATATACTTATGTTTTGTAGACTTTGAAAAGGCATTTGATAAAGTTCAACATAAAAAGCTTGTAGATATATTAAAAAGCAAAACTATTGACAGTCGTGATATGAAAATTATATCTAATATATACTGGAATCAAATTGCCAATGTAAGAGTTGACAACCAGGACACACAAGATATCAAAATACAGAGAGGAGTCCGTCAGGGTTGCGTGCTGTCCCCACTAATCTTCAATGTCTACAGTGAAGCGATATTTCAAAAAGCGCTCGCAGATTCAATAGAAGGTATATCTATCAATGGAAAAGTTTTGAACAACTTACGTTTTGCAGACGATACAGTAGTAATAACGGATAACAACAATGATTTACAGAACGTAATGCAACGACGTAATGAACGATGTCATGAGTACGTACTGAAGATGAATTTAAAGAAAACTAAATGCATGATCATGACTAAATCAGCACACGCAAAAATCCAACTGACTATTGAAGATACTGTAATTGAGAGTGTGGATAACTACAAATACTTAGGAACATGGATAACATCAAATGTAAACCAAACCAAAGAAATTAAGACACGTATTGAAATAGCACGTGCATCATTCATTAAACTTAAAAAGTTTCTTTGTTGTCTGGATATAAGGTTAGAACTACGCCTAAGGATGCTTCGGTATTACGTGTTCTCTACTCTTCTTTATGGCTTGGAAGCGTGGACATTAAAACAAGTCCATCTGAATAAATTGGCCGCCTTTGAATTTTGGTGTTACAGAAAAATCCTATGAATATGGATTCAAAGAATGTCAAACGTGGAAGTAACTAGAAGGATAGGAAATAAAGCGGAAATAATATTAACTATCAAAAGACGAAAACTTGAGTACTTGGGACATGTGATGAGAGGGCAAAAATACTCCTTATTACAACTTATTATGCATGGCAAAATCCGAGGAAAGCGAAATGTGGGAAGACGAAGAATATTCTGGCTTAAGAAGTTAAGGGAATGGTTCGAATGCAGTAGTGCAGAGCTATTTATAGCGGCAGTCAACAGGGTTCGCATTGCCATGATGATTTCCAACCTTCGATAGAAGATGGAACTTAAAGAAGAAGTACTTATCGGACGGCCCCGCCCTAATGTGTGTCCCACCTTGACTTTACAGTACAGGTTCTTATGACCAACAGTGATGCCAAATTTTATCAGAAACAGGTTTTAAGCAAATATACTTTTTTCTATAGGATAACTTAGGAATTAATATTATTGACATTTTGTGGCTGTCAGGGGTTCTAAAACATTTTTAACTGAACTAACTAACAATTAATGAACTTCAACGAATCAAACTAACTAAAAAATGAACTAACTAAAATTAATTTAAGGTTTAAAATTTATAATAAATTTTAATGAGGGTGTAAACACATTAAAATGACATTAATTTCAGGTTGGAAATCAGTCATTAAGAATAACAATAAACTGCAATTAGGAACCAAATTTTCCAAATAAACAATCAGTTACCCAATACAATGTTATCAGTAATAATTATAAGTTTATTTGATATTCTTTATTATAATTTAATTTAGGTGAACTGACCATCAACAACTATAATTTATTTATTCTCAACTGTAGTACAATATAAAACTTTACTTAAACTTGACTGACAATCTATTTTATATTTTTCTTGACATTACTTCAGAACTGTCTATACTGTCAATACATATAAATTAACAACCATAGAACATCCACTTTTAATGTTGGATATTCTAACATTCTTAACCAAAAAAAGTTACTACGCATATCGATTATAAAATTGCTGATTACTTTTCGAAAATGACTATCACTCACAAAAAACAATGAAAAATATTGTTTTACTACAATGCTAGTGACTGTAACGGGTTAGTTTTAATTTAACATTTTTAGGGCCCTACATTTTTAGGACCCTGGTAATGTTCGATTGAAAATTCTTTTGAAGAAAATCGGCATCGCCGCGCTAAAAACTCCCATAAGGATTGCATTGCCATATGTTCGTGTACTGTAAAGTCAAGGTGGGACAGACATTAGTAGTACTGAAGTTCTGAGGCCTAGACCGCGCGCAAGCGTATTCAAAAAAATCGTAACGGCTGGGTCACGCGCAACCCCACGTTGCAGTTCGAGGGCTAAAAAAGCAGTTTGTAGTATAACTTAACGAAGAAGAAATATTTAATAAAAATACTCACCATCGCCCATATCGTCCGATATTTTCGGAGGAGGTCCCAGATCATCCCAGTTGAGCACACTGAATAACTTATGTTGCCTTATACTAGAATATCGCTTTTCGTCGCTGGCGCCAAGTCTTTTATTAGGCTCTAAAATTACTAATTGTTCTACAAAATCTTTAACTACTTCGGGGAAATCTTCAGGAAAAGAATAATCCAACTTAAGGATTTTTTGAAATATGAGAAATTCACTATGTCCTAAAAAAATAAACTATTGAAAAATGTAATAAACATTCTATCTATCTATCTATCTATCTATCTATCTATCTATCTATCTATCTATCTATCTATCTACAATTTACAGTCCTTTTTATATCCAAGTTCTGATTTAGGCCTCCCCATCTGCCTTTCATTTCTCCCTGTCCATTAACATTTTCATCCATCTTGGACCAGCATGTTTTTTTAAATCATCTGCCCACCTGCTGTCTTTCTTTGTTTCTTTTTGATTCTGAGTCTCGAGTGTAGCACTTGTTTGTTCCATCTATCGTCCTTCTGCCTGATGTTATGGCCAGCAAATTTCCACTTCATGATTGTGGCTTTTTATGACATCTTTCACCTTTGTAACATTCCGTATCCACTTGCTAAGGTTCTTGGACCTCCAAGTGGAGCATAGAGCTTCGGTGAAAAGTCGCCATCGAGTTCTATTTTGCGCTAAGGCCTTAACATCATTCCTTTCCTTGACCTCTTATCTTGTCCTTGATGGATCTTTTCTAAGTTTGTGCTGGGCGACCTCATTTTCTCTTTCCTTGAGGGTTCCACTCATTCAAGGGCAATCTTTGCAATACTAGAACTATTTTTTCGGACTGTGTGACATTCCAACCCTTTCTGGACTTTACTTCATTTTCTACCCTCATTTTTTTGGTCAGGTGTAGCAGATCTTAGTTTCTGATGATGTTTTGCCAGAAAATATAAACAATTCTTCGTAGACATTTGTTAACAAAGATCTGCAGAGTTTGTCTGTAAGGGATTTTGTTTTTGTCATTTTCCAGATTTCACATCCATGGAGTAGAACAGACATAGCAGCAATGGTCACCAAAATAACAAACGAGGAAGTGGCTCAAGCGCTTCAAAAAATAAAGAAAGGAAAAGCGGTAGGACCAGATGATATTCCTGGGGAAGTATGGAGAGCATTGGGAGAGACAGGAACAAGGTGGCTAGCAGGTTTATTTAATAGAATTATGGAAGTTGGACAAATGCCAGACGAATGGAGAAGCAGTATACTACTACCTGTCTACAAAAACAAGGAAGATATACAACAATGTACAAACTACAGGGCTATAAAACTGCTTAGCCACACCATGAAAATATGGGAAAGAGTAATTGATAGACGGATACGTGAAGAGACCGAAATATCCGAGAATCAATTTGGCTTTATGCAGGGCAGATCAACAACAGATGCAATTTTCATTATAAGGCAGTTGATCGAAAAATACAGGAGTAAAGAAACAAACACTCATATGGTATTCATTGATCTTGAGAAAGTATTTGATAAGAGTCCCTCGAGATATTCTGTGGTGGGCACTCAATAAGAAAGGAGTCCCTGGTGAATATGTAAAGATTGCGAGGGATATGTATGAGGGAGTAACGACTAGTGTTAGGACAGGTGTGGGAGAGACTAATAAATTTCATGTGAAAGTAGAATTGCATCAAGGCTCGGTGCTTAGTCCGTATTTATTCTCATTAGTTTTGGACCACATAACAGCGAAACTACAGGGTAACATACCATGGTGCTTAATGTATGCTGATGATGTCGTGTTAGTAGGAAATAGTGAAAGAGACTTAGAACAAAAACTGGAACAGTGGAGACAAGCTCTCGAGGAAAAAGGTTTAAAACTTAGTAGGACAAAGACAGAGTATTTGGAATGCTCATTTAAAGATAGAGTTACTACAAATAAAATGGTATCTTGGATGGTGAACTGATTGTAAAAAGCAATAGTTTTAAGTACCTGGGATCGGTATTACAGAGTAATGGAGAAATAGATGGAGATGCATGCAGTAGAATTAGGGCTGGATAGATGAAGTGGAAGGAAGCGAGTGTTGTGTTGTGTGACAGGAAAATTCCAATGAAGTTGAAGGGAAAATTCTATAAAACACCCATAAGGCCGGCTATGTTGTACGAAACTCAATGTTGGGCAGTGAAAAAGAAAGAGGAACAACGAATGCATTTGGCGGAAATGAGAATGCTTAGATGGATAAGTGGAGTGACAAAAAAGGATAAAATTAAAAATGACTATATTAGAGAAAGTCTAGGTGTGGCACCAATTGATGCCAAAATGAGAGAGCATAGGTTGAGATGGTTTGGTCATGTTCAACGTCGAGACGTTAATCACCCAATACGAAGAATTGCTGAAGTGCAGATTCCTGGAAGGAGTAGTATACTGGCCAGACCTTTGTAGTATACTGGCCAGACCTCCAAACAGGGTTGAGCATGCTGAAAGCTTGTTGAGCTTTTCATATCCTCATACGAATATCATCTTCTGTATCTCCGCTTTCTGTTACACTTCCAGGATACGTAAAATTTTCCACATTTTCAATCTGCGCGTTGTTAATGATAAACAGTATGTTATTGTTTAATTTTATTAAGCAAGTCATATTTAAGTATCTAGTAAATATCACAACTGTTAAGTTTAAAAATGCAATTTATAGGCCTGGATCCTGCGTACCAAAAAAAGTTTATTAATAGCAAGCTGAAAATTTGTTTATAGCTTAACGGTGTCTAGTCGGACAAACTTCGATGTATGAGAACACTGAAACAGGGGAAGTTTTAATTGTGGAACAAGTTACAGGTTTGAACGTCAGACTACGAAAACGTCCCATGTATTTTGTCAGACAGAACTTAGAATTGATTTGTTACCTTTTCATTAAACTCTCATGCAAAAATCAGACTGCTATTGATCACCAACTGGGCATTGTCGGACTAATAAGTCCCACACGTAGAACATGTCAAATGACAGGAATTATGTTGCTGATAAATAGTAGTCTGATTTCTGCATGAGAGTTTAATGAAAGGGTAACAAATCAATTGAAAGTTCTGTCCGACAAAATACATGGGACGTTTTCGTAGTCTGACGTTCCAAACCTGTAACCTGTTCCACAATTAAAACTTCCCCTATTCCAGTGTTCCCGTACATCAAAGATTGTCCGAATAGACACCGTTAAGCTAATAACAAATTTTCAGCTTGGTATTAATAAACTTTTTTTGGTACGCGGGATCCAGGCCAATTATTAAAAATAATGAATTACCTGTAAATGGCATATCTCCACAAGCCATCTGGTATGCTATACAACCCAATGCCCACAGATCAGAAGAACAACCAGAGGTATATTCTCCTAGCATTTCAGGGCTAATAAACTGAGCTGTTCCTTCAAAACTTTTCCTTCTTCTTCCTGAATCAACATTCTTAACTAAATCATCACCACCCGTGTCATCGAGAATCTTAGAACTGCCAAAGTCTGTTATTACTATATGCCAATTTTCATCAAATAAAATATTCTCGGGCTTTAAATCTCTATGAATAATATTTTTACTATGTAGATATTCTAATCCTAAAGTAAGTTCTGCCAAATAATATCTGGTGCATTCAATACTTAGTTGGTCATGTTTTTCAATCTGTGTGAATAAGTCACCATTTTTTGCATAACTTAGAACAAAATATAGACGTTCAAGGTCTTGAAAGGTCCAGTACAGTCTCACAATATATGGACAGGCATTTCCTACAATTCTCAGTACTTCCTTTTCTCTCATCACATGTTCAGTTTTTCTTTCCCTAATAATATGTGACTTCTCCAGAACTTTAACTAAAAAAAAAGAAGAAATTAATTTCAAATCTCAAAACAATATCAAAAATGTGTTTGTTCCTTCATCTGAAACAATAAAACAGAACTGTATAGTTAGTGGAATCCCCGGTCAGATCTGGCTACCATGGACGACAACAAATGCATATCACCACGTACAATGTAATAACACTATCACCTGAGGAAAAGTAACTGGAACGAGATGAAGAGTTAAAACACATACATTGGGCATTATGGGCCTCTGTGAAGTAAGATGTGAAGGAGAGGAATGTGAAACTTTGAAATCACGGCATAAACTTTCCTATATATCGATGGTGAAAGTTCCCAACCTCCTATGTCAATTTTTGGCTATTTTGTTTTGTTCTAAATTAAAGAGAAATACGTATTTTTACTATTTACAGCTCCTATGTCGTTATTTCATTAATTGGCTTATACAGTGCGCTGGAATAAGTGTTACCCCCCTTAACTTATTTATTTTTAGCACATAAGCAAAACGCTCGGACAGGTTGATTTTTAAAATAATCATAGTATCAATGTTTCGCTTATAGCATCAATGTTTCGAACTTTACGCGATTCCTCTTCAGGTGACAGACACAACTTTGATTTTTTTTAAATGGAATAGTACATCATGTCTGTGACACCTCATTTAAAAGCTTTTGACATACTGATTACAAAAATGTATAATACTTTAATCCTTTTTAAGGCGGTAGGCGCAAAATTTGTTTTTAAACGCATTTATTTTTTTCGAATCCTGAGAAAACTAATAAGTATTTTTGAAAAATTTAAACGCATAATGAAATATTACAATATTATCGAGGGTTAAACGTCCCTGAGAACTTCTATAATGATTATTTTAATAAGTCACAGGGGTGAAAAAGAGATAAAATTTAGTCTGATTTTTAATCTCAAATATCTCATTCAAAAGAAACTTTTTGTTTATTCAAAGGGAGTTTCAGTCTCGGTAATAATGTAATCTTTCATTCTGAGTTTAAATTTTTCAAAAATATTTATTAGTTTTCTCAGGATTCGAAAAAAAAATAAATGTGTTTAAAAATAATTTTAACGAAATTTTGCGCCTACCCCATTAAAAAGCATTAATGTATTATACATTTTTGTAATCAGTATTTCAAAAGCTTTTAAATGAGGTGTCACATGATGTACTTTCCCATTTAAAAAAATCAAAGTTGTGCCTGTCACCTGAAGAGGGATCGCGTAAAGTTCGAAACATTGATGCTATAATATACTATGATTATTTTAAAAATCGACCTGTCCGAGAGTTTTGCTTATGTGCAACAAATAAGTTAACAAGGGGGGGGGTGGGTAACACTTATTCCAGCGCACTGTATATGTCCATATATGAAATAACAACATAGGAGCTTGTAAACAGTAAAAATACATATTTCTGCTTAATTTAAGGGTAACAGAACAAAATATCCAAAAATTGACATAGGACGTTGGGAACTTTCACCATCGATATGGGAAACAAAGAAAAAATAGGTGGTGTTGGCATATTGAAACTTAACTATTACGTCCCTATGGATTCAGACAAAAAAATGGAAACAGGGAAATGTTTTTGAGTGTCTTGGTGCGAAATGGCCTCTTTGCAATAAATAGCTTTTTCAAAAAAAATTTCCCAAAGAAAATGGACCTGGGGGAAGACAGATGGAGTGACCAAAAATGAAACTGGTCTGGTCTTAACCAACAACAAAAACATGGTCCATGATGTAACAGTAAGAGCAAAGTTCAGACTAAATCTCCGACAACAAGGATACAAATTGATAACAAAAAAAAACACCCAACAAGATGGAATCTAATCGAAAAGATGCATTTTTTTTCATATTTATTATAGCTCTCAAAACATTAATAAGTCCATGGTTCCTCTTAGTGCTACATTCAAAAATTCTGTCTTGTACTCCAATACTCTATTCTCTATTGCATAGGTTGATTTCTTTATTAATAAGACTTGTAAAATAAAAATGTATACCATTTTTATTCAGATGCAAAACAATCTTACTTTTCAATTAGAATACGGAGTGCAGTCCAGTCCCTTGAATCGCGATTTTCGGCTCTTATTGGAGCCTTCATCGGAAAGAACGTAGGCACTGTTCTCCATATTTTAACTGATTCGCATCGAGAGGTTTTCCCACCCATTGCAACTGAAGTGATGATAGTAGGTGGCTAGCGCCATCTGGCATTGAAAGACGAAGTAGTTTTCAATCCTAATAGTAAATTATTAATATTGAAAATATTAAAAATATTACTAAAAGATTTTTAAATTGAAAACTTATTGGTACACTTTCCTGGTGACACCTCCAAGACTTCTACAATTTGCAAGTCAAATGGATGCTGCAGTGAAGACGAGAGGGAAGGAATTCTACACTACGCAATTCACATCCCCCGTCTGCAGCTGGTAAAGTTCCAACGGAAAAATGCACCTAGTTACTCTACGGAGTAATACAACTATAAAATAAAAATGTATACCATTTTTATTCAGTTGCAATGCGAAGGCAAAACAATCTTACTTTTCAATTAGAATACGGAGTGCAGTCCAGTCCCTTGAATCACGATTTTCGGCTCTTATTGGAGCCTTCATCGGAAAGAACGTAGGCACTGTTCTCCATATTTTAACTGATTCGCATCGAGAGGTTTTCCCACCCATTGCAACTGAAGTGATGATA
The DNA here is from genome assembly GCF_917563875.1 of Diabrotica virgifera virgifera. NCBI lineage: Eukaryota > Metazoa > Arthropoda > Insecta > Coleoptera > Chrysomelidae > Diabrotica > Diabrotica virgifera. The sequence continues at coordinate 64,742,623 of NC_065447.1, forward strand.
GTAGGTGGCTAGCGCCATCTGGCATTGAAAGACGAAGTAGTTTTCAATCCTAATAGTAAATTATTAATATTGAAAATATTAAAAATATTACTAAAAGATTTTTAAATTGAAAACTTATTGGTACACTTTCCTGGTGACACCTCCAAGACTTCTACAATTTGCAAGTCAAATGGATGCTGCAGTGAAGACGAGAGGGAAGGAATTCTACACTATGCAATTCACATCCCCCGTCTGCAGCTGGTAAAGTTCCAAAGTTCCAAGGAAAGTGTACCAATAAGCTTCCAATTTAAAAATCTTTTAGTAATATTTTTAATATTTTCAATATTAATAATTTACTATTAGGATTGAAAACTACTTCGTCTTTCAATGCCAGATGGCGCTAGCCACCTACTATCATCACTTCAGTGGCAATGGGGATGTGAATTGCATAGTGTAGAATTCCTTCCCTCTCGTCTTCACTGCAGCATCCATTTGACTTGCAAATTGTAGAAGTCTTGGAGGTGTCACCAGGAAAGTGTACCAATAAGTTTTCAATTTAAAAATCTTTTAGTAATATTTTTAATATTTTCAATATTAATAATTTACTATTAGGATTGAAAACTACTTCGTCGTCAATAAGACTTGTCTTTACTTTTGTGTTGATGTAGTATTAAAAAACAAGAGTAAATGCAAATAACATTAGAGTAAATGAACAAGTTTTGTATTTGCGAAGTATTTTAAAAAAGGAACATGACCAAGAGTTTCAATATGCGATTAGTAATAACATTTAGATGTTAAAGTTTCTCTGTTCTATTATATGGAGTGGACAACTGGGTTGTGATGACTTGGTTGGAGAGAATGCAAAGTCTTAGCTGAGCAATGTAAAAGTCAAACCATAAAAACTTTGGAACAAAACATGACTAATTCCAAAGAATTCTGGAGTTATGTACACAGTAAAAATAAACATTATGACTTACCAAATAACATGACCTATTACAACAATGAGTCAAACAATCCATCAGAAATTTCAAATTTTTTTAAACAGCATTTCTCTTCGTCATATGTAGATAACAATAACAGTGATATTCCAAGCTTTGAATGTAATAAAACAATTTGTTTAAGCAGCTGTGATATTAGTCTAATAGATATTTTTAATAAGTTAGAAAAATTAAATCTAAAATTTAGTAGTGGCCCTGATGAAATTTCACCTTATTTTGTACATACATGTCGTTTTGCTCTGTCTCCTGTATTACTAAAAATTTTTCTTTTATCATTAAGTACTGGCACTTTCCCAGAAGAGTGGAAAAAAAGTTATATTTCTCCTATTTTTAAGAATGGTAGTAAAACATGTATAGAAAATTACAGACCCATTTCCAAAATTTCTATATTTGCAAAGATTTTTGAGTCAATTATTGCTTCAAAAATATTTTTTTCAATTAAAAGTTTAATTATTCCTGAACAACATGGCTTTATGCCGGGTAGGTCTACAACCACAAATCTAGTGATCCTAGAAGAATTCATTTTAGATGCCTTTGGGAAGGGGGCTCAGGTCGATGTGATCTATACCGACTTCTCAAAGGCATTCGATCGGGTTAACATCAAGATTCTTATAAAAAAACTAGAAGCACTAGGAATTCATTGATCCCTACTTGAGTGGTTGGAGAGCTACCTGACAAGACAGGCTTCAGGTTGTCAAAGTCAAGAACTGTCTTTCTGAAGAGATTTTGGTTAGGTCTGGCGTCCCACAGGATGGTCATTTATCGACTATTCTTTTTATTTGTTTCATAAATGACATTTTGGAAACCTTTGAAAATTGTGTTATTTTGTTGTATGCTGATGATTTGAAAATTTTTAGAATTATTAAGGATATTAGAGACTGTGTAAAAAGGCAAAAAGATGTAAACAATTTCTCAAAATGGTGTATAAAGAATGACCTTTCACTTAATATCGATAAATGTAAAATAATGCGCTATTTTAGAAACTCACAACCTATCTGTTTTAATTACTCTATAAATAATATCTTTCTGGAACCAACAAACACTTTGAAAGATTTAGGTATATTTTTTGATCCCACTTTATGTTTCAAAAATCACTATAATTTTATTTGTAATAAAGCTTTTAAATTACTTGGATTTTTGAAAAGAACCTTGTCAGAATTCAATAATGTGGATTGTTTTAAAAGTGTGTATTGTTCTATGGTTAAATCAGTTCTGGAATATTCCAGCACTATTTGGTCTCCTTTATATAAATGTCATATTGAAAGCATTGAGAAAGTTCAGAAAAAATTTCTACGCTTTGTAGGCTATAAATTTGGGATTTCTTCAGAAGATATATAGTCCATGTGGTGAGACCGCTCTCGTCTGAAAAGATTTCTGATTCGGTTTCTTTGTGGATTCCTATTCAAAAATGTCCCCTTTAAACAAATATGAAGGGTGCCGGGCGGAATTTTTGGGCAGAAATTGATTAAACAATTTTTTAAACAAATACAAAAGATCACGTTTTTTTGCTCCATGGCATATATTTTTAAGTTTCGTGGGTCATTCTTAACAAGAAAGGTATCTTGTACATTTTCTCAAAAATTGATAGTTTTCGAGTTATAAGCGATTTAAAATCTGAAAAATGCGAAAATACGCATTTTTGAGGCTTAAAAACTCATATTTAAATTAGTATTTTTGAGGTTACCATATACTTATATTGAAGTTTAAACATTCAGCTTCAAGAATCTGAAGAGTGATCGCGTCTAACCTTAATTTAAATCGTTGTTTTTTAATTGTTAAATATGCATGTCCATCCGATTTTTTTGCCGGTATGGCGCGCTCTATTCCAAAAATCTCCTATTTTCCTCAGAAAAATATTTCTGATAGATTCTTTAAGACATTCTAAATAAAAAAAGTTTCTTGGCATTTTTCTCAAAAGTTAATAGTTTTAAAGTTATAAGCGATTTAAAAATCGAAAATACGTTTTTTTGTCATTTTTGGGATTTTAAATCGCTTATAACTTTAAAACTATTAACTTTTGAGAAAAATGTCAAGAAACTTTTTTTATTTAGAATATCCCAAAGAATCATCAAAAATATTTTTCGGAGGAAAATAGGAGATTTTTGAAATAGAGCGCGCCGCACCGGCAAAAAAATCGGATAAACATGCATATTTAACAATTAAGAGGAAAATAGGAAATTTTTGAAATAGAGCGCGGCACCGGCAAAAAAATCGGATAAACATGCATATTTAACAATTAAAAAACAACGGTATAAATTAAAGTTAAACGCGATCACTCTTCAGAATCTTGAAGATTAATGTTTAACCTTCAATTTAAGTATCTGGCAACCTGAAAAATACTGATTTAAATATGAGTTTTTAAGCCTCAAAAATGCGTATTTTCGCATTTTTCAGATTTTAAATCGCTTATAACTCCAAAACTATCAATTTTTGAGAAAAATTACAAGATACCTTTCTTGTTTAAAATGACCCAAAAAATCTAAAAATATATATTTCAGAGCAAAAAACGTGATCTTTTGTATTTGTTTAAAAAAATTGTTTAAACAATTTCTGCCCAAAAATTCCGCCCGGCACCCTTCAGATTTATTTAAAGGGGACATTTTTAAATAGGAATCCAGAAAGAAACCAAATCAGAAATTTTTTCAGACGGGAGCGGTTTCACCACATGGACTAATAGTGTATTGTGACATTTTAAAATTGCTTAATATACCAACATTAGAAAATCGTTGTTTAATGCTAGATTTGGTTTGTCTTTTCAAGATTGTAAAGGGAATGATAGATTCGCCTCAAATTTTGCAGAGAGTAGGTCTTAGGATTCCTCAAAGGTGCACAAGATCTAAGGACGTTTTTCACTTAGAATTCCAACAAACAAACTATTGTTTAAATAGACCTATAAGACGAATGTGTCAATCTGGAAATGGTTTAGATGTAGACTTTTTTTCTAGCTCTCTGAATAGTTTTCGAAAAAAGCTGAAAAAACCTTTTTAAAATACAATGTAGGCTGTCACTGTAAACTGTCATTTAGGTATTTATTCTATTCATTTGTTTTGTGTAAATTGTATGTAATTATTATTGAGTTCTAAAACTGTTAATATATGAATTATTTAATGATTGTAATTATTGTAATTGGTATAACCCCAAATAAACTATTTATTTATTTATTTACTACTGCAACTGTCTGAAATCATTTATAATATGATGCTATCATCACATGTTTAGGGTCTTTTAGACCTACACCACTATCAGCAATGTTATCAAAAATGTTAGAAATAATCGGAAGAGAGAAGAATAAATATTAAAGTTGGTAAAAAAAGGGGCATATTTTGCATTGACAGGAAAAGCATAAGTACTGACAAAGAATACATATCTCCCAAGAACCGACACAAACGGATTATCTATGAACTAAATTTTTATGCGCATGTGCCAGATCGGCCATTTCTCAATTTGTATGAATGGCAAATAATTTTGGTGACATTTGTCTTATACAGGATCGGCGTTTGTTGTCACAGTTGTTTGTTTGGCTTGGCTTGGCTTGGTGTTAGTATTTTGTTTTTATATCAGTTTGTAGCTCATAATATTTTGTATAGACTTATTTTCTAGGTTTTAAGTTTAGTTTTTACTTTATCTGTTTTATTTAATAAAAAAATCAGAAGGATACTGTAATGCTACATGAATCATTTTTGTGGGGTTGTAAGTTTTATATATTAACAAAGAATTCATATCTAAAGATTCACACTGTGTCCGGTAATTTTGACAACTGTCACAGTTACTATTTACTATGCCCATTAAGTGATTTTTAAGATATCCACAAACATAAGTAAAAGCATTTTCTGTGGGAATATTTTCTCTCCTGTAGCTGGTGTCTGAAATGGGTTTTGGTTGATTTTGTCTATCAAATATTGTTATTTAACATCCAGTAAAACTTGATTTAAGTCATTCATGCAATTCATACTTCCTGAATGTAAATATGTTTACCAGTACAAAGCCCTTGAAAATTTAATGGTGTTGGGTTACACAATCACCAACCTGTTGCCTGATACTGCCAAAAAGTTTTCTAAACAGTATTTATTTATGCATCTAGTTTTTAAATAAATAAAGACCAGTTTTGCCAACATGTCCCACAACTATTAATTGTTAATAGCCTACAACTATTAATTGTTAATAGCCTACAACTATTAATTGTTATTTTCCAACATTTATGCAATTTAATTCTTTTTGAGATATCTTGATTATGTGCAAACCTAAATTAAATTTAATAAACTATGTTTCATTAAATTGTTTCTGTAGTTTGTATAAAACAATAACTAGGTCAAATATATAAAACAATTTATGACTGACTACTTGAAATTCAGGATTTTCAGGAGTAACATTATATTATAATTTAGCTAATTCAAAAAGTTTGATCCAATATCACTTGAAATTGTTTCAACATTCAAGTTAATGCTTAATAATTGACAATACACTCTTCATAATAGGTTTACATTCTCTTGATTATACTTGCGTTCCAACAAAAAAAAGCTAAAGACTGCTTTCATATGGAATATAAGCTTCTGACCATAATGATCAAAACGTTTCCATATATTCATAAAATACGTTAAGACCGCGTCCCACCATCAAATAATTTGATCAAACTGGTTTGAGCAAACTGAAAGTGACAGTTAGTGACGTCACATCCTGAGTGTTCATTGTGGATAATAATGAAAAATTTTAATTTTAAATAAAGTACAAACAAGTTAGACAACTCAATACAAAAAATTTGATCAAACTAGACTGATAGTGAGAGCACAGATTTTTAGAATTTCAAAAAAACTGCAATTGTGACGTCACTTTGACGTACTTCCTCAAGTACGTCAAGTTTGCTCAAACTGTTTGATCAAATTATTTGATGGTGAGACGCGGCCTTTAGACTTTAGGGACATTTCATCGATACATAAAATGCAGGCTTGTCTTGTTCTAACATTGTCCGTGATGATATTTTCCAAATCGTACGTTCGCTATCTTTGTCATACAACGCACTCTGTCGAACAGAATGTAGTGACAAGAAGTGACAAACAACGCTATGAAATATTTGACACGGCTTCAGGAATATTTGCTTTGAATGGGGTTTGTATGTTGATTGTCTAGTCACAGATTGAGTTGCTTATTAAATAATATTGATTGTGTATTTGATACATAATTGATTTAAGGCGTGAAATTAATAAAAAGTTATTTATTGTTTATTATTTATGGAAGATCCAAGCAGAGAACGAATATAATGAATTAGGAAATACCTCGATAAACAAGTAATTGGTCCTAGGTTTTCACCCAAAGTAATCGAAAGTAGAACTGGAAGCGATATTGGAACTCTTCGTGTAACTTTGCGTCGATTGATCTACGATTTTACTAATTTTGTCATCTTGTTTTACATTTATATCATATTTTGAGTGACTTTAAAGCAGTACCCACGGTTGTAACTCTAAAACCGAAGTCCGATGTCAAATTTCTCATCTTTAATACCATCCATGGGTTATAAGCTTTCATTCGACACCTCATTTGTCATTCTATCTGTATAGTAACTGAGAAGTTGTATTCGCGGTCGGACGGATATCACTTGTGCTATTGCGGTGACTTTAAAAGAGTACTTCCGGTCGCATTTCTAAAACCGGAAGTCCTAGGTCAAATTTCCCACCTTTAGTACCATCCATGGATTATGAGCTTTCATTCGACACCTCATTTGTGATTCTACCTGGTATAGTGACGGAGGAGTTACATTTCCGGTCGGACGGACAGATAGTCTAGGTCAAATGTCTCACCTTGAGTACCATCCATGGATTATAAGCTTTCATTTGACACGTCATTTGTCATTCTACCTGGTATAGTGACTGAAGGAGTTATATTCGCGGTCGGACGGACAGACAGCCTATTAGGTCACACCAAGTCGTTCAAATTATCACCAACTTGTTCACACTTTTTCAAAATTGGTGAAAACAACAAATTATATTTTGTATCGTTGTATAAGCCAAAAAGAATAATTAGTGAATGTCACGCCACTATAATATATTTTATTATTGGTCTTTCAATGCTAAAATCAGGATAAAAAAGGTATTTTATCCATGGTTTTAATCAATATTATTCTCACCATTACTTTGTGTTGTATTTGCAACCTTTTGTAAATCAAAAATAATTCCACCTTATTAAGAATGTCAACAAAAGCCGGCCCTGCATGCAACCTTTTTCTCAGTGCAACTAAAATTTTATTGATACACGCCAGAAATGTGCGAGACTTTTCTCAGTGTACTCGCGTGTACACTTGCCAACTCGATACTAAAATTAAGTACATGCTAACAACAAAAGAATCGCCGTCCGTGTCGGTTCTTGTGAGAGATATGTATTCTTTGGTACTGATAAAAATACTGTTTTCTACAATTAATTCTTTAGCAAAACACCAAACTATTCAAACCAGCAGTTAATCAAATTACATTAATAAAGTCACTGTAAATAGTTAAAGATCATAAGTATTAGAAGAACAAAGAAGTGACATATCTCGCTATTTCCAAATAAAACACGGGTTTTAAAATTTTTTTATATAAGAAAATAAATAAAATTAAATAATTTATTTTAATTTTGTCAAAAAAAAATTGTTGATAAATAATATTCATACAACTTTAACCTTTGACAGTCACATGTAAACAATTGATAGGTAAAACATAATATTATCTAGAAACATTTTAATATTGTTGTAAAATTGTTTATTTGTGACATCTCAGTTGCTTGAAATATCTGTTGGGATTACAACATTAATTATTGTTAAATAAAGTTTTTTACTGAAATTTTTGAACTTCGATATTATTGTGTTTTGAAAGAAAACTTGATATGAAAGTTGGAATATAAATATGTAAATAATTTAGGTATTTAACCAGTTGCCAGGTTTTGCATCCATAAAGAACAGTGCTTTTAAAAATACTGTAATATAGTTGTATTTTTGTCTCCTTATAGTTTTTTACCAGAATAGTGAGTTTAATGCACTTATTATTTTCTTCCCTTTTTTTATTCATTCTTCAATTTCTGTTTCAGTACATTCATTTCTTTCCATATTTAACCCAAACAGATATATTCGGAATATGACGAAATTACCTTTCCATCTTCTAAGTTTAGTTTATTGTTTTGAACTCCGCCTATGCACATGTATTTCATTTTTGTTAACATATATATCTTTACCTGTTATTTTTACTTTTTGACTTGCTTTATTGTCGTAGTGTTTATTGTATCTTATTGTATTTTACGTATATTTGTAATATTTTGTTAGTTCTTCATATCTTCTGTAATGTTTTATTGCAATGAGCTTTGCTCGTAAATATATATAAATAAATAAATAAATAAACATATAAACCCCATCAGTAGTATTCTTGTATTAATTGCAGATCTTCCTGATCCTATATGACGACTACTTGATTATATGCAAAATTAAGAGTATATAGGGTTATCCCGTCTGCCATTAAATAAATATCTATTTAATGGTATACCCATTCCAGAGCATGATCTCCATTTTTTCAGTGCCCCATTCAGGTAGATATTGAAGATTGTTGGTATTCCTGGGGAAATATGGAGAGCATTGGGAGAGAGAGGAATAAGTTGGCTAGAAGGTCTATTTAATAGAATTATGGAAGTTGGACAAATGCCAGATGAATGGAGAAGCAGTATACTAGTACCTGTCTACAAAAACAAGGGAGACATACAACAATGTACAAACTACAGGGCTATAAAACTACTTAGCCACACCATGAAAATATGGGAGAGAGTAATTGATAGACGGATACGTGAAGAAACCGAAATATCCGATAATCAATTTGGCTTTAGCAGTGCAGATCAACAACATTTGCAATTTTCATTGCAAGGCAACTGATGGAAAAATACAGGAATAAAGAGACCAACGCTCATATAGTATTCATTGATCTTGAGAAAGCATATGATAGAGTTCCTCGAGAGATTCTGTGGTGGGCACTCAAGAAAGGAGTCCCTGGCGAATATATAAAGATTGTGAGAGATAATTGATGGATTCGACCGTTACTTGATGGAAGTTCATTTTATCTAACAATAAAACACTGAAAACGTTTGTTTTCTATACTTCCACAAAATTTATTATAACTAAGTGACTACAGCTGTTTCGGCGAAGTGCCTTTCTCAAGTGATATAGTTTACGATGTGTTTGCCTTTTTAAGTCTTCAACTGAAGAGGTTGAGGAGTGGGGAGCTGTTTGTCTCGAGTTGGTCATTCAGAATTATATCTGTATTTTTCAGTTTATTAATTTCCATAGATTCTAAAAAAGATAGCTTAAGGCCTTTATTTTGAATATGTAGAATTTGAAACTCTTCATTGAAAGAATGATTATGATCTAGAAGGTGAAGTGCGTATGTAGAACTGTCTGTTTTTCTATTGTTGAATGCCCTTTTGTGTTCTGCTATCCGTTTGTCAAAAGTTCTGCCAGTTTGACCGATGTACGTTTTCGGACAGTCACCACAAGTTAGTTTGTACACACCACTCTGTAGTTGCTTTCTATTTCGGCTTTTATTGTTCTTAATATATTTGCTTAAGTTGTTGCTAGTTCTGAAAGCTGGTGTTATTCCTTTCTTTTTTATGTATCTGGCTATCTTTGTTGTTATCTTGCCAGTATATGTGAGAGAGCAGAAGGTACTGGGTTCTTTCTGTGGTGGTGGATACACTAATTTCAGGGCTTTCTTATGGAGTTTTTGGTTTAAAATTTTGTTAACTGTTTGTTCGTTATAGCCGTTGTTTACTGCTATTTGTTTAATGATGTTTAGTTCTATCTCGAAGTTATTTTTTGTCATGGGAATTTCTGTCAGTCTATGTATCATGCTATGGTAGGCTGCTAATTTGTGTTGTGTAGGATGGGATGATGAATTGTGTATAGTTGTGTCAGTATGGGTAGGTTTATGATATACGGAGAACTCATGTTTGTTGTGTAGTCTGGAAATCGTTACATCTAGAAAGTTTATGGAGTTATTCTGTTCTGTTTCTATTGTAAACTCAATATTATTATGAAGTGAATTAATATATGATAGAAATTGGTCAAGTTGTCTGTTAGTTCCTGTAAAGCATGATATACTAAGCATAGTGTAAGATATAAGCATAGTTCCACGTGGATGATATACTAGTATGCTTTACAGGAACTAACAGACAACTTGACCAATTTCTATCATATATTAATTCACTTCATAATAATATTGAGTTTACAATAGAAACAGAACAGAATAACTCCATAAACTTTCTAGATGTAACGATTTCCAGACTACACAACAAACATGAGTTCTCCGTATATCATAAACCTACCCATACTGACACAACTATACACAATTCATCATCCCATCCTACACAACACAAATTAGCAGCCTACCATAGCATGATACATAGACTGACAGAAATTCCCATGACAAAAAATAACTTCGAGATAGAACTAAACATCATTAAACAAATAGCAGTAAACAACGGCTATAACGAACAAACAGTTAACAAAATTTTAAACCAAAAACTCCATAAGAAAGCCCTGAAATTAGTGTATCCACCACCACAGAAAGAACCCAGTACCTTCTGCTCTCTCACATATACTGGCAAGATAACAACAAAGATAGCCAGATACATAAAAAAGAAAGGAATAACACCAGCTTTCAGAACTAGCAACAACTTAAGCAAATATATTAAGAACAATAAAAGCCGAAATAGAAAGCAACTACAGAGTGGTGTGTACAAACTAACTTGTGGTGACTGTCCGAAAACGTACATCGGTCAAACTGGCAGAACTTTTGACAAACGGATAGCAGAACACAAAAGGGCATTCAACAATAGAAAAACAGACAGTTCTACATACGCACTTCACCTTCTAGATCATAATCATTCTTTCAATGAAGAGTTTCAAATTCTACATATTCAAAATAAAGGCCTTAAGCTATCTTTTTTAGAATCTATGGAAATTAATAAACTGAAAAATACAGATATAATTCTGAATGACCAACTCGAGACAAACAGCTCCCCACTCCTCAACCTCTTCAGTTGAAGACTTAAAAAGGCAAACACATCGTAAACTATATCACTTGAGAAAGGCACTTCGCCGAAACAGCTGTAGTCACTTAGTTATAATAAATTTTGTGGAAGTATAGAAAACAAACGTTTTCAGTGTTTTATTGTTAGATTGTGAGAGATATGTATGAGGGAGTAACGACTAGTGTTATAGGACAGGTGTGGGAGAGACTGATAAATTTCAGGTGAACGTAGGATTGCACCAAGGCTCGGTGCTTAGTCCTTATTTATTCTCATTAGCTTTGGACCGGATAACAGCAAAACTACAGGGTAGAATTCCATGGTGCCTAATGTATGCTGATGATGTAGTGTTAATAGGAAATAGTGAAAGAGATTTAGAACAAAAACTGGAACAGTGGAGACAAGCTCTGGAGGAAAATGGTTTAAAACTTAGTAGGACAAAAACAGAGTATTTGGAATGTTCATTTAAAGACGGAGTTACTACAAATAAAATGGTATCTTTGGATGGTGAAATGATTGTGAAAAGCAACAGTTTTAAGTACCTAGGAACGGTATTACAGCAGGAGATGCATGCAGTAGAATTAGGGCTGGATGGATGAAGTGGAAAGAAGCGAGTGGTGTGTTGTGTGACAGAAAAATTCCAATGAAGCTGAAGGGAAAATTCTATAAAACAGCCATAAGACCGGCTATGATGTACGGACCTGAATGTTGGGCAGTAAAAAGGAAAGAGGAACAACGAATGCATGTGGCAGAAATGAGAATGCTTAGATGGATGAGTGGGGTGACAAAGAAGGATAAAATTAGAAACGAGTATATTAGGGGAAGTCTAGGTGTGGCACCAATTGATGCCAAAATGAGAGAGCATAGGTTAAGATGGTTTGGTCATGTTCAACGTCGAGACGTTAGTCACCTAATACGAAGAATAGCTGAAGTGCAGATTCCTGGAAGGAGTAGGAGAGGAAGACCAAAGAAGATCTGGGGGGAGACGATAAGGCAGGACATGTTGGTAAAGGGGATTAACATTGATATGACCCAAGATAGAATTGTGTGGAGAAATGCAATTAGGGAAGCCGACCCCGCATAGGGATAAGGCAAAGAGAATGATGATTGAAGAGTGTTGGAGATAAACTGCAGCCTTGCCTTAGGGCCGGATTCACCAACAACAAATAAATCAATGAATAGTTTATTCATCAAATAAAATTTATTAGTCGATTATATCTTTATTGTGTTTCAATATAATTTTGATAATTTAAAGTAAAACTGACGAATTTTCTGTTTTAGATATTTAAAGCAAGATTAACTTATCAATTTATTTGAAGAGTAAATATATAGTTATTTGAAAAATTAATAAATAAAATGTTATTTGACGTCAATGAAACATAGACGTGTCAGTTTATTGGTTGAATAAGTTTATTCAAGAATAAACTACCATTCGTCGTTGGTGAAACCGGCCATTAGTTCCTTACTTACTGGTTGTTAATTATTATTAAAAAAAAAAGAATATTTCCATGAAAAGCTGGATACTGCACATAGACAGTGTCCAAGAAACTGTGTGAAAATAGTAATGGGAGACATGAATGCCACAGTGAGTCAGGAGCTGGTCTTCTTCCCTAGAATACGCAAACACAGTGCCCACAAAAATAGTAACAACAACCGAACCCAACTGATTAATTTTGCAACATCACTCAATGTGACAATATCCAGCACATGGTTCCAACACAAAAAGACACACAAAGTAATATTAATGTCGCCAGATGGGTATACAAGGAACCAAATCAATTATAATAAGGTACAACTCTAAATGAACTTACGAGACCCTAGTAAGGTCAATGACCTTTCAACCAACCGGAACAAATGGCTAACAGAACACCTTCAAAATATACTTTTTGGCACATGAGGATAACTAATATTTATTTGAGATAACTAAAAAAATGTTTATGCAGATTTTGTACCATTTATTAGATCTGTACAAGCTGGCACAGGGTTCTAGACTTTTGGAATAGGTATCATAAATAAGTATAGGATTTACAATAATTGGCTTAGATCTGTTTTATAACAGACAGCATCTAGAAAAATAATACAGGTATTGCACCTAGTTTCCATCTAATAATCATGTTCATTTATATCCTCTTTGTTCATTTCGATCATGCATGAATACAATCTCATTTCTGTGACATCTTTTATTTTGGAATAAAATAAAATGTATCTTCTTTTTAAGTTCATTATTCTAGTTAAATTCAGAATTGTTAATAAATATACCTAGCTTAAATGATATTGTTAGTTTTTATATTTTAATTTTTTAATTTATATTTTAAAACCAAACAATATCATTTAAGCTATATTTATAATTCTGCATTTAACTAGAAAAATGAACACCGTCTACAGACGGTTAAACTTCATCAGGATTTTTAGATAATGACAGCTTAAATCAAAAATAAGTTATTGGCATGTTTTTATTAATGCCTAGATATTTATTGAGACCCACCTGGTACAATGGTATGTGGAGAAGAAGATTCAACCATGTGTTAGATCAAGATTACAAAGAATCCTCTATAGCAAATTATGCAAAAATACAAAGATTGCTCTGGGCATGTCACCTTATAACAATGGATAATGAGAGAACACATATCGTCTCTACCATTTCCAACTATCGAATGTAAAAAATCGGATTTTTTAGATTCAATACCTTACCCTCGCATTATATGTGATACATCTTGTGGCAAATTCTCGTTATTGTAGCTTGATTAGGAGCACGGGAAATATGCTGTCTAAACCATCGAATATGAACATGTTTTCATTTGTTTGACTGCAAACTGACGAAAATGGTTATACTCAATACTTTTGTTTTGTATAAAATATAACCAAACTAAAGGTATATTTGTACAACGCTAAATGTCGAATGTGTAACATTCGTTAGTTTGTGTTGTAATTTATTTAACAGTTATTCAATTGTAATCTGTAAACTGTCGAAAATGCTAAACTGCTGAGAAGAATAAAATGCATGTGTTTACAATTTGTTATTCGCTATTATACATTCGCTACTTTGAATTATCGGACCGAAACAAATCTTTGATTAATACAAAAAGCAAAGTAACAAATGTGATTTTTTGGAAAGAAAAAAATGATAAGCAGTTCAAATTTGTTATCAATCTAACAAGGATTAACCATTACATACAAAAAATATAAAAATTTTCCCATTTGTCAATGCACTGATTTAGGAGTCTCTAAAAAAGAGTTATTTTGCTCTCCTGAAAAGTACCACTTTTCACATTCGATAGTTGGAAATGGCAGGGACGATATAGAGCGTTTCACATTAAGAACGGAACATTGCGAAGATAGGGCTATGTATTTCTTCTGGACAATAGAAGCGAGCCGATGCCACACTGTCTCATCAGAATGAATATTGGCAGTCTAATAGGAATACTTGACTGAGATTTTTATCAACACTGATCTGCATAAGCTGAACGTTTTGTTCTTAACGTTAAATAAAGTATAGTATAGCTCTTAGTGGAACTATGGTGGGATGTCAGCCAGTAAAACGAGGTGGATAGACAAGGTGAGAACTAAAGAGATACTGAGAGTGGATAACTGGATATTGTCAAAATTATTGTCTAATGATTTTTTGGGTGTAATCCAACAATACAAAAAAGGTAAATAAACATTTCTTCTTGAGTAGTACTAAATTTTGCTATTTAATAATAAATGACTTCAAACAACATCTGGATAAAAGGTAAATGACTTCAAACAACATCTGGATAAAATGTCAAAGGCATTTCTAGCCAAAAATAAATTAATAAGTTTTGAAACCTAACTGATGTTTAAATCTCTTAAAATAAAGTGTCAAACATTTAATCAAATTCAATGACATACCTATTATTTAAAACAATATCAACTCTCCATGAAATCATAAATTAACTATTAATTGAGAAGGAAATTGTTAAAGAAAAATTTAAACATAATTCCAATACATCAATATTGTCAGCAGAAACCATAGCTATCATAAAAGCATGCTAATACGCCGAAAATAAAAATCTCAAACAAATAAACAAATCTGACTCATTATCTGCTTTAAAAAGTTTCTCTAGTCAACTAGATGGAAATTCTGTTAATGTAAATCCCTACATAAAAGAATTAAAAATATTATTATCTAATCTAACAACAATGCAGTGTAATATAGTATTCACATGGATAAAAGCTCATATTGGTCTTGAAAATAATGAAAAAGTAGATCAGTTGGCAAAAGAGAGCATTTTCAGTGGCGAGGAAACATTGAGTGATATTGGACTTCAAGAATGTATAACCGTAAGTACAACCAGACTGATATGGAACCAGACTGACATGATAACTGGAAACTTCAATGGAATCAATGCTGTATAAATTGTCTGACAAGGTATACTCTTTTACATCCGAAAATCCCGAGAGATTATTGGCATAAAAAATTAGATTTTGTAAGACACGATATTGTTACTATCTCTGGACTAAAATTTGGCCATGACTGTTATACCGCACATCTACAGTGGTGTTAAAAAGTCCTGCATCACCTAAGTGCCTTATAGTTTTTGAGGTTTTTTGTATATTTTCGCTAATTCATTTTAAGTTTGTGCTTGTAATTAACATTATCAGTATACTTACTAATGTTTTTTTAATTACTAGCTTAAAATTCTACAGAAAAGATTAAAATAATCTGATTGAAGGGATTTCCTATAATCCGAGAAAATTATGAGGTGATTATTAAGTCATTAAAGTACTATTAAATTGAATCTTAATGACAAATTTGCCACATATTTTGACTATATAAACACTATAGTTACCCTAACACATTTATTTGCGCTTTGATAAGGTCAAAATGTCATCCCAGACCAAACAAACTAAATTATCGAACAAAAAGCGTTTTGAAATTATTTTTCACCATAAAAACAACAAATCTAGTCACGAAATAGCATCCGCAGTAAAATGTAATCAATCTACTGTGATTAGAGTCATTAAGAAGTATGCTGAACAAGGAAAAATCAACTACAGATTGCGTATTTGGTAAGGTGATGCAGGACTTTTTAACACCACTGTATATAAAATCAATGTAATACAGTCGGATTTGTGCGAAAATTGCAATACAATAAGGGACTTGGATCATATATATTTTTTGCATGTGACAAATATGTGACACACAGAAATCTATTGAATATGCAGCTATTGCAAGAAATGTTTATCCCCATATAATCTGATGAACTTACTAGCTTTGAACAAACTGTCAATCTTTAGGATTCTTCTAGATTATGTTAAGTCATGTAAATTGAAACTTTAGATTATAAAATTAGTTGTGTATATTAATAATACCCCGTATCTCTACTTAGTCTGTGGTTAGTCACCCTGAACGACCTGGGTGCACAAAGTTTTTCCCTTCCCTGCTCTTGACTGTTCGATTGGATTCGTAATGGTCTTGGTGTATGGTCAGGCGTTGATTTTAAGAAGTGTTGCTGGTTAAATGGGTGCAATTTCCAAAGGTCATAAAAGAAGGAAAAACAAATATTGACTAACGTTTTAAACATTACTAAAAATGAGAAAACTTTGTGTTCTTAATTCATAAATAGGATTTATGTTGTGTAGTTTACCTATTCATAAAGGGTTGTTGCATTGGTTTGTTTAACCAAAAGGAAGATCCCACTGTTTTGAAAAATCTTCCAGTTGAATTTGATTTGTTTTGTATTATTGCACAATTTCTCCTAAGTTGTGTGGCTACATTACAAATTTACAAAAGTCTTAATCAGTGTATCAATGTAACAATACAAAGATAAATTAGTAGCGACATTATGGTACTTACTGGCATGTTCTTTATGTGTGTGTATGTCTTTAGCTAAATAGACAGTGCTGAAACTGCCTTCTCCCACAACTTTCCCAAAAATGTAATCATCTGAGGTCCTTTTACGAACTTCTTCTGCTGGTGGCATTTTGATTTATAAACTTCAGACTAGACGACAGACGATTACTCTACCGGGAAAGTAAAACACCTATTACGTAAATAACAGCAAATATTTTCCAAATTTATAATGTTGGTTTTATTTGCGGTGAGTGATTTCCCATTGATGACATATTTTTGTAAATAAAATACCTTGGAAATTATCCCATAAATACGTCACTCACTAGTATAAGTATACGTCATTGCATTGTAGTGAATAGAACAGTTAAAATTTATACTTCGTCCCACATAATCATGACAACAATACTCTTGATATTTTTAATTGGATATTTATCAATATACGTATATTATGCCGTCACTTTCAATTAATAAAAGGATTAATCGGGTTGCATGAATAAATTTATATTTTAATTTTTTTGAATAGAAAATTCCGCACTGTTCTGGGTGTGCTTTGGAAATACAGGGTATCACGACACAGTATCTTGCGTCCTTTTCTTATCAACATCTATTCAATAGCTCTCACTCGTCAATAGAATATCACTATGCTATTTGCTATGCTCTAACCGATTTTTTCTGAATTAATTCCCATTCCAATCTATAAAATAATAATAATTAAAGTAAAGGATAAATATAATTCAAATTCAAAGATTTTATTTGAAAATTTCTTAAAGTATTACTATTAAGTACAGGTTGTATTAACAAGAGGAAATAATAATATGTTTAAAATATTTAAGAAAATATTTTACAATGTTCATAATTTTCTGTGATAAAAGGATGGAATTAAAGAAAAATGGTTATAAAATGAGACTTTTTTAGTAAATTTTAGGTTATTTATATAGAGAAACGAGAACACATTTTTCGAATTGATTGATTTTTTGAATTTTTACCTCCTTTAAGCGCACATTTTACGTCAAAGTGATGTTAATTACCAGTAGCGGACCCAGAATAATTGATTAAATTTAAAAATTTAAAATGAAATAAATTAATGTATTTTACAAAATTTAAAAAAATGGAAATTATATAAAAATAATTTTTTTTTGAATCAAATGAATTATATTTTTAAGAACGAAAATAAGGCAGTCTGGGTTAAAAATATCTCATCCCTGTTTTTATCCCAGGAAGAGTAAACTAAAAAGACAGATTCGCCCCCAAGAAAGACACTAGGAAAATCACCAAATACATCTTCTTTTTTGGTTGATCATCGTCGGGTTTCGACGGTAATCCATAAATATTATACCTATTATAGTAATACGTCGGCTAAAGAGTTCTAAAAAACTTTATACAGTTGAGTCCGCGAGTCTTTACCCGTGCGTCATCACTTAAAGCATACGAAGTAAGTCGGAAATCTATTTCACGCAACAACAACTGACAGAAAGTGGCTACTGTTCCGATTACGGGTTTTATTATAAAATTTGACGTTATCAAATATATATAATGTCAAATATAAGTTTTGCTTCAAAATTTTTGCGCAGAATTACAGCTACATTTGAAGTAGCTTAATAAATTCTTTTATTATTATTGATTAATAAATAAATAAACAATTTATAAAAAAATCCAATAACATATTTTATTTTTGTTATTTTATTCACTTTGACGGAAATCTAAACACAGTCATTTCTTTACTGTGTGAATGACGTTAGCTTTGTATGTTTTAAATATTAATTGCCTAAATATAATTATTTACCTTAAAATTTCAAAGCCCAATATAAAATTAGTTGTGAAAACAACTGTTTGTGTAATATAAAGAAACTTCAAAACGCAAAAATTCGACAAAAACCGCAAAAAGTTCAACTGACTGACAGCCACAAAATTAAACAAGTCCGAAACGTCAAACAAATTGTGCTTAAAATATGAAAACATACCGAATCGTCTTTTTTTGTACCTATCTCTTTTCAATGCACTGAGTCTAGATGGTTCATAAAAATAACATGTGTTGTTACTTAATAATAAACGGCAGCTGGTTTGTCATGAGTTTCATGCATAGATATAACAGAATAGATTAGGCCAGTTCGAAAAATAGCGTAACGCGGAACAGTTCGGGTCGGTGGTCTATCTATCTCTCTCTACCGGCGCTTAGCTTTCTCTCTCTAGCATATGATGGCCGCCGCCTGTGTGTCACTGTCGTTCCGTTATTCCCACCTCTTGGTAGATACGCTCACACTCGCACGACAGACAAAGATAGCTAGACCACCGTACTTGATATCGGCGTTACACCCCGATGCATTGAGTGGCATATGACTAGCCTGATCTATTTTCTTTACATATCTCTGGTTTCATGCATGGAAGAGAATGATGCTAGATAAAAAGTATGTGTTTTATCTCGCCAGGTATTAATGACGCACGGGTAAAGACTCGCGGACTCAACTGTATAAAAGTAGACTAACAATCTAAAAATTAAAGGAATAACGCAGAAAACACAAAAAATCTCCGATATAACTTAATTAACCAAAATAACTGTCAAAGTCGTGTTCGTTTTTTGGAGTTCGTCCCAAAGAATTATTAATTTTGGCAGTGTTTTGGTACATTCCGGCCTTGTTTCCACGTGCAGAGTGTTATCAATAGTTTCTGTTTTGTGGTACTTTGTGGAAAACTAGAAGACAGCTTTGTTTTACAGAAAATGTCAGATAACGGGGGCGGTCCTGGCCCGCCCTCGGTTAATTTAAATAATAATAATCAGATGAATAATAATGATAGTCAAATTAATGTTTCTTCAATGGATACAGTATCCTCAAATTTCGAAAAATATGACTTTGATAATAAATATCAACCGACGGATGCAGGTCCGTATCAGGTATTTTTGGAACATACCGATAAGAATCTTGGTCGTCTTTTTCCTATCAGAATTGGCTTTTATTTACAACAAGTAATTGAATTTATAAATGACGTTATTGATATTCATTCTGTAGGTTTAAAACGTGTTAAGGTAATTTTTAGAACATACAAAATCGCTAATTTATTAATTAATCACGAAATATTAACAAAAAATAAGTTGATTGCTTATATTCCAAAATTTTTCACGCATAAACGAGGCATAATACGTGGCGTTGATACCTTTTTTACTGAAGAATACTTGAAAAAAGCAATTAATTCCATAGTTCCAGTGGCGGAAGTGAGAAGAATGAAACGAAAAATTATAAACGCTGAAACCAAAAAAGAAGAATTTGTCAATAGACAATTGGTAGTAATAAATTTTAAAGGTAATAAAATTCCGTCCTTTATTAATATAAATATGGTTAATTTTCCTGTAGAACCATACATCCATCCCGTTGTTCAATGTGTAAAATGTTTACGTTACGGTCACAATATCGTTCAATGTAAAGGCAAATCACGTTGTTCTCGATGTGCAAATGAGCATTCTTCCGCTGAATGTAATTTCGAGTTGCAAATGTGCGTTCACTGTAAATCTTCTGATCATCCTTCAATTTCAAGAGACTGCCCAATGTATAAAAAACAACAAGATATAAAAAAAGTAATGGCTTTCGAAAATAAAAGTTTTAAGGATGCCGAATTATCGATTAACAATCCAGCTTATGCCAAAATTAATACCAACAATAGGTTTGATATATTAAATAATCTTGAAAACTTTCCCGATTTAGCACCAGCAAACAAAACAATTTATTATGCTCCTTTAAATAAACCAAAATCAAATTCAACCGCTTTAGAATCAAAAACAATTAAAAGGCGAAGAACTGAGACTTCTTCTCAGACTCCAAGCACTAGTAATTCAGATTTAGAAAATTCCCATCAAAAAAGACAAATTTGTCTTCCCCCATATACACCCGCTCCACAACAGAATAATTTCATGTTTTGTCGAGATAAACTTATCTCACAGATATATTCATTAATTACAAATATAATTAATAATCAAGGAAAATTTGAATTAAATAAGATCAGGGACAATATCATTACAATATTCGATAATAATGAAGATAATTTAGAATCCATTCTCACAGATAGTGAAAATGGCTATTAAAAATATTACAGAAAAACTAACCATATTACAATGGAATTGTAGATCCACTTATAGTAACAAAGGCAGTCTTATGCATCATATTAACAACTACCATACAGATATAATAGTTCTATCAGAAATATAGCTCACATCCGGTCATCATTTTAGACTTAAAGGATATAACTTTATCAATAAATGTCGTGAAGATGGTTACGGTGGCGTAGGTATTTTCATCAGACAGGGAATAGATTACCAAGAATCCGAAATTAATAATAATTTCGATGACAGTATAGAAGCATGCGCAGTTTTTTTGAACAAAATTAATCTCTCATTAGTATCAATCTATAGATCATCAGATGTTAGAATAGAAATAAATGACTGGATCAACCTATTCCTTCAGTTAAATATTGCAAAAACTATTTTTCTGGGAGATTTTAATGCTCACCACGGCATGTGGGGGCCAATTGCAGACGACAGAAATGGTAGAATATTAGTGGAGGCCATGGATTATTGTGAAATAATTACATTAAATGACGGAACACCAACAAGAATATCCCCAACTAGTAATCATTCAGCCGTTGACTTAACTCTAACATCTCCCTTCTTAGCCGACCGTATAGCTTGGTCAGTAGATTCAGATTCATTAGGTTCAGATCACTACCCAATCAATATAGAAATTCAAATCAATCCCTCCTCCTTTGTCATTAACCCATCAACAAAATGGAATGACTCTCGTGCTGACTGGTCTGTTTTTGGAAATATTTTTGAATTAGAAATTAGTGAGCTCAATAATTTAGATAGGAATTCAAATTCTGTAGACAAAATCGAATTTTTCCTCAATGCAATCACAATCGCAGCATCGAAATCTATGCCTATTAAGAAATCTTTCACACCTTCTGTACCAAGACCTTATTGGTGGGATGAGGAATGTTCTGCGATTGTTAAAAAACGAAAAGAAGCTCTCAGCGAGTTTAAAAAACAAGGTAATTTTATCAATTATCTACAATATCAAAACATTTCTGCTAATGTCAAACGTACGTTTAAACTTAAACAAAAAAACAGTTGGAAAATGTTTTTGAATAAACTAAATAAAAACACTCCTCTGACTGAGATATGGAACACTGTAAGATCTATTTGCAATAAACACCATCAAAAAAGAAAACCACAATTAGACGAAAGCCTTATTCAAAAAGTTCTTGATACATTGGCTCCTTCATCTGCTGCAGGTCCAATTTTTAACGACAACATTAATCAATTTCACTTCCATCAAGACTCAGACACCCTTTCAAAAAATTTTAGCTTTTCGGAATTAGAATTAGCCTTAAAAAAATCAAAAAATACTGCACCTGGACTTGACGGGTTCACTTATACGATAATAAATAAATTGCCTGAAAGTGGTAAACTTTTTCTATTAGAAATTTTTAATGATTGGTGGTTGAAACAAAAGTATTCAGATAGTCTTAAAAATATAATTGTGTGTCTTCTAGCGAAACCTAAGAAACCACCTGACTTACCTTCGTCCTACCGACCTATTTCATTGTTATCGTGTATTACAAAAACTTTCGAAAGGCTTATAAAATTTAGACTCGAACATTTTGTCGAAAACAGATCAATTTTACCAAAAAATCAGTATGGATTTCGTAGAGGTATAGGTACAATTGATGCAATCTCCCATTTAGTTACAGATGCTCAATTGTGTCTATCAAAAAATAATTACATGTTGTGTCTTTTTGTGGACCTTAAAGGGACTTATGATGTGGTAGATTTGGAAATATTATATTCAAAAATGGTAACGTTTGGTATCAATAAAAGAGTCTCTATAAATATTTTAAATTTGTTTGCTAATAGAAAAATATTTTTGCAAGATAGTCATAACATTTTACATGGTCCAAGAGTACTTTACAACGGGCTTCCACAAGGCTCTATTTTAAGTCCCCTTTTGTTTAACTTATACACTGCAGACTTGCATGATTTGATGAGCGATGACATACAAATTATTCAATACGCGGACGATTTATGCATTTATGTCACCCATAATACCTACGATCGCTGCATGATAGACTTAAGACGTACTTTTGACAGGTTACAAAACTGGTTCGACGATATGGGTTTTAGTGTTTCACCAGAAAAGACAGCTGTGATGTGTTTCACAAGGCACAGATATCAGTTAGTCGATAATTTCTCTATAGGTAAATACACTATTCCTATCGTAAAAGAATATAAATATTTAGGTATAATTATAGATAGTAAACTTCTATGGACCAGTCACATTAAGTATGTCAAACAAATATGTGAAAAGGGAATTAATCTTGTGCGCTTCCTCTCCAAACAGAGCTGGGGCGCGGATCAACAAATTTCCTTAATGTTCTACAAGTCTTATATTCGCTCGATTTTGGATTATGGGTGTACTCTCTATGGTTCTACCTCCAATACGAACCAACTTACTCTTGATCGAATACAATATAGAGCTCTGAAAATATGTTTGGGAGCCATGGCATCTTCACCAAATCATGCCATTCTGGCAGAGTCTCAAGAACTTCCTCTTAGTTTTCGAAGACAGTTTTTAGCAAATAAAAGCCTATTAAAATATAGATGTTACAACAGTGATTTGATCGCAAAAATTAACTTTCTTGTAATTGACAATTTGACAAATCATTATTGGAAAAAGAAAAACTCTCCTCCTTTGGCAGATGCATTTACTGATACAAACTTATTTCAAAATGATATTGTTAAACTTAATAAAATACCATTGTATGCACCTTAGACCATAAAAGCTGATAGACACGCCTTGTACCGAACCGTTGAAGCAAACACCTTCCGCGAAAGTGACGTCACAATACGGCAAGAACTCGTTTGGATTCTTAGCAAAGCACTAATAAAATTACCCAATTTTAGATTAATTTTAATATAACTTCAATATTTTGTAAAAATAAATGTTTTATTTAAAAGTAGGTACATATTATATCGTTGGTATATCTCTTCTTGTTTGATAATCAAAAATAAATTTGAAGGAGAGTAATTTTCTTTTGGGTGGAAGTTTCAGGTTAGGTGAAAAAATATGTAGGAAATCTATTAATTTATTGACCACAAAACAAAATAGCTTTTGTGAACTTACTTCTAACTCTTATTACATTATTTAGTTTTTCACGTTCGTGGTACAATCTGATGTTGCAATAAAGGAAACAAATTATCTTTATTAGATTAAACAAAAGGTTTGTTTCAAAATCATGATCAAAGATATATGTTCTTTGTATGTACATATCTTCTCATTAATTTAGAATCGTTCAATTTTTTTGAATTGTACATAAATCTAATTTCGCTTTCAGCAATTTTGCAAATATGAATGACGTCTTTAGAAGGTTGAATTAAATTTTTTTTGATATGCTATAATTTTTGTGTCTTATGAATGGAGATTGTAAATTATCACATTCGATTGCTAACAAACATATGTCACAATTTAAATGTTTTCTTAACTTTCTTAACCCGCCGTTACACGCGTCTTCTATTGTGACGTGGTTGCACGCGTATGAGCGTCGCCCTCACCTACATAAATTCGACTTATTTCGAGAAAGAATGAATGTCAACATGTAAAATATAAAATTGATTGTACTCACATATTATAGAAAGTCTCGTAAACCAATTTTTTTATTAATTTAGCAAAACAAAAGTAAAAATAATATAGATCAAAAGCAAGTTTTCTTAATTTTCAATTTCAGCAAGCCACTGAAGAAATTAACGTTCTTTACGCGAATTCATTTTACTAAAAATACAAATTAAAATTAACAACTGTTCTGAAGCTATTTATTTGTGGCATTTATGTAATTAACTATTAATATTTTGTATTTTGATAACGACGTCCGAGGTGGAATTCGAAACGTCAATAAAATCAATTTTTCAAGTTAAATTGTGGCTTATTTTCCAACTGAATAGGTAAATTTAACAATGGGATCTTAACCAGTGGCGCACCTAGAATTTTCCTCTGGAGGAGGGGGGTTTGCACCGAAAGTTTTTTGTATTATTTGTGAAAGACAAGTTACATTTTCCTACCTTCGTTTACATATATTTCTATATGCTCTGGGTGGGATTAACCCCCAAACCCCCCCTCGGTGTGCCACTGTTCCTAACCTAATCCAAAACAATAATATTTTAATTAAACCTACCTAAATATTAAATAAAAACCTAAAAGTTTCTTTGAGATAACAGAAACGTGATTTCTCTTCTTTCAACTATCACACAGCACACTGACCGCCTGAAATATTCTATAACTTTTTCATACCCTCTCATGAACCATGCTAAAGGCATTCCTGGGTGCTTAAGGTTATCGTATTAGTTTACACAATTTCATTGCTTATAGACAAATATGGTGAGGGATTCCCTCATAGCGCGTGTAATGGCGGGTTAACTACAAACCCAGCGATATAGTCAAAAACATCACAAACATAAGATGACAATGTTTTTGAAAAACTTAAAGTATTTACAGTATAATCATGGTTACTAGT
The DNA here is from genome assembly GCF_917563875.1 of Diabrotica virgifera virgifera. Taxonomy (NCBI): domain Eukaryota; kingdom Metazoa; phylum Arthropoda; class Insecta; order Coleoptera; family Chrysomelidae; genus Diabrotica; species Diabrotica virgifera. Next base: position 64,767,997 of record NC_065447.1, read on the forward strand.
TATTGTTTCCCTATTATTTTCATCAGTTATAAAGTTGTCAATGAGTTGATGATCATCTGTTTTCATTTTCACAGTATTTGTTGTGCTCATTGCTAAAATTATGGAAGGTGTCTGTTCTATACAATTAACCTGGGTAGATCATGTAACACTTGTGTGCATTAAGAGTCTTTTATATGCAGCTTTAAATTGTTTTGCCATTGGGATGTTGTTGTAACCTCCATGACTCCTAATAGAACTAAAATAAAACTTCTAAGTGATCTTGAGAAAGTTTATAGACCGAAAGAACTTCAGACCTCCATCCATATCCTCCAAGTAATTTTTCCAAATTCCCATTAGTGACTTTAAACTAATGATCATACCAATAAAACCCGTTTTTCTTTGGCTTGGATATTATAGTGGTTCACCACTCTTGGAACATTTAAGTGATCTAAGATATTTTATAGATTCTTCAATTTTTTGAAAAATCGCTTGTTTATTGTGCTGCCGTAAACTGGATTTTAGGTGTTTTGCCAATAAATTTCTAGTGTAGGAAACAGAGGCTGAACCTTGCAAAATGTACACAAGTCCGGTTTTATTTTTTTTCTGGTCGATCAAGGGGTGCTTATTATAAGACTAACTTTTTCTGAAAAAATTTCGCCCCGGAACCCCCTTTTTCACCCCTTTAAAGGGGGTAATTTGTGGTTTTTGCGGAACGTAGCCCTTCCTGTACCTTTTACAAAAAATTTTTTTTATAGAAATATGAAGAGGACTATATTTTCTATGATTTATTTCCCGACAGCATATGTCTATCATCCACCGTTTAGCGGGGGTGGCGCCCCAAAGTTGACAAGTTTTTAAAAAAGATGTTTTTAAAAAAAATATATTTTTCCCTAACTGTAACAGAAATTAAGAAAAAGTCCTGCTACAATTTTTCACAAATAAGTGACTGATTTTTTGGTATAGGTTTCACTTAAGGGTAGTTGCCCTATTTTTAATTACAGGGTGTTACATTTTAAAAAACCCCTTTGTATACCATCTGAACCGTTTATGCTAGAGTAAAAAGACTTTCAGCGATTACCCATGTAGTGGTGCTATTTACAAATTTATATAATGCATCCCCATTTTTTCCCCGGAACCACCCCAAAAAAAAGAAGAATTAATAAATAAAGTGATTCTCTTGGAATCCTTCACACACAATGCCCTTTATTAATATGCTTCATATATCATTTTGTGCACGTTATTATTACCCATGCATGGACACCAAAAGCAATTTCCTAGTGCAACCCCTGTAGCCAAAAAAAAAAAATAAATAAAATGGGGGTTGAAATTTTTTTTTGTTTTTTGCTTTTTGATCCATATGGGCATATGCTTCATCAATTCTGCTTTTCAAAAATATATATGGTTATTGCAACATTCCTGCGGAAACCACCCCTATCCTTGAAAATTTACTGCAGAAACTACCCCTATCCCTTGGCGAGCATGTTTTTACGATTTTCTCATTACCTATGCATTATTTTTAAACAAAACTTGTACAAGGTTAAAGACCACTATTAACTCTAAAAATTAGGTCCTATTCATTTTTTTCGTATAAGCAACCGATACGGCGCAGTGGCGCCGTAAACCTCGTGATATGCTTTGGCGGGCTCCAGTTTTTGGTTTTTACTCGTTACTTGTTTGTTTTATTGATAAAGTACTTATGTAAAATAAAACAACACAGTGTAAGCTACAAATTATGACCTATACACATTTTACATTCTTTGCCCCCCAAAGCCACAGTGGTGGCCCAAAATCAATTTTTGCATATTTTCGCCACCTACACGCATTTTATTTCATTAATGCTACCTTAATAGCACAATATTCACCCTTAAGTGGTCGCTAAGCAGTGGCGGATCCAGGGAGGGGTGATGGGGGCGATCACCCCCCCCTCTCACACCAAAAGTGATATTATATTTAAAGATTATAAAAATATTCATTTATTTTTATAGAAATACTTATATTATTATTTTTATAATGATGGCGTACTTTTTATGTTTTAGCGACAGTGGCGGATCCAGCATCGTTAAGGGGGGTGCCAATTGGCTAAATTTCTATAAAAATAAATGAATATTTTTATAATCTTTAAATATAATATCACTTTTGGTGTGAGAGGGGGGGTGATCGCCCCCATCACCCCTCCCTGGATCCGCCACTGCTTAGCGACCACTTAAGGGTGAATATTGTGCTATTAAGGTAGCATTAATGAAATAAAATGCGTGTAGGTGGCGAAAATATGCAAAAATTGATTTTGGGCCACCACTGTGGCTTTGGGGGGCAAAGAATGTAAAATGTGTATAGGTCATAATTTGTAGCTTACACTGTGTTGTTTTATTTTACATAAGTACTTTATCAATAAAACAAACAAGTGACGAGATAAAAACCAAAAACTGGAGCCCGCCAAAGCATATCACGAGGTTTACGGCGCCACTGTGCCGTATCGGTTGCTTATACGAAAAAAATGAATTGAACCTAATTTTTAGAGTTAGTAGTGGTCTTTAACCTTGTACAAGTTTTGTTTAAAAATAAATGCATAGGTAATGAGAAAATCGTAAAAACATGCTCGCCAAGGGATAGGGGTAGTTTCTGCAGTAAATTTTCAAGGATAGGGGTGGTTTCCGCAGGAATGTTGCAATAACCATATATATTTTTGAAAAGCGGAATTGATGAAGCATATGCCCATATGGATCAAAAAGCAAAAAACAAAAAAAAATTTCAACCCCATTTTATTTATTTTTTTTTTTTGGCTACAGGGGTTGCACTAGGAAATCGCTTTTGGTGTCCATGCATGGGTAATAATAACGTGCACAAAATGATATATGAAGCATATTAATAAAGGGCATTGTGTGTGAAGGATTCCAAGAGAATCACTTTATTTATTATTTCTTCTTTTTTTTGGGGTGGTTCCGGGGAAAAAATGGGGGTGCATTATATAAATTTGTAAATAGCACCACTACATGGGTAATCGCTGAAAGTCTTTTTACTCTAGCATAAACGGTTCAGATGGTATACAAAGGGGTTTTTTAAAATGTAACACCCTGTAATTAAAAATAGGGCAACTACCCTTAAGTGAAACCCATACCAAAAAATCAGTCACTTATTTGTGAAAAATTGTAGCAGGACTTTTTCGTAATTTCTGTTACAGTTAGGGAAAAATATATTTTTTTTAAAAACAACTTTTTTAAAAACTTGTCAACTTTGGGGCGCCACCCCCGCTAAACGGTGGATGATAGACATATGCTGTCAGGAAATAAATCATAGAAAATATAGTCCTCTTCATATTTCTATAAAAAAAAATTTTGTAAAAGGTACAGGAAGGGCTACGTTCTGCAAAAACCACAAATTACCCCCTCTAAAGGGGTGAAAAAGGGGGTTCCGGGGCGAAATTTTTTCAGAAAAAGTTAGTCTTATAATAAGCACCCCTTGATCTACCAGAAAAAAAATAAAACCGGACTTGTGTACATTTTGCAAAGTTCAACCTCTGTTTCCTACACTATTCGGCTATTTAAAATATCAAAAATATCATTAATTTGTTCAATGAAATTTTCAGTAGCTTCGCTATGTACAAATTCTTTTGAGCTTTTATTTCTCAAATAATGTATTGCCTTAGCAACTTTTTGGCTGAACGTTTGGGCAGCTAATTTCACCTTCATTTTTTCCTTATACCAATTTAAATGCCTTCGTGTTATCCTAGTTGCAAGATGAAGGCCTTCCTTTTCTTGAATGTCTACTAATTTTTCCAAATATTTCCATTTAATTGCTTTATTATTCCCGTCAAAAAAATTTTTTGTAATATACGTAATATACGTTTATTCAAATCAATAGTTATTACAATAATTTACAATTTCAGTTTACTTACAATGAAATAAACGTAAAAGAAGTCTTAATGTTGACCTAAATAACCTAAAGTATTTCGAATAAGTTTTAACATATGTGGAGGGTCAAATATTACATATTTTGATTTGTTACTGGACGTAGAAAATATACTTTATTTTAATTCACAACGCCTATAAACACTTCTAATAATCTCTAACGTTTTCTGCCGTAAACTGACGTCACGCACAGCTGTGTGAATCGTTTTATGTTGGCTTCACTCTTCGAGACGAGAGAATAGCTTTACGGCGTGTCTATCAGTTTTTATGGTCTAAGGTATGCACACAGTTTCGATTCTATAATTGACAAACCTATCACCATATTCCCTCGGTATTCAGATTGTAATATCTTAAACCAAGCCATGATAAAATCCATTGTGAATGGTCTCGGGTCGAACTTAACTAAAATATATACAGATGGGTCAAAAACGGAGCTAAATACAGGTTCGGCATTTTTTGTTTCAAACATAAATCATATTGAAAAGTACAGAATCTCAAATTATTGTTCTATTTTTACCGCCGAGTCCTTTGCTATTGAAAAGGCACTAAAATGGTGTGCAACTCAAACATGCACGAATGTGGCAATAATTTCAGACTCAAAATCAGCATTACAAGCTATTAGCGGTCACCCAATAAACCAATTCCGAAATGCCTTAATTTTGAACATTAAAAAATTAATTATGGATCTTAAACAAAATAATGTAACTGTTTCGTTTATTTGGACGAAAGGACATTGCGGAGTCGAAGGTAATGAAATTGCGGATATAGCCGCAAAAAGTAGTCACAGTTGCCACCATATTGACAAAGTATTTAATTTAAAAGATTTGAATAATGCTCTCAAACCTAATATCAGAAGGAAATGGGAAACTGATTACAAAAGAATTGCAAGTAAATCTACAAACCATTATTTCAGAATTCACCCTACACTTCCAAAAAACCTTCCTCATTTCACCTTTAATTATAATAGAGCACACATGTCAGTATTGACTCGTTTAAAATTGAACCATGCTCGCTTTCCATCTCACTTATATAAAATTGGAATACTTAACTCCCCTGTCTGTAGTTGTGACAATATATCCATTGGTGATCTAAATAATATATTTCTAGAATGTTCTCTGAACTCTCAATCTTCTTCAATTCTGTATCAAGAACTAATTCATCACGAGTGTCCATTGCCACTAAATATTACAGCTCTCCTTTCTTCCTCAGATAAAGCGGTACTAGATTCCATCATTAATTTTATCAGAAATTCAAAAATAGCGGTATAGTTTAGAAATAGACAATATGAAATCATTTAATGTAATTAAGAATTTACATGTTTTGTGGCAAATAGATTTTGTCTGATGCCAGGATCTCACACACACACACAACTTAATTAACCTATGAAATGCCAATAGTGTCAAAATTTCATAATGTAATAGTGTCAAAATTTCATAACAGTAGAGTAAACTTGCCTGAGGTTGGAGCCCTTACAAACAAGCATTACGGCGTGGTAAATTTGAATTACTAATCCTGGTTTAAAAACAGAGCATAGTTTATTTTAAATCTATTTTATGTTAAATAATCATAAACAGTTAATAAACACAACAGATAATAACAGATAACATAGCAAATACTTAAACACAATTAATATTTGCTGGAAGCCCCATTATATTGTTAATATAACTTCACAATATTCTGTTCATATATTAATTCAAATTGTGTTTTGACTAGGAAAGTTTTGGGGTAGTTCTGATTTCTTCCATTATACCTATATGTATTTTTGGGCTGCTGAATCCGAATATGAGGTTTGCGGACAAAATTTCGTGTCGGAACATTGAAAAAATCGTAAAATATCTGCTTTTTCTCGCTTTTTTACTTAAATGTGGAAAACTATTAACTTTCAGTAAATGGACTGTTAACAGAAATTAAAGTAGGCAATTCTTTGGTTTTGTCTATTTAAAATTTAAAATATTTAAGAATCGTTTGTTGACTCCTACTCTTGGATATCCCTTCCACTAGTTTCTTCTGGTTTAACGTTTAAGATATTACTAGTTTCAATTGAAAGTGTAAGCATCCCGCTGTGCCTCTTGTGTACCTTTTTATTATTGAATCCACGCACTGTACACGTGAGTATTACCAAGAAGATGTAGGTATGTATGTACCTGATAGAATTTATTTTATGGTGCTCTGAAAGATTGTAAGAAAACGATTGAAACTTTGCCTTTACGTAAGTGTATTTAACTTTTAATAGTCAGTGCTTCCAATTTTCGTAAAGTAAGTAATTAGTTATTGTTTTGAGTAGGTATACTACGGTTGATTTAGCCATACGGCTCACATTCCCTCTAAGGGGAAAATTGACTTATCCCAGATACCTACGGTATCAAAAGGATTGAGCTCTGGTGGGACTCTTTCCATGTTATCGAGTCCTAGGTGACTTGGTATGCAGGTGTATCTCCCAAAAATTTCGTACACTTCTGGCCATCGCGGACGCGAGTAGTACAGCTTTCTGCATGGTCTTATAAAGATGTTCATTGAGACCCAGCTTTTTTATGCTTTCGAGGAGGGTCTTCGGAAAAACTCCAGTAGTAAACATAATAATCAGTATTGTCTGGGTACTTTGCATTCTCCATTGTCTCCGTATTTGTTGATACGGTTGATATCCAGATATAGCCATACGGCTCACACTCCCTCTAAGGGGAAAATTGACTCATCCGAGATACCTACGGTATCAAAAGGATTGAGCTCTGGTGGGGCTTTTTTCGTGTTATCGAGCCCTAGGTGACTTGGTATGCAGGTGTATCTCCCATAAATTTTCGTACACATCTGGCCGTTGCGAGTAGTATAGCTTTCTGCATGGTCTTATAAAGATGTTCGTTTAGACCCAGCTTTTTTATGCTTTCGAGGAGGTTCTTCGGAATGACTCCAGTAGTAGACATAATAATAGGTATCGTCTGGGTACTTTGCATTCTCCATTGTCTTCGTATTTGAATTTCCAGATTTCTGTACATGGCGATCTTTTCAGTAAATTTACTACGTAGATTATTGTTGTTAGGTATCGCCACATCAATTAGTGTTGTTTGTCTTGTTAATTTATTAACTAGTACGAGATCTGGTCTATTATGTGTCACTGTTTGGTCTGTGAGCACAGTGCGGTCCCAGTATAGCTTGTAGTTGCCATCCTCAAGCATATTCTCAGGGAATACGGTTGATATTATTATTATTAAACATTTATTTCGTATTTTAAAATTATCTTCTTGTGAATCATATATCTGGTTTATTCCACATTTTGGTTTCGTTCCCCTAGTTGTTTATTTGATTTCTGTTTAAATCTTCTGTTTAAATTTTATAAACTTTGTTTACAGGTCCCCTCAATGTATAAGATATTTCCATTATAGTATCACAAATACGTGCTACATTTTGCTGTCTTTGGCATTTTCCTTTTATCATAATCTTACTATCTTTCTTGGTAACATTATTCAACAAACGGTAGTCCACATAGAACCTCGTAGTTCCATCTTTCTTCTTGACCAGGACCACCGGAGAGACCCATGGGCTCGTAGAAGGTTCTATCCTATGTCTTTCTTCATTTCTTGAACAATCCTTTCAGCTTCCTGTCTCTTCGCCTGTGGTAATCGTCGAGCTGTTTGACGAATTGGCCTAGCGGTACCAGTGTCAATTTTATGTTTGACAACTGTCGTTCTTCCTGTCTTTCCTAATTTCGGTACGAATATCCGATCGGATATATCACAATATTGCCGAAGAAATTCCCTTAATTTCCTTTTCTCCACTTGATTTATAGATTGGCCTGCAACTGCAACCATTTGGTCGAACTTGTCGTTGGAATTATCTGATGTCGTCTGACGGATTATGGACGTCACGGGTACATAAGTTCCTACTTTTGTCTCCTTCTTGATGGTCACCGAGTAGTCATTGACATTAATCAATCTCACGGGAATTTCTTTACAAGAAGTAACCAATTATTCCAATTTTGATTCCTCGGCCAACCTTCTCGTCGTGGTTCCATGGCTCCATCATAACATGTGTTTCTTCTTCTAGAATTCCCTGTAGCCGCGCTACGATGATCGTTTCACTCCTCGCAGGCACAACTGTATCTTCTTTAATGGCTGCTAGCACAGTGCTGTCATCATGTGGATGAAGAAATACCTCTTCGTTGCCAACTTTGATTACCCTGCTCTTAAAATCCAATTGAAATCCATGCAAATTCATTACGTCCATTCCTAATATAACATCTTCTTCGATGTCTGCAACTATGACATTATGGACGAACTTTTCTGCTCCAATCCCTAATTGTATCTGGATTTCTCCGTGAATGTTGGCATTTTCACCTGTGGCAGTCCGCAGTCGCAACCGCGTTGGTAAGAGCTTCTTACGACTGTTTATAACTGACGGTCGTATAATGGTCCTGGTTGCTCCGGTATCCACCAACAATGTATACTTTTTACCATTTATTTCTCCATCTACATATACACTATCTTCACGACATTTCAAAGAAGCTATTAGTATGAGAGGGTCTTTGGAAAAGTTGCGGGTCGAAGCTGCCCCCCTAAGGCCGACCCGTTCTAGTTTTCCTGCTGGTGAGTCTCTTGATTGCTATTGTACCTAGGGTACTTACATGAACTCCGTACGTGTCCCATTTCACCACAATTCCAGCACCTTATGGTCTTCGTTTTCTTGGATGCAATGTCTTTCATCATATTAACAAGCTGGTTAAGTTTGTCCTTATCCTGTTCCTCTTTCACAGTTCTAACTTTACTGTACCCACCAGAGGCTTGGCTTGATTCGTATTCGAGGGCGGCGGACAAGACATCGACCAGCGTCTTGTGACGAGCTAATCGCAGTGTTCTTTGCATTTCATGATCATGAAGGCCATCAATGAATGTTTGAACAGCCAATTTTTCCATCATGTCTTCGGGAGCTGTTGGATATGCATATCGTACTAACCTGGCAATATCTACCTCGTATTCTTGAAGAGCTTTATCTTTCTTTTGTCTTCGATTTTTAAATTGCGACTGATAGACATGCTCTAAACGTTCGTGCCCGTATCGCATATTCAGTCTCTTTTTGAGCTGTTCGAAGTCATCTGTCTCTTCTACGGCTATGGTCTGGAGGACATCCAAAGCGTCGCCTCGAAGAGCAATAGTGAGGTTTACAGCCTTTTCTTTTTCGGACCATCCATTCGCTCTGGCCGCCGATTCGAACTGTTTCATGTAGTTGTTCCATGATGACTTTCCGTCGAAATTTGGCACCTTAACACGAGCATGACTTACACTCCCTTCAACTATCGGCCGTGGCTCCAATTTGTATTTGGTTTCATCATCTTTAATGTCTGTTAAGATGGGTTCCATCCCTGTGTCTACTTTTTCCGTTTCCTCCATTTTCTTTTACATTTCTTTGATCTTTTCTTCAAAAGTAGATTTTAGGGATGATATCTTGTCGTCAAAATCAGAGGTGACTTTAGAGATGCTAGCAGAGATCTCGTTAGTCATCTTGCTTTCGAAATCTTGTTCTCCAACGATGTACTGTCTGTCGAAAATTTCAAAACATCCGAGAAAACTTGGGAGATTTCACTAGAAATTTTATTCTCTAACGATGTAATCTCTGTCGAAACTCTAAAAACATCCGAGGAAACTTGGGAGATTTCACTAGAAACTTTGTTTTCTAACGATGTAATGTCTGTCGAAACTTCCGAAATCTCGCCAGAAACTTGAGAAATCTCTTTAGAAATTGACAAAATCAAAGCAGTTTGCCTGTCCTTAAACACGTAGGTTTCTGGATCATGACCCTCTTCTTGTAGAGCGTTCTTCAGACGAACGACTAGATCAGCCTTTTTCCCAGCTGAGTCAAGCTCGCGATTTTCCAGTTCTGTTCTGAGCTCCGTAAGGCGCAGGTCACAAACTTTCGGCTTATACTGCGAAGACATGTTCACACACTTTATTTATTACGAGTTTATATTTATTTATTTTTAAAGGTTCCACGCTGTATTTAACTCGAATATAATATGTTAATTTATTATTATCCCACTTCTAATTACCACTGTTATACAACTGACTTTACTATTTTATTATTTATGTTTTTAGGCACTATTTAATTTAAATAAAGGAAGACTTAGTTTATATTATTTTATTTTACATCACTTATTTAATTTATTTAAATAGTTACAAATAACTTAAACTAACACATCTAATTTATTTACAAACTCAAAATTTATGATTTTACTAACTAAACATAATAATTCCGATAACTAATACATTTCAAAATACACGGCGCATAACTCGATTCGAATACGATAATATCATTACGCGTCGATAACTAACTGGCCTGCTGACGGAATTTCCTTCTTATATACTTCGGTAGCGCTCGTCTCGAATGCCGTGGTAAGGACTCGTATTCTCTCGTAACGACTAGAATCTTCGGTCAGAAATAGGCCAGGTTGTGAGCGGCATAAATAATGTCACAGTATCAACACAAGTAACAAAACGTCATCATCATCATCAACATCTATTCCATCCACCGTCAGATATAAGCCTCTCTTAGGTGTATTCATTAATTTCTGTTTGTTGTTTTTTGCCTCTATTCGTGGCCAGCCATTCGCTTGATGTCATCAGTCCATCTTATCTTCTTATTTCTTCATTGGATTTCTTCATTGGATTTCAACACAAGTAGCAAAACATCATCATCATCAAGAGCTATTCCATCCATCGTCGATACCTATAAGCAGTGTTGCCAATCGCATTTCTTTAGATTATCCGATGATCGCTCGAAAAATATCCGATTTGTCACGAAAAGGTACGCTAGGTCAAAAATGATTCTGTTATTAAAATCAATGTTGCCAATATTATTCTTTTAGTCCCCTTAACAACCATCAAATAACAAAATCCGTTGTTCGTACGCCAATAAATTGATTGTAATCAATTATCATTATGATAATTAACATAATTAATTGATTAATTAATTATTAATTATCAATTAACGTAACAATTATTAACATAATTGATTAATTAATTAATTAATCTCATAATTGTAATCAATTATGTTTTCAGCAACCCAATCAAAGTTGACATTGACAGTAATTAAATATTTGATAATGATCAGTTGATTCCATTTCTGATTAGCGTTCGAACAACCGGCCCTTTAATCTACTGGATTCTCTGTTTCACAGTTTAAAAATTTTCGTTTATAGATGAAAATCTCGTATCCTAAATACCTAATGCATGTATGTAAATACTATTTACTTACTATTATTATATTATTCGTATTTTGTATTATCGTAAGTAGTAAATTCAAAATAAATAAATAAATCTAAATATTTCATTATTTGGATCGTGATATTTATTATTATTATTTAAGTAAAAAAACACTTTTAAATATTATTTTATTAAAACGTAATAACTACCTAAAACTAGGTACTAGAAAAATAAATAATAAATAAATCAATACAAAAGAAAACTACAGCTACATTAAAAGCATAGGCGCAAAATTTCTGGTCAATGCTTTTAAAATGCATTATTTTTTCGAGTCCTGAGAAAGCTAATAAGTAATATTTAAAAATTTAAACGCAGAATGAAATATTACATTATTACCGAGGGCCGAAAGTCCCTGAAGATTTCTATAATTTTTATTCTAATAAGTTACAGGGGTGAAAGGAAAAGAGAATATTGAGTGTGATTTTTAATTTCAAATACCTCATTCAAAAGAAACATTTTGTTTATTCTAAGGGACTTTCGACCCTCGGTAATAATATAATCTTTCATTCTGCGTTCAAATTTTTCAAAAATATTTATTAGTTTTCTCAGGATTCGAAAAAATGAATACGTTTAAAGATTATTGGTCCCAAATTTTGCGCCTTCGCTCTTTTAACAACTAAAGATTTATTACAACTAAAACAATAGAAATGTATTTGACAGTCTTCTAGTTATTAAGATATCAAGGTTATTATCCATAATACACGTGGTCCGTTCAACGTTTAATGCCAGACTAAATAATTTTTATAGGCAAAAAATTTGAAGAATTTTTGAGTTAATTAGTAGATATCTAGATATTACCAGTTTCAAATAAGTAGATTTTTCTACGACCATTATTCCAAATGCACAAACTGACAGTAGTGTGCAGAAATGTAACGTTTCTGTGCCGGAAAGTTCTTTTTTCTACAACCACTACTCAAAGTGCACTTTTCTGCACGGTTTTATGTTAGCAAACTTGATATTTTCTCACAGTATAAGATACAGTCGAACCCGCTTATTAGAGTACCGGTTATAGGAATATCCCGGTTTATGGAATATAAATTCAAGGTCCCGAAACCTTTCCGTTTACCCTTTAATAAATTTATACGTTTATTGGAATATGGTTTAGTAACCTAATACCGCTTTTTAGAATAATTTTTTCAGGTCAACAAATAAATTTTTACGTACAATTTCCTAAAAAGTTTAAATTTACCTGTTATAATGGTTTGTCGGTAAGATATTCGAAAGCCTGCTGCTTTATATTTTATTACGGTTTGTCAGGTACCTAAACGCTCCTTTCCCACAGAAAATTCAATCGTTCGCCGACCAGGTCAGAAAATAATTTCATTTGTCTACAAATTTCTATAGGTACATTGCCACACACTTGGCTGTTTTTATAAACAGCATTTTTCTATAAGATTATTTATTACCAATAGACTATTGACAATTTGATCGTTTGTTCGGAAGTCTTTTCTAAAACCCAATTCCAATTTATTGTCTAATTGTTTCGTATTTATTTTAGTAAATAGATTATAAATTTTTATTGACATAAAAAGACCTAAAATCATATGCATTTACATATTGACATAGTATGTATTATTATAACGTATATTCGGTACACTTATTTTAGCTAGCCACCAATGATCGGTTATTGGAGTATCCCGCTTATAAGAATATTTTTGCTTGGTACGAAGGCTATTCTAATAAGCGGGTTCGACTGTATTTGACATTAGTGTGCAGAAAAGTGACGTTTCTGTGCCGCAAAGTGACGTTTCTGTGCCGCAAAGTTCTTTTCTGCACAGTTGACTACCTCATTCTGAGTAACGTTATATTCTGTTTACATCCGTGGACTACCGCATTCTGAGTAACGTTATATTCTGTTTACATCCGTGGTTAAACTTTAGACAAATATATAACCTATAACACAATTATTATATTTAACTATAGCATAGAAACTAAATTATGGATGTTACAACTGTTTTATTTTACAATTTTATTCTTATTAAACATTTTATAATTATCAAATAACCAATAAGGATTTAGCAACCTGTGCAAGAGACGTCGAATGAAGTAGGTTTTGTGTATATCCGTGACTGCATAAATATGATGTCAATAATGTGTAATAATTGTTTAAATTTAAACAAATTAAGGCAGTGCATTAATTTTTTAACTGATTTCTGTGCAATTTATTTAGGTATAAGGAATTTAAATTGATTAGTAGGTATTAATTAAATACAGTTTAAAATTTATCACATAGGTACTATTATAATTAATCGTCGTTTGGAAATTGTGATTTTTATTTTTAGGAAAAACTGTGCTTGTAGAAAAAGTATAGTGTGAAACACGTGCAGAAAGGTAATTTCTCACTCGTTTGAATTGCGGCACTCGCTTGCGCTCGTACCGCAACTTTTCAAACTCGTGAGAAATTAGTACCTTTCTGCACTTGTTGCACAATATACTATTCTGATAACATGTTTTGATGAAATGGTTTTGTTTAAGATATTAGATTTGACAGAACTTTACAAAAAAAGAACCGATTTAACTACACCTCATGTCCGAGAAATCTGGAAAATTCGCTATTTTAACACACTATTTTTCAACTTTACATTTGGTATTCTACAAATGACTACCTTATTCTGAGTACCGTTATATATTCTGTGTACGTCTGTGGTTAAAGTGTAGAAAAATATATAACCTGTAAGACAGGTGATATTAGTCTTAATTATCGAATAGAAATTAAATTATTTATTATTTATTAAATTATTAACTGTTTTATTTTACAATTTTATTCTTAATAAACATTTTATAATTATCAATTAACCAATAAGGATTTAGCAATCTCAGCAAAATACGTTGAATGGGTGGAAATCCGTGACCACCTCTCCTAGAATTTTTATTCAAAATTGTTCCAATGTTACAATGTATATAACTACAATTAAGGCAGTGCATTATATTTTTTTCATTATTTGATTTGATCTAAAACAAATTCAATATTATATTTCAATATCCACACGTTGGTAAAAAGTTTTACCCACCTTAACATTTTTTATTAACCATTTATCCATTATAAAAAAGTATTTTCACAAACCAAAACTTATTTCAACAGACGTTTACTTAAGCACTGCACTGCACTACATAAAATGAAAATAAAACTAAATCGTGCGTGAATTAGCTTTCATAAGTTTAAAGGCTAAAAACTAAAAACTCATAAATAACATCAGACGGCAGACGGTTTTTGAAATTTGAATTGGATTAATATGCCTTAAGTGGACGCACTTGTGCATTTAAATTCAAAACAAAAAAATTGGCACATGTCCCTTTTGTCAAAAGATGAAAAGTATCGGATGTCACTAACATTCATCCAGTATAAAAATTTGGGTGGAACCAAACAAAATTAATGTGTTGTTGGTGTTGGGAATATATGGATGAGAAAGTTTTAGTCGATGGTAGATACACTGAAAAATATCCGCAAATATCCCATTTATTTAAAGATACGAAGAAGACACGACAACTCTCAAAAAGGTACGCAAATCGGATAATTATCCGCCGATTGGCAACACTGCCTATAAGCCCCCCTTAGGTGTATCCATTCATTATCTGTTTGTTGTTCTTATTTCTTCATTGTATTTCCGACCGCTGAGCTTAAGTTGAGCATTCTTCGTTCCATAGCTCTTTGAGTTACTTGGAGTTTGTGAGCTAGGTTGTTGTTAAAAGTCCATGTTCCGGTTTCATATGTCAGGACCGGCAATATGTATAAATCGAAAGATTTTGCCTTTAAAGTATTTGGTAAGTTTGATTTGATGCGAAGCCGATGATATTGCAGATGATAACACAAGACAAAGTATAAAGAGGATTATTGAAAGAAGACGCATTTCCTAGCTAAATAATGTAGAAAAGTGGTATAAGTGCAGTTACATAGAACCGTTCAGAACAGCAGGTGTAGTTCATGAATCTAGTGAAGTTGCGGTATCACATGGTCAGTGATCATTGGTCATGTAGATTCCATGTTGAGTACGAGGCAAGCAGAAGCTGTATAAGGAATCAATTGAACTAGTGTCCAAGCTATTTTGAAGAACAATTTTCATATGTTTAAAATATTCTTACTGAAGGAACTTCACCTGTACCTACTTAAATGGGGATTTAAATACAGTTTTGTGAAATAATCAGTGAGCGAGCAATGATCGATCAACAGTTTCCGTTTAATATTTTTTCTTCGATGAATGCACTTTTTCATTAATGATCTGTAAATCATTATAATTGCCGATATTGGTCTGATTAAAACCACAGGATTATCCACAAGATGCATACACAGTAATGGTAAAAATTAAATGTACCTATGTAATTAATTTTTGGTAGATATTTGAAATAAACAATGGACTAAAATAGGGAGATGCACTCTCATCACAACTCTTCAACTTAGCTCTACAGCACATAATCAAAAGTGCAAGAATCGAAAAACCTACTACAGTATTTCATCAAAAAGAACCAAATTTACTGTTGACATTTGCAGACGATATCGATCTAATAGGAGAAACCAGATAATTGATGAAGGAGAGTTTCGTCAGGTTTAAGAAGGAAGCAAAGAAGATGGGGCTCCTAATCAATGAAAATAAAACGAAATATATGTATATGAGCCGTAATAACCAAAACAGAAACAGAATCGGTCAGAACATCACCATCGATAACTTCGAAGGTGATGTTCTGACTTTGAACGAGTTAGAGAATTTAGTATCTTGGAACAACAATAACTGAAGACAATAACGGATCACAAGATATAAACAATAGGATACAAGCCGGCAACAGATGTCTTTAAAACACTGCCCTGTAAAACCTTATATAATTTAAACAATATAAGACATACAAAGATACAACTATATAAAACAATCATTCGACCCGTAGTGACGTATGGCAGCGAAACGTGGATGATAACAAAGGCAAACGAAGAGAGACTACGTGCTTGGGAAAGAGAAATCCTAAGGAAGATCCCGTTCTTGATGAAGCAGCAGGACAATATAGGATAAGAACTAACAAAGAGCTTGAAGAACTATACCTAGGCGCCAACATAACAAAAGAAATAAAGTCCAGAAGACTCAAATGGGTAGGATACAGAAGACATTCTGACGAAAGAACAGCAAGGCTGATATGGGAAGGAGTCCTAACTGGAAGAAGACCACCTGGACGCTCTCGACTCCGGTGGCGAGATAATATAACAGGAGACCTGAAAGCTATGGGCGAGGAGAACTGGATGGAGGTTGCTCAAGTCAGAGAAGAGTGAAGGCATGTTGTCTAGTCGGCTAAAATACGCGAACGGTTGTAACGCCCCGGTGTAAGTAAAATTAATTTTTGGTGATCGACTGGTGGAACCATTTTTTACTTAGAAATTTGACTGTCGAAATGCATTTACAGTTTCTGGAAGAGGGGATTAATTCTGCATTGGCTGGTATTATTGAAAATGATCAACAAGTGAACTTGCTCTGTTTTGTTTTCGTCCGGCCACTCTGTATATCTTCTTCTTCTTCTTCCTCTTTATAAGCAATTCTGCTTGTTCATTGGCGGATTGATACATCTATGAAAGGTTGTCACTCCATCTTTTCCGCGATCGGCTGATACTTCTTCTACCGATTGGTGATTTAATCTCTTGTTATTTTGACCACACGTGTCTCCCCCATTCTGGTTAAGTGGTTATTCCAGTCTGTTTTTCTATTTAGTGTCCATTCGTTTATACAATACGTTACATTTTCTTCTAATGTCTTCACTCCTCTTTCGATCTCTCTGTGTATTTCCTGTAATTCTTCTCAGTACTCTCATCTCTGCCGTTTCTAGTAGAATTTGTGTTGTGGCTGTATCGGGTCTTGTTTCTGATGCATATATCATTATTGGCTTACACTGACTTTATAAATTCTTGACTTCATCTCAGTGTTATGTCGATTTCGCCATATCGTGTTGTGACGATAATATAATTTTATCGTCTAGAGTACGCCAATGTTTAAGCAAAGCGTGATTTTATACCGTCTCGGACGATATAAAAGACGGAACGAAAAGCCTAGATGGATTATTATTCTTGGAGCGTTGATCGAAGAATAATAAATAACAACGAGGTATAAGAGGTGAGTTTAAGTATATCCCGACCATTTTCCGCAATCCTGCAACCCCCGTCGTTTTGGTGCTCTGAACGAATTTTGGCGGTTTTCCTTTTACCTATCCTTATACGAGCGGTGATCGTAAATCCTTACATGTCTTTCCCCCTGGCGAGTTGAGCGAGATGTCCTCTCATTATAAGCCCATTTCATATTAATAAAGGTAATTCCTAATCCACGCGATCGTCGGTAGTATTCATTCATGTACCAAATATCGTCACATCGACCAGAACCGAAAGTTCGACACGTAGGTTATAAATGTATTTTATTAACGAAATTAACGAGTAATTAAGGCTAATTATCTTATCTTTTGTATGTTTTGATTTTAAATAAAAATGTCTTAAAAAGCGAACCTTTGTCTTCGACTGTATTTTGTTACCTGGAGCACAGTATAAAGAGGGACAGTAGAACCACTCTTCGAAAAATTGGAAGTAGTAAGTATCTGTAGTCGCGTATGGCGACCGCGCAATGTTCTTAGTCGCTTTTGCCCCACTCTCGCATTGCTAGTCGCATAGAAACGTACGGGTTTTAACAGGGAAAACCCGCATCCACCACTGGTGAACGTACTGCCGGTATTACTTGCGGAAATTGCGTACTGCCGGTATTACTTCTTGAGATCAAAGTGCCGACATAGAAGTGGTTTTACTGTCCCTCTTTATACTGTGCCTGGAGCATCAAATACAACGACAACGTTACAGACAGCGTTATTAAGGCATCCTGTCAGTCTATTTGCTTTTTGTACCTGATTTCTCACTTCTTTGTCCAGGTTTCCGTAACGATAATGTAATTCCAAGGTATTTTACTTCCACTACCTGTTCAATATTGATACAATGCTGATACTATCAATTTCTATTTTACATCTGATCGGTTCTTTACTGATTTATATTGTTTTAGTTTTTTGAGATGAAATTGTCATATTGCATTCTTTTGCTATTATGTTAAATCTGTGGACTGATCTTTGGATACTATCTTCATCTTGGACTATCAATATGGCGTCGTCTGCCTAGCAGAGTATTTTTACTTATTTGTTTCCCATTCTATATATATTCTTCCTTTGTTGACGTTTTTGATGATTTCATCCATGATTAAATTGAAGAGCATAGAAATCAATGATTCTCCCTGTCTTATTCCGCTGCCTATATCTATAAGTTCTGTAAGTTGTCCATCTATTCAGTCTTCCATTTTGTTTTTTTGGTAGATGTTTTCAATAGTTTTTATGATATCTAGGGGGACTTCTCTATTATACAGAAGATGTATTACATCTTTGAGTCTTACTCTGTCAAATGCTTTCTTCAAGTCAATCAGACACAGAAATGCTGGTTTATTATACTCTAGTGATTTTTCAATAATTTGATTTACGCCCTGTATATGTATGTTTTGTAAAAATGAAGTTATCACGTGACTAAATAAATAAATAAAATTTGTCTTAAACCTATTAATGCGAGCCATTGGAGAATAGTTTTATATCTAATGTAAACGAACTTTAATTATATTAAATGGCAATTCTTTGGTTTTGTCTATTTAAAATTTAAAATATTTAAGAATCGTTTGTTGACTCCTACTGTTGAATATCCCTTCCACTAGTTTCTTCTGGTTTAACGTTTAAGATATATTACTAGTTTCAATTGAAAGTGTAAGCATCCCGCTGTGCCTCTTGTGTACCTTTTTATTATTGAATTCACGCACTGTACACGTGAGTATTACGAGAAGATGTAGATACTTGATGGAATTTATTTTATATGGTGTTCTGAAAGATTGTAAGAAAACGATTGAAACTTTGCCTTTACGTAAGTGTATTTAACTTTTAATAGTCAGTGCTTCCAATTTTCGTAAAGTAAGTAATTATTAATTGTTTTGAGTAGGTATACTACGGTTGATTTAGCCATACGGCTCACACTCACTCTAAGGGGAAAATTGACTCATCCCAGATACCTACGGTATCAAAAGAATTGAGCTCTAGTGGGACTCTTTCCATGTTATCGAGCCCTAGGTGACTTGATATGCAGGTGTATCTCCCAAAAATTTTCGTACACTTCTGGCCGTCGCGAGTAGTACAGCTTTCTGCATGGTCTTATGCTGGGGCCACAGTAATGTCTAATGCCGTTAATTAACGCATTATTTGCATTACAGAGATGGCAAATAATGCGTTAATTAACGGCATTAGACGTTACTAGGGCCCCAGCATTGTAAAGATGTTCATTGAGACCCAGCTTTTTTATGCTTTCGAGGAGGGTCTTCGGAATGACTCCAGTAGTAGACATAATAATCGGTATCGTCTGGGTACTTTGCATTCTCCATTGTCTCCGTATTTGTTGATACGGTTGATATCAAGATTTAGCCATACGACTCACACTCCCTCTAAGGAGAAAATTGGACTCATCCCAGATACCTACGGTATCAAAAGGATTAAGCTCTGGTGGGACTCTTTCCATGTTATCGAGCCCTAGGTGACTTGGTATGGAGGTGTATCTCCCATAAATTCGGTTCTTCGGAATGACTCCAGTAGTAGACATAATAATAGGTATCGTCTGGGTACTTTCCATTCTCCATTGTCTTCATATTTGAATTTCCAGATCTCTGTAATAGGGAACTTACACATTTTTTTATTAGATAATAATGTTCAGTTTTGTTTAAAAATGAGATTTCCAAAATTTCACGCTTCAAAAACTCGTAATAACTTAGAAATACATATTTAAAGTCTTCAGCGGTATAAAATAGTTCAAACGACACGTGACGTCACATAGTTTTGCATTAGTTTTTATTATGGTTATATTTCGCTGTGTCTAGGTACACGCTAACGTGTACGCAAATAAAAAAGTTAGGTAGACGCGAATTAAACTTCATCAAGCCAGTGACGTCATTATTTAGCTTGCGCAGTTATTATATATTTTGGTACATGCTATTTTGATATGTTTAGTGTTTGTTTGATGGAAACATATTTGTTAAGGGAAGGGAAGCAGAACTATTCAGATGTTTCAAACTTAATTGTAATAAATCAATGTGTATATATAAAAGTATATATTTAGGTTAGCAAAATAATTATATGTATTTAGTTGACATGACATGTAGGTACAAAATATTGTTAAAATAATTTTTATACATAAGTGAATTATTATAATCAACTATTCTAAATGCAAAATAAGCCACAATTTAATTAAAAAAATATTTTATTAACGTTTAGACGTCCAAATCGGATGTCATTGTCAAAATACAAAAATTAGTCAGATTAAATAAATTATTGGAAAACATTTTTTACTAAGCAACAACATTTTTGTTTAATTTAATAATATTTTGTATTTTGACAACGACATCCGGTTTAGAAGTCGAAACGTTAATAAAATCAATTTTTTAGTTAAATTGTGGCTTAGTTCCCATTTAGAATAGTTGATTACAAAAATGCCACAAGGAAAATAGCTTCAAAACAAGTTAATTATTATTGTGAAAGCTTTAGGTCTTCCTTTTATTTTAATCTTTTACGGTAATACTATTTCATTTATAACTAAAAAAATATATATTAATTTATAGTCTCTTATCTTTTGCGTACTGTTTTATAATGTTCTTAAACTCATTAAAAGAACTAAATAATTGTCCGCACTCCGTAGTTAATTTAAAAACAAACACTAAACAAATAAAAAATAAGAAATCACTGACACTCTAACTTTTTTATTTGCGTACACGTTAGCGTATACCTAGACACAACCTTATATTTAGGTATATGCTTCTTCTCATTCTTTAGTTTATTGGCCTCCACCTACTTGGGTATTTGGCAAGCTCATCGTCGTGGAATAAGTCAAAAATATTTATATTCTAATGACATTTATCGTATGTCATTGTAATAATATATACCAGTTTATTAAAATTGTAGTTTTATACTGTTTTTGAAGGAAAGGAACGAAGGTTTACTATTGAAAATAAAACCATTTTGTAAAAGTACAAATTTTCTATGAATAGGTCAAACGATCAAAAACACTTGTAACGTCACATAAATGTATTTTCTACTGACGTTTATAACGTCTAATTTAAAATCTGTTTACTTTATTGGAAAAATGTAAATGTAAAACCAAGTGACGCCACGATGCGTTTTGGACCACCTGTTTGAATTTGAATTTTTAATCGTCTTTAGGGGCCAAACGAAAGACAAACAAAACTTTTTTATCTTTGATACATGTTTTAAATTATGTTCTGTTGTGATTTATAACATTTTTTTCGAATTTAAAAATTTATGCAAGTTCCCTATTGGCGACCTTTTCAGTAAATTTACTACGTAGATTATTGGTGTTAAGTATCGCCACATCAATTAGTGTTGTTTGTCTTGTTAATTTATTAACTAGTACGAGATCTGGTCTATTATGTGCCACTGTGAGCACAGTTCGGTCCCAGTATAGCTTGTAGTTGCCATCCTCAAGCATACTCTCAGGGAATAAGTACGGTTGATATTATTATTAGAGGAAAGAAACCAAATATGGAATAGTGCGGTCCAGGACATTAAGGCGCGGCCACATAGGCGCGGCCGTTTAGGCGCGGCCGTTTAGGCGCAGGGACATTTAGGCGCAGGGACATTTAGGCGCAAGGACATTTAGGCGCAGGGACATTTAGGCGCAGGGACACTTGGGCGCAGATACATTAAGTTAAGAGGGGTATTCAGAAGTGGAACTTGTAGAATGAATATACCTACTTAAAATATAATAATATAAGGTATGCAGGTAAACAAAATTTGTATATAATCCGGCTCTGCCCGAAAAGGTGTAAACTTTTGGGACATTTTATGGCCAGAGGGATTATACAAGTATAATATTTCCCCGAAAAAAAAACCACTTAGTTTCTTTTGTCCTCTAAAAGAAACAATCCCACAATAACAATAAACATTGTATATTTTTTTTTCTTAGAAGGCAATATACAGTTTAAATATTTACAACCCCCATCAGTAGATTACAATGGTACTTACAGGTAATTAGCATCGTGATTGGCCGCCGTAGGATTATTACAGGTATATAAATACTATAATAAATACAGGTAAACATGCTCTCATTTAGTTACTAGTGTGCTAGCTTTCTGACAGTATAGCTGTTTGTGATATTTTTTGTGATTATTGTGGTGTTTTGTGAAAAATGGAAGTAGTTTCGCAGAAAGGAAACAAGAAATTTCATAGCAATGGGTATTGTTATATTTTTGATAGACTTAGTGCATGTGAAACAAAACAATTTTGGCGATGTGAGCAAAAAAACAACGGTTGTAAAAAACGTATTCATACATTGGAAAATGTGATTGTGAAGGAAATTCATCAACATTCACATGATAGTAATGCGGCTAAGGTTGAGGCTGATGTTGTGCGTACAAAAATGAGAATACGTGCTGAAGAAACAATGGAACAAACATCTCAAATTATTAATACTTGTCTAAATGAAGTTAACTTGTCGCAAGCCGCCCAAGCAGCTTTACCTAAAAGTACATCGTTGAAGAAAATGATACGAAGAAAGAGGAATCTAATAAATGCCGCACCTCCAGTTCCTCTACGGATAGAAAACTTGATTATTCCCGAAGAATATAGAACCTATTCAACAAATGGAGCGGCAGAAAATTTTTTGCTAGCCGATAGCGGTCCAGACGCAGACAGAATTTTAATATTTGGCCGAGCAAAGAATATCGATGAGGTGAGATATTTTGAAAAACTGTTAAGGTTTTGTCTCTTAATGGGACTATCCTTTTGTCTTTTGTCGGGAGGTAAATTAAAAATTAAAAAATTACCTTTATATTTAAAAAAAAAAATGAAAAAATGACAGGAGTAAAGTGTGCTTTGGAATGGTCAAATTTCTACCGTTTTTTTGAAATATCTTGGTAATTATTAAATATAAAAACTTTAGTATAAAAAATGTAGGTTATAAAGAGAAGTAACTTTTGTTTGTTTAACATTTTTTACGAGATAGGTACACTTTTGTCCTTTTTTTCAATATGCGTGAGCTCATGTGTTGGACCACATCAGATTTTTTCTACTTAAGATATTTTAAAATATTTAATAATTAAGAGGATATTTCAAAAAAACTTAAAAATTACACGAGTAAGTGCGCTAAAAATGATAAAAGTGGACTTATCTCGTAAACCTCACTATATATACTTCGTATATGCGTGAGCTAATTATATGGCACGAGTTTGTCAAGTACCACACCAATTAGTGTTTATTTTTTTACAGATATGGGTACCATCGCAGCATTGGTTTGTGGATGGCACATTTTCAACGGCACCGCCTTTTTTTTCACAAATATATGTAATAATGGCCAAAAGATTTGGTGGAGTTCATCCTGTAGCATATGCATTATTGCCAAACAAACAAGGTGTCACTTATAGAAGAATGATAGAGTTGCTCAAAAACATAGGGCCAAATTTAAATCCAAATAAAATTTCTTGCGATTTTGAATTGGCAGCCATAAATGCCTTTCGAGATGCATTTCCAAATGCTCAGATGCTGGGTTGTTTGTTCCACCTTACGAAAAACTTAAGAAAACATTTGGGCGAATGTGGTTTGATGGGTCGTTATAATAATGATGCTGATTTTGCTCTGCACGCGCGTATGATAACGTCGTTAGCGTTTATTCCAGTACATGATTTGGATAACGCCATTGAGGAATTATCCCATTCATTGCCTCCAGAATTAGAACCGTTGCTGCAGTGGTTTGAAGATACCTATGTTGGACGTCCAAATCGCCGCGGGAATGGAAGGCGGCCTGCCATTTTTGGCCCAGAATTATGGTCCGTTCACAATCGTGTTTTGTCTGACACAGACAGAACAAATAATCATGCCGAGGCGGCACATAGGCGACTACAAATAGAATTAAGTATGAATCATCCTAGTATTTGGAAATTGATTGATGGCTTAAAAACAGTACAGCGAGGTAGGGACATGTTTTTTGAGCAACTGGTTGCTGGTAATGAACCTCCAACGAAAAGATCCAAATATACTCTTGCCGACGTAAGAATAAAGAATCTTGTACGAGACTACGAAAATAGAAACATTATTGAATTTCTTAGGGGCATCTCTCATAATTACGAGATGAACGCATAATAGTACTGTTATTATCATTATTTTAAATATTATTATTGCTACAATAGATTGTTATTAATTATTAATTAGGTTTTACTAAGTGCGGATTACTCTTGCTATGTACATACCTATACGAATAGTTTGTGTTGAATATGATTGTGACCTTTATTGTATAGAATAATAATAAACTTGTGCTTGAAATGAACTAATTCTACTTTATTATTCAATAATTTTCCTAATGTATCTGCGCCTAAATGTCCTTGCGCCTAAATGTCCTTGCGCCTAAATGTCCCTGCGCCTAAATGTCCCTGCGCCTAAATGTCCCTGCGCCTAAACGGCCGCGCCTAAACGGTCGCGCCTATGTGGCCGCGCCCTAATGTCCGGCTCCGGGAATAGTGCCCTAATATGGAATTTCTTGATTTCTCCGAAAATATAAGTTGGAAGCGCACTACAAGACCATCCTCTATTTCAGTCGCTCTCTTTATTATTGTATTCACAGCTCTGTGTCAGATGTGCGAACGATACGTGTCTGACAGGCGCGTTTTGTTTTATTGTCTCGCAGACAATTTTAAAGGTAAATATATTCAACGAGTAAGTGTTATTGGTTATTATGCATGAATACTAACTTGTTATGCTATTGCGTATATCAATAGTAGGTACCCTTATTTTGATATTTTATGACCTACTGTAATTAAAACATTACGACTTGAAAAAATGTTGATACTAGTTTGAACTAATGTACAAATCCAAATATGGACAGTCGTTGGTGATTAATTATGGAATAGTGGATTAAGTGTAAGTGGGCTCATTATGATTGTGCTGGTCCAGAGTTTCATACATGGATCTGTGATGTCTGCAAGTGAATTAAGCTACTTCTTTCATTTTTCACAATTTTCTTATTTAAATTTATTTGATCTCAGATGTTTATGTCTATTTTTGTTATTGATATGTTGATTTATGCATATATTCCATATATGGGTACCTATTCCATATTTGGTTACTCATTTAGGATTTTGTTTTTTTTTGTTCGATTTTTTTTTTGTTAATTAAGATATTTAATAGAAGGCTTGTAATTAAGGTAGTGTCGCCAAATAAGGCCAGTGTCTTAATTAGGCCAATTGCAAATATTTTCTTAAATATAGATATTATATATTAGAGGTCACCGTAAATGTCTTTCTCAGTCAAAATCGTTTACGCCATTCAGTCGGTAGTATCACATACCAGCGCCAAGTAGACTAGACACGTGTTTGTTACGGTGCGGAAGTTCGTTTATAAATTTTAGCTAAGTTATAAAATTACTAAAATGGTACTTAATGAATATAAGCCAATTATTTTTTCTTTGTAAAGCGATAGTAAATTAATACTTTTTAAGGAACTGGAACAGTTTTTCCTCTATATTGCTTTTTATTATTTTTTTTATGTTAAATAAAAAAAGTAGACAGTGTCCTAATAAAGCCAATTGTCCTAGATGTGTGTAAATGTGCGATATGTGTGCTTAATGTATTGAATAATTTTTGTTTTTAATATGAATAAAAGTTTCTTTTACTAAATTTTGTATTTGTTCTTTAATTCTTAGGTTTAAAATTTATTATCCACCTCAATTTGCGTAAAAAATGACACTGTCCTTATTAAGCTACCAGTTCATAATAAGGCCAAATATTCCAGATTTATTCAATGTTAAAATTTTATATTTCTTTATTTATTTCGTAAGTATTTTATCCTGAAATTCGATAGCTAAAATGTTAGGCAATACGTATACAAGAGTTTTCCCCCATATTGTTCCTGAATAAAATATTACAGATATTTAAACGTTAAGGTGGCCTTAATTGGCGACCTTACCTTACTACATAAAAATGTATGACTGATGTGTCATAACATTAAATTGTTTTCATTTCTATAAAGGTATTAGGTAAAGGTATATTTTCTATAATTTTTATATCCCCAAAACAAAATGGTATTCCATAATTGGCGACTTTCCTCTATTAAACATTTATTTCGTATTTTAAAATAATTATCTTCCTGTGAATCATATATCTGGTTTATTCCACATTTTGGTTTCGTTCCCCTAGTTGTTTATTTGCTTTCCGTTTAAATCTTCTGTTTAAATTTTATAAACTTTGTTTACAGGTCCCCTCAATATATAAAATATTTCCATTATAGATCACAAATATAGTATTTTTACTACAAAAGCGATGTTACGTAGGTCAAAATTTTTGACGTAAGAAAACTGTCAAAACATTAGAATGTGACTTTTCATTATTGCCATGTTTATTATAATTTTGACAAAAATTTTGACCTACGTAATATCGCTTTTGTAGTAAAAATACTATACGTGCTACGTTTTGCTGTTTTTGGCATTTTCCTTTTATCATAATCTTTTAAGTTTGTGTAAACTTTACAAGGTAAATATAAGGAAATAAAAATAAAATTATTATATAGTTTCCATTACATACTTATACCATTGATTAATAACTACAATACCGAACCCCATATCCGGCCAGCTGCAGTTTCTCAAGACGACTCTGCCGATAAGGTAGAGTCGACGACAAGTACACGGTAGACTGAAGGTGTAATTACAAAAAAATATGTACATATGTCTTTGTACTCACTTTATAATGCTCAAAAAATTACGGGATCTGAATTTCAATGCATATTTTTTCATAATTCTCGTATCAAAGTTCAGCGTGAAGTTAGGCGTATTGATGACAGTTGAGAAACTGCAGGCGACCCATTATAATGCCATTATATCAAGTAGGTATGCCAAAAGAAACCAGATGGTCGAATATAACATTGCAAAATTTACATTGCATCGAACAACGTAAAAAACGTATTCAATATCTAATGGCGTCTACCGAATGACATCAAACACCCAGTACCAACCCCTATAAGTGGGGCAGGGGCAACTTTAAAGTCTTAAAAAATAGGAACCCTCATTTTATTTCAGATTTGTAGAAAAATCTTTATTTTCTATTCGCGATAGATGGCGCTGTAATCGCAGAAAACCAAATACGTAGTCAGACGTCAGTAGAGTATCAGAAGTCTGAATACTTGAAGACTCAGTATCTGAGTATCTGAATTAACAAAAATGTATAAAAATGTGGTTTTTACTTAAGATTTAAAAATTACCCCCCGAAAAATTAAATCCTTTTAATGTCATCGGTCCAGCCGATGACATTAAAAGCGACAGAATATAGTGTTTACAGCACCCGAAAAGCTAGGGGGCACGGCCCCCCTGGGCGCCCATGAATCCGTGTATATTAATATTATGCACAGATTATACAACATATGAAAGAAGATCGAAACAAATGACAATCGATGAAAAGCCATATAACAACTTCTACCGTAGTGTATCTGATTAATATAATCAATAGGGCTTTTCATCGATTGTCATTTGTTTCGAGCTTCTGTCATATTGTGTTGTATAATCTGTGTATAATATTAATATACACGGATTATACGACATATTATGTATATTAATATATTTAATTATACAGGGTGTCTGCGTAACTTGGAACCATATGGGAAACTTTTTTAATATCAATTTTACGAAAAAAAGTTATTCTTTATAAAGTGCTCTGCATAGTCTAAAACCTAAGATGCAATCATCAGATATAAAATTTTTTCAACAGTATACGAGGTATGTCAAAAAATATGAATTTCGCTTAAGAGCAAACTACCTTTATATTTCAAAATATCAAAAAATTTTATTATGAAAAGTTATTTGTAATTAAAAACCATATTCAAATATGCAACAACAACGTGAAAAAAAAATTCTGAAATTTTCCTAAATTACCGATTCCGAACATCATTTTTATTTATTAGACATGTAATAACTCTTTTATTAATAATTTTAGGAAAAAAAGTTATTCTTCATAAAAATCTGTGCATGGTCTAAACCTCAAGATGCAACCATCAGTTATCCAAGTTTGTTAATGTTATACGAGGTGTGTCAAATAATATGAATTTAGAAAGAATTCTTTCTAATTTCTTTCTAAAGAAAATTATTTGACACACCTCGTATAAAATTAACAAACTTGGATAACTGATGGTTGCATCTTGAGGTTTAGACCATGCACAGATTTTTATGAAAAATAACTTTTTTTCCTAAAATTATTAATAAAAGGGTTATTACATGTCTAATAAATAAAAATGATGTTCAGAATCGGTAATTTAGGAAAATTTCAGAATTTTTTTTTCAAGTAGAAGGCTGTTATTGCATATTTGAATATGGTTTTTAATTACAAATAACTTTTCATAATAAAATTTTTTGATATTTTGAAATATAAAGGTAGTTTGCTCTTGAGCGAAATTCATATTTTTTGACATACCTCGTATACTGTTGACAAAATTTGATATCTGATGATTGCATCTTAGGTTTTAAACTATGCAGAGCACTTTATAAGGAATGACTTTTTTCGTAAAATTGATATTAAAAAAGTTTCCCATATGGTTCCAAGTTACGCAGACACCCTGTATATATGTATATTAATATATACAAAACTAGTAATAAACAAAAAACTAGAAAGAAAAAGAATACATGAAAAAAGATACAAATGGACATCTGAAAAAATAAAAAATAGTGAATTTAATAAAAAGATAATGCATTAAATCAAGTTAACATGTAGCAGATAAACTCCAATGATATTGATGATTTGAATAACCTGATAACCGAATCAGTGAACAAAAGCATTCTGCAACTGAAAAAACCAAAAACAACACACAATGAATTAGACAAAGAAATATTACAACAAATAGAAAAAAGGAAGATCTTAAATAAATCTAACAAAAAGGGAACCGCGGTATATAGAGAACTTAATAGGCAGATTAGAAAAGGAATCAGAAAACAAAAAAGAAAAGAAGAAGAAGAATTAATAACAACAACTATTGAAAAAAATAAGAGTATGAAATGCCTCAGATCGACACTAGGACGACGTCAGATAATATCATTAATGGGAAAAGACGGACAATGATAAAATGGATGGGTGAAAAAGGAGAGGACTGGCTATTACAGATATGCAAGGAAGCATGGAGTACAGAGAAAATCCCAGATGACTGGAAGAAGAACATAGTTCTACCAATATACAAAAAAGGACAACATAATGAATGCGAGAATTATAGAGCAATATGCTTGTCATCGGTCGCCTTCAAGGTATACACCAGAATTATAGAGAAGCGTCTAAGATCAGTGATAGAGAAAGAATTGGAAGACGAACAGGCTGCATTCAGGTCAAACAAACGATAACGTCTACATCATAAGAAATATAATAGAGAGACAATGCCGTAAAGGGAATGAACTATTTCTCATGTTCGTCGACCTGAAGGCGGCATTTGATACGATAAACAGAGAAATATTGTGGAAAATATTGGAAAGCTATAATATACCAAAAAAGATGATAAAAGTCATAAAATCTATATATATATGGAAGTAGAAGGCCAAGTACAAATAAATGGAGAAAGATCAGGCACTTTTAAATGGGATAAGGGAATTAAACAAGGAGATGGACTAAGCCCCCTCTTGTTTATAACAGTCATGGATACTTTAATCAAAAATACCAAAGATCAAACAAGAAACCTTCAATGCATAGTAGGATATAAAAACTTAAATGCAATAAAGATCAACTCCCTTCTATACGCTGATGATATAGTTTTAATCACAGACACAGTAGAAAAAATGCAGAAACTAATAGATATTTGGCAAAAAGAGATACATAAATTAAAAATGGAAATGAATCTTAACAAAACAAAACCTATGATAATAAATGAAGATGAGAAAAGAGAAAGGAATACTAATATAATAGTAAGGGAAAAAGTAATAGAACACGTATCTACTTTTGAATATTTGGGAAACATAATAACAGATGATGGGAAAACGGACTTGGCAATAAGTAATAAACTGAAGAAGGCAACTATCATGCATTACTCTTTAAATAATACAATTTTTGGAAAGTCACAAATAGGCAACAAAACTAAACTCAGAGTATATAACAGCATAGTAAATCCGATAATGACATATGGGGCGGAAACATGGATTGTCCAAAAGAAACATGAATCAATGGTAAACGCGACCGAGATGAAATACATGAGAAGAATAGCCGGAGTTACGAAGTTTGATAGATTCAGAAATGAAGATATAAGAAGAGAGCTGGAGCAAGAACCGATAATGAGGAAGATCGAAAACAAACAATTAAGCTGGTTTGGACACATACAACGAATGGAGCAAAATAGACTTACAAAGAAGGTACATGAAGCCAAAATGGGAAACAAAAGAAAAAAGGGAAGGCCGTGGAAGACATGGATGGACCAGATCCAGGATATAGGTGAAAGAAGACACATCAGTATGAGGGATATGAAGAACCTGGCCACCAATAGAAGCAATTGGAAGAAGTGGATAAAAGGCGGAATCCGACATCCGACGCCCTGAAGGGCACTAAGGATTATGAGAAAGAAGAAGAAGAAGAAGAAGGGAAAAGACGAAAATGAAATCACAACTAGAGAAGACATACTGAAACGAATAGAAGAATTTTACACGGAACTCTACAGAACACATCAACAAGACGATGAAATGAGACCGGCACGGAAATTAATAAAAAATGTTGGATCGGAAATAATGCCAAAAGTAACAATTTCAGAGGTAACTACAGCATTGGGAAACATGAAGAGAAATAAAGCTGCAGGAGAAGATATGATTACTACAGATATGATATTAGAAGGAGGTAAGGAACTCATTGCAATTGTAACTAAGCTTATAGACAGTTGTTTACACCAGGGCAAAGTCCCTAAGAGCTGGAACAACTCTAAAGTAATCTTATTACACAGGAAAATTGATAATCGAAAGTTGGAAATTCTACAGGCCCATCAGTCTATTGTCAGACCTATTTAAAATACTCACCAAAATCATAACTACCCGACTAACAAGAAAATTAGATGAATACCAACCATATGAACAGGCAGGTTTTAGAAAAGGCTATTCAACTTCCGATCACCTGTTAACCACAAAAATATTGATAGAAAAATGTAACGAATACAAGTTTCCAGTTTTTATAGCATTTGTAGACTACGAAAAGGCTTTCGATACTATAGAACACACATCCGTAATAAACGCAATGCAAAATTGTAGAATAGACAGCAGATATATTAACTTAATAAAAGAAACTATGAACCAAGCTACAGCTACATACTACCTAAATGAAAATGAATACACGAACCCTGTACCATTAAACAGGGGAGTCAAACAGGGAGACACTCTATCACCCAAACTGTTCACCTTAGTTTTGGAGGACGTTTTTAAAAATCTCAATTGGAAATATAAGGGAATAAACATCAGTGGCCGCTACCTCAGTAATCTACGATTTGCGGATGACATAATCCTGATAGCTACTGATCTACAAGAACTGCAAACCATGCTTTCAGAACTACACACAGAATCTTCTAAAATAGGACTGAAAATGAATTTAAACAAAACAAAAGTCATGCACTCCGAAGAAACGATGACAATAATAAACAACAAAGTTATAGAAAAAGTTGAAGAATATATATACTTAGGACAAAAAATAATACTAAATAGGGAAATTCAAACGGAAGAAATAAAAAGAAGAAGAAAGTTAGCATGGGCAGCATTCGGCAAACTGAACTATATACTCAGAAATCAGCAAATTCAACTACATCTTAGATCTAAAGTTTTTGATGCATGCATTATTCCGATATTAACATATGGGGCACAAACATGGACAATCACAAAAAAGAATATGAACATACTCAGAGTCACTCAACACGCGATGGAAAGAGCAATGCTTGGCATATCACTTAAGGACAGGAAAACAAACACATGGATAAGACAGAAAACCAAACTCACCGATGTGGTTCAAAAATCACTAAAATTGAAATAAGAATACGCTGGACATGTAGCTAGGAGCGATCTTAACAAATGGCACAGAACAATTCTAACCTGGAGACCATACGAACACAAAAGACCCAGAGGCAGACCTCCTATGAGATGGACAGATGATCTGAAACGAACTGCCGGGAAAAATTGGCTACGAGTAGCATACAACAAAAAACAATGGAAAGGAAGACTTGAAGAGGCTTATGTTCAGATGTGGACGTGAATGGCTAAACGAAGAAGAAGAAGATGTATATTAATATTATACACAGATTATACAACATATATGACAGAAGCTCGAAACAAATGACTGTGAATGAAAAGCCCTATTTCTGACATAACTAAGTAAATATAAAAATAATTTTATAAATATGTTCAAGTAAAACGAGTTACAATGAAGTATGAATCTCTTCATCTAACATTGTGCCCTTTCTCTGAAGGCGACTGGTTAATGTTTTGACTTTGATTGTTATTAAACTATTTTTTAACGGGACCTATTTACATTATCTTATAATGTTATTGTATTGTTTGAATTTCTTATCAAAAAGTCAAAGGTCCGTATTGTTTACAACTAGTGCACTATTTTTCTATAAAAGAAACGATAATCAGAAAGATCAGCGAGGTAACAGACATTTTTGGGGTACACGGGATGACACGGGTCAAATTGTCAGTGGCGGAGAGAAATATATT
This sequence comes from Diabrotica virgifera virgifera, assembly GCF_917563875.1. Lineage (NCBI taxonomy): Eukaryota > Metazoa > Arthropoda > Insecta > Coleoptera > Chrysomelidae > Diabrotica > Diabrotica virgifera. The sequence continues at coordinate 64,800,846 of NC_065447.1, forward strand.
TTTTTAAATTAAAATTAATCGAAAGAATGTTGTCGTGAAATGAAAACAAGAGGTGTATTATATTTCAATTGGTTCAGAGAGTGCCATAAATAATCTTACTAGTTTCTTTCTTATTAGAAATCATCAGCGATTGTACCTGTACATGGATATCTCTGAAGAAATTAAAATAAACCGAGTCTACTAGTATTGAATTACGACTAACAAATAGATACGGATTGATAGATAGATAGATAGAAATGGATTGAGTCTTCAGCTGACTGGACGCTTTTTCAAAACCTAATCGAAACACAAATCTATAACAATAACAGTAATAATAACTCCTTTGATTTTTTTATGAAAGTAATAAATGATGCAGCTTCTAAGTCAATGAAATCTCGTTCAGGTAACAGTAAAAAACCTCCAAATCCTATTTGGTGGGATAATGAATGCACTTTAATTGTTAATGATAGAAAAGACGCATACCATGAATATAAAATGACCACGAATTATGAAAATTACCTCAAGTTTAAGCATATTCAGGCCAAAGCTAAATTACTTTTTAAACAAAAGCCACAACTATGCTGGAAAAATTTTATTAACAAATTAAATAAAAATACCCCAATATCAAAAATTTGGAGTTTTATAAAAAAAATATCGAACAAAAACTCAACTTTTAAAAAACATCCTCTATCTGAAGAACTAATAAACCAAATTTTTGATATTGTAGCACCTAGTTTTGTGCCAAATGTGCTTGAAGGTCCGAACGAGAAAATTGGCAGCCACTACATGGATGCACCTTTTGATATAACAGAACTTGAAGCTTCAATTAAGACCTCTAAATGTACTGCTCCGGGTAATGATTATGTTACATATGACATTATTAAAAATCTTCCCCAAGTTGCTAAAAATTTTATACTAAATATATACAATGATTGGTGGGTGAATTCAAACTATGTTGAGCATCTCAAACAAATTACCATTTGTTTAATTTTAAAACCTACTAAAGATAGAAATATGCCTTCCTCTTATCGCCCTATATCTTTAATGTCATGTATAACTAAAACGTTCGAAAGAATGATAAAAACAAGACTGTAGTGGTACATCGAGTATAACAATATCTTACCTAATACTCAATACGGTTTTAGAAGGGGATATGGTACTTTGGATGCAGTAACTCATTTAGTAAATGACATCCAGATTGCCTTTTCTGGCAACAAGTATCTAGCTTGTTTATTCCTAGATATAAAAGGGGCTTACGACTCTGTAAATATAAATATACTTAAACAGAAAATGGTTAAGATTGGTCTTAGCGAAACGACTGCTCTAAATATATTGCAACTATATTTTTCTAGACATGTCTATATTAGAGACCATAGAAATGTGTTACATGGTCCAAGGGTTGTTTATCATGGGTTGCCACAGGGATCCGTACTTAGTCCTATACTCTTTAATATATATTCTGCCAATATTCATTCACTATTTCATAATTCCGTAAATTGCATACAATATGCAGATGATATCTGTATATACACCATCCAAAATAGTTATGAAGCATGCACTGAGGCTCTTGATAATATTATGCATAAGGTAAGTACATGGACAGAAGAAACTGGTATGACCCTTTCAACAGAAAAATGCTCTATTATGTTTTTTAACAGGCATAGACTACGTGCACCAGAGAGATTAACTCTGTGTGGGCGTACCTTGTCGGTAGTTAAAGAGTTTAAGTATTTAGGTATCATTGTTGACACCAAGTTACTATGGTCGAGTCACATACGTCACTTAATAAACAAATGTGAGAAAGGCTATAATTTGCTTAGGTGTGTAACAAATCGAAGTTGGGGCGCAGCTACTGGTATAGCTTTATTGTTTTATAGAGCCTATGTGCGGTCTATCATTGACTATGGATGTTGTTTATACGGATCTGCTTGTAACACCAATCTAAACAAAATAAACAGAGTTCAATATAAATGTCTTAGAACTTGCATAGGTGGAATGATATCATCACCGGTGAAAGCAATACTGGCAGAATGTAATGAATTGCCTTTGGATTTGCGTCGGCAGCTATTATCACAAAAATATCTTTTAAAACTAAAATCCTTAGAGTCAAACATGATCAACAAATTAAGTGATATTGCAAAAGAAGATTTAACAAACCGCTTTTGGAAAATAAAGAATTCTCCTCCACTGGCAGAAGCTTTCGTTGAGACCAATGCTGATCACATTTCTTTTGGTAAAAATAAAACATTGTTTATGTATACCATACCCTATAGATCACTAATAAAACCACACAGAGTCATAATACCCAATTATACAGAATACCATCATATAAATCACACCCTTCTAAAATCCATATTAGGTGGATTAGTCAATAAGCCATTTATATATACAGATGGATCAAAAACAAAACACGGAGTTGGTTGTGGAGTTTTTATCCAAAATACAAAACAATCATTTATGTTTAAATTACTATCAATATGTAGCATATATACTGCTGAACTTATAGCAATTTGGAAGGGCATTACTTGGTTAACATAAAATAATTTACGAGATGGGGTAATACTAACTGATTCTAAGTCTGCATTGGAGTCAATAAAAAGCATAAAATTTGAAAGAATGAAATGTCCTATATTATGCAATTTAAAAAATTTGATAGCAGATTTAAATATAACATTTGTATGGGTCAAAGGTCATACAGGTATACTAGGTAATGAAAAAGCTGATAGTCTGGCTAAGGAAACAGTATTTAACGGAGTTCTTTGTAATATTTATACATTACCAGACGTCTTTCATTTGATAAAAAATAAAATAAGATTAAAATGGGAACGACAGTGGGAAAATACTGTAGAAAACTCACAAAATACCTACTTTAAAATACATCCTACCCTACCATCCCCACCTCTATATATTTTCAACTACCCTACTTCAAAATTCTTTTCGGCAAGTGTTTTTCGACTTAAAACAAATCATGGGCGATTTCCATCGCACCTTGCTAAGCTGGGCATTATACAGTCCTCGGCCTGTAGTTGTGATCAGAACTCTTACGGAGATCTAAATCATATAATTTTCGGTTGCAAAAAACATTTAAAAAAATCCAATGATTTAATTCGTACACTTATTGAAATGAAATATTTTCTTCCATTAAATCTCACACACATTTCGTTAGCTGCCAATAAAAACACCTTGGAACTTTTAGTAAATTTTAATAAAGAAAATAAAATACAAATTTAAAACGGCATAACCCACATCTCTGTAGTTATACTGTAAGAAAATTCCTTTTACAACTTTCTGTGGCAAATGGACTTGATTCCATGCCATTATCTTTCCACACACACACACAAATAGATACGGATGCCGTAGCGACATCTGCTTACAACAATTCAAAGTTTTATTTTCGAAGAAATAAACTTTTACTGAGACCTATTTTCTGGTTACGCCTTCGTGGTTTTTATTACTTAAAAACCATACGAATGTTGAATGAAAGAAAACTAAAGGAGAGATCTAAAAGGCTATAGCGGGATAAGATGGTCAAAAATTCCCCCGCACCGATCAGCCCCGCTACTTATGTTTTCGATAAAGGATATAAAATGATGCCCTCATTCAAAATTTTTAGCTTCCCAGGGGTCCTAGAACGTCTTCAATCGAGAAAAGAAGAATTTTTAGGTTTTATTTTTTTGTGAGCGCAATTTAACTTTAAAAAATCTAAAAAAATTCAAGAGGTTGTATCTTTTGAATACAAAACAACCTGATTTTTTTCAGATTTTTGTACTGAAAGACGAGCCCAGGAAAAATTTTTGAAATTTTCAAAAAAATTTTAGGTTATGATAATAATATAATTTGGCCAACTTTTAAATAGTATTTTTTTGTGTACTTTTTGTCGTTATTTTGAATGGCAGAGGCAGAATTCTTTTCGATATCTCTAACGCGAAGCAAATCGAATCGCATATCGAAAATTCACTCTGTTTGTGGATTCGCAGTCAGTGCCGGATTAACCATTAGGCGGACTAGGCGGCCGCCTAGGGCCCGGGCACTTCATGGGGCCCGCATCCCACACAAATGCATTAATTAATATTTAATTAATTGATGGATTCGACCGTTACTTGATGGAAGTTCATTTTATCTCACAATAAAACACTGAAAAACGTTTGTTTTTCTATACTTCCACAAAATTTTCTTCCTTCAACTTCCTCAACCTCTTCAGTTAAAGACTTAAAAAGGCAAACACATTGTAAAATATATCACTTGAGAAAGGCACTTTGCCGAAACAGCTGTAGTAATAACATAGTTGTAATAAATTTTGTGGAAGTATAGAAAAACAAACGTTTTTCAGTGTTTTATTGTGAGATAATATTTAATTATTTAAGCAGTTATTTAAAAAAAAATTAAAATGTTAAAAAAATCAAATAGGGCTAACTGAGACAAAAAAAAAGAAAATGGTTAATTTATGATTAACCGACAGAATATCAGAATAATACAACCGACTTCAAGACAAATTAAGCAGTTATCTTCAAAGGCATTTTTATATTCCATGTTCTAATCATTCCTTCAATTTGGTACTCAATATTGCAAGCACATTTTGATAAAAGCTGGTAATTATTTTGGTATGTTACGTTTTTTTTTCAATTTCTACCCACCGATGGGTCTTAATAGTCCATTCACTCACGGTAAAATATTGCAAAACCTCCGGATTTTAAAGAACCTTTGGATTTGAAACAAGAGCTTGGATTGGCATGAAATTTGGTATAAGCATAGCTAACTTGTCAAATAAAAAAGTGATGTTGTGCCAATGTGTGTTTTTGCTCTACGGTTGAGTCCACCCCTTCTCGGAGGTGAAAAAATATACCGTCAAAATACGTCCGGAAGTGGATAAACTGACTAATTCTAAGCAACTTTTGTTCAATAGAGTTTTTTCATCAATTCAATATGTTTCGAATTATTTGCAAGTGAATATCTTCATTTTTCAACAAAAAATAACACGTTTTTAGACGGATTTTCGCAAATAACTCAAAAAGTAAGTATTTTATCGAAAAAATATTCTTAGCAAAAATATAGCTTTTAAAAAATTGAAAAAAATGGTGTATGTGTGCAGTCTGTAGACCCAGTAGAAGCAGAGTTGTAGCTAATGAAAAGTAGGTTCTTATTCGTCAAATTCCAAATCGAATATTTCAACGTGAAATAATCAAAAAATGAAGCAATTTTCATGGAAAACTCATCACAACTTGTTTAAATGTTTTAAAAAAGCATTATTCTTGTTTTTAAAAAACTCTATCATAAAAAGTAAGCAAGATGCGCTCAGAATAAAGTTGATCCCATTTTTTGGGTAAAAAAACTGGTGAAAATACTCCCCTAATTAGCATCCCAAATGAAATGAATCCTTACCGCTTCACAAGCTATTTTACTTATGTATTGTTTATATGCTCTGTAAGTTTTATCGGTATAAAGTGCTTATTTATAAAAGGGCTGTAGTAGAAAGGGCTTGAACAAGTCACTAATCACGAGTGTATGCAATTTTTTTTATTTAGCTTAATGCCTCGAAAAACTAATGGCCATTGGCATGGTACAGTGGATTTTTCCAATCAGGTACCTAGTGTAGTGGGTAGTGTGTGTTGAGTAAATGTCTTGTTACTTAGCAAAGTCGTCATTGTTTTTGCAAAGAGACGCTAACTGTATCCGAACGTCTGCGGTCCCTCCGGTGAGTACCGATCCCACAAGGATAGAAACTATTTTCATTTATTAATTTTTAATAAATGAAAAATTATCTACCCAGGGTATGCAAATTTTGAACAGTCACATCTTAACCCATTTTTATCTTCCAAAAAAGCAAAAATCAGAAATATTCAGAAAATCAAAACCTATATTTTTTACTCTTTAAGTTTTTTGGTACCATTAATAATTTTTAAGTTATTTTGAAAAAAAAGACATTTTTTTCAAAATTTCAACAAATTTGTTTTACTTTAAATCCCAATGTTTTGAAATTATAAGCACTGTGAACCGGTGAAACTTACAGATCATATAAATAATATACTTATAAGTTTTTTCAAGATTTTCATAAATTTTCAAGATTTATGTGCCAAAAAAAGGAATTAACATTATTTTAAGCTTTACTTGCTTAATTTTGATACTTGAAACTTGTTTAAAAATAAAACAAAAATAAAACTTTTTTAACACTTTAAAAAAGTTGTGATGATTTTTCACAGAAAAGTGCTTAATTTTTTGGTAATTTACGTTGAAATATTTGATTTGGAATTTGTCGAAGAAGAATCTACTTTTCATTAGCTCCAGTTTTGCTTACTCCACATATCGACACAATATCCCTTTTTCTCTTTGGCATATTAGCTATGGAATATTAATGAGAAGTTGTTGCGAAATGTAAAATAAAGAAAAATGATATTTTTTACATTATCGTAATTTATTTTTGGAGTAACTACTCCCCAAAACAACATAAATATCTGTAAATTTGTTTTAAGTAAATGATCGATATAAAGGGGTCTACTGCTTATGGCCGCCTAGGGCCCCATGATGCCTTAAACCGTCACTGTTCGCAGTAGGCCGCATTTAAAATTTAAAGTTCAGTTAATTTTTTTTTAAATTGTGAACCATCAACCTGTATGACTGTGCAAAATTTCAAATATGTATATATTTTGATAGCCGAAACATAGGGATGTCTTCATCTTAAATGCGACACACTGTATCTTATCAATTCGATAATTTATTGCAACTAATATAGTCGTACTTTTTATAGATTCAAAATATACAATCAAAATACTAACTAATTTACTAATTTTATCATAAAAAGTTCAAATTGATTGCATTGAAGTATTGAACCAATTTATGCGTATTAATATAATAGGACTGGATCCCGCGTATGAAAAAAAAGTTGATTAATAGTAAGCTGAAAATTTGTTAATAGCTTAAGTGTGTCTAATCGGACAAACTTTGATATATGGGAAAACTGAAACAGAGGAAGTTTTAATTGTGGAACAGGTTAAAAATTTGGAACGGTCAGACCACGAAAACGCCACATGTATTTTATCCAACAGAACTTCCAATTGATTTGTTACCCTTTCATTAAACTCTCATGCAAAAATCAGACTGCTATTTATCACCTGTCATGATTCCTGTCATTTGACATGTTCTACGTGTTCCACTCATTAAAATGCCCATTTGGTGATAATTAGCAGTCTGATTTTTGCATGAGAGTTTAATGAAATGGTAACAAATCAATTGGAAGTTCTGTCGGACAAAATACATGAGACGTTTTCGTGGTATGACCGTTCCAAATTTTTAACCTGTTTCACAATTAAAACTTCCCCTGTTCCAGTGTTCCCATATATCAAAGTTTGTCCGACTAGACACACTTAAGCCATTAACAAATTTTCAGCTTGCTATTAATCAACTTTTTTTATACGTGGGATCCAGACCTATAATATTATTATAATTATAATATAATAGAGTTTTATGTATAGAAACCCTCAAGTATCTCGGAAACGGCTTGCACGATTTTTATAGGTTTTGGTGGGTAGGGGTTTTCTAATGCAGCCGATATTACAGTGATAATTACATTGTTGTTAGATTTTCCGTTTTTCTGGAAATCTAATAAACTTTCTTATTTCAAATGGAACACCCTGTATATTTTTTTGCTACATTTATTAAAAAAAATTTAAACAAATTATAAAAATCAATTTTTTTGGCCCGTGTAGACATTATTTTAGGTTCTTTGGATCATTGGGAACAAAAAAGGTCTTTTGTAATTTTTCTCTAAAGTTAATCGTTTTCGAGTTATAAACAATTTAAAACAAAAAAATCGAATAATGACGATTTTAAAGGTTCAAAAGCACAAATAAAAAATATTATTTTTGAAACTGCGAAGTACCCAAATTCAAGTTAAACCCTTCTTCCAGGGGCTAGCTATAAAATTTTTTGGCACGTTTTATTCTAAAACTTGCTTTTTCTTAATGTTAATGAAGCGCATATGAGTGGACGGGCGATTGGACTGCATTAACAACTAAAAAACAATATTTTAGAATAAAACAAACTCAAATTACTTACTGTTAACTGATAAAATAAGGCTTTAGCTTTAATTTCTGTACTTCGCAGTTTCAAAAATAATATTTTTGATTTGTGTTTTTTAACCTTGAAAATCGTCATTATTCGATTTTTTTTCAGTTTTAAATTATTTATAACTAGAAAACGAATAACTTAAGAGAAAAATTATAAGAGAACTTTTTTGTTCCCAATGGTTCAAAGAACCTAAAATAATGTCTACCCGGACCGAAAAAATTGATTTTTATAATTTGTTTAAAAAGTTTTTTTTTTAATAAATGTAGCAATAACTCCGAAAATATGGCATTTAGGTATAGGGATTATAACATGGAAAATTATCAGTATTTCTTAAGAACTTCAAAACGCAAAAAATATGCAGGGTATTCTATTTGAAATAAGAAAGTTAATTAGATTTTCAGAAAAACAGAAGATTTGACAACAATGTAAGTATTACTATAATATCGGCCACATTAGAAAACCCACAACCTACGCACCACAATCTATAAAAAATTTTCAAGCCGTTTCCGAGATAATTGAGGGTTTCCATACATAAAAACTCACTCTGCATCAATTTGAACTTTTTATGATAAAATTAGTGAATTAGTCAGTCTTTTGATTATATATTTTGAATATATAAAAAATACGACTATATTAGTTGCAATAAATTATCAAATTGATAAGATACAGAGTGTCGCATTTAAGATGAAGACATCCCTATGTTTCGGCTATCAAAATATATACAGATTTCAAATTTTGCACAGTCATACAGGGTGATGGTTCACAATTTTTAAAATAGTCAACTGAACTTTAAATTTGAAACGAGGCCTACTGCGAATCCACAAACAGGGTGAATTTTCGATATGCGATTCGATTTGCTTCGCGTTAGAGATATTGAAAAAAGTTATTTGGAAAAGTTGTTTCAAATATTAATATATCCCCACATACCAAATTTTACAAAATTCACACTTTTAGTTTTTTTTCAGTTGTAGTCATGATCCTAAACCCTAAAATTGCTGTCCCGAGATGCATCTCGAGACAGCAAAAACGGTTTTTTTTCGATTTTTTCGTTCTTTCCGCTCAGATAATAAAAATTCTGCCTCTACCATTCAAAAGAACGGCAAAAAGTACACAAAAAATACTATGTAAAAGTTGGCCAAATCATAATATTATCATAACCTAAAATTTTTTTGAAAATTTTAAAAATTTTTCTTGTGCTCATTTTGTATTACAAAAATCTGAATACAATCAGGTTGTTTTGTATTCAAAAGATACAATCTCTTGAATTTTTTCAGATTTTTTAAAGTTAAATTGCGCTCACAAAAAAATAAAACCTAAAAATTCTTCTTTTCTCGATTGAAGACGTTCTAAGACCTCTGGGAAGCTAAAAATTTGCATGAGGGCATAATTTTATATCCTTTATCGAAAATATAAGTAGCGGGGCTGATAGGTGCGGGGGCATTTTTGACCATCTTATCCCGCTATAGCCTTGCATATCACTACCCGTCTATTCAAAGTGGCAGAATTCCAACGGAAAGTAGGTCTCGATACTCAGATAGGAGTAAAACTAATACAAAAGAATGTCGTCGTGAAACGAAAACAAGAGGTGTATTATATTTCAATTTATTCAGAGAGTGCCATAATCAATTTTACTGATTTCATTCTTATTAGAAATCATCAGTAGGTAGTGATGAGCAAGACCAAGACCGCCTTTTGGTTGCAAGACCAAGACCAAGACCAAGCTTGCAAGAACAAGACCAAGACCAAGACCGAACCTTTCAAGACCACGCAAGACCAAGACCAACCTGCAAGACTCTTGCACTTTTTTGACAAAAATTGGTTTTTATTATTTAACTTTATTTTTTTAGTTCAATAATATATACTGACATTGTAAGAAACCTTAAACAATATCGAATTTTTAAAATACATAATATTTTGGTTATATTTTTAAGTCGTTTTGATTAAGTCAAACGGTTTGCATTTTCTCAACCTTCAAAGTGTCCAGAAGGCAAGTTTCTTCTTCTTCTTCTTCTTAACTCAGGCGAGACTCGTTAGTCTCTGGCACTTGGTCATAAGACCTTTGTACCAAACCCTGTTCTTCTCCTTAAACTTTAATAAGTCCTGTGGCCTCAACGAAGGCCAACAGTTTTCTTATTGGTAGTTTTAAGATCTCTTCTGGTTCAAACCTCATTTGACCAGTGAAGTTCTGCCTTACATCATCTAGCACACTGCAATAGCATAGTATGTGTATGGCAGTTTCTTCTTCCATTTCGCACTTTCTGCACCATGGTTCATTCACCTTACCTAGTTTGTATAGGTGATTTCTTAAACGACAATATCCAGTCACCATTTCAGTGACCGTTTTGATCTCTCGTTTATTGAGGTTCATCAAACTGTTCGAGAGTTTTTATCAATATTCTTGATTATTTTTTTAGTCTGGATTTGCCCTTGAGTGGTTCTCCATTTATTTAGATGATTCTTTATCAGCCATTTCTGAACCTCGTTTTTCATAGCATCTTTATTGATGCCACAGAAAGGTTCTGGGCCTTCAAAAGTTTTTCTCGAGCCTTGTTTCGCTAACATATCTGCTCGTTCGTTCCCATGCACCCCTTCATAACCCGGCACCCATATTAAAGACACTTTGTTGTCTTTTGCCAGGTTATTGAGGAGAGCTTTGCAGTTTCTCACCAGTTTTGATTTGGTGAAAGGGTTCTTTACAGCCAGAATAGCCGATTGGCTATCTGTGTAAATGTTGATTCTCTTAGCTTTAGGGTCCTCATCAATTATTTCATCAATGCAGGCCACCAAAGCAAAAACTTCAGCCTGGAACACCGTTGTATGTTTACCTAGGCTGTAAGATTTATTAGTTACATGTTTGCCCAAAGACTCCTGATCCAGTACCATGGGCAGTTTTAGATCCATCAGTGAACCATATTAAGTCTCCATTAATGTTTGGGACTTTTTGTTCTCTAGATGGTATAATTGTGTTAATCTTCTCAGTGAAGATTAGTTCTGGTGTCATCATATCTAAGTTCATCATAAAGATGTATTCCTCAAGTATAGTCCCAGTAATGTTTGTGTGGCTATTCAATACATAATTTGGCCTCCAAGTATTGTTTGCTTTGAGCCTCAGGATGGTCATAAAGGCTACCGCCGAAATATACAATTCCAGCGGAGGGAGACCTGTGATAGCCTCTAATGAAGCCGTTCCTGTACTATTCAAGGCTCCTGTTATATTTAGAAGCGCTTGTCTTTGTAGGGTGGTGAGAGTGGTCACACAAGATTGCAAAGCCGTCTTTCTCCACCAGAGTACTGACCCATAAGTAACTGTCGGTCGTATCACTGATGTGTACAACCAACATATCACCTTTGGTTTCAATCCCCAGGTTTTACCTACAACTCGTCTGCAGTTCCAGAAGAGTCGCTTAGCCCTATTGGTTATATTGGTAATATGAGTATTCCAATTGAGTTTCGAATCCAGGGTTACCCCTAGATACTTAACCTCATTGGTTCTTTCCAGTACCTCTCCAAATAATTTCAGCTCACTCAGTCCAGTAAGCTTCCTCTTATTTGTAAAGGCTACCAGTTTAGTTTTAGAAGGGTTCACGGAGAGGTTCTCTTTCAGACACCAGTTCTCTATGTAGTGAAGGGCATATCGCATCTGATACGCAACAGTGCTGGGAAATTTTCCCCTAGTTACTATCACGATATCATCTGCGAAACCCTGGACCCAGATTCCTTGGGCGCTTAGCCCATGAATCAGATCATCGACAACTATGTTCCATAATGACGGTGACAATACACCGCCTTGAGGGCATCCCTTAGTTGCCCTCAGATTTATGGTATCTTCATGCGTATCTGTGGATATTATTCTGCTCTGAAGCATCTGAATAATCCACTTGCATGTTGTGTTGTTGATTTTCTTCCTCACCAGTGCGCTTTGTATAGACTCGATTGAGGTATTATCAAATGCACCTTCTATATCTAAAAATGCAGCAAGGGCGACTTCTTTCTGATGCAGACTCCTTTCGAGTTCCGACACTAGATTGTGCAGGGCGGCTTCACCTGATTTCCCTGCCTGATACGCCCATTGCCGTTGGTGCAGTGGATTTTCATTTAAATTGTTTTTCTTGATGTGTTCGTTCAAGATTTTTTCCATGGTTTTTAACATGAATGAGGTCAGACTTATAGGCCTGTAGGATTTTGCTAAGGTGTAATCTGTTTTTCCTGGTTTGGGAATAAACGCCACCCTTGCCCTTCTCCAAGCTTTGGGAATGTATCCCAGAGCATGGCTAGCTCTAAATATTGTGATCAGGGGACCCATGATTATTTCCAGACCTTCCTGGAGAAGCCTAGGAAATATACCATCCGGTCCCGCAGTTTTATAAGGTTCAAAAGTTTCAATAGCCCATCTGACCTTGTGAGAACCAAAGATCTCGTCAGAGGTCAGCCAGTCCCTTTTGGTTGGGCTATTGTTTGCTTGATGATTGTTATTAGCAGTCAATTGCGTCGACCCTGGAAAGTGAACACTTAAAAGATGCTCTACAGCCTCCTTCTCTGTGTCCGTATACTTCCCATTGGGCAATTTCATTGACTTGGGTTTGTTAATGTTATCTCTTTGGAGGATTCTGTTAACCCTGGCGCTTTCAGGTACACTTTCAATGTTTTCACAGAATTCTCTCCAGGATCTTTCCTTAGCGGATTGGATTTTCTTATTATAGGTTTTCAGTTTAGCCTTATATGCTTCCCAATCACCTGATTTCTTCGCCCTATTGAAGAGCCGTCTTGTTTCTCTTTTGAGATCAGACAGCTCCTTATTCCACCAAGTTACTTGCCTGGGAGGGCGACTTTCTTTTAACGGGCAGTTTTCCTCATATGAGACGACTATTGCATGCTGCAACCAGTCTACTGCCATCTCAACCTCAACATTGTTTTTTGGCCTTTTAGGATAATTCCGTACCCTTGTTCCAAGATCCCTCTTAAAGGATTCCCAATCGGTCACCTTAGGGTCTCTATAGAACCTTGGTTCCGGTTTGACTGAGTTTATCTCAAAGCATATGTATGCATGATCCGATAAGGATAACGCATCCGACACATGCCAGTCAGATATTATGTTCCCAATCCCCATAGAGCATAGGCTTAGGTCGATTAGTGATTCTGCTCTTGATGTCCTGAAGGTGGGCTTATTACCCCTGTTCAGAAGATCAAGTTCAGTAGTGCAAAGGTACTCAAAAAGTAACTTACCTCTATTGTTTGTATCTCTGCTTCCCCAAATGATGTGGTGGGCGTTGGAGTCGACTCCAATGATAAGTTCTGTATGCTTATCATTGGTGTATTCTAGAAGGTTCTCTATGTTAGTCCCTGGAAGTTGTTCTTTACTGTCAATAGGAAGGTAAAGAGACGCAACAATCAACTCTGTAACCAACCCATTGCAATTCAGTTTAATTCTGGCAGCTGTCATGTCTCCCGTACAGAGCTCCATAACTGGTACCAGGTTAAGGTCAGATCTACAAAATATACAAGTTCTGATTTTATTGTCAGGTACTCCCAAGGCAAGTTTTCAAACGGCGACAGTTCAAGGACAATTGAAATTACTTGTAAGACAAAAAATGTAATGATATATAGGGTAATCTATTAAAAAAATGCAATTAAAAACGGTTTTTATGTACCAGTAGTTTTCGCTTTTTTGTCTAATAAAAATACTTATTTCAATTCTTTTCGCATAATCGAGGAAAAATGTAGGTCGTTAAATTTAAAATGAATACAAAAAATATCATAATAGATTTTGAAAAGGGATTCACAATGCTCTGAAAGCATTGTGGCCTGAATAAAAAATAAGTGGTTGTCGATTGTAATGTGTCAAGCTTGGTATCGCAAAATCCAAAGCTTAGGTTCAGTTTCTGAATATAATGACAAAAATTCCAATACTGGGAAATTTTTAAAATTATTTTTTGGATTAATTTTTTACAATCAACGAAAGTTGGAAGTTGAATTATTTGTGAAAATCCCGGATGACAAACGTGTAATTTTACTGATTTCATAGTTGAAAACTATTTGGAAGAATCTAGGTTTTCCCCAGAAAGGGCCAGTAGTACAAATAGTATGTGCTGCACTTGAAATGCATGCGCATCATTTCAGTGTGTTTTAAATTCTAGTTTTTACTACCCACATCCGAATATTTTCAACTTTTTAAATGTCATAATGGGTATTCAATCCAAAAATATGTGAAAATAAAATGTGCGAATAACTCGTGTTACGAGAGCAATGTAGTTTAGTTTAGTTGCAAGATAACAAATTACAGAATTAAGCGTTTATAACTCCCCATTAGGTTTAGTTATTATGTTATAGTATTAGGTCTATAAATAGGTATGGTAAATATGTACGTATTTACTAAAAAGTACGTTTTTGTTAGTTTAAAAAAAAGTTAATTATATTAAATAATGATTGAATAGAGTAAAAAATATTTGATTTTTGTGTTCTCTTAAAAAAATTTAATTTATGTTCTTAAATTTGACCCTCGTAGCCCTCGTAGGATAAAAACTACAGTGTTCGAGTGAAAGGAGCAGATCATTATCTGTTAACAACTATAAACCGTTTATCCCTTTTCGTAAAATCCGTGAATTGAAGGTCCCCGACCATTTGTGGCACCTTTAAGAAGCTCTTTTTCTTTAACATTTTATTAAAATACAGGGGCAATAAACAATAGCTTTGATCGCGCTGTACGTCCTGGGTATACCCAGAGGGAGAACGCCTGCGCCTTACAAAATTGGGCGTTCGCGGAGTCCAAATCTTTCCCTCTGAACACCCTCCGGATTTTAATTCGGTGTTCGCGCAGTACAGAAAAAAGATCCTCAACGTGTCCGGGATACACTCTCGACGTTCGAGGATTTTGATTCGGATTTTAAGTTCGCACAGGCGCACAAAATATTTGGGAAGAATTTCTTGACATTCTGTTCTTACTCCTTCCAATTCTTAACCTAAAATATTGTTTTGTTAAACAACTTGTAGATTGTAAACGTAGATTCTGGTTTTTAAAGTTTTAAAATTATGTCTAATTATGCTAATAATCCAGACTCAAGACGTGGTCTGAAGGCAGGCGGCAGGTATCGACAGCATGCAAAACACAACGTGACACAACCGAAGGCCGGCAGTTGCAACAAGGGTTGTAAATTCAGGATTTTCCTACTGATAAACATTACCATTATAAAAATATACTCTAATCTCTTTATATAGAGAGAAATAATTAGGTCATTAGGTGAATGTATAATGTTAAAATTGGTATCCGTTTGAAACTACATTATACATTCTGTTAAAATTTTAAAGCAAAAAACATAGTTTCATTCTTCACATCTTTATTTATTTCAATGTACATTTTATTCGAAATTGTTTGGTTCAAATTATTACTACCAAAAAAGCAAGACCAGCAAGACTCTTGCAGCAAGACCAAGACCAAGAACAAGACCGGCTAGTGCAAGACCAAGACCAAGACTGCCTTTTAGCTGCAAGACCAAGACCAAGACCAAGCTTGCAAGAACAAGACCAAGACCAAGACTAGCCTGGTCTTGGTCTTGTTCTTGTTTTGCTCATCACTATCAGTAGGGGAGTGCATATAGATTTTCACTTCGGAAAAAATCAAACAAAATAAAACTTTTTGTAATTTCATTAAGAAATGTTTAATAAACAACATATCAAAAAGTTCTACTCGAGAAGTGGGTGCTTCATTTTTTATTAAACAAATGAACTGCGAAATTAGATGTTTTTTTAATTAATCCGAAAATATAAATTTTAGAAAAAAACTGACTTGACCATTGAAAAAATCAGAAAATTCTACAAAAAAACCTTAGATAAAGATTTTTCTAAAATTAAATCTGTGGCTTCTATAATTTTTTATTTACAACGCTAAAGTCACCGTTCTCACAAACATTGGCGCAGTGTAAACTAGCATACGGCGAAGTGCACGCTTGAGTTATTTTAATGTAATTCTTTAACTAATGGATCAAATGAAATTTTACAAACTGGACATGAAAGAAGAATAATTAAGCTATCTTATGGTTATAATAAAAAGAAATAAAAAGTTTGGGCATAAATACGGTGTGGGCGGAAAATGAGACTTCCATGAAATTTGTTTAAAAATGATTTAAAAATGTGTAACTATTACAATTCTTTTTATAAAACTCTCAATTTTGCACCACTTACCTTTAAAATATCTTACTAAACGATGCTTTATTCAAAAATAATCTTAAAAATTTAATTCAAATGATACGACGTCTCAAAAAATGTAATTTTTGAAAACTTTGTAGTTTTACAGAATTACCACCAATTTAAGACGGTATTACTCAAGTTTAAACAAATTTATTACAGATTTATAAGTGCTTTTTTAAAGCTTATGATATAGTCTTTAAAATCCACTAAATTAAGAAAGATAACAAGAATGTAATACAAGGATATTTTGAAAATTATTAATACAAAACAATTGTTATTGTTTAAACAATTAATAAACAATTAGCGGCCAAATCTGTGAGTAGAACTTTTTACTTTAAGCTGTATATAAACTAACAAAAACAGTTTTAGAAAAATATAAGCTTGTTTGAATTTTTCCGAAACAATGCATGTTTTCGTTCTAATTGCACTCCCCTACAGAGATTGTATATAATATATGGATATCTCTGAACAATCTCTCTCGATTCTAGTAGGCTCGGTTTATTTTAGTTTGTAAAGTAGGCTAAATTAGGCTATAAGAAATTAACAATTTCATAAATGTCAAATTGTTAACAGTCAAAAAGTGTCTGGTTTGTTGTGAAAATGAGCAGATTTATTATTTCAAGTTTTAATTAAGTCCATATTTTTTTTGTTATTTGGTGAAAATGGAACGCGCTACAAGGAATTTGGCCCGCGATGAGAAAGGCTTCCATGCTATCGGCTCCTTATATTGGTAATAATGTTTTTGCTAATGCACGGTAATGCAAGACCTCACGTTGCACGAGCTGTAACAGAATACATATTTATAACAGGCAAATCTTCGGACTTTGAATTGGCCACCGCATAGTCCAGATCTTAACCCGATCGAACTTACAAGAGGTAGAAACAGTAGTTCTCAAGATTTGGAACAAGACCAAAGAGCAAACCTCATTTGTAATATCAAAATAAATATCTTTTATTATCGAACAGAAGCGAATGAATAAAAAAACTGTTAAGAAAGTTTAAGGCTACAATTGAGTTTTAATTTCAATATTTTATAAATGCTAGAATATTCCACAGTGTGTTCCTAACTTTGAGAATAAAACACAGTGTGATTGTTACACCCGGTATACAATGACATTTACTTTTTAGCAGTAACATTTTTATAGTCTAAGAGCTAGTGAACCCTCCGACTAACGATCGTCCTGTAAGGCTAGAAATTTTTCTAGTGATAATTCATAGCACACCAAGGCTAAAAACCATGACCTGGCAGGCCTCAGTGGTGCACGTGTATCTACCAGGTGAATCGAAAAGTGCAAATTTAGGGGGTAAAATAAACTTTCTCCTGTAAGGTTTAAATTTAAGTATGTGTTTGAGTAAGTCATTTAGAAGAAATGTGTACAATGACAGGCGATTCTGAAGAGCATAAGACCTTACCAGGCGAGGGGAAAGATTAGGGGTTTTTCCTAAAATTATTCTTTTTGTATCGAAAATTTTTTTTAGGTTTTTTGAAACATTCCAAACAGAAAACGTCTTTAGTGATTTTTCTCTTAAGTTAATAGTTTTTGTTATATAAGCGATTGAAAATTTTGAAAATTGCGAAATCGGCCATTTTTAACCCTAAATCGGACATTTATCTAAAAATTTCAATGTTGCCAAGATACGTAGATATTCTTTAAACATTGATTGATGAAATCCCGAAGAGTTTTTTGCAATAAAATATCGAAAACCCCTTTGTTTTTTTAATTGCTAATCAAGCAGGTGCGACACTGTAGTATAAGTGAGGACGTTTGAGTTTGCATAAATTCATTATCTCGAGAATGGGCAAATTTCAAGAGAAATCCTCAGACAGGTCGATTTTTATTTTTAAATTTGGACTTTTTGGCATATATATAGTACTAGTGACGTCATCCATCTGAGCGTGATGACGTAGTCGATAATTTTTTTAAATGAGAGTATGGGTTGTGTGATAGCTCATTTGAAAGGTTATTGAATTTTCTATTCACTAATATAAACATTAACATAATTATTTATACAGGGTGTACAAAATTTTTTTTTATTTAATTAACTTTGATTAAATTTGACAAATAGAAGAAAAATTTTTTTGTTAAATAATTATGTTAATGTTTATATTACTGAATAGAGAATTAAATAACCTTTCAAATGAGCTATCACACAACCCCTACTCTTATTTAAAAAAACCATCGATCATGTCATCACGCCCATATGGATGACGTCACTAGTATTATATATATGCCAAAAAGTCCTAATTCAAAAATAAAAATCGACCTGTCTGAGGATTTCTCTTGAAATTTGCCCATTCTCGAGATAATGAATTTATGCAAACTCAAACGTCCTCACTTATACTACAGTGTCGCACACGCTTGATTAGCAATTAAAAAACCAAAGGGGTTTTCGATATTTTATTGCAAAAAACTCTTCTAGATTTCATCAATCAATGTTTAAAGAATATCTACGTACCTTGGTAACATTGAAATTTTTAGATAAATTTCCGATTTAGGGTTAAAAATGGCCGATTTCTCAATTTTCAAAATTTTCAATCGCTCATATAACAAAAACTATTAACTTAAGAGAAAAATCACTTAAGACGTTTTCTGTTTGAAATGATTCAAAAAACCTAAAAAAATTTGTTTGATGCAAAAAGAATAATTTTAGGAAAAACCCCTAATTTTTCCCATCGCCTGGCAAGGTCTTATGCTCTTTAGAATCGCCTGTCATTGTACACATTTCTTCTAAATGACTTACTCAAACACATACTTAAATTTAAACCTTACAGAAGAAAGTTTATTTTACCCCCTAAATTTGCACTTTTCGATTCACCTGGTAGATACACGTGCACCGCTGAGGCCTGCCAGGTCATGGTTTTTAGCCTTGGTGTGCTATGAATTATCACTAGAAAAATTTTTAGCCTTACAGGACGACCGTTAGTCGGAGGGTTCACTAGCTCTTAGACTATTACAGTGATATTCTTAAAGAATAAAGCTATAACATATTAAAAAATTACTCAAATCGGACATCAAAATTCGAGACGTCAAAAATGTCCAAATTTTAAGATGTGCATTAATTTTTTGGAGAAGTGTAGTTTTTGAGAACAATAATAGTGCAAAGACATAAAGTTTTGGCACGAAACAATAAAATAAAATTATTTCTATTGTAATTTTTATTGTTAATTTTATGTTAGGTAGTATCTGTATTGTAAATGCTAATTTAGTAACTTGGTCGGCGTAGTTTATTTTGGTGAATATAGTGAAACATTGATATCTCGAAGGGATTTCTTTGTTTTTGGGTAATAAATTTTCCAAGGTAGGTATTTTATCATTATGTTTAATATTATTGAACAAATTTGAATTTAATTTATTTCTTTCTACTCCTGTTTGTTATTGAACACTAGACAAAGACAAAGGTATTTCGTGAACAAGAACCCTGAGATATAATAAAATTCTAATTAGTAATTTAGCGTATGTAATTAAAATTATCCAGATATCGTAATTATCAGTAGTAATTGCACAAGAGCTCTGAAATTATTGAATTTTTCCTGAGTGACACTTTGACAGTTTTAATTTCACGAGCCGAAGGCGAGTGAAATTATGTCAAAGTGTCACGAGAGCAAAAATTCTATATTAATTTCAGAGCTCGAGTGCAATTTGTTGCGATTATTACATGAATAAAACTGTTCAAAACCAAAATTTTATTGTAAATTATTTATGTAAGTACAAATTAGTACCATTAAACACAGTTTTTATAAATATTTGACGATTGAAAGTCATCACTTTTATAATTTTTAAAACATTAATTGTCATTAATGTCACTGAATGTATTTTTTCGTAGCAACGAAGGGCATCTGACGTAATATACTTAACGACGGGATATTATCAAAAATTATCACCTTAATTTGCATTTCTGTAGCTTTCTATTGGTCAGAATCTCCTATGAATGAAATAATCAACTTCAATATTTTTTATTTATTTTTAATCCTATCCTATAAATTCACTAAAGTAGGAATTTTATTTAAATTTCAAAATCATAACACCTGTTTTCCAACGTGGAGAGCTGTGAAGGAATAATGTAGTAAATAGTGCAATATACAGGGTAGCGAGAAAGTATGGAAACACGGTAATTTCTCGGAAATTGCTTAAACGATTGTTATAAATTTTGGTGGGTAAGGGTATTCTAATACGGCCGATATTATAGTGGTAATTACATTGTTGTCAAATCTTCCGTTTTTCTGGAAATCTAACGAACTTTCTTACTTTAAATAGAACACCCTGTATATCTTTTGCATTTTGAAGTCCTTAAGAAATACTGATTATTTTTCATGTTATGTTCCCTATACCTAAATACCATAATTTCGGAGTTATTGCTACATTTATGAAAAAAAAAAGTTTTTTTAACAAATTATACAAATTTATTTTTTTTTGGACCAGGTAGATATTTTAGGTTCGTTGGATAATTGGGAACAAAAAAGGTCTTTTGTAATTTTCCTCAAAAGTTAATTGTTTTCGAGTTATAAACAATTTAAAACTGGAAAAAATCGAAAAATGACGATTTTCTGGGTTCAAGAACATAAGTAAAAAATATTATTTTTGAAACTATGAAGTGCCTAAATTCAAGCTCAAACCTTATTTTATCAGATGCCGATAACTGATTTGGTCTTATTTCATTATAAAACATTATTTTTTAGTTGTTAATGCAGCCCGATAGCCCGTCCTCTGATATGAGCTTTATTAACAATTAAAAAAAAACAATGTTTTAGAATATAATATGCCAAAAATTCTTATAGGGACCTGATAGAAAAAGGTTTGAAATTGAATTTAGGTACTTCGTAATTTTAAAAATGATTTTTTTACTTCTGTTTTTGAACTTTGAAAATCGTCATTTTTCGATTTTTTTTCAGTTTTAAATTGTTTATAACTCGGAAAAGATTAACTTTTGACGAAAATTACAAAAGACCTTTTTTGTTCCCAATGATCCAAAGAACCTAAAATATTGTCTACCTGGGCCGAAAAAATTGATTTTTATAAATTGTTAATTTTTTTTTAATAAATGTAGCAATAACTCCGAAATTATGGCATTTAGGTATAGGAAACATGACATGAAAAATAATCAGTATTTCTTAAGGACTTCAAACGCAAAAAATATACAGGGTGTTCCATTTAAAATAAGAAAGTTCATTAAATTTCCAGAAAAACGAAAGATTTGACAATGTAATTACCACTATAATATCGGCCGCATTAGGACATCCCTCCCCACCAAAATTTATAAAAATCGTTCGAGCGGTTTCCGAGAAATCACCGTATTTCCATACTTTCTCGCTACCCTGTAGAACGTAAGTAGAAGCAGATATTATGTTATATGATTTGATATTCTTCTTCTTCTTCTCTAATTTTTAAAACAATTGGTATATGTCAATTTTATAAACATTCTACAGGCCACATTTATTTGAATTGATTGAATATATTTTACAAATATTTGATACAATTTGGGAAAATTTAGATTTTCTTCTGAAGTGGAAGGTAAATTTTGTCAAAAAAATGTCTGTTACACAAAAAACAAAGTAAGATCTTCTTCTTCTTCTTTAAGTGTCATCTCCGCGACGGAGGTCGGCAATCATCATAGCTATTCGGATTTTGGAGACGGCTGCTCTGAAAAGTTCATTTGATGTACATCCGTACCATTCTCTCAGGTTGCGCAGTCACGATATTCTACGTCTCCCTATGCTTCTTTTTCCTTGAATCTTTCCCTGCATAATCAATTGGAGCAAGTTGTATCTCTCTCCACGTGTAATATGTCTGAGATATTCCAATTTTCTTGTTTTGATGGTAATTAAGATTTCCATGTTGATTACTGGAATCAACAACAAAGGAGACATCGAGGACGATCTTAAAACAGAATGGAAAACACAGGAAAACTATACCAAGCACTAAATAGAGGATTCCTTAATAACAAAGAAATATCAACAAAGACCAAGATGCCAATATACAAAACAATATATAGACCTACGGTGACATATGGAGCAGAAAATTGGATATTAAACAAAAGACAGCAGAGCGGAATTCAGGCAGCAGAGATGAAATACCTCAGAAGAACCATAGGAGTAAAAAGAACTGATAGAATCAGAAATGAAGAAATAAGAGAAAGACTCAAAATCAAACTGATACTCGACTCAATCAAGGAGAAAAAATTGGCATGGTTCGGACATCTAACCCGAATGAACAATAATAGACAAGTAAAAAGAGTGTGGGACACCAAACCAATAGGGAAGAACAGAAGAGGAAGACCCATTAAAGAATGGAGCAGTGACATCTCGCAGATACTGCAGAGTAAGGGTAAGACTTAGCAGGAAGCAACACAGATGACATCCAATAGGAAGGAATGGAGAGAGTTCGTTAAGAGCTAGGACGCCTCAGAAGATTGTAAAATATTGTAATTTAATGAATTGTATTATAAACGGCCAACACCGAAAGATACAAATGGGTCTACTGATTAAGTAAGTAAAGTAAGATTTCCATTTCTTTATTCATCCTTCTCAGAGCCTCTTTGTTTGTGACATGTTCTGTCCACGATATTTTCAGAATTATTCTGTACAGCCACAGCTTGAATTATTCTAGTTTTTTTATTGATGCAGCATTCAAGGTCCAACCTTCCATTCCATAAAACAAACTCAAGAAAACGTAGCACCTAGCCAACCTAACTCAAAGCTTTAACTTCAAATCTCTTGTGCAGATCACTTTTATCATTTTGTTAAAATTTGCTTTAGCCTTTTCTATTCTGATTTTGATTTCCTGTAAGTAATCTCCTGTGGAGTTGATCATTGTTCCAAGGTATGCATATTGGTCGACTCGTTCGATATTGGATCCGTTTATGAAGAGATTTTCGTTATTTCTTTGAGTTTTTGATATTCTCATAAACTTTGTCTTCTTGTCGTTCATTGTTAACCCGTATTCTTATCCAAACTCCGCTATTCTGGTCGTAAGTATAAACTAAGGTAAGATGCAGGAACAGAAAGAAAATATCATAGAAGAAGCAATAATTGAAGAAGGATCTGATAATGAGGAAAATGTTACCGTAGTTGAGGAAAAACAAGAAACAGGCATGTTAGTAAAATTAATAATGACGATAATGATGATAAAATAGAGCAAAAAGAAAATAGAACAATTATAAAAGCACGGCAAGAAGAAATTAAAGAAGAAAATAATAAAATAACAAGTCAACAAGAGGAAAACAAAATGTTGATTTTGTTGATGCCAACAAGAGAAATTTAGAAAAATTACTGGAGAAAACAAATTGGAGAAATTATGAATACGAAATGAAGTTATCTAGGTACAACAAATACAAAAGCCGACAAAATAGCGGAAGAAATAGAAATAAAACTAGCAGGTCATAGGAAGAAAATAGAAATTTTGCAAGAACAGATAGAAAATGTTAAAGAATCTAACAACATCTAAAGAAATACACGCTGGGATAGAAAAGGTGGACAAGAAACTGGCGAGAGCCTTGCAAAAATATAAGACAGAAACAAAAAAATAAATTAAAGTAATCGAGAAGAAATGAAGAAACGGGAAACAGAAACATTGTCCGGAAAAATCGAGAAGTGATCTTACAAACTTCTAGTGACACCAAGATCAAATTTAGTGTGCATGTAATGTTGCTGACAACAACATCCAGTGCCTTTCATTAGAATAATATTTAAACATTTCAATACACCGGTAACATTGAGGATTGCAAAGAAGCTATAAGAAGCAATTTAACAGATGGAATATCTCTTTGGTTCAAAAGTAAAGAAAATACATTAGTTTCATTTAATTTTCCAACATACATAATGTAACCAACTAAAATATGGCTACAGCATGGAGGGTAAAAGGCCCAGATCTCCAGCGAAAAAAAAAATTTTGAAACAAAAATGACATTTATGTTCATATTTTTTTGAATTCAAAATGTAAAAATGAGTTTGCAATATAAATAATTTGATAATAAAACATGATTATTAATAGGGGAAAGTGGTACAAAATCCACGAGTCACGAGATAAAACCATCCTTAGCTATTGTACAGAGATTATAGCACTATCTGGAATATTTAAAGTGCATTTTGTACTCCAATGGTCAAACAGTGCAATCCCTGTCAATGTCGTGGCGTCATTGGCAGTGGGAATAATTTTATCA
Organism: Diabrotica virgifera virgifera; assembly: GCF_917563875.1. NCBI lineage: Eukaryota > Metazoa > Arthropoda > Insecta > Coleoptera > Chrysomelidae > Diabrotica > Diabrotica virgifera. Next base: position 64,825,224 of record NC_065447.1, read on the forward strand.
CAAAATATTCAAAATTACTGTGCTCAATCTAAGGTAAGCCATTCTTTAACATTATGTCGCTTGATTCTACGGATATAATATACATTATGATATGTTTCATATATTTGTTTCAGTTTGTGTTATCTACTAATTACAAAGTAATTAAAGTCAATTCGCTAATCTGAGACACAACTGTCTAGTGATGTTTAAATTTTTTTTTGGGAAGTCAGGTTGCTAGACGTGACTGAAAATTACTAGCTAGACAACCAAACATAGCTATCTGCTCATAGCCAATATTATTAATAGTAAACAGACATAAATAATATAAACCTTACGCTAATCAATAATTATTTATTTACATCATTATAATGTAGGTATTGATAACAAATGAGAAAATTATTTATTGTACAAAATAAAAATATTTTGTAGAAATAAATTCCACAAAGTTTTATGAGTTTAGTATACACTCCCACTATTTCCAATAATTCTTCTTTTTTTAATGACAGATTAAGTTGATTTGAGCCATTTGAGCAGTTAAGTCTTATAACAGTTAAGCTTATAATAATTTAGACCAGGTTGTATCATTGCCCCCGTTAGGTAAATTATTCCGATTCGTTTTTTTTACACAAACTTACCCAAAAAGAGGCCCTTATAACAAATCCACAGGGTGCCGGGAAGTGCCGCGGTCGGAAAATTGTTTAAACAATTTTTTTTTAAACAAATTCAAAAAATTAATTTTTTTACGTCTCGTACAAATTTTTTTAAAATTCTTTAGTTCATTATGAGCAAAAAGGGTCTCTTGTAATTGTTCTCTAGAATTGATTGTTGTCGAGCAGTGGCGGCCCGTGAGGTAGTGCCATAGAGCCATGGCACTACCTTGCTAACAATCCATAAACATATTTTTTATCTTCAAAACTTTTTAATTCCTATTAATTTTTTTGTTTGTATTTCTTTTGATCTTCATAAATTATATAAATATGGCAACTATGGGCGCAATACAATCCCTGCCGACAGCAGTAATAATAATAATACGGAGAGTATTCGACAGGAGAATCTCCTTCGCGCCGAAGTCAGTACTGGCACGAGTAAAGAGAGAAAGATTTTACGAGCATTATATGTAAGTGACAGAGAAAGAGCTATATTGGACTATTAGTATACCTTAACATTAGAATCTCTGTGCCAGGCACGAGGGTATGAAGCCAGGTCTATTTATTTTGAGTTTCTTTACGTGCTGGTTTGTCGCTTTTATTATGTATATTTTCTGTTAAAAAGTTTTTGTATTTATAATTAAACTTTTAGTGCATCATGATCGTGGGTATTTTGATTATTTCTTAAGTTTAATTTATTAATTGACAATAAAGATTAGTATTTTAAAAATTTTTTTGGTGGTTTTTCGCTAGAAAAAAAAAACTACAAATGTTATAAGGTGTTGTGGAGCTTTCGAGTTAGCTTTAAGAGGTCACGACGAAAAAGAAAATTCAGAAAATAGAGGCATATTTAAGGAGCTGGTCAATTTTAGCGCCGAATTAGACAACGACTTAAAGGTTCATATTATTCAAAGTACCAGATCTTTCAAAGGTCTACCTTCTCCGCACATTTAGTTGCTTCTAATTTATTTATGTCGGAGAAGTTTTCTGCTTATAAGCATCAGTTCTTCGAATCATTTCTTAATGAACCATGGAGACAATTTTAATTTTTAAGCAAAAGTCGGTTTAAAACTGAATTAGAAGTAGGTACTGTATTAGCGAGACGAATTAAGTACTAGCTCTGGGGCTGTTTCGCTTTCGTTTTTATTGTAGAGGGAAGGATTAAAAAGCACATTTGAAGAAACTGTTAAACTTTTAAGTATTTTAGTTACCATTCCTATATCAACATCTGAAGCAGAACGCTGTTTTTCGATGTTTACATCGAAACCTAGTGCTTTAGGTATGCTATCTGCAGAAAAGCATTTTGTAAATTGTATTGATAATTTTAATTATAAAGTCATTGAAAACTTTGCAACCAAAAAATAGAAGAATGAACTTCATATATCGTAAACTTTAAAAGTGACATTATAAAAATTTGTGCATGTGTGTGAATAATGAAATAGTATTATTTTTATAAATTGGTAAATAGAGACTAAATCGTAATAACAATTTTCAAGCACTATCAGCAGTAAATGCTGGTGGTAGGTTAAGAGGTTTTTATTATTAATTAATTTACGGAACTGTTTTGATCAATGTTGGACAGTTGGCACCTCAGATCAATAAACTTAAGATATGTACATAAGATAAAAGTATCCGCGCATATATTTTTTTAGTTTTTGTTGTCAGTATACCTTTTTTGACAATATCGTGAATCCGTCACTAAAAATTTTGGCGGCTGCCCGAGTTGTGGCACTACCTTCTTAAAGTGGTACGAGCCGCCACTGTTGTCGAGTTCTTCCTTATGGATGTTGTTACAAAGACCTCTTTTTGAGTAAGTTTGTGCAAAAAAAACGAATCGGAATAATACACCTAACGGGGGCGACGATACAGGCTGGTCTAATTAATAATTTTTGTGTCGTGTGTTTCGTATTCCGAATGTGTCAAAATGAATCTCTGCTGAGCGAATTCAGTATAACCATTTTTCATTACAATAATCGAAAATCTTGATTACGTTCCATTGCTTTTCGGTACGGCACCAGGGGGTGGGGGATGGGTTTACTGTTTTTTTGGAAGCATAGCTTTTTTATCGCGGGCTATTAGTCGAAGCAATAAAGCACTGAACCTCAGAAAAAAAAACGACAAGACGGATCTTAATAAAATTCTTTTTGCATTCGATTCGTGAATGCGCCAGGAAACTTTGTGACCCCAAGCCATAATATAATATTGAAAAACTGCATATTAGCCAAAATTCATTACCTACTCGGGGGTTTTTGAGTCGCTGACGACGAATATGACATCGGAAGTGATCTACGTTCCAGAAAACGAAGTAAACAGTAGGTACCCTGGGCACCAGGTACTCCGGAGTTCTCAGGAGATCACTTCCGATGTCATATTCGTCGTTAGCGACCCCAAAAACCCCCCGAGTAATGATTTTTGACTAATGTTTTAATAAATTTTCTGCCGAAAACTCCACAAGACGAGGTAAACAGTGTACCCTGGGCACCAGGTACTCCAGAGATCACTTACGACATCATAATCGTTTTCAGCGACACCAAAAACCCCTGAGTAACAAAATTGAACTCATTTCCGCCGATAATTGACGAGTTCTGAATTTTTTTATTGTCTGTTTGAAATACACTTTAAGAATGCATTTTTTGTATGCAGTTTTTCAATATTATCTCATGGCTAGGGGTCACAAAGTTTCCTGGGGCATACATGAATCGAATGCAAAAAGAATTATTAAGATCCGTCTTGTTTTTTTTTTCGGAGGTAAGGCCGATTTTAGTGCTTTATTGCTACCCCTATATGGACGAAGTGCATTGATCTGTGCAATGGATCTCGGAGAGGAGTGAAAAAATAAAAACAAAAGAAACCTGATGTATGTAACGATCGTAACGACTGAAACGGCAGATCGCGCGACCACACACTACGTGGAGTAATTTACGCAGTCCATTTCTTGTTTTTTCATAAAATAAACTAAATAAATTAAAATAAAATGTATTATAAATTAAATTAAATATATTAAAATAAAATAAAAATTAAAAAAAATAAATTAAAATAAAATGAATTAAAATAAAATAAATTAAAATAAAACAAAATATCTTTTGAATCTTTAAATGATCCGAGGATCACTTTACTCGAACACTGAGGTGATGGACACAGGGATGTACAAAGTAATTCTTTAGTAGACCTTCACGAAAAATTAATAAAAAAAAATTATTAATGGCTTATGCGACTCGACTCTTACTAAATTTGTAGTTGGACTGAACAGATACTGCATACATATTTTAATTTAGGAAAAAGTTGCATGCACTCGTTTTACAGATTTTTTCATTTGAGAGGATGTGAGAGGACTTTCTCATACTTCGAGCGATTTCTGGGCATATAAACGAAGGTTCAAGAAAATATAAAGAATGAGTTTTCTAGCTCATGTATTCCATTCATAAGTCTGTTATTACTGATAAGTGATGTCTGTTATGACTGATAAGTGAATATTCTGCATATAATTCATTTTAGACATGTACAATAAAAACAATTATACGAGCACATAAAATTTCATTTCCTAAAGACTTTCATTAATTTTTGACTTTTGTTATAGATATATCTACATTTCCTTGAAGAAATATGAACCAGTTGGGTGTCATCTGTTTAATAAATCTTATTTTAGTGCAGTTCAGTCAAGCAATTCTGCTACCTCCTTTTAAATGTGAGTTTACAATAAAATATTCTTTTTTCACTAGCTATAAGTAATCCTTCCTCTAATCCGACTATGCAATTTGCTTCACTCAACATGCAGCAAATAATATTCTAGGGCTTAAAAGACCACCAATGCCCAGACTGATTCGGTGCTCAGAGTGAGGACATTACCCTAAGAAAAAAAAAGATGCATATAAACTTATGTATCAAAAAAGAATTCGGAAAAATCAACAAAAGTTATAAACGACTTAGGAGAGAATAAAGTACTTACACAGAAGAAATAATAAGTTTTTGAAAATGGAATATTGGAAGAGACGTTAAAAAGACAAAACTAAACCAGAAAATTCTATAAATCTCTGGGACATGTACTTAATACAAAAGAAGAAGTATCAGATAGGTGCGTGAAACAATGTAAAGAGCTACTTTCCATTGAAGTAGAAGATCAAAATCCACCACCTCCAGTAGCAAGAAACAATACACCATTAGAACCTCCTTCAATTCAAGAAGTACACTGTAAAATATCTAAAAAATATCAAATCTACAGGAAGTGACGATATAAATACCTTATTAAAACTTATTAAATGTGGGGAGGGTAGTTGTACTAATCAGATATTTATAAAATATTAGTAAGAGCTTGGAAAGAAAACCAAATCCAGGAATACTGGAATTGTTTGTCCTTACACAAAAAGGGTGATCAATTATTGATATGCAGATAGGGGCTATTATTACCCTTATTACCACAATACACAAAATATTTTCGAGTATCCTATTTGGCGATCTAACTATATATGTATCGGTTTTAGAACGTCTTTCGACGTTGTCCGATGCCTAACTTCCACGTCCTTCTATCATCCCATTGGCCATCTCTAAGATCCCTTGCACTCATTGCTTTGGTTACCCCTTCTTTCCATGTCTTTTTGGGTCTTCCTCGTTTTTTGCGGTTTGGTGGTACCCACTGCATGATCTTTTTGGGCAATCTTGTGTCTTCCATTCTTTGAACATGACCATACCAAATCAACTGTTTCCTCTCAATGTCTGTTGTTAAGTAGCCATCTATTCCAATTCGTCGTCTTACTTCCTCATTTCGAACTCTTTCCCTACGGGATATACCTAACGATCTTCTAAACACATCCATTTCTACAGCTTCTAATTTTTTTCTGTTGTTCTCGGTTATTCTCCAAGTTTCTGCTCCGTAAAGTAGGCTGCTTTTAATAAGTGTTTCATAGATATTGTATTTTCTCTGTATTCCTATTTCGGAGCTCCAAAGTATTCCATTTAGGCAGCCAATTGTTCTTCTAGCTTGTGTTATCCTTTTCTTTATTTCCTCATCGTCTTTTCCCGTTCTATCGAATATTACTCCCAGGTACGTGTATTCACTACAGGATGTGATTTGTGCATTATCCTCTAAATCGATATTGGATAACTCAGCTCCTATGGGTAGGTATTTAGTTTTTTCCACATTAATTTCCAAGCCCCACTGTTCATATTCCTCCTTTAGTTTTCTTGCCATATACTGTAGGTCATCTTTATCATTAGCTATGATCACTTGGTCATCAATCAGCAAATTGTAAGGTATATAAACAAACCTCTCCGAGGTCTATACCCATACCGTGGCATTTACGTTTCCACTGGTTTAGTGCTTTTGCAACAAAGTTGGATCTTGAACAAAGTTGGTAAAATACAGCAGCCCTGGCGCAGACCCTTGTTAACTATGAACTTTTTAGATAGTGTGTTGCCAATTTTTACTTGTGATGTAGAATATTCATACAGATTTTTTAAGGCGTTGACTAGAGTGTAGCTGATGTTAGTTTCTTGTAGTGATTTCCACAATTTAGTCACAGAAACGCTGTCGTATGCTTTACGGAGGTCAACAAACATGAGATGGGTCTCTTGATTGGTTGCTGATTTTTTTTCAATTAATTGTTTTAGGCAGAAGACATTATCTGTGCAAGTCCTTCCAGCGCGGAAACCAGCCTGTTCTTCTTCTTCTTGTTCCCTATACTCCATCTCAATGAGATTTCTAAGAATGCACCCGTACACCCGGCTTAGTGTACTAGTTACCGATATTCCTCTGTAATTTGAGCAATCCAACTTATTTCCTTTTTTATGAATGGAAGAAATATAAGCTACTTTCCATAAACTGGGTGGTGTGACACCGTTTATATATTTGTTCATACACCAAGTAAGTTCTTGAAAGAGTTTATCTGTGCTACATTTTATTAATTCGGCAGGAATATTTTCTGGCCCTGGAGCTCTACCATTTTTAGGTAATTTACAGCTTTCTTCACCATATCAACTCCCACTACTATCTCTTCGCCTTCAACGAATACTTCTGTTGGTGATTGGGTGGTATATTCGGCTCTACTTTCTGTTAGCAAACTCTCATAGTATTCTTTCCATTTTTCTGTTGATATTAACTGAATAGAAGTAGTATTTCTTTCTGTGTTCTTTATTTTGTTTAAAAATTTCCATGTCTCTGAACACTTCCTTCCGCCTATATAAGTGTTGATCTCTTGGCATTTCCTATCCCACATTTTTTTTGCTGCTGTTACTGCTCTTCTTGTTGTTCTTCGTAGGTCCAAATATTTGTCTTTGTCTACTTGATGTTTAGTACTTAGCCATCGGGCGATCTAACTACCTACATAATATTCAGAGGAGCTTCTTGGCAAAAATCAAAGTAGTTTTAGATCTGACCGTTCAACAACGTACCAGTTTTTTGTGCTGAGGAAGATAATGGAAAAAACCAAAGATATTGTTTCTCTCAATTGTCTATATTCTACTTTGTATAATTTTAAGAAAATTTTAAGTGCCTGGCCATGGCCCTTTTTTTTGAACCGCCACGAAAATTGAGAGAAGCCATTCTTTGAAAATATGAAAACACTATTTTTTTTAAAACAATTCGAAGATTTAGATCCGAAAATCTAAAGACTTTTACCGGAACCAAGTATTGGTGACAACCCAAATTCGTGCCTTTTAAAATTTACAAGGCAAACGAACGATAAATAAGAAGACTAGGGGGAATCTAAGATTGCATTCCACAACCCGTCTATTTATCTAGGTAAAATTACATCGAATCTTGGTTTCCTGTACTCACATAGGAGTAAAACTAATAGAAAATGAAACGAAAGACCGTTAATATTTCATTTTGTTTCAGAGGCCGACCATCATCCTCTTACGTACCTTTCACTCTTTTGGGCTCTTCAGAGAGGCCTTTGGTCTGCTCTGAACCAAAAAGAAAACGAACTGTCTCATTAAGCAAAATTATAATAGTCTGCGCAGATTATCGGAGAATAGGCCATTTTTGGAAAAAGTTATTTACCAGCAATTTTATTGCTGGAATCGAAGCTTATGACTGTATATATTAATAATATCTTCTTTAAGTGCTACCTCCGCGGCGGAGGTTGGCAATCATCATAGCTATTCGTATTTTAGAGATGGCTGCTCTGAAAAGTTCATTTGATACCACTCTCTCAGGTTGCGCAGCCACGATACTCTGCGTCTCCCTATGCTTCTCTTTCCTTGAATCTTTCCCTGCATAATCAATTGGAGCAAGCTGTATCTCTCTCCATGTGTAATATGTCCGAGATATTCCAATTTTCTTGTTTTGATGGTATTTAGGATTTCCATTTCTTTATTCATCTTTCTCAGAACCTCTTTGTTTGTAACGTGTTCTGTCCACGATATTTTTAGAATTCTTCTGTACACCCACAGCTCGAATGATTCTAGTTTTTTCATTGATGCAGCATTCAAGGTCCAAGCTTCCATTCCATAAAACAGAGTCGAGAAAACGTAGCACCTAGCCAACCTAACTCTTAGCTCCAACTTCAAATCTCTTGTGCAGAGCACTTTCCTCATTTTGTTAAAATTTGCTCTAGCCTTTTCTATCCTGATTTTGATTTCCTGTAAGTAATCTCCTGTGGAGTTGATCATTGTTCCAAGGTATGCATATTGATAATATAGGTATGCAAATTTATAAACAAAATGGCGCCCGAAAATCGTGTTTTTTTCAATTTTTGCTCTATAACTCCAAAGATTTTAACTTTACACCAAAAACACCCAAATAAAAATTCACCAACCGCCTCCGTGGCTCAGTGGTAAGAGCGCCTACCTTTGGATCAAAAAATCCGAAAGGTCGTGAGTTCGAATCTCACCAGGGTCAGAAATTTTTCGTTTATTATGAATTAATAAATGAAAATAGTTTCTGTCCTTGTGGGATCGGTACTCACCGGAGGGACGGCAGACGTTTGGATACAATTAGCGTCTCTTTGCAAAGACAATGACGTCGACTTTGCAAAGTAACAAGACACTTACTCGACACGCACACTACACATGACACTAGGTACCTAACTGTAAAAATTTACCGTACCTACCATGGCAATGACCATTAGTTGTAGAGGCATTAGCAAAATAAAAAAAATTCACCGTAACTACATAAATTCTGCATAGAGACGTGTTTTTCCCGATTTACTTCGACGAAAATTTTCCCCGGAAAATGCGGGTTTTTCCAACAAAATCTTAAATTTTCAACTAAAAAGTAATTGTTTATCAATAATTAAATAATTTGGTAATATAAAAGCGTTTTTCGTATAGATTATAATTTCAGAAGCCGATGGAAATTGAATGAACAGTTTAGCAACAATTGAATTGTTAATTAAAAATTTACGGTCACTATAATAATCACAATAATTATGATACATAAAAATAACTATGATTTTTGTATAAAAAGACACTGTACCTATCTAACGTACTTTACAGAATTGAAATTGGACTATTTAAGCGGCCTCAGGCTTATTTTAAAATTATAAACAATTTTTTGGCTTATAAACAAATAGAATATCTCGGGAAATATTAAATTAAATTAAATCATGAAAACTATATTGGAAAAAAAGCGGCAGGATGGGTGGTTCCTGAGATACAACCGGTCAAATTTGACCGGCATTTACGGCAAAGATATAAACAATAGGATCATAATTTTCGAACCATCACCTTTTTATTTCGGTCCTCTTTCTCCACATCAATTTTCATATCTTTAAAGTACTCATAACATATATTATTATATTAAAAAATACCGATATTACGAGTGAAAATTGCCAAAAATAGCAATAGGCTATTGATTATATTCAAAATAAGATAGCTAAAAGGAACTACATATGGTCAATGGACATCTATATATGGAAAAACCGTGGAGTGCTACCATTTAAAGGGGTGCGTTTTTGAGAAATGGGTGAATTAGTCCCTGGGCACAGGTTACATTAGGGTGAGTTCTATGCACTTTTGGTACAAACATGTCTACATAAAAATTGTTCCTGGTTAAATTTCCTGTCTAATTATCACTTTTTAATGTCAATGATGGTGCAGGAGCTTTGACAGTAAATATTGGAATTATTCCATATTTTGAAGTTTGCCAGGCCGAGTCAAGTGGATCCAAAGCATTACATATAAAAAATAAGATTCAATCATAACACACAATCACATAAAAAGTTATAATGAGGAATTTAAAAATTAATCCTAAAATCAAAAATTGTTGCAAGTACTTATTACATTTTGAAAAAGCATATCTTATTCAAAAATAATCGTAGAATTTTTTTATAATACACCATTTTATAGTAAACACACTAAGCTTTCTGTTTTATTATACAGAGAGAGTCTGTAATTTGGAATAAATTCAATATCTCAAATACCTACTTATTGTTTTTTTTTTTGAAAAATGCTCAGACCCGTCGATTAGTATTTCAAATTGTCCTTTATGACATACAATAATAATGTATACAGGGTGTCCCAATTTAGAGATATGACGTCATCGTTGATTTTCTTAAATGGCAACACTGTCATTTTGATAGCTATTTTGATATTTTGTGTAAAGTTATAAACAAATTTCTCTACCATTTACAAGCTAATAGAAAATAACAAAGTTATGTCTGTAATTTGAAATAAATTCAATAATTCAAATACTTATTGTTTTCTTGAAAACTGCTCAGACTCGTCATTAGTATTTCAAATTGTCATTTTTGACATATAATAATAATGTATACAGGGTGTCCCAATTTAGAAATATGATGTCGTCGTTGATTATCTTAAATGGCAACACTGTCATTTTGATAGGGTGTGTAATACACAACTGCAAAATTTCAAATTTTCATTCCCTACCATTTACAAGATAATAAAAAATAACAAAGTTATGAAAAACAAGTAATCAAATAATAATTGAATTTAATTATTTCAATTAAGCAAATGCTCATAACGTTGCCCATTGACAATTTGACAATAATTGAGAGCAGCATTATGAGTATTTGCTTAATTAAAATAATTAAATTCAATTATTATTTGATTACTTGTTTTCCATAACTTTGTTATTTTTTATTATCTCGTAAATGGTAGGGAAAAAAATTTGAAATTTTGCAGTTGTGTATAACTTTACACACCCTATCAAAATAGCTATCAAAATGACAGTGTTGCCATTTAAGAAAATCAAGCCAATCAGAGTGAACACTTCTGTGTGGAGTATGAAGGGAACCAGTCTCGTTGGAACTTTACCGCGCTGAGCAGATGGGACGTGAATTGTAAATTGTAGAATTCCCTCATCTTCCTTAGTCTCAGCATCCGTATGGCTTGCAAATTGTAGAAGCCTCGGAGGTGTAACCAGAGAAGGTTCCCATTGTTTTCATTCTGGTGGGATATGCTGTATGCCATTAGAGTGAAAACTTAGTCTTTTAATTAACAATTTAATTGTTGCTAAACTATTCATTCAATTTCCAACGGCTTCTGAAATTATAATTTATACGAAAGGAGCTTTTATATTACCGAGTTATTTATTTATTGATAAACAATTACTTATTTAAAATTTTAGTTGAAAATTAAAGATTTTGTTGGAGAAGCCGGCATTTTTTGGGAAAAATTTTCACTAGTAATACCACTAGAGGTCAAATTATTTCCGGAAATTTTTTTGAGATCATGAATATTTTGAAAATTTCTAAAAATATTCATGATCAAAAAAAAATTTCCGGATATTAATTTGACTTCGCGTGGTATTCGGTAAGAAAATTCCACACCAAATTTGCATTTGAAAATCCAAAGCTGCATGAACAGATTAATAGCGCGCCATAGCTTTGTCAGCAATTATTTAGGCTTTCAAATTCGTAATTTCTACTCATTGTAGTTGCATGGGAATACCATTTCAAGATAGAAAATAGTATATTCTTCAATTTTACATAAGTTTTGAGTAACTACAAGTGATAGAAAATGAATCAAAACTAAATTATGTAAACAAATAAAAACCAGTTTGTCAAAAATGTTCTGTTATTGTAAACGTTAAAAAATTTCCACTATAATTCGCTGTTGGGTACCCCACGAGCAAAAAATTTCCGATAAAATACCTCTGTTGCCATGGTGATCTGTCAAAATAACGTATTTTGATTGGTTCAAAATTACAGGTGTGGAATTTTCGTCAAAGTAAATCGGGAAAAACACGTCTCTATGCAAAATTTAATTACGGTGAATTTTTATGTAGATGTTTTTGGTGGAGAGTTAAAATATTTGTGAGTTATAGAGCAAAAATTAAAAAAAAAACAGGAGTTTCGGGCGCCATTTTGTTTATAAAAAAAGTAGCACACTATCTGCGAACTTTGCATACTTATATTATTAATATACAGTGCTAGTCAAAAGTCCGTACCCCCCCCTCGTATCTTTTGAACGGTAATACATATAATAGTGAAATTTGGAGGGAGGAAATAAGCGGACGTACGCTTCTTAACTAGTCATGACACGTGACGTAATAGTGACAGATGACTTTACAGCGCCACTGTGACAGATAATTTTAAATGGGACCTTATGGCAAGTGATACCTCATTTGAAAGGTATTGAAAATACCTATTCAGTCATACTAATTTTTTTGGGTTTAAGTTGATTTTAATTTTGGTGAATAAATGAAATAAATAAAACTTTGTAGTTTCGCATTTAATTATTAAAAATTCAAATGTCAGCCCATGGTTATTTTATCAAAAAAGTTGACATTTTTCAGCTCTCTAGTAGTTTTTACGTCAACGTCAACCTATTTGACAAGTAACCATAGGCGGAGGTTTGAATTTTTATTAATTAAATGCGAAACTACAATTTTATATTATTTCATTTATTCATCCAAATGAGGTTAAACTCAAACAAGAGTATTATAGCTGAATGGGTATTTTCAATACCTATCAAACCAGGTATCGCTTACCATAGGGTACCATTTAAAATTATCTGTCACAGTGGCGCTGTAAAGTCATCTGTCACTTTTACGTCACCTGTCATGACTAGTTAAGAAGCCTACTTCCGTTAATTTCCTTCCTCCAAATTTCACTGTTATAAGTATAACCGTTCAAAAGATACGAGGGGGGTACGGACTTTTGACTAGCACTGTATACAATCATAAGATTCGATCCCAGCAATAAAATTGCTGGTAAATAACTTTTCCTTGTATTTTGCTAATTAGCCCAGAGTATAAACAATAATTGGCTTTTACATAGACGTTGTACGACATCTACTTAAAACAATTATTCGAAGTTTTAGATCCAAAAATCTAAAAACTTTTACTGGAACTAAGTTTTACTGACAACTCAAAGTCTTCTTCTTATTTATTGTTTGTTTGCCATACAAATTTTAGAAGGTACGAATTTGGGTTGTCACCAGAACTTGGTTCCAATAGAAGTCTTTAGATTTTCGGATCTTCTTCTTCTTCTTTTTCTTCTTCTTCTTCTTCTTCTTCTTCTTCTTCTTTCTATGGTGATCGATCATGCTAGTAGGCTACTACCTGTTTATTGCCATCAAGTCTTCCCCGGACGATGAGATCCAGCATTCTCGCCATCGTTTTGGTAGTATACTCTGTGGTCTTTTACCTACTGGATTATTCGTTTTTGCGTTTTTAACGAGTCTGCTGTCCTCCATTCTCTTTACATGTTTGTTCCAATATCTTCGTCTCTGTCTGACCCACCTTCCTATGTCCTGTATTCCACAGTTTTGTCTGATGTCGTCACTTCTTATTCTGTCACGTAGATTTTCGCCTTGTATACTTCTTAGTGTTCTCACTTAAACTGTTCTCGTCATTTGTAACGTTCTATTTGTGTCTGGTCTTGTTTTTGCCGCATATGTTATAATAGGTATTATTGTTGTTTTATATATTTTGACTTTGCTTTCAGTATTTAGATATTTGTTCTTCCATTCAATTTTTTTCAAGCATCCCGAGATTCTAGCTGCTTTCATTGTTTGTTCTCTGGCCTCTTTTGAGAGATTTCCATAGCTTGTTATTTCCGCTCCAAGATATTTGAAGTGATTCACCCGATCCACAGTTTTTGAGTTAATTTTTAATTTGCATCTTATCGGTTCTTTGGAAATTTCTAGGCACTTTGTCTTCTCGGTGTTGTTCAGCAAATTTAGTTCTTTAGCTTTAGTATTAAATGCATGCAGTAGCCTTTGGATATTGTCTTCAGAATAAGCGATAAGGACAGCATCGTCAGCGTAGCAAACGACTCTAAAGAATGTGTTACCTATCTTAAATCCAGCTGTTCTGGAAAGCTTTTCTATTATTTTGTCTATTAATAAATTAAATATGAAAGGACTCAGTGAATCCCCTTGACGGATTCCTGTGTTTATAACTAGGTCTTCCGTTGTCAAACGTCCTAATCTTATTTTTGTTTTACATTGTTTGTTAATATCGTGTACTAGGTTAATTAGCCTGTGGTTTAGCACTCCTTTAATCGCACTCTGTCAAAAGCCTTGATCATATCGACGAAACACATATATGCAGGTTAATTAAATTCTATGGATTTATCCGCTATCTGTCTGATAATAAATATTGCATCCATGGTAGATCTATTTTTCCTAAACCTTGTCGTTCTTCCCGTATGGTTATAGTTTCGGCGATTTCTTTCGGATCTAAAACTTCGAATTGTTTTAATTAGATGTCGCTACAGTGTGTGAAAGCAAATTATTGTTTATAATCTTGGTTAGTGAGACAATTCATTTTCATTTTGGTTCAAGCTTCAAGCAGACTATGGGCCTCTCTAAAGAGCTCAAAAGAATGAAACGGACGTAAGAGGATGATGGTCTGCCTCTGAAACAAAATTAAGTATTATCCATCTTTCATTTCCTAATTTTCTTCTTTAAGTTTTAACAATTCTATTTACATTTCACCTGGCGTTGTAGCTTTTGTGTGATGTAATACTCTGGGCTAATTAGCAAAATTCATGGAAAAGTTATTTACCAGCAATTTTATTGCTGGAATCGAATTATAAGATCCTATATATTAATAATATAGTTATGCAAAGTCCGCAGATAGTGTGCTACTTTTTTTATAAACAAAATGGCGCCGACAAATCGTATTTTTTTCAATTATTTCTCTATGATTCCGAAGATTTTAACTTTACAACAAAAACACATAAACAAAAATTCACCGCAATTAAATTCTGCATAGAGATATGTTTTTCACGATTTGCTCCGACGAAAATTTTCCTCGGAAAATGCGGGTTTTCCTAACAAAAACTCTAATTTTCAAATAAAGTTTTAGGTAAGTAATTATTAATAAATAATTAAATAACTTAGTGACATCAAAGCTTTCTTGGTATAGATTGTAATTCCAGAAGCCGGTGAAAATTAAACGAATATTTTAGCAACAATTCAATTGTTAATAAACAATTTACGATCGCAATAATAACCAAAATAATCATGATACATTGATCAAACTTATAAAGATTATAAAGATGAGATGCTTATTTAATATCTTATCGACAAAATATAAATTTTTCTTTTTTTTGCATAATCTTTAAATTTTGAAAAAAAAAATAGTTATAATACGCTGGTCTAATTAGTAAAGTACAAAGAAAGGTTATTTACCAGCAATTTTATTGCTGGAATCGAATTATAAGATTATATGTATTATTAATATAGGTATGCACAGTCCGCAGATAGTGTGCTACTTTTTTTATAAACAAAATGGCGCCGACAAATCGTATTTTTTTCAATTATTGCTCTATAACTCCGAAGATTTTAACTTTACACCAAAAACACTCAAATAAAAATTCACCCCAATTTAATTCTACATAGAAGCATGTTTTTTCCGATTTGCTGCGACGAAAATTTTCCTCGGAAAATGTGGGTTTTTCCAACAAAATCTCGAATTTTCAAATACATTTTTTGGGCCAATAATTATTTATTAATAATTATATAGCTTGGTGAGAAAAAAGCTTTCTTGGTATAGATTATAAATTCAGAAGCCGGTGAAAATAAAACGAATTTTTTAGCAACAATTCAATTGTAAATTAAAAATTGACAGTCGCAATAACAACCAAAATAATCATGAGAGATTGATCAAACTTAGAAAGATTATAAAGGTGTGATGCCTATTTAATATTGTGTCGACAAAATATAAATTTTTCATTTTTTTGCATAATCTTTAAATGTTTAAAAAAAATTGTTATAAAAAAATTAACATTTCTCAGAAATTGTTTATTATATTCTAATTTTATAAAATACTTAAAATGCGTATTTCATAGGTCTTGAAAATGAATGCTTTAAAAAATTTTTCCAACCATTTGCAAAAAAGTTATGAAACAGCAAACTAAATATACGAAATCTCCGTTGTTTATAATTTGTTTTAATTGTTTCAAAGCTTAAAAGTGAGTCTATGGTACAATCTAATTACTCAATGTCACAAAGAATGTCAAAAATTAGTGCAATGGTTATATTTTAATCAAAGATTAAAAGTACTTTTTTTGTAATTTTTAGCGCAAAAGTGGGCCTGATACAGAGTCGGAGCTAAAATGTTCACTCGAAGCGACTGACACGCAGCATATATTATTTTATAAAAGTGTACGTCTCGCGCGGTCGGTCGTCGCTCCGAGTGAAAATTTCAGCTACAGTGCTGTATTATTCTACTTTCGCGCGTGTAAATTACAAAAAATATATTTATAATCTTTAATTAAAATATAACCATTAAATTGATAATCGATATTTTTTTGTAAATAATTAGCTTGTACATTATACTCACTTCTACGCTTTGAAAGAATTAAAAAAATATATAAACAGCGTACTAATCGTATGTTTACTTTGCTGTTTCATAACTTTTTTTAAATGGTTGCAAAAAAGTTTTAAAACATTCATTTTCAAGATATTGGAAATTCGCATTTTAGCTATTTTTTAAAATTACAATATAATAAAAACTTTCTGAGAAACGTTAATTTGTTTATAACTATTTTTTCTAAACATTTAAAGATTATGCAAAAAAATAAAAAATTTATATTTTGTCGACAAAATGTTAAAAAGGAATCTCATGTTTATAAGATTTCAAAGTTTGATCAGTGTATCTTAATTATTTTGGTTATTATTGCGACCGTAAATTATTAATTAACAATTGAATTGTTGCTAAAATATTCATTTAATTTGCATCAGCTTCTGGAACTATAATCTAAACTAAGAAGGCTTTTAATTTACCAAATTATTTAAATATTGGTAGATAATTACTTATCTAAAACTTTATTTGAAAATTAAAGATTTTATTGGGAAAACCCCCATTTTCCGAGGAAAATTTTCATCGGAGCAGATCGGGAAAAACACGTCTCTATGCAGAATTTAATCACGGTGAATTTTTATTTGAGAGTTTTTGTTGTAAAATTAAAATCTTCGGAGTTATAGAGCAATAATTGAAAAAAACACGATTTTCGGGCGCCATTTTGTTTATAAAAAAAGTAGCACACTATCTGAGGACTTTGCATACCTATATTATTAATATATAGGATCTTATAATTCGATTCCAGCAATAAAATTGCTGGTAAATAACTTTTCCCAAAAATGGCCTATTCTCCGGTAATCAGCCCAGACTATAATGTTTTATGGAATAAATCACAAAAGCACTGCGACTACATTTGCTATATTGAAACGTATTCTTTATTTTTTTAGTGAAACAATCTCATCCTAACATACGATCAAATAATTTTCATTTATCTAAAAAAGAAATCGAAGACGCTGTTCAAGTAGCAAAAAGATTTACCAGTTATTTGGAAAAATTCGAAGAAACAATCCAATGGCCTTCTAGAATTGTGGAAGGTACACCCGCTCATGGACTGTTTATTTCGCAAGCTCCCAAATGGAAAGGAATAGAGCGGGGAAGACATGCTTTGTTAGCTATCCAAGCTTCGGCCCAGCTGTCTTATTACTGTCATGAAGAGTAAGTAACTGTCAGACTTTTCTTTTGGAGATTATAATATATTATTTATAAGCAGTAGCGGTTTTAGCCTGGGGCAGGGGGCAGGCCCCCCAGTTTTTACAGGACTTTTGTACTATAATCTTCGTTAAAAAGGCACGTTATCTTGTTTATTCACCTGTTGTGTTCCCTTGCCCACCCCCCCCAGTTTTTTTGGTCTAGAACCGCCACTGTTTATAAGCGTTTATTAACAATCAGAATAAACCATTATATAAGTTAATTTGATAACAAGCACAATAACTTGTATTAATTATAATATTGTACATTAATATGGCGTTATAAAGTACATCACCCAGCAGTTTCACCTCCGTTTCAGCGGAGATCTATGGACCATGATGGCCATACCCTTCGCAATCTCCTGTTATTTAAGGGCCGATTTCTTTTAGTGGCTGCAGTAGTAGTAATATTCATTGGTTGGGGTGGCCGGTGGCCTTCCAATTTTCCATAATGTCTGTTGGCTCTTTCTTGAATAACTGTGCTGTCTAAAGGGATGTTTAGTTGTTTAGGTCTCTATGAAATGTTTGGTTTGGAAATGTACCACGGGGCATTTGCGATGGTGCCTAGAATTTTTTATTACGTTTTTTGGATTATTTTTGTATTTGATTTGCTGGCACAACTTAATAGTTCGATTCCGTATGTCCATATAGGTCTGATGACTGTTTTATAAATGAGCAGTTTGTTCTCAAATTGATAGTCGAGATTTTCGACCCATAAGCCAATTAATTTGTTTCACTTTTAACTCAATTTGTTTCTTCTTCTTTAAAATGTGTTGTTTCCCGTTTAATTTAGAATCAAGATGAAGCCCCAGGTAATTGACGATATTCTGTTGGGGTATGTTGACATGATTAAAGCTAATATTTGGGCATTGGTTTTTCCTTAGTGTGAAAGTTATACAGTGAAGATGTTTGAGTTTGCACAAATTCATTATCTCGAGAATGGGCAAATTTGAAGAAAAATCCTCACACAGGTCGATTTTTATTTTTAAATTAGGACTTTTGGCATATATATAATACTAGTGACGTCATCCATCTGGGCGTGATGACGTATTCGATGATTTTTTAAATGAGAGTAAAGGTTATGTGATAGCTCATTTGAAAGGTAATTCAATTTTATATTCAGCAATGTAAATAATAACCTAATTATTTATACAGGGTGGCCAAAAAATTTTTTTGAATTAAAATAATTGAGACAAAAGAAGAATGTATGTAATTTATTTAATGCAAAATACATTTTACTGCTGTCAGAAAACAGAAAAAAATGTTCATTTGGAAAATAAACATTGCTTTTCGCTTAAATTAAATGTTCAAGCTGCTAAGAGGCAGGTGGGTGGCAGCTTTAATATTGAATTTAAGCGAAAAACAATATTTATTTATCAAATCAACATTTTTTCCTGTTTTCGGAAAACAGTAAAATGTATTTTGAATTAAATAAATTACATAGGTACATTCTTCTTTTTGTCTCAATTAATTTAACTCAAAAATTTTTTTTGGCCACCTTGTATAAATAATTAGGTTATTGTTTATATTGCTGAATAGAGAATTAAATTACCTTTCAAATGAGCTGTCATACAACCCCGACTCTTATTTAAAAAAAATCATCGATTACGTCATCACGCCGAGATGGATGACGTCACTAGTAATATGCCAAAAAGTCCTAATTTAAAAATATTTGCCCATTCTCGAGATAATAAATTTCCGCAAACTCAAACGTCCTCACTGTATATGTTGACTTAGTTTCATTAGCTTTTATCTTCCATTTCTTTAACCACTGTCTGATTTGGTCTAGGTCTACGTGTTCTTTAAGTTTTAATACAGCAGCTGTTGTTTTCCCTTCAGTTGCAAATATTGCTGTGTCATCTGTCATCAGCGAAAGGTCCAATGGTGATTTGTGGAGAGGTTGGTAAATCGGATGTATACATTACATAGTAGTACATACATATGTCTATTAAGCCAGATCATCCATTTCATAAGTCCATATTTGGAATAGTTTCATATTTTTTTGCTAATTTTTTGCTAATTTATTACCACAAAAACAAATTTTTTGCTCCACCCCTAACCGAGAAACAATGGTTGATGTAGCTTAATATTATGTCACATCATCGATAGCCATATCTCGCGAACCTAAACAGCTAGAAAATCGTACGACGCGGCATATTTTTTTGCTAATTTATTGCTGTCGATCTGCATATTCAACATACCCCAAAACCACCCCTGCTTCCCTTACAGCTAAACAACACCCCCAAAAAACAACGAAAAATCTTGAAAAATGATTTTTGTGATATAGTTGACGGTTGATATTTAATTGCTAATTTTTTGCTGTCATTAGCCGTACAAAACAAATTTTTTGCTCCACCCCTAACCGAGAAACAATGGTTGATGTAGCTTAATATTATGTCACATCATCGATAGCCATATCTCGCGAACCTAAAGAGCTAGAAAATCGTACGACGCGGCAAATTTTTTTGCTAATTTATTGCTGTCGATCTGCATATGCAACATATCCCAAAACCACCCCTGCTTCCCTTACAGCTAAACAACACCCCCAAAAAACAACGAAAAATCTTGAAAAATGATTTTTGTGATATAGTTGACGGTTGATATTTAATTGCTAATTTTTTGCTGTCATTAGCCGTACAAAACAAATTTTTTGCTCCACCCCTAACCGAGAAACAATGGTTGATGTAGCTTAATATTATGTCACATCATCGATAGCCATATCTCGCGAACCTAAAGAGCTAGAAAATCGTACGACGCGGCATATTTTTTTGCTAATTTATTGCGGTCGATCTGCATATGCAACATACCCCAAAACCACCCCTGCTAAACAACGCTAACTTACACCTAAACAACACCCCCAAAAAACAACGAAAAATCCTAAAAAATGATTCTCATGATATGGTTGACAGTTGATGTTCAATAACAAATTTTTTTCTATGATAAGTTCTATCGATCCAAAGCTTATTTTAAATGTTTTTTAATGATACTTATGCACGTATTATAAAAATTGAGTTATCCATCGCATTTTTTCGGTATGTCAAAAAAAAAGTGTTTCATTTTTTGTTTATTACATTTTCTGTTATATCTCGAAAACTGCTCGATGGATTTTAATGATCCTCATCTCTTTTTATTTTGTTAAACGTACAAAAATATGAATTTTTCATTTTACCATATCAATGTATATCGAACCATATCTCCGAGATTTATCGATCGATTTTTGACTATTATTAAATATAAGTCACTTCGATACCACTCCGGCTACACTCATAAAAAAAGTAGTTACCGATCGTAGAAAAAGCGTTCTTGAACGAAGAAAGGCTGTTTTCTACAGCAAAGAGTAAAATAAACTATAGCCAAGAACTTATTCTTCATAAGAATGTATTGAAAAAAAATTCTTGGTTGTAATTTATTTTACTCTTGGCTCTAGAAAACAGCCTTTCTTCGTTCAAGAACGCTTTTTCTAAGATCGGTAACTACTTTTTTTATGAGTGTAGCCGGAGTGGTATCGAAGTGACTTATATTTAATAATAGTCAAAAATCGATCGATAAATCTCGGAGATATGGTTCGATATACATTGATATGGTAAAATGAAAAATTCATATTTTTGCACGTTTAACAAAATAAGAGATGAGGATCATTAAAATCCATCGAGCAGTTTTCGAGACACATATAACAGAAAATGTAATAAACAAAAAATGAAACATTTTTTTTTGACATACCGAAAAAATGCGATGGATAACTCAATTTTTATAATACGTGCATAAGTATCATTAAAAAACATTTAAAATAAGCTTTGGATCGATAGAACTTATCATAGAAAAAAAATTGTTATTGAACATCAACTGTCAACCATATCATGAGAATCATTTTTTAGGATTTTTCGTTGTTTTTTGGGGATGTTGTTTAGCTGTAAGGGAAGCAGGGGTGGTTTTGGGGTATGTTGCATATGCAGATCGACAGCAATAAATTAGCAAAAAAATATGCCGCGTCGTACGATTTTCTAGCTCTTTAGGTTCGCGAGATATGGCTATCGATGATGTGACATAATATTAAGCTACATCAACCATTGTTTCTCGGTTAGGGGTGGAGCAAAAAATTTGTTTTTGTGGTAATAAATTAGCAAAAAATTAGCAAAAAAATATGAAACTATTCCAAATATGGACTTATGAAATGGATGATCTGGCTTAATAGACATTACATACATAGAAGTAGTGGGCTAGTATACTACCTTGTGGGACTCATGACTGAATTTGGTTACGGTTTGATAGTTCATCGTCCACTTTAGTTTCAAATTATCTTTGATTTAGATATGATGTTACATAATAAGTCAAGGTATTTGTTAGGTAGATATTTTTTTGATTTTATAAAGTAATCCTAGGTGTCATACTTTTCAAATGCCTGGCTGATGTCCAGAAAGGCTGCTGTGCAATATTGTTTATTCTCCAAGGCTCTATTAATTACATTTGATATGCGATGGCATTGTTGTACTGTAGAATGAGCTTGTCGGAATCTAAATTGGTGTTCTGGTATCCAGTTTTGGAATTCTAGATCGCTTAAAATTATAATAATATGTACGTTGGTTGTCTCTGTACTCGTATGACACATAATCAATTGTTTGTTTAGTAAAAATAATTTTACAATAAATTTGTTATTATATTATTACTCACATGTTTCCAAATTCAAACGACAGAAGAAATTAACTTGTTAAAACTTGAAACGATTGAAATAAATTATCGACATCTTTAAACCCTTAAATATTACTTAATTAACATTCCTAACTTCAAAATAGGAGCAACACGAAATTTCTTATCCATTATTTATATATAAATGTTTTCAGAAAGGAAATAAGTTTGGATAAATGTAGCGATATTTTGCTCCATTACAATTTCTATAATTCATCCCTTGAAGATTCCTGCAAACATCTGCAAAGAAACTGCACAACTGTCGATGAGTTGAGTGGTTTTAGATCAATAAACGGATCATGCAATAATTTTAATAAAGGAAGTCTTGGGGAATCATATACAACATTCGAGAGGTGAGTTATAATTTATATTATTTATAGTTATTACTATTCTAATTGGATATACCAAAATTTATAGTGGATTATTTATAAAAAAACCATATTCTTCTCACCTTTTCACCTTGTTAAAACATTTACCAACAATATATTGTAGCGAATTACAGTTAAATAAAACTCACAGTTCGATTTATATACGACTATATTTATTTACAAGTTTACAGTTCGGAATTCTGTCTATAACTTACTTAATTTACAAAATCGCGCATTATTTATATCAAACGTTATCCTTAGGAATTTTCTGCCCATCTCTAGTAATTGCGTGACCTTTGATGCCGAACATTCGGGAGAATCCATTCCCCTCGTCGCTCGCTGCGCCATTCATCCCGATATTTCGGTAAACATCTGGCTGTCGAGATGGAACCTGTTATACTACGGGGGTCGGTCAAAAGTATTCTTTCGTTACAATATCAATTGAATTACATTAAATATGGCGAAACCGACACATTAACACTGAGATGATGTCAAGAATTTATAAAGCCAGTTTAAGACCAATAATGGCATATGCATTAGAAACAAGACCCGATACAGCCACAACACAAAGACTATTGGAAACGGCAGAGATGAGATTAATGAGAAGAAATACAGAAAATACGCTGAGAAATCGAAAAAGGAGTGAATACATTATAGGCTATTGATTATGTATTTTAGAAAGGAACTACATTTTAACATGGTTTTATTGTTTCATATAGTCAATGGACCTCTAAATAAGAAAAACCCGCGGAGTGCTACCATTTAAAGGGGTGCGTTTTTGAGAAAGGGGTAAATTAGTCCCTAGGCACAGGGCGAATTAGGGTGAGTTCTATGCACTTTTGGTACAAACACGTCTACAGGAAAATTGTTCCAGGTTAAATTTACTATCAAAGCATCAATTTTGAACTCAAAAATATTTTTTTTTTACAAAAGTATATTCAAAAGAAAAGCAAGAAAAAAACACGAAAGATAGCAATTTTGTTTTTTGCCTCATAACTTTTTCCACGGGGATATAGGTATAGGCAGTGCTTCACAGAAAAAAAAACTATCATTCTTTATCTTTAAACACACCTTTGGTATGAGTCTATGATTTATAGTTTCCAAAATATGATTTTTCAAAGTTCGCCACTCACAGCGATTTCGGCCCTTTTTCCTTGTTACTTCTCAAACATTGTTTTGTAACTTTTTTCTACGTAGATTTAGGTATATGCAATGTTACATTTAATAGGAATAAAAGTAAATTACCTTTACAATAGTCTATTGTAGAAGGCTGTATGACTATTTTTAGCCAGATATGGTTGTTCAAAGTTTTATACTTTTAATGATTTTTGATATATTTTAAGATTATTTTTAAATTTCTCATTATAACTTTTTTTATTGTATATTTAGGTATAGACATTGTAGAATAAAATAGAAAGCTTATTTTCTTTCCTTTAAAATAGTGTATTGTAAAAAATTCTAGGACTATTTTTAAACTAAAGATATGCTTTCTCAAAATGTGACATACACATACACACATGCGATAGGTCCCACTAAGTTGGAACCATATGGAAAACTTTTTTATTATTAACTTTATGAAAAAAATTATTCTTTATAAAATGCTCTGCATAGTCTAAAATCTAACATGCAATTATCAGATATAAAATTTTATCAATAGTGTATGATGTATGCTAAAAAATATGAATTTCGCTCAAGAGTAAAGTACCTTTATATTTCACAATAAAGAAAAGTTATTTGGAATTAAAAATTATGTTACAATATGCAATTATATTCTTCTACATGAAAAAGAATTCAAAATTTTTCTCAAATTACTAAAACCCTTGGATATCCTACGGACCTAAAAATAGTCCTAAAATTTTTTGCAAAACACCATTTTAAAGTAGAGAAAATAAGCTTTTTTATTTTACAATGTATACACCTAAATGTACAAGAAAAAAAGTTATAATGAGAAAAAAAATAATCGTAAAAAATATCAAAAATCAATAAAAGTATAAAACTTTGAAAAACCATAACTTGCTTAAAAATAGTCTTATAACCTTATACAATAGACCATTTTAAAGGTAATTGACTTCTATTCCAACTAAATGTACCATTGCGTATACCCAGAGATGCGCAGACAAAAGTTACAGACCAATATTTGCGAAATAATGGGGAAAATGGTCCGAAAATCGTATGAGCGGCGGCGAACTTTGAAAAATCATATTTTGGAAACTGTAAACCCTAGAGACTTTTGCCAAACGACATTTTAAAAAGGAAGAACGGAAGTTATTTTTCGCTGAAGCAATGCCTATACCTATATCCCTGTGGAAAACATTATGGGGCAAAAACAAAATTGCTTTCTTTCGTGTTTTTTTCTTGTTTTTCTTTTGAATATATGTTTGGAAAAAAAGAATGTGTGTGTACTTTGTAGGGACGTAAGAAGTTATACTTCTATTATATGATTTCAACGAAATTAATATAAAAAAAATACTAAAAAAATACTACGTTTTCACTCTAATGGCATATAAAACAACATAATGCAATTCTACATCCCACCAGAATGAAAACAATGGGAACCTTCTCTGGTTACACCTCCGAGGCTTCTACAATTTGCAAGCCATACGGATGCTGAGACTAAGGAAGATGAGGGAATTCTACAATTTACAATTCACGTCCCATCTGCTCAGCGCGGTAAAGTTCCAATGAGAATGGTTCCCTTCATACTCCACACAGAGTAAATGTAAATCAAAAATGAATAACCATTTTCAATTTCGTTGCAAAACGAAACCACAGCCGAACCATATTCCAGTCCAATCAGAGAGTGCTGCAAGCACCTCTACCGGTTTCGAAACTTATTAGTCTCTCATCAGGAGGCACCAGAGAAGGTTCCCATTGTTTTCTTTCTGGTGGGATGTAGAATTGCATTATGTTGTTTTATATGCCATTAGAGTGAAAACTTAGTATTCTTGCTAGCAATTGCCGCTAGGGCATCTATGCCATTTCGTTCGTTGCAATCCGGGACTGCACGCTGGGAATTGTTTTGGTTGGATCAGGGAGAGCAGCATATGTGCCTCCTGATGAGAGACTAATAAGTTTCGAAACCGGTAGAGGTGTTTGCAGCACTCTCTGATTGGACTGGAATATGGTTCGGCTGTGGTTTCGTTTTGCAACGAAATTGAGAATGGTTATTCATTTTTGATTTACATTTACTCTGTGTGGAGTATAAAGGGAACCATTCTCGTTGGAACTTTACCGCGCTGAGCAGATGGGACGTGAATTGTAAATTGTAGAATTCCCTCATCTTCCTTAGTCTCAGCATCCGTATGGCTTGCAAATTGTAGAAGCCTCGGAGGTGTAACCAGAGAAGGTTCCCATTGTTTTCATTCTGATGGGATGTAGAATTGCATTATGTTGTTTTATATGCCATTAGAGTGAAAACTTAGTATTTTTGCTAGCAGTTACCGCTAGGGCATCTATGCCATTTCGTTCGTTGCAATCCGGGACTGCACGCTGGGGATTGTTTTGGTTGGATCAGGGAGAGCAGCATATGTGCCTCCTGATGAGAGACTAATAAGTTTCGAAACTGGTAGAGGTGCTTGCAGCACTCTCTGATTGGACTGGAATAGGGTTCGGCTGTGATTTCGTTTTGCAACGAAATTGAAAATGGTTATTCATTTTTGAAATTAATATACTTTAAACAGTTTATTTATATTTTATTTAAATATTAAACCAATTTTAATACTTACTACTTTCCAAAAATTTTTATTAAAACAATACCAAAAATTAAAAAAATAAAAGAATAGAACACACGCAAACACGTTGAAAAATGAAACAAAGAAATTATTTCTGAACAATAATGAGCAATAATCGTTAACAAAAATTTTAACTACATACGTATTTTCTGAAAAAAAAAATATATTAAATATACTTACAATCATAAAATGTATAAAAAAATAAAAAAAATTTGCATTGGGGATTGAACCTGCGACTATCAGGTTGTTAGATTTTGAACTCACCGCACGCAGAATTTAGCTACCGAGACATATGAATGATGTGGAAAGATATAGCAACCTAAACGTTTTAAACTTTTTTGGCAGTTGCTTATTCTCTTAGTTTAATCAAATAAGTTTGATTCTTGTGGAATTAAAATATTAAAATACAAAAAAATATTGGGACCGTGCAAGTTCGGAAAAGCGACACCTGGTTTCATAGCTCAGCAACATTTTTCGCACTCTTAATTATATTGGCCAATTATATTAGTCCTGGTTGCTGGATAATAGTCCAGGCCATAGCCCAAAATAATTATAAGAAGAAAAGTAAGATTTAGGTTATGTTATTAAAAGGTAAACAATTGTATGTAGCAAATAAAATTAATTATTAAAATGCAGTACTGCAAGCAAAATACAATTATTTAAATTTACTTTTATATAATAATTGCGTATCATATCAATATTGTGGAGCAACATATCATTTTTCTTCTTCAATGACAGTAGGTATGAAATATACGTCAATTTGACAATTTCAATTGACAATATGATTTATTTAGGAAAGTTGCAAGATTTCTCCGCAATTCGCGCACGATCGTTTCTCGTATTCCCTCCAAGTACTTGCACAACGCGAATAGAATAAAAAAATGTATTAGATGAAGATTGGTAGAAATTTTGTTGGTAATCACATTATGTAAATCAAAGCATTACCTACTAGCTAGGTATATTTTAAAAATAGGTATGTAATTTTTTATTACAATACTGAAACATTTACAATTAGGTACGTAAATATACACACAATTTGTTTACCCATAACCATTGAATTAATAAAATAACCGACATATTGAACAATTGTTGACAGGTCATTGTAATTACCCAGTCAGAGGACGTATAACGTTTAAGTTGCGCCCAGGACCAAGACTTTTGATGAATTCGCGCACATATAAATTTACTTCCAACGCGCCTAAGGAAGTATAACTTAAAAATAAGTAAATATATAACATATTAAATATATTAAATATAAATTACTTAAGCCGTCCTCTTGTACCTTACGGTGTCGAGGCAATTTTTTGTCGAGTTGAAATCGGTGTCAAAATCCTCGTGCATAAACAATTTAAATTAAACCTTTACTGTAAATAGCAAATTGATTGCAAAACATATATTTATTTTATAAATTGTATATAATAAATATATAAATTATACTATATTAAATATATTAAGTATAACTAAAAATATTTTTGACTTTAAAATGTGATATTTCGATAGTAAATTTAACCTAGAACAGTTTTCCTGTAGACGTGTTTGTACCAAAAGTACATTTAAAATTGATTTTTGAAGTAGTTACATTTATTAATAAATTAAAATTTGGTGCTGATGTAAAGGTAAAATATTTTAATCATTTTAGCCTCTGGATTGTTGATATACAATGTCAATGTCATTTAGAGGTACAGAATTACCTAACCAAATAGAATCGCTAAGATCTTCAAATTGCATTGTAAAATATTTAGCAATTATTCAATTTCAACCAAATTATTAAAAATTTAAAAGCATTTAAAACCACGTTAGCCGCATGCAGCAAACATAGGCTAACTATTGTTGCCGTGAGAAGACCCCATAGTCCTCGTTCTATTTCCGGGGGGGGGCCTCAAATCACCATCTAGCCGAGGGCCTCCAATGGAGCCAGACCGGGCCTGCATAGAACTCACCCTAATT
The DNA here is from genome assembly GCF_917563875.1 of Diabrotica virgifera virgifera. Classification (NCBI taxonomy): domain Eukaryota; kingdom Metazoa; phylum Arthropoda; class Insecta; order Coleoptera; family Chrysomelidae; genus Diabrotica; species Diabrotica virgifera. The sequence goes on from NC_065447.1 coordinate 64,853,478, forward strand.
CACCCTGTGCCTAGGGACTAATTCACCTCTTGCTTAAAAACGGACCATATGACCATAACAATAAAATTCTGTTAACGTTGTAGTTCCTTTTATCTCTCTTATTTTGAACATAATCAATAGCTCAATAGCCTATTTAGAAGATAATGTAACGTACAGTGTACAAACGAATAGACTAAATAGAAAAAAGAATGGAATAGCCACATAAGCAGAACGGGGGAGACACGTTTGGGCAAAATAGCAAGAGATAAATCACCAATCGGTAGAAGAAGTATCGGTCGACGGCGCAAGAGATGGAGTGACAACCTTCCATAGAGGTATCTATCCGCCAATGAACAAGCAGAATTGCTTATAACAAGGAAGAAGAAGAATTATGTTAATTAAAAATTTGAATTGCTTCCAAGACAAACATATTAACAAATCATCATCATCATAATCATCATAATCATTGGCTCTACAATCCCTGGTGGGTCTTGGCCATTTCTAGAATCAGCTTCCACTCCTTCCTATCCTTCGCCTTGGTTCTCCAATTTCGTACTCGTTAACACTCGTAAGAAGTGGCGGCTCGTGGCCTTGGAGACAGGGTCGGCAGGGTTTTTTTTGTCTCCTCATATAGGTATACCATCAAACTAAAAGGCTTAAATCATCATAGGAGATTTTGTTGTTTTTTGTTTTTTTTATTTGATGTACTTGATATTCTCTCTTGTTTCATGGTGTTTCGACGATACGTGTTGATTCTTTTGAGACAAGATAAATCCCGTTTATTTGAGGCAGAAATTGGTGGTAATAAGAAAATTGATGAACAGTTTGTTGTAATGAATTGCAGTACTTACTACATAGAATTATACATACATATTTTGTAACTTATCCCACTTTCTGAAAATATTTGGATCGGCATAATTTTTAAGTACCTCATTTGTAATAATAAATATCTTAAAAATTCTTTGGCGGAAGTAACTTTTAAATTTTGAATCATAAAAGAGGTCAAAAATTTGCAAATCTTCAAAATTCGAAAAACGAGTATCTATTTGCATAATAGTAGGTATGGTTTGTTCAAAAGTAAATGGTTTGAGTTCAGTTAGTGCGGTCGTAAATATTATTAAATTTATCTGACCTGGCCCATTGTTAAGACCCACCCGGAGCGATAAGCCACCGAGGTAGACAGAGTTGGTCTTTTGCAATTAACACTGATTAGACGGTACTCCCATAATAAAGCCTAAAATAACTTTTACCTGAAACCGGGCCTTTTATACTATTATCGGTTAATCCGGGCTGTTTATAGTGATAACTAATTGAACTTAACCATTTACTGTTTAACATACCATATCCAAAATTTCAAGATATACCTACTCGTTTTTCGAGATATGTATCATGTCGGTGTCTTTTTTGGGATGGGTTGGAAATATCAAGCGAATCCAAAACGGCACTGCGTATATATTGGAAACTACTATCATTACGAAAATCTCTGAGATTTTGCACCAGCTTTCGTATTCTATTTTCGGAATTAATAATGGCAGTTGACTGATTTTGAACAACAATGAATATCTTGGGCCAACTCTGTCTTAAAAATATTTAAAAGAATATTAAAAGAGTAATTATTTAATAAAGTTCTCAAACCGATTGCTTCACGGATCGAGGTATCGCCACTTTCAAAATCGTCGCCTTCGATAATAAAATCAAAAACTTCCAAAAGCTGTTCACGAAAATCTGCTACAGATACTAAAACTACCAGAGATAATATCTCTATAACTACCTGCTTAGATAAAACTAACCGAGATTTAAAATTTCATCGCGTCTGACAAACTGTTCGCTTTTTTTTTCGAAACAAATTTGTTCTAAAGCAGTAATCCGTTTAGGTGAGCTAAACTGGCAAGAAAAGACGATAGTTTTTATTTTTTTACACGTATCATGCAAAACTAAATTCATTATATGCGCATAATAGTGAGTAAATAAAGCTTGTGAAATAGTTTTAACTTTTGCCGGGAGGCTATTCAATTCACCACACATCACAGCAACGCCGTCATAAGATTGCCCCAGTTTGCCCTACCAATTTATTTTTGATATCAAAAAATTTTAATCTGTTCTTTAAAACACCAAAAATATATTCTGCCTTATTGCTTTTACCCACGTCTCTAAAACCTAAAAACCTCTCATAAATATTGCTACTAACGCGTATCGAACAACAATAATTGATAATTGTGAATGACATAATAATCAGAAGTTTCATCTACTTCCAGCGAAAAGCAAATGGTTTTCTAAATCTCAGATTCAATGACGTTATTCAAAATGTAACTATTTGATTATATGTATTAGTTCATTCTGTATTACGAATACACTTCGAATCAGAAAGTAAATATTTCTAAAACAATTTTATTAATTCTCTATAATTACTTTGATTTTTAACAAATGCTTCGATCCATCATGTTCACTAAATGATAATTCCTGACAACTTGAAAAAATTACAATATCAATTAAACGACGTAAAACAATTATTATATAACGATTATTTTTGACAATTTCTGCCGATGCATGCTTCCAAATGAAACACCGACCGGCAGATTTAAATATGCCGTACCTGGCCGCTTAATGCCTACGGAGAGAATGTATGTTCTCTTGCTCATCGACTTGATATTTCGTTGAGTTTTACGTGTAAATCGTTAAGCTACGGATGAGTTGGGTACGGCTAGCCGAAAAGTCAGATGAATGGCTCGGATCATTGATTTTTGAGAAGTTTGTTATGCGCAGGGATCACTTAACGCTCGGATTGATCAAATTCTTTTAAAAACCATGAATAAAATTTAGTCTGTATTATCTGACAGATTTTTTTACTTCACAGATACAAATATTAAAAAAATATATATCTATAAATATGTGGGTCGGCACTGCCGACCCTGACCGGCCGCCACTGCTCGTAAGTTGTCTTCCACCTGGTCCTTAAAACGTGCTTTGGATTATAATTGACTCTTCTATAAATAATTCTTCAATTTGGAAGAGTGATATCATCGTTTAAAGGGGGAATGTTCTCAAATTTAAATGTACACGACGGCCCTCGGAAACTACCTGTTTAATTTGCGTTTTCTCATAAGAAATCACAGAATGTATAATTAATAATTTATTTGTGCTTCTCTATAGCAGAATTGGTCTGCTATGACCATAAAAACCCTGAATTTTGTCGATCCATCGATTATTACCCTCATAAAAATATCAAAAAACATGTTTTTTTTTTTCAATAGTAAAATTAGTAAAAACTGAGGCAATAAATCACGAATCCATAGATAAAAGGGTTAGGTTACAAAAAACCAGTTATTTTTTACCTCGTTCCAATAAGAGTAGCAAGACACGTTCATTTACCTAGGCGGTTGTGTGGGAGTTGAATTTTCTGATTATTTATAGTGAATTTTTAATTATACATATTCTGTGATTATAAATAAATATAAATAAAATGTGTAAATTATAAATACAATGGACGAACAACCGAATTGTTCTGAGTGTAGCACTGCATTTTCAGATTTAGACAGCGATTAATATTTTCTATTAGTTTAGTAAGTTTGTAGTGCTTAGTGATTGTAAAATAGGAAGTGGTTGAATGCTCAAATATATTAAATTTACGGAAATAAAAGGCAGATATCGAGCACTAAGTTTTATTAAATCTTGCCCAAGTATACTTTCGCTCCTAGAGCATCTTCAGGGGCATTTCGTTAAAAAAGGAAGGTATTCTCGAATGTTATTAACATTAGTTTGAATTATGGTGGCATCTTATAACATATACATAGGTACTTAACATACACTAGACTACGGACCAACAGATAAAAATTGATTGCCGGTACTTCAATATGCAGAAGTACCCAAGTACCGGCAATCAATTTTTATCTGTTTGTCCTTCGTCTAGTGTATGTTAAGTATATGTTATATGTTAAGTTAAGTTCCCACCATAATTCAGACAAATGTTACAATATATTAATTTATCTACATGTTTAACTTACTGACGACGTCTTGATCTCTACTCCAGAGACTGCTTTTAAAGTTAAAAAAAAATAGAAAATAAATAACATAAGAATATATAAATATATAATAAACAAATAAAATGAATATAACTATCATTTATATAATGAAATTAGTTTATCCATTATCACAGACAAAACCCAGTACATTCTGCTCTATCACATAGGTATAGGGCTTTTCATTCACAGTCATTTGTTTCGAGCTTCTGTCATGTGTCACATAATATTAATATATCTACGTCATACGTTATTGGCATCTACCCCATAGAGTTAAATATTAGCATAGAGAGAGTGTCATTCAGAGCGAAGTGACGACACCATCTTTTTTATTTGGATTAGTGCTGTTTCACTCTTACGCATAGTAAAGCTGCTACAGTTGTCCTCCTCTTCCGTGCCTATATTCACACTGAATGTCATCATAGATTTTCGATACAATGTGTTAGAAAGAGATGCAGCAAACCAGTCCATGAGATCTTGTCGTCAGTAAGCGCGGAAGGTAGGCTCCCTCTATGTTAATATATACCTCTATGATCTACCCATGATACACACCAAAGACGTATGACGTAGATATATTAATATTATGTGACACATGACAGAAGCTCGAAACAAATGACAATCGATGAAAAGCCCTATACAGGCAAGATATCAACAAAAATAGCCAGATACAACAAAAAGAAAGGATTAACACCAGCTTTCAGAACTAATAACAACTTAGGCAAATACATTAAGAACCATAAGAGCAGAATGAGAAAGCAATTACAGGGTGGTGTTTACAAACTGGCATGTGGTGACTGTCCAAAAACTTTCATCTGTCAAACTGGCAGAACCTTTGACAAACGAATAGCAGAACACAAAAGGGCTTTAAACAATAGAAAAACAGACAGTTCTTCATAGGCACTTCACCTTCTAGATCTTAATCATTCATTTAATGAACAGTTCTTCTTTTTCTTTCTTCACTTTTGGCGTGCATACTAGTGCATTTGCCAGCACATTTCTTAGCATTGCATTTGGTCTTGCTCATGGCAATATGCAATACTGTTTCTATGAATTTAAGCGAGCTCGCATACCGAAGCAATATTCTACATCGCATGTGGCATGCATTGCGAAAAGATACGTACTGAGTGTCACATCTGGTTTTCGGTGAATCTTCGGTGACTTTCGGTGGAATTTCGTTCACCGAAAACCAGATGTGACACTCAGTGCGCATTGCGCATCCTTCTGCAATGTATGTAATGCGATGCAGGGATATTGCTTTGGTTTGCGAGCTCCCTAATGGTATTGGTGAAGGTCAGTAAAACACAGATAACACAATAACTATAACACAACAAAGGAGTTTAGACAGCAATTTAACAGAAAAGTTATAACTTTGGGTTAGCTTCTTTTAGTTATTCTTTTATTTATATGTTCATCTTGTTGATGCGTAAGAATTTATTTAAAACTTCTATTTGTTTTTTGTTAATATTTTGTAATATGACTTTGATGTTAGAAGTGTCAGCTGCTCCTGCAGCTTGTAGCTCTTTATGTATATCCCATAAATTTACTTCATTAATTGGACAATGAAGAAAAATGTGGTCTAGATCTTCTTCCTGTCCACACTCACAGTATGGATGTGTTTTAATGTTGATTCGATGTAAATGAGTTCCAAATATACCATGTCCTGTTCTCATTCTTATTATGTTCGTTGAGTGTCTTCTATCAATATATGGAAACTTTTTAAACCATGGTGTATCCGGGAATGATTTTTGTATTTCTCCATAGCATTTCCCTTTTAATTGAATGGAGTTCTTCCAGAAATTGTTATGTTTTTCTTTGATTCTGGCTTTCAATTTTGGGAGTATGTCATTATAATTTATTTTTATATTAGCAGGGATTTAGAGACTACTTCCAATTTTTTCTAGTTTATCAACATATTCATTTTCCTCAATGCCGCTATGTCCTGGGATCCAAGATAATTTGAATTTATTGCCACTGTTGTTGGATTCCACTATTAATCTTCTGGTTAATAATGTGACATTATCTGTTTTAGCACTTAATCCAATTTGTTTCAACTTATCTATTGCACTCATAGTCACTAAAGAGAATACCTTTTGAAATATTTTTTTCTAGGAACACACTTATCTCCTTATTTATTGCACTAATTTCTGCATTACATATATTTAATTCAGATGGTAATTTTGAAGAATAGGAATAGTTTAAATTTGGCATGTATACTCCAAACCCCACATGATCGGTTTGATTTTTAGATGCATCAGTAAATACAAACTGGTACTTGTTTATTAAATGATTCGTTTACGCTTTGAAAATAATATTATTATTATTATATATGTTATTTTAGAAATATTTAAATAGACAAGGCGGAAACGGCGGGTTCGTTGGGAAAAATATTCCCATGAGATATTTTTGCATAATCACATTCGTGAGACATCCCAGAATAAGGTTCAAGAAGTCGCCCACGTGAAAAGTGGGCCAATTTTTTTTTAACAATTTTTTTTTATTCAAATTGCAAAAATCAATATCTTTTGCTCTGACTAATTGTTTTTAGGTTTTTTGGACCATTCTGGACAAAAAAGGTATCTTATAATTTTTCTCTAAAGTTGGTCTTTTTCGAGTTATAAGCAATTTAAAATTTGAAAAACGCGAAAATGGCCATTTTTAAGACTTAATAACTCGGTTAAAAATTATTATTATGAAAGTCAGAAAGTGACTAAATCAAAGTTTAAAGTCTCCGCTACACGATCCTAAAAAAATCTGTGTCATTAATTTGCTACTAAGCTGTTATTTTTAATTTAACAATGAGCGGTTACATCGTATTGGCGCGGTTGTAAATGTGAGTGCGAGTAAGATGCACAATTGGACTGCTGGAATGGTTTCTCTCTCGCACTCAGTATTTACAGACGACGCACACGTGCATGGTGCTTATTATTATTACTTAAAATAACAGCTTAGTAATAAAACAATGACAAAAATTTCTTCAGGATCTTGTAGGGGGGGCTTTAAACTTTGATTTAGATATATATTGACTTTCATAGTAATAACTTTTAACCAAGTTATTAAGCCTTGAAAATCGCCATTTTTCGTTTTTTTCAATTTTAAATTGCTTATAAGTCGAAAACGATCAACTTTAGAAAAAAATTATAAGAGACCTTTTTTGTCCAGAATGGTCCAAAAAATTAAAGAAAAAATTGTTCGGGCCAAAAATATTGATTCTTGCAATTTGATTAAAAAAAAATTGTTTAAAAAAAATTGGCCCACTTTTCACGTGGGCGACTTCTTGAACCTTATTCTGGGATGTCTCACGAATGTGATTATGCAAAAAAATCTCATGGGAATATTTTTCCCTTCGAACCCGCCGTTTTCGCCTTGTCTAAAATTGATTACTGGAATTGGTTGAAGTTGCATCTCATATTCAAATTCATAACAGGGTAATTTATCATATCTGTGAATTGAGTCTCTATATGGCTCAATATTATATAAGGCTTCAGATAAATATGATTTTTCTTTGTTTCTCCCACAAACTGGTTTATGTATACTAATTTTATGGATGTATTCATATAATTCGATTAAAGGGTGATTAATATACCAGTATTTTTTACTAATAAATTTAGTAGCTAACCATTGTCTTCTGTATTCTAGTGACATTTCACTTGTTTCTGCTAATAGTACATTGGTAGGAGTCGATTTCATACATCCAAGGACCACTCTCAACGCTTGAAATTGTATTATTTAATTGACTGATTGTTTGTTGATGTGCTTGTCCAATCAGGGCCCCCGCTACCATATGTGCAAAGTGTGCAATGCACACGGGCGCCATCCTTTAGGGGCGCCAAAACCGAGGATCAAAAATTGCAAAAATATTTACAAAAAAAATCAAAAAGAAAAAATTAATTTTAAAATAAAAGTTGAGAAATTAAATAGTTCAGTTTTACTTTGTTTGGATGACATTATTAGTCTTTCTATAGATATAAAATAAAAAATCACGCTATAAAAATAACAAACACCCATTCCGTAGACAAAAATGTAGATAAGAAATACCTAACTCCTAACTATTTTATGCCCTATTTAAGTGTAACAAGATGGTTCAGCAGAATTGATTCAATAAACCCCTTAAACTTTATTCAATTAAGATTTGCTATGGTGTTGCAATGGTGTTATTTTTTCCTATTTTGCTTTATTTGAAGCACCTACCTACCTACCTTCAAAAAAATAAATAAAAAACATTATCTTAAGCCTTAAGGGGCGCCAAAATCCTTTTTTGCACACAGGCGCCAGTAGTTCTTACGGGGGCCCTGTGTCCAATCATTGTGCTTCCAAAGTCTAAATGAGATCTACCTAAACCATAATAGGCTAGGAGAAGTATTGCTGGATCTGCTCCCCACCAAACTCTGCTGAATGACCTCATTATATTAATACCTTTCTGAGCTTTACCTGTTATGTTTTCTATATGGTTCTTCCAATTAAGCTTTTCTGTGAAGATGACACCTAGGTACTTGATCTCTTTTTTATATGGTAACCGTTGTTGGTTTATGTTTAAGGGTGGTAAATTCATGATATATTTGTTTTTTGAAAAACAAATTGTTTCACTCTTACTAACTGATATTTTGAAATTGAACAGTTTCAAATTCTTCATATTTAAAATAAAGGCCTGATAAGCTATCTAGATATATTAGAATCTATAGAAATTAATAAAATTAAAAATACAGATATATTTCTGAATGACCAACTTGAGACAAATAGCTCCCCACTCCTCAACCTATTCAGTTAGAGACTTTAAAATGCAAACACATCGTAAAATAAATCACTTGAGAAAGGCACTCTGCTGAAACAACTGTAGTTTTATAGTTTAAAAATAAATTTTGTGGAAGTAACGAAAACAAAACACCAGTAAAAACCTGTAAATAAAAATATATTGTGACCAATTTTAACAAATAATATTTAAAAAATATAATATAATTCACGTTGAAATAAAAGTGAGTGTACGCCACTGGATCTTCATGCGTCTCTCCGCGCTTCCCCACCTTTAAAGAATGATATCACTTTCCCAATATTCGTAACTAAAGCATAGTCTAGTGCTCTTCTAATATATTAACACATATTTTGATTATTAGATTACTACCTGCCGTTTACTTAAATAATTATGATGCACCTAAACGCTCTCTTACTAAAGCAGCTTTACCGAGTGCTAGAAAAATTAGTACCGCTATCATTAGCAATGAACCTAATCCACATGAGTCACTCACCATGGCATTCAATCAATTTGGACAATTTATAGAGCATGATTTGAGCAACATAGCTTTGTCTGTAATGAGTAAGTAACATACATAAACATTTATTTATTTAAGAATTCACTGTAAAACGAAATGAAGAGACGTATTATATTTCAGTTCATTAAGAGACCGCCATAAACACTAGTTTCACTCTCATTCGAGATCTTCAGAGAGTGTGAATGTTACGGTAAAAGTAGATAATTGGTAATTGTATACAATTGCCGGTAATTGAATTATCAGAGCCGACGGTAAATATAGGAAATTATTTCCAATTATCTACTTTTACCGGTAATTGTATACAATTACCAAGGACCAGTGGTAAAAGTAAGTAAAATGATGAATAAAAACAATAAATTCCAAAAGCTATTCAAGAAGTTTGATTTTTATTGAATTGAATTAAAAACAAGAGACATTTGGTTTAACCTGAGCTGAGCTATTTTGCCTGAATTAATACTACTACTTTACTTACTTACTATTTATTGTGACATAGCAAACTCTCATGGAACTTGGAATTAAGCAACTTTCCAGTTTTTCTAACATACTCGCGCAATGAAAAATGTTTAGTTTTGGAACTATGTCTAAAGAAATGAATGATTCTTTGCAGATGGTAAATTGATTTCTGCTATGCAACTGTAGCAGTCGCCCTTCTTTAGTACCCAATTCATATAATTCATTTTAAATACTCATAAAAACAGCCAAAAGTTTTTGATGCTTTAAGCATTTTCTTCTCTTGCTATTCAAGGTCTTCCTTTGCCACGTGTCCATTTGATTGCAACTGAATCTCACCTCTCTGAAATTTGATTAGAAAATAGTTCTTCTAGAATCGCATTAGATTCATTCACTGATGGTTGCTCAGGTTTTTCTAGTTCTTGTTCTATTAGAACCTCATTTGATTCATCCTCTTCTCTTTCTTCACGTTCTTCAAAATCAGGACCTGACTGGGTTTCTTCTACTTGTTCTTCTATTTCTAAATCTTTTTCAGTCGAAATATTTTCTAAAGGACCTTCTGGCAGTGAAGTTTTGAAACTAATTTTGGCAGGAACCACAAACAGCTGCATGCCGACTGCACTTGATGCCATAAGGGTAAGGTCGGTTCTTGGTGAATTGTACAGATCGAAGACCCTCTGACAACTTGTTGTTTGATTGCTTTCCAACTAGGAACTTAGTATATTTTCAGTGTATTTTTTCGCAACAGATCCTTGTGACTGGCTGTGTCTTGACTTACCGTGCACTATCTTTAAATCTTTTCACATGGAGCACAGTTCCTCTATAATTATGTTGGAGAATTCTCGTCCATTGTCGCTTTGAAGAATTCTAGGAGCTCCAGCTCCAAAGGCACAAAATATGTCAAGAAGAACTAACGCAACTTTTTACTACTACTTTACTTACTTACTATTTATTGTGACATAGCAAACTCTCATGGAACTTGGAATTAAGCAACTTTCCAGTTTTTCTAACATACTCGCGCAATGAAAAATGTTTAGTTTTGGAACTATGTCTAAAGAAATGAATGATTCTTTGCAGATGGTAAATTGATTTCTGCTATGCAACTGTAGCAGTCGCCCTTCTTTAGTACCCAATTCATATAATTCATTTTAAATACTCATAAAAACAGCCAAAAGTTTTTGATGCTTTAAGCATTTTCTTCTCTTGCTATTCAAGGTCTTCCTTTGCCACGTGTCCATTTGATTGCAACTGAATCTCACCTCTCTGAAATTTGATTAGAAAATAGTTCTTCTAGAATCGCATTAGATTCATTCACTGATGGTTGCTCAGGTTTTTCTAGTTCTTGTTCTATTAGAACCTCATTTGATTCATCCTCTTCTCTTTCTTCACGTTCTTCAAAATCAGGACCTGACTGGGTTTCTTCTACTTGTTCTTCTATTTCTAAATCTTTTTCAGTCGAAATATTTTCTAAAGGACCTTCTGGCAGTGAAGTTTTGAAACTAATTTTGGCAGGAACCACAAACAGCTGCATGCCGACTGCACTTGATGCCATAAGGGTAAGGTCGGTTCTTGGTGAATTGTACAGATCGAAGACCCTCTGACAACTTGTTGTTTGATTGCTTTCCAACTAGGAACTTAGTATATTTTCAGTGTATTTTTTCGCAACAGATCCTTGTGACTGGCTGTGTCTTGACTTACCGTGCACTATCTTTAAATCTTTTCACATGGAGCACAGTTCCTCTATAATTATGTTGGAGAATTCTCGTCCATTGTCGCTTTGAAGAATTCTAGGAGCTCCAGCTCCAAAGGCACAAAATATGTCAAGAAGAACTAACGCAACTTCTTCTGCACGTTTAGTTTTCAACGGCCATAATTGTACAAATTTTGTTAAGTGATCTTGGTAGACAAAAATGAACTTGAATGTGGTTAATTGCCAAGAATAAAGTTAATATAATACAAGATGAAACAAGGAAACATTTTATGACCAGTTTAAAAATTATTTATTATGTTAAAAATGAATAAAAATTTTCAATTTCATTGCAATACGAAATTACAGCCATATTATATTTTAAAGTTCAGTCAGAGAGTGCTGCAAGCACCCCCTACCGCTTTCGATACTTACATATTACTCTTATTAGTCTCTCGACAGGAGGTGCATATGCAGCTCTCTCTGACTGAACCAGAATATTTCCCGGCGTCCAGTCTCGGATTGCAACGAACGAAATGGCAGGGATGCCCTAGCGACATCTGCTAGAAAAAAGTCAAAGTTTTAATTTAATAGCACATAAAATTAAATTTAAAATATTATTTTACATATGTCCTATTGGGACCATTTTCTGGTTACAACTTCAAGGCTTCTAAAAATGCAAGACATAACGGATGCTGAGACTAAAGAAGATGAGTGAATTACCATTTATAATTCACGTCCCTTCTGCTTAGCGTCGTAAAGTTTCAACGGAAATGGATCCTCCCGTACTCCGCTTGGAGTAAAAACGCAAATTAAAAGTGAATAAACTTTTTAAATCTCGTTGCAATACCAAAGCACAGCCGTATTATATTTTAGTTCTGAGACTGGACGCCGGGGATTATTCTGGTTCAGTCAGAGAGAGCTGGATATACACCTCCTGACGAGAGACTAATAAGTCTCGAAACCGGTAGGGGTGCTTGCAGCACTCTCTGATCGAACTAAAATATAATACGGCTGTGGTTTCGTATTGCAACGAAATTGAAAATGTTTATTCATTTTTAATTTGCATTTTTACTCCAATCGAAGTACGGGGGATCCATTTTCGTTGGAACTTTACCGCGTTGAGCACATGGGACGTGAATTATAAATTGTAAAATTCCCTCAACTTCTTTAGTCTCAGCATCTGTTATGGCTTGCATTTTTTGACGCCTCGGAGGTGTAACTAGAAAATGGTCCCAATAGTTTTAATCTGGTGGTATGTAAAATAATATTTTAAATTTTATTTTATGTATAACTATTAGATTAAAACTTAGACTTTTTTTATTTATTATGTGTCTGCACATCTTCTAATAAAAAAACTTACAATATTTACATTTCAGTTCATCGTAATGATTCCTTTACGTGCTGTGGTACAGATGGATATGAGATAGCTCCAAGATACAAGCATCCTTTGTGTATGCCAGTTAAAATTTCCTCAGATGATAAGTATTATTCTAAAAAATATGTGCAATGTATGAATTATGTTCGATCTCTGCCTGCTATGAGACCAGATTGTTCGATTGGATATTTAGAACAGGTAGGTACCTACTTACTTATAAGTGTAGTTTATAAATTCTTATTAACACATTGCTTGCCGCGTCTCTCATATATGAGATACACAGGTATTTTGCCAGGGGCCACGTTAGAGCCGGATTTAAAGCGGTGGAGGCCCCTGTTCAGAATTGTTGTGGGGGCCCTACGTCCTACCATTAAAAAAATGTTGATATATTTTTATAAATATCTATATTTTTAAATTCAGTAAAATTTAAAATTAAAATTTGTTACAGTAAAATATTAAAAATAAACATAGTAGGATGTAGGGTTGTTTTCGAGATTTTTTACTTGAACATTTCTTGACTATGTGAGACATGTCTTATTGCTTTAAGACATCGTGTTCAATGCTCATTATAGAGAGATGATTCAAACGCTCTTGGCCCATCATAGACCGAAGTCAATTTTTACTTACTTAACTTAAGTTTTGAGAATTACCTCTCCCCACTACAGTTAGTTGGTATCAGAAATATAAACGAAGTATTTGGAAACACATCATTCACATTCTTTTCTTCTAGCAAATTCTACAAATTGTATTAGTTCGACACCTAGGATTTCATCTAAATCATTGCTATAGATGTCAGTACCTAAGCTTTGATAGCTCTGAAGCTAAATGATGTCTTCTTCTTCATGTACCGTGCTTGATTATCGAGATTATCGAGCTATCAAATTGGCTATAGTAATTTTGTTCACGGCAGCTCGGAAAAGGGATGTAGAGGATCTGTTAAACCATTCTCTCAGGTTTTTAAGCCATGACGTTCTTCTTCAACCTGCCTCTCTTCTTCCGCACCTTGCCTTGCATTATTAAATGAAGTATATTATATCTCTCTGGGTGTCGCATAACATGGCCAAAATATTGTACATATATACATGACCAAAATATATCTAAATGAAATAAAAAATCCAAAATTGGAATTAATGCATTTATATGCAGAAAGCCTCTGACTTAAAGAGGTAATGAGGTGATCTATAATAGCGATAAAATTTTGAGTCCTAAATTTCTCTGATGTTGTCATTTCAGTCTCTTGAGATGTTCCATAATCCAGTGGAGTCAGTCGAATATTCCGTAGTAATTTTCTATTTGTCGAATAGTCTTGACTTCCGCTTACCATCGTGCCTCGCGTCTTATATGTTTTGAAATTGTCACGTCTTGACTGTACAAATTCTTTAAGTGATCTAAGTGCTACCACTCCTGAATTAAGGCCAATATTTCAATCTGGGAGAATACGACTTGGACTGTTTGTTTTCTCTAAGATTTCATTCCAAAATATTGCAAATATTCCTGTTTACAGTAAGCACATTCGATTATACAAACAGTTTGTATCCCTACGAGTTTTAAATTGTTGCTTCTGAAAATTTGGATAAGTCTACTTTAGTCTGTTTATAATCTTTAACTGGTGCTTTTGCGGTATCACTTCTGGATGACCATCTATTAGTAGTATTTACTCTTTTAGGAACAATAATATTTCTGCCACGGTCTGCGTTGCTGTCGCTTAAATATGCAGCTTTTAAACATTTGATTAACAAGTTGTATTTGTAGAGGAAGTGAAAATACATATAGTTCTTCCAAGAAATCAGATAATGCTGTAGTAGCAGAACAACACTCAGCTGCAGCTTTTGCAATTAAATTTAGAGATAGAGCTTTTGCACAAGTGTTTGTATAAAACAAAAATAATTCTATGTGAATAATTTGCTGATATTTTTTGCGTTTGAGGCTTTGTGGGGGCCCCGGGCAGCTGCCCAGCCTGCCACCCCTTAAATCCGGCCCTGGGCCACGTCGCTCATTTTTGATATACACGTATGACTAAATAGTGTTGCCGTGGATATCAATGGCCCCTGAGACTATTATGCCGATTAAAGTGTGGCACGCAATGTGTTATGTATTTCAGTGATTATTACAGAAATAAATATGTAAACGGAAAGAAAATACAAGTTGACTACAACAAATACTTGAGAGAAATAGCGAAAGTGCTCAGATACGTAGCTGCACGCTTCTTGTTCAGAGACAGAACTTGTAGCACCATTAACACGTTAAATGTCAAAGCCTTGACGGTGGGTGACATTTGTGTAACACCAGCGTTCCGAGCGCTATTTCATGTAGCACGATAAATTAAATAAACAAAAAATATATATTCAAACAGTGTAGTTATGTAGCAATCCTAAACAGGTGCAAAATTTATGTAGGTCATAGGCATGATGTTCTTGTTGCTACTTTTCGGGACGCCCCGGTAAGCTACGGTCTTCAGAGATTGAAAGGGGTGGATTATCAAAATAACATTTACTATTAAAAGATATTAATCATTGGGCGCCATTATTAAATCAAAATAAAAATACTGCCATATGTCTATCCAAAAATAAAGATAGTTACTTGCAATGCCGTTCCATCAGCTATAGGTTGGTACTTACCATTGCGGTCGTAAATTGTTTGTACGCCTTTCTAACAATAAGGATAAGAGATGTAGTGTGCAAAAGAAAAATACTGATATAAGTTAAACATAATAGTCGTTTATTTATAAAAAAATTAAGAAACCAAAAATGAATTGAAGTGAATGAGTAAAAAAATTAAGTCCTTCACGAGTATGATTGTTCAAAAGAAAAATAAACAGTTTATTACGAGTACCTGGTGACCTGGGACTGCATTGCTGACCAGAGCTAACGTAGATCTGGTATCCCTCAGCTGGAACTCTTGTTATCCAATACTTTTCACTAACCCGTTGCATCTGTTTGATCTAAAGTACTATTTCACAAGGTTTTATGATACGAAGATAAAATTCCAAAGTTTTTGTTTTATTTTTACAAAAGGTAACTGCTTGATTGATTGTTAATGAAACATTCCAACATTGGAATGATGTAAACACTGTTCGCTTGAACATAGAAAAATTTTGTTTAAACAATTGAGTTTTTTATTTTATTAAAAACTTAGAAAACTCGTTCCGCGAACTTGCATTAATTTCTTCTTAAAAACAAACATAACAGAACTGTTCCTTCTAATACACGGGAACTAAACACCAAAACATACTATCATGGTATTCTGGTTCTAGTGGTTCTCACTAAGAAAACAGACTAAAAAGATTGGAGTTCACTCCATCTGATAACTCAACTTGTCTCACAGACAAAACTAAAAACTGTCTCGTGGACCAAACCACACGGTCCGCGCCTCAACTTAACTCTGTCGTAGATAGATCTTGACTGCTTTCCTTGTCCTAATTCAAGACAAGATTCTCCTCTCAAACACAGAAATTACACTCCCATTATGACAATCACCAAATGGTTATCCAATTAAAAGAACCAAATATTTCTTCTACCAACAAAATAACCAGGGTGTGTTACTAAGTCACATCCCACTAAAATCGTAAATCTTCTTCTGACGAATCAAAATCATATCTAGAGCACCAGGTGCTCCGGTGCACTAAATCCAACTAAAAAAATCTGGCTCTTAATATACTTATTTTGACAGGTTTGATGCATTGTATACACTTTAAAATGCAACTATGCATTTCCACCCATTTTTCTCTAGCAGACTTTTTTCGTGACATCATTCTGAACATAATGCAAAAAGTTGCAAGTCACTGGGTACTATATTTAAAAATAGATTTATTTAGTGCTAAATGCCCTGGTCTATATAGCGACCAGCTACTACTATTAGCATGTGAAATATTCTCCGAAATATGTGTAAAAATAGTACATACGTACATAGTTGTTGTTTCATTGTGTATGATTGTCCATCAAGCGCTAAGTGCACTATTTAACTAGACATGTAAATATTTCTGATAATAACGATTGATGATGCACTTGTATCTGTGATCTTCCAAACAAAGCTGCTATTATTATGACTGACAGGTGGACACATTCTTGTTGATATGGTAAGTTTATTGTCCCTAAAAGTATTTTAAAAATAAAATAGTTTATTCAAAAAATGGTTTCAGTTAGTGAATGGTAGCAAACTTCTCCACAGAAAATAAAGGAAATGACTGGAAATAGAAATAATAGACAGTGTCGTACACTAACAAGCATGGATGACGGGGTCCTGACTACAACAAGAAATAAACGACGACGAATGGAAAACAAGGCATACAAAATCTATTCTCATACCAGAGTACAATCTATCAACAGACTTATTAGCATTGAAAATAATTTACCCATTCTAAGACCGGAAATAAAATACGCATTAAAAGAAGGAAAACTTGTAAAATTCTACAAGATTGACTAACATCTACGTTTGTACCCCTCCCTAAATCCAAAAAAACGCCAAAAAATGTAACGATTTTCGACTGATAAGACCCATTCTCCCATTATAGTATGGTACAACTAGACCTAAACCCAGACATCCAAAGTGAAAGTTATCCTCCAACACCAAATTGTTCTATATGGTCCACATAATGTTCAAAAAAAGTCACACCATTTTGAGCGTCGGGTTTGGGGGGGGGGGGGATAAATTCGTAGTTTTTTACATGTTTCGTCAATAGTTCTAAAACTATGCGGTTTAGCATGAATAACCTTCTATATAAAAATGTTCTGCATTAAATTTGAAATAAAAAAAGGTCCTATACGTAATCTTTCTAAAATGAACGGTTCCAAAGTTACCGAGGTCGTATAGTATAATTGGTCCAAAAAAGGCCTAACCCAGACATCCAAAGTAAAAGTTTTCCTCCAACACCAAATTGTTCTATGTGGTCCATATATTGTTCAGTAAAAAGTTACACCATTTTGACCGTCCGGTTTGGGGGGAAGATGGGGGAGAAGTCGGCAAATTAATAGTTTTTTTACGTTCTTCGTAAATATTTCTAAAAATATGCTTTAGCGTAAACAATGTTCTATATAAAAATGTTCTACATAAAATTTAAAACAAAAAAGTTTCGATACGTAATTGTTATAAAATCAACGGTTCCAGAGTTACGGAGGGTGAAAAGTGGAGGTTTTCGATACTTGTTATATTTTTTGGGCAATTTATAATATTATTACTGATGCAAGAAATTTTCTTTGACAGGATTGTGTTTTGTAAATCAAATTTGCTATTTCCTAAATTTGCTATTTGATCCTATTTGCTAAAAGCCCTTGAAGAAGCGACAACCCAACCACCCAAAATCATCATCAATTGCCTAAAAAATATAAACCTCCCCTCCGTAACTCTGGAACCGTTGATTTTATAACAATTATGTATAGGACTTTTTTTGTTTTAAATTTTATGTAGAACATTGTTTACGGTAAAGCATAGTTTTAGAAACATTGACAAAATACGTAAAAAAACTATTAATTTACCGACTTCTCCCCCATCTCCTCCCCCCAAACCGGACGCTCAAAATTTTGTAACTTTTTACTGAACAATATGTGGACCATATAGTATAATTTTGGGTTGGAGGAAAACTACCTCCGTAACTTTGGAACCGTTCATTTTAGAAGGATTATGCATAGGGCCTTTTTTATTTCAATTTAATGTAGAACATCTTTGTATAGAAGATTATTCATTCTAAACCGCATAGTTTTAGAAATCTTGGCGAAAAACGTAACAGACTACGAATTTACCGATTTCTCCCCCTCTCCCCCCTCCCAAACCCGACGCTCAAAATGGTGTGACTTTTTTCTGAACATTATGTGGACCATATAGAACAATTTGGTGTTGGAGGATCACTTTCACTTTGGATGTCTGGGTTGTGCCATTTTTCGAATCAATTGTATCAGACTATTATGTTAAAGTTATTTCTAAAGATAATTTACGACAGAATTTACAAAAAGTGAGAAGAGGATATGGGCCCACAACAATTAGATTTCAGGAACGGTATGTATGGGAATTCCCCGAGAGGCCCAGTGTAGTTTCATTGTTCTCAAGCAAAAATATCGCGATCAACAAAAATGCATCTATGTGTTCGTGTAAAGGTACGTATCCATACAAGGGTGATCCGCGCTTGGTGTAGCAGCTCCACGTAGTGGATAAGTTGGTGATCGCCGCTCGGCGCTCACCCTCTTCGATTCAACCGGTTTGGGGTTTATATGTAGGGGAGCGCATGCCCTATCCATTTGAGCAGCTGCACCGAGCGCGGATCACCCTTGTATGGATACGGACCTTGAGATTATGAAAAGGTCTACGACAAAGTCAAGCACGAAAAACTAATAGATTAGGTCTGGATCCCGCGTATGAAAAAAAAGTTGATTAATAGCAAGCTGAAAATTTGTTAATAGCTTAAGGGTGTCTAATCGGACAAACTTTGATATATGGGAATACTGAAACAGGGGAAGTTTTAATTGTGGAACAGGTTAAAAATTTGGAACGGTCATACCACAAAAACGGCACATGTATTTTGTCCGACAGAACAGACTTAAACTCTCCGAACAGAGATTAAACTCTCATGCAAAAATCAGACTGCTATTTATCACCAAATGGGCGTTTTAATGAGTGGAACGTGTAGAATATATCAAATGACAGGAATTATGACAGGTGATAAATAGCAGTCTGATTTTTGCATGAGAGTTTAATCTCTGTTCGGAGAGTTTAAGTCTATTCTGTCGGACAAAATAAATGTGCCGTTTTCGTGGTCTGACCGTTCCAAATTTTTAACCTGTTCCACAATTAAAACTGCCCCTGTTCCAGTGTTCCCATATATCAAAGTTTATCCGACTTGACACCTTTAAGCTATTAACAAATTTTCAGCTTGCTATTAATCAACTTTTTTTTTCATACGCGGGATCCAGACCTAGATGTTTACAAAAAATAACGTCGTTTCCAATGATATAAACATAACACGTGAACTCTATTTACACCCAAATACATGTGTTTTAAGGGATATGGGATACACTGAGACGTCTGAGACCATAAAAATCCAAGAAGAGTTAGAGAAGGTTGTATACTTGCGCCATTACCTGTATTCTGTAAGGATATCTTTGTCCGAGATCGGGATGAGGCACAAGAAGGTAATAAAGTCAACGAAAGAATTGTTAATAACATCCGATATGCCCACGATATGGTACTAATTGCCAGAAGCAAACAAGAACTATAAAATCTGTGGAACAAGGTAGTGAGAGAGGGTGAAAAATATGAACTTAAAATTAATGCAAAGAAAACAAAATCAATGGTGATCACGGAAAAGAATACTCCAAACATAAACATATTAATAAATGACAAACTAATTGACCTAATTGAATTGTTTAAATATTTAGGATGCTGAATACAAGAGATCTTAAGCTCAGAACAAAAAGTCAAATGTAGAATAGAACAAGCCAGAAATGCGTATTATTCGACTGAATATTTTTTCCATCATTGATCAATTTGATGGACAAACAGCACTGAATTTATATACAATCTCAGTTCTTCTTCTATAGAGGCTTCTTTGATTCCTCCTAGAATACATCTTATAATTTTTTTATTTCCCATATATTAATTTTTTCCTCTTCTGCTTTGGTCAAAGTCCAAGTCTCACTTGCTATTAGTGCCAATACTTCTTAGAGATATTCTTTGATGTACATAAGTATCTTTTGTAATGTTCTTGGTTTTTATTTCCTATCCTACATTTTCGTTTACACATATTCCGAGGTAAATATATTCTGTAGCTCGTTCCAATTTTATTTCATTTCCAGCTCTTCTTATCACCAAAGCATCTGCTCCATTAACTCTGTATTGTGTTGTATTTATGTATTTCGACTTCGGTTTTTCTTTGATTTTCAGGTTAACTTTTTCTGCAGTAAATTTTAAATTAGTACCTACAGGCTGTCTGCGTAACTTGGAACCATATGGGAAACTTTTTTAATATCAATTTTACGAAAAAAAGTCATTCTTTATAAAGTGCTCTGCATAGTCTAAAACCTAAAATGCAATCATCAGATATCAAATTTTGTCAACAGTATACGAGGTATGTAAAAAAATATGAATTTCGCCCAAGAGCAAACTACCTTTATATTTCAAAATATCAAAAAATTTTATTATGAAAAGTTATTATTTGTAATTAAAAACCATATTCAAATATGCAATAACAGCCTTCTATTTGAAAAAAAAAAATTCTGAAATTTTCCTAAATCACCGATTCCGAACATCATTTTTATTTATTAGACATGTAATAACTTTTTTATTAATAATTTTAGGAAAAAAGTTATTCTTCATAAAAATCTGTACATGGTCTAAACCTCAAGATGCAACCATCAGTTCTCCAAGTTTGTTAATTTTATACGAGGTGTGTCAAATAATATGAATTTAGAAAGAATTTATAAAAAATTTTCGTATAAAATTAACAAACTTGGATAACTGATGGTTGCATCTTGAGGTTTAGACCATGCACAGATTTTTATGAAGAATAACTTTTTTTCCTAAAATTATTAATAAAAGAGTTATTGCATGTCTAATAAATAAAAATGATGTTCGGAATCGGTGATTTAGGAAAATTTCAGAAATTTTTTTTTTCAAGTAGAAGGCTGTTATTGCATATTTGAATATGGTTTTTAATTACAAATATCTTTTCATAATAAAAATTTTTGATATTTTGAAATATAAAGGTAGTTTGCTCTTGAGCGAAATTGATATTTTTTTACATACCTCGTATACTGTTGACAAAATTTGATATCTGATGGTTTGATATCATTTTAGGTTTTAGACTATGCAGAGCACTTTATAAAGAATGACTTTTTTTAGTAAAATTGATATTAAAAAAGTTTCCCATATGGTTCCAAGTTACGCAGACACCCTGTATATAAGTACCTCTTTAAATATGTGCCTGATTTCGATAGGATTACGCCATCCTCCACGTAGGCTAAAAAATATGGCAACTAAATATTTGTTTTTAGACGCTTTTCTGATTAGTCTTTTAAACTAAGCAATTATAAATAAGGGCGTTTTGGACATACTAGCATAAAAAACTGTTGACGTCTGTAGGTATGATCTAATTACTGACTGATCTAATTACTGAGAAACCATCAGAGAAATCAACAAATTGGGAAAATAAAACCGTAGGTTGCAATATGAGTTCTTCTCTAATAGTATTAGGTATTACAGGTATTATATTACAGATTCTATAATTTTATAGCAAAACCAAGCTACACATTACCTAGACGGCTCCCAGATCTACGGTACCTCCGATGAAGCTTCTTGGGAGCTGCGCACCAAAGAAGGAGGCAAGTTGAAAACAAGCAAAAATAATTTTCCATCTTTATCCAATAAACCCCAACAACATTGTGGAGCAAAATCAGAGAAGGATGTATGTTTTATTTCTGGTGACCAACGTGTTAATCTGCACCCGCAAATTACAGTAATCTACACGTTATGGATTCGAGAACACAATAGGATAGCAGAAGAATTATCTAGAGTTAATCAACATTGGGATGACGAAAGAGTCTTTCATGAAGCTAGAAAAATAGTTATAGCAGAAATGCAGCATATAACTTATTATGAATGGCTGAAAAATTTATTAGGTAAGACAATTATTGTTTTGATCTCTATTTATAAAACATTATTAGTGGTATGTACCTACCACCTAAAGACAAAAACAGTTTAGTACACAATAATTTTTTATTTACTTATTTTTTATCCTTGATTATTGGTTAATTAATAGATATTGAAGAAACAAAAAGGATTTCAAAGCAGAGAACATCAATATCACTATTAAAATAAGGAATATTATAGGTATAACTAGTTATTATATCTTACAAAATTAATTTTAATCTTAAACTCGTAATATGATTTAAAAGGACTACATAAATTATTTTACTTGAGACAGTTCACATGAAAATGCGCGTTTTAAGTGATTAAAACGCTCGTTGGCTTGTGAACGGTCTCAAATAAAATGTATATACTAGTTGTAATCGCGCGTTATCAAAACGGGCGTTAGGCCCAGCGCAAATTGAACCTAAGCGAGACACAACCTGCACCGGCTAACTGCGTAGACAGTATTGCGCATCCTACTATCAGTTCATGCGTTCGCAGGTCTAGCTTGGGAACGTTTGTCATCGGCGTACAGTTTTCTTGGGCCTTGGACGCGTGACTCACCGTCAGATGTTTATTTTTACGCGTTTTTGTTTGCGAGATGGAAGTATCTGAAATGAATATGGATGGTACCTAAGTACAATTTATTATGATAAATAAAAATATTAGCATAGTCAACACCCCGAGTGAAAACTACGTTGTCTTTGTCGTTAAATTCTGATAACTTTTGGTAGACTAAATAAGCGCCGATACAAAATTAATAACCAAAGTTATACCTTTACAAAATCACATTATTAGAAAAATAAGGTGAAAAATGATTAATGTTACTTAAAACTGTGATCGTTAAATATATCGTATTACCCTCAAATTCAACTTGTCGGTATATTACATTTTTGTTTATTACATCATTTTTGTTTATGCTTAAAAATTTAAAACGAAATATGCAGATAATGTTATTTTTTATGACCGATTAGTAGCGGAGGGATTCTGAATTATGACCTGTAGTAATTGTAAATGATTGCGATCCTGCAGTAATTGTAAATGATTGTGATCCGAGCAGTAAATTGAGGAATATGAATTATGACCGAGCAGTAGGGGAGAGATTATTTTAAATATGTAGGTATTATGTGCAGAAATAAAATATGTAAGATATCTTTTTATGCACCCGCATATATGATCAAATTCGATGTTTTCGAAAATCATACCGCTACGACTAGTAGGGACGTGTAAGATATTATTAAAACGTTACTAGTTACAAGTACGGAAATACCGATTTTAAGTTGTCTACTCAATTCATATTCCTGTCGCCAGGGGGTACAACGGCCTCCTTTATTCAGATGGACTTACCCAAGTTTTTTTATGTATTTTGACCCGTAGAATACGAATTTTTTGGGTAACAGTTGATCCGGATGTCGATAAGATTGTTATAGACAAAGAACTTGAGAAATTACATTACAGCGATTTCTCGCAAAACAAAACATTGTTTTGTATTTTTTGGGCCATTCTAAGCAAAAAATGTTCTGGCAAGTTTTTTCGTAGGATGCATATTCGAGATAAACGAGATTGAACTTTCAAAAAATCGAAAAATTGCAATTTTTGAACCCGAGTAACTTTTGATTAAAAAATAAAATAGCAATTCCGCATTTGAAAGTTCAAGTCAAATTATATCGCTTTTGATTATTTGCATTGCTAAAAATTTATTTTTTTATTGTTAAACAAGGCTATAAACACCTCAGGATCAGATACATTAGTATTTTGTAATCAGTATTTGTACTCAGTACTACTTAGAACTGGTATCAAAAGTAACCCTTACATGTCCGCACTGATTTTGCCTGTCTCTATTCACCACGTCGATGGCCAACGTTTGGGTTGGCTTGTGTTCAATATGCGGTGCGCTAGAAAAATAAATGCACGGGTCACCCGTCCCGCCGGCGCAGGTTGTGTCTCGCTTAGGTTCAATTTGCGCTGGGCCTAATGACCCCGTTTTCATGACAAGCGCTTAACGCGCGTTTTGATAACGCGCGATTACCACTACATAAATTTTTTTACTTGAGACTGTTCACATGCTAATGCGCGTTTTAAGTGATTTTACAAACGTTCCCAAGCGAGACCTGCGAACACATGAACTGATAGTAGGATGCGCAAAACTCTCTACGCAGTTCGCCGGTGCAGGTTGTGTCTTGCTTATATTCAATTTGCACCGGGCCTAAACGTTCGTTGGCATGTGAACAGTCTCAAATAAAATGTATGTAGGTAGTTGTAATCGCGCGTTAGGCCCCGTTCTCATGTGGCCGAAGTAATTTAGGTATGCTCGGTTTACTTTTTGTAATAGTTTTTTTATATTAAGTTCTTTCAGAATTGACAGGTTGACAGATTGGTTCTGTGTTCTGTCTAGGACTTGCATAGAATTCTTCTGTAGACCCACGTCTGGTAGGATTTGATCTTACTTCTATCGATTTTTTTGAGAGACCATGTTTCAGATTCGTAGCAATTGGAAAATAAGGGCATTGACCAGCCTGAGCTTAGTGTTTGTTGTTATTGTTCGTTCTTTCCATATTTTAATTAATTTTACTATTGCGGTTCGGGCTATTGCTAGTCTCCGCTTGATTTCTAAGGAGCTATCGCCATTATTGGATATTAGGGATCCCAAGTATACAAATCTATCTACTACTTCGAAATTCGGTATTTGGTGTATGTGAGCTAGATTATTATTTGTCATGTTTACGATCATTATCTTTGTTTTGCTTTTAGTCCAGAGTAATAAGGATTTTCTCAGGACACTCAAAGATCCAGGTAGCTGACTACTTTTTTGGTTATTGTACACCTATAGGAAGAAAACCTACCTGTTTTCTGCCTAGAGTTCGCGTCCGTTTTTTAATTATTAACAATTTAGTGCAAAAATCGCGATTTCTTCGATTTTTCGCACTCCATTCTGACATAAAATTACAAAATTCAGTTTCTTAGAACATTGAAAAACCTTCAAAATGCCTATTTTTGAAAGTTAAAAAGTTAATTTGTTGCTACGCAAACCGCAAAATAAGTGAAAATCGTTATTTGTTAATAACTTTTACTAAAACTACCTTAGAACTTTAGTGTTTCACCCAAAGTTGGGTATTGACGTACTTACAAACCTTCAAAATTTGAGACCGATCCATTAATTAATTTAAGAGTTATTCTATTTGTTTATCCCAGAGACCTCTATTTTGCAATAAGATAAGACAGAAAATAATGAAGATAGGGCAATTCTGAGTATGCCAAATGAAATCATAAGAGTGATAGTATCAAAATGTATTAAAAAAAGATAAAAAAATTACTATAGTCAAAAATTCTAATGCCTTTGTGAAATTTTGTAGTATATAAAAATTTAGAATAACTTTAAAAATGTTGTCCGTAGAAACAATCTTTTTATATATTCGAAAAGGTAGTATTTTAACACGAATTTTCAAATAAAAAAAATTAAGAGGAAACAGTAGCGATCAACAGGTAGCGAAAACGCGTTCCAAGATTGCGGCTGTAATTTTGAATATTTTTTCGAGATATTTGGCACACGTATTCGTAATATAATAAAGAATGGCGGTACACAGCCCAATTTGAAAAATATATTAATATGTGAAAATTACTCTGTAATTAAAGACAATATTAAAAAACGAGCCTGTACCGCCATTAAGAAGAACAAAAAAATACACTTTCTTCAAATAAACTATTTTATCCAATGCCTAGATTTTGTGTCATTTTGGAACTACTAAAATTTTTTATTTCATTAGTAGTTCCAAAATGACACAAAATCTAGGCATCGGATAAAAAAGTTTATTTGAAGAAAGTGTATTTTTTTGTTCTTCTTAATGGCGGTACAGGCTCGTTTTTTTAATATTGTGTTTAATTACGGAGTAATTTCCACATATTCATATATTTTTCAAATTGGGCTCTGTGCCGCCATTCTTCATTATATTACGAATACCCGAATACGTGTGCCAAATATCTCGAAAAAATATTCAAAATTATAGCCGCAATCTTGGAACGCGTTTTGGCTACCTGTTGATCGCTACTGTATCACCTTAAGCCTGGGTTCATTTGGGACAAAGTTAGCCATATGTTTTTTTTTAATTCACAGCTAATTTGTTTATAATAATTAAGGAATCTCATTAATGTCATTTTAAAGAATGGGATTTGTATTTTTTCTTAACAAATTTGCACAAACATTGTATGGTTCAAGTGGAAATCGGTGGGTCTGTGCATTTTATCAATGAAATAAGATATGTCTCACACTCCAGAAGCCGCTAACGATAAAATGTTTTAATCATCGCATTAATCATTGTAAATGAGTCGAGGAATATTAGTACAGTGAAAATAATAAGACGAGAACTGGACGATAATTATTATAAAGAATAAATTTTAAAGTTTTTTCTACTTTAATGACAAAAAAGCAAGCTCATTAGCAGAAACCGATTCAAAATTATTTTGCACATTATATGTGAAACATTATTTGGTTGAAGAGTGTCATTTTTGTTGGCACAAAAATATATTAATTTGTCTGGACTAAATTAGAGTTCTGTTTATCTTGTTACTATCAACATTTACACAGTGTTGCCAAACTGAATTTTGTTATTTTGAGTGTAAATTTATTCCACGGATCTCCGAGGGTACAATACTTTCACACTTCACAGCACCCTCTACGATTTTTCTATTCGTTCAAACGATTACTAGGGGGAACTTACAAATCCACCGAGTTAAAATACCGAAAAGCAATTTCAAACGAATATAATTTTCTGTATCTCCTGATCAACTCAATGGATTTTGATCTTTCTTTTATTAATTTGTATGTAATTTCTACGTACTTACATTACAAATATACAATTTGGTTATAAATTTATTAATTAATAAACAATCTAATTTGTTTAAACAATTCTTGAAAAAATTTTTTTTACAAAAATCTATTTTTTTAATCATAGTATCATTAATGATCATAGAAAAAGTTAAAGTACACTTTAATAAATAAATGATTTTTATTAGATAATTATTTATTGAAGATAATTTATTTATTAAAGTATACCCTAACTTTTTCTATGATTAATAACGATAGTATGATTAAAATCATGGATTTTTGGGAAACATTATTTTTTCAAAAGATTTTTAAACAAATTAGACTCTTTATTAATTAATAAATGTCTAGACAAATTGTATATTTGTAATGTACAGAAAAATTACATACAGTTTAAAAAAAGAACGATCAAAATATATTCAGTAGATCATGAGATATAGAAAATGATAGTAGTTTTAAGTTGCCTTTTTTAGTTTTTGAACTCGTGCATTTGTCGGCTCCCAACTCCTCCTTCACTTACCACGACTAGTCACCAATTGAACTACATTTTTAAAAATTCGTGTAACATACCAGCTTTTCTAATATGTAAAATGATTTTTTCTACGGACAATATTTTTAAAGTTATTCTAAATGTTTATAAATTACAAAATTTCACAAATTTGGTATTACGATTTTTGACTATATTAGATATTTTTTATCTTTTTTAGTACATTTTGATAGCATCGGTTTTTTACTTTCATTTGGCGTACCCAGAATATAATAGAATAGATAAAATTGCCCTATCTTCATTATTTTCTGTCTTATGTTATTGCAAAATAAAGGTCTCTGGGATAAACAATTAAAATAACTCTTAAACTAATTAATGGATCGGTCTCAAATTTTGAGGGTTTGTTAAGTACCCCAATACCCAACTTTGGGTGAAACACTAAAGTTCTAAGGTAGTTTTAGTAAAAGTTATTAACAAATAACAATTTTCACTTATTTTGCAGTTCGCGAAGCACCAAATTATCTTTTTAACTTTCAAAAATCGGCATTTTGAAGGTTTTTTAATATTCTAAATAATTTAATTTTGTAATGTTATGTCATCTATTTAGCTTTTGAATGGGGTGCAAAAAATCGAAAAAATCGCGATTTTTGCACTAAATTGTTAATAATTAAAAAACGGATGCGAACTCTAGGCAGGAAACAGGTAGTTTTTCTTCCTATAGGTCTACAATAATTAAAAAAGCAGTCCGCTACCTGGATCTTTGAGTGTCCCGAACATGGTATATTTCTAGCTTATTACCCTGGAGTATTTACCGGTGTTGAAATCCGAAAAAAACATCTTGATATGGAAATATTTAAGAAGATAAACTGGGTAACTGAGTTTATTTATGTTTTTAGATATCAAATATTTAACCATGATAGAAAAATTCTCAAAATATCGAGACGATATTGATCCATCTGTATCTAATGCATTTGCAACTGCAGCTATACGATCTATGTACTCCATGCATGCAGAAAACATCAGGTAAATATATATTAATGTGATATTCAAAGATCGGTGTGCTCAAAGCACTTGATTAGATAATTAACTAATTAATTAAATTTAATTTTAATGATGCACTTATGATTTAATCACACTATTTAATGCTCTAATCTCAGGGTTTTATATTCTCGTGCTTCAATATCTCCTTTGCTTTACATATGATAAATAAGGTCAAAGATTAACGGAATAAAACACATATATGGTACAAAAGCATCTATTGAAATAAATTCACCCTCAAAATATCCTCTAAAAATAATATCTCCTATTCTGATTATTGAAATAACCCTACCACTATCTAAAGTACTTATTGAAATTTGCGTTATGAATAATTCTACAAAAAAAATAAAACTGTCTCTCGGATGATGAGTTGTCCAAATTCTTGTCTCTGGTCGCCTACAATTTACTCTTAGCAGCCCCCTATGTAGTCAGCAATCTCGCAACAAATTATTGCAAGCCTATTGTCATTAATGACCCCCTACAGATGCACGTATCTTTCAAAAAACAATGCTAGCCTTTTCTCCTCTCGATAAACTGAATCTATTTCTCGTTCCGGCATGCAACGGTGACTCTTGGAATATAAGTAGAACAATATAACTTACAATGCTTTACGTGATGAGCTTCCGTCAGGACACTTATTTCAACAAACTCACAACTATTCACTTATCTGCCTTACTACTTCAGGAGACTCTTAGAGATCACCACTAGTCGACTTAACGATCATTTAACAACTGACTCTTCTTCCACCCTCTAACATTTCGCTAAACTCCCATTCTTCATACCTAGCCCCTCCTTTTTCCTTCTTCACCAATCCGAGTTCCTCAATTTTATCCCCATCTACCTTTCAGATAACAAACACCAATTTTCCCTACCATTAGAAATTTCCTAAAACTAATTACATGCCAATCGGTTTTTTTTTCCTTTCTTAATATCTAAACAAAGATTACATTCATTTAAATTTCTAAATACAATTATTCCCTCGCCGCAAAAGTCCATTTGGGAAACCCGGTCTCATTGTCCAAACACATAACCACTTTCTTATCATACTAACTGTACAAAGAAAATACTTAATCCCTATTTAAATTTTGTTTACCTACGGCCATCCAAAGATAATTGACTTTCATTTCTTCGAAATGAATTTTGGTATATTTTTATTATATGTTTTAACTTTTCTAAAATATTAAGATCGAAACCATATTAATTCAAATTTTACATATCTTAACAACTCCCCGCCATTTGATTTGCCGAAAAAATTCTGTTATTTATTTAAATGACACAAGTTTTTTTTTAGGATCAAATTATTCCATTATGTTACCAAACTCTACTCATGATACTTATAAATGTCGTGAATGTTAAAAATACCCCGTATCTTGCCTGTCTCTATATGCGCTAATTCATAACTATTTACCCCATTTTCCGTATTGACCCTATATGGACCTTCAAATACCGGCATCAATTTAGCACAAATACCATTTTGTAAATTGGACACCCTCAGTGCCCTCACTAAAACTTTATCCCCTTTCTGGAATGTAACCGGCCTTCTTCTTCGGGTCCTCTCTTGCCTTTGGAGATATTTCTCTCCACTTCGTCTCAATCTTCGTTGAACCACCTCGATCACTTCTTCGTATTGTCTGGGGGCGGTGTCTTCCCACGGTCTCGTAGGCATTGTTCCTTTCATTACATATAAAGGCGTCTCCTTGGTAACCGTATTTGGTGCACAGTTCAAATACGTCTCTATTTCAAACACTTTTCTGTCCCAATGTCGATGATGTTCTTCCGCAGCAATTCTTAGAAATTTTGTGACTTCTTGTATAAAACGCTCTGATGGGTTGCTCTGTGGATGTCGGATGCTTACAAATTTTGTATTTATGCCTCTCTCTCTTAATTCCCCTTTAAAACGGTCATTCCTAAAGTATGTCGCATTGTCCAACAAAATATTGTCTGGTCTTCCCACTGTTTCGATAAAATCGTCTATCTTCCGAAGTATTTCAGCTCCTTTCGTGGTTCTACATGGGTACAGTTTTAAATACTTTGAGAAAACATCCACCATAACTAATATGTGTTTATTCCTCTGTGTTGTTGTTATTAAATCGCTCAACATATCAATGGCGACAATATCCAGTTTCTTCCGAGCTATGACGTTTTTTGTGATGTTTTCGTTTTTGAAATTCTTACTTTTACACTTTTGGCATGTCTCGCAATTTCGAGTCATCTCTTTGGCTATTGTATAGTCCTGTCGACAAATGTAGTTCTCCCTGAACATAAGCCACACCTTCCTGCTTCCAATGTGTCCGTTGTCACAGTGTAATTTTGCTAAAACTTCTTTTGCCATCTGTTCCGTGATTACATATAGTTCTTTACCATCGACCCTCTTAAAATATAAGTTATCTTCTTGTTCGGCCCTTTGCTTTTCTCTTTCATCCAGTTGTTCCTGATTTTCCCTGATCTGAGCCAAAGAAAATAAGCCTGCTTCTTCTCTCATTATGTTCATGCCAACGTGGAGAGTTTTGTGGTCCTCTTTGCGGAATTGTTCATCTCTCGTCAACGCATCAGCCAAGATATTGTCAGTTCCTTTGATATATTTAAATTCAAAATCATACTCTTGAAGTAAAAGAATGCCCCTATGAATTCTATTATTTACCAGCCTATTTTTCATTATATGTACCAAAGCTGCATGGTCTGTTTCAACGGTGAATTTTGCCCCTAGTAGGTAAAACCGTAATTTATTTACACAAAATAACACACTGGCGAACTCTAATTCAGTAACGCTGTACTTTCTCTCATATGTTTTGGTTACACGGGAGACAAAACAGATTGGCACCTCTACATCGTCTTGGATCTGTGATAACACCCCTGCGAATTTTGTTATGGAAGCATCGGTCCGGAGAATGAAAGGTTGATCATATCTTGGGTGGTGTACTCTTACAGCTGTGGAGAAAGCTCCTTTTAAATTTTTGAAAGCCATTTCTTGTTCCGTTCCCCATTTCCACCTAACATTTTTCTTAAGTAATGCTATCAACGGTATTTCTTTTGTGCTGATGTCTGGTATTAGTTTTTTGAAATAGTTTACCATTCCCAAAAATCCCCGCAATGTTTTTAAATTGGTTGGCCTAGCGTAGTTATTTATAATTTCGATTCTATCTTCTGCAAGACTAATCCCTTTTGTGTCTAATTTGAATCCTAAATACAGTATTTCCTTTTGGAAAAACTGACACTTTTGAATATTTAATTTCAATCCCGCTTGATCCAGTTCTTCTAGCACAGTGTGAATATGTCGTAGATGGCTTGTTATATCCGGTGAGAAAATTAATAAATCATCTATGTAATGTACAACAAATTCTTCATGCCTATTTAAGATTGTGTTCAATGCGCGAACCAAAGCAGCGCATGCACTCTGTAGGCCAAATGGTACCACCCTAAATCGGTATACCACTCCGTCGATCGAAAAAGCGGTATAATTTCGACATTTCTCTGCCAAAGGTATTAACCAAAAACTATGTTTCAAATCGATTTTGGAAAAAATGTGTGACCCTGTGATTCGTCCAAATATGGCTTCGATGTTCAAAGGCGCTTCGTATTGCGCGATTGTGTGTGAATTAATGTTTCTTGCATCTAAACATAATCGCAAATCACCACTCGATTTTTTAACGCATACTATCGGGTTGATATATGGAGAGTCACATCTTTCTATCACCTTGTCTTCGATCATTTTTTCAATTTCCTGTCCGACGCTTTGCCTGTATTTATACGGGATTGGATATGTCTTGGATTTAAAATTTTCTAAGTTTTTAACTTTAAAAGAATGTTCATAATTTTTAGCCACTCGGCTTTCTTCATTAATCAAATCTCCATAATTTTCTAGAATCTTCTCTACTTCCTTTTCCATGTTTTCTCCACATTTTAATTTTCTTTCATCCTCATTTTGTTCGCATGTGTTCACTGTCCATAATATTTCTTCATAAAATTCTGGATTCTCGTCCATTATTGCCATTTCTTCTCTGTCCTCATCCTTTATTTCTTCTTCTGTTTTTTTTTATCTTCAATTTCCATTTGGTATCCCGAGCACCATGTTTCTACTGCTTTCATTTCTCTTATGAGAACTTCCTTTTCTTCCTGCTTCCTTTCTGTTTTATCGTCGATTGCCGACAATTCTTCCGTATCTTCGATTTCCTGTCTTTCTCTTGTATCCACCGTGTTTTCCTTCTTTCTTTTTGAACTCTTCTTCTTTTTCTTCCTTCTTTTTTTTTCTGGTTGATTTTTTTCTTGTACTTTCGGTTTTTCCTCTACAGTCATATTGATTTCTTTATGTTTTTCCTGTTCATTTATCTTTTCAACAATTATTTTCCTCTCTATTTCCGTTTCTTCTTCTATGTTGTCTGGTTCTGCTCTGATTTCCAGTTTATTCTCCGAAAAATTTATGGTGATGTGTTTTTCACTCAATTCATCAATTCCCGCTATCATATCATGGTTTAAATCTTCGATCACCACACATTGCATAATATAGTATTTGTCTCCCACTCTGATCCGCACTCCCAAACCTTCATTTACTGTCGTCAATTTTTTGTTGTTTGCACCCACTAAAACAACCCTAGGAATTTTGTACACAAATCTGTCCAAATTTAATTCTTTTACTAGTTTCTTATTGATTAACGATATCTCCGATCCAGAATCAATCAAAATTTTAATCGCTTTATGTTTTATAAATGCATCTAAGAATATTAAATTGGAATTAGAACTTTGTCTTTCATTTCCCGCCAACTGTATAAACTCTCTCGGATGACAAAATATACCGGAGAGTTGTTTATGTTTGTTCAGTGGATGCTTTATTGAAAATCCTGTCTGGATTCATTGCATATATCTTCTTCCTCGTTTTCTATTGTTACATGATTCATCTCCCTTCTATTTTGTCGTTGGAAATTCTGATTGTTTCTACCGTCCCTTTGTTCGTTCGTATTCCTAGTCGGAGGATTTTGTGCATCTCTGTTTCTGTTGTGATTTTCATATGTTCTATTTTTTGCGTGATTCCTGTTATCATAATTTTGTTGTCTATTGTAATTTTGGTATTCTCTCGGCCTATCTTCGTTTGTTGATTGGGCATGTCGGTTTCTCTGGTCATAATTTGATTGATACCTTCTTGCCGGTCCATTATATTGTTCATGTTGTCTTCTGTTTCGCATTTCTCTTCGTTTTGCTTCCCTTACTTGAAGGAATTGGCACAAACTATCAATATCTTGATAGTTTCTCAAAATCACGTGGTCCTCCAGCGTTTCTTCGAAATGTCTGCTTATCATTTCTACCAGTTGTTCGGTAGAGTATTTGTAGTCTAGATATTTGGAATTGTTATATATCTGCAAAGCATATCTTTCCTCCGATATTCCCATTTTCTCGTGATATCTTCCATTCTGTAGCTCTTGGTTGATTTCCCTCTGTTTAACTTTCCCCCAGAAATAGTTGAGAAATTTATTTTCGAAATCTGTCCAATTTTCAAACTCATCTTCTTTACTTTCATACCATAACGCTGCTCCTTCTTTCAGATGGTTTCTAATTGTTTCTTTGCAGTCGTCAAAATATCTAATATGTTGCAATTTGGTTCTCAAATTTTTAACAAATGGTACTGGGTGTGTTTTTCTAATATCCCCGCCAAATTGTATTTTCGCGTCGCTTGTACCATGGATAATCATTTCCCTTCTTTCTCCACAATTCTGTTGATTCTTCAGTTCCGCAATTTGTTTTTCGTTTTGCTTAAATTTTTCTTCTATTTCTCGCCTGTCTTCTTGTATTGCATTTTCAAATTTGCTTTCTAACTGTTCTAATTCCATCTTCTGCACATTCTTAATATCCTTCATTTTAGTTTCTATTTCTTCTCGTTGCATCTCCAGTTTCCTTTCTGTTTCTTCTCTAACTTTTTCTAAACAGGCTTTCATTTCATTTTCATATTTTTCCAAACGCTTTTTCAATTTGCCATCATTCTCTTCCAATTTCTGTTCTATTCTCTGTGATATTTCTCTTTGTGTTTCTTCCATGGCTCGTTTTGATTCCTGTTGATTTTCTTGCATTGTCCTTTTTGTTTCCTGTTGATTTCTATCCATTTGTTGTGACTGGAGTTGCATCAGTTGCAATAGTTTCTCTATTCCTGTTAATTCCTGTTCTTTTCTCTCCATAATCGTTGTATCTCCTTCATTATCCAATCCTTCTTCAACAATTTTTTCCTCTTCTCTGTTTTCTTGCATTTTGCTTTGCCTCCTTGTGGTCGACATGTTGTTTCTTTTCGTTACTGTTTTCTTTGTCCCCGCCAAATGTGAAATTTTACAACACTCTATAAGTTGCAGAACACGACAAATATTTCTCCCCAAATTTAATAAATTTTCGCCACAAATATCAAATATGCAATCAGGTAAATTTCAAAATAAATATCAAATGTACGATTGGTAAAAAAAAATCAAATAATTCAATGGCAGTAAATATCCAATACCTACGATCAATCCATAAATCAAAATTATTTTTACACCTGGAAAAATTGTCAAATTATCTCTGGATCACCTGTAGTTATTCCTTATCTCTTTCCCTACCATCAAATGCAAAGCTGCGATATTTTTAAGCCACCACGTTCTGGGCTCCAGTTAATGTGATATTCAAAGATCGGTGTGCTCAAAGCACTTGATTAGATAATTAACTAATTAATTAAATTTAATTTTAATGATGCACTTATGATTTAATCACACTATTTAATGCTCTAATCTCAGGGTTTTATATTCTCGTGCTTCAATATCTCCTTTGCTTTACATATGATAAATAAGGTCAAAGATTAACGGAATAAAACACATATATGGTACAAAAGCATCTATTGAAATAAATTCACCCTCAAAATATCCTCTAAAAATAATATCTCCTATTCTGATTATTGAAATAACCCTACCACTATCTAAAGTACTTATTGAAATTTGCGTTATGAATAATTCTACAAAAAAAATAAAACTGTCTCTCGGATGATGAGTTGTCCAAATTCTTGTCTCTGGTCGCCTACAATTTACTCTTAGCAGCCCCCTATGTAGTCAGCAATCTCGCAACAAATTATTGCAAGCCTATTGTCATTAATGACCCCCTACAGATGCACGTATCTTTCAAAAAACAATGCTAGCCTTTTCTCCTCTCGATAAACTGAATCTATTTCTCGTTCCGGCATGCAACGGTGACTCTTGGAATATAAGTAGAACAATATAACTTACAATGCTTTACGTGATGAGCTTCCGTCAGGACACTTATTTCAACAAACTCACAACTATTCACTTATCTGCCTTACTACTTCAGGAGACTCTTAGAGATCACCACTAGTCGACTTAACGATCATTTAACAACTGACTCTTCTTCCACCCTCTAACATTTCGCTAAACTCCCATTCTTCATACCTAGCCCCTCCTTTTTCCTTCTTCACCAATCCGAGTTCCTCAATTTTATCCCCATCTACCTTTCAGATAACAAACACCAATTTTCCCTACCATTAGAAATTTCCTAAAACTAATTACATGCCAATCGGTTTTTTTTTCCTTTCTTAATATCTAAACAAAGATTACATTCATTTAAATTTCTAAATACAATTATTCCCTCGCCGCAAAAGTCCATTTGGGAAACCCGGTCTCATTGTCCAAACACATAACCACTTTCTTATCATACTAACTGTACAAAGAAAATACTTAATCCCTATTTAAATTTTGTTTACCTACGGCCATCCAAAGATAATTGACTTTCATTTCTTCGAAATGAATTTTGGTATATTTTTATTATATGTTTTAACTTTTCTAAAATATTAAGATCGAAACCATATTAATTCAAATTTTACATATCTTAACAATATATATATATATATATATATATATATATATATATATATATATATATATATATATATATATATATGAAATAAACGAAAGGATTTCTCTGGTGTACAGAAGAAATCCTTTCCGTAGCGGCAGTGACCATGTGAATTCAAAGTCTTGATAAAAGACTATGAAACGACAAAAGATACCTCTTTGTATCACAGATTTGTCTACAAAGCCACGTTATTCGCTACGCATTCCTCAATAACGGAGAAACCGTGATAATATGAAAGAACGGCAATTGCATTTTATTACACTTCGACCACCACCGGTATTCTACACGACGTGTTTCGCAGGTTATGTCAACCGCTCGTCAGGAACACCTAGGTGAAGTGGTCGAAGAGGAATAAAATGCATGGGGCCTTCCTGGTAAAAATAAAATACCAGACTTCAGTACACTAGGTACGACATCTATATGAAATAAACGAAAGGATTTCTCTGGTGTACAGAAGAAATCCTTTCCGTAGCGGCAGTGACCATGTGAATTCAAAGTCTTGATAAAAGACTATGAAACGACAAAAGATACCTCTTTGTATCACAGATTTGTCTACAAAGCCACGTTATTCGCTACGCATTCCTCAATAACGGAGAAACCGTGATAATATGAAAGAACGGCAATTGCATTTTATTACACTTCGACCACCACCGGTATTCTACACGACGTGTTTCGCAGGTTATGTCAACCGCTCGTCAGGAACACCTAGGTGAAGTGGTCGAAGAGGAATAAAATGCATGGGGCCTTCCTGGTAAAAATAAAATACCAGACTTCAGTACACTAGGTACGACATCTATATGAAATAAACGAAAGGATTTCTCTGGTGTACAGAAGAAATCCTTTCCGTAGCGGCAGTGACCATGTGAATTCAAAGTCTTGATAAAAGACTATGAAACGACAAAAGATACCTCTTTGTATCACAGATTTGTCTACAAAGCCACGTTATTCGCTACGCATTCCTCAATAACGGAGAAACCGTGATAATATGAAAGAACGGCAATTGCATTTTATTACACGTCGTGTAGAATACCGGTGGTGGTCGAAGTGTAATAAAATGCAATTGCCGTTCTTTCATATTATCACGGTTTCTCCGTTATTGAGGAATGCGTAGCGAATAACGTGGCTTTGTAGACAAATCTGTGATACAAAGAGGTATCTTTTGTCGTTTCATAGTCTTTTATCAAGACTTTGAATTCACATGGTCACTGCCGCTACGGAAAGGATTTCTTCTGTACACCAGAGAAATCCTTTCGTTTATTTCATATAGATGTCGTACCTAGTGTACTGAAGTCTGGTATTTTATTTTTACCAGGAAGGCCCCATGCATTTTATTCCTCTTCGACCACTTCACCTAGGTGTTCCTGACGAGCGGTTGACATAACCTGCGAAACACGTCGTGTAGAATACCGGTGGTGGTCGAAGTGTAATAAAATGCAATTGCCGTTCTTTCATATATATATATATATATATATATATATATATATATATATATATATATATATATATATATATATATATATATATATATATATATGAAATAAACGAAAGGATTTCTCTGGTGTACAGAAGCAATCCTTTCCGTAGCGGCCGTGACCATGTGAATTCAAAGTCTTGATAAAAGACTATGAAACGACAAAAGATACCTCTTTGTATCACAGATTTGTCTACAAAGCCACGTTATTCGCTACGCATTCCTCAATAACGGAGAAACCGTGATATCTTTTGTCGTTTCATAGTCTTTTATCAAGACTTTGAATTCACATGGTCACGGCCGCTACGGAAAGGATTGCTTCTGTACACCAGAGAAATCCTTTCGTTTATTTCATATAGATGTCGTACCTAG
Organism: Diabrotica virgifera virgifera; assembly: GCF_917563875.1. Lineage (NCBI taxonomy): Eukaryota > Metazoa > Arthropoda > Insecta > Coleoptera > Chrysomelidae > Diabrotica > Diabrotica virgifera. The sequence continues at coordinate 64,891,920 of NC_065447.1, forward strand.
TGTACTGAAGTCTGGTATTTTATTATTACCAGGAAGGCCCCATGCATTTTATTCCTCTTCGACCACTTCACCTAGGTGTTCCTGACGAGCACTGCGAAACACGTCGTGTAGAATACCGGTGGTGGTCGAAGTGTAATAAAATGCAATTGCCGTTCTTTCATATATATATATATATATATATATATATATATATATATATATATATATATAACGATTTAACCTATATAATATAACCTAATTTAAATTACCCTTTATAAAACTTTATATTAGCCGTTCTTCTCGTTTTTCTCCTTTCAGTGCCATATTAGGTCCAACTAACTTTGGCAATTACATTAGCAAGTTATTAACGGTCTTCAGCTAGCGGAAATCGCTGTGTCTAGGTACACGCTAACGTGTACGCAAATAAAAAAGTTAGGTACACGCGAATTAAACTTCATCAAGCCAGTGACGTCATTATTTAGAGTACGCAGTGACTTTATATTTTGGTACACGCTATTTTGATATGTTTATTGTTTGATAGAAAAACATTTGTTATTAAGGAGAGGAGAAGGGAAGCAGAACTATTCAGATGTTTCAAACTTAATAATGTAATAAATCAATGTGTATATAAAAGTATTATATTCACGTTAGCGAAATAAATTTTAGTTGACATGAAATGTACAAAATATTGTTAAAGGTTTGTTTACTACGTAAGTTAATCATACCAGTTAATAAACTATAAACCAATGCTGCTGTGTTTATTTCTATTTCATGTTTTCAAATGATGTTAAACTCATTAAAAGAACTAAATAATTGTCCATATTCCATAGTTAATTTTAAAAAACACTAAACAAATAAAAAATAAGAAACTCTTTACTAATCAATATTAAAATGTGAACACAACGCGATTAGACAAATTCCAACACTCTGACTCTCTGACACTCGCGGTATATACTTACACGCGGCTCAAGTTAGCGTGTATGCAAAAAACCAGTAACAGTGCACACTAAATACTGACGTCACTGAATTGATGACGTTTCGCGTGTACCTAACTTTTTTTGCGTACACGTTAGCGTGTACACAGCGAATCGCGCTAGTTATTCGGCACTACGTATTTCCGTCCAATTGCAAATGTTCTTGAGCCATGATATCTACTTCCTTCCAATTCCTCTGCAGTTCTCGATTTTACCTTTCATGATAAGCTGGATGATTCTGTAACGGTCTCCTCTAAGAACATGCTCTAGTTATGATATTTTTCTTATTTTAATAGTTTTCAATAACTCTCGAATGGTGTGTTTTCTCTATTTAACACAGCACCGAGACATAAATGTAGCAGTGAACAACCTTCAAACAGCGCTAGACGACATTGAAGAATGGTGTATTAAATGGAAAATAGCCATAAACTCAGAAAAAACACAAGCGGTGCTATTCAAAAAGAGAAGACAAAGCCTAGAAGAACAACTGACGGTGCAAAACAACCCCATTTAGTGGAAAGATGACGCGAAATACCTAGGAGTCATAATGGACAAAGGCTTAACATTTCAAAAACACGTAGAAGCCACACTTAGAAAAGCCAATATGGCCAGAGCATCACTAAGAGGACTCGCAGGTAGAAAAAGTAAATTAAGAACTAAAACGAAGATAAAATTAATAAATAGCATAATAATACCAATTTTGACATAAGCATCTCTCGCGTGGGGACACTTATGCAAAACAACAAAAACGAAGATCCAAGCGGCACACAACAGCAGCCTAAGGGAAGCAGCGAACGTCCCAAGATACGTGGCGGAAAGACACCTATTCAGAGAACTCCAACAAATCAAAGTGACCGACATAATGACGGAAAGAGCCAGGACAAAATTCCCAGAACTGGAAAATCATCCAAGTCCCATACTGTGAGAGATAATGCGATACGACTACTTCCACCGATGGAAGCACAAACGTCCAAAACAAAAAATAGTGGATTAAAGAAAATAAACATCAGAGATAAAAAAGAAATAAATAAAATGACAGTAAATAAGATATAAAATAAGAAATAAAATAAAAGTGGACAATACGTGGCTCCATCAACAACGACCAGGCAATTAGTGTGGGCCCCATACTCGCTAATTTTTACTAATAATTAAGATTTTATTTTCAGGACATCCTACAAAAAAAGATATAAAAAAACCCAAAATAATCGGCCTCGGCCAAAAAAACAAAAAAAAATTAACACCGGCGCGGCGCAAGCCAACAAAACAAAAATTCTAACAAAACAAAAACACAAAAACCTGGGCAAGTAGGGCCCAACCCTTAAGCACCAGGTCTCTGAACCGAGCTTAACTCGGTTCAGAGGCCTGGGGCCCAAGCAAGCAATTTTAGTACCGCGGACAAGTCACAAGAAGATAACAGGCATATAGCGCTTCACGCTGGTCTGATTTGCAAATCGATTAGGGCACCACGTTGGAATTCTATTACCCAGGATTCCCACGTGAAGAGCATTTGGCTGATAGTTGTGCCCCTATTGCGCATCAGCGTGCTATAGGGGGGAAGGGACAGCCTGGAGCATTGGAGCGCGTTGGAGTGACTCCTGTTCGGGTTAATACACCTCGCTGCAATGAATTGTTACACCCGAACGTACTCCCTTAGGGGTGAACAAGTCTCACGAGTCGGGTTGAATCAAATTGCTTGCTTGCTTGCTTGGTCTGCATTGCGGTTTAGGGTATTCGGAACATTCTTCTATGCAACTACCTACCTACATCTCAAACGCCTCTTAATTAAGGGATTGATCGTATTAGCCTTTAGAGTTTAGTTCTCCGTGCCAAATACACTGCCAAATAACAAAACTGGCCAAATATAACATTTGATCATTCTTTGACGTAATTTTAGATGTGGTTTATTTCTTTTTTAGAAACTTTATGCGAGCTTTCATATAAATAAAATATTTTGATATCCCACATACTTTGTTTTCTTTAAATTTACAGCTAGGAAACAGTTAATTAATTACCCTATATTTTAGCCTTGTCGATCATAACCAAAAAGAAATTTCGGCATTGGCTCATCATAAATACTACAATAAACCTGAGATTGTAACAAAACATAAACACTTTGATCTGATTCTGAAAGGAATTTCCAACCAGGCGGCACAGAAAATAAGTAACTTTTATTCCAATGAGGTAGGTACCTACAGTTGAATCCGCGAATCTTTACCCGTGCGTCATCATTTAAAGCATACGAAATAAGTCGATAATAAGTCGGAAATTAAAATTTACTAAACGCAACAGCAAGTCACTTACTGTCACTTGCTGTTGCGTTTAGTAAATTTCAATTTCCGACTTATCATCGACTTATTTCGTATGCTTTAAATGATGACGCACGGGTAAAGATTCGCGGACTCAACTGTACTTAAAAATAAAAAATAATGAACTTTCGCCTATTGCATGTTTACGTTTTTAGTTGAACAGTATGTTCCTAGCTGACGACAATTATGGATACGACATCGTCAGTTTGGACATTCAAAGAGGAAGGGATCACGGTCTTCCTGGATATAATGATTATCGCAAACTCTGTGGATTACCAAAGGCATCTAATTTTAAAGATTTTATGGACGTAATGACCAATAATGTAAGTGAATTTTAACATTAGTCCATTGACAATTATATATTTTTTTGTGTGTAGGGGTAAGTGGATTAGTATAAGCTTAAGTTTAATATGTGGAGTGTCCACTCTTGTCCTTTTGTTGCCATCTTGGAAAGAGGGGTGCAAAGGGTTTTCGCGCTGTACCTCGTAAACTAGCAACCCTACAGAAAATTGTACTACATTATTGGTGGCAAATTAAACTGTCTACAACTTTATTCCTATTACTTTTTATCGTAAAGTGGAAAATAAAAAAAATTATAAAAATTTTTGAACAAATTTTTTATTCACTTTTTTGCAATTTTTGTGCGCTTCCGTCGTACGGCAAAGCACCAATTACACAGATAATTTAATAGGAGTACAGTACCAACATTATTCCAAGATAAATTTCTTGGTAATGAAAACAAAAAACGAACCTAATAGATCTTCTAAAACTGCTTTATGAAGCTGGTTTTTTGGTGTCGACTAGCCTGAATCAGATGCAGATACATTTACATCCATTCTGCGCTTGCTGCGTCCCAATGCTATGATTATGTGACTGTCGTACCAGAGAGCATTGAAATTCTTATCTTGCTCACGGTATTAGGAAAGAAGCAGTCCAATGTATGTTTTTTTAAACCTTTCAAAAGGGTGTAAGTGGGATCAATGTTACTGTCTGTCTAGGGGAGTCGCATCAATTTGCCGGGGACGAATGATGGAATAGACACGTTCTAAGGATACAATCTTCTTCTTCAGGTGCCGTCCTCGTTCCGAAGTTTGGCTATCATCAAGGCTATGCGTATTTTTGATACCGTAGATCTAAATAATTGGCAGCTGCTGCACTTGTACCAATCTCTTAAATTCTTCAACCATGAATGTTTTCTTCTGCCAATGGATCTTTTACCTATTATTTTTCCCTGAATAATTAATTGTAGTAGCTGGTACTTTTGTCCCCTCATTATATGTCCCAAGTATTGCAGTTTGCGCTTTTTAATAGTAAGCGCAAGTTCTTTTTCTTTCTGCATCCTTCGCAACACTTCCATGTTTGTCACTCTCTCTGTCCACGATATTCTCAGTATCCTGCGGTACATCCACATCTCGAATGCTTCTACTTTCCTTGTATCGATCTTTTTCAGTGTCCAAGATTACATTCCATAGAAAAGAACTGACAGCACGTAACATCTCATGAGGCGAATTTTAAGATTTAAACTTAGCTCTCTTCCGCATAAAACTGTTTTAATTTTGGTAAAAGTAGCTCTAGCTTTTTCTATTCTGATATTGATTTCTTCAGAGTTGTCGTTGTTTTCATTAATAACAGTTCCCAGGTAATTATATTTTCTAACACGCTCAATTCTTTGATCATGTTCGGTTATGTCAGAAAAATTTTGTGGAGATTTCGACACCATCATTATTTTTGTTTTTTTGATGTTAAGTGATAAACCGAACTTTTCGCTGCACTCTACTATTCTGTTTATCAGTGTTTGGAGATCTTCCGGGGTTTCTGCTATTAATACTGTGTCATCAGCGTATCTCAAATTGTTTATTAAAGTGCCATTTATTTTAACTCCTATATCTTGGTCAGCAAGGGCTCTGTTTATAATATCTTCTGAATATAAGTTAAACAAGGTTGGTGAAAGTATGCATCCCTGCCTTACGCCTTTTTTGATCTCGAGTTCCTCGGTTGTTTCCCGTTCTACTCTAATATTCGCCTTCTGGTTATAGTAAATATTGAAGATAATTCTGAGGTCCCTTTTATCCAAGTTTTTCTTTAACAACAGTCTCATCAGGTGTTCGTGGCGAACTTTATCGAACGCCTTGTTGTAGTCAATAAAGCACATATATATTGATGTGATCTTGATTATTGATATGAGATAATATTCTTATATGTCATTTAATTTAATCAATGCATTAATAATAATCTAATTAATTTACCAGATCACATATCAATATGTTTTCAATCTCAGGGCTTTTTATAAAATTAATTACTTACTTACGTGGCTTCTAAGTATTTCTCAATGGTTCCTAATCGGGATAGGAAAGAAAAGAGTAAAATAATACACACATATGGGTTACAATTATAATCAAAATATTGTTTATTTTATTTAAATGGCAATCACTGCTTAATATTTGCTATTCTCCTTTTCATGAACATTTTTCAGTGCGTCACAAATTATAGAAAAAAAGGTAAGTCCGTGATAATACACATTTATGACATTTATTCTAACGTGACATTTTAGTTAAATCTGACAGTTGTCAAATTTTATTTTCAATTTGGAATAAAACCAAATCAATTGTGTCTATTGCATTTATAAAATGGTATTTCCTTTCATTTGTATAGTCTTATAAATTGTACAGATTATATTGATAATATTATTATTTTATTTAATAAATAATTATTTTTTGATTATGGCGCCATCTATCGACAACTAGAATAATCACCGAAATAGAATAATTACCAAAGTATTCACAGACGTGCCTTTTTTTCTGTCACATACAATTTAATGCGTTAGAGAGAAATCGAAAAACTGTGACGCACTGAAAGATGATCATGAGAAAAAGAATATATCTTATTATTCTTAAACATAACATTTACACATGGGAATCTTATTTCCTTTTGGTTTCCAATTGAAAGTTTTCCAATTGAAATTTATTAGCAACAATTCTTTTTAAGTTTGATGAAGCTTTTCTGATATTATTGATTATGTTCTTCAATTTTAAATGTGGTATTTAATACGAAAAACCCATACATTCATGTCCAAACAAATGAGACTGACCTTTTTCTGGTGAACTGAGAATGTCTTCACACAAGACCCGTTTCCTGCTATCCTTGGCTGCGATCAAAACCTCGTCCTGGCTTCCAGTAATGTTCTCCTTTGAAACTAGCTCGTATAGCTCTCGTTCCTGCTTCTGTGGTGATGCTGTGTTCTACCTTTTTCGAAACTGCAATCAGCTACCGGGAACTCTTGGCTCAAGGAGGTTCTTTACTCTCAACCTGGCCTACCTCTCGTTCCACGATAAATACTCCACACTCACGGAACTACACCGGCTTTCACACTCTCCGTACACTACCGTCTACTACTGGACTTCACTTCTCGACAGCTCAAAACATTCTGATCTATCTTTTTCATTCATTCCCCTACTTTCTAAATATCCCTTCCAGATTCACAAATCAACCTTCCACCACCAACTCTCATTCGCAGTATTCCTCAAAACCAATTTTTAATCTTTCTAAATATGCTTAATGGATTTCAAAAAAAATAGTTAATTCCCATTCTAAAATTACTTTCTACTATTTACAAAATTTAATGACCTATTATCTACTTCAACTGAGTCTTATTTAGCATAGGCTAATGATCGAACCTTCCGCGAACAACGATAATGAACTATTATCTATTTCAACTGAGTCTTATTTAGCATAGGCTAATGATCGAACCTTCCGCGAACAACGATAATGGTACGCGCCATTCACTTTGTTTATTCTAAGCCCATTGTCCCGAGTTTCGTATGCTTCTTCTAATCACTTCTTAAAATTAAATATAACAATTTGTTGTATACAGGTTGTTCTAAATTTATATGCCCATGGTTGAGAAAATTGAAAATATTTTATATTAAATTGAATTCTGTTTATAATTATCAAAATTTAATTTTCATATCAAATAGAAATATAACAAATCCCCGCCTTGTATTCGATAAAATTTATCTGCATTTTTAAATAAATTTTCTCGAGGCAAAACCAACTCCCTGTATATTTCCTTACTTTAATCTACGTCTTATATCCTAACTTACTATCTACTTCATGTAATTCTGTCTTTTATTCGTGATATTTGTATACATCGTGAATATTATAAATTCCTCGGATCTTTTCCGAGTTCCTGTGCCTCAACTCATAACTATTTATCCCATTTTCATTATTCACGATGTACGGGCCTTCGAAAACAGGCATCAACTTTGCGCAAATGCCCCCAGGAATATTTGATACTCGTAATGCCCTCACGAGTACTTTTTCACCCTTTTGGAAAGTCACTGGTCTTCTTTTTCTATTGTGTTCCTGTCTTTGGATATATTTTTCGTTGCTTCGCCGTAATCTTCTCTGTACGGTTTCAATCACCTGTTGATATTCTTTTGGCTCTTGGTCTTCCCATGGCCTTATCGGCAGTACACCCTTCATGATGTATTCTGGGGTCTCTTTTGTTACTGTGCTCGGAATTGTATTTAGATACCTTTCTATTTCCGCCATTTTCCTGTCCCAATGGCGATGTTGACCATCTGTTGCAATGCGAAGAAATTTCGTCACTTCCTGTATGAATCGTTCCGAAGGATTACTCTGTGGATGCCTGATGCTGACAAAATTTGTCTCTATTCCTCGTTCTCGAAGTTGTCCCTTGAAACGATCATTTCGGAAATACGTTGCATTGTCCAGTAGAATCTTTTTTGGTGTTCCTACTATGGCTATAAAATTGTCGATTTTTCTTAATATTTCTTCCCCCTTTGTGGTGCGGCAACTATATAATTTTACGTACTTTGAAAACACATCCACCATTACCAGAATATGTTTGTTCCTTTTAGTGGTCATAATTAGATCGCTTAACATATCTATTGCTACAATGTCTAGTTTGTTTCGGGCTTCAATATTTTTGGCAACATTTTCGTTTTTGAAATTTCGACTCTTATATTTTTGACATACATCGCACTTCTGGGTAATTTCCTTTGCAATGCGGTAATCCTGTCGGCTGATGTAATTTTCCCTAAAAACGAGCCAAACTTTTCTGCTACCGATATGCCCATTGTCCTCATGTAATTTCTTTATTATCTTTTCGGCCAATGTCTGTGTCACTAAATATAGTTCCTTTCCGTCTATTCTCTTAAAATATATGTTATTTTCTACTTCCGCTCTTCTTTTCTCTCTTTCCTCTAGGTCTTCCTGGTTTGTCCTTATCTCATTTAACGAATATATCCCTTCTTCTTGTATTAATCTATTTAGTCCCACCTGTAGAGTAATTGTTTCCTTTTTTCCGATGTCCTCATCCCGTGTTAGAGCGTCGGCTATTATGTTGTCTTTTCCTTTTATATATCGGAACTCAAAATCATACTCCTGTAATAATAGAATGCCTCTATGTATTCTATTATTTACTAATCTATTCTTCATGATATGTACTAAAGCTGCATGGTCTGTTTCGATTGTGAATTTTGCTCCCAATAAGTAAAACCTCAATTTGTTTACGCAATATAGTACACTGGCAAACTCCAATTCTGTAACACTATATTTTCTCTCATGTGTTTTAGTCACTCGAGATATAAAACATATCGGCACTTCTTGGTCGTTTTGTATTTGAGACAGAACTCCTGCAAATTTTTGTATGGACGCATCAGTTCGGAGTATAAAAGGTAAATTGTAAATGGGGTGGTATATTTTCGTTCCTTTTGCGAATTCTCGTTTTAATGTTTCGAAAGCTTCCTCCTGTTCTTCTTTCCAATTCCATTTTATTCCTTTTTTAAGCAATTTTATCAGAGGGATTTCCTTTTGGCTCAAATCGGGAATCAGCTTTTTAAAATAATTAATCGTGCCAAGAAAACCTCTCAATGTTTTCAAATTCGTTGGTCTTGGGTATTCATCTATGAGCTTGACTCTGTCTTCGGCTAATCTTACTGTTTTGGTGTCCAATTGAAAACCCAAATAAATGACTTCTTTTTGAAAAAATTGACATTTTTCAATGTTTAATTTCAATCCCGCTGTGTCCAATTCTTCCAGAATTATTTTTATGTGTTCCAGATGACTCTGAGTATCTTGTGAAAAAATTAATAAATCATCGATATAATGAATTATGAAATCTTCATGGCGATTCAAAATGGTATGTAGAGCTCGGACGAGTGCAGCACAAGCACTCTGCAATCCAAATGGCACTACCTTAAACCGGTAGACAAGACCATCAATAGAAAAAGCGGTGTAGTTTCTACACTTTTCAGCTAACGGTATCAACCAAAAACTGTGTTTTAAGTCAATTTTTGAAAATATGTGTGACCCGGTGATTCTTCCAAAAATGGCCTCGATGTTTAGAGGTGATTCATATTGTGATACAGTGTGCTGGTTGATATTCCTGGCATCTAAACATAATCTCAATTCTCCATTGCTTTTCTTTACTATCACAATCGGGTTAACATACGGTGAATCACATCTTTCGATGATTTGATCTTCCAACATTTTATTTATTTCTTCTTTCACCTCTTGTCGATACTTGTATGGAATCGGGTAAGTCTTTGATCGAAAATTTCTCAAGTTTTTCACCTCAAATGAATGTTCGTACTTTTTAGCCACTCTGTTTTCCTCATTGATCAAATTTTCGTAGTTTCTTAACATCAACCGCAATTCTTTTTCTTTCCCTTCTCCACATATCAATTTTCTGTCTTTTTTTTCAGATTCTTCACACATGTTTACCGTGCATTCTGCATCCTCGTTTGCATATACCTCCTCTTCAAATACTACTGTTTCAATCATATTCTTTTCACTTTCATTTTTTAGCTTTATTTCTTCTTCTCCTGAGCTCGTCTCTTCTTTTGAGGAATTCCAGGTTTCCTTTGTTTCTGATACTCTCAAATTTTCTTCTTCTGGGCTCAACTCTTCTTTTGAGGAGCCACAGGTTTCATTTTCTTTTATCTTTTTCTGACCTTTTCTCCTTTTTTTCTTTGTCCTTGCTTCGCTGCCAAATTCATTTCCACTGTTTGTTCTTTACCTGATTCGTCCGTATTTTGTTTCTCATGTTCCTTGTCCTGTTCTTTTTCTTCTTCTTCTGTTAGTTTCATCGTATTATTTTTAAAATCTATCACTACATGTTTTTCTGCCAATTCGTCAACTCCTACTATCATGTCATGTGACATGTTTGGCATTATTACACATTGTAGTGCATACATATTCTTACCCAGTCGTACCATTACTCGTATGCCTTCATTTATAGTTGCCAATGTCCGTTTGTTTGCGCCCACTAAATTTACCCTAGATATTTTGTAAATTAAATTTGTTAAGTTAACTTCTTCTATAAGTTTTCTGTTGACCAATGTTATTTCAGATCCAGTGTCTATCATAATTTTAATTGGTTTCTCGTTGATAAATCCATCCACAAATTTTAAATTAACTCCATTTTTCTTTTCGTTGTTTCCTGCCAATTTAATAAACTCCTTGGGGTGACAAAAGATTCCTGTTTGATTTTTGGTTTTTAGTGAGCGCCGTCGTGAAAAGACGCCGGTTGCTCATCGTTGTTTATATTTTCGTCATAATGTCTCTCTCCGTCATATTCATCTGTCTGGGTATTATTTACTTCTCTTCTATTTTCTCTTGGTCTGTCGGATCTGTTTCGGTTTTCTCGATATCTCTGTTCATTTTGTCTACCATTATTTCTGTTTTCTTGATTTGAGCGTGTTGTGTTTCTATTCTGGTATTCTCGATTTCTGTCCTCATTCCATTGCCTATTTCTTTGTTCATAATTTCCTCTTCCGTTGTCTCTATTTTCGTTTTCCCTTCTGGGATTAAAATCTCGTCTTGTATAGTCCCTCCTATTTTGATTTCTATCTCTGTAATCTTGTGTTTCTCGGGGCCTGTAATCTTCTCGCGACCTTCTTGATTTTCTTTCTCTTAGACGTGATTCTCTTATTTGTAGGAATTGGCATAAACTATCTATGTCTTTGTAATTTTGCAATGTGATATGGTCTTCCAGCGTTTCCTCGAAATGTCTTGCAATCAGTTCGACTAATTGTTCCGATGAGTAATTATATTGTAAATGTTTTGCATTATTGTAAATTTGCAAAGCATATGTCCTTTCTGATACACCCATCCTATCATTGTATTTCCCATTTTGCAATTCCTTGTTAATTTCCAATTGTTGGACCTTTCCCCAGAAATAATTCAAAAATTTTTGTTCAAACTGTTGCCAATTGCCGAATTCTTCTTCTTTACTATCGAACCATAGGCTTGCTTCATATTTGAGATGGTTTCTGATAGTTTCTTTTGCTGTTTCGAAATTTCCGATGTGTTGTATTTTCTTTTTCAGGCTATTTATGAACGGCACTGGGTGTAATCTTCTTACATCCCCGCCAAACCTTATCTTCACGTCATCTGTGCTATGTATAACCATTTCTCTTCTTTCTCCTACATTTTGTTGCGTCCGGTTTTCGGTGACTTGTTTTTCTATTTCTGTGATTCTTTTTTCCACTTCTTCTCTGTCTACTTGAATAGCATTTTCCAACTTATTTTCCAAATTTTCTATTTCCTTTTTCTGGCAATTCGTTATTTCCTTTATTTTGCTTTTGATTTCTTTAATCTCTGTCTCTTGTTGTCCCATATCGTTCTTGATCATTGTCAAACATCCTTTTACTTCCTTTTCATACTTTCCTATGCGTTCCTCCATTTTCTTGTTGTTCTCTTCTATTGCTTGTTTCATTTTTTGTTGTGTTTCATCCATTTTTTGATCCAATTTTTGTTGTGTTTCATCCATTTTTTGATCCACTTTTTGTTGTGTTTCATCCATTTTTTGTTGTGTTTCATCCATTTTTTGATCCAATTTTTGTTGTGTTTCATCCATTTTTTGTTTTGTTTCTCTTTGATTGTCATCCAGTTTTTGTGACTGGCATAGGCGTAACCAGGATGATCCTAAGGGGGGGGTTACAACTACCTGAAAGGGGGGGTTACAACTACTGGAAGGTCTCTGAGGGCTATGGTGTTAAGCGTATGGAGCTCAAAGTACATCCCAATGGGGGGGGTTACAACCCCCAAAACCCCCCCCTGGTTACGCCTATGGTGACTGGAGTTGCATCAGTTGTAATAGTTTATCTATTCCTGATAATTCTTGCTGTTCTGATGCCATGATTGTCGTGTCTAAAATATCTTCTTGGTCTGAATGTTCTTTTTGTTTTTTATTGTCTTTGCTTTGGCTTCTTGTCACAGACATTTGTTTTCAAGAAGTACTGTCCCCGCCAAATATGAAATTTTACTAGTATGTTACCAAGACGACTTTTTCTCACCCAAATATTATAAATTGTCAATAAATATTTCAAATGTAAATATCGTAAAAATAAAATATTAAATCAGTTATGTAAAATTTGTACCTAAAGAGATCTAAAATTTTATGTTATCAAATGTAAGTATCTCACTTTTTACCACAGGCATATAAATTTTCAAATACCGGCTTTACTCTTTCTATCCTTCAAATTTGCCACTAGAAATACTTTTCAATGCTTTCCACGTTGGACGACAGTTGATGTGATCTTGATTATTGATATGAGATAATATTCTTATATGTCATTTAATTTAATCAATGCATTAATAATAATCTAATTAATTTACCAGATCACATATCAATATGTTTTCAATCTCAGGGCTTTTTATAAAATTAATTACTTACTTACGTGGCTTCTAAGTATTTCTCAATGGTTCCTAATCGGGATAGGAAAGAAAAGAGTAAAATAATACACACATATGGGTTACAATTATAATCAAAATATTGTTTATTTTATTTAAATGGCAATCACTGCTTAATATTTGCTATATCTTATTATTCTTAAACATAACATTTACACATGGGAATCTTATTTCCTTTTGGTTTCCAATTGAAAGTTTTTATTAACATTTAACTATTATGATTTATTAGCAACAATTCTATTTAAGTTTGATGAAGCTTTTCTGATATTATTGATTATGTTCTTCAATTTTAAATGTGGTATTTAATACGAAAAACCCATACATTCATGTCCAAACAAATGAGACTGACCTTTTTCTGGTGAACTGAGAATGTCTTCACACAAGACCCATTTCCTGCTATCCTTGGCTGCGATCAAAACCTCGTCCTGGCTTCCAGTAATGTTCTCCTTTGAAACTAGCTCGTATAGCTCTCGTTCCTGCTTCTGTCGTGATGCTGTGTTCTACCTTTTTCGAAACTGCAATCAGCTACCGGGAACTCTTGGCTCAAGGAGGTTCTTTACTCTCAACCTGGCCTACCTCTCGTTCCACGATAAATACTCCACACTCACGGAACTACACCGGCTTTCACACTCTCCGTACACTACCGTCTACTACTGGACTTCACTTCTCGACAGCTCAAAACATTCTGATCTATCTTTTTCATTCATTCCCCTACTTTCTAAATATCCCTTCCAGATTCACAAATCAACCTTCCACCACCAACTCTCATTCGCAGTATTCCTCAAAACCAATTTTTAATCTTTCTAAATATGCTTAATGGATTTCAAAAAAAAATAGTTAATTCCCATTCTAAAATTACTTTCTACTATTTACAAAATTTAATGACCTATTATCTACTTCAACTGAGTCTTATTTAGCATAGGCTAATGATCGAACCTTCCGCGAACAACGATAATGGTACGCGCCATTCACTTTGTTTATTCTAAGCGCATTGTTCCGAGTTTCGTATGCTTCTTCTAATCACTTCTTAAAATTAAATATAACAATTTGTTGTATACAGGTTGTTCTAAATTTATATGCCCATGGTTGAGAAAATTGAAAATATTTTATATTAAATTGAATTCTGTTTATAATTATCAAAATTTAATTTTCATATCAAATAGAAATATAACAATATATATATATATATATATATATATATATATATATATATATATATATATTGTTATATTTCTATTTGATATGAAAATTAAAATTTGATAATTATAGACAAAATTCAATTTAATATAAAATATTTTCAATTTTCTCAACCACGGGCATATAAATTTAGAACAACCTGTATACAACAAATTGTTATATTTAATTTTAAGAAGTGATTAAATAAGACTCAAGTGAAATCGTTAATAGGTCATTATCGTTGTTCGCGGAAGGATCGGTCATTAGCCGATGCTAATTAAGACTAAGTGGAAATAGAGAATAGGTCATTAAAATTTGTATATAGTAGAAAGTAATTTTAGAATGGGAATTAACTATTTTCTTTGAAATCCATTAAGCATATTTAGAAAGTTTAAAAATTGGTTTTGAGGAATACTGCGAATGAGAGTTGGTGGTGGAAGTTTGATTTGTGAATCTGGAAGGGATATTTAGAAAGTAGGGGAATGAATGACAAATAGAGAGCAGAATGTTTTGAGCTGTCGAGAAGTGAAGTCGAGTAGTAGACGGTAGTGTACGGAGAGTGAGAAAGCCGGTGTAGTTCCGTGAGTGTGGAGGATCTATCGTAGAACGAGAGGTATGCCAGGTCGAGAGTAAAAGAACCTCCTTGAGCCAAGAGTGTCCCGGTAGCTGATTGCAGTTTCGAAAAAGGTAGAACACAGCATCACGACAGAAGCAGGAAACGAGAGCTATACGAGCTAGTTTCAGAGGAGAACATTACTGGAAGCCAGGACGAGGTTTTGATTGCAGCCAAGGATAGCAGGAAACGGGTCTTGTGTGAAGACATTCTCAGTGCACCAGAAAAAGGTCAGTCTCATTTGTTTGGACATGAATGTATGGGTTTTTCGTAGTAAATACCACATTTAAAATTGAAAAAACATAATCAATAATATCAGAAAAGCTTCATCAAACTTAAATAGAATTGTTGCTGATAAATCATAATAGTTAAATGTTAATAAAAACTTTCAATTTGGAAATCAAAAGGAAATAAGATTCCCATGTATAAATGTTATGTTTAAGAATAATAAGATATAGCAAATATTAAGCAGTGATTGCCATTTAAATAAATAAACAATATTTTGATTACAATTGTAACCCATATGTGTTATTATTTTACTCTTTTCTTTCCTATCCCGATTAGGAACGATTAAGAAATACTTAGAAGCCACGTATGTAAGTAATTAATTTTATAAAAAGCCCTGAGATTGAAAACATATTGATATGTGATCTGGTAAATTAATTAGATTATTATTAATGCATTGATTAAATTAAATGACATATAAAAATATTATCTCATATCAATAATCAAGATCACAACAACTGTCGTCCAACGTGGAGGGCATTGTAAAGTATTTCTAGTGGCAAATTTGAAGGATAGAAAGAGTAAAGCCGGTATTTGAAAATTTATATGCCTGTGGTAAAAAGTGAGATACTTACATTTGATAACATAAAATTTTAGATCTCTTTAGGTACAAATTTTACATAACTGATTTAATATTTTATTTTTACGATATTACATTTGATATATTTATTGACAATTTATAATATTTGGGTGAGAAAAAGTCGTCTTGGTAACATACTAGTAAAATTTCATATTTGGCGGGGACAGTACTTCTTGAAAACAAATGTCTGTGACAAGAAGCCAAAGCAAAGACAACAAAAAACAAAAAGAACATTCAAATCAAGAGAATAATTCAGACCAAGAAGACATTTTAGACACGACAATCATGGCATCAGAACAGCAAGAATTATCAGGAATAGATAAAATATTACAAATGATGCAACTCCAGTCACAAAGAATGGAACAAAAACTGGATGAAAATCAACGTGAAACGAAACAAGCCATGGAAGAAACATCAAAGAAAATGGATGAATCACAACAAAAAATGGAACAAAAAATGGATGAAACACAACAAAAATTGGATCAAAAAATGGATGAAACACAACAAAAAATGAAACAAGCAATAGAAGAGAACAACAAGAAAATGGAGGAACGCATAGGAAAGTATGAAAAGGAAGTAAAAGGATGTTTGACAACAATGAAAAACGAGATGAAAGAACAAGAAATGAAAATTCAAAATAAAATAAAGGAGATAACGAATTGCCAGAAAAAAGAAATGGAAAGTTTGGAAAACAAGTTGCAAAACGCTATTCAAGCAGACATAGAAGAAGTGGAAAGAAAGATTGCGGAAATCAATACACAACAAAATGTCGGAGAAAGAAGAGAAATGGTTATACATAGCACAGATGACGTGAAGATAAGGTTTGGCGGGGATGTAAGAAGATTACACCCAGTGCCGTTCATAAATAGCCTGAAAAAGAAAATACAACACATCGGAAATTTCGAAACAGCAAAAGAAACTATCAGAAACCATCTCAAATATGAAGCAAGCCTATGGTTCGATAGTAAAGAAGAAGAATTCGGCAATTGGCAACAATTTGAACAAAAATTTTTGAATTATTTCTGGGGAAAGGTCCAACAATTGGAAATTAACAAGGAATTGCAAAATGGGAAATACAATGATAGGATGGGTGTATCAGAAAGGACATATGCTTTGCAAATTTACAATAATGCAAAACATTTACAATATAATTACTCATCGGAACAATTAGTCGAACTGATTGCAAGACATTTCGAGGAAACGCTGGAAGACCATATCACATTGCAAAATTACAAAGACATAGATAGTTTATGCCAATTCCTACAAATAAGAGAATCACGTCTAAGAGAAAGAAAATCAAGAAGGTCGCGAGAAGATTACAGGCCCCGAGAAACACAAGATTACAGAGATAGAAATCAAAATAGGAGGGACTATACAAGACGAGATTTTAATCCCAGAAGGGAAAACGAAAATAGAGACAACGGAAGAGGAAATTATGAACAAAGAAATAGGCAATGGAATGAGGATAGAAATCGAGAATACCAGAATAGAAACACCACACGCTCAAATCAAGAAAACAGAAATAATGGTAGACAAAATGAACAGGGATATCGAGAAAACCGAAACAGATCCGACAGACCAAGAGAAAATAGAAGAGAAGTAAATAATACCCAGACAGATGAATATGACGGAGAGAGACAGTATGACGAAAATATAAACAACGATGAGCAACCGGCGTCTTTTCACGACGGCGCTCACTAAAAACCAAAAATCAAACAGGAATCTTTTGTCACCCCAAGGAGTTTATTAAATTGGCAGGAAACAACGAAAAGAAAAATGGAGTTAATTTAAAATTTGTGGATGGATTTATCAACGAGAAACCAATTAAAATTATGATAGACACTGGATCTGAAATAACATTGGTCAACAGAAAACTAATAGAAGAAGTTAACTTAACAAATTTAATTTACAAAATACCTAGGGTAAATTTAGTGGGCGCAAACAAACGGACATTGGCAACTATAAATGAAGGCATACGAGTAATGGTACGACTGGGTAAGAATATGTATGCACTACAATGTGTAATAATGCCAAATATGTCACATGACATGATAGTAGGAGTTGACGAATTGGCAGAAAAACATGTAGTGATAGATTTTAAAAATAATACGATGAAACTAACAGAAGAAAAAGAAAAAGAACAGGACAAGGAACATGAGAAACAAAATACGGACGAATCAGGTAAAGAACAAACAGTGGAAATGAATTTGGCAGCGAAGCAAGGACAAAGAAAAAAAAGGAGAAAAGGTCGGAAAAGGATAAAAGAAAATGAAACCTGTGGCTCCTCAAAAGAAGAGTTGAGCCCAGAAGAAGAAAGTTTGAGAGTATCAGAAACAAAGGAAACCTGGGATTCCTCAAAAGAAGAGACGAGCTCAGGAGAAGAAGAAATAAAGCTAAAAAATGAAAGTGAAAAGAATATGATTGAAACAGTAGTATTTGAAGAGGAGGTATATGCAAACGAGGATGCAGAATGCACGGTAAACATGTGTGAAGAATCTGAAAAAAAAGACAGAAAATTGATATGTGGAGAAGGGAAAGAAAAAGAATTGCGGTTGATGTTAAGAAACTACGAAAATTTGATCAATGAGGAAAACAGAGTGGCGAAAAAGTACGAACATTCATTTGAGGTGAAAAACTTGGGAAATTTTCGATCAAAGACTTACCCGATTCCATACAAGTATCGACAAGAGGTGAAAGAAGAAATAAATAAAATGTTGGAAGATCAAATCATCGAAAGATGTGATTCACCGTATGTTAACCCGATTGTGATAGTAAAGAAAAGCAATGGAGAATTGAGATTATGTTTAGATGCCAGGAATATCAACCAGCACACTGTATCACAATATGAATCACCTCTAAACATCGAGGCCATTTTTGGAAGAATCACCGGGTCACACATATTTTCGAAAATTGACTTAAAACACAGTTTTTGGTTGATACCGTTAGCTGAAAAGTGTAGAAACTACACCGCTTTTTCTATTGATGGTATTGTCTACCGGTTTAAGGTAGTGCCATTTGGATTGCAGAGTGCTTGTGCTGCACTCGTCCGAGCTCTACATACCATTTTGAATCGCCATGAAGATTTCATAGTTCATTATATCGATGATTTATTAATTTTTTCACAAGATACTCAGAGTCATCTGGAACACATAGAAATAATTCTGAAAGAATTGGACACAGCGGGATTGAAATTAAACATTGAAAAATGTCAATTTTTTCAAAAAGAAGTCATTTATTTGGGTTTTCAATTGGACACCAAAACAGTAAGATTAGCCGAAGACAGAGTCAAGCTCATAGATGAATACCCAAGACCAACGAATTTGAAAACATTGAGAGGTTTTCTTGGCACGATAAATTATTTTAAAAAGCTGATTCCCGATTTGAGCCAAAAGGAAATCCCTCTGATAAAATTGCTTAAAAAAGGAATAAAATGGAATTGGAAAGAAGAACAGGAGGAAGCTTTCGAAACATTAAAACGAGAATTCGCAAAAGGAACGAAAATATACCACCCCATTTACAATTTACCTTTTATACTCCGAACTGATGCGTCCATACAAAAATTTGCAGGAGTTCTGTCTCAAATACAAAACGACCAAGAAGTGCCGATATGTTTTATATCTCGAGTGACTAAAACACATGAGAGAAAATATAGTGTTACAGAATTGGAGTTTGCCAGTGTACTATATTGCGTAAACAAATTGAGGTTTTACTTATTGGGAGCAAAATTCACAATCGAAACAGACCATGCAGCTTTAGTACATATCATGAAGAATAGATTAGTAAATAATAGAATACATAGAGGCATTCTATTATTACAGGAGTATGATTTTGAGTTCCGATATATAAAAGGAAAAGACAACATAATAGCCGACGCTCTAACACGGGATGAGGACAGCGGAAAAAAGGAAACAATTACTCTACAGGTGGGACTAAATAGATTAATACAAGAAGAAGGGATATATTCGTTAAATGAGATAAGGACAAACCAGGAAGACCTAGAGGAAAGAGAGAAAAGAAGAGCGGAAGCAGAAAATAACATATATTTTAAGAGAATAGACGGAAAGGAACTATATTTAGTGACACAGACATTGGCCGAAAAGATAATAAAGAAATTACATGAGGACAATGGGCATATCGGTAGCAGAAAAGTTTGGCTCGTTTTTAGGGAAAATTACATAAGCCGACAGGATTACCGCATTGCAAAGGAAATTACCCAGAAGTGCGATGTATGTCAAAAATATAAGAGTCGGAATTTCAAAAACGAAAATGTTGCCAAAAATATTGAAGCCCGAAACAAACTAGACATTGTAGCAATAGATATGTTAAGCGATCTAATTATGACCACTAAAAGGAACAAACATATTCTGGTAATGGTGGATGTGTTTTCAAAATACGTAAAATTATATAGTTGCCGCACCACAAAGGGGGAAGAAATATTAAGAAAAATAGACAATTTTATAGCCATAGTAGGAACACCAAAAAAGATTCTACTGGACAATGCAACGTATTTCCGAAATGATCGTTTCAAGGGACAACTTCGAGAACGAGGAATAGAGACAAATTTTGTCAGCATCAGGCATCCACAGAGTAATCCTTCGGAACGATTCATACAGGAAGTGACGAAATTTCTTCGCATTGCAACAGATGGTCAACATCGCCACTGGGACAGGAAAATGGTGGAAATAGAAAGGTATCTAAATACAATTCCGAGCACAGTAACAAAAGAGACCCCAGAATACATCATGAAGGGTGTACTGCCGATAAGGCCATGGGAAGACCAAGAGCCAAAAGAATATCAACAGGTGATTGAAACCGTACAGAGAAGATTACGGCGAAGCAACGAAAAATATATCCAAAGACAGGAACAAAATAGAAAAAGAAGACCAGTGACTTTCCAAAAGGGTGAAAAAGTACTCGTGAGGGCATTACGAGTATCAAATCTTCCTGGGGGCATTTGCGCAAAGTTAATGCCTGTTTTCGAAGGCCCGTATATCGTGAATAATGAAAATGGGATAAATAGTTATGAGTTGAGGCACAGGAACTCGGAAAAGATCCGAGGAATTTATAATATTCACGATGTATACAAATATCACGAATAAAAGACCGAATTACATGAAGTAGATAGTAAGTTAGGATATAAGACGTAGATTAAAGTAAGGAAATATACAGGGAGTTGGTTTTGCCTCGAGAAAATTTATTTAAAAATGCAGATAAATTTTATCGAATACAAGGCGGGGATTTGTTATATTTCTATTTGATATGAAAATTAAAATTTGATAATTATAGACAAAATTCAATTTAATATAAAATATTTTCAATTTTCTCAACCACGGGCATATAAATTTAGAACAACCTGTATACAACAAATTGTTATATTTAATTTTAAGAAGTGATTAAATAAGACTCAAGTGAAATCGTTAATAGGTCATTATCGTTGTTCGCGGAAGGATCGGTCATTAGCCGATGCTAATTAAGACTAAGTGGAAATAGAGAATAGGTCATTAAAATTTGTATATAGTAGAAAGTAATTTTAGAATGGGAATTAACTATTTTCTTTGAAATCCATTAAGCATATTTAGAAAGTTTAAAAATTGGTTTTGAGGAATACTGCGAATGAGAGTTGGTGGTGGAAGTTTGATTTGTGAATCTGGAAGGGATATTTAGAAAGTAGGGGAATGAATGACAAATAGAGAGCAGAATGTTTTGAGCTGTCGAGAAGTGAAGTCGAGTAGTAGACGGTAGTGTACGGAGAGTGAGAAAGCCGGTGTAGTTCCGTGAGTGTGGAGTATCTATCGTAGAACGAGAGGTAGGCCAGGTTGAGAGTAAAAGAACCTCCTTGAGCCAAGAGTTCCCGGTAGCTGATTGCAGTTTCGAAAAAGGTAGAACACAGCATCACGACAGAAGCAGGAAACGAGAGCTATACGAGCTAGTTTCAGAGGAGAACATTACTGGAAGCCAGGACGAGGTTTTGATTGCAGCCAAGGATAGCAGGAAACGGGTCTTGTGTGAAGACATTCTCAGTGCACCAGAAAAAGGTCAGTCTCATTTGTTTGGACATGAATGTATGGGTTTTTCGTAGTAAATACCACATTTAAAATTGAAAAAACATAATCAATAATATCAGAAAAGCTTCATCAAACTTAAATAGAATTGTTGCTGATAAATCATAATAGTTAAATGTTAATAAAAACTTTCAATTTGGAAATCAAAAGGAAATAAGATTCCCATGTATAAATGTTATGTTTAAGAATAATAAGATATAGCAAATATTAAGCAGTGATTGCCATTTAAATAAATAAACAATATTTTGATTACAATTGTAACCCATATGTGTTATTATTTTACTCTTTTCTTTCCTATCCCGATTAGGAACCATTAAGAAATACTTAGAAGCCACGTATGTAAGTAATTAATTTTATAAAAAGCCCTGAGATTGAAAACATATTGATATGTGATCTGGTAAATTAATTAGATTATTATTAATGCATTGATTAAATTAAATGACATATAAAAATATTATCTCATATCAATAATCAAGATCACAACAATATATATATATATATATATATATATATATATATATATATATATATATATATATATATATATATATATATATATATATATATATCCTGGTTAACATCCAGGCATCTTTGGCACATGATATTAAGTGCAAATAGTGCTTCCCTTGTTCCAAGCCCGTTTCGAAACCCGAACTGAGTATCACTGATGTCAGCGTCTAGTTTTTTGTGAATTCTTGTATGTATCACTTTAAGAAATACTTTTAGTGTGTGCCCCATTAAGCTTATTGTGCGATGGTCGGTGCACAGTTTTGCGTTTGTTTTCTTTGGAAGGATACAATATTATATTTTAAATTAAAATAATTATTTTAATACTTTAGGATGATCATTTCATTTTTGTTTGCAGAGTGTCAACATTCTCTCTAAACAATACAAGCACGTAGATGACGTTGATCTTCTTATCGGTGGACTTTTGGAAAAACCGTTACAGGGATCTCTTGTAGGGCAAACATTTTCTTGCATGCTTGCTGATCAGTTTGTGAGAAGCAGACGAGGAGATCGCTACTTTTATCTGAATTCGCAGCAACCGAAGCCATTTACTCACTTACAATTGTCTCAAATCAAGAAAATCACGTTAGCTAGAATATTTTGTGATAACTCAGATATAGCAACCATTCAGCCAAATGTTTTTGAAAAAGTTAGCTCAAGGTGAGTACATATTAGTATTAATTATTAATATTAACAAGAATAATAATGATGGTGATGATAATGATAAAACTGAATTGATTAATATGTTATGTCTCCTTTCTTGTGTAACAAAACAATGACTGCATTGTTCCATTGAGAAGGGGTTTTTCCTTGGTAGATACATTCGGTGAAAAGTTTGGCCAAAGCCTGGATAAGTTTATTTCCACCTTGTTTGATTGCCTAGATCACTACTCTGTCGTCTCCAGGGGATTGGTTATTTTTCATTTCTGAAAGTGTCTTTTTGACTTCGTATGGTGTTACTTCTGGTGTTCTGGTGTTCAAATTGGAATATCGGGGGTATATTATGAGAAATGAGCAGAGATACGGCTTGTTATATTCATTCGTTCTTCAGAAAAAAATATATGAAAAAAGAAGACCAGGGAAAAGAAGCATTTTTTCGTACCAAAACCTGAGGACTATTTCGAATAGTTGCTAGCAAAGTAAGCATATCTATGTTAATCATTAACATCCGAAAGGATAGACACTATAAGAAGGAGAAGAGGTTACTATGTTATTATAAATCAATTATAAGTATCCTAAATTTTAATATAAAATGATGTCATTCCAATATAGGTCTGGATCCCGCGTATGAAAAAAAAGTTGATTAATAGCAAGCTGAAAATTTGTTAATAGCTTAAGGGTGTCTAGTCATTTAAACTTGGATGTATGGGAACACTGGAACAGGGGAACTTTTAATTGTGGAACAGGTTAAAAATTTGGAACGGTCAGGCCACGAAAACGGCACATGTATTTTGTCCGACAGAACAGACTTAAACTCTCCGAACAGAGATTAAACTCTCATGCAAAAATCAGACTGCTATTTATTACCAAATGGGCGTTTTAAAGAGTGGAACATGTAGAATATGTCAATTGACAGGAATTATGACAGGTAATAAATAGCAGTCTGATTTTTGCATGAGAGTTTAATCTCTGTTCGGAGAGTTTAAGTCTGTTCTGTCGGACAAAATAAATGTGCCGTTTTCGTGGTCTGACCGTTCCAAATTTTTAACCTGTTCCACAATTAAAACTGCCCCTGTTCCAGTGTTCCCATATATCAAAGTTTATCCGACTAGACACCGTTAAGCTATTAATAAATTTTCAGCTTGCTATTAATAAATTTTCAGCTTGCTATTAATCAACTTTTTTTTCATACGCGGGATCCAGACCTAATAGTAGGTGCCTCATATTACTTAATAACAATAGTCTCTCTTTATACCGCTAACTAATTTGAGATTTAATTTAAGATTATAGCAGGGTAGTCTTCTATCTCTAGGGTCTACGGTATACAAAGAAGCGGCCAGTACTACGCTTCGACCGCTTATTATTATCACTTTATTCAAGCTGAGTTGTTGACCTCGGGCCTTTAGATATTTTAAATATATCTAGAGAGTAAAACCCATTTATCTGCAACCGCGAAGAAAAGACACGACAGACGTTCGTTCATGCGATTCATGCAGTACAAGTGACCTTGAGGGTTTTAGTTAAATCTGTTCAGTTATACATGTTTCCGCGAGTTCTGGGGACCGATCTTACCTATTTAGAAAACGGGCTCAGTTGTGCAAATGTACAGGGTGTCCCAATAAGAATGGCTCTCGACCATATCTCAGGAACCGTTTATAGTACAGCTTTGGAAAAAAATATTTATAACAAAAGTTGATTCGGGAAAAGCCTGGAAATTATTTTCATAACTGTAAGTCCACCGCTAGAGGGCGTTATTGAATATCAAAAATTACAAAAATTAAAAAATCAAAATTTTACAAAATTTGCCTAATGAAAGTGCACTGGAAATCCGATCATCATATTCTTCATAAAATTCTGTGCATATTTGATTTCACAAGTTTAAGTCTACTTTTGCAAATAAGTGGTGGGGGTGAGTGGGAACTCACCAAATGGCTGTAAGTCCGGTTCTGATAAATCGATTTTGTCAAACTTGGTCTTGTTTTAAACAGCTCTTTATCGCCAATGTAAAAGTTATAATTGCGAAACAGTCTAATATAGTCCTGTGGCCAGGGGGAGTACAACGGCCTCCTTTATTCAGATGTACTTACCCAAGTTTTTTTTTTATGTATTTTGACCCGTAGAACACGAATTTTTTGAGTAACAGTTGGTCCGGATGTCGATAAGATTGTTCTAAACAAAGACTTGAGCAATTACATAACAGCGACTTCTCGCAAAACAAAACATTTTTTTTGTATTTTTTGGGTCATTCTAAGCAAAAAATGTTCTGAGGACAAGTTTTTTCGTAGGGTGCATAGTTTTCAAGATAAACGCCGTTGAACATAAAAAAAATCAAAAAATTGCAATGTTTGACCCTGAATAACTTTTGATTAAAAAAGAAAATAGCAATTCTGCTGGCCGCATTTAAAAGTTCAAGTCAAATTATATCGGTTTTAATTACAGTGGAATCCCGATAAGTCGGCCCTCGATAACCCGGAAGTCCGTCTAACATGGACCGATTTTCCTCAGACAAATCAAACATTTTTTCACTTTGACTGAGTTTTTTACCAAGAAATAAATAATACTGTATACAACTGTACGTAATTTAGATGTACTGTGCATATGTATTTCATGTTTTTGCAATTATAATATGTATTTGTTTATTATTTGTAAGTATGTATTTTACTATGTATGTATTTTACAAGAATATTGGAGATAATGGTTGTAAAGCATACAATAATGGACGATATAAAAACAAAGCAACTAAGATGGTTTGGCCACGTACAACGTATGGAAGAAGACAGATTACCCAAGCAAGTGCTACGATGGGTACCAAAAGGACGGCGGAAAAGAGGAAGACCTAGGAAAAGCTGGATAAAAGGAATCCATAGGGAAATCAGAGAAAGAGGCTTGAACGAAGACATGTGCTACGATCGAGAGCAATGGCGATTGGGAATCGGAAGACGTCGTAGAACGTTATGAACCGATTATATATATATATATATATATATATATATATATATATATATATATATATATATATATATATATATATATATATATGTATTTCACTAATTTTTACCATATTCTCCGACTAACCCGGATTTTCGATAACCCAGATCGGCCGCAGTCCCGATTAATCCGAGTTATCGAGGTTCCACTGTATTTGCATTGCTAAAAATTTATTTTTTTATTGTTAAACACACATTTTATTGCTATACACACATAGTGTTTGAGTGATGTTTTCAATGATCTCCCATTTAAAATCGAACGGGTAGGTAGAGTAGGTACAAGTGCAAGCGAGACAGTTTCTACGTAGCATGCATTAAAACGCATGTATTGTCCACGGGAAACACTATGTGTTTATAGCTTTCTTTAACAATAAAAACATAAATTTTTAGCAATGCAAATAACAAAACCGATATAATTTGACTTAAAGTTTCAAAGACCGTAAGCAGAATTGCTATTTTCTTTTTATTTCAATACCATAATATGTTGACCAATTTGTAGTTTTAAAGACATCTTCCAGGGCTAGATTAAAAAGCTTGGTGATATTACGTCTCCTTGTCTAATCTCACTTCCATGGGAATGGGAAGAATATAATATTCGCCTAGTTGTAGATGTTATGTACTATCATAGTTACGTTTTCATATATTATAAACGATTATAATTCATTAAATTAGGGTGAATATGGAATACTAATTAAATATTTTATGAAACTCCTCCAGTTAACAAATTACAAATGACCATGTAATGATGTAATCTGTTTGTTATGTTGAACACGATATTATAATAAGTTGTGAAATTTTTAAACGCCTGCATTCTTAGCTTTTGGCGAAAACATTAGCTTTAACGATAATACCAAGTCAAAATATCATTATTTCTAAATAGCGACTACAAAAAAATAGCAGCCCTACTTTGCAATTTAAATAGAATTGCAAATCATATACAAGAGCAAAACAAAACTGCCATAAAGAATTTTGTACGTGACATATTGAGTATTCAAAGTTGTTGTTATGTCGAAATTGCATCTATTGTTCTATTTTATTTTTGTAGTAACAAGTTAATGAACTGCAACACCAGTGATCAAATTCCCAAACTGGATCTTAGCGTCTGGACTGATTCAAGAAGAAAATAAATAATTTTTTATTAATGTAAGACTGACTGACTATTAGTTACTTAAATTTTAGTGTAAGTGTAGAAAGAACTTATAAAATTACCTTTTATCATTAAAATATTTTATAAAAACTCTATATACTTTTATTTTTTCCGATAATAGGACCTATATTATAGTATTTTATTATAAAATTCTTGTAATCATGATAACAACGAATATAGACGCATAATATGCTGAAATTAGCAACATCATTATGGCGATTATTAACACATTCTTTAAAAAAAAAGAAAGTTAACTTATCACCTACAAAAGTGGACAAAATCAGTCTACACTCTGTTTCAAACGGGGTAAGAACAGAACAAGTGGGTCGCGTTGGAGGTAGAGGTGGCGGTCGCGGTCGATGTCGACATCCATGTAAAACAAACACATTGTGGTGAATGGAAGAGAACAGAGCAGGTAAGTCGCGGTGGAGATTTAGCGCGATGCCATCCAGGAGGTTTACATCGATGCGTTTGAAAATCAAATGAGTTTGTTTTTACATAGATGCCTACTGCGATGCTTCCCTGTAATTCATGCGTTCAAGCCCAATTTGTCATTCCGCTGCCATTTCGTGCGCTACGGTACTAGAGTTCCTACCTATAATCTCCTTTGAGTATTCAGTTCATTTTTGAATTTCAAGCGCTAAATATGAAAGAAGATCTGATAGCAATTGTGCAGCTCACTTCCGTATTATGGGACAAGACCCGGATGCACTGTAGGGTATACTAACTACCAGTTACCACTTTTGTAAACAAAATTTCATCATACTACTTCACTTGGTAGTGGTCCTAGCTCGACTGAGCAGCGCAGGTAACCTCCTTGCTATGTGCTGTCGACATCGACCGCGACTTAACTAGTAGCATCCACCACGATCTTCACCTCCACCGCGACCCACTTGTTCTGTTCGTACCCTTAGAATCACTACGGTTGTAAATTGCAAGCGGGTTTGCCATTATGTGAATTATCATAAATAAATCCTCCTTCAGTATTCCACAACCGTTAACAGCGATAATCCTCTACAAGTACCTGCCAAATACTAGCTTTCACGGCCGATGCCGTGAAGAGCGGCAAAGTTGTCAAGAAGATTCTCACTTATTATTTATTGGGGGGTACCCTTCGGACACTGAATCTCATGTCTGAAATATGCTGTAGATAGAAAATTTCATGATAAGCAAAGAAGATATACGTGAATATAAGGACTGCAAGGTAATAGTTAGCGCGAGCAAACAAAATAAACGAAGGGAATCATTTGCAAATCATTTCCATATTCAATCGATGGTCATTACCGGTAAATTTATTCAGGATACTGGGAGGGAATTGATAGGTTTGAATATGGACTGAAGGTAAGACAATGATTTTCCCTGTATGATATTAGGAGATAAACCAAGGCTCGCGTGGGCAGGGATGCATCCATGAAGTAGATTTGTCACCTATCGGGATCATAGATGGGTATCTACCCGCTACCATTATAGACAACACGATAGGGTAGGTATAACAGATCAACGGAAGCATGAAAAGAAAATAAAAACTCAGAAGTAATAAACGAAATAAAAATATATCATACATATAACTACATCAAAGGAGTGGACAAATCATTACACACAATTCTTCTTCAAAAATGAATAACCATTTTCAATTTCGTTGCAACACGAAACTACAGCCACATCATTATTCTAGTTCAATCAGAGAGTGCAGCAAGCACCTCTACCGGTTTCGAAACTTAGTCTCTCATCAGGAGGCACATACGCTGCTCTCTCTGACCCAACTAGGACAACGAAATGGCAGGGATGCCCTAGCGGCAACTGCTAGCAAAAGACTAAGTTTTCAATCTAATAGCACCTAAAACAACACCAAAAAATGATACTCTACATCCTACCAGATTGAAAACAATGGGAACCTTCTCTGGTAACACCTCCGAGGTTTCTACAATTTGCAAGCCATAACGGATGCTGAGACTAAGGAAGATGAGGGAATTTTACATTTTATAATTCACGTCCCATCTGCTCAGCGCGGTAAAGTTCCAACGAGAATGGTTCCCTTCGTACTCCAATCAGAGTAAACATGTAAATCAAAAATGAATAACCGTTTTCAATTTCGTTGCAACACAAAACTACAGCCGCATCATTATTCCAGTTCAATCAGAGAGTGCAGCAAGCACCTCTACCGGTTTCGAAACTTATTAGTCTCTCAGCAGGAGAGACATATGCTGACTCTGACCCTCTCACTCTCTCTGACCCAACTAGAACCAACCCCGGCGTGCAGTCACGGATTGCAACGAACGAAATGGCAGGGATGCGGCTGTAGTTTCGTGTTGCAACGAAATTTAAAATGGTTATTCATTTTTGATTTACATGTTTACTCTGATTGGAGTACGAAGGGAACCATTCTCGTTGAAACTTTACCGCGCTGAGCAGATGGAACGTGAATTATAAATTGTAAAATTCCCTCATCTTCCTTAGTTTCAGCATCCGGTATGGCTTGCAAATTGTAGAAGCCTCGGAGGTATTACCAGAGAAGGTTCCCATTGTTTTCAATCTGGTAGGAAGTAGAGTAACATTTTTTGGTATTGTTTTATTTTATGTCCTATTAGATTGAAAACTTAGTCTTTTACAATTATTCTTTTTCTTCAGGTGCGAATCCACTAATGGATGTTAGCGGTCAGATTTTCCATTAACTCTCTGTTTCTTGCAATGTGTTTCAGAGATTGTATGTCGTTAATCCCTGTCCATTGCCTGTTGGAACCAGGACATTTTCTTGCGCTCTATTCCTCTCTTGCCTTCAATTTTACCTTCGATTATAAGTTGAGGGAACTGGTATTTATCGTTTCGCATGATGTGACCCAGATACGCCGTTTTCCTTTTCTTGATTGTTTCGAAAAGTTGGCGTTCTTGGTTGATTCTCTTAAGGATATCTATATTTGTGACTTTCGCCGTCCATGGTATCTTTAGGATACGACGATAAAGCCACATTTCGAAGGCTTATAATCTGTTTATATCCCTCGTTTTTGAGTGTCCAGCACTTTATGCCATATAGTAGCACCGACCATACCTAGCACTTAGTAAACCTTAGTCTCAGTTGAAGATCGAACTCTGAACAGATTAGTATCTTCCTGAATTTTACGAAAGCTTTTCGTGCTTGCTCTATGCGACATTTTACTTCCCTGTCCGATGCCGTCTTTAAAAAGCCACGTTCCCAGGTATTAAATTTGCTCACTCTTTCAATGGACTTGGTATTCAGTGTTATGGTGGAGTTTTAAAGAGCATCCAATTTTCTGGATATGATCATGAATTTGGTCTTTTTGGTATTAATCTCTAATCCCATTCGCTTACTGCATTCTCCGATTATAGTGACAAGTTTTTGAAGATCGACTATGTTGTCAAAAATTAAGACACCATCACTAGCATATCGTATATGTTGTTGATCAATACTCCATTCACTTTGATTCCCATCTCTGCATCTTCCAAAGACTCTTGAAATATGGCCCCCTAATAAATGTTAAATAAAAGAGGGGAAGCACACATCCCTGCCGAACACCCCTTCTTATATGTATGGGTTTGGATGTAGAATTGTCTATTTTTAATTGTGCTGTTTGATACCAGTACAAGTTTCAATGCATCTTATGTCTTTTTGGTCTATATCAACTTTCTTAATCTAAAAATCAGAAGAACACGTCCTTCCTCTGATCGTAACAATTTTGGACCATCACCTGTGTTGCTACTATTGCTTCTCTTGCTCCTAAACCTTGCCTAAACCCGAACTGAGAATCACTAATGTACTATTCACATTTTTTGTATAATCTTTGATGTATTATTTTTAAGAATATCTTTAAAGTGTGACTCATCAGGCTAATGAGTTTGTGATCCTCACATCTTTTTGCATTGGCTTTCTTGGGTAAGGGAATAAACGTAGAGCGTAACCACTGTTGAGGATAGCAACCAGTTTCATAAATAAATTCAAATATTTTATGTAGTGCTGAAATTCCCCTTTCATCCAGTAGTTTGAGTATTTCTGAAGGTATTTCATCTGGTCCAGGTGCCTTATTGGTTTTCGAATTTAATATTGCCTTTTCTATCATTCTATCACCTCTTTAGTGATTGAAGGGCCAGTCAGTACACACAATTATTGCAGGGGAATAGACCTGACCTGACCAGAGTATATCTCACAAGACCCTGTGACAATAATAGCGGAGGAAGCCGAAATTCTAAAGGAAGGTAAGTATACCTAAAGCAATAAAAAAGTCAAAAATAACAAAGCACCAGGACCAGGAAAAATAAAAATGGAACCGCTGAAATATGTAGGCGTAAGGATCAAGGATCGTATCCTTTATACGAGTGTTGTCCAATAAAATTGAAGCTGGAAAGGATATTTCAGATGAATGGAATCGATCATACATGTCCTCTACTTTCAAAAAAGGCGACAAAGGGTTAACAAATAACTATAGAGGGATCAGTGTAATGCATTCAATAGCAAGAATCTTTTCCACAGTTATAAAAGAAATAATAGAACAGCGCATGCACCATTATGGCGATAAACAAGGCGGATTCCGAAAAATCAGATCATGTCTAGATGATATATTCATCATGAGACAAGTGATAGAAAAGAACAAAGAGAAAAATATTGAAGCACATATGACCTTTATCGACTTGAAGAAAACATGATAGCGTGCTCGCGAAATAACTGGGAAGCAATGAGAAGAATACATATCAGAGAGAAATAGGTGGATATAATACAAAGACTGTATAAAGAAACACGGGGGCAAATAAAGTTAAGCAATGAAATAACGAAAAAAAATCATCGCAACAAAAGGCCTGAAACAAAGATGTGTTCTATCACTTACACTTTTCAACATATACTTAGATCAGGCTTTGAAAAGATGGTATAGAAAATGTGGAACAATGGGCAAACCAGTACAAGGGAATATATTCTTAGATTAACGAAGACGATTTCGTTAATCTAAGAATATATTACATTCACTACTTTTGGCCGATGACCAAAAGTCATTTTTGCACAAGAATGGAGGAAATGGAATATATGATAAGGAAATTAAAGGAAGAGTATGAGCTATGCTATAGAGGGGATCAAGATAAATATGTGTAAGAGCGAACACTGTATTAGATCCGAGGTTGCAGATTTGAAATTAAGTTTAGAAGATACTATTAAGAGCAAACAGTAGCGATCAACAGGTAGCAACAAACGCGTTCCAAGATTGCGGCTCTAAGTTTGACTATTTTGTCGAGATATTTGGCACACATATTCGTAATATAATGAAGAATGGCGGTACATAGCCCAATTTCAGAAATATGTTAGTATGTGGAAATAACTCTATAACTAAATAAAATATTGAAAAAAGGAGCCTGTACCGCCATTAAGAAAGACAAAAAATACATTTTCTTCAAATAAACTTTTTTATCCCGTGCCTTGATTTTGTGTCATATTGGAACTACTAAAAATCGATTTTTTTATCACCAGAAATCGAACGTCACTGACTTGGCAACATTTCGCGCCTATGTGTAGGGGAGAGTTGGACAAAACGGGTACCATTCTTGTTTATTTTTATTACGGAAAAAATGTTAAAGAAATTACCATATTATTATTTTTTATAGGTATAACATTTATTGAAGCACAAAAAAAGCATATGTTTAGCTATTTTTAATGACTGGAAAATAGTAAAAAAATATATTTATTAAAGTCCTGCACATCCCGTTTTAGCATTCCACGGTTGGATAAAACGGGATAGGTTCACAATATTTAATTTTTTGCATAAAATTATCTAAAAAGTATATTTAAGTAGATATAAGACTGCAAAGTAAAATTTACCTTTGAAAAAACAATATCTTCAGTAGTCAGAAACTTAAAAAATAGGCCTTTTTATGTTTTATTGCAAAATGGGAAATAAGGCCTTTTATTTAGGACTAGGTACCTATATCAGAACAAAAGTCACATAAAAATATGTTGTTCTTTTCTGCAGTATGAGAACACGCTTTATTGCTATTTAAAAAATTAATAGGCCAACAAATAAATAGGTGGATAAAACGGGGCATAAAAACTGTATCCCATTTTATCCAACTTATAAGTGTCCCGTTTTGTCCAACTCAGACAATTTTCAAAACAAAAATGGCTCCTGTCTACACGTGAAAGTAAAATTAGATATATGTACTACACATGAGAATATTCGTTAATGAGTGCTTAATTTGATAGTCACCGGAATTATATGTTTAGATATGTAGGCAATATAATGTAGAAAACAACGCACTTAAAAGTACAAAGTATCAAAAAAATAGAGTCAAACAATTCTAAACACAACAACTCTTCATCAAATAATGGCATCGAGGTAAAACGAACTGAGAATGTTAAAATGACGACTGAGAACAAGTTTTCGTCTTTGTCCGATTGATAGCAGCACTAGTTGGGTCTCTAGGCTAGGTATCCCGTTTTATCCGACTATCCCGTTTTATCCAACTCTCCCCTATAAAAATTATTGTTTTTGATCACGGTTATTAGAATTTATTACGGTTGTCTTGACCGACGGTGGTGGGGAGACTTATATTTTTGACTTTACGTCACAAGAATACACAATCCCATATTTTTAAATGATTTTCTATATATGAATGTGTGTTATTGTATATGTGTACAAAACGGCGAACTCATAATGGGAAATAGCCGAATAAGAAGAAAAAGGATGAAGTGGAAGGAAGCGAGTGGTATATTGTGTGACAGGAAGATTCCAATGAAACTGAAGGGAAAATTCTATAAAACTGCCAAAAGAATGATTGACGGGGTTGTAGGTCAATTGCTCGAATGTAATTGCTCGAAAATCAATTGCTCGACATGAAAATTGCTCGAAATACAAATTGCTCGAATAAAAAAGAGAATTTTATATCTAAAATATTTTTTATTCACAATAATGCAAAATAATAATAATACATACCCAACAAAGAAACATTGGTGTAAGCATGTGAATGGGTATTTAATGATTTTAATCTTTCCCTAATACCTGGAAATTATTATAATCCCAAAGATATTTTAGATTTGTAATAAATACTTTTTCAGCATAAATTAATATACGATTATATACGTGGAATATAATATCACATAATTTGCCTGTGTCCCTAGCGGCGGGATACGGGCAACAATACATTGGCTTATAGGGCAGTCCTTACACTAGGGATCCTGGCCTATACAGAAAAATGCAGGCGGGTGTGGGGTAATACTGCACTTTGGCTGCATTGGTGGTGTATTGGCTAAACGTGCAGGGCAGGGTATGGTGCTGATAGAAAAAGCATTCTGGCATCAAATATCCAAACAAAATCTTTTCAGGCCATAATAATGAGAAGATCTTCTCCAGTGATATAAAAAATTTATACTGAAATGATGGCATCACCTGAGGTAAAATGTGCCAGAAGTAAAATGAGCCTCCGTTCGGATTTCCGGGTGAGGACTATCTCAGGGGGAACACCATTGCAGGTTAGAAAAATCAGGATAGGGTTGTGGAATCTTGGTAGTCTTACAGGTAAGAGTCTGGAGTTAGTGGATGCGCTCAAACGAAGGAGAGTTCAAATTGCTTGCATTCAAGAAACTAGGTGGAAAGGACAAAGGGCAAAAGAACTAGGTGAAGGATACAAATCGTGGTATGCATGGAGTAGTAACACTAGAAATGGAGGTATAATTGCTGATAGTGAAATGAAATATAACGTAGTGGAAGTTGTAAGAACGAGTGATAGAATGATGTCAGTGAAATTTGTAATTGATAAAGAGGTATTGAATGTTGTGTGTGTATGCCCCTCAAGCAGGTGAGAATGAAAGAAGAGCTTTCTACGACCAATTAGTAGACGTTCTGACTGATATTTCGTCAGAGGAGAAAGTTATAATAGGAGGTGATTTCAATGCACATGTGGGCCAAGCCAAGGCAGGATACGAAGCAATACATGGGGGATTAGGCTTTGGAACTACAAATGAAGCTGGAGATGATATGCTTGAATTAGCAACAGCACTAGATATGGTGATTGTTAACACATTCTTTAAAAAGAGAGAAACTCAACTTATTACGTACAAAAGTGGACAACATCAATCCCAAATAGACTATTTCATGATAAGGAAAGAAGACATACGTGAATTCAAGGTCTGCAAGGTAATAGTTAGTGAGACAGTAAGCCAACAACATAAGCTGCTTGTTCTGGACATCGAAGTAAAAAGTGAAACTAAACCAAAATATCGGAGAGGACCACAAAAAATCAAGTGGCGGATGCTAAAAGATGAGAAAGGTCTATTCAGGGAAAGAATAGTAGAGAAAATATTTTGGAACATAAAAAGAAGCCCTACTACAATTTGGAGAAAAATGGCCAGTAGTATAAGAGAAACTGCTATTGAAATACTGGAGAAAACGTCAGGAAAAAAGTTTGAGGATATAGAGACTTGGTGGTGGTCAAACGAAGTTTAAAGAAAAATAAAAGAGAAGGGAAAATTATATAAAAAGTGGCAAGAAACCAGATCCAACACAGATCTTCAAAAGTATATGGTCGCGAAAAAGGAAGCGAAAGTAGCAGTAGCAAAAGCTAAAGCAGAAGCGTATTCAAACATATACTATCAACTTGATACCAGGGAAGGCGAAACAAAGATATATAAAATAGCCAAACAGAGAGCAAAGAAAGCAAAAGATTTTAATCAGATTAGATGTATCCGAGATGAAAATAATAAAATACTAGTTCACGAAAAGGATGTCAAAAAGAGATGGAGAAAGTACTTTGACAGCTTATTAAATGAAGAATTTGACAGACAGCCTGTGGAGTCAACGGAGACAGTAGCAGCAATGGTCACCAAAATAACAAACGAGGAAGTGGCTCAAGCGCTTCAAAAAATAAAGAAAGGAAAAGCAGTAGGACCAGATGATATTCCTGGGGAAGTATGGAAAGCATTGGGAGAGACAGGAACAAGGTGGCTAGCAGGTTTGTTTAATAGAATTATGGAAGTTGGACAAATGCCAGACGAATGGAGAAGCAGTATACTAGTACCTGTCTACAAAAACAAGGGAGATATACAGCAGTGTACAAACTACAGGGCTATAAAACTGCTTATCCACACCATGAAAATATGGAAGAGAGTAATTGATATACGGATACGTGAAGAGACCAACATATCCGAGAATCAATTTGGCTTTATGCAGGGCAGATCAACAACAGACGCAATTTTTATTATAAGGCAGTTGATGGAAAAATACAGGAGTAAAGAAACAAACGCTCATAGGGTATTCGTTGATCTTGAGAAAGCATAATATGATAGAGTTCCTCGAGAGATTCTGTGGTGGGCACTCAATAAGAAAGGAGTCCCTGGTGCATATGTAAAGATTGTGAGGCATATGTATGAGGGAGTAACGACTAGTGTTAGGACAGGTGTGGGAGAGACTGATAAATTTCATGTGAAAGTAGGATTGCACCAAGGCACGGTGCTTAGTCCGTATTTATTCTCATTAGTTTTAGACCAGATAACAGCGAAACTAGAGGGTAACATTCCATGGTGCTTAATGTATGCTGATTATGTCGTGTTAGTAGGAAATATTGAAAGAGACTTAGAACAAAAACTGGAACAGTGGACACGAGCTTTGGAGGAAAAAGGTTTAAATCTTAGTAGGACAACGACAGAGTATTTGCAATGTTCATTTAAAGATGGAGTTACTACAAATAACATGGTATCTTTGAATGGTGAACTGATTGTAAAAAGCAATAGATTTAAGTGCCTGGGATCGGTATTACAGAGTAATGGAGAAATAGATGGAGATGCATGCAGTAGAATTAGGGCTGGATGGATGAAGTGGAAGGAAGCGAGTGGTGTGTTGTGTGACAGAAAAGTTCCAATGAAGCTGAAAGGAAAATTCTATAAAATAGTTATTAGACCGGCTATGATGTACGGAACTGAATGTTGGGCAGTGAAAAAGAAAGAGGAACAACGAATGCATGTGACGGAGATGAGAATGCTTAGATGGATGAGTGGAGTGACAAGAAAGGATAAAATTAAAAATGAGTATATTAGGGGAAGTCTAGGTGTGGCACCAATTGATGCCAAAATGAGAGAGCATAGGTTGAGATGGTTTGGTCATGTTCAACGTCGAGACGTTAATCATCCAATACGAAGAGTAGCTGAAGTGCAGATTCCTGGAAGGAGTAGTAGAGGAAGACCAAAGAAGACGTGTGGGGAGACGATTAGGCAGGACATGTTGGTAAAGGGGATTAATATTGATATGACCCAGGATAGAATTGTGTGGAGAAATGTAATTAAGGAAGCCGACCCCGCATAGGGATAAGGCAAAGAGAATGATGATGATGATGATCACATAATTTGTCCTATTTCAAGAATCTTTCTTATGTCTATATTTTGTATTATTGTGAATAAATATTTTAGATATATTATTTTCTTTTTTTATTCGAGCAATTTTCATGTCGAGCAATTGATTTTCGAGCACTTGAATTCGAGCAATTCACCTGTTACGGATTGACGGACTGAACTACGGAACGATTTGTTGTATGTACCTATATTATTGTAGGTAGGTAGTGGAGACCTAGGCATACAGGACCACCGGGGCATACAGGACCACCGGGGTATATAGGAACATTGACATTATGATATGATTAATTTTAATTTCGTGCTGAATTTGTTACTGAAGGTTGGCAACTGAAAACCATGCTTCAGTATAGAGTAAATGGACTCAGATAATACAAATAAGTGTCAATTTTATAAGATAATTTGATAATTTAAGGTAAGTTTTCTAATTTTTACTAAACTTTTATGTTATTTTACTACAAAATAGAGTAGATATGCAAAAGCCCACCGCTTTAAATACGTGCAAGTACACATTTCTCACCTTTATGTCACGCATTTTAATCGTTAATCTAACTAATCTTGTGTTGAGGTTATGCTTGGTAATGTTTTTCGTGTGAAATGGGGCAATGAAGACCACCAACGTTGGGGCATATAGGACCGCTGGACCTATATGCCCCTGTACGTTTAACAAAATTGCTTAATGTACAATATCTTTTCAGATGCGGACTTAAAACAACAAAAAGGCTTCGCCCAAATGGGGTAAAGCTACAGCAAACGAGGCTACCATCGCTGTTCAGAATGGCATGAGTTTAAGAGCTGAAACTGAAAAATTGAAGATTTCAAAAACTTGCTTGATACGACGCTTAAAATTAGTAAGGGCTGATAACGGTTCCATTCAGGGACCCTTTTGGGGCAGTTTTAAGCCTGTTTTTAGCGAAGGAGATAAAATTTTAGTAAAACATTTTTTCGATATGCAAGTTACACCACTTGATGTCTGTAGAATTGCTTTTGATTTAGCTGAAAGCTAAGAAACTAACTTAGGACTTACAACTTGCATCTAGGAAGAATTGTTCACGTCAGCATTGCACCAATCTGAAATAATTCGCTCTCCTAGATCTGCCCATCCAAATCAGCAATTTTCTGCAACTTCAACCGGCAGATCTGATAATTATTCTCTTCAACGTGGAACCAGTAAGAGTAAGCAGGCTGATGCAGATATTAATGCTAGTTCTTTTACAGACATACTCCAACTGCTGTCTCCAGAACCCAGCCAATATAAGAAGAAGCACAAAACCAATACCTACTAAAAAGAAGATATCGAAAATTTTGACAAGCACCCCAAATAAAGATGATATTGAGAAACCAAAGCAAATTAGAGCCAAAATAATAAAACCAAAACCATGCAAAGAATTGCTTGTGCCAAAGAAAAAACAGCCTGTGAAGGATTGCAGAGACAGTAGTGAAGATTCAGATTATGACTTTACCTATGTAAATGTTTCAATGAAACTTATAGCTAGAACAATAAGGAAGAGGCCTGAATGGAGTGTCAGCAATGCAATAAATGGGCACATGATGCATGTGCTGGTGTGGAATAAGACGAAGATATGTTTCTATGCGAATT
Organism: Diabrotica virgifera virgifera; assembly: GCF_917563875.1. Lineage (NCBI taxonomy): Eukaryota > Metazoa > Arthropoda > Insecta > Coleoptera > Chrysomelidae > Diabrotica > Diabrotica virgifera. The sequence goes on from NC_065447.1 coordinate 64,930,846, forward strand.
TTGCAAATACTAACTGATGGTCTCGTTTGCCCCCCATACTGGGGTATACAGGACCGGATGTCATTTTCACTTTAACCCATTTGGTCCCACTGTACTCGTCCGAGTACAGCAGCAAAAATGGCCTAGTAGTTACACATCTTGCAAAAGAGTGGTACTCCATGTATATATCCGATTCTATTAGGAAGTGTTCTAATAGATTTTCACAAATTATACCCTCGGAGGCGCTCCTCTTCCTAACCTGTGACGCAGTAATTAGAAGCTAACCTCCATATTTCTGTTGAATCATTGAAGTGTTGCTATTTTGTGGTTTTGATATTATTTATAATTCTTTTAACTTTTATTGTTGGAAGGGTAAGTACTGGTAATATTTATTTATACAGTGTAAGAATTTTTTTATTATTGTTGTTTTTATGTTACAAAATAGACATGTACTCATTTGAGTACAGTGGGTTAGTATAAGATCAAATATGCTTATTTGATTTTTTATTCTTTCATGTTCAATATTTGTATTGGAATTGATTTTCAAGAATTGCGGCCTATGAGTCCCATCGGATTTTATGGAACATAAAACACCCGCTTTAGCTTCAAATGACATAGCGAGTTTCACTCATAGTCATAAGATGTATCGGCAGTAGTTATTCCTCCTAAGGTTGAGTATCAAACTGACAATGAGGACATATATAAGACATATATATATATATATATATATATATATATATATATATATATATATATATATATATATCTTCACCCAAAGCTTTCCGAATGATATTCCTGAAGAAATAGAGAAATAGTTCATTACATGGGTGATGACTCTGACAACGACAAAAAGACAATCTTCCCCTTGCCATTAGAAAAGAAAATTTATTGAAGGGCCAAAATAAAACCAAAGAATCTGACAGGACAGAAGAAATTACTGATATTAGTATGACATCTACAACAGGTTACAAGGGTCGTCTGGATGATAAGAAAGAGTAAATCCGAGGTAAATCTCGTATCGAACTATTTCGAGAAATTTTTTGACAATGCAATTATTGAATACTTATATTACAGAACAGTCAAGTAAATATGCCGGTCAAAATAATAATCATCACTTTATGTAACGCAGGAAGAGATAAAGATATTTCTGGCTATTTCACTTTTTACTGGATACCATATATATGTACGATAGAGCAATTATTGGTGACTAGTGCAATTTCGTGGACCCGTTTCCAAGAAATTTAAAAATACCTACATTAAAAAATCTACTTATTCTAAAAACGACTAGCAGAATTTGTACCAATTAGTCTAAAAATGGATGAAAGCGGTCATTTTCTAAAGAAAATAGACAAACAACTTCGATGTAGCCTATGCCACCAAAGTGCGTTGGACTTATAGTATAAAGTGTGAAGTGACTGTGTTTGAAACGTGATTGTTTTGTACAATTTCATGCTAGTCAGATTATAATACATGATATAACCAAGTACGTATGTACCTACCTATATTGTAAGAAAATAAATCAAACATGAGCTTTCATAAACATCTTTATAGTATTGTAAATAAGGCATATAAAATATTAGGTTTTATTATACGTAATTCTAGGGACTTTGATATTGACACAATTATAAGGCTCTACAATGCCATTGTAAGACCAAATCTAGAATATGCGTCAGTCATATGGTCCCCAACAACAGCTTTTAAAACGGATTTAATTGAAAAGGTTCAAAAGCGTTTTTTAAGATATCTTTATTTCAGAAAATATAGAGTGTACCCTTATATGATCTCATATTATTCAATGCTAAGGTATTTCAAAGTCGAAAGACTCTCTGCTAGAAGGGATCGGCAGTCTGTGATGTTCATATATAATATTGTAAATAATTTTAAGTATAAAAGCTGTGAAATGGTTAATTTTGTACATTTTAAGATACCAAAGATTAGGCTGAGAATTATAGATAGGAAACCTTTTTTTGTATGGAACAGTTTATCTCCTATCAATAATATGCTCAGAGTTTGTAATGAATTTTTAGACCAACATCCAGAACTGGATTTTTTCGATGCAAGTTGTAAAGATATTCAGAAACTTCTGGTGGGCTGGGATAATTTTCAGATGCAATTAGAAGTTATATAACATATAGATCTATATCATATATGTGTGTATATATATATTAGTATCCCGAATGAAGTACGTGCCTCCTAGTGGCGGGATACGGGCAACAATACATTGGCTTATAGGGCAGTCCTTACAGTAGGGATCCTGCCCTATACAGAAAAATGCAGGCGGGTGTGGGGTAATACTGCACTTTGGTTGCATTGGTGGTGTATTGGCTAAACGTGCAGGACAGGGCAGGGTATGGTGCTGATAGAAAAGGCATTCAGGCATCAAATATCCAAAAATCTTTTCAGGCCATAATAATGAAAAGACCTTCTCCAAACGAAATAAAAACTTATACTGAAATGATGGCATCTCCTGAGGTAAAATGTTCCGGAAGTAAAATGAGCCTCCATTCGGATCTCCGGGTGAGGACTATCTCAGGGGGAACACCATTACAGGTTAGAAAAATCAGGATAGGGTCTTGGAATATTGGTAGTCTTACAGGTAAGAGTCTGGAGTTAGTGGATGCGCTCAAACGAAGAAGAGTTCAAATTGCTTGTATTCAAGAAACTAGGTGGAAAGGACAAAGGGCGAAAGAACTAGGTGATGGATATAAATTGTGGTATGTAGGGAGTAGTAACACTAGAAATGGAGTTGGTATAATTGCTGATAGTGAAATGAAAGATAACGTAGTAGAAGTTGTAAGAACGAGTGATAGAATGATGTCAGTGAAATTTGTAATTGATAAAGAGGTATTGAATGTTGTGTGTGTGTATGCTCCTCAAACAGGTCTGGGTGAGAATGAAAGAAGAGCTTTCTATGATCAATTGGGAGACATACTGAGTGATATTCCAGCGGAGGAGAAAGTTATAATAGGAGGTGATTTCAATGCACATGTGGGCCAAGCCAAGACAGGATATGAAACAATACATGGGGGATTAGGCTTTGGAACTAGAAATGAAGCTGGAGATGACATGCTAGAATTAGCAACAGCATTGGATATGGCGATTGTTAACACATTCTTTAAAAAGAGAGAAACTCAACTTATTACCTACAAAAGTGGACAACATCAATCCCAAATAGACTACTTCATGATAAGGAAAGAAGACATACGTGAATGCAAGGACTGCAAGGTAATAGTTAGTGAGACAGTAAGCCAACAACATAAGCTGCTTGTTCTGGACATCGAAGTAAAAAGCGAAACTAAACAAAAATATCGGAGAGGACCACAAAAAATCAAGTGGTGGATGCTAAAAGATGAGAAGGAAGGTCTATTCAGGGAAAGAATAGTAGAAAAAATATGTTGGAACATGAAAGGAAGCCCTAACACAATTTGGAGAAAAATGGCCAATATTATTAGAGAGACGGCTATTGAAATACTTGGGAAAACGTCAGGAAAGAAGTTTGAAGATAAAGAGACTTGGTGGTGGTCAAATGAAGTACAAGGAAAAATAAAAGAGAAGAGAAAATTATATAAAAAGTGGCAAGAAACCAGATCGGACATAGATCTTCAAAACTATATGGTCGCCAAAAAGGAAGCGAAAGTAGCAGTAGCAAAAGCTAAAGCAGAAGCGTATTCAAACCTATACGATCAACTTGATACCAGGGAAGGCGAAACGAAGATATATAAAATAGCCAAACAGAGAGCAAAGAAAGCAAAAGATTTTAATCAGATTAGATGTATCCGAGATGAAAATAATAAAATACTAGTTCACGAAAGGGATGTCAAAAAGAGATGGAGAAAGTACTTTGACAGCTTATTAAATGAAGAATTTGACAGACAGCCTGTAGAGTCAACGGAGACAGTAGCAGCAATGGTCACCAAAATAACCAATGAGGAAGTGGCTCAAGCGCTTCAAAAAATAAAGAAAGGAAAAGCGGTAGGACCAGATGATATTCCTGGGGAAGTATGGAGAGCATTGGGAGAGACAGGAACAAGGTGGCTAGCAGGTCTATTTAATAGAATTATGGAAGTTGGACAAATGCCAGACGAATGGAGAAGCAGTATACTGGTACCTGTTTACAAAAACAAGGGAGATATACAACAATGTACAAACTACAGGGCTATAAAACTGCTTAGCCACACCATGAAAATATGGGAAAGAGTAATTGATAGACGGATACGTGAAGAGACCGAAATATCCGAGAATCAATTTGGCTTTATGCAGGGTAGATCAACAACAGATGCAATTTTCACTATAAGGCAGTTGATGGAAAAATACAGGAGTAAAGAAACAAACGCTCATATGGTATTCATTGATCTTGAGAAAGCATATGATAGAGTTCCTCGAGAGATTCTGTGGTGGGCACTCAATAAGAAAGGAGTCCCTGGTGAATATGTAAAGATTGTGAGGGATATGTATGAGGGAGTAACGACTAGTGTTAGGACAGGTGTGGGAGAGACTGATAAATTTCATGTGAAAGTAGGATTGCATCAAGGTTCTGTGCTTAGTCCGTATTTATTCTCATTAGTTTTGGACCAGATAACAGCGAAAATACAGGGTAACATTCCATGGTGCTTAATGTATGCTGATGATGTCGTGTTAGTAGGAAATAGTGAAAGAGACTTAGAACAAAAACTGGAACAGTGGAGACAAGCTCTGGAGGAAAAAGGTTTAAAACTTAGTAGGACAAAAACAGAGTATTTGGAATGTTCATTTAAAGATGGAGCTACTACAAATAAAATGGTATCTTTGGATGGTGAAATGATTGTAAAAAGCAATAGTTTTAAGTACCTAGGATCGGTATTACAGAGTAATGGAGAAATAGATGGAGATGCATGCAGTAGAATTAGGGCTGGATGGATGAAGTGGAAAGAAGCGAGTGGTGTGTTGTGTGACAGAAAAATTCCAATGAAGCTGAAGGGAAAATTCTATAAAACAGCCATAAGACCAGCTATGATGTACGGAACTGAATGTTGGGCAGTGAAAAAGAAAGAGGAACAGCGAATGCATGTGGCGGAAATGAGAATGCTTAGATGGATGAGTGGAGTGACAAAGAAGGATAAAATTAGAAATGAGTATATTAGGGGAAGTCTAGGTGTGGCACCAATTGATGCCAAAATGAGAGAGCATAGGTTAAGATGGTTTGGTCATGTTCAACGTCGAGACGTTAACCACCCAATACGAAGAATAGCTGAAGTGCAGATTCCTGGAAGGAGTAGGAGAGGAAGACCAAAGAAGACCTGGGGGGAGACGATAAGGCAGGACATGTTGGTAAAGGGGATTAACATTGATATGGCCCAAGATAGAATTGTGTGGAGAAATGCAATTAGGGAAGCCGACCCCGCATAGGGATAAGGCAAAGAGAATGATGATGATGATATATATGTGTATATATATGTATATATGTATGTATATATATGTATTTTCTTTTGTTATTGTTAGTCTGTTGTTTTGTTTGTTAGTTTGTAAGTTGCCATCACCTGTGATTACCATTGTAACATTTTTTTGTTTATTACTGGTGTTTGTGATGTGTACCAATAAATAAATAAATAAATAAATAAATAATACATGATATAACCAAGTACGTATGTACCTACCTATATTGTAAGAAAATAAAACATTTTCATTTTTATACAATGTTTAATATTTTGACTCCCGATCAGCTCATTGTACTCGTATGAGTACACCTACTTTTTGCTAAAAATTCAATTTTTTATGTCAAATAACAATGAATTTTTGCTATTTAACCCAGGTTCAACAAGTACATTCAAAAAAATTTGTATTATCAAAAAATAAATGTCGTGGGATCAAATGGTTTAAGTTGTAGTTTTTTTTAAATGTGTTACTTTATTTGAATTTTTTGTTAAGCATTATAATAAAGAATGTTATTCAAACCTATGGTTAGGGTGGTGTTTTCAGTACTTATTAAGTTTGGCAGATATAAGTAAAAAAGTGTTAGGGGGTCTTTTTTGCCCCGGTCTCCCCTACCTACCTATGTAAAATTTAGGGTTTTTAAATATTTTTTGATTTTTGGCAAATTCTGTGTTATATTTAATATAAAACATAACAAAAACAAAATTAATAACATTTTTGGACATGAACTGAAAAAAGCAAAACTGATTTCTTAAGTTTCGGAGTTTAAGTTGACTAATAGTAGGTTTATATAGTAATGTAAAGTACAGGTGTCAAACTTATTTTAAATTACGACTCATTAATTATTTCCAGTAATAAAGAGTCATCAGGTCATTTATTCCCTATTTCATAGTCAGTTGGGTGTAGAATTTTTAGTTCATACCTTTACAATTCTCAAACAAGCACGCCTATGAGACTCCGGAGAAAATTTAAAGGGACTCTGTTGCTAACTTCACGTTCTATGAATCACTTTCAGTTTGTGTTCGATTATTCCTACTTGTTTCTAAATCCTGACCCACTACTTTGTACCATGTAATTTGAGTTGCCTATATGAAATGAACTTGAATCGGCGAAAAGGGCATAATAAATTATAAATAATAATAAAGTTTTGCTGTATGCTATGCTACCACTTTAAAAATTCACATTGTAAGGCATGAATGTTTTTGGGTAAACTTTTATCTTAATCATTCACGCTTTTTGTACATTTCATATTTTTAACTTGCTATCGGAGCTAATGGGCCGTATTTCAAAATTTAAATAGGTACTTTTTTGTGGGTATTTAAATACTTTAGACTTTAGAGCATTTAAATACCAAGTACTTATTTTTTATAATTGGGTACAATATATAGAGTATTTAAATACTTGACAGTTAAAATTTAAATACTTACTCTAAAGTCCAAAGTTTAAATGGGTTAATCGCAAAACCATCGATATAACACAATAGATTAGGCCAGGTCCGAAAAATAGCGTAACGCGGAGCAGGGCCCGGATTACGTACACTCGATACGCATCGTATCCGCCATGTTTTACTGTAGCGCCTTATGGGAAAACATGGCGGATACGATGCGTATCGAGTGTACGTAATCCGGGCCCTGTTGTGGTCGGTGGTCTATCTATCTCTACCGGCGCTTAGCTTTCTCTCTCTAGCATATCATGGCTGCCGCCTCTGTGTCACTGTCGTTCCGTTACTCTCACCTCTTGGTAGATACACTCACACTCGCACGACAGACAAAGATAGCTAGACTAGACCACTGTACTTGATATTGGCGTTACACCCGATGCATTGAGTGGCATATCCCTAGCCATATCTATAGGGCTTTTCATTCACAGTCATTTGTTTCGAGCTTCTGTCACATGTCGTATATTCCGTGTATATTAATATTATACACAGATTATACAACATATGACAGAAGCTCGAAACAAATGACAGTCGATGAAAAGCCCTATGGACCATGATAGTCGTGACGTCAAAACGTCAAAAAAAGTTTTCCAAACACGTTATGTCTAGGTACACGCTAAAATGTACGCAAATAAAAAAGTTAAACTTCATCAAGCTAGTGACTATTTAGCGTGGGCAGTGACTGTATATTTTGATACACGCTATTTTGATATGTTTAGTGTTTGTTTGATAGAAAAATATTTGTTATGACTAGGGTGACCAACTCCTATTTAGTCAAATTCGGGACACGGCTGAAAAAAAAATACCTGAAATCCGGGACTTTTCAATGAAAATCGGGCCATTTTTTTCTAATATAGAACTTTCATAATATCATCATTTTATTTATTAAACATTTTTATGTTGACAATGATATTTTTATTTGAGTTAAGCCACAATAATTGGTTGTAATGATAATGAAGATAATAATTAAATTACAGAAAATACCAAATACCACAATATGCAGCATTTTTGATGTGGTATTAATATTCTTCTTCTTCTTCAGCCTTCAGAAATCCAACTTTGGACATAGGCCTTCCCCAATTCAATCCAGTGTTGTCTATTTTGCGCCACGTGTTTCCAGTTGTGTCCTCCAAAGTTCTTTATCTCATCAGCCCATCTCATTTGTGGCCTTCCTTTGCTTCTTCTTCCTAACCACGGTCTCCATTGTTGTATTTCATGATTCCATCTTTTATCCTTCAGTCGGGCATTGTGTCCTGCGAAGCTCTATTTTAATTTGGCACCATGTTCTCCTGCGTCTTTTACTTTGGTTTTGTTTCTAATCCATTTATTTGTTTTTTTTTATCTATAAGCCTCGCCCCGAGCATTGATCTTAATATTACTCTCGAAATTGTCGACTTTTTTTCGCCCTACCAATTCAGTTTGATATCAATTCTTAGAAGAATATTCAAAATTTCAAAACAGAATTTTACCAAAACATTGAAAATTCGGATGGCCCGGAAGCCTGGTCCGGGACACCGGGACACGACTTCATAATTCGGGCCATGTCCCGGATTTTTCGGGCTAGTTGGTCACACTAGTTATGACGTTTAATTCTACCTAACTTTTTTATTTGCGTACACGTTAGCGTATACCTAGACACAACGTGTTTGGAAAAAATTTGACGTTTCGACGTCACACTATCACGGTCCATTGTTGACATATCTTTGCGCAAAACCGCAAAACCAGCTCCTTCTCAAGTTCATATAGGCAACCTAAATTACACAGCACAAAGTAGTGGGTCAGGATTTAGACAGAATTATTATTCCTGGATTTCAGTTCAGTTGTTTCTTGTTCTGCTTGTTCATGATTCCTGTTGTGTCTTGTGTAGTTTTATGTCACTCAGTCACTCCTCACTCCTACATTTTAAGTTGTGTTTGGTTGTGTATCTGAATTTATAGTTTATAATCACCCATGTTTTAAAGAAAACTTACTGTTTTTATTTTTACAAAATGAAGAATACTATTTGTTGGCAGCTGTATTGTGTTTTTTTCTTAATATTTGCAGGTGAGTCAATGCTTAGATTTTTATAATTTAGTTTTCAATTACATAAACAAAGTGAATAAACAGTTTACCTATCTGTTTATTGTATTGTAGTTTTCAATGCATACACGTTTGCTAATACATACACTAGTTTTCATTTAAGTTTCATAATTTTCGATTTTACCTGCTTTAAAGGAGAGTGTAACGCCCAAAAATACATTTTCTTCATTTTTTACATCAATAATAAATGGTGTTTTTTTTAACTTAGCAGTTGTTAATTAAAGTTTAAATTTAAAATTTAGCAATTACTGTGACACTGTTTTAATGACTGATTCCGACCATAATCTCCAGTTACTGTTGAGACATAGTCACTGAGAGTTGTGAAAAAATGGGGACCAAGATCAATACTGTGAAAACCAGTTATGAAAATATCAAAGAACAAAAATTTACCCCCTTCAATATATGTGAACCACCAACATATTGAATAAATACAATTGTCTTGGATGCTGGTTCAACAATCAACTTGTCAAGCAGTAAGAGTGAGAGTAGAGGTAGACAAGGCTTTATCAAAATGAAGCTCATTTTGTAACAGTAGCATTAATATCAGCCTTAGATGTTGTTTTCTGTATTGCTATGTATGGTCAATACTATTGTATGGAATGAAGGCCTAAATGCTCAACATAACGCCTGATGAACAAGTTAGAAGCCTTTGGCGATATGGAAAGGCCTTGAAAATACCTTGGACAACCCACACCACCAACAAAAATGTCCTAAGGGTAATAGGTACAGATAGGGATCTGCTAAAGATGATCAAAGTTAGAAAAGTTAGCTACCTAGGACACATAAATGAGAAACGAAAAGTACTGCCTCATGCAACTGATGATCCAGGGGAAATTTGAAGGAAAAGAGGTCCCAGTAGGTGCCAGATTTTATGGCTTAAACATATCAGAGCCAACCTTGATTCAACATCTTTGTTTAGAACTGCATTGGACAGAGACAGATTTGCCAGTGTAGTTGCTAACCACCACTAAAGCAGACAGCACTGCAAGAAGAAGTAATTTCTCAATATAAATACTTAATGCTTATTATAGCTTATAGCCATTTATAGCAGCTTGTTCATATTTAGCACCCCCTTTCATAGACACTTTTATAAATAATCAGGTAATGCCTTCCAATATGTTTCCTACTTTGTTCATACCAATCAATCAAATATAAATTATCACTATTTACCTTTATTGATTTGAAAATGATTTCTAGCTATCTTGGGTGTTCTCCCACCCTATAGAACTGCTTTCATTTTAACCATGTTTATACTCTTGATCTGTTTTCTGTTATGGTCTTTCAGTCTTTGTATTACTATGAGTTTACTTTTGTTTTTATAGTTAATAAGGCTGGTCACTCACTATCAGGTACACCTGATACATACTCCTTAATAGTTAGACCTGTCAGGTGTACCTGATAGTGAGTGGCTGGCCTTACATTGTTGCTTCTATTCCATATCTATACCTTGTTTTTAAGCCAGGAGGGGTAATTCAAATTGACTGCGCCATAATGTTTGTTTGTAATTGGTCCAATCTCAGACAAGTTTACTCCACTGTTATGAAATTTTGACACTATTGATATTTATGAAATTCTGAAACTATTGGCACTTCATAGGTTAATTAAGTTATATCAGCGATTTTTTGTGTCTTCTGTGTTATTCCTTTAATTTTTAGATTTTTAGTCTGCTTTTATATAAAAAACAGTTGTTTTTAGTACTCTTTAGCGATGTATTAGTATAATATAATATTTATGGATTACCATCGAAGGCTGACATGATCAACCAAAAAAGAAGATGTATTTGATGATTTTTCTAGCGCTATTATTGGGTGTGTAAAACAGGGGTTGGCTGTAAAAACAGGGTATAGTAACACTAGTAACAGTAAAATACAGGTGTCAAACTTGTTTTAAATTAGGAGTCATATTTTTTAAGCTTAAGCCAAAGTGAATCTAATACTTGATATATACATGTTTTATTATTTTAGCTAATAGAATTCTTCTGTTGATATTACTTTCATGTTCCTTAGTTAAGGGATCCCTAATCAATCTTTCTAGATCTTCTGTTTCTTTCAATTGGATGTGCCTTTGTATTTTTCGATAACAAATATTTAACATGTTCGGTTCCAAGTAGCTCATAAATGAGAAACAGTTTTTTCCCATAGACCATAAATACTCTCTTATTAGCTAACAGTTAAAATGAGGTAGGTCCTTATTCCACAAATTAAGGAACATGAATAATATCCTTAATTAGGTAATATCCATTTTATCAACTCTCTATTATGGACTTCTTAACAGGACCCAAATCTTTAATATACTTTTAGTTATAATTTAATTATCATTGTTTCATTTTGATTATAAATGAATGATAGTTACTAATGTGTACTATATTGTTCTCAAGATTTTGACTGGGAATAAGCCACAATTTGATTTTAAAATAAGTTTATTTAACACATTCACAGTCATGACAGCATATGAAGTCATTTACTCCATAACAATACAGCGTATCCTTGAATGTGTTAACATTTCCATTTTCACTGTGGAAATTTGCAGACATAATTGGTTATAACAAGGAAAAATGAAATCCAAGAATATGTTTTTACCTGTTTTTAGGGAAGTAAAGGCTATAAATACCCCAACTGCTTGTATATAGAAATTCCCAACATCTGTGTTATTATCCAGGCCAGTGGTGTAATAAACACCACCTGCAATAAACTTCCTTCTGTTTATCTATGGACCCATATTGAATACATATTGTAGAAAAATTATAATTTACGATGGTAAATTTATGATGGTATGAAGTATCATTGTTCAGGTCCACCATGGACACCTAATAAACTACATAAGAGGCATCAAAACATTTCAATATTATTGTTGTCTGATACAACAAGATCCCCTTATAACAAGGTAATTAGTCTGCCATTTCAGTTCTCCTTATAGAGACTACTGTATTTACAAAACATTATTGAATTTAAAAAAAAATTCTACTTCATATTAACAACTCAGACAGGTAGTATACATTTTAAAGAAGATGACTTTAAAATTATTATATTGTCAACATGTTTGAGTTGCGTTCCTGGGACAACTGTATTGAAGATAGTTTATTTGTTTACACCAAATCAACTTTAACTTAAAAATACTAATCTGTAAAATCTTAGCATGTAATTTATCTTTAACCCTGTGGTGGGTGCGCCAAATGATTTTTCATAAGCAGGTGCACACTGCATGCCAGTTTTTCAGCTTTCAATAGGGAAATTGATGAAGTATAAAACTATTATGTATTTAAATGTTTTATTAATGAAAAGTTAGAATACAGCATTAAATTTCGTTATAAAAAAGGTGGTAAAAATGGGTTCAATCAAGTTCCATATATCTTGGTTACACTAGAAGCATGTAATATTTATATTGCTGTGCTTTTTGTAAACATTGTTTTTGCACAGTTGACACATAGACACAGTTTTGTTATTTTCATGTTTGCCACATATTTTACATATTCCTTGTCTTGAATCTTCTCTAGGAGTTGTCAAAGAAGGTGGCAAAACACTGCAAAAGTGTACTAGCCTCTTTTGCCGCAAAAGTGTACTAGCCTCTTTCAACGGTGGATTTTGACTAACATGTTGCCTCTACAAGCCGAATAAGCACTGTGGGCGGAAGTAGATGATTCATATGATAAATACTTAAGCTGGTGAAGATAGGGCGATCTTCAGGAAATATTTTGTCAGCAAAATTTATAATTTGCGGTCCTTTTGCCACATGCGCGCCAGCCTGAGGGTTAAAAAGACAACCACATGCAATGATGGCAGTAAAATTCTCATGTTAGTGAGCCTGTAGTAAATTATGAGGAAAAAACCTTATGATATTATCCCAATGTGATAAGTGTTTGGCCTTACATTTAGTTTACTCTCAATATTAACACCAAATTCTGATTTTATATGTGTCATTTTAAAACATAAATTATGTATCCTTGATATGTTATTGACCTACTAATAGTGGTATGTATTTTCTTTTTTTTTATTTCCTCTTTAATATGGAATATGGGTAATTGTTCTGCCCAATTTCTGAGCTCATGTTCTGAGCAATTTGGAAGATTTTTTAAACAAATAAATATTATTTCTGAACAAAATTTAAAACCCACAATATGGTGGAGATATGTAGATCATGTGTTCTCAATATGGCCTTATGGGGATCAGAGTTGTTGGACACATTCCTGAATAATATACCCGATAAAGAAGAGGCAGTAATATTTACCGTGGAAAAGGAATATAATAGCTCACTACCTTTCCTAGATGTTTTAATCTCAAAGAAGGATACTGGATATGAGACTCAGGTGTATAGAAAACCAACACACACCAACAGATATCTAAATTACAAATCAAATCACAAAGTCTATATTAAAAATGGTCTATATTTAATCATTCTATAAATCTATAACAAAGCCAAAATTGTTCTGACGAAAATTCATTCTTGGAGGAGGATCATTTGTGTTTTTTTAACAATTATTATCTTTTGTCGTTTGTATATAAGCAATCTTCAAGAATACATAGACCCAATGGAACAAAACAACTTCCAAAATGAATAATATATGTCTAAATTGTCAATATGAAGGAGTCAGACAAAATTAAAGTATTTTAAGAATTTTTTACCAATCAACAAAAACAAAATTTGTTTCATTTAGGTATTAATGTTTTGTATTTTGAGAACAATTTCTGAAGTGGAAAACGTAATGTTAAATAAACTTATTTTAAAGTAAAATTGTGTCTTTTCCCAATCAAAATAGTAAATTTAATATGTATTAGCTAAGTATTTTAAATAATGACAAGTACACTTTTTGTGTTTCTTATTATTAATATAATGTACCTAGTAGTGGTTGTCCAGATCAACACATTTCTTTCTTATCTATTTTGGTTACAGTTATTAGTACATATGTATGTGTATTATTCCGTTTTTATTAACAAGCAACATCCTGTTTCCCATTTTCTTGTGATTTCTTTTCTGTGGATATTCTTTTCATTCCCTGACATAAGCTATGATTTTATGATATACACCATATCAATACTCAGATTTTGATTATTTATCTTTGATTTATTGGTGTAAACTGTTTGAATTTCATATGAAATGAAATTTTCTGGAGTAAGCTTATGTTTGTTGTTTTATACATAAAGGTTATTGCTATTAGTGCTATACATCTTATTTATTATTCCAAAAACAAACACATTTTACAAAATACAATGTGATTACATGTAGGATTTATCATAAACTCATTAAGAGAATGATGATTACTGCATAATTTAAATATAATAACAAGTAAGTATTCTACAGCCAGTGCCTTTTTCGCTTCAGAGCTTCAGTAGCTAAGGTACAATAATAATTGAGGCCATGAGAGCCAAAGTGTCATAACTTATAAGAACATTACTTTACATAATCAAAGAAAATGATCAGAAGCTAACAATGTCCGATTGTTTTACTAATTATTGTATGCTGACCAATAATAGACCAGCGGCACACCCCCAAAAAAACGCTTATTTCTCTAGATACTGACCACGGAGAGGTGAATGGCCAATTTTAGTCTTACTGTATGTTTTTGATGGTGCTGAAAACGAAAATGAGGTTTATTTTGAATTTTATGTGGGGGAACATTGTCAAAAATCGCAATTTTACCCTAAAAATAAAAAAAAATTATATCACGTTTTTTGCGTTTACCTCGCTACAACTTTGTTCCATTTTAATATTTTTTTCTGAAATTTTTACAGTATATAGTTTTAACATTTCTGAAGACGACGGTACCTGTTTGAAGCTTTTAGTCTTATTCTGATAAAGGTTATGAATTTTTTAAAGTAGAAGGTGCAGATTTGTGCATTGCAAAGTTTAATCGCAAAAGTTGAGTGACGAAATTTGAAATTTAGCTTTTTAATCACATTTATGGTAAAATATAGAGTACAAAGAAGTTTTCAGGAAAGTTTTAGATCAAAATGTTTTATAGAAAATAAATAGTGCAACTTTTAATATCGACATTAGGGTAGGGGAGCAAAGTATGCTAAATGTGCAGTCACTCGAGCGCTTTGGGGACCTATTGGGTTGTGAAGAGTAGGTCCTAAAACCAAAAAAAGTTTTCCATTTTAGTGGGCGCTTGCCATTTTTTAATTTAATTTTCCATTTCCAACAATCGTTTTTTCCGATTATAACGCCATCTATTCATAATTCGAAAAAATGTTTCGAATAAAAGTTACTTATTTTTACGTAAGGAATCCAAATCTGCAATAAAAAAATGAGGGCTCCTATTTAAGATTTTAAAGTAACCCCCCACCCCACATCCATGGGGGGTCGTGTTTGGTACCATTCGATAGATTTTTCAAAAATATTGAATAAGTGTATTTTACAGTTTTTTCGATCTGATGTTCATTTCCCGAAATATCGCGGGATTCGTAATTAAAATATTTAATTTACCCCCCACCCCTCTCCGTGGGAAGTCGTGTTTGGTATCATTTGATAGATTTTTAAAAAATATTGGGCACATATTTTTTAGTTTTCCGATCTGTCATTCATTTCGCGAAATATTCGCTTTTTTCTTGTGAAATTTTGGGACTCACCCATTTCCTTACGCCAGGCTCAAATCGTCAGATTTTTGAAATATACACTCTTTTGCATGAACTTAACTTACCTTATCTTAATCTGACAATTTCGAGTTTTTTTAAGAATAGATTTTTTTTTTCGGGTCCCCCTTAACGAACTCCCCTGTGTTAAGAGCCAATATATGGTAGAGGTACATCTGCAGGGTACCAGGTTTCTCCCATATGCTAATCTGACGCGCTCGAGTAACTGCAAAAATCCCCGCTTGGGCTCCCCTACCATTAGAAATCCCCAAAATAACTCTTATTTTTCGAGATACTGACCATGGGTGGTGAATGGCTAATTTTGGTATTGGATTATGTTTTTGATGGTGTTGAAAACGAAAATGAAATTTATTTTAAATTTTAGGTGGGGGAATATTGTCAAAATCGCAATTTTACCCTGAAAATAAAAAAAATGAAATCACCTTTTTGCGTTTAGCTCGCTACAACTCTATTCCATTTTAATATTTATTGCTTAAAATTGTACAGTATATGTTCCTCATCTTTCGAAATACAATGGTTTCTGTTTCAAGCTTTTGCTCTTATTATATTAAAAGTTATGGATTTTTTAAAATAAAAGGTGCAGATTCGTGAATTGCAAAGTTTAATCGCAAAAGTTGACTGACAAAATTTGAAATTTATATTTTTAATTACATTATTGTTAAAACATAGAGTATAGAGTACAAAGAAGTTTTCTGAAAAGTTTTAGATCAAAATGTTTTATAGAAAACAAATGGTGCAACTTTTAACATCGACCTTATAAATCCCCAAAATAACGCTAATTTTTCGAGATAGTGGTCATGGGTGGTGAATGGCTTACTTTGTTTTTCATGGTGCTGAAAACGAAAATGAATTTTCTTTTGAAGTTTAGGTGGGGGAACATTGTCAAAATTGCAATTTTACCATTAAAATAAAAAAAAAACACGTTTTTTTTTTTAATTGAAATTTGCACCATTTTTTTATAACACATCTAGATCTAAATCTCTCTGTAGAACTTCTTTGGACTCTATAGTTTAACATAAATGTGATCAAATAGATAAATTTTAAATTTTGTCACTTAATTTTTGCGATTTAACTTTGCAATTCACGAATCTGCACCTTTTATTTTAAAATATTCATAACTTTTATGAGAAAAAGACTGAAAGTATACAACATTTTTTATAGTCTTCACAAAGGTGAGAAATATATGCTGTAAAAATTTCAGAAAAAAATATTAAACATATGGAACAGAGTTGTAGCGAGTTAAACGTGATTTCGTTTTTTTTTTCATTTTTAGGTTAAAAGTGCGATTTTGACAATGTTCCCTCACATAAAATTCAAAATAAACCTCATTTTCATTTTTAGCACCATCCAAAACATAAAGTAAGACCAAAAGTAGCCATTCACCGCCCATGGTTAGTATCTCTAACAATAAGCGTTATTTTGGGGATGTATAACGTCTATATTAAAAGTTGCACCATTTTTTTTATAAAACATTTGTATCTAAAACTTTCCAGAAAACTTTTGGAACTTTTGCGATTCGCGAGTCGCCACTCAACTTTTGCGATTAACCTTTTCAATTTACGAATCTGCATCTTGTACTTTAAAAAATTTATAACTTTTACCAGAATAAGACTAAAGGCTGTATGACACTATGCATTTTCTTGTATCATTTCTAATATCGTTTCTGATATCGTTTCTTGTATACATTTTCTTGTATCATTTCTTGTACGTACATGTGTGCCCTGTATGACACTATGTAAGTTCTTGTATCGAAAATTGTATGAAATTCGGCACGTGATTGGTCGATATTTTGTTTGTCACCCGTGTCACGTTATGTTAGTACTGCATCTACAGCTGATTTTAAGGGTTTTATAAAATTTATAAACTTTTAATTAACATTTTAATGTTAACCAGAATTTTACGTTGACTGTTTGAAGTTGATTATTTGTGTTTTTATTTTGTTTTGAATTTGTGCTAAAATATTTGCATTAGAATTATCTTCAATTTGATTCAAATTAGGAGCTATTGTATTTTGTAAAAAATTATGCACCATGAAACCTAAATTTATAGTTTGAACTTTACTAGGAGCTAAATATATGGTTATTAGTAGAACAGTAGTCCATACCAAACGGTATATTAAGTATCAATATAAGATTTATAAATAATACCTACAAAAACACAAATAAACTCATCAATACATGATCCCATTTTCATTTCAGCCGCCATTATGAGTAAGTAATTATGACATTTTAGATGTTTTACCAGCAGGTTTTACGTTTTTGCTCTTTGCGCAGAAATTGGCGCAGTTCTTGTACAATAATCTGTGTCTGACTCAAATTCTTGTATCGTTTCTGATATCGTTTCTTGTATCTGTGTATGACACTATGCATTTTTTTGACATATCAGAAACGATATTAGAAATGATACAAGAAAATGTATAGTGTCATACAGCCTTAACGACGTTCTACACCTTCGTTGCGGGGTATGCCTCTCAGAGGAAAGGAGGGGAAACTTATATGCAAGCGAAAGTTGGTAACAATGCATTTATAGCAGAATACTCAAATCATATGTTTCAGTATTGAATACTTTATAAAAATAAATTATAATAAATTACGGAAATTACAGAATAAATTACGGAATTAATTATAATAAATAAATAAAAAATAAATGGGACGGTAAACAATCCTCATTTTTTAATATGTTATTCCTTACCAAAAAACCTTTAATTTAAGCACAAATAATTAAAAATCGTAAATTTGGGTCAAAAGTTATTAACTTTTTAAGAATTCCCATAAGAGCCCATGTTAAAACTTAACTTTGACCCTTAATAGTAATTAAACGGCACGGTAAAACAATTTTTAAAAAATCAAGTCTCAGTTTTTTTAAGTAAACTATAACATACTAAAATTTCATGCAAATCCTTAATTCTTTGCCGAAAGTGTAGAACGTCGTTAAAACAAAACAGATATCCATTCTCTTCAGAAAAGTGAGAAATATATACAGTACAAACTTTAGACAAAAATATTAAAATGGACCAGAGTTTGTTGTAGCGAGTTAAACGCAAAAAAAGTGATTTCATTTTTTTTATTTTAAGGGTAAAATTGCGATTTTGACAATATTCCCCCACCTAAAATTTAAAATAAATTTCATTTTCGTTTTCAACACCGTTAAAACATAATGTAAAATAAAAATTAGCCATTCACCACCCATAGTCAGTATCTCCAAAAATAAGCGTTATTTTGGGGATTTCTAATGTTGAAATTAAAATTTGCACTATATTTTTGCTATAAAACATTTTGATCTAAAACTTTTCAGAAAACTTCTTTGTACTCTGTTTTAACATAAACGTGATTAAAAAGCTTAATTTCAAACTTCTTCACTCAACTTTTGAGATTAAACTTTGCAATGCACAAATCTGCACCTTTTACTTTAAAAAATTCATAACCTTTATCAAGATCAGACTGAAAGCTTGAAACAGGTACCGTCTTCAGGTCGTCTTCAGAAATGTTAGAACTATAATATACTGTAAACATTTCAGAAAAAAATATTAAAATTGAACAAAGTTGTAGCGAAGTAAACGCAGAAAAACATAATTTCGTTTTTTTTTTATTTTTAGGGTAAAATTGCGATTTTGACACTGTTACCCTACATACAATTCAAAATAATCCCCATTTTCGTTTTCAGCACCATTAAAAACATACAGTATGACTAAAATTGGCCATTTACCTCTCCGTGGTCAGTACCTGGTCATTTTGGGGGTGCCTGCCGCTCGCCGATAATGATTATTAGTCAACATAAAACTACTAAAACAATCGGGCATTGTTAGCTTTTGATCATTTTCTTTGATTATGTAAAGTAATGTCAAAATCAGTTAGGCCACTCTGGCTCTCATGGCCTCAATTGTCGTTTGGCCTTTTCCATATTGGTTAAATATCTTTTGGAATACTCTCCTAGATTAATAAAAACTAAACATGATACTCGCGAATTGAGTCCTTAGCTTCCCACACGGTTGTGATCACCTCACAGAATTAGCGACCATGACCATGGCCTAATATGAAAAGTCCCTTGACCACGTCAAGGTCTCACAACTCTCATGAATATTGCACCAATAATCGATCATTATCGAGTACCTATCAATAATCAAAATATTTTCCACTATTAATTTTCGATTGTAAGATTTTTTTAATCAAATTTCAAAAGTATTGGCGTCAAGTTTAAGACTCGCTGTATATGGTATTGCTCTTTCTGTGTATGTTGTATTAATCCCTTGTTTATTTTAATATCTAAATTCTAAATCATTGCAATTTCCGTACAAGACTTGAAATTTGTGTAACATTGTTTGTGATGAAAAATCGGTTTTTAAATTGCAAAAGCAAGACAATTACATACTTAAGTTATGTTGTTTAATTGATACTGCAAATTGTGTTTAATTGCCTTGTGAATTAATGCGTGATACAAAATTATCTATTTTTGTAGCATGTATATGCGCTCTGTTGTAATACATAAAGATATCGTTTATGTAATGTGTAATTAAAAGGTATTTGAAAATAAAAAAAAACGTATCAAGAACTAGAACTATCAGCTTAATTTTGAACATATGCCTCGCCCAATAAATTCTCTGTTTTGGCCTGGCCCAATCCCTATGCATATCATTAGACGCCCATAAACCCTTTATAAAACAAAAATGCAAATCCTGACTTACCTCGATTCAATCTAAACTCACTTTAGTCCTGTCGCCAGGGGGGGTACAACGGCCTCGTTAATTCAGATGGACTTACTCAAGTTTTTTTTATGTATTTTGACCCGAAGAACACGAATTTTTTGGGTAACAGTTGATCCGGATGTCGATAAGATTGTTATAGACCAAGAACTTGAGGAATCAAATAACAGCGATTTTTGGCAAAACAAAACAATATTTTGTATTTTTTGGGCCATTTTAAGTAAAAAATATTTCTACAAGTTTTTTCGTAGGATGCACAGTTTTCGAGATAAACGCGGTTGAACTTTAAAAAAATCGAAAAATTGCAATTTTTGAACCCGAATAACTTTTGATTAAAAAATAAAATAGCAAGTCTGCTTACCGCATTTGAAAGTTTAAGTCAAATTATATCGGTTTTGATTATTTGCATTGGTAAAAATTTATTTTTTTATTGTTTAACAAAGCTATAAACACGTAGGGTTTCCCGTGCTTTTACATGCGTTTTAACGCATGTAACATAGAAATAGTCTTGATTGCACTAGTACCTATTCTACCTACTCGTTCGATTTTAAATGAGAAATCATAGAAACATCACTCACGCACTAGTTGTTTGTAGCTTTGTTTAACAATAACACAATAAATTTTTAGCAATGCAAATAATCAAAACCGACATAATTTGACTTGAACTTTCAAAGGCGCTAAGCAGAATTGCTATTTTATTTTTTAATCAAAAGTTATTCGGGTTTAAAAATTGCAGTTTTTCGATTTTTTGAAAGTTCAACCGCGTTTATCTCGAAAACTGTGCATCCTACTAAAAAACTTGTAGAAATATTTTTTGCTTAAAATGACCCAAAAAATACAAAATATTGTTTTGTTTTGCCAAAAATCGCTGTTATTTGATTCCTCAAGTTCTTGGTCTATAACAATCTTATCGACATCCGGATCAACTGTTACCCAAAAAATTCGTGTTCTACGGGTCAAAATACATAAAAAAAACTTGGGTAAGTCCATCTGAATTAACGAGGCCGTTGTACCCCCCCTGGCGACAGGACTACTTGTTTTTTGAAAATAGTTCTAGTATATTTGGATAGAAATTTTGATTCAAATATTTTCAGACTCATCTCTCTTTAAGTGATCATAATTTGTGCATTAGGGGAGTGCAATTAGAACGAAAACATGCATTGTTTCGGAATAATTCAAACAAGCTTATATTTTTCTAAAACTTTTTTTGTTAGTTTATATACATGTTAAAGTAAAAAGTTCTGCTCGCATATTTGGCCGCTAATTGTTTATTAATTGTTTAAACAATAACAATTGTTTTGTATAAATAATTTTAAAAATATAGTTGAATTCATCATTTTACTTAGATAAAATATGTTTCTATTTTGTTTTTGAATATGCTGAATCCAAATATGGCTTTTGGTACAATTTGAAAATGATTGAGAAGCTCTTATACAGTATGTTTGAGTAGCTAGGAACCAGATGGAAAACTTTTTTATTATAAATTTTACGAAAAAAAGTTATTCTTCATAAAATGCTCTGGACAGTCAAACATCTAAAACTCAACCATCAGTTATCAAATTTTATCAATTTTATACGAGTTATGTCAAAAATATGAATTCCGTTAAAGAGTAAAGTACCTTTATATTCCAGAATATCAAAAAATGCTGTTGGGAAAAGTTGTTTGAAATTAAAAACTATGTTTTAATATACATCCTTCTAATCGAAAAAAAAATCAATTTTTTCTCAAATTACGGATACCCATCATCATTTTATTACAATTATGATTTTACTATTTTATTATCAGTTTTACGAAAAAAAGTAATTCTTCATAAAATGCTCTTACTGGTCTGAAATCTAAGATACAACTATCAGATATCAAACTTTTTTAATTTTATACGAGGTATACAGGGTGTTTGGTAAAGAATGGGCCATAGCTTAACCTCAGATTCCTGAGGTTAAAATATGTATATTTAAGCTAACTTACGTTAGTACAAAAGTTGCTAATAACCGAAATACAGGGTGTCAAAGTTAAACTTTTATTTTATTTATTTTTGAATATTTCCTGACAGGCATCTGACAACAACACGAAATTTGGTAAGTGGTGCTGGTACTATATATCCTACTAAATTATGTTAATCAGACGTTTCCGGCTATTACCAGAGGCGTACGACGGGGAAACGTGAATGGTTGACCCTTCTAGTGATGTAAGAAGAGAATATTCTCAAGAGAATATTCTCGAGAACGGGAATATTCTCGAGAATATTCTCAGCCAGAATATTCTCGTTCTCAAGAATATTCTCTTGATGCGCCCTTAATCGTACTAGGATTATACTCGTACTAAGACTATACATAAAAAATAAAAATGAAAAACGGAAAATGTGGATACGGCTTTTCTAAGTAAACGCGAAACAATGAGTAATTTAACTATGGAAATAATGCTAGACACTTATTTGTTTAAGAATTTTACAAGAATGTCAAAAAGTGATTTCGAACGATTAGCAATTGTTATTTATATATACTAAAAGTTTTAGTTTAATGTATTTATTCAGGGTGCACTACTCTTCCATTTGTCTCATAGTTCCAGAAGTATGCCAAGTTCCACAACTCTGGACGTAAATGTACTGCATTAATAAATATTATTGTGATTTCATTTGACCACTTATTCATCTTTTCTTTGTATGTTTTGACAAAACCAAATTAAATTTCAACAGAGTACAGGATATACAGAGCAACATGCAAAATTTTCCACAGCAGTTCGACTTTATCGGCAACGCATCAGACACTTCAATAGTGTCCAAATACCAGTAAAATTTCGGCCATCTGGCTCAGCCAAACGGCGATATTTTCATTAGATGGCTGATGGCTGTAATGTTGCCAGAAACATACCAAATATATATTTTCGGCAACATATTGCTTCAAAAACTAGCCCGTCTATAAATGCCCCTCTAGACGTAGACCAATCCATGACAGACCTGACGACTCGTGAAAAATAAAATCCCACAACTTCTCATCGGTACATTGAAATGCAGAATGTAGATGACTAGGATCAGCAAATGATAGAAATATATTCTGAACCTGAGACCTCATGTTTTTCTGATTAAATCGCCACATCCATTACTTGCATTATTTGTTGTTAAGAAGAAACTTTCATTTTTTTATCAAATAAATTTTGTGTTCTGTGTTGTTTTTGTATTTTGTTTATATACAGGGTGAGTCATGAGGAACTTTACATACTCCTACCTCGTATAGAGGCTCCTATGGGGAATAACAAATGACCATTAAAAAGTGTCTGCTCCCATTGTTTAATAATATACAGGGCGAGTTTCGCATTTTGACATAAATTTGTATTCGTGATAATTTTTGAACGGTCAGATCGATGTGTCTCTTATTTTGGCCAATCGTTACACTATTACCACCTAATCAACTGATTTATTCAAACTAGAAAAAAAATCAGGTCCGGCTTTAAAAAATTAGTTCGTTTGCGTCTTAGAAAAAATTTCACCCTGTATACGCTTTTTGAAAACTCTTAATATAAATTTTACAAATTAGACAAATAGCCAATTAATATTTATTTTTTTCCGCACACGATTCCTTAATTTTTTATAAAAAAATCAAATTTGACTATGAATTAAAAGTTTGGTAAAGTGAACCATAGATTTATAAAAATTAACTTTTATTACAAAAATTAATTTTTTTTGAACAAATATTTAATTTATGTTACCATCCAATCAACTGATTTATTCAAACTAGAAAAAAATCAGGTCCGGATTTAAAAAATTAGTTCGGTTTGGTCTTAGAAAAAATTTCACCCTGTATACGCTTTTTGAAAACTCTAATATGAATTTTACAAATTAGACAAATAGGCAATTAAAATGGCATATTTATTTTTTCCGCACACGATTACTTAATTTTTTATTAAAAAAACAAATTTGTCAAAATCGGAATTTTAACCTAAAAATGAAATCACGGTTTAACTCGCTACAACTCTGTTCCATTTTAATATTTTTTTTCTGAAATTTTTACAGCACATATCTCTTACCATTGTGAAGACTATGAAAATTGTTGTAGACTTTCAGTCTTCTCGTAAAAGTTATGAATTTTTAAAAATAAAAGGTGCAGATTCGTGAATTGCAAAGTTAAATCGCAAAAATTAAGTGAAAAAATTTAAAATTTATCTATTTGATCACGTCTATGAATGTTAAACTATAAAGTCCAAAAGAAGTGTTATGGGGAGTTTTAGATCTAGACGTGTCAGAAAAAAAAATGTTAAAACTTTTATATTAAGAAAAACGTTGTTTTTGTAAATTAATTTTTGTAAAAAAAGTAAATTTCTTTAAATCTATGCAAAAACTTTGCCAAACTTTTTATGCATAGTCAAATTTGATTTTTTAATAAAAAATTAAGTAATCGTGTGGGGAAAAAAGTATGCCATTTTAATTGTCTATTTGTCTTATTTGTAAAATTCATATTAGAGTTTCTAAAAAACGTATACAGGGTGAAATTTTTTCTAAGACCCAAACGAACTATTTTTTTAACTCCGGGCCTGATTTTTTTCAAGTTTGAATAAACCAGTTGATTGGGTGGTAACATAAATTAAATATTTGTTCAAAAAAAAATTCATTTTTGTAATAAAAGTAAGTTTTTTTAAATCTATGGTTCACTTTACCAAACTTTTAATTATTCATAGTCAAATTTATCTTTTTAATAAAAAATTAGTAATCGTGTGGGCAAAAAATAAATATGCCATTTTAATTGCCTATTTGTCTAATTTGTAAAATTCGTATTAGAGTTTTCAAAAAGCGTATACAGGGTGAAATTTTTTGTAAGACCAAAACGAACTTATTTTTTAAATCCGGGCCTGATTTTTTTCTAGTTTGAATAAATCAGTTGATTGGGTGGTAACATAAATTAAATATTTGTTCAAAAAAAAATTAATTTTGGTAATAAAAGTTAATTTTGTTAAATCTATGGTTCACCTTACCAAACTTTTAATTCATAGTCAAATTTGATTTTTTTATAAAAAATTAAGCAATCGTGTGCGGAAAAAAATAAATATGCCATTTTAATTGCCTATTTGTCTAATTTGTAAAATTCATATTAGAGTTTTCAAAAAGCGTATACAGGGTGAAATTTTTTCTAAGGCCCAAACGAACTAATTTTTTTAAAGCCGGACCTGATTTTTTTCTAGTTTGAATAAATCAGTTGATTAGGTGGTAATAGTGTAACGATTGACCAAAATAAGAGACACATCGATCTGACTGTTCAAAAATTATGACGAATACAAATTTCTGTCAAAATGTGAAACTCGCCCTGTATATTATTAAACAATGGGAGCAGATACTTTTTAATGGTCATTTGTTATTCCCCATAGGGGCCTCCATCCGAGGTAGGAGTATGTACAGTTCCTCATGACTCACCCTGTATAAAGAACACTGTTGTTTAGTCTCATAATTTTGTATATGATTTCATGATTTTTAATACCCTATTTCATCTTCAACAATATCCCTAACTGCGTCGTAGGGTTCATTCTCAGAAAATTCTCGATATCGAGAATATTCTCGAGAATATTATCTGATTTTTCAGTCTCGAGAATTTTCCAACACTAGACCCTTCCCAAATTCTACGCCACCGGCGGAATTGCTATTTTAGTGCAATTTTTTGATT
This sequence comes from Diabrotica virgifera virgifera, assembly GCF_917563875.1. NCBI lineage: Eukaryota > Metazoa > Arthropoda > Insecta > Coleoptera > Chrysomelidae > Diabrotica > Diabrotica virgifera. Next base: position 64,956,683 of record NC_065447.1, read on the forward strand.
CTACAATACTTTCTATGTAAATAACATACTCTTCATTCGTAACGATAAAGCCATTAGTTTTCGAGATATTTGAAGCTAAAAACGAAGGAGCATAATACATTAATCAAAATAATTATATAGTGTGCCTTTTCATTTTTAACTTCAAATATCTCGAAAACTAATGACTTTATCTTTACGAATGAAGAGTATATTATTTGCATAGAAAGTACTGGAGAATCTAGAAATTATGCTAAAATAGCAGTTTCATCAGTGGCGTAGAATTTGGGAAAGGTCAACCATTCACTTTCCCCTGTCGTACGCCTCTGGTAGTAGCCAAAAATGATTATATAACATAATTTAGTAGGGTGTACAGTGCCTACACTTTCTACCAAGTATGACATGGATATGTCAAATTATTTTAAAGTATTCTTTTTTTTTAAATAATTTATTCTTTATTTAAAAGTTTAAGAACTATGTGTGCCCGGTACTATAAAACTATTTGACATATCCATGTGATACTTGACAGAAAGTGTAGGTACTGTACATCCTACTGAATTGTGTTAAATAATCGTTTCTGGCTACTACCAGAGGCGTACGACAAGGGAAAGTGAATGATGGCCCTTTCCAAATTCTACGCCACTGAAGAAACTGCTATTTTAGCATAATTTTTAGATTCTCCAATACTTTCTATGCAAATAATATACTCTTCATTCGTAACGATAAAGTCATTAGTTTTCGAGATATTTGAAGTTAAAAATGAAAAGGCACACTTATTTTGATTAATGTATTATGCTCCTTCGTTTTTAGCTTCAAATATCTCGAAAACTAATGGCTTTATCGTTACGAATGAAGAGTATATTATTTACATAGAAAGTATTAGAGAATCAAAAAATTGCACTAAAATAGCAATTCTGCCAGTGGCGTAGAATTTGGAAAGGGTCAACCATTCACGTTTCCCCGTCGTACGCCTCTGGTAGTAGACAGAAACGTTTGTTTAACATAATTTAGTAGGTTGGACAGTACCAGCACCACTTACCAAATTTCGTGTTGTTGTTCCATGCCTGTCAGGAAATATTCAAAAATAAATAAAATAATATTTTAACTTCGACACCCTGTATTTCGGTTATTATCAACTTTTGTACTAAGGTAAGTTAGCTTAAATCGACCTATTTTAACCTCAGGAATCTAAGATTAAGCTATGGCCCATTCTTTACCAAACATCCTGTATAAAAAATATGAATTTTTCAAGTGCCTTTATTATTCATATTTTTCATATTTTTTGACATAATTCGTATAAAATTAATAAAATTTGATATTTGATGATTGCATCTTAGATTATATACGTTACAGGGTATTTTATAAGGAATAACTTTTTTTCGTAAAACTGATAATAAAAAAGTTATTACTAGGTTCCAAGTTACGCAGACATACTGTATAAGAGCTAAAACAATTTTTTTTTGTTGAACATTTATTATTGTTAAAGCTTATTATTAAATGTATTTTAGGTTTTAGTTTTACAGAAAAAAGTTTTGATCACTTTGTATAACCATTTTTTTAGCCGGTAATTTTCGGTTTTTGTATTACATTTTTGTTATCTTTCTTAATTTTCTCAAAAAGAAATAGTTTATTTCATTTCTAAAGTAAAATAATTTAGTGCATTTTAAAGACTACATCCTAAGCTTTAAAAAAGCACCTATAAAATTGTAATAGATCTGTTCAAACTTAAGTAATACCGTCTTAAATTGGTGGTAATTCTGTAAAACTACGAAGTTTTCAAAAATTACATTTTTTGAGACGTCATATCATTTGAATTAAATATTGAGATTTTTTTTGAATGAAACATCGGTTAGTAAGATGTTTAAAAGGTAAGTTGTGCAAAATTGAGAGTTTTATAAGAAAAATTGTATTAGTTATACATTTTTAAATCATTTTTAAACAAAATTTATGTAAGTCTCATTTTCCGCCCACACCGTACTTATGCCCATATATTTTGTGTCTTTTTATTATAACCATAAGATAGCTTAATTATTCTTCTTTCATGTCCAATTTGTAAAATTTCATTTGATCCATTAGTTAAAGAATGACATTAAAATAACTCAACCGTGCACTTCTCCGAACGCTAGTTTACAGTGCGCCAATGTTTGTGAGAAGGGCGACTTTAGCGTTATAAATAAAAAATTATAGAAGCTACAGATTTAATTTTAGAAAAATCTTTATACTTATAGGGATTTTTTTGTAAAATTTTCTGAATTTTTCAATGGTCAAGTCAGTTTTTTTCTATAGTTTCTATTTTCTGAGTTACTTAATAAAACATCTAATTTCGCAGTTCATTTGTTTAATAAAAAATGAAGCACCCACTTCTCGAGTAAAACTTTTTGATATGTTGTTTATTAAACATTTCTTAATCAAATTACAAAAAGTTTTATCTTGTTTGATTTTTTCCGAAGTGAAAATCTATATGCACTCCCCTACATTATTCGGTGCCCCATCGTATGCCGTGACTACATTTTAGTCATAGCTGCTTGTTTGCAAGGAGTTTTTTTTCTATTATTATAAAAGGACATTTTATTCTTAATATCATCATCGTCAGCCTATCGCGGCCGCGCACACTGATATCCCACTTTTTGTTCTCACTATTTGAGAGTAAAATGTCTAAACCCATCACTAGGAAAAAACGTCATAATACCACTTAAAAACAAAAATGGAGAGGAGCAAAGCGACTCAAGGAAAATAACAAATATAGTAGAATCCTTCTATAGCGCATTATATGACACAAAACAGGAACCTGATAATAACTCAAAAGAAAATCTAAAAAGAAGAATTAAAAATGTCAACTCTGAAATTCTACCCGATATAGACGTCCATGAAATCGAAACCGCCCTATCTCAAATGAAAAATAACAAAGCTGCCGGTCCAGATGGTATCCTTGCTGAAATGTTTAAGGAAGGTAACCAAGCTAGTATAGAGGAGCTAAATCTCCTATTTAATCTACATATATCTACACAAGGCAGAAATACCTCACAATTGGAATGAGAGTATTACAATACTGCTATTCAAAAAAGGAGACAAAAGAGACTTAAAAAACTACAGACCTATCTCACTGCTCTCACAAATGTACAAACTCTTTATTAGAATAATTATAACCAATAGACTAACAAATAAAATGGACAGTTATCAGCCAGTTGAACAAGCACGTTTCAGAAAAGGGTTTAGTACCATAGATCATCTCCTCACTATGAAAATATTGATCGAGAAGGCAAACGAATACAACCTAGATTTATGTTTAGCCTTTGTAGACTATGAAAAAGCGTTCGATAGTGTCGAGATATGGGCGATAGAAAAAGCTCTAAATAACAGCAGAATTGACTCCAGGTACATAAAATAAATAATATAAATAAATATATTATAAAAATATATAAATAATAATAAAATACATAACCTCTTACATAACATCTATAAAACAGCAACTATTACAGTCGAATCGGAAAATAAAACAAACAAAACTAACCCATAGAAATACGTAGAGGCGTAAGACAAGGAGATGTAATATCCCCAAAACTTTTCACCTTAGCTTTGGAAGACGTCTTTAAAGAACTGGAATGGGAAGACATGGGTATCAACATAAACGGGAAGAATCTCAATCACCTCAGATATTGCGATGATGTTGTCCTTATTACAACCAACCAAGAAGCACTAGCCACAATGCTGACTCAACTAGCACACGCATCAGAGAAGATAGGATTAAAAATGAACATGAGTAAAACAAAAATCATGACAAATACAAATGACAGAGTAAATATTAATATAAATAATGTCAATATTGGGGTTGTTGACGAATATATATACCTGGGCCAAATAATCAAAGCTAATAAAGAGAACCAAACAATTGAAGTACAGAGAAGAATCCGATTGGCGTGGGCAGCGTTTGGAAAGTTAAGATCGATACTAAAAAGCACAAAGATACAACAGTACCTAAAACCCGTGTATTTGACCAGTGCATCCTTCCTGTTCTGACGTATGGGAGCGTTCAAGTATTACGTAACGCGATTTTTGAAAATTTTTAACCCCCCCCCCCCTACGTAACGCACTCTTATGGGAGTTTAACTATTGCGTAACGCGATTTTTGAAGATTTTTAACCTCCCCAACCTGCGTTACGTAATACTTGAACGGTCCCTATGGCTCAGAAACATGGACATTAACAAAGGCCAACATAAACAAAATAGTTTCAAAATCCATGTTGGGAATAAAAGTATAAGATAGAAAATGAAACAAATGGATAAGAGAGAAAACAAAAGTAAAAAAAGAATGTGTGTGTACTTTGTACGCACGTAAGAAGTTATACTTCTATTATTATGATTTCAACGAAATTAATATACTTAACAGGTTTTTTTTTATTTTATTTAAATATTAAACTAACTTTCTTTACCTACCACTTATAAAATTTTTTTTATTAAAACGATACCAAAAATATAAAAAAAAATATGAATGGTCCGGGATTTGAACCCGGGACCTCTTGATCTCCGGTCACACGCGCTACCACTGAGCTATATCCCTTTTGCTTTGACAGGTTACAAGATTCCTCATACATACTGACAAATTTAATACAAAAATACTTTAAATATACTTACAGTAGGAAAAATGAAAGAATACCCATGAACGAACATATAAAACAGGCTGTATTTTCCTGTCACCGTGTCACACAAAAAATTGGCCAGCGCAAGTACATGTAATAATTATTGTTACATGTACTTGCGCTGGGCAATTTTCTTTGTGACACGGTGACAGGAAAATACAGCGTGTTTTATATGTTCGTTCATGGGTACTCTTTCATTTTTCCGACTGTACTATTATTATAAAATATCTTATTCCCGAGGAAGACAAATCCAAAGACACAAAAATTATAATAAGTAATACATTTACTAAAAAAACTAATATATCCTTTTCACATATTTTCTTGCACTGATATATTTATACATAACTTGAAAGATTCAGCAACTAAACGGCATACTGTCTGTGTGCGCATGCGCGCAGAATTATGAAATTTTACTCTCAATCGCTCCTAAAGAAGTATAACTTCAAAAATGTAACTGAACATATAACAGGGTTAAAAAAAGGAGATTTACGGGCCACAATGCGAGACAGGAAGATAAAAGATGGAATGCTGAAATACAAAACTGGAGACCGTGGACAGGAAATTCCAAGGAAAGACCTCAGATGCGATGGAATATTGTAAAAGCTACAGGAACTAACTGGAAAAGCGCAGCCAAGGACAGACGGAAGTGGAAAGATTTGGAGAAGGCCTATGTCCAAACTTGGATAGAAATGGAGCTAAAGAAGATTTGAGAGTGAGAAAATCACTATTTTATTTCCTGTTATTCCTTAAGGAGCATTTTAGTCGAATTCGGGACAAGGCTGAAAAAAATACCTGAAATCCGGAACTTTCAATGAAAATCGGGCCATTTTTTTTAAACATAGAACTTAAATATCATCATTTTATTGATTATTTAATATTTTTATGTTGACAATGATATTTTTGTTGAGATTCAGCCACAATTTGTTTGTAATAATAATTACATTTTTCTTAGTTTTTGACGTTTCCACTTCCAATCCGGAAATCGTTCTCAAAAAAGGAAATTTTTGATGTGGTTTTAGGTAGTATTACATAGAGACCGACCGATTAATCGGCTTCGGCCACCTTCGGCCAATATTTAAAGCTTCGGCCAACATTCGGCTTCGGCCAAAACGAAGCCGAAGGTTTCGCCGAAGGTGGAATAATAAAATGCTCTGTCAGTATACTATACTATATAAATAGTGTGACCAACTCCAATCCAGTCGAATCCGGGACAAGGCTGAAGAAAATACCTGAAATCCGGGACTTTTCAATGAAAATCGGGCCATTTTTTTTCTGAAGAAGATAATTAAAATACAGAAACGAAAAAGGTCACCGTATTAGTTTTCATAAAACTATAATACCACGATATAAAATGCATGCGTTTTGGATGTGGTATTAGTATTACACTGTACAAATTATCGACTTTTTTTCGTCCCACCAATTCAATTTGATGCGAATTGTATTCAAAATAGAATTTTACCAATACGTTGAAAATTCGGATGGCCCGGAAGCCTTGTCCGGGACGGCGGGACACGACTTCGTAATTCGGGCCATGTCCCGGATTTTTCGGGCTAGTTGGTCACACTATATATAAATAATCTCTAAACAATATGCTTCGGCGGGTCTTTGATAATTTGAATAATATTTACACCCTATGTATTTTATAACCTAAACTAAAATGTTTTACAAACTTTCAGGTAAGTAGGTAGGATATAAATTTTAACAATAGGCCAAGATGTCTCAAAGATCTTCATTTGAATATTTCTCACGTAGGCGTAGTAAAATTCTGAGAAACTAATAATTTTATGGTATTTGTTAAAACTCAAGATTACTGATATTTTGACTACCTAAATATTAATGGCAAAACATCGACCATCGACTTACAATATATTTTTAGTCACCTTCGGCTTCGTCTTCGGCTTCGGCCGAAGGTATCCTACAGGCCGAACTTCGGCATCGGCTTCGGCCAAAAAAATCACATTCGGTCGGTCTCTAGTATTACATTCTAGAAATTGTCGATTTTTTTGCGTCCCACCTATTCAATTTGATGTGAATCCTTAAAAGAATAACATATTCAAAGTTTCAAAATAAAATGTTACCAAAACGTTGTAAACTCGGATGGCCCTGAAGCCTTGTCCGGGACTCCGGGACACGACTTCTTAATTCGGGCCATGTCCCGGATTTTTCGGGCCATGTCCCGGATTTTTCGGGCTAGTTGGTAACACTACATATAAGCCTAAATTAGTAGCATTATAATGCTCAAATCATTTTTTGCTTTCTATTTCCTCGTCTACTGTCTACCATTATTACATCAGAACATCGCTGATTACTGCACATCCTAAAAGTTCGACTCTTACAGTTTACCTGAAAGTTCTTTTACAATGTTATCTACTTTATCTGGTTGTAGTAAATACATTCCAAGAAGGTGTCATTGTCAAAATCTAAGTTAACTGTTTCATCCAAGTGACAATTTCAGCAGCGCCATTCATAGAATATCTTGCTTCCTCAGCTTTGGATTACTAATAGAAATATACGTGACTTCTTACGATTATGTTTTTACCTGAAATACTTTCTAAAATCCACAGATAAATAGATAGGCCTGGATCCCGCGTACCAAAAAAAAGTTTACTAGGTAATAGCAAGCTGAAATTTGTTAATAGCTTAAGGTGGTATGACACAATGTTAAAATTTATATAGTTTTTAGATACAGTTACCGTCACTATTTCAAAACCAATCTTCAACTTAGGGGTATGTACGTGAACTGTAGACTTTCTATTTTAATAGTATCTAGTTAAAATTTCCAAAGAAAGCAGTATATTTTTTATAACTGTACATAAAGGAGTCCATGTCATAACTTACTTAGTAACTTGCTATAAAAATTCGTTTTGCATAATAATTTTTGAACTTGGGTGGAAAATAACTACCAGAAACGATTAACTATGCAAAAAGCTTTATTTTAAACAAAATTTCATTGTCCATACTGCCATAATTTTTAAATTAACTGTACCTAAAAGTAAAAATTTTAGTTAAAAGCTGCAATCTGGGGATTTTGTTGAAATTACAGCAATAAGTTGGCATTTTTCTAGTGATAAATTAGTTCCGCTGTCACTTAATAGATGAGAAGATGAGTTCACGTTTCATTTAGTAGATGGCAGCAGTGATGTATTAAATGGAGACAGATGCGCGTTTGCCGGATTTTAAGAAAATCTACAAACAATTGAAAACGAGTTTTGTAACCACGGAAATACGATGAATCACGCGGTTTTGTTTAGAAAAGTGGCCCCACCCCCTCCCAGTACGCATTTTGGACCTTGTTTGACTTTCACTTTCAATCATGATTGTATAACGTCACAGTGTCTTAACAATACAAATATACATTTTTTATGCTTGAAACCGTGACGTTATACGAATGGTTGAAAGTTAAACGAGGTTCAAAATGACTCAAAGTGTTTACTGGGGGATTATACTAGTTTTGACATAATACATAAATAACGTAAGTAAGCTCTAGTATGTTATGTGGGGCGGATCTAAAAACAATTTCAGTTTTATTCACTTTCTGGCAAATTTAATTTTTATAGGGCCGCAAATAATGCATTGTTCGGATACAATTAGCGTCTCTTTGTAAAGACGATGACGTCGACATTTTTACACAGATTACACATGCCAATGACCATTAGTATTTGTTGAGGCATTATCCTAATAAAAAAATTGTAGACAAAACAATATTGTATAATCATTGATTAATTTATGTCAAATATTTCCGTAAGTGAAAAAAAATATTGAAATTTACTGGAGTAATAATTAGATAAACCGATATGCAGACGATACAGTTGTGGTTGCTAGCAGTATCGACAGGCCTGTCATACCCGGGTACCTACAAAGAGCGAGTGAAAAAAGAGATTTTAACCATCAACATAAATAAAACAAAAATGGACACTGGTGAGCAAAACTCAAAAACCTGCCAGACAATTGAAAATAAAAAACCAATTCAACACGTAGAAGTATATGTATACCTTGGAACAGTCGTCAACTAGAAATGGGATCAAACAACCGAAATACGATGTAGAATTGAAAAGGCCAGAGCTACATTTAACATGAGAAATATATTCAATCATTGCGACATATCTGTCCCACTAAAAATACGGCTGCTAAAATGCTATGTATTTCCAGTCTTGTTGTATGGAGACAATAACGGAAACATTATCGAAAAGGCTAGAGGTATTCGAAATGTGGGTGTACCGACTTATCCTCAAAATGTCCTGGACGACTCACACTACCAACGTAGAGGTATTGCGCTGAGGAGAAAACAAAAATGAGAAATCTGTTTCACAATAGAAACGGAAACCTGAATACCTCGATCATATTATGAGACATGATAAATATCGTATACTGCCACTGACAATACAGAGTAAAATAGACAGCAAACGTGGACCCAGAAGAAGAAGACACTCATGGCTTCAAAACTTACGCCAATGGTTTGGACTAACGTGCCAATGTCCGCAACGGACGAGGCACATGAAGAAGAAGAAGAAGAATTTAAAATGAGATATTCTTCTTCTCACGGTGCTTATTCGTTCCGAATGTTGGCGATCAGCATGGCTATCCTAATTTTGCATGCTGCTATTCGGAATAGTCTGTTTGTCGATGTAGGTATTGAACCAGTTTCTCAGATATATTCTTCTTCTCCCTGGTCCTCTCTTCCCAATACCTTGCCCTGAAGAATGAGTAGCGGCAATCTCTATTCATTCCTCATAACATGGCCAAGATATTCTACTTTGCGCTCTTTGATAATAATGTGTGTTAATAATCTCGCATTCCTTGCCCATTCTACGTAAGACCTCAACATTAGTCACACGACCCATCCACGAAATTCTTAAAATGCGACTGTAATACCACATCTTGAATGCCTTGAGTTTTCTTAAAGAAGTTTCGGAAAGAGTCCAGGCTTCTACTCAGTATAATAATCTAGAAAATACATAGGATCTAATAATAGAAATTTTGTTAACAAGTGGTAAATGTGACTTCTGAAACGAGACTTCATCATTATGAACGCTGATCTCGCTTTTCCTACGCGTTGTTTTATTTCACTAGAGTGGTCTCATTGACTGTTTATGTAGGTACCAAGGTATGTGTAGCTGTCCACTCTGTCAATTGGTTGTTGGTTAACCAAAAGCCGTGTGTGTAATATATTTCGCTCTTAATGACTACCATTACTTTCTTTTTTTTTCGTATTGAAATTCCATGTTCACTACTTATGTCTTATATGCGAGACATTATTCTTTGCAAATCATCTAGGCTATCTGCAAAAACTACTGCGTCGTCGGCATATCTAATGTTGTTTAGATCTATCATCTAATCCAGTTTCCTCCAAGATAATTTATGAGTATGTGCAGCTTATCATGTTGTACTCTATCAAATGCCTTTTTGTAGTCGATAAAACAAATATATAGCACTTAGACAGTCAATAGAGCCTCTCGGGTGCCTAAGGGCAAGGCATTGCGGAATCAAATCTTTGTCCGTGATACTTGTTCTTCGCATTTTTTATATAGGTATTCTGCAGTATATTACTTTTAAAAATGTTTTAAGTAAGTGGTTCATTAGGCTAATTATTATTCTACCTCGCATGTTGAAATGAGAAATGAAATGAAAATGTGAAATTTTCCGAGGAAAAAACTTTCCCTGTTGAAAAAACATTCAATATGAAAAAAGTTATTGTAGTGACTCTGTTTTTCAATTGACTTACGTATTTTACATTTATTAAAAATACTAATTTTATACTCGATCTTCATTCTGAGAATTAGCATAATTCTTTTTTGGTCATTTAGATAGGCACTTACTACTTGTATTTCAAATAATTGCAAATTTCTTTAGTTTGAAATAAATCCTTTTGAGCAGGTAAAAAATTACGAATTGCCGTATAATACAATATTAAATAATAAACTATATCCAAATGAATGAACGTTTAGTATCTATTAATGAGAATTTACCCTAGGCAGGTAAAGAAAGGATTAACAACTGTCGTCTGTAAATACAAAGTACGATTAAGATCGAGATGTGCCGAGCCTAAGTTGCAATACATGGCATCAATGCGGTGTCGTTCAGAGAACTAAATTTAATAATAAAATATATGTACGTGCCGCCATCTATTCAAAGAACTGTTAAACGTTAGTTTAAAAATTGGCCACCTATTTTGACCATAGCGTACTAATACCCCCTTAACGGTGTCTAATAGTCGAACATATTTTGATGTACGAGAACACTGGAACAGCGGAAGTTTTAATTGTGTAACAGGTTACAGGTTTCGAACCTCAGACTACGAAAGCGTCCCATGTATTTTGTCGGACAGAACTTCCAATTGATTTGTTACCCTTTCATTAAACTCTCATGCAAAAATCAGACTGCTATTTATCACCAACATAATTCCTGTCATTTGAGATGTTCTACATGTCAGACTTATTAAAATGACCTACGTATTTGTCGGACAAACATTTTTTCTTATATTATACAGTGCGCTGGAATAAGTGTTACCCCCCTTATTAACTTATTTATTTTTAACACATAAGCAAAACGCTCGGACAAGTCGATTTTTAACCTTTAACTATCCGCGCATCAAGTTATAACATAACTACACGCGTGGCGTACTTTATACGCCACAAGAAAATATACTTAAAAACAGCGGATTTGTTTTTTTTTGAAAAAATACACTTAGTTGTTCGTTATAAACCTTATTCGGCATCAGTGAATACTTGGAGTTCCTTCTCAGTAAGCCAATTGGGATTTATAACTGGAATCATGGAATAAGTGGATTCCATGATAAATAAAATTACGAATAAAAATTTTTTTGAAATGTGATTTTGTACAGGAGAATAAGTATTGTTTATAAAGAAATAGTACATTGTTTACCGGGTAGGAAAAGCTTAACATTCCTGGACGACTGTGAAGATTGCTAAGTCGAGGCGCAAGCCGAGACTTAGCAACACAGAGTCCAGGAATGTGGCTTTTCCTACGAGGTAAACATACTATTTTTCCGCAAATCGTTTAAAATTCGACAGATATTGATTGATTTAAAAAAAACGCGATAATTTTATTCCCAAATAAATGGTGCTTTGAAATTCCTAATAAAATTACTTGGGTTACTATGGAAACGTATTGAGGTTGAATTGTCAAACTTGACAATGTTTTCTATCATTTATGTAAAACACTAACAACTGTACGGAAATATCATTTCCTTACAGTAAGGAAATGACATTTCCTTACAGTAAGGAAGTCCTGACTTTTTCTTCAAGAAATTTTGACAGGAATGTCAAAATTTCCTGGCGATTTGCGGAAAAATATATTTTTCCGCAAATCGCCAGGAAATTTTGACATTTACAGTAAGAAAGTCCTGACTTTTTCTTCAAGAAATTTTGACATTCCTGTCAAAATTTCTTGAAGAAAAAGTCAGGACTTCCTTACTGTAAGGAAATGTCATTTCCTTACTGTAAGGAAATGATATTTCCGTACAGTTGTTAGTGTTAAATTTATAAGCGTCAAGTTTGACAATTCAACCTCAATACGTTTCCATAGTAACCCAAGTAATTTTATTAGGAATTTCAAAGCACCATTTATTTGGGAATAAAATTATCGCGTTTTTTTTAAATCAATCAATATCTGTCGAATTTTAAACGATTTGCGGGAAAATAGTATGTTTACCTCGTAGGAAAAGCCACATTCCTGGACTCTGTGTTGCTAAGTCTCGGCTTGCGCCTCGACTTAGCAATCTTCACAGTCGTCCAGGAATGTTAAGCTTTTCCTACCCGGTAAACAATGTACTATTGTGCCATAATGACTAAAAAACAATTGAAATATGTACTTATATTATTACTTATGTTAATATAATCGTGGCGTATATTGTCCACCACCGGAAACAACAAATAATAATAAACTGTAAATTACGATCTTCCCAGAACGCCGATTATAACGAAACTAAAACCAAATTGTAAAACACATTCCAGTGACAGGTTCAATAAACAAGGTCAAAAATTAAATTTTTAAATATTTATATTTGCAGTAGAATTCTTAAATCTGGCGTACAAAATACGCCAGCGCGTGTAATTGTTAAAATAATGGTAGTATATTATAGCATCAATGTTTTGAACTTTACGCGATCCCTCTTCAGGTAACCGGCATACCTTTGATTTTTTTAAATGGGAAAGTACATCATGTGACACCTCATTTAAAAGCTTTTAAAATACAGATTACAAAAATGTATATTACTTTAATCCTTTTTTAGAGCGTAGGCGCAAAATTTCGTTTGAATTATTTTTAAACGTATTTATTTTTTTAGAAAACTAATTAGTATTTTTGAAAAATTTAAATGCAGAATGAAAGATTACATTATTACCAAAGGCAAAGAGTCCCTTACAATAAACAAAACGTTACTTTTGAATGATATATTTGAAATTAAAAATCGGACTAAATTTTCTCTTTTTCACCCCTGTGACTTATTAAAATAAACAGTATAGAAGTTCTCAGGGACTTTCGACCATCGATAATAGTGTAATATTTCATTCTGCGTTTAAACTTTTCAAAAATACTAATTAGTTTTCTCAGGATTCGAAAAAACTGAATTCATTTAAAAATAATTCGACCGAAATTGTACGTCTACTCTCTCAAAAAGGATTAAAGTAATATACATTTTTGTAATCAGTATTTCAAAAGCTTTTAAATGAGGTGTCACATGATATACTTTTCCATTAAAAAACATCAAAGTTATGCCTGTCGCCTGAAGAGGGATCGCGTAAAGTTCGAAACATTGATGCTATAATGTACTATAAGTATTTTATTCCAGTGCACTGTATAAGAAACTAATTTGCTATTGAATAAACTTAAAAACAACCTGCTACTTTTCACAATCATAAACTTGTCAGGATGACACGTTCCAAAATTAAAATTACTTTCCACAATTAAAACTTCCAATGTTCCAGTGTTCCCATATATCAAAGTTTGTCCGACTAGACACCGTTAAGCTATTAACACATTTTCAGCTTGTTATTAATCAATTTTTTTTGGTACACGGGATCCAGGCCTAACACGACATCGATCATTTTCCTAAAATTAACTGTAAATCATTACAAAAAGACATTACATGATCTCTTAACTTTCGAAAACGCTGTCGGAATTACATTTTAACATCTAATGGAGAAATCTGACGACTAGGTCGAAGCGCGTGTTGATACGAGCTTCAGGTATTTAAAAATTTAGACGTCGGCAAAGAGAGATAATAATATATATAATAGTGAGAACGACAGAGAGCACAGTACAACTCCACAGGGCTGTAAAATTAGTAATATTTACTTTGTGATAAGATGGGTCAGACACATGGTTGGACATCCTACCTTCAAGAATATTATTACATCGCGCCAGTGGGGCCGTTAAAAATATTAGTAGTTGGTTAATTCACACAATGATAAAAATTAAAACCCAACGTAATTAGACCACAAAATTACGACGACACTGATGTATTCCCTGGTTTGCCCAGCTGAAAGGGTTTTTGAAATGTATACCTGTACCACCAACCCATGTCACTCAACGCTCACCATAAATAACCATATATTTATTTGTTCAAGGATCGTAAACACAAAATTTTGAGAGGAATTTCTCTATTTCAAATTGCGTTTACTGTAGTTCACGTAGGGTTGAATCGCGTCTTCAGTTTGTATCTTTTTCTGTTACATTTTTTTATTTCACTCAGAATGTCGCTTCACGCGCTTCGACCTAGTCGTAAGATTTCTCCAAGGAGAAAATAATATGGCGACGTAATTATTATTAGAAAATAATATGGCGACAATCAATTCGGGAATATCGTGTGGTAAAACGAAAGATTTATTACCTTGACGAGACTTGGATTAACATCGGACATAGGTACAGTTGGTAAAGCTTGGCAAAATAAGGCCGATGCCACATTATGCGTTTTGAACGGATGCGGTGAAAACGCATCCGTTTCCAACGCAACCGGACCGACCTGTCACACTATGCGTTTAGTCTGGTGCAGTTTGTAAGCGCGTACCGATGACTCAAAACGCATCCGCTTCCAACGCAACCGGACCGATCTGTCACACTATGCGTTTTCACCGGATGCGGCGGAAACGCATCCGGTCAAAACGCATAATGTGGCATCGGCCTAAAACAGTAACAAAAAATGCTTGGTAAGTCTTTGTAAAGGAAGATTCATAGGTATTTATCCGTTCGGGCACGTAGCGTTTCGTTTCCGAAAAATATTCATACTGTCCGGAGCGTATAGTATCAGACAACTCTTTGTAAAATCAGGTTTTTATATTTTTCGGAAACGAAACGCTACGTGCCCGAACGGATAGGATAATATGATTCTTCCTTTAAAGGTACGAGCACTATTAGGTCAGTTCATCATGGTAAATATCGTCAATATGCAGTTGATTCAATGTCGAGATTTCATGGTATGTATTATTGTTTTGAGACCACCTTACCATTGCGAGTTGAATCCAATTATTGAAGTAAATTGGGCTCAAATGACGGGATATGTGGAAGAATTTAATGTTAAAAATTGGTGATGTTATCGTATCTATTAAAAATAGAAGAGATTATGTGCAAGTTGGATGGGATAATTGAAAATGTTATTGAATTTGTAAAAGTCGGCGCCAACGAGTCGGAAGACTCAATGAATTCCCAGGGTTCTGATGAATTATAAACTAAGCTGTAAGTAAAAATTATGTTTTAAATGTATCTTTATCGTTGTAATAGACTTTTTATGCAAAACGGTTAAAAATGAATTTTCTTAATTTGTGTTAAAGTTGCTACGATATGATAGCGATAATTTTAAATTACAGTAATTTAAATCACAAAGTAATTTTCATTGAGGGATTTATTATTCAGCTATTTATTAATTAAGAGGTCTATTTATGACTAGAATAACATTCTTTTTTAGGTGATACAGTAGCGATCAACAGGTAGCCAAAACGCGTTCCAAGATTGCGGCTGTAATTTTGAATATTTTTTCGAGATATTTGGCACACGTATTCGTAATATAATAAAGAATGGCGGTACAGAGCCCAATTTGAAAAATATATTAATATGTGGAAATTACTCTGTAATTAAATACAATATTAAAAAAACGAACCTGTACCGCCATTAAGAAGAACAAAAAAATACACTTTCTTCAAATAAACTTTTTTATCCGATGCCTAGATTTTGTGTCATTTTGGAACTACTAATGAAATAAAAAATTTTAGTAGTTCCAAAATGACACAAAATCTAGGCATCGGATAAAAAAGTTTATTTGAAGAAAGTGTATTTTTTTGTTCTTCTTAATGGCGGTACAGGCTCGTTTTTTTAATATTGTATTATTTAATTACAGAGTAATTTCCACATATTAATATATTTTTCAAATTGGGCTCTGTACCGTTATTCTTTATTATATTACGAATACGTGTGCCAAATATCTCGAAAAAATATTCAAAATTACAGCCGCAATCTTGGAACGCGTTTTCACTACCTGTTGATCGCTACTGTTTCCTCTTAATAACAATAAACAAATTATTTAAAAAACGTTGTTGTCTATTTTCATGTTTAAAAAAAATTCACTAACATTTTCGATGTAAACAATACTTTTAAGATGGCTTCATGAAACACCACTGATAGAGAATAAAGACACACCCTTTAATGGGCAAGATAGAAATAGCAGGTTTTAAGTTTTAGGAATTTTGGTTTTAGGGTAATTTGGGTGTGGGAAAAACGAATCTGAGATCAGTTTGGCGATATATTGTGTCTGGTTTGGTCGCCAGCTCAACAAATGGTAGACCGTCTGCACCAGCAGACGGTCTTGTCGTTCAGAAAGAAAATTTATGAAAACACCATAATTTATTAGTAGGTACTACAAAAATAATATTTTTATTGATAAAAAGTTACATGTAAATAAACAAAAAGGTATCAGGCTTTGATGTGATTCTCTGTGAAGCAATTTTTACCTTTCCTGTTACACAAATGAAGGTTGCACTTGGTGCAAAAGGAATGAGTGTCAGATTTTATACACAGTTTGCACGATTTTTTAGATCCCATTCAGGCCAATGATTCAATCTCTCGTGTCTTACACCTTACACTATCCACCTGATGAACAGCTCGTCTACCGATGGCAGAACTACTAGATGGCTGTGGAACGGACGATGGTCGTCCAACAGGGCGTTTTTCAGAAAGAGCACACATCTTTTTAGCCATTTTGCTACTGTGGTTGTGTCTTCTGATGTCGCTGCTACTGTTTCTGCTGCTGTGGTTGGTGGAATTCATCTCTAACCTCTAAATAACCGCTTCAGGAGTGGAAGTATGTGCTATTAGAACTGTAGCATCAGTCGAACTGAGCGAAGTACTACTGATATTCAGTGATAAGTTCACAGCCTGTACAAATGTGGCAGTTAAATCTATGTTTTGGATGTATTCAGTTCTCATCATCCTCAGATGTTATTTCATCACACTCGTAATCCGGATCACTGTCTACGTCATCGACATCTTCTTCATCCGTAAACGATTCCATAATGTTTATTACTTCTTCTTCGCTCAGAGTAGACACATCAAATCCTTTTCCTGCTCTCTTACATCCTTCTAAACCACATTTACCCACCATTTTCTGCATAAAAAAATAAAAACGCACGGTTAGTCATCTTCTTCTTCTTCTTGTAATATGACTGTCCTGTTTCTTCTGTTACAGTCTCTGCTGCGATCCGGAGCTCCAGCTCTCGTACCATCGTTTTTTGGGTCTTATTATGGGTCGCTTGGTGTTGGGCTTCTGTGTCTTCGCCCATTGCGCCATACGTTCAGGGTCCATCCGATCTACGTGGTCTCTCCACATGCGTCGTCGTGATCTTGTCAATCTCACTACGTCTTGAACGCCTAGCTCTCTCAATGTGTCTTCGTTTCGTATTCTATCTCTGAGTGTAATACCTCTTATGGATCTTAGGGTTTTCATCTCTGTTGTTCTCATTATTTGTTTGGTCTTTGTTGTCTCGGCCCTTGTCTCAGCTGCGTATGTCAGTACAGGTCTAACACATATCTTATAAATGCGGACTTTGCTTTCGGTGCTCATATATTTATTCCGCTAGATTATATCTCTCAGGAAACCAGATATTCTCGCTGCTTTCGTTGCCTGCTGTTTTGTTTCTTGCCACAGATGTCTGTCGCTAGATATTTCCACACCCAAGTATCTACAATCCATTACCTGTTCGATTATATGGTCGTCCACTACTAATTTACATCTAATTGGATTCTTGGATATTACCATTACACTTTTGTAGTAGGCGTTGTAAGTCATCTTCGTTTTCGGCCATTAAGATTGCATCATCTGCGTAGCAAAGTATTCTCATGGTTCGGTTACCCATTTTGTATCCCTGATTCATTTTGTTACCACTACTTAGAACTTCATCCATTATTAAATTAAATAGGCATGGACTGAGGCTGTCCCCTTGTCTAATGCTGACATTGATTTTTCTGACACTGATTCTTCCGTGAGCCCGTGTGTGATTTTTATTCGTGTTTTGTTGGATCTATTGAGCTCTTTGATTATGTTTCTATACCTCTGACCTATGTTTTTCTTTCCAAGGATAGTGAGCACGTCCTTCAATCGTACTCTGTCGAATGTCTGTTACAGATCTACAAAGCATGTTAACATGGGCTTATCGAATTCTATTGATTTCTCAACTAATTGTCGCATGATGAAAATAGCGTCTATGTTAGATCTGTTTGGGCGGAAACCCTGTTGTTCTTCCGATACACCGACTTTCTTGTATATTTTTTGGGATAGAATTTTTGTCAACGGTTGTCAATTTTCGCACGGTTAGCAGGTAAAATAGGGAATAAAAATACGCGCAATACTAATACAAGAGGAGAAAAATTTTGCCACTAAGCGACAAGACCGTCTGCGTAGATGGCCTTTACTAAATGCGCAGTATTTCAACTCCACTGCTTAGTTCCTCTACACACAAGTAAATCAATAAATATACATGTTACGGACAATGACGCAAATCCGGCCAATAACGTTATTGGCCGGCCAATAACGACAATGGCCGGTTGAATTGGTCATTGTCGACAATGGCCGGATATTAACTTGATAATATTTCTATCATTGCCCGGCCAATGTCGACAATGCCCGTTGTTAATCGGTCAATGTTGAAATTTTGACTAAAAGATAGGTTATGTGTAGTAGACCAGGGCGGATCTGTAAAAATATTAGTACATTTGGACGTTGAGAGGTGACTCAAATTTTTTTGCAGAAATTGCTTGAAAATAAATCAAATAATAATATTTGAGTTATCCTGCCTCTCAAAAAGGTCCGGAACATTGTTTAAATAAACAAAATGTCAAAAAATTAAGGAAAAATTCGATTTTTTTCTTGGTTTTTTTATAACTTTAAAAGTATTCATTTCCGAGAAAAGTTGTACTGACATAAAAGTTGCGTAATTAAATTTCCTATAATATAGAATTAGTTAAAAATTTAATACTCACAATTGTTGCAAAATAGCAATAATTTTGAAAAAAACATACAAAAACAAGTATTCGCATTTTACGTTTTTCAACCATTTATGCTACACTTAGGACCTTCATATTTCACCTTGAAAAATTTTATGATACAGTAAAACAATACTGTAAATTTCATTAAGATCGGTTCAATAGATTTTGCAAAATAAATTTTGCAATCCAGCTTTCGTAAAAAAAATTCATTTTTTCAAAATGTTACAGGACTGAAAATAAAGCAGATAGCAAGTTGAAAATTTTTTTGCACATAGAAGTGTACTGTACCATTCATTTGCAATTTTGCAAAATTAAAATCGCTTAACACCACGGCGTCAGGAATTTTTTTAAATAAGCATTAATTATTGGTGCTACGCGCAGGACAGCGGATAGGTTGCTCTGATTGGGCATTTCAATGACCTTTTATAATGATTGATACATTTTAATTTTTATGACATTTTGATATAAATAAATAAATTTGTTTATTGCAAAATAAAAACACATACTCTATCCTTTGAAATAACACTTTTATTAGCAAAAACTTTCTTTGTTCATATATTTTAACTTAAATAATAAAAGTTTATTATTTTTAAACATATTCAATTGTTTAAACAATATTTCACAAACAATAATAAAATTAGTTTGATTTTTGTGGAATTAAAATATTAAAATACAACAAAATATAGAGTAAGAAAGTAATATATTAGATAAAGATTAGAAGAAATTTTGGTGGAAATCAACCTGTGTGAATCGAACACAGCTGTCCTGCGCGTAGCACCAAAAATTATTGTTTATTTCAAAAATTTTCTGACGCCGTGGTAATTAATCGATTTTAATTTTGAAAATTGCAAATGAAAGGTAGAGTACATTTCTATAAGCAAAAAAAAATTCAACTTGCTATCTGCTTTACTTTCAGTCCTGTAACATTTTGAAAAAAAGGAATTTTTTTTGCGAAAGCTGTATTGCAAAATTTATTTTGCAAAATCTATTGAACCGATCTTAATGAAATTTACAGTATTGTTTTACTATATCATAAAGTTTTTCAGGGAGAAATATGAAGCTCCTAAGTGTAGCATAAATGGTTGAAAAACGTAAAATGCGAATACTTATTTTTGTATGGTTTTTTCGCAATTATTGCTATTTTGCAAATAGGGTTACTATTTTTTAAATTTTTAACCAATTCTATATTGTAGTAAATTGAATTACGCAACTTTTATGTCAGTACAACTTTTCTCGGAAATGAATACTTTTAAAGTTATAATCAAAAAACAAAGAAAAAAATCGAATTTTTCCTTCAATTTTTGACATTTTGATTATTTAAACAATGTTCCGGACCTTTTTGAGAGGGAGGATAACTCAAATATTATTATTTGATTTATTTTCAAGCAATTTCTGCAAAAAAATTTGAGTCACCTCTCAACGTCCATCTCAAAACAGATCCGCCCTGGACTATAGGTAGGTTTACTATTGTTTACTTCATGTGTGTGTATATTCTGTATTGTTTTCGTGCTGAAATTACTCGTAAATTGATTTAATAGTTATATATGATCTAAGTGTTAAAAGTACACGTTTAAGGCACGCATGTGAAAGTTTTCAGAATGAGCGATAGCGAGTTCTGCAATTCACATGAGTGCCTTAAAAATGTACTTTTTAACACGCATATCATACAATATTTTTTCTACAAACGTAATTACAGGACAATATCTACAAAAACTTTTATTTGAACTTGAACTGACATTCCATTTTTATATTTTTTTGACATTACATCAAAATTGCCTATACGGTCAATACGAACTGCAGTACCTTAAAAATATTTTTTCTACAACCACTATTCAGTGCACTTTTCTGCACGGTTTTATGTTAGCAAACTTGATATTTTCTCACAGTATAAGATATTTGACATTAGTGTTCAGAAAAGTGACGTTTCTGTGCCGCAAAGTGACGTTTCTGTGCCGCAAAGTGACGTTTCTGTGCCGCAAAGTTCTTTTCTGCACAGTTGACTACCTCATTCTGAGTAACGTTATATTCTGTTTACATCCGTGGACTACCGCATTCTGAGTAACGTTATATTCTGTTTACATCCGTGGTTAAACTTTAGACAAATATATAACCTATAAGACAATTATTATATTTAACTATAGCATAGAAACTAAATTATGGATGTTACAACTGTTTTATTTTACAATTTTATTCTTATTAAACATTTTATAATTATCAAATAACCAATAAGGATTTAGCAACCTGTGCAAGAGACGTCGAATGAAGTAGGTTTTGTGTAAATCCGTGACTGCATAAATATAATGTCAATAATGTGTAATAATTGTTTAAATTTAAACAAATTAAGGCAGTGCATTAATTTTTTAACTGATTTCTGTGCAATTTATTTAGGTATAAGGAATTTAAATTGATTAGTAGGTATTAATTAAATACAGTTTAAAATTTATCACATAGGTACCTATTATAATTAATCGTCGTTTGGAAATTGTGATTTTTATTTTTAGGAAAAACTGCTTGTAGAAAAAGTATAGTGTGAAACACGTGCAGAAAGGTAATTTCTCACTCGTTTGAATTGCGGCACTCGCTTGCGCTCGTACCGCAACTTTTCAAACTCGTGAGAAATTAGTACCTTTCTGCACTTGTTGCACAATATACTATTAAAGCACTAGTGCCTTAAAGTAGCATTTTTAACGCTCGTATGGAGTGCTAAAAATTGCATTTTTAACACGGTTGTAGAAAATAAGTGTTATCATGGATATCAACGATGTGCGCACTCGTTTTAATAATTATATAAACGCAATAGTCAAGTCAAAACGTGATGACAATATGTAAATCATTTTTAAATTGTGACGAATACAATAGCCGAATAAGTGAAATTAAAGAAGCGAAAAGATTTTGAGAACACCGGGTGCTAAAAAACAACAAAACACTATAGAATGGTTTGTAAATATGATGTAATTACAATAAGTGGTAAAGAGCGACTGATTATGCCAGTTGACGAAAACACCCAGTCTAAAGTATTATATTATGCTACAACTGTATATTATAAAAATATTATTATTTCCTTGTTTGTATTTATGTATGAATAATATGTTACCCATATTATGATAAATAAAGACGTTTTATTTGTTTTTAATAACTACTTATATTTCTGCAACTACGTTCAGAAACATCTTAGTACCTATCTCATTTTAAACACTTATTTACTCACACCGATTATCTTCTGAGGCATCGATTTATCAACATTGGCCATTTGCTGCTGGCCACTGTCGTTATTGACCGGTTATTGATGAAAAATCTAATTTTACGTTAAGTTTTTACAACATTGGCCAATAGCTAAGGTTATTGTCGTTAATGGCCGGGCATTGTCGTTAATAACCAAGGAATATGGACATTCACGACAATGCCCGGCCATTAACGTCAATGTCCAATTTGCATCATTGACCGTAACATACATAATAACTACTCACCACAAAAATTTTCGTATTTGTTTCTCAACCAGAAAGTACTTTTTTAAACATTTTTGTTGTTGCCCATAGCACAAATAATTTTAGCATTTGAATCATAGTACTGTCTCGATATAAATGATAGCTGCTGTAAATCAAATAAAGCTATAACGTTTAAACCGGTTTCCTATTTTCAGTGCCTACAAACGTCTTCGTCGTTCAGCTCAATCACACCTGTGATTGAAAAAATACTTAGATTAGAGTAAAGACCGTCTGCAGACGGTCTTGCCGATTAAAGTGTTACGAATTCAGATAATTTGTGCTGGCCAAATTTTAATTTGCTAAAACGCATCGTGAATGCGTCTGGCGCCTTTCAAATAGAACTTTATAATGTTATGAACCCATATTATTTGCATTTTCTTATTAGTAAACGGCGTATTTGACTTGTACCTCGTACAATTAGTAGATCAAGCTACATTTATGAGTCACCCTCCACAATTTATTGTTGTATTACTATTGTTGTATTACATATTGTTGTATTACATATATAATAATACAACAATATGCCCAGAAGACGTACGACGATGCGAAAAGCTCAACAAGCATTCAGCATGCTCAATCCTGTTTGGAGGTCTGGCCAGTATACTACAAGGACAAATATCTGAATATTTGATTAAAATGTCATGTCTGTTCTACTCCACGCTCTACGGATGTGAAATCCGGAAAGTGACAAAAACCCTTACAGACAAATTGCAGGTCTGTGTTATGAAAAATTTCCACGGGGAATTATTCGTATTTTCTGGCCTAACATCATCAGAAACGAAGATCTACTACACCTGACGCAACAAAAGAGGGTAGAAAATGAAATGAAGTCCAGAAAGTGGGGTTGGATCGGTCACAAACACCGAAAAAATAGCTCCAGTATTGCAAAGATTGCCCTAGGCCCTAGAGTGAAACCCCCAAGGAAAAAGAAAAAGAGGTCGCCCAGCACAAACTAGAAGAAGATCCTTCATGGACGAGATAAGAGGTCAAGGAAAGTCTTTGAATGAGGTGAAGGCCTTAGCGCAAAATAGAACCCAACGACGCGTTTTTACTGGAGCTCTACGCTCCACTTAGGACTTCAAGGACCTTTATATACTATATAATACATATTTGAAGTCAGACTTAAGAGCGTAGGCGCAAAATTGCGGCTCCAGGGCTTTTTAAATGAATTATTACCGGGTACAGGTAAATACCAATTTGCGTAATAGTCCTTCCCAGGTATTTAATATTTCCTAACGTGATGTTGTCATAGCTTATTCGATAAGTATTATGAACTCAGCTTTATATTTTATTATAACTACGTTTATGTCCATCCCACATCTGTCTCATTTTGCATTAATACTAATACTAAAGGGTGATTCAGTAAAACGGTACGATTTGACAACGCTGCTGACGATAAAATAGAGGAGCCGCGGGCTTGCGACATAAACGTTGTGCATCTAGAGAGCGGCAAGTTTAGTTATCATGAGGCGTGGTCTTGTGAACAACGCGCATTTGCCGTGACAGCTTATTACAAAAATGGTGAAAGTTTTGTGCGTGTACAACGGACATTTAGTTTACACTACCATTTGCCGCCCCGTTCACAAGACCAAGTTACAAGACTTGGGTTAGGAACTTTGAAAGTAGTGCTTCAACATCACAGAAAAGAGCTGGCAGTGTCAGAACTGCTTCCACACCACAGAATATTGAAGCGGTGCCAAATTCATTACACGCGAGTGCTCGAAGATCCCTGCGACGACTTGCATGTAATGAATTTGGCACCGCTTCAATATTCTGTGGTGCGCGAGCAGTTCTGACACTGCCACTCTTTTCTGTGATATTGAACCACTACTTTCAAAGTTCCTAAACTATAGTTTCCTAAACTTCCCACTCTCTAGATTTACATCGTTTACGTCGCAAGCCCGCGGCTCCTCTATTTTATCGTCAGCAGCGTTGTCAAATCGTACCGTTTCACTGAATCACCTTGTATTTAAAAGCTCTTTAAGCCCCTCTAGTGTCAGACAAAATACTGTTTGGTCATACATACTAATATCAACCTGAAAAGAAAAAGACTGTTTTTGCTTGCTTTCGATTCAGAGGGATGCGCTTTTCAGTTTGTAATATCAGTCTCTTTCACAGACATATCTTACCAAAGCGTAATCCTATTCCTTCCAGGAACGTGCAACTCATCCATTCTTTGTATCGGGTTATTATAATTTCGACAGTGAATATCCTCTAACTCTCATTAACCTGTGCTCTCATTTTGATATCGATTACTGCTGCAACTAGACTTTATAGACCCATAATATTATATTCGTTCTTAATTTAATCTATTTTGTCAATACACCTATCCAACTAAACTAAGCATTCTCAATTCTCATTTCTGCCACATTATTATTTGTTCTTTCTTTTTAACTACTCATTATTCAGTGTCTTCATCAGAGATCCCCTAACTATTTTTTCTCGTAGACCCTTTAAAAAAATTACTGGTTGCGGTGGACCCCCTGCTGCTACATTTTTACCATAGGTATTCCCAAAACTCGTCCCAAATGTGAAGATCCATTCTGTTCTTCTATTTGGCTGAAAATTTGCCCACAGATAGCCAAAACACAGGACTTTAAGTGGTTAAAAAAATTTGTATAGTTTTACAATACAAGAAAAGTTACATGCAATAATGAGTCAAAATTATATAGTTCAGTCGGGTTAGCATTTGATCTTGCATGCCGAGCTACCCAAGCAAGATTCTATTTTCTAATCTTTACGGGGTCAATAGTAGTGTAAATTTAAAGTGGCGAATGAATTCCGCCGTTGCGTTAGCAGCCATCTTAATTTTAAAGGAGAACCGTTTTTGCTCAATATCTCCGCCATTTTTAACTTTTCGACAAAAAGTGCAAGGACTGAAATTGTTGAAAATATGATTTCCTATAATTTATTTTCTTATAAATTTTTTTGTGCTGTCGATATTTTCCGAGTTATGGGGAAAATAGTGACAGTTAGAGCATAATTATTAAATGATCTCGTTTATTATTAGTTTTAGAGCAAAAAGGTACCTATACAAAAATGGAGAGAATTAAATTTTATACAATTTTGGTGTCTTTCATTTTTTTTGCTAAAATCAGTATTTCAGGTAGTACATAATATGCTGTAAAAGCGCGAGCATAATACCTGATTGGTTTGATAGCAGTGGTTTTTGTTCAATATCTCCGCCAATTTCAATTTTTCGACAATAATGGTAGGAACTGAAATTTTTCCAAATAAATCATGTTTACAATAATTATTACAATTTTCTTTAACCATTTTTTTGCGATATTTTCCGAGTTAATTGTACTTACAGTAGACGCCTATATTTTTGACTCTGATATTATTCCACATATTATGTTTTGTATTGTAAAACTATACAAATTCTTTTAACTACTTAAAGTCCTGTATTTTGGCTGTCTGTGGGCAAATTTTCAGGGACTTTATTTCCATTCATTTCTTTTGGGAATGGAGGAAAATGTAAAAAGCGGTATTTTAACGTTTTATGCACTAAAATTTGATCAAAAACTTGTTTTTAATCAAAATAACGTGTTATAATTCTTTATAATGACATTTTTGAATCCCTACTATTAAAACATTATTTTTTCTATTGATATTTTACGATAAAAAAATGCAAATTTGTTTAAATAAATACCAAATCACTATAAAATGTTCGTGGATCCCCTCTTACAACTTGTGAACCCCCATTTTTATTTCACGCCAACGTAGACACCCGTTGGGTCCCTCGTGGACCCCTGTGGGTCCGCCTGGACCCCTGTGGGTCCACCTGGACCACTTAGGGAATCACTGATCTACATCATAGTTATAGACAGTTTTAAATATTTTATTCTTAAATTTATATTTTTATAGGTATGTACTTGACAATTTGCATTATAGGTCTGGATCCCGCGTACGAAAAAAAAGTTGATTAATAGCAAGCTGAAAATTTGTTAATAGCTTAAGGGTGTCTAGTCGGATAAACTTTAATATATGGGAACACTGGAACAGGGGCAGTTTTAATTGTGGAACATCTTAAAAATTTGGAACGGTCAGACTACGAAAACGGCACATTTATTTTGTCCGACAGAACAGACTTAAACTCTCCAACCAGAGATTAAACTCTCATGCAAAAATCAGACTGCTATTTATCATCTGTCATAATTCCTGTCATTTGACATATTCTACATGTTCCACTCATTATAACGCCCATTTGGTGATAAATAGCAGTCTGATTTTTGCATGAGAATTTAATCTCTGTTCGGAGAGTTTAAGTCTGTTCTGTCGGACAAAATACATGTGCCGTTTTCGTGGTATGACCGTTCCAAATTTTTAACTTGTTCCAAAATTAAAACTTCCCCTGTTCCAGTGTTCCCGTCCATCAAAGTTTGTCCGACTAGACACCCTTAAGCTATTAACAAATTTTCAGCTTACTATTAATCAACTTTTTTTTCATACGCGGGATCCAGACCTATTAGGAATATTTAGAAAAATTTACTTCTCGAAGTCAAAAAATGAAATAAAAGTTATAATATAGTTTAACAAATTAGATAAAATCGCTCCTCCTTTATGTTAGCACAATATCACCCACGCATATTAAATTACCCTTGCCTTAAACTTTGATTCATTATTTAAATTTCATTCCTGATAAAAATACTGCCTATGCTGCTATAGAGATATTTTAAAAAATAATTTTCTGAAGAGTAAGTATATTTTATTGGTGTTGTGTTACAAAAAATGAACCCTGCAGATAAGAAGTGTAAAAAAAACACTGAGTTGCAACTTACCAACATTTTCTATTAATAACTATTTTTATGGCAATAAATCATAATTTTAGTTAATGGTTAATATAGGTTCTTTAATTATTACTTCCTATCTTTAAATTTAAAGAAACAGTGTGTGTGAGATATCGACATATCGACATTCTTTATTTGTTTGAAAAACCTCTAGATGGTATTATGTATGAAATATAACATTTCATACATGAAATATAACATTATTCAAATGTCGCGCATTTGAAATGTCCAATTTTCCAGGACTGATGAATAAATCAAGCTGAATTTGATTGTTGACAAGGCTTTGTGGTTTGTGGCATGGATGACCCTGCGTTCAAATCGCTTGTGCAGAATGTCCCAATGTAGCATGGCTCTGGGAGACATGTAGCGCCGTCCTTTTTAAACCACATGCCATCCATATCATCCAATTCAGACAAAAAGAACGAAATGAGAAGTCACAGGTCTGAGGACCTCTACCGCGGAACCAATTTCTGGGCACATCCTTAATATTGTATTTGCCTTTTACAATTTACAAGGCAATCAGACGACGAATAACGGAGATGAAAAGGACTCTACAATATGCAGTAACATTCCATCTCTTCGTCTAGGAAAAATTCTAACGAAATTGATTCCGTGTACTCACTTCTTCTTCTTCTTGTAGTGCCTATCCGTTTCGGATGTTGGCGACCATCATGGCAATCTGTACTTTGCACACTGCTGCTCTAAAAAGATTTGTGGTTGTTGTATTGAACCACGTACGTAGATTTTTCAGCCAGGAAATCCTTCGCCTTCCTGGTCCTCGCTTTCCTTCCACTTTTACTTGAAAGATTAGTTTTACTCACAATATGCGTAAACTAAGTAAATTAAAGACAGCTTATGTTTCATTTCAGTTCAGAGATAATCAATCATCTCCTTACGCACGTTTCACTCTCTCCAGAGATCTTCAGAGAGGCTGTATGATCTGCTCTAAGCAGAAATTGAGCATCATCGTATCCATCCATATCATATCCAAGTAATATTTTATTCAAAAATGAATAACCATTTTCAATTTCGTTGCAACACGAAACTACAGCCGCATCATTATTCCAGTTCAATCAGAGAGTGCAGCAAGCACCTCTACCGGTTTCGAAACTTATTAGTCTCTCATCAGGAGGCACATATGCTGCTCTCTCTGACCCAACTAGGACAAACCCCGGCGTGCAGTCACGGATTGCAACGAACGAAATGTCAGGGATGCCCTAGCGGCAACTGCTAGCAAAAGACTAAGTTTTCAATCTAATAGCCCATAAAACAACACCAAAAATGCTGTTCCACATCTATACAAACTATGTTTGTCAGAAAGAAAATAAAGAATTTGAATTTGAATTCAAACATGTAAATCAAAAATGAATAACCATTTTCACTTTCGTTGCAACACGAAACTACAGCCGCATCATTATTCCAGTTCAATCAGAGAGTGCAGCAAGCACCTCTCCCGGTTTCGAAACTTATCAGTCTCTTATCAGGAGGCACATATGCTGCTCTCTCTACCCAACTAGGACAAACCCCGGCGTGCAGTCACGGATTGCAACGAACGAAATGTCAGGGATGCCCTAGCGGCAACTGCTAGTAAAAGACTAAGTTTTCAATCTAATAGCACATAAAACAACACCAAAAAATGCTGTTCCACATCCTATCAGACTGAAAACAATGGGAACCTTCTCTGGTAACACCTCCGAGGCTTCTACAATTTGCAAGCCATAACGGATGCTGAGACTAAGGAAGATGAGGGAATTTTACAATTTATAATTCACGTCCCATCTGCTCAGCCGTGTAAAGTTCCAACGAGAATGGTTCCCTTCCATTGCTAGGGCATCCCTGCCATTTCGTTCGTTGCAATCCGTGACTGCACGCCGGGGTTTGTCCTAGTTGGGTCAGAGAGAGCAGCATATGTGCCTCCTGATGAGAGACTAATAAGTTTCGAAACCGATAGAGGTGCTTGCTGCACTCTGATTGAACTGGAATAATAATGCGGCTGTAGTTTCGTGTTGCAACGAAATTGAAAATGGTTATTCATTTTTGATTTACATGTTTGCTCTGATTGGAGTACGAAGGGAACCATTCTCGTTGGAACTTTACCGCGCTGAGCAGATGGGACGTGAATTATAAATTGTAAAATTCCCTCATCTTCCTTAGTCTCAGCATCCGTTATGGCTTGCAAATTGTAGAAGCCTCGGAGGTGTTACCAGAGAAGGTTCCCATTGTTTTCAGTCTGGTAGGATGTGGAACAGCATTTTTTGGTGTTGTTTTATGTGCTATTAGATTGAAAACTTAGTCTTAAAAAAAACTAAATTTAATGACACACGATAATATAGCTAAGATAAGATAAGAAAGCCTGAAAAATTAGATCTAACTAAATACTAATCTGATACTTGAAATATACGGATTAGTGAAAAATGAGTAATTATTTGCTTTTTATAAAAAATTATTTCTAATCTAGTGATTTTGCCCGTCGCCATGCGACGGGGGATCCAATCAATTGCCATCTTCAGTCACTTCACCCAATTTTTTCAAAATTTTAGGATCAACAAACTTTCAAAAGAATTAAAAATCCAATTTTTAAAATAATAAATGTCTTGCATGTAAACCAAGTAAATATAAAATAACAAAGTCAAAAATGAATATCCATTTTCAATTTCGTTGCAACACGAAACTACAGCCGCATCATTATTCCAGTTCAATCAGAGAGTGCAGCAAGCACCTCTACCGATTACAAAACCTCATATTTTAAGAAAGAAGACATCGAAGAGAATCCAAAAATGAAAAAATATACAGGGTGTCCCATTTAAAAAAACGAAGGTATAAGCAACTTCCGGTATAACCGGAAGTAGCAAATAGATGAAAATATTTTCATTAAATAGATAACTCTTCAAAACCCCTTCATTCAAATTTTCATGATTCTGTTGCCTTTAGTTCTCGAGATATTTCTAATAGGCTCTTTATTTGCCACACCCTGTACAAATGTAAACATTTAATTTGTAATTATAAAAGCAATATATTTCTACTAACCTTTTTAACATTAGTTGTTAATAAATTCCTTTCTAACTATACTCAAATTTTATTTTTAAACATCTTATTTATTTTATATAATAATAAAATAAGTAAGATGAAATAAATAGAAATAATTCAATAAATTATTGTATGCTCCTAACGTCACCTGCTAAAACGTATCAACAAAGCATACATTGTTTACTGTTGACAGAACCGTCAAACTGAAAGTAAATATTTATATATTTATCGCCAATCGTCACTAAAGTCATTCATTATTGTACTCATTTGCCCTCATTTGCGGCAGTAAACTAACACTTTATTGTACTGAAAGAAGAATTTTACTTTACCTGCCGCGATTAATCGAGATTGAATCTAAGTGGTCGATGGCAGTAATCGATGATTTATTTGAGTAACTTACAATTTATTTACTTTAGTTATTTAAAAATATTGTACACAATTTGCGATATTATCAATTAAATTTATGATAAAAAGTGAAATTATGTAGTATTTTGCAATTATATTCATAAAAAATAATTTAAAACTTTACCGATTTCGTAATTATTCAATATTGAACCATCTTGCAAAAGTTATCTGTCATCACTGTCATGAAATTATTATGACGTTTAAAATTAAAAAATTCTTTAATTGTAAATTGTAAGTAGCTAAGTTTGGACACGTAGTAAGGGGAGACCGGTATAATATTCTTCAACTTATTATGAAGGGTAAAATCGAAGGACGCAGAGGAATTGGTAGAAAGCAGGCCTCTTGGTTGAAGAATATCCGGGAATGGACAGGGATAAAGAAAGCAGAACACCTATTTAGAATAGCTCGAGACAGAGACAGTTTCGCCATGTTAATCGCCAACGTCAAGGGGACTTGATAGGGCACGTTAAGAAGAAGAAGTACCTAAGTGTTAAAACCAATGTAATATGCGACACAATTTTGTATGCATCACGTCAGTAAAGATTATTTATCGAACTCGTCTGTTATTCGCCTCGCGCGAGAAGAAGAGTAACTTTACTGACTTGGTACATAAATAACTATTGTTTAAAATCTAAGTAATAAATAAATAATAAAATTATCCGGGTTATTGTCCCGGACAAACAGCGATTCCGCTTGACGTGTCATCCTAGACTTTTATAAGATTAGATATTAGATTAGGGGATGGGTACGTATTTTCGGCTGCAGTGCTATTCAAATGGGGAATAATTTTTTTCGAATCCTGAGAAAACTAATAAGTATTTTTGAAAAATTTAAACGCAGAATGAAAGATTACGTTCTTACCGAGGGCCAAAAGTCCCCGAAAACTTCTGTAATGTTTATTTTAATAAATTACAGGGGAGAAAAACTAAGAGAAAATGTAGTGTGATTTTTAATTTCAAATGTCTCATTCAAAAGAAACTTTTTATTTATTCTAAGGGACTTTCGGCCCTCGATAATAATTTAGTCTTTCATTCTGCGTTTAAATTTTTTTAAGAATATTTATTAGTTTTTTCAGGATTCGACAAAAATGGACACCATGTCAGTGGTGATATTTTCCAAATCGAAAATTCGCTATCTTTGTCATACAACGCACTGAGTCAAATATAATATGATGACAAGACAGAGTGACAGTTTTAAATATTTGACATGGCATCGGGAATGTTTTGAGTTGTTGATTAAATAGTATTGAGTGTATTTGATAAATAATTGATTTAAGACGTGAAATTAATAAAAAGTTATTTATTGTTTATTTATTTATGGAAGATCCAAGCAGAGAATACATCAGGATATATTCTGTGATCCAAATATTTTTTTGTTAAAGATGTTCAAAATTGTAAGCGTTCCATAGTAACAATATATTATTAAAAAATCACTTCAACACTTTTCCTCTTTTCTAGACTGAGTATTAGATTTTGTTGTACATATAAATTATTACAATCACTGAATACATAGATAGTTAGTGAAAAAATTATCACATTTATTAACTTAATTAATAATTTGCAATTATACAAATAACAGTTATCCAAGAACATTCAAAAGCCATCTCTTTAAAGTTATGGATGACATTGTCAAGTAGAATGACATTCTAGTACTTAATGTTTACATATCCATATCAGTGTGAATTTTACTACACGTAATTTGCCGTGTAAAGACAGAAAAAGTAGGGATAGCCGTAAAATATTTGAGAATTATGTACCGATGGCCTTAAAGCAGATACGTTTTCCATTTACTCTGAGTATATCTATATTTCATTTCCAAAGCTCTGATAATACATAACTCCACAGGACAACAATAAAAATTGCAGCATATTACGTTTATTGATCAATAAAATTAGGTTTACTTAGAGAAACTAATAGAAAGATCCTGATATTTGAGTTCAGAGCTTGAGAGCTTCAGAGCTTTGTAAACGAGGGAAATCCTAGAAGATGGCTATGGCTAGGGAAGTAAATGTGGGAAAACCGACAATGTCTGGCTCCTAGTAGTCGCGACACGTTTTTCATTTGCAGCTGCGGAAAGAATGATGAAAATAGTCTGGGGAAATTTCCATTAATCTCGATTAAATTATTTATAGGTTTTTAATACTTTGAATGCACGTGGGAGTTCAAAGCCGAAAGTTTTATTCCTATGACGGAATTTTTATCGTTTTTATCAAAGAGAACGAATGAAAAGCTGATATGTATTCTATTTTTTTAGATAATGTTATTTTATATACACAACTAAACTTATATGGAATCACCATGTATTTCAAACCAATATTTATTTCTTTTGAAAAAAAAGGTTTTTTTCTACGGCCGTTTAATAATATGCTCATTATTTACTATTTTTGAATAGATAATAAAACCCATTACTTTACCAATGAGTAATAGTTCATTACTCACTGCTCACGGGTCATTTATTACTCACGGGTTTAATTAATCAACTGATGCATGCCTAGTAGACCAGGGCGCATCTGTAAAAATATTAGTACATTTGGACGTTGAGAGGTGACTCAAATTTTTTTGCAGAAATTGCTTGAAAATAACTCAAATAATAATATTTGAGTTATCCTCCCTCTCAAAAAGGTCCGGAACATTGTTTAAATAATCAAAATGTCAAAAAATGAAGAAAAAATTCGATGTTTTACTTCGTTTTTTGATTATAACTTTAAAAGTATTCATTTCCGAGAAAAAACCCCCTCCGTGGCTCAGTGGAAAGAGCGCCTGCCTATGGATCGAAAAATCGAAATCGAAAATCGAAAAGGTCGTGAGTTCGAATCTCACAAGGATCAGAAATTTTTCGTTTATTATAAATTAATAAATGAAAAATAGTTTCTGTCCTTGTGGGATCGGTATTCACCGGAGGGACCGCAGACGTTCGGATACAATTAGCGTATCTTTGCAAAGACAATGACGTCGACTTTGCAAAGTAACAAGACACTTACTCAACACACACACTACACATTACTCCCCTGAGTTAGTGATAAGTTATAGTCTAAAAAACAATTATGAAATTGACTGGCCAGTTGGTTGTGAAAACCAGTGCCAATAAAACACAAAACACACACACATTTCCGAGAAAAGTTGTACTGACATAAAAGTTGCGTAATTAAATTTCCTACAATATAGAATTGGTTGAAAATTTAAAAAATAGTCACCCTTGTTGCAAAATAGCAATAATTGCGAAAAAACCATACAAAAACAAGTATTCGCATTTTACGTTTTTCAACCATTTATGCTACACTTAGGACCTTCATATTTCACCCAGAAAAACTTTATGATACAGTAAAACAATTCTGTAAATTTCATTAAGATCGGTTCAATAGATTTTGCAAAATAAATATTGTAATCCAGCTTTCGCAAAAAAATTCATTTTTTCAAAATGTTACAGGACTGAAAATAAAGCAGATAGCAAGTTGAATTTTTTTTGCTTAGGGAAGTGTACTGTAACTCTCTCAAAGATGCATCAACGGAGCGGAAATCCCAGAAGAATGGAAGACATCATGGATATCCACCATACATAAAAAAGGCAGACGGGATCAATGTGACAACTACAGAGGCATCGCTGTAACGAACTCGATCAGCCGAATATACGGAAAACTGATTAAAAATAAAATCGAAAACGAATATAAAGATATAGAAGCTGAAGAACAGGCAGGATTCAGGGCAGGGAGATCAACGGTTGACCATCTGTTTTGTATTACACAGATTATTGAGAAGAAACTGGCCGTCAACCAGGAGGTGCATCTGTTATATGTGGACTTAAGAAAAGCGTATGATAGCATCCCACAAAACAAACTATGGGAAGCATTAGAGAAAACCAATATAAGCGCAAATTTAATAACAGCGACGAAACAATTGTATACCAAAACTGCATCAAGGGTGAAAGTTGGAAGCAGGCTATCGAGAGGATTCCAAATTAGCAAAGGCCTAAAACAAGGGTGCTGCCTTTCACCGACATTATTTAAGATCTACCTCGAACAAACTCTAAAACTTTGGAAACGCAAATGCAAAAACATGGGATTACCGATCAGCAACAATACAATATACACTTTGTCATTTGCAGACGACCAACTTGTACTAGCGCAAGACTACGATGATATAGAATATATGACAAGGAAATTAATAGAGGAGTACAAAAAAGGTGGTTTGGAAATAAACATAAAGAAGACCGAATATATGTGTATCGGTGGGACACAGCAGGACCTTACACTGGGGAATGGCGAAATTATTAAACATTGCGACGCATATAAATACCTTGGTATGACCATCACACCAGTAAGAAACAACCAGGGAAGAAAAGCAATTACCCTTCTCAATAGCATCCTGTGGGACCAGTCAATATCAAACAACAACAAACATAGAATATACAATACAATTGTTAAGAGTATAATCACTTACAGCAGTGAAGTATGGCAAATAAAAGAAAGATACAAGAGAAAACTTGAAGCAACAGAAATGGATTTCTGGAGGCGCTCAGCAGGAAAATCAAGATTAGAAAGGGTAACCAACAACAGAATTAGGGAAATAATGAATGTGAAACACACAATAGTAGATGACATTAGTACCAAACAGCTTAGATGGTATGGACACGTACAAAGAATGTCCGAAGAACGACTCCCGAAACAAATCCTAACGTGGACCCCTCATGGTAGACGAAAAAGAGGAAGACCCCGCCTTAGTTGGAGAGAAGGCATAAATCGAGAAATGAGAGAAAGAGAATTGGATGAAGACCTTTGGATGGACCGAAGTGAATGGCGACTAGGCATCGGAAGACGTAGGAGAACGTTTTAAAACCGATATATATATATATATATATATATATATATACATCATGTTACCATTACTGCGTCCGTATAACAAAGCGATCTTATTGCGTCTCCTGGAAATACAAGGAAAATTGATAATTTTCC
This sequence comes from Diabrotica virgifera virgifera, assembly GCF_917563875.1. NCBI lineage: Eukaryota > Metazoa > Arthropoda > Insecta > Coleoptera > Chrysomelidae > Diabrotica > Diabrotica virgifera. The sequence goes on from NC_065447.1 coordinate 64,992,441, forward strand.
GACGAATATTGGTTTAAAATTTAATTTCTAATATGGAACTATACTTTGTTTTATTATATTTTAATTTTTTAAATATTCGAATTTTCGTTTATTTTAAACCATTATTGCATCTTTATAACAGGCGGCTTTGTTAACTCCGTATATACCTCCAACCATACACAGTTGCGTCCATTCAATGTTGCCAAACTGAAGGACGCACTAATATTTAGAAATACATTATACATAAAATGAAACAAAAAATATATTAAATTACCTACCGGTATTTGAGCTTCGTAGCGAAATTGTAATACGAGTTGGAATTTTCGAACTGCTTGTTATATTCAATTATGATTTCTATACAATTTTGATACAATTGTGATATCTACATATAAAAATGATCCTTATTTATTGAGAACGTATTAAGTAATATTTCATTTATTTATAGTTTTATATTGTAAACTCTCTCTTAACGGACACCTTTCTTCGCCGGACACCTCCTCTATACGGACGATTTTTAAAACAAAAATCATTCGGCGATATGCGAACTTGTACTCTTTAACTCCCTTCAACGGCCTGTGCAAATGCGGACAGCAAATGGAAAAATAAAAATTTTTATCCAAATATTTTACATTTTAATGTTATATAATAAAGCTACCTATACTAAATTTACAATCAAGATGCAGTAGAATTAAACAAACCAAGACACGTTAAATTCTACTAGGAGCACTCCAGAATCATAATTTACAATGTATATACATTGTAAATCCCAAATCATGATTTCCAAAATTTATACATTGTAAATTACGATTCGGGAGTGCTCCTAGTAGCATTTAACGTGTCTTGGTTTGTTTATTTCTACTGCATCTTGATTGTAAATTTAGTATAGATTTATTATTTCAAATCAATACAGATGTCCATGAGATGGGTGATATTTGATATAACTGTTTACGTTAGCGGCACCAAGTAATAAAAGTTTGATATTTCCACTTTACATTAACAAACTGTAAGCAAAGCAAGCAATGCGAATGCCGATGCCAGGAACATTAAATTTTATGATGAAGTTATTGTATTTTATTATATTAATTTTAACGGAAATATCAGATTAAGCAAAATATTCAAAAACTCAACTTAATTTTTGTTACTTTCGGATTAAATTTCGTAATAGATTTTATCTGAATATCGACCTATGTAAAATTAGTAAAACTGAAATAATTTTAGTTCTGAAGGTTTTGCAACGTAAATAATATGGCGTCCACCAAAAGGAAGTTTTTAGGTTTGAAAGAAAAAGTCGATATGGTTCATTATGCAGAAATGCATAAGTTAAGTGTTAGAAAGTTAGCAGAAAAATTTGGAATTGGAAAAACTCAAGCTAGTGAAATTTTGAAACATGTGATTAAATTAATTAATTTTCTGAGAGCGGAAACCTGGAAGCGAAAATAAAATTTTTGAAAACGTAGGGTGCTGCATGAGACCAAATTGTTTTCGTTTTCGATTGGTTTTGTAAAGTGAGGTCTAAAAATATTCCTGTTTGTGGTAAAATTATTCAAGAAAAAGCATTAGAAGTTGCAAAGGAACTAAGTCTCGATATTATGAAAGCTTCTGGCGGATGGCTCGAGAAATTTTGTAAGCGTCATAATATTTCCTTGAAATCCATATGTGCGTAAGCAGCTGCTGTAGATTAGTGGTTTCTGACTGGAAAGAGAAACTGCTCGCTCTCTCTCCGCGAGACATTTTTAACGCAGATGAGACGGGATTATTTTTTAGAGCATTACCCAACAAAACTTATACCTAAAAGGAGAAAGATGCACTGCAAATAAGGCTTCCAAAGAAAGAGTCACAATACTATTTTGCACCAACATAATAGGGGACAAAGAAAGGCCACTCAGTAATTGGAAAAAGTAAAAAACCCCGTTGTTTCAAGGTTTCACACATAGAAAAATTACCTATCGAATGGTATAGCCATAAGAAGTCGTGGATGACAAGGGAAATCATGACAGACTGGCTAAATAAATTTGATATAAGAATGCAGAGAGAAAATCGAAAAGTTCTTTTGTTTCTAGACAATGGTACGTCTCATCCACAACTTGTTTTATCCAATGTTAAAATAATATTTCTACCACCAAATACTACATCAGAATACAACCCCTAGATCAATGGATTATAAAATGTTTTACAACATACTGCCGACAATTTTTGATTTTAAGGCTACTGTCGTCAATGGACGAATATGATTCTACAAAGGAGATTAAAAAGTCTATAAATATTACCAACTTCTTAATTTGGACCGTAAGTGCATGGAAGCAAGTGCAACCGAAAACAATTAATAATTGCATCTAGAGATAAACTGAAAATTGTGTTAACAGAATCATTTGTGTAATAAATTATTCTGAATTTTTCGAATTATACAGAAAAAAGACAAAGATATATAAGGCAGTAAAATTCCATGCTTCGGAAAGGGAGAACGGCTATTCATCTATGGGAAAAAAATTTGATAGAAATGCTCTCATAGCGCAACAAAATTTATATATATATTTAGGTATATACATAGGTACTTCTTGTTGTGAACATTAACAATACAAAAATAAAATGCATAAATAGACCTAAACTTTTTTTTCTGAACATATTTAAAAACAGGAACAATTTAATAATTTATTTGATAAGCAGTAATCAGATTGTAGGTATAATTATGAACAGAAGATAAAGTAATTTAAATGAGGTTCTTTCATTCTACCATACCTAACCTGAAGCTAAACTAAGGATTTTAAATAAATAGCCATAAAAAAATGAAACATGACCACATATAAAATCACCCCCTGGGATGTCTTAGAAACCAAATGATATACAATATTAAACTCAACTCCACCATTTAAGAAAATACTAAAAAAATACTAAAGCAGATTTTAATTATTTTCTTACTTGTCTTTATATGCATTTTGTACAAAAATTTTGATTTTTAACCAATCTTTGTTGTATATTATTTTTTTAAACTTTTACTTAAACTCATCACACTCTAGTCTTTTAGGGGCTTTCTTTACTTTAATATGATTTTTAAAGTACTTTAATGTTACTTCCTTCTGTTCTTTAGTCCACGGGACGACTTTCCTAATAATTTTCTTTTTTAATTTGGGTGCAATTGTTTTAATTAGTGTATTATCTGCATTGCTATTACTGGTCGACATTTCGGTACCCTTGCTATTTACTAAATCATCCAACATATCATTTTCACCCTCATCACTGTCATGATAATTAAGTTCCAGAAGATTTTCTTCCGTATTGTCATCTCCTATGTCATCTATAGATTTTTCTTTGTATTGGTCTGCTCCGCCTTTTTCCAAAACCATCAACAGCTTGGAAATTTTAGCTGTTGGGTAAACATCATCTGGGAGGCGATAGGAACTTCGATGAACACAGGATGTATGACCCAGAAAGGCTCTCTTCAAACATCAATGAAATATCGAATCGAATGAGCAATCTAATCAAAAGTCTATCTACCATAACAACGAAAAAAGAGGTATTGAAGAAAAATACATGTTATGCTACCTCAAGTACCCAAACTGAAGAGCCTCAACATTTCGAAGAAAGTCCAGAGCAAAAGTCAAAAATTACAGAAGATAAGTGTCACTTTGTAGTTATTAGTAACTTGAGCCCAATATACACCCCTATACAAGTGGTTCACTATATTAAAGAGAAGCTAGGTGTCAAGGAATATATATAAGACGTTATATCCTCCTTAAAGACGCTGACACAACAACTGGTTCTTCATTCAAAATAGGTATAAAATCTAGAACATCTATTAACCTATTACTTAATAAGGGCATTTGGCCACCTGGTGTAAACATTAAATGGTCTATCGAATCTTCATATTTCGAACCAACGCTTTCATCTGGGTCACATAAAAATCCGAAGAATATCAGAAGAGGTCTTAGCCTGGAAAATTCAAATAGCAGTTTATGCAACAACAAAGATGAAGTTCAGAGCACAAACATACATACAGACAAACAGGCCATCGAAATTTGCAAAACCAAGAATCCGTTCCATACCCATATTAATTTCACTAAGAAAGATACTTTAGAACCATCTACTAATCTGGATCCATTGACCTCACCAAGAGTTAGATTAACCAATAACTCTAATAGTCGATATCTGTTAGCCAGATTAAGGGAACCGGATATCTTAAAGGCCATTAAACTTCATCTTGCTTTTCTACACGACCAACCTGCATTAGTATTTTATGATGGGTATACCAACACAAGTGTTAAACTGTTTCTGGCTTCCGAAGGACTTCCTACAAAGAGTGAAGATCTATGAAAAATTCTTCTAGATTTTAATAATGCTTATGGAATTGGTGCAGATGAGGTAGACGCTGATCTTGCTGCTTTTAGGTCTTTTCTAACTTCGGAAAGAATTATTCACCTGCAGAAATCAAGGGAATGCCACCGAAACTACTATTCCGCTGCCTCTCCAAGACGAAATTTTTAAACATCACGACGTGTTCTGGGGGACTGGAATCCTCAAATAATTTTAGTGATAACAAATTTAGCATTGTTCTGATTAATATTCGTTCTATAAGATATAAAACTGATGAATTATTTCTGTTTCTAGAGGAATTAGGGTTTCCACCGATAGTTGCGGTTACTGACCACTGGCTTGAAGTCAAGGAGCCTTTTTTTGTAGAAAAATATTCCACTATTGCTAGGTATGACCGTCTAAGTTCAGCTCATGGAGGCACCCAAATTCTTTCTACAAATAATGATTTTTCTCTGGTAACAAAATATGACTTTTTATTAAGTGAAGCATTCTTTGAGTTTTCCTTAGTTTACAGTAAGAACCTTAATCTTTATATTATTTGCATTTATAGATCACCTGACTCTTCCGTGGAACTATTATTTCAGAACCTGCTAAATTTGTTGGATGACCTGCCTCATAAAAGCAGAAAAATTCAATGCGGTGACTTTAATATTAATTATCCTGCTACTTGTGCTACACAAATATCCCTGGTCAACATATTTGAATCATATGGTCTATCAATGCACATTAATTCTCCTACAAGAATTACAAAAACTTCATCTACCATAATTGATTATATTGTCTCAGATTTCTCACCCCGTGATGTCTGCGCTACAACTGTTAATGCGGGACTATCTGATCATGAAGCGGTTTATACGAAGTTTATAACATCTTTAACAAGTCCTCCTCGAAAACTCGACGTTAAGCAGGATTTTTTCCGGTCGGAACTTTCTTAAATTCCAAACTTTATGCTTAACCTCTGAGTGGCATTTACCTTCTATGGACGTCAATTATAATTTCAGTGATTTGTTGAATAAGCTTGTCTGTTTCTTCAATAAAGCATTTCCTTTAATCACAATTAAGCCAAAACATCGCAAACCCTGGACTACCAAAGGTGTCCGCATATCAGCCAAAAATATGCGTTCACTAGTCTACATCAAGAAATTTACTACCAACGTCTCTGTTACTGAATATATCACCAAGTACAGGGCAATCTATTTAAAACTTATAAAATCAGCTAAAAAATTTTACTATCAAAATCGTCTCAGAAGCTCTAAAAGTGTTGCAAAAGAAACTTGGTCCATAATAAACGATCTTCGAAATAAAACTCACACAACTCAGACATTTTCCCTTCCAGACCCAAAAAATCTAAATGAATACTTTGTTAATGTGAGTAAAAATATAACATCAAGTATTGTGTCACAACAAGATCCCATTTCCTATCTCCCTAATTCAAGAAAGGTTTCGAATTCATTCTTTATAAGACCGGTTGATAAATCTGAACTGATCCAAACAATCAATAGTATCAAAAGCAACTCTTCCTGTAGTACCGATGGACTATCCATAAAAATTTTCTCAAATCTCCCAGACAATGTGTTTGGAGTCCTCATCTCTCTATTTAATAATTCTTTTGAGAAAGGTAAATTTCCAGAGTGCCTAAAGACGGCCATCGTTATTCCTCTTCATAAGGATGGTGAAAAATCTACTGCCTGCAATTATAGACCTATTGCATTACTACCGGTACTCTCCAAAATTATTGAGAGATTCATAAAAGCCCGACTTATTTCCTTTCTCGTTGATAACAAGATTTTATCACAAAATCAGTTCGGCTTTTTAAATAATAAATGTACCATCGATGCCATGTTTTCTGTACTACATGAGGTTTATCAAGCATTAAACAATAATCTGCACACTGCCACTGTTTTTTTGTGATTATGTCAAAGCTTTTGATCGTGTAAATCACGACATTTTGATAAAAAAAACTAGATTTCTATGGAATTCAAGGTATTTCTTTGAACTGGTTTCAATCTTACTTGGATAATAGGAAACAACGAGTTAGAGCAAATGATACAGACTCTAGTCTCAAAAATGTTGTATGTGGTTCACAAGGTTCATTATTGGGTCCTCTACTTTTCCTTATCTTTACTAATGACATCACTAGTTTAAAAAACGATGGAAAAGTTTTTCTTTTTGCTGACGATACCAGTATCACTTGGAGCAACTCAAATATCGCAACTCTTCATGCTACTATAACTTCTGATCTACTCACAATAAAATCCTGGTCCGATTCTAATTTACCCTCTTTTAACGTAGATTAGTAGCATTATCCTATAAAGGAACTCTTCAACCCTTACCTCTTTATAACAGCCAGATCAGTATCGTTGATTCTGTAAAGTTTCTTGGTATTTTTTTAGATAGCAACCTTAAATGGTCCCTTCATATCGATGTGTTAAGCAAGAAACTATCCTCAGCTTGCTTTGCAATAAGATCTGTTTCGAAGGAAATGAATTTAGCCTCTTCCAAAATAACATACTTTTCATTGTTCGAGTCCCATCTTCGATATGGTCTGCCTTTTTGGGGTTCTGGTACAGCTGCCCAATCCGATGTTGTTTTGAAATTACAAAAAAGAGCAATAAGATATCTGTTTGGCCTCAGAAGAACAACACATTGCAGAAGCTACTTCAAAGGTCACAGGATTCTAACACTACCTTCTTTATATATTTTAGAAATTGTTTGTTTAATTCGTAAACATCTACATGTCTTTCCAGCAAGACCTAGACATGACTATTCCACCAGAAATTCTACCTTTGACATCTATTTACCGATCCCGTCCAGTGAGTTAGTAAAGAAATCTATATTATATTCTGCAAAAAAACTATACAACCATCTCCCTCTGCAACTTAAAATGACAAAAGCCTATTTATCTGAAAGACCAATATTATTCAATAGCAGAGTTTCTTAACCAATAACTAAGAAATTACAGTATTCTTATGTATAAGTAGAATCTTAATCTACAGTGCGTCCATAAAGTAAGGCATAAATTCGTTATTTCGTAAACCGGCGACTTTGAGGAAAAATCCCGAAACAGGTCGATTTTTATTTTTAAATTACGATTTTTTGGCATATATATTATCCTCGTGACGTCATGCATCTGGGCGTGATGACGTAATCGATGATTTTTTTAAATGGGAATAGGGGTCATGTGATAGCTCATTTGAAAGGGTATTTAATTATCTATCCAATAATATAAACAATAACATAATTATTTATACAGGGTGTTCAAAAAACATTTTTTTAATTAAAATAAGTGAGACAAAAAGAAGAATATATGTAATTTATTTTAAATCAAAATGCATTTTACTACTGTCAGTAAAGAGAAAAAAATTTTATTTGACAAATAAACATTTGATTTTCGTTTAAACGAAATGTTCAAACTGCCAAGAGACAGGTGGGTGGCAGCTTTAACATTGAATTTAAGCGAAAAACAATATTTATTTGTCAAATAAACATGTTTTTCCTGTTTTCTGACAACAGTAAAACGTATTTTGAATTAAATAAATTACATACATTCTTCTTTTTGTCTCAATTATTTTAATTAAAAAAATGTTTTTTTGAACACCCTGTATAAATAAATATGTTAATGTTTATATTAGTGAATAGAGAATTGAATACCCTTTCAAATGAGCTATCACATGACCCCTATTCTCATTTAAAAAAAATCATCGATTACGTCATCATGCCCAGATGGATGACGTCACTAGTATGATATATATGCCAAAAAATCGGAATTTAAAAATAAAAATCGACCTGTTTCGGGATTTTTCCTTAATGACGCCGGTTTACAAAATAATGAATTTATGCGTTACTTTATGGACGCACTGTATATTTGAGTGTCATATGCAGCAGCATAACTTATTAAATTTCTTAAGGTAGATTACGCAATTTGCAATTTTTTTTTTTAATTTTGCAATATATTGTTAGGGTACTGATTTTTATTTCACTTTATTATGTTTAATTTATATTGACGATTTGTATAATTTTAGTAAATTGTATTTATTATTGTTTTTATTTATGATTCTTGTAAACTTTGTCTATAAAATTGTTAAATTGTTCATGACATCAAGGCATATTTCTATTCTATAACCTTGTTTTAGGCACTCATTTAATATTCGCTTCCCACGATTCATATTGATAGTAAACTGTTTTTAAGAAAACTATTTTCTTAAAAATCCACGTACAATACGGATCTCAAATATGTATATCTATTAAAGTAAAAATAGATAACAGAGTTGCCACATTTCGGAAGCAATAATATGCGTGCTTTGTCAAATGTATACTTGGAGTAGTATATTATCTTAGCGCCAACACGGAAAATCGATGAACTAACAATAAACTGGTTGCTAACATTATTGCGTCCCGATACAAAATTTAAATCATAAAATATATCTGTCATCTGATTATATGTTGCCAAATTGAAATTAAAAAGGAGAAGTTTGAATATTTTGTCAACTTACAGAGTAGCAATGATATTTGAAAAACGACAGGAACAACGAAAATTATGGCTTGACATTATTGCGTCCGATATACGGACGCAATAATTCGAAGGTATCAATAATGTATGTAATTGAGATGTTATCAGACGCAACAATGATAGAATGATGTATATATATATATATATATATATATATATATATATATTTACATCCTACTATTCTTAAGGACTCAATCCATACCGCAACCGTACAGCCTCTCCTATTTAGAGGTGTATATAATATTTTAATTATCGAATATATTGAATCTAGTGACAAAACATTCTTAATGCCCAAATTTCTATTTTGATAAGATGAAAATTAATATATACTTGTCTTTTTGGTTCCGTTATCATTATAAACTCATTACGATTTCTTACTTTTGCAGCCTCATGAGTATAATTTTAAACAGTATTGTGGTGTTGCGGCCTCATATACACAACATTATAGACTCAAACAGTGTTGTCAATTCGCTCACTGCGTATTTAGATAATTTGGGGTTTCCCCTTTGTGATTTCAACGAAGTTATTTCCTATTTCGCGATTGTTTAAGTAATGGGATACATGAAATCGGAACATATGGTTTTAAAATCGACAAAAGTCTGTATTTTTAAACAAACGCTTATAACTTTACTGGTAAAATGTTTTAATGACTTCTAAAAATAATCTGAACACGATAATATGTATTGAAAGAAATATAATAATTTTGGTTGGGTCAATGTAATACTTTTTTAATATTTCACGTTGTTCATTCGTTTAATTTCTCAACGATAATACATAAATATATAGAATCTAACTTTATATTAGATAATTAGGTAATACAGAATATAATTAGATTCGTAGTTAATATACACCTAGAAAGCAAATTTCTTGAATTTTTATTAAATTTATTTTTTATACAGGGTGTCCCAAAAAGATTGGTCATAAATTATACCACAGATTCTGGGGTCAAAAATAGGTTGATTGAAATTCACTTACCGATATAAATAAAGCACACAAAAAAAGTTACAGCCCTTTGAAGTTACAAAATGAAAATAAATTTTTTTTCATATATCGAAAACTCTTAGAGATTTTTCATTGAAAATGGACATGTGGCTTTCTTATGGCAGCAGCATCTTAAATAAAAAATATAGTAAAATTTGTGTACCCCATAAAAATTTTATGGGGGTTTGTTCCCCTAAACCCCCCAAACTTTTGTGTACGTTCCAATTATTAGTGTGGCACCATTAGTTAAACACACTGTTTTTAAAACATTTTTGCCTCTTAAGACTTTTTTGATAATCCAGTGTTTATCGAGATATTTTGAATATTTATCGAATCCACCACATATTTGTATATGTCTAAGTACGATTATAGAGACCTGTTAATAATCTGAAAATTTGTTAATAATCTATTTATAATTTACATTTTTAGGTATATTTTAAAAAAAGAAGCCACATCTCGATAAAAAGGTGACTTATCAAAAAAAGACTAAGGGCAAAAAAGTTTTAAAAACACTGTGTTTAACTAATGGTACCACAATAATAGTTTATTTGGAACGTACACAAACATTTGGGGGGTTTAAAGGTACAAAACTCCCATAAAATATTTATGTAAATACATTAAAAAGAAGCCGCATCTCGATAAAAACTCGCTTATCGAAAAAATACTAAGAGGCAAAAAACGTTTTAAAAACGTTGTGTTTAACTAATAATGAATTAATTGGAACGTACACAAAAGTTTGGGGGGCCGTTTAAGGGATCCAAACCCCCATAAAATTTTTATGGGGTGGACAAATCTCACTATAATTTTGTTTTAAGATGATCCTGCCATAAGAATGATACATGTCCACTTTCAATAAAAAATCTTTAATAGTTTTCGATATATTGAAAAAAATCGATTTTCATTTTGTAACTTCAAAGGGCTGTAACTTTTTATGAGCACATTTGTACTAAGGTAAGTTAGGTTTAATCGAACTATTTTTGACTCCAGAATGTGTGGTATAATTTATGACCAATCTTTTCGGGACAACCTGTATATAGGTCAGTAAAATGAAATACGGCGATGAATTAACGTGAAATACGGCGATAAAATTTCACAAAAATTTGGATATAGGTTCCTCTTATAAGTACTCAACTTTACTTCTGAACTTGTGCCATTGGTTGCTTTTACTTGGGAGTTGAAATCTTGTAGGCGAAAAAACGTACGTTCAAAAAATGTACGGAAATGGATAAATTAGCAAATTTTAAGCAACTCTTGTGCTATAGAATTTTTGCTCTAAGTTAATACTTTTCAGTTATTTGTGAGTGAAAATGTTAATTTTTCAACGAAAAGAACCACGATTTTAGACGGTTTTTCGTAAATAACTCAACAACTAAATAATTTGTAAAAAAAATAATATTAGCAAATATATAGCTTATAAAAAATAGAAAACGATACATTCATGAAGTCTGTAGACTCAAATTACAAATCGAGTATTTCAACGTGAAATAACCAAAAAATGAAGCACTTTTTTGGAAAATATGCAGAAAACTCAAAACTTTTATTTACTTTTCTAAATTTTTCCTTTCTTATGACTAACACTTTTTAATATAATTTTTAAAAAAAGCATTTTTTTTCAACATTTCGAAGTTTGTTTTTTTATTTTATCAGTAACCACTTTCTTTTCAAAAATAAGCACTTTGAACCGGTGGGTGAAACTTAAAGATCATACATGTTTCGACGAGTAGTCAAATCTAAGTATTCAAGCTTAAATAACGGGAAAACGATGCAATGTATAAAATATACCTGCTAAATATTTGTCAAAGTACTTCGCAATACCTATCAAATGAGCTTAAGAATAAGTTAATAGCGTCAAAATTAAGCAAGTTATTATGAAAATAAGAGAACCCCTTGGAATTTACAAAAAAATTCCATTTCCACAAAAATTAAAATTTATAATAATTTTTACAAGAACTTCTTTATATTAGCATAAGTAATGATTTCAATAATTTTGACCGGTTTAGAATGCATATTTTTGAAAAAAAGATATAATTTAAAAAAATCATAATTTTTCAAATTATTGTAATTTTCATATTCTTTTGATAATAGCTCCAAAAATAATCAAAATACGTAAAAAATTATATAGAACCAAATTTTAGTTTTTTCTGTCAAATATTTTACTATTTCTATAGGGTAAAAAATAGCCGAGATAGAAACGTTTAAATCTTGAATTAACCTTTTATTTTTAAAAAAGTAAGAGGTATAAAAGATTAAGTTTTACGTGGTGAAATAGCCCTTCAAACTAACTTTCAAACGGTTTTTAGGTGAACATGATATCGTAAAAGTGGACGGAGGTATTAAAAAAAACATAACATTTTTTGGAAACATTTTTAAAAGATAAATTTTGAAAAAATTTTGGAGCATAAATTTTAATGCCATCAACATGTTCGGGGCTCATTTGATAGATATTTTTAAGATTAAGTACTTTGACAAATGTTTAATAAGTTTATGTTATAAAATGCATCATTTTTCCGTTATTTCAGCTTGAACACTTAGATTTTTTACTCGCCGAAAAAAATATACATTCAATCACCTATAACTCACTTTTAGTTAACACTAAAAGGTTTTTCTAGTAAGGAGTTTATTCCGTTTTTTATTAGCTTCAATATTGGTAATAATAACTTTTTTGTAAAATCTTATAGTTTTTGAGCTATTGATGAAAAATCGGTTAAAAACATGTATTTTTCTCAAGAAAAATTAAAATCTATGATCTTTAATAACTCAAAAAGTTTACATTTATTTTAATAACTTTATATACAAATGTTGCTTAGAATTTGTTCCTCTATCGAATTATGGGGTTATTTTGAATAAAATAATTTTCACCCCCGAGAAGGGGTGACATCCACCCCAGGGTAAAAGCGCAAGTTGGCACCATGTCACCTTTGTTCCTTGAGATATCCTCTAACTACTCACAAATTTTCATACAAATCGATGGAGGTTCAACGAAATCGGAGGTAATAGCTCATATCCACCTTCAGTGACTCCACTAAAAGGGAACAACTTTATTTTGAGCGTCGCGTCACTTGCTTAATTTTGGTGCTAAAAATGTTATAAAAATTAAAAACAAAGCTTTTATTAAACACTTTTAAAAAATTTTGATGAGTTTTCCCTGAAAAGTCCTTAATTTTTTGGTTATTTAACGTTGACATGTTCAATTTGGAATTTGACGACTAAGAACCTACTTTTCATAACTCTGCTTCTACGGGGTTTACAGACTTAATTCATATTCTATTTTTTCATGTTTTTATAAGCTACATTTTTGCTAAGAATATTTTTTTGGATAAAATACTTACTTTTTGAGTTATTTGTGAAAAACCGTCTATAAATTTGTGTTTTTTTTTTGTTGAAACATGGACAGTTTCACTCGCAAATAACTCAAAAAGTATTATCTTAAACGTGAAAAGATCCAATAAAACAAAAGTTGCTTAGAATTAGTCAGTTTATCCATTTTTGAGAAGGGGTGGCTTTCACCCTTCAAGTAAAAGCAACCCTGGGCTCACGTCCAAAACTGAAGTAAAGGGGAAAAGGAACCTAAATCCATATTTTCAAGCAAATCCGTCATTTACCTAATAGGCAAAATGCCTGTTTTTCTTCGGCTGTGCCTCCTACTCAAATGAAATATTATCATCTCGTCTCTTTCGTTGTAGATATGTGCTTCTTTTTGAAATGCTATTTATCCCGTATTATTCTAACTATTCTGTCTTCTTACATTTTACTGGTAAGCCTATTCCATTCTCTTCTTCTTTTTTGCACTCATTCTTTGATGTTGTTTATTCTGCATATGTGTCTAATCTCAGTACTCATTTATCTGTCCAATAGTGTTTTTGCGATTATTCTTCTTACTATTCAAAACAAGTAATTGGAATTCGTAAATCCTAGGTTTTCATCCAAAGTGACCGAAAGTAGAACCGGAAGTCGATATTTGAACTATTCGTGTAACTTTGCGTCCGTCGATTGATATACGATTTCACTAATTTTGAGTAATTTTTAATAAACTTTCGGTCATAACTGTTTAACCTGAAATGACTTCCAAACCTGAACTAAAAATTCATGCTCGACTTTTCAATAAGCTTCGATTGCTATGTCACAATGTACTATTTCTGCAACTATAATATGGCACTTTCCGGTTAGAATTATTTAATCGGAAATGATGTAAGAATCAAAAATATACATTTGTTTTCATCTTGCTAAGGCACGCCGAATAATATATCGCTTATACTATTTAGGTGACTTTAAAATGGTACTTCCGCTTGCAACTCTAAATCCGAAAGTCGGGCGTCAAATTTCTCATCTTTAATACCACCCTTGGGTTACAAGCTTTCATTCGATATCTCATTTGTCATTCTATCGGTATTAATAACGGAAGAGTTATATTCGCGGACAGACAGTCACGAAACCGGAAATATATATTTGTTCTCGTCTTACTAAGGCGCGTCGAATAATATATCGCTTGTACTATTCTGACGATGTTAAAGCAGTATTTTCGGTTTCATTTCTAAAACCAGAAATCCTTGGTCAAATTTCTACCCCCTTTAGTACCTTCCTTGGTTATAAACTTTCTTTTGACACCTCATTTGTCATTCTACCTAGTATAATGACGAAGAAGTTGTGTTTACGGACGGACAAACATGCATGAAACCGGAAGTATATATTAGTTTTCGTCTTGCTAAGGCCTGTCAACTAATATTTCGCTTGTACTATTTCAGCGATTTTAAAACAATATTTCCGGTTTCAACTGTAAAACCGGAAGTCGGAAATCAAATTTCTAATATACCTCTAATAAAATTTTTGGGTTAGAAATTCCCATTCGACACCTCATTTGTCACTATTTATTTTAATAACGGAGGAGTTATATTCGCCGACAGACAGACTGACGGACGGACAGGCATGAAACCGGAAGTATATATTAATTTGTTCTCATCTTGCTAAGGTGCGTCGAATAATATATCGCGTGGACTATTTCGGTGACTTTATAACAGTACTTCCGGTTGTAACTATAAAACCGGAAGTGCAAGGGCAAATTTACCACATTTAATACTATCCACACAGAGGCGATTAGGCCTTACATGGGCATCATTTTGCAAAGTAAGCCATATTCTAAAAAGCTCAATTCATAGGTGTATTAAGCGAAAGGTTTATAACCAATGTGTTTTGCCAGTACAAACTTATGAAGCAGAGACTTTAGCACTGACGCAAAAATCAGCAAATAACATCAGAGTCACACAACGAGCCATGGAACGTGCAATGCTGAACGTGAGCCTTCGAGACCACATAACAAACCAACAAATCAGGCAAAGATCAGGAGTTCAAGACGTCATCGAAAACGATACGACGCTTAAGTGGAACTGGGCAGGGCACTTAGCTAGAACACAAGATGGACGGTGGACACAACGAATCATGGAATGGAGCCACAGAAACTATAAAAGAAGCCGAGGACGACCACCGACTAGATGGACCGACGACATTGCAGGAAACTGGCTACAAGAGGCCCAGTGTAGAGAATACTGTAAAGAACTGAGGGAGGCCTACGTCCAGCAGTGGACGCGATTGGCTGATTGATTGATTAATACCATCCTTAGGTTATAAGCTTTCATTCAACATTGCATTTAGCCTCATTTATTATCCTTCTATCTGGTCTAATGACGGGAAGAAGTTGTGTTTATAGACAGACAGACAGACATGCATAAATTCAACGTTTTCACATTTTTTTAGAATGGGCGAAAACAATATTTATTTTTATTTATGTAACAGCGATAGTTATATTCTGAATTACAAACATATATACATACCTACCTTAATACATGTGTTAATGAAAATTTAAAGAATTGTGGAGAATTTCTGTGAAACAAAATATCCTCGCGTATGACTATTAATAAAATAAAATATACCTAATGCAATTCAATACATTTTCTAACACATAAAAATGAACAATACCAGTAAATCACCTGTAAGCAAGACGATTGTAAAATATGCGGGATAGAATGATTCAATAGTCGAGCAACAGTGTTGCCAGCTAAGTCGAGGCCATAATGTCGTATGATAGTTTAACACATGAAGGATATACACATTGAATATACACATAAAAGCGACCTCCAACGGCAAATGGCTGAACTATAAGCGACGTTACGGACTCATTTTGTTTTAAGATTTACAGGAATTCTAAGACACCAACAAGATTTGTAACATTTTTGTTTGGTAGGTAGAGGTCTCTAGTTTCTCATTCAACAAAACTTTGGTAGAAAATGACAACCAGTTAAAAGAAATACATGAAAAAAATTACGGACTCCGTATATTGAGGCCGTAAATCGCTCGAGTCCGTTGTGTATGGTCAAAACCTTAATACCGAGTCCGCAATGTTAAGAGGATATATATATATATATATATATATATATATATATATATATATATATATATATATATATATATATATATATATATATATATATATATATATTATATAAGTGTACTGTACCTTTCATCAAAAATCATTTTTTAAAAATATTACAGGACTAAAAATAAAGCAGATAGCCAGTTGAAATTTTTTTGGCTTATAGAAGTGTACTGTACCTTTCATATGCAATTTACAAAACTAAAATCGAATAACTACCACGGCGTCAGAAATTTTTTTAAATAAACATTAATTATTGGTGCTACGCGCAGGACAGCGGATAATTTGCTCTGATTGGGCATTCCAATGACCTTTGATAATGATTGATACATTTTAATTTTTATTACATTTCGATATAAATAAATAAATTTGTTTATTGCAAAGTAAAAACACATACTCTATCCTTTGAAATAATACTTTTTTTAGCAAAAACTTTTCTTTGTTCATATATTTTAAAGTAGAGAATAAAAGTTTAATATTTTTAAACATATGCAATTGTTTAAACAATTTCACAAACAATAATAAAATTAGTTTGATTTTTGTGGAATTAAAATATTAAAATACAACAAAATATAGAGTAAGAAAATAATATATTAGTTAAAGATTGGAATAAATTTTGATGGAAATCAACTTGTGTGAATCGAACACCGCTGTCCTGCTCGTAGCACCAAAAATTAATGTTTATTTAAAAATTTCCTGACGCCGTGGTAATTAACCGATTTTAATTTTACAAATTGCAAATGAAAGGTACAGTAAACTTCTATAAGCAAAACAAAAAATTCAACTTGCTATCTGCGTTATTTTCGGTCCTGCAACATTAAAAAAAAATGAATTTTTTTGCGAAAGCTGGATTGCAAAATTTATTTTGCAAAATCTATTAAACCGATCTTAATGAAATTTACAGTGTTGTTTTACTATATCATAAAGTTTTTCTGGGTAAAATATGAAGGTCCTAAGTGTAGCATAAATGGTTGAAAAACGTAAAATGCGAATACTTGTCTTTGTATGGTTTTTTTCGCAATTATTGCTATTTTGTAACAAGGGTAAATATTTTTTAAATTTTTAACCAATTCTATATTGTAGGAAATTTAATTATGCAACTTTTATGTCAGTATGTACAACTTTTCTCAGAAATGAATAGTTTTAAAGTTATAATCAAAAAACCAATAAAAAAATCTAATTTTTCCTTCATATTTTGACATTTTGATTATTTAAACAATGTTCCGGACCATTTTGAGTGGGAAGAGAATTTGATTCACCTCTCAACATCCATCTCAAAACAGATGCGTCCTGGACTATAGTGACATATCTGACAGATATTAAGGTCGAAACAGACTGTGATTACGTAACGTGAGCTTGCGTGCTATTACGTTACAGTCTTTAAATTTGATTCTCTAACAGAAATACACCTAAATAGTGTTTATCGTTATACGAACAATCCTCACGGTTGAGACTTATTTACATTAATTTTACTTACACTTATTGCAACAATATTATACGCCTCCTAATAATAGGCAACCAATTATTTAGCCGCCTACTATTGGTGAACTACATTTGTTTTTGTAAATTTTAATTGTAACCGAGAGTAGTTTGAAGAGTACAGGGGAAAAACAAGGAATGTCACGTTTTATACATATTGAGATAAACACCAATAAAGGTTTAATTCTGATGATATCTAAAAACTACTTAGGAGATTCTTAGCAGAATTCTAACAATTCTTATTATAGGGGAAGGGGGGGTATGATGGGGTAGCTAAGGAAAATAACAAAAATACAACATAATTACTACGTTTATTACTATTACTAATTGATGGCACGTTACGTCATTAATCTAACCATGATTTGGTACAATCTTTGGAAAATCAACCTATCCCATTTTTCAACAATTAGCCATTAATAAGAACATTATGAAAAACCATTTGCCCCATACTATGGGGTATGATGGGGTAATGGAATTTTGGCATGATGGTGATGCTAATTAATTCTCACAAAACAAACAAAAATGTGTATTTGCTCCAGATCTTCATTGCCCACCCTAGCACAAGCATTGTGAGCTCAACATCCACAGATCTGGCAGCCTACCCAGGGTTCTGACGATGTCACTTTATCTATGGCTGTTTTCATAGCATCTCTCGACCACTCTCCTCTTTTTGTTTTTTTCTTGTAAGTACGTACCATGGTATTATCTAAAATAATAATCCAATGTTATTTATTAAGAAATTTAAATTAACCCAGACTTACCATCAATGTCCCATCATACCCCGCACCCAATACCCCATCTTGCCTCAAAAGGTAACTTTGAACAAAAAAAAAATCACTAATTAAATGTTTAACGTATTCACACAAACAATATGCCATTATCAAAATAAGAATACTAGTAAAAAACGATAAAAAAGACATTAATGAGGTGATCATAATTACCTTAAAATAACGATGGTTGTCCTTGCACAAAATTAGATCAACGGATCGCTAAAACAGTTTTCCGTTTGTAAACAAAAAACGCGTGCACTCTCATTCACGGTTTCTCTTGCAGGGACCGTTAGTCGAATGACTCTTCCTATTGAGTTACTGCATGCTATTCACCAACGTGTAGTTTCTTGTTTGTGTGCGGTACCCCGTTTTACCTCGAGACCCCGTCATGCCCCCCATTCCCCTACAGGGTGTCCCGAAAAGATTGGTCATAAATTATACCACAGATTCTGGGGTCCAAAATAGGTTGATTAAACATGACTTACCTATATACAATAGTGCACACAAAAAAAGTTACAGCCCTTTGAAGTTACAAAATAAAAATCGTTTTATTTTCATATATCGAAAACTCTTGCAGATTTTTTATTTAAAATGGACATGTGGCATTTTCATGGAAGCAACATCTTAAAGAAAAATTAAAGTGAAATTTGTGCACCCCATAAAAATTTTATGGGGGCTTTGTTACCTTAAACCCCCCCAAACTTTTGTGTACGTTCCAATTAAATCATTATTGTAGCACCGTTAGTTAACACATTCGCGGTCATGACTGTATAATATGAAGTCATTTACTCCATAAGAATACGTGTATAAAATGACAGCGTGTCCGCGAATGTGTTAAACACAATGTTTTTAAAACTTTTTTGCCTCTTAGTACTTTTTCGATAAGGCAGTGTTTATCGAGATATTTTGAATATTTGTCGAATCCACCACATATTTTTATATGGTTAAGTACGATTATAGAAACTTGTTAATAACCTGAAAATGTATTTATAATTTATATTTTTAGGTATATTTTGAAAAAGAAGCCACATGTCGATAAAAGGTGACTTATCAAAAAAAGACTAAGAGGCAAAAAAGTTTTAAAAACAATGTGTTTAACTAATGGTACCGCAATAATAGTTTAATTGGAACGTAGACAAACATTTGGGGGGTTTAAAGGAACAAAACCCCCACAAAATTTTTATGTAAACATATTAAAAAAGAAGGCGGATCTCGATAAAAACTGGCTTATCGAAAAAATACTAAGAGACAAAAGTGTTTTAAAAACGTTGTGTTTAACTAATGGTACCACAATAATGAATTAATTGGAACGTACACAAAAGTTTGGGGGGGGGGGGGGTTTAAGGGAACAAAACCCCCATAAAATTTTTATGGGGAGGACAAATTTCACCATAATTTTGTCTTAAAATGTTCCTGCCATAAGAATGATACATGTCCATTTTCAATAAAATATATCCTCGAATAGTTTTAGATATATTGAAAAAAATCGATTTTCATTTTGTAACTTCAAAGGGCTGTAACTTTTTTTATGAGCACATTTGTACTAAGGTAAGTTAGGTTCAATCGAACTATTTTTGACACCAGAATGTGTGGTATAATTTATGACCAATCTTTTCGGGACACCCTGTATAATCTTAACCCGTAACTACAGACATCCCATTATTACCACGTAACAACAGATCCCGGTATTTTTTACCTGTCATTCTAAAATAGAGTCAAAATATAAAGTTAATAATAAAATACAAAAAAAATGCATTTGTGTTTTTCTGGAGTCTCTAGATATGAGAAAAATGGTAAAATGAGTGATTTTAATAATATAATACAAGATTTTTAAAGAATAATCTATTAAACCAGAAATTTTGGTCACATTTTTGGTCTATTGAAACAAACGGCCATAAATGCTGTGAACAAAAATTTAGACTTTTTTTTTAACAAATAAACGTAACATAATATAATCACAAAGGAAACATAAAATAGCATTTACGAAAATTTTTAGCTCCATGAGAAAAAATCTGCAAGGGGTAAAATTGTCGCAGGCTTAAATGGCAATTCCATTTTTTCAAAGTTGCCTCAAAATTTTTATCTTCAAATTTAACCTTCATTGAAGGTCCAGGATGACCACCACAGTCCATTTCTTTACATTTTCCCTAAAAACACAAAAAAATAATATAAACATTTCACATTTACAAATATAGTACCCACATAACAATACTTACTTAAAACAGACATCCGGTAATTTTTACCGGTTAAGATTTTTGATGTGTGCTACAAAAGAAAATATTGATTAATACACGCTACACGCTTTGACTAGCACTGTTATACAAACTGTCCGAGAGGTACTACAGAGACACATGAACTTGTAAATGGTGAGGTTACCACGAAATCCGCATTTTGGGAATGCCCACCGGTAAAAAATACCGGGTCTCGGTAGTTAAGGGTTAATTTAATATTAATGTATATTAACTTATTAATTTAATAATGCACCAAAAAACTGCCAACATTCCTTATTTTTGTTCAGTGGCGTGCGGACAATCCTGGTTCTTCGTTTTGATACAAATTCTTAGAAAATTTATATAGACTGATCTTTCTGGTTATTGTCCTGAATCGAGAGGCTAGTCGATAGTACTCAGTTTTTGCTACAACATGGCGAGAAAAGCGAAAATTCATGAAAAAGTGACAATCCTTGTTTTCCCCCTGTACTCTTTTGATAAAAATATTTTTCTACGGATGCTATACAATGTGCCACTTCTCTCACTACTTACATACATTCAAAACAAAACATTTCTCACACAGTGAGAAAAGTCAGCCATTGGAGTGAGAAAAGTCGGCCATTGCCGGTTTTCCATACACATGATCGCCGTTTCCATGGTAACAAGTAACATGCACAATACAAACACAATTATTTTTGTCAAACAAAATGTGTTAAAGCAAAGCTTACCAAGAATTACCTTTTAAAACTGTTCAAATGAGTAAACTATGAATTATAATTTTAAATAAATAAAGTAAATAAATTTAAATACCTACATTTGTGTAAATGTAGTTTATTTCAATTTAGGCATATAATATACCTAAAAGCACCTAAATTAATTAATTTTGAAGTTTGAACTCTTGGCAAAAACGCATCCATAGAAAAAGTACAGTGTAGAACACGTGAGAAAATGACATATTTCTTCCTCGCTTGATTTTCGGCACTAGCCTCGTGCCTCGGCTCGTGCCAAAAAACTTCTGCGCTCGTGAGAAATAGGTCTTTTTTCTCACTTGTTGTACAATATACTATTTTCTACTAATAAAAATAGAAGGTACTAGAAACAGTATTGGGACCGTGCAAGTTCGGAAGAGCGACACCTGGTTTCATAACTCAGCAACATTTTTAACACTTTTAATTACATTGGCCAATTATATTAGTCCTGGTTGCTGGATAATTGTCAAGGCCATAGCCCAAAAAAGAATAAGAAGAAAAAGTAAGATTGAGGTTATGTTAATAAAAGATAAACATTTACTCTGGGCTAATTAGAAAAATTCATGGAAAAGTTATTTACCAGCAATTTTATTGCTGGAATCGAATTATAAGATCCTATATATTAATAATATAGGTATGCAAAGTCCGCAGATAGTGTGCTACTTTTTTTATAAACAAAATGGCGCCGACAAATCGTATTTTTTTCAGTTATTGCTCTATAACTCCGAAGATTTTAACTTTACAACAAAAACACCCAAATAAAAATACACCGCAATTAAATTCTGCTTAAGCGTCGTTTAAACACAACGATAAGTCACAGCAACTAGTTGTGATGACAAGTTGAAACACTGTTTAGACGCTGCGATTCAATGCGATACCACCTTCAACCCAACTCCAACTTTGATAAGTTGTGCGATGTACCGTTTACACACAATGATAAGTTGCAACAACTCGATTGACCTTGATAAGTTGTTTGATTTATCGCTGTGTTTAAACGACCCTTTAGAGATATGTTTTTCCCGATTTGCTCCGACGAAAATTTTCCTCGGAAAATGCGGGTTTTCCCAACAAAATCTCTAATTTTCAAATGAAGTTTTAGATAAGTAATTATTAATCAATAATTAAATAACTTAGTGACATCAAAGCTTTCTTGATATAGATTGTAATTCCAGAAGCCGGTGAAAATTAAACGAATATTTTAGCAACAATTCAATTGTTAATTAACCTTTTACGATCGCAATAATAATCAAACTTATAAAGATTATAAAGATGAGATGCTTATTTAATATTTTATCGACAAAATATAAATTTTCCGTTTTTTTGCATAATCTTTAAATTAAAAAAAAATAGTTATAATACGCTGGTCTAATTAGTAAAGTACAAAGAAAGGTTACATATTTACCAGCAATTTTATTGCGGGAATCGAATATTATGATCCTATATATTAATAACATAGCTTTGCAAAGTCCGTATTATTACTTTTTTATTAACAAAATGGCGCCCCCAAATCCTGTTTTTTTCAATTATTGATCTATAACTCCGAAGATTTTAACTTTACACCAAAAACACTCAAATAAAATTCACCCCAATTTAATTTTACATAGAGGCATATTTTTCCAGATTTGCTCCGACGAAAATTTTCCTCGGAAAATGCGGGTTTTCCCAACAAAATCTCTAATTTTCAAATAAATTTTTTGGGCAAGTAATTATTTATGAATAATTAAATAACTTGGTGAAATTAAAGCTTTCTTGGTATAGATTATAACTGTAGAAGCCGGTGAAAATTACACGAATATTTTAGCAACAATTCAATTGTTAATTAACAATTTACAGTCGCAATAACAACCAAAATAATCATGAGACATTGATCAAACTTAGAAAGATTATAAAGATGTGATGCCTATTTAATATTTTGTCGACAAAATATAAATATTTAATTTTTTTGCATAATCTTTAAAAAAATAGTTATAAACAAATTAACATTTCTCAGAAATTGTTTATTATATTATAACTTTAAAAAATACTTAAAATGCGTATTTCAAAGGTCTTGAAAATGAATGCTTTAAATTTTTTTTCCAACCATTTGCAAAAATGTTATGAAACAGCAAAGTAAACATACGATTACTCCTTTGTTTATAATTTGTTTTAATTGTTTCAAAGCTTAAAATTGAGTTTATGATACAAACTAATTACTCTCAAAAAATATCAAACATTAGTTCAATGGTTATATTTTAATCAAAGATTAAAAAATTTTTTTTTTGTAATTTTTAGCGCGAAAGTAGGCTTGATACAGGGCCGGAGATAAAATGTTCACTCGAAGCGACTGACACGCTTTAAACTCGCGCGAGTTGTGTATGTGGACGGGTAGCTACGGTACTGTATTAGTCTACTTTCGCGCGTGTAAATTACAAAAAAATATATTTATAATCTTTAATTAAAATATAACCATTAAACTAATAATCGATATTTTTTGTAAGTAATTAGCTTGTACTTTAAACTCACTTTTACGCTTTGAAAGAATTTAAAAAAATTTATAAACAACGTAGTAATCGTATGTTTACTTTGCTGTTTCATAACTTTTTTGCAAATGGTTGCAAAAAAGTTTTAAAGCATTCATTTTCAAGATCTTTGAAATACGCATTTTACCTATTTTTTAAATTAGAATATAATAAAAACTTTCTGAGAAACGTTAATTTGTTTATAACTATTTTTTTTAACATTTAAAGATTATTCAAAAAAATTAAAAATTCATATTTTGTCGACAAAATATTAAATAGGCATCTCATCTTTATAAGATTTCAAAGTTTGATCAGTGTATCATAATTATTTTGGTTATTATTGCGACCGTAAATTATTAATTAACAATTGAATTGTTGCTAAAATATTCGTTTAATTTTCACCGGCTTCTGGAACTATAATCTAAACCAAGATATCTTTTATGTCACCGACTTATTTAATTATTGGTAGATAGTCACTTATCTAAAACTTTATTTGAAATTTCTGTTGGGAAAACCCACATTTTCCGAGGAAAATTGTCGTCGGAGCAGATCGGGAAAAACATGTCTTTATGCAGAATTTAATTTCGGTGAATTTTTATTAGGGTGTTTTTGGTGTAAAGTTAAAATGTTCGGAGTTATGGAGCAAAAATTGAAAAAAACACGATTTGGAGGCGCCATTTTGTTAATAAAAAAAGTAGCACACTATCTGCGGACTTTGCATACCTATATTATTAATATATATATATATACTCATAAGCTTCGATTCTAGCAATAACATTGCTAGTAAATAACTTTTCCCAAAAATGGCCTATTCTCCGATAATCATCCCAGACTAATTGTACTACAAGCAAAATACCATTAATTAAATTCACTTTAATAATTGCATATCATATCAATATTGTGGAGCAACATATAATTTTTACAATAATTTATAACACATCATTTGCGAAATCCCATTTTCGCATTGACAGTAGGTATAAAATCTACGTCAATTTGACAATTTCAATTAACAATATGAATTATCTAGGAATATCTATACAAGGATAAAGGAGAGGGAGTGTCATGTTCTGAGGAGGCATTATGATCGGTGAAAAAACTCCTTTAATTTTCAACTAACCAGTTTTTACAGCTTGCAAATATTTTGATTGGTTCTAGAACCTTAGTTAGTCTCTGGAGAGGTGTAATTGCATGATAATGTACCTCTACATTATCTACATACCAGCAGAGTGAATATAGACTTCCTTGAAGCAGAATATATAACTCTTCTGGAGTGGCCTACTTGCACACCCGACCTTAACCCTATAGAGCGTTTGTGGAATATGCTTAAAAGAGAGGTGGTAACACTGATTACAAAAAAAATCGTAAATAAAAACAAGTTAAACATTATTCCAGATACGTCAAAATAATTGTCAAAGTTAATTTAAATTTGGAAATCTCTCCGAAAAATATTAATTTTTGGCGGATTATTTGATTTATACCGTTCTAATTTAGTTTGTTTAGTTTTGTTAAACTTTTCCTTATTTAGTTTACATTTTGAAAGTGTTCATAAGTTAAACGTTACTTGAAAACTCCTCTATGGAGTCATCTAGTGGAGGCGAACCGCCTGATATTGAGAATTCGATGGATAGTAGCTGTGATTTACAAGATTTAAATGGATTTCTACCCAACCAGCCTCAAAATAAGATAAGTAGTAGTATTAATCTTAACAATATTAATGAAAAACAAAATACTTTAGTAAACTCAGATCAACCAGAAAAAACCAGGCCTGTTTATTTATACGAAAAAATTGATTTAGGACCTTTTTACATTTTCATTGAAAACTCCAGTTTAAATTTTACAGGAAAATTAAACGCTGTTAAAATAGGCGAGATCCTATTTACGTTACATCCAGAAATTGACAATTATATAAAAAAAATTGACTCAATCGGACGCAACCGAGTTAGGGTCTCATTTAAAAATTATAGTAGCGCAAATGCTTTAGTTACTTCCAAATTCCTTATTCAAAAAAATCTGACCGCATACATTCCAAAATTTCAATTGTTTAAACTAGGTGTAGTAAGGGATATAGATTCAGATATATCGGAAGAATATCTTAAAAATAGAATAAAGGAATTTGATCACCATTGCAAATTCTCGGTTGAGTATGTGAAACGAATAACAAGAAAAATAGTAGCAGATGACAAAGTAATATTTAATCCAACAAAATCAGTTATTGTGTCTTTTAAATGCCAGAATATACCAAAGTATGTAGTAATTAATCATGTCTTACACACTGTTGAAAAATACCAGCAAAAGGTAATTATCTGTTACCACTGCTATAGGTATGGGCACATGAGTAAGCAGTGTAAAAGTAATCCTCGCTGTTTTAAGTGTCATGAATCTCACCTTTCCGATTCTTGTCCTTTATCATCGTTTAACAAAAAATGTCTATCCTGTGAAGGTGAACACTTCACTAATGAATGGGAGATATGCCCAGAATTTGATCGCCAAAAGAAAATAAAACATTATATGTCTGAAAACAGCTTATCTTTTAAGGAAACAATTAAACTCTTTCCTAAGATAACTTATGCATCTATAGCAGCCAATAATTCCTTAATAAATTCTCATCAAACCCCAAATATGAATGCACCATCCTCTTCATATTCCTTTACTCAATTGTCCACGTCTCAAACATCTTCCAATCAGTTCGCTCTACCTTCAGTTTCAAATAGATATACAATAATAAAACCACCAAAATACAAACGACCTATCTCTTCCTCACCAGACCAAGTAACAATGGAACATCAAAAAATAATAAAGTTAAACCCCATGTCCAACAGACCTGGTGGTATTATCACCTCTTCTTCGTATCAATCTACATTTAATCCAGAACAAGGATCTAAAATACATGAACCATCAAAAGAATTAACAGAATTAATATCAAATATAGTTACAAGTATTATCTCTAATATAAATCACAAAAATTTTGAAATTCCAGAAAAATCAGTTCTAGTAAATTCAATTCAATCAGTTTTAAGTTCTCTCTTATATAATAATGAATAGATTGGTAATTTGTCAATGGAATTGTAGATCGGCTAACTCTAATAGAG
Source organism: Diabrotica virgifera virgifera (assembly GCF_917563875.1). Lineage (NCBI taxonomy): Eukaryota > Metazoa > Arthropoda > Insecta > Coleoptera > Chrysomelidae > Diabrotica > Diabrotica virgifera. The sequence goes on from NC_065447.1 coordinate 65,019,438, forward strand.
AAAACCTTATCCACCTATTAGAAGACCAGAAAGTTGATATCGCATTATTATCAGAAACTAGATTTAAACCAGAAAAGTATTATAACTTTCACGGGTACAATATTGTCAGAGACGACCGCTTTTCAGTAACTGTTGGCGGTGGCTCAGCAATTTTAATAAATTCAAACCTATATTACGAGGAAGTCACCATGAAAGTAGATTTAATAAACGTCAATAAAGTAGCAATAAAAATAAAGTTTAAGTCATATACTGTCACATTTATATCTATGTATGTTCCCCCAGGAACCAAGTTATTGTTACAACAATGGAACAATTTCATAACATCTATAGAAAGACCATTTATAATAGGAGGTGACCTTAATGCTCACCACATTGCCTGGGGCCTAGACAACCAAACAGATATGAAAGGTAAATTCTTGATGGACTGTATAGACGATAATAATTTAATATTCAAAAATGATGGCTCTCCTACTTTCTTTAGGAACTTCTCGAAATCGGCAATAGACCTGACCATTTGTACTCCTGACTTAAACCACCTGATCACTTGGAAAACACTTCAAGACCTATTTGGTTCAGACCATACACCTATAAGAGTAGAGTTAGAGGATCAACCAAGTCATACATATAATCCATATTCACAAAAGTGGAATTTAAAGAATGCCGACTGGAAATTATATGAACAGTATTCGGAAGATGTATTCTCTCAATTTAAAGATATAAATTCTTATGAACAAATTTTGCACAATATAAATACAACTGCATCCTACTGCATCCCCAAATTTAAAATAAAAAAACCGACTTCCAGAGGAAAATACTGGTGGGATTTAGAATGTGAAGAAGCAGTCAGAAGAAGACAGGAAAGTTTTTGTATATTTAAAGAAAATCCAAACCATGAAAACCTACTTAAGTATAAAAAAGATGATGCACATGTCAAGAAGATCACTAAACAAACTAAAAGAAATAGCTGGAGAGATTATGTCGGATCACTAAATAGGTCAGTCCCTATTAAAGATGTATGGTCAAAAGTTAACCGAATAAAAAATAGAAAAACAAAGAACAAAGTCCCTGTTATTCTGTCGGAAGCTTCGTGGATAGAAGAGTTCCATCAAAATATCACACCGCCGTCTGCAGAATTAGTAATTCCTGATTTACAACTAAATGCTCTGTACGAATATCCAGAACCAATCCGTTTCCTAGTCAAACCATTTTCTGCCACTGAACTAAACTTTGCGTTGAAGAAAAACTCAAATTCAGCACCAGGTGCCGATAATATCCATTACTCGATGCTATCAAATCTTTCAAGAATTGGTAAGGCTGCACTACTAAATATATATAATGAAATTTGGATGCGCCGCATAAAGATTCCTGACGATTGGCACGTTTACACTATTATCCCGGTTTTAAAACCAGGAAAATCATCAAAGAATTGGGATTCTTACCGTCCAATCGGTCTGGCTTCCTGTATACTAAAAACATATGAGAGACTTATTAAAAACCGTCTGGAATTTTGGCTAGAAAAGAACGACCTATTACCAAGAAGTCAGTTTGGTTTTAGAAAAGGTAAATCCACACAAGATAGCCTCTGCCACTTTTTAATAGACATTTATAGTTCCTTTACTTATAAGAAAGCAGTTAGTGCTTTGTTCTTAGATATAAAAGGGGCTTACGACAACGTTAATCTTCACATACTATACGCGAAAATGCTGGAAATAGGAATACCCGAGATAGTAACATGGAACATCATTAACTTATACATTAATCGAGCAGTTCACGTTAGATTAAATGGAGATCAATCTAACTCCCGATACACATCTTTGGGACTACCTCAGGGTAGCATCCTAAGTCCTATATTATATATACTGTATACTGCTGACTTAGAAACTAAACTTCCTCAACACATAAAAATCCTACAGTACGCTGATGATGTTGCGATATATGCAGAAAATAAGTCAATAGATAGATGTAATAACTACCTTAAATCGACATTGAATATTATAAAAAAATGGGCTACCGATAATAACTTAACAATATCAGAGAGTAAATCAACCATTGTTACCTTTACTAAAAAACGATATGTTCCTCAAAGCCATCTACAATTTGATAATACTAGTATTCCTTATAAAACTTCAATAAAATTTCTTGGCGTATTTTTAGACTCCAAATTAAATTGGAAAGAACACACAAATTACATATTACGAAGAATGGAAAATGCAATGAATATCATGAAGACTGTAAGTGTCAGTAACTGGGGAGCTGATCCAAACATATCAATATTACTATACAGAAATTTGATAAGATCAATCTTAGACTATGGATCTATTTTTTATGGCTCAGCATCAAACTCTGTACTCCAAAAAATCGAGAGGATCAAAAATAAGGCACTTAGGTTATGCACTGGTTATCTTCGTAGCACACCTATATTGGTCATGGAATGTGAGCTTAATGAACCTCCACTTTCATTACGCAGGGAATACCTAAGTGAGAAATTTATAGTTAAAACAGCGGTTAACGATAAACTGCTATTAAATAAAATTGTTCATTTAACCACCTCATACCTAACTCATTATTACTGGGAAAAAAAGAAACTGCTTTTAGTTGTGGAAAGCTTCCTCAACGTTTCTAATTCCATTGGCGACATACACCAAATTGAACAAAGCTCGTCTCGAAAGCTAAATTATGAAGATTATTTATCTCCAGTTAACTGTCATTTAAGTAATATTCGTGCGACAGACTTCCTTACTAAAATAGACCACCTTCAGTGTGTACAAAAGAACTGGGGGAGTTATCAGAAATTATATACGGATGGTTCAAAAATGGAAGGAAAAGTTGGATATGATATATATTACCCACAAAAAAGTATAAAAATAAACAACAGATTACCTGATAAAATGACAATTTTCACAGCTGAACTCATTGCAATCAAAGAAGCATACAAAATATGTATTAATCAAAAAGAACTCAATTATGTTATATTTACAGACTGCCAAAGCATTGTAAAGACATTGAAATATAATGTACATAATTTTGCAGAAAATTATATCATCAGTGACATCATAGCAATGAACAGTGAAGCTTTGAAATCGGGCAAAAATATAATATTGTGTTGGATAAAAGCACACATTGGTATAAAAAACAACGAAATAGTAGATGATCTGGCTAAAAAAGCAACAACGAAGGAATCCACTCTGCATACTTATCAACTTCCTATGGGAGACATAATTTCTATTATGAGATCTATCAAACGGACGAAATGGCAGGAACAATACAATAATTCAGACAAAGGAAATTATTACAAAAAAATCCAGCCTACACTTCCCATCAGGACATGGTTTAATCAAGTTTCCAACAAAGGCTTTATCAAAACTATTTGTCGAATAAGAAGTAATCACTGTCTGACTCCAGTCTACAAAAGAGAAATAGGGCTTGTAGATAATGATGAATGTTTATGTGGAGAGCTAGCTGATCTACAACATATGCTATTAGAATGTCCTTTACATTTTATTGAAATATCAAACTTTTTTGCCAATCTAGTTCAAGTTAATGTACAATTTCCTTTTAATCTTATATACCTTTTACAATCAAACAATCTAGATGTTTATAAAATTTTGTACAACCATGTTAATTGTTTAAAATTAAAGCTCTGAGAAAAAAAGAAAAAAAAATTTAAAAAAAAAATAATTAAATAAAATAAAAAGATACTAAGATCTAAACCTCCGCGAGGTTGAATCGGGTTTAGGTCTTAGCGCGATAAAAAAATATACAAAAAAAAAATATACAAAAAAAAAAACCTAAAAAAAAAATAAAAAATGTAATAAAAAAAAATGTTAAAAAATATAATAAAAAAAAACAGAGTAAAAAAAAACAGTAGTACTAATAGTTTTAAATTTAGATACTAAGCATATATTTTGTAAAAGAGAGAATTCAAAACACATTGACTGGCCAGTTGGTTGCTTAAACCAGTGCCAATAAAACATAAACACACACACACAAACATTATTCGTTTTGCATTGGATTTTTTATGCTATTGAACAAATAGTTTTAATTTATTATTTTAATACTTTATTGTGTTATTTAATTTTAATGTATTGGTGACTCAATTGCTTTAAAATAATAGTACATTGTTTACCGGGTAGGAAAAGCTTAACATTCCTGGACGACTGTGAAGATTGCTAAGTCGAGGCGCAAGCCGAGACTTAGCAACACAGAGTCCAGGAATGTGGCTTTTCCTACGAGGTAAACATACTATTTTTCCGCAAATCGTTTAAAATTCGACAGATATTGATTGATTTAAAAAAAACGCGATAATTTTATTCCCAAATAAATGGTGCTTTGAAATTCCTAATAAAATTACTTGGGTTACTATGGAAACGTATTGAGGTTGAATTGTCAAACTTGACGCTTATAAATTTAACACTAACAACTGTACGGAAATATCATTTTTCTACAACCACTATTCAAAGTGCACTTTTCTGCACGGTTTTATGTTAGCAAACTTGATATTTTCTCACAGTATAAGATATTTGACATTAGTGTGCAGAAAAGTGACGTTTCTGTGCCGCAAAGTGACGTTTCTGTGCCGCAAAGTTCTTTTCTGCACAGTTGACTACCTCATTCTGAGTAACGTTATATTCTGTTTACATCCGTGGATTACCGCATTCTGAGTAACGTTATATTCTGTTTACATCCGTGGTTAAACTTTAGACAAATATATAACCTATAAGACAATTATTATATTTAACTATAGCATAGAAACTAAATTATGGATGTTACAACTGTTTTATTTTACAATTTTATTCTTATTAAACATTTTATAATTATCAAATAACCAATAAGGATTTAGCAACCTGTGCAAGAGACGTCGAATGGAGTAGGTTTTGTGTAAATCCGTGACTGTATAAATATAATGTCAATAATGTGTAATAATTGTTTAAATTTAAACAAATTAAGGCAGTGCATTAATTTTTTAACTGATTTCTGTGCAATTTATTTAGGTATAAGGAATTTAAATTGATTAGTAGGTATTAATTAAATACAGTTTAAAATTTATCACATAGGTACCTATTATAATTAATCGTCGTTTGGAAATTGTGATTTTTATTTTTAGGAAAAACTGTGCTTGTAGAAAAAGTATAGTGTGAAACACGTGCAGAAAGGTAATTTCTCACTCGTTTGAATTGCGGCACTCGCTTGCGCTCGTACCGCAACTTTTCAAACTCGTGAGAAATTAGTACCTTTCTGCACTTGTTGCACAATATACTATTCCTTACAGTAAGGAAATGACATTTCCTTACAGTAAGGAAGTCCTGACTTTTTCTTCAAGAAATTTTGACAGGAATGTCAAAATTTCCTGGCGATTTGCGGAAAATAATATTGTTTAACTTCGTATGTTGTTTTTTTAATTCGCTTGAAATAATAAGAAATATCAGATGGATTTCATATTATAAATATAAGTTTGATCGTGTGTATACTCTTAATCAATTTTCCTGTATTATTCAATTAATCTGTTGAGTCTGAAGGGAAAAATGGGTTGCAACGACGGCGAGACGGGATATAATTTATAGATTGTAATTCTCCAACTGTAACAGGTGGATATTATACGACCCTCTGTTATTTTATTGGTTGTTTCATTTCAAACAACTTTGTTATCGTCAATGTAGCCGTTTTGGTCAACGCACAATTACGCAAAACTGACACAATTATTTTTCAGAATCTGGAAACCGTTCTCATTTTTCATCGCCGTTTTAACTAAGAAACAACAATCTTTTTCTGCATATGAGGCCGTTTTTCACTGAGTTCCTACTTCATTTTGTCCAATAATGCACAGTAATATTGGATATTGATAGTTTTACCTTTGATCGACTTTTGGCGGCTTCTGTAAGCAAGGTCTGAAGAACCCAATACATCGAGACCATCTGGAAGAACACTAAAACTATAGTACGAGGGCTGAACATCGGAATACCAAGACAAGTTGTAAGAATCAACAAGACTTAGCCCTCAATTAAGAGGAAGAAGATCAAGACATAAAAATATATATTTTACAATGGCCTTCAATAATATGATCTCATCACGGAAAGGAAGATTATGGAAACGTGAAGTGGAAGTGTAAACCAATCTAGAAGTCGTTAACTCATTGAACAGATCGACTTTAATCAGTTTTCACTATACAATTATTATTGATATCGTGCCATGTATAATGAGTGTTCTGAACGTGACCTGTCAACTCATTAGCGCATGCAGAATTACATCGACAACATCAATTTAAGTAATAAGTAGAATACTAATTAATTGCCTATTAATAGAACCGTGCCTACTATCCGAAGACAGAAATGAACATAAACATCTTAATCAGAAAAAAACTAAGGGATGAACATGTGTTAAATGAACGGGTCGAGCTAACGTCTGACGTCACACTGGAATAAAAGGCTAATACCGGATATTATGACTTAGTTCAATTACAAATATAAAAGATTCAACTATTTCTTCATGCAGTTCTTAACTGGACATGGATCATTTAGAAAAGACCTGCAAGCTAGAAAAATCCTGTATAAAGAAAACAAGAAATACCCTCTGTAGATAATGTGGTCCTTGAGATAAAGGGGAGCATTGCATCTTTAACTGCAAAATTTAAAAATACGTTTATTTTGACGTTTCGATTTCCACTTCGGAAATTATTCTGGAATCAAAATGGAAATCGATATAAATAAACGTATTTTCAACTTCAACTAAAATTGTGATCAATTCCAATCAACGATAGTAAATAATATTATCATCAAAGAAGACTCCAACAATAAATTATAGAGGTATAAATCTACTGAACACCGCACTTAAGCTAACCACAAAAGTCCTAACTCCTAACCAACAAAATCAATAATCTAACAACTTAATCAGATGAACAACAAGGATTCAGATCCGGAAGATCCTGCGTAGACGCCGTATTTGTACTGAGACAAATCACAGAAAAGGCCATCGAGTACAATAAACCAGCATATCTATGTTTTATAGACCTGACAAAGGCTTTCGATCGCATCCAAGTCGAAGACGTCTTACACTTGCTCTATAAAAGAAACATACCAATCAATATCATACAAACCATCGAAAACATCTACTTCCATAAACGAATACAGACAAAGATAAATGAAAAACTAACACAGTTTATACCAGTACAAAGCGGAGTCAGACAAGGTGACTCGTTAAGCCCACTTCTCTTTAATATAATAATAGACGAAATAATAGAAGCAGTACGTAAAAGTCATGGTTACAGAATCGGGAACAAAGGTTTCAATTAAGATCTCCAAAGATTCACTCATTAACTGCAAAAACTGACCAAGTCAAATTTTGTCAGTTTTGAGTTAACTTGACTGAGTCACTAAGAAACGCTGTTAGTTTTACCAGAAAAATTGACCAAATCATATTGTAGCGGAAGAGAAATCTTGGCCGATCCCCGTATAACAGTAAACACCTCGAGAATGACGTAATCGGATGTGCTAGGCCTCGCCGGAGAATTCTGGAAGGTACGTCACGTAGGCGGAACAAGCCGATAGCTCGAGATGGGAGTCGATTGTTCCAGAATAACAACTGGGTATAAATACGGGCATATTTTGTGATTAAGTTTAGTGTATAAGATAAATTCGTCTGTAACTTATATAAATAAAGTCGTATATAAATTACGAACCGCTAGTTTTATTGTAATTAGAAGTAATTACACTAATCACGCTACAGTTGGTGTCGGTGTTCGGTTAACTTAGTGCGATATAAATAAGTGAATTACAGAGAGACTTTAAAAGACTTTTGAACTTTATTCGTCGGGAACAACCGGAGTGCGTTAATTGTTCGGTATTCGGAAAGACTTTAAAATACTTTTGGACTTTATTCGTCGGGAATAGTTAAAGTGCGTTGATTGTTCGGTATTCGGAAAGACTGTTAAAAGACATTTTGGAAAGTACGTGTGTGCCGACCAAAGATGTTGCTACAAGAACTTACAGTAAAACAGCTCCGTGAACAGCTCGAGGAACGGGATCTGGACAGCAGTGGGCTCAAGATAGTCCTACAAGCACGACTCGAGGATGTCCTCACGAAGAACGGAGAAGACCCAAAGACGTTCCACTTCCAGTCAGCAGAACAAGTAATCTTATCGAAATTAAAAACTGTTTCTGAAACGATCGATGAAACTTCTAGAAGAAGCGACGAGAAACTTGAAGAAGTTAGTAGACAGAACAACGAGAAATTTGAAAGTGTTTCTCAAAAGATCGATGAAACTTCTAGAAGAAGCGACGAGAAACTTGAAGAAGTTAGTAGAAGAAGCGACGAGAAACTTGAAGAAGTTAGTAGAAAAAGCGACGAGAAATTCGAAAATGTTGCTAAAAGATTCGATGAGACTTCTCAAATAATTAAAGAGGTCTGTAGGCAAAACAACGAAAAACTAGAAGAAGTTTGTAAACAGAACAATGAGAAATTTGAAGAAGTTTCTAGAACATTCGATAAGATGCAGAAAAGTGTAGAGACCGTAGAAGAAAAGATCAAACAGCTAGAGAGCAGGATAACCGATACAAAAGTACAACCATCAGTTAATGCAGCAACGTTAGATCCTTTAGTGAAAGATGAACTACCGAGAGACGAAACGTCGCATAATATGAGATTCAAATTACCACCATTTGATGGAAAGTCCTCTTGGTCCATATATCTTAGACAGTTTGAAGCTATTGCGACCGCCAATCATTGGACCGAACAAGAAAAGGCTGTTTCCTTGACTGCTGCTTTACGAGGTGATGCTGCAGATATATTAAGGTCAATTCCCAAGGGTCAAGAAAATTGTTACCAGACCTTGTTCACTCGTCTAGAAAAACGCTATGGAGATGCCCATCTACAACAAGTATACAAAGCACAACTGCGAAGTAGAAGTCAACGAGCAAGTGAGAATCTGCAAGAATTTGAAGCAGATGTGGCTCGTGTGGTGCGGTTGGCTTATCCAGAGGTGCCAGACAGCGTTTTAGAAGAAATTGCAGTAGATCCCTTCGTCAATGGGCTGAAAGATAATGAACTACAGAAAGCTTTACGACTAGCAAGACCGAAAGTTTTAGATGAAGCACTTGCTATTGCATTGGAACACGAAACGGCTAGTCAAACTTCACGAGGCCATAGAGTAAGAACCATTGAAGAAAGTGACGAACACAACGATGAACGTCTGGAGGAAATGATACGGAGAGTATTAAGTAATCAGATGCCAAAGAGACGCGAGCCTAGATGTTGGAATTGTGGAGACGTAGGCCACATTCGTCGTAATTGTAAGAAGATCGTACAGCCGTCGGAAAACTAGAGCGGGTCGACACCAAGGGGCAACTGCCGACCTCGAGAACTAGAGCCCCCATAGTAACTGTCAACCTTACGTCCTCCGGTGGAATCCACAACTTATACATCGAAGGTCGTATCAGTAATAGATGTAGATCATTTTTGGTGGATACAGGTGCAACGAGAACTATCGCACGTCCAGATGTAGTACGAGACCATAATAAATTATCACCTGCAACAGTAAAGCTTAGAACAGCGACTGGTGAGCTAATTAATACATATGGCGAGGCTAATATGTCAGTATCCATTGGCCAGACCACAGTTGAACATCAAGTATTAATTGCCGAGATCTCCGACGAATTCATATTGGGGATGGACGTACTAAGGAAAGTGGGGGCAATATTGGATGTTCAAAATGGAGTTCTCAGGATCAACGGTGAAGAGTTGCCCTTTCACGACGACAAAGAAGATGTCATCCGCTTACTAACTACATGCGACGTAACCATACCCGGTAATAGTGAGAAAATTCTGATGACCATGCTTGATGGACACTGCCGAGAGGGAAGTTTAAGGATGGTCGAAGATGTAGAAAATGTCGAGTTCCTAACGGCGAAAACTTTGGTAAAAGTTCGAGATGTCATCCCTGTAAGAGTTATGAATTTAAGGGAAACTGCTATTAAGTTAAGTAGAGGAGCTTTGATCGGACAGTGTGTTCCCGTGGCTTCAATTTGCTCTATGAATACCAATGAGAAATCATCAAAGTCAAAGTATCCAAAAGACCTTGTCGAGATGATCATTGAAAGATGCCAAGACCTTGACTATGAACGAACGGAAAAAGTAAGGTCTATGCTGATAGAGTATCAAGATGTTTTTGCTATTGATAAGAAGGATAAGGGCAAAACAAGCATAGTAACGCATAAAATAAATACCGGAGACGCTCAGCCAATCAGACAACGGCCTAGACGACTTCCATTTGCGAAAAGAGATGAAGCCGAAGAGATTATCAAGGATATGGACAAACAAGGGGTAATTGAACCATCGAACAGTCCATGGACATCACCAGTAGTTCTGGTAAAGAAGAAAGATGGTTCAACGCGTTTTTGTATCGACTACCGCCAGCTCAATGCGGTAACAAAAAAAGATAGTTATCCTTTGCCCAGAATAGACGATACATTGGATACTCTCTCCGGTTCTCGTTGGTTTTCCACACTCGATTTAAAAAGTGGATATTGGCAAGTAGACATGGAGCCAGCCGATCGGGAGAAAACCGCATTTTCGATAGGATCAGGGCTTTGGCAGTTTACGGCTATGCCGTTTGGTTTATGTAATGCCCCTGCCACATTTGAAAGATTAATGGAGGCAGTTTTAAGAGGTCTAACATGGAAAACATGCCTGGTTTACTTGGATGATGTAATTGTGGTTGGAAGGTCCTTTGATGAACATGCCAAGAATCTAATAGACGTCTTTCAACGATTGAGGGCAGCGAACTTGAAGTTAAGTCCGAAGAAATGTCACATGTTTCGACGAGAAGTTAAGTACTTAGGACATATTGTATCGAGTAATGGTGTAACAGCTGATCCTGAAAAGATTGATGCAATTAAAGATTGGCCAGTACCAAAAGATAAACATGAAATTAGAAGTTTCCTTGGCCTATGTACATATTACCGACGATTTGTCAAAGGATTTGCCAATATCTCCAAGCCCCTAACAAAGTTGACGGAGGAGGGCAAAGAATATACATGGAGTGAGGAGTGTCAAAAAGCTTTCGAACAACTACAAAGGGCTCTGATCAGTGCACCGATATTAAGCTACCCGGGACAGGCAGGAAAATTTGTTTTGGATACCGATGCTAGCAACAGTGCCATAGGAGCTGTTCTCTCACAAATCCAGGATGGACAGGAAAAAGTCATCGCTTATTTCAGCAAAGTCCTGTCGAAACCAGAAAGAAACTATTGCGTTACCAGAAGAGAACTGCTGGGTGTAGTGAAGGCTTGCGAACATTTCCATAAATACTTGTACGGCAGAAAGTTCCTTCTTCGAACAGATCACGCTGCTCTAAAATGGCTCATACAATTCCGTAATCCAGAGGGCCAGATGGCAAGATGGTTAGAACGATTACAAGAATATGATTACGAGATAGAACACAGGGCCGGAAGAGTTCACTCAAATGCTGATGCCCTTTCGAGACGACCATGCAGTGCGAATTGTAATCACTGTGCCAAATTAGAGGAACGATTTTGCCCCGTGAGACGAACCACCGTAATTAATGAGCAATGGCAGCCCCAACAGTTACAAGACGCCCAAGAAGATGATCCATGTATAAAAAGAGTATTGGATTGGATGCGGCAAGGTGAGAGACCTAGTTGGCAGAACATTAGTGCATGTAGTCCAGAAGTCAAGGCCTACTGGAGCCAATGGAATTGCCTGGTACTAAAAGATGATCTTCTGTACAGAACCTTTGAGAACGATGATGGTACAGAATCTAAGCTTCAGTTAATTGTACCTAAAAGTAAAGTGTCAGAAGTATTGCGTCAGTTGCATGACGGTACATCAGGTGGACACTTTGGTATTACGAAGACTCTGCAAAAGGTTCGAGAACGGTTCTATTGGGTGAACTGTAAAGATGATGTAAGAAGATGGTGCCGAAAATGTGAACCGTGTGCATCCGGTAATGGTCCGGTTGGTAAAAAGAGAGCACCCATGAGACAGTACAATGTTGGAAGTCCTATGGAAAGAGTAGCTATCGACATTGCAGGTCCATTTCCAGAAACCGATGCTGGAAATAAATACATCCTGGTAGCCATGGATTATTTTACAAAATGGACTGAGGCCTATGCATTACCAAATCAAAAAGCTGCTACCGTTGCAGAGGTACTTGTTAAAGAATTCTTTAGCCGATTTGGTGTTCCCTTGGAGATCCACTCCGACCAAGGGCGAAACTTTGAGTCAGCTCTTTTCCAAAACGTTTGTAAATTGATTGGTGCCAATAAGACCAGAACAACACCCCTGCATCCTCAATCAGATGGGATGGTCGAGAGGATGAACCGAACGATGGGTAAACACTTGTCCAAAGTTGTATCTGAACATCAGCGAGATTGGGACCAACACATTCATTTATTCCTGATGGCCTACCGCTCGGCCGTAAATGAAACTACAGGTCAAACACCAACCTGCCTGATGTTGGGTCGTGAAGTTCGGTTGCCCTGCGACCTAGAGTTTGGCTGCGGACCTTCCGAGGAACATGTTGCAGGCGAAGACTACGTTGACCGCCTGAAATTACGAATGAACAACATTCATGAACTTGCCCGACAACACATCCAGATAGCCAGTGACAGAATGAAAGATCAATATGATTCTCGATGCAAGAATGAAAGCTTCGAAGTAGGTGATCTTGTCTGGCTTTATAATCCGCAACGTCGTCGAGGCTTATGTCCTAAACTGCAAAGACAATGGGAAGGTCCATATGAAGTTAAGAAGAAAATAAATGACGTAATATATAGAATTAAGAAGTTGCCAAACGGTAAACCAAAAGTTATTCACATAAATCGTCTTGCACCATATGCTGGCTCAAATGAAACAGAAGAGAGTCCTCCAACAGGAGATGAAAGATGTCGCACAGCCAAGTTTTAATCAATTTATGTCAAATTACGCAGCGAGAAAGAGTGCTAGATTCGGCGTGACCACAGAAGTTCAGCAAGATCTGTTTGGTGTTCCAGAAAACGTCTCTCTGGCCCACTGTGTTGCCCAAGACCTCGAGATGACTAAAGGAATATCGTCCGTATTCAATAGAAAGTTCGGCCGCCTGGACGAGTTAAGAAATCAGCAGCCTAAAATTGGAAGAGTACTGCGATTGGAAGATGGTCCTCGATCTTTGCTGTATATGGTGACCAGAAAGTCTTATACGGACACGCCAAGCTACGAGAACATATGGCGTGTTCTAACTAATTTGAAGAAAATCGTGTGTAATTATGACATCAAAAATTTGGCTTTACCAAAAATAGGCCATGCAGTAGAAAATCTGGATTGGAAGATTGTGAGAAGCATGCTTGAAGTGGTCTTCAGAGGAACTGGTGTACAAATCACTGTGTGTTGCATGAACCCGAAGATGTCGTACCCTTCAAAGACAGTAGACTGTTATTTCTTCTTGAAGGGTGTATGCAGAGCTGGAGAGTCGTGTAGATTCCGCCATCCTGGGCCTTCATTTAGAGTTGCTGATCGAGACGCTCAGATCTTAAGAGGGGAGCAGTGTAGCGGAAGAGAAATCTTGGCCGATCCCCGTATAACAGTAAACACCTCGAGAATGACGTAATCGGATGTGCTAGGCCTCGCCGGAGAATTCTGGAAGGTACGTCACGTAGGCGGAACAAGCCGATAGCTCGAGATGGGAGTCGATTGTTCCAGAATAACAACTGGGTATAAATACGGGCATATTTTGTGATTAAGTTTAGTGTATAAGATAAATTCGTCTGTAACTTATATAAATAAAGTCGTATATAAATTACGAACCGCTAGTTTTATTGTAATTAGAAGTAATTACACTAATCACGCTACAATATAAACGTAATACAACCGTCAACTAAAAAAACTCGTCTATAATGACTATGTGCATAAGACAATTTTTTGTTACATACAAAACTGACTAAGTCAACTTAGTCACTTTTGGCTGTCAGCAGATTGCACTTGTCCGTTTATTGCTTATCGTTAGTTTATGATTCAGAACTGTTTAGACTTTAAAAAGAGTACGATATTTTATGTTTTAACAGTAAGATTTATAAAGTATATTGCAAATACCACCCTCAGATGTGTCACAACTATACTATTCTTTTAAATTGTGTGTTTACAACTTTACAATCTATGAAGCGGCACCTCCAAATAATGCGCAATGTTATACCTGGACAGAGATTAATGGTCAACGTGGAAGCTCTGAAATTGGAATAGCATTGATCAAGTGGATAAAAACTCTGCAATCACATGATCAAAAGGCATCACAGAGATCAGGTTATATTCTGACTTATCAGAGATTTTTATATTCGTTCATTGCCGCATTAATTTGTATGTTGTTGTAACACACACATTAAGATTTTGCAGCATAATTTTATGGAGAAAGGACATCCGTACATGGAGGTAAACTCAATGCACAGGGCCATATAGTATGTTAATAAAAATGTTGCCATTTTTACAATGAACCATCTGCTGTTGAATGTTTTCAAGCTATTAGCCCGTTCTACAAGACGCAACAAATATAGCGGTGCCTACAGAGTTGAAAAATTACGGTTTTCAGACTTTTTCGATCTTAGCACAGATTATGTTCTTAAAAAACAGATACTAAGATTAAAATGGAAACAAAATATCGTGATTAAAATTAAAAGTTATGCGTTACTCTTAGAGTATGTGGCAAGGTCAGACCAGCTGTTATTCCTAAAAACATTCCAATGTTATACAAAAGACTTTTGTCTATAGCAGAGCAAAATAAAAACACCCTCCTTGCGTAGAAACAAAATTATTTCGCAAAATTTCCTTGAGTGGTATAAATCGATTCCAGTAGTCAAAAAAAAGTTTTCATACCGTAACCAGCATCTTCTGAAAGCGACGACACAGAAACTGATTAGATTTTAATTTTTTTTATGTTCAGACCATAGTTAACCTTCCGATGACCAACCTTTTTTTGTTACACGGATGACCAACTGGGGGAAAAAATGACCCCAGGTCAAAAATGACAATTAACAAAAAAATTAAGTTTTTTTTTTATTTTTTTTTATTTTTATGGCATGGACTTTATGTCATTCAGCCAGGCACAACATGAGTATTAATGTCATGTGTAGTGTGTATGTTGAGTAAGTGTCTTGCTGCTGTGCAAAGTCGACGTCATTAGCGTAAAACTACTTGGAATTACACATAATAGACGGTATTTTACTAAACATCAACTTCAGAATATATTTTTTATTCGTAAAATATAGGGAATTTTTTTTATTTCAAAATATGAGGATATCTAGAATGATATTAAAGTCAAATAAAAAAATAATGAGTTAAAAATTGAAAATACTTATGAATTTATTAAAGAAAAACATACGCTGGGTTCACAATTTCCCCCGCTTGGTCATCCGAAGGTTAATAAATACCTATAATTTCCTAATACGGTGTCGCTTATATTGACCAAGTCAAATTTCTAATTTTTTTCGACAACAAAAAGTGACCAAGTACAATTTTTTTTAATTGTTCAAAGTCCACAATGTTTAAATTTCGTGGTTAAAAACTAAAGTTTCTAATCCACAGGTTATCAAAATTGCAGTCATAAATAGCTAATATCCGATTTTATAAACAACTTTCAAGTTAAACTTTAATTTCTCGAAAACAGTAATTTTTGACTTGGTCAGTTTTTGCAGTATGCCGACGATATGATAATATTAGCAGAAAAAACCAAATGTATAACAACATCTAAATACCCACTACGATGTAAAATCGAAATTGATGGGAAAATAATAAAGCAGGAAGCAAGGTTTAGATATCTGGAAATAGATATAAGCAGTTACGGAGATGTTGAAGAGGAAGTACGACAACAAAGCTTAAAAGCAAGTAAAGCGGCGGGATCTCTTAATTACACAATACGGAAGAACAAAACCAAGAATCTATAGAGCAGCAATTAGACCTATAATAACATACACGGCGGAGACAAGACCTGACACATCTACAACGAGACGGCTACTAGAAACAACAGAGATGAAAATACTTCGACGAATATCAGGGAAAAGTCTGTTGGATAGGGAGAGAAGCGAAAACATAAGAAGATCATGCAATGTAGAAGACATAAATGGATGGGTGACAAAACGGAAACAGGAGTGGAACGAACACATTAGTAGAATGGCAGAGGATAGGATAGTACGAATAGCACGAGATAAGCCACCAAATGGACGAAGAAGTATTGGCAGACCAAGAAAAAGATAGTGCGATAATTTAAACAATTTAGGAGGCTAATATTGAAGAAGAAACAGACATTAAAGCCTACATACAAGAAGGAGGAAGCCTACATACCACCAGAACGTAGCTTCATAACTGAGAACAACAACGCGGAGGGCACAAGCGAAAAAGAGATACTTTTTGATCGATAGTAGTTAGTTGGCTTGAGGAGGTAGGGAGGGAAATATTATAGGAAAGCGTAACGTTGAAGCAAGACGAACGTTATTCTCAGAGAATCGTTCAAGTGTTCTTCAAATCAACTTTTTAGAGCAACTGCAAATCGAATGAAAATAGCCATGATGATCACGAACTTTTGACAGAAGACAGTACCTTAATAAATTGTGAGCACATTCGAAGCACGATTTCTTATTTTACAGGAACTTTCAGTACGAGTAATGGCCGGTGTACACGACAACGGTTTATCGTAGTGATGTGACTGCATTTCGTTGGTGCAGTTTTATCGAACGTGTCGACGCAAATCGACGCAGATCTTTGGTTGTTGGAAACGATCGGTAGACAGGAACACAATGTATTCGATAAATCGTTGTCAATCGCGGTTGCACAGTTTTGTCGTAGTGTGTAGACGGAAGTTGGGGCAATCATTCAGTTCGTTCTCAAGTCTTTTGATTTTGATTGATTGATTTATTTATTTAACTACTTTACAAATATGTACCGGGTGTCCCAATAAGAATGGCTCTCGGCCATATCTCAGGAACCGTTTATAGTAGAGCTTTGAATTAAAAAAATTTATAACAAAAGTTGCCTCAGGAAAAGCCTGGAAATTATTTTCATAATTGTGGGACCACCGCTAGAGGGCGTAATTGAATATCAAAAATTAAAAAATCTAAATTTTACAAAATTTTCCTAATGAAGGGGCACTGGAAATCCGATCGTCGTATTCTTCATAAAATTCTACGCATATTTGATTTGACAAGTTTAGGTCTACCTTTGGAAATACGAGGTGGGGGTGAGTGGGAACCTTGTTATGAAAAACTGGCTGTGAGTCCGGTTCTGCTTAATCAAATTTTGCAAACTTGGTCTTGTTGAAGACAGATCTTTTTCGTCAATGTAAAAGTTATGATTTCGAACCAACTTACTGAGTAATATGCCAGCTAGAAGGCGTTATTTAATTTTTTTTCAGAAATCTAGTGTTCCTTGGAAAATATTAAATACAAACATGCATTTTTAATACCATATTACAAAATTAGCAACAGAATAGCGAAAACCGCATGTTAATACCTTTTTTCTATCTCGAGATATCTTACAAAACGTGTAAATTTAAAAACATAACTGTTACTGTCACCGGTAAACGAAATAATTCATTAAAAGTAGTATGCTATGGAAACAACAAAGAAACATTTTCCAGCTGTCAACGTATATTAGGTCTTTTCAACGCTTCTCATTTGTTTCGAGCCTCGTTCATGTCTCGTATATTAATATTATACACGGATTATACGGCATATGACAGAGGCTCGAAACAAATGAGAAGCGTTGAAAAGCCCTATTACAAAGAAATAAAAACAACTATTTAGTGATGACATAAACGTTCAAATTTTTGCCCATCATTTTCGTTGAAACATTTACTCTTTCAAGAGTATATTAAACAGTAGTCTCAATTTCTGCTTTCGATATGCTTTGAATGGCGTTTAATATTCTCTGGATAATGTATTCTAGAGTAGTGTATGATGGGCAACAATTTGAATATTTAAGTCGTCACTAAGTAGTTCTTTTTGTTCTGTGTTATATTTAATTTTAATAGTATTGTTTCTCTTTATATTGTTGTTTTAATTAATTATATTTTTATGCGTTGACATATGGAAAATGTTATTTTGTTTTTTTCCACAGCACACTACTTTTCATTAACTTAGTTTACCGGTGATAGTAACAGTTATGTATAAAATTTACACGTTTCTCGAGATAT
This sequence comes from Diabrotica virgifera virgifera, assembly GCF_917563875.1. Classification (NCBI taxonomy): domain Eukaryota; kingdom Metazoa; phylum Arthropoda; class Insecta; order Coleoptera; family Chrysomelidae; genus Diabrotica; species Diabrotica virgifera. The sequence continues at coordinate 65,037,598 of NC_065447.1, forward strand.
CTTGAGATAAACAAAAGTTATCGACATGCGGTTTTCGCTATTCTATTGCTAATTTAATCTAATTTTATAAAGTATGATTAAAAATGCATACTTGTATTTAATATTTTCCAAAGAAAACTAGATTTCTAAAAAAAATTAAATAACGCCTCCCAGCTGGCTTATTACTTATTAGGATGGTTCAAAATTATCACGCTTACATTGAAGAAAAAGATCTGTCTTCAACAAGACCCAGTTTTCAAAATTTGATTTAGCAGAACCGGACTTACAGCCATTTTTTCATAACAAGGTTCCCACTCACCCCCACCTCTTATTTGCAAAGGTAGAGTTAAACTTGTTAAATCAAATATGCGCAGAATTTGATGAAGAATACAATAATCGGATTTCCAGTGCCCCTTCATTAGGAAAATTTTGTAAAATTTAGATTTTTTTATTTTTGATATTCAATTACGCCCTCTAGCGGTGGACCCACAATTATGAAAATAATTTCCAGGCTTTTCCTGAGGCAACTTTTGTTATAAAATTTTTTATTTCAAAGCTCTACTATAAACCGTTCCTGAGATATGGCCGAGAGCCATTCTTATTGGGACACCCGGTACAAATATTGTTTGTAGTAAGTCAAAAATACATAGTACCTATACTAAAATCACAATCAAGATGCACTAGAAATAAGCAAACAAGACCTTCAAACGAGGAGCACTCCCAAATCATGATTTACACTGTATATATGTACATTGTATAAATCCCCAATCATGATTTACAAAGTTTATAAAAGTGTACATTGTAAATCATGATTTGAGAGTGCTCGAAGTTTCTTGGTTTGTTTACTTCTAGTGCATCTTGATTGTGGTTTTAGTATACAGGGTGTTTCATTAAGAATTGTCCATATAGTAACTGGAGAAACGTTAGCACAAAATACGAAGATTTAACCGAAAACACTTGAATAAAATATTCCTCCTTACCGAGTTACAGATTGTTGTATTACAAATATTCTAAAATATTTTTAGCCCATTGTTTTAACAACTTACAATATTTTTTGTTCACACTTGACAAACATTGACACATGTTAGGATGCTTTAACTAGTGTTAAAAGGTAGTTTTCCGCTGTTATCAGAGGCGTGCTGTAGGGATATATACTTCCCTTTTTCCCCCTCACAATCTACGGTACTGTCGTAATAATCGTTTCAGCATGTTTTTTTCTTCCTAGTTACATTTTACGTAAATATCATCGTGTGTTTCAATGCGATAGAGTAAGTAGTTTTCAAGTTATTTGCTTTTAAAGGTAACGGGTTCAATAAAATTATGTATTGTAAACAACATTCAATGACAGTATGTGCTTAAAATACGGGGTCCGGACAAATAATCCCCGGACAAATAATCCCGGACAAAAAATCCCCACAAATTATCCCTGGACAAAAAATCCCCGGACAAAAGATCCCCACAAAAAATTCCCACAAATAATTCCAACCAATAATCCCCGGACAAAAAATCCCCACAAAAAATTGCGGGCAAAAAATCCCCAAGAAATGTTTGCTGCCGAATAGTTCCTTAAAAAATTTCCCGTGAATGGTGGAAGATAATATGGGGAACAGGCTAAGGCTGTGGTAATCATGTTGTAATTGGCTTAAATCTTTTTAGGTTTGGATCCCGCGTATGAAAAAAAAGTTGATTAATAGCAAGCTGAAAATTTGTTAATAGCTTAAGGGTGTCTAGTCGGACAAACTTTGATATATGGGAACACTGGAACAGGGGAAGTTTTAATTGTGGAACAGGTTAAAAATTCGGAACGGTCAGACCACGAAAAAGTCACATGTATTTTGTCCGACAGAACTTCCAATTGATTTGTTACCCTTTCATTAAACTCTCATGCAAAAATCAGACTGCTATTTATCACCTGTCATTCCTGTCTTTTGACATATTCTATGTGTTCCACTCATTATAATTCCCATTTGGTGATAAATAGCAGCCTTATTTTTGCACGAGAGTTTAATGAAACGGTAATAAATCAATTGGAAATTCTGTCGGACAAAATACATGTGACGTTTTCGTGGTCTGACCGTTCCAAATTTTTAACCTGTTCCACAATTAAAACTTCCGCTGTCCCAGTGTTCCTATATATCAAAGTTTGTCCGACTACACACTAGACACCCTTAAGCTTTTAACAAATTTTCAGTTTGCTATTAGTCAACTTTTTTTTCATACGCGGGATCCAGACCTATTTGGTCACTCTGCTTTGAATAATTCTGTTCAAAACATTGTCTATTCGTTGGTTCAAAACAGTGTCTATTCGATGATAACTGCTGGTACTGAAAACGATAATCTTGATTATACTAATGCAAAAAATCCATTCCACGCATCCTCAGGAAAGTTATACAAAGCTTTTCGATTATTTTGAGTTTTCTGGTGGTTTTGGGAATAAATTTACGGGCATTGCTATAGGCTATTGATTATATTCAAAATAAGATAACTAAAAGGAACTACAGCGTTAACGGGGTTTTATTATTTCATATGGTCAATGAACATCTATATATGAAAAAACCGCGGAGTGCTACCATTTAAAGGGATGCGTTTTTGAGAAATGGGTGAATTAGTCCCTGGGCACAGGTTAATTAGGGTGAGTTCTATGCACTTTTGGTACAAACATATCTACATAAAAATTTTTCCTGGTTAAATTTCCTATCTAAATATCACTTTTTAAAGTTAATGATACTTTTTTTTACCAAAAAAAATATATTCAAAAGAAAAAGCACAAAGAAACCCAAAACAAAGAAAATTTTGTTTTTTTGTCCCATAACTTTTGTCCACGAGGATATAGGTATAGACATTGCTTTACAGAAAAAAAAACCTACACATTTCTTCTTTAAAATGTTGTTTAGTAGAGGTAATTAGGATTTAGAGTTTTCGAAATATGATTTTTCAAAGTTCGCCACTCACAGCAATTTTGGGCAATTTTCCTGTTATTTCGCAAATATTGTTCTGTAACTTTTTTCTACGTAACTTTAGGCACAGAATAACTAACCATACAGAAGCGAAACTGACTGTTGTTTCCATTGATTGTGTGGGAACCGAAATATTTGACCTTGAGCCCTAGTTACAGAATGGAACTTGATGTTCTAAGGAATGTACCAATTCAAATGATGTAATATTTTTGACAAGTAGTTATTAATTAATTTTGAAATATAAAATTTAACTATAAAATATAAATAAACTATAAAATTAAACATATATAAATATAAAATTTAACTAAAAACAACTGTCACTGTCAGTCTAAAAGTGAGGTTATACCAGTTACGTTGACACATGAGCATGAAAATTATGTTACCATTTTGGGCCTGAGTTTCGCTTCTGTATGGTTAGTTATTCTGTGCTTTAGGTATATGCAATGGTACACGTAATAGGAATAAAAATGAATTACCTTTAAAATGGTCTACTGTATAACGTTGTACGACTTTTTTTAAAGAGATTATGGTTTTTCAAGGTTTTATACTTTTAACTATTTTTTATAATATAATATAAAAATAAAATAATATTATTATATAATATATTATATATAGTATATATAATATATTATATTATATATTATATAATACGTAATATAAAAAAATATTATTTTTTACATTTTTTACGATTATTTTTGAAATTTCTCATTATAACTTTTTTCTTCTACATTTAGGTATATATTATATTATATAATAAAAAAAGCTTATTTTGTTTATTTTAAAATGGTGTATTACAAAAAATTCTAGGATTATTTTTGAATCAGATATTATTTTTCAAAACGTAATAAGTACTTGCAACGATTTTTGATTTTAGGGTTTTTTTTTTAAATTTCTCATTACAACTTTTTTTTTCTGGTACATGACTATACTATATATTGCTTAATAAAGAGGACTTACTTTCTGTTCTTTAAAATGATGTATCATCTATATTTAAGTAATGGAAACCGAGTGATTCTTTGATATTTTTTACCTGTATTATTTAAAATTATTTCTTTTACAAAAATTACATAAACATTAGTCTTAGAAAACATCACTTTAGTTAAAATTATTTAAACGTTGACATTTAAAAAATTTTCAAAATCAAAGTCCATCTCTTCGTTAGCATTAGCTTCAATACCTTCCACTGACACCTCAGATATCTTAGAGTTCCCACAATTAGTACATATGCACATGCACCTTTTGCAGAATTTTGAACAACTAATTCCTATCTTCCTACAACCGCAGTTTTTTGTACATCCTTTGATACATTTACATGCTATTTTTTCAAGCAAAGCTTGTGGTGCAGGAGCTTTGACAGTAAATATTGGAATTAATCCATATTTTGAAGTTTGCCCGGCCGAGTCAAGTGGATCCAAAGTATTACCTATAAAAAATAAGATTCAATCATAACACACAATCATATAAAAAAGTTATAATGAGAAATTTAAAAAATAATCCTAAAATCAAAAATCGTTGCAAGTACTTATTACATTTTGAAAAAGCATATCTTATTCAAAAATAATCCTAGAATTTTTTATAATACACCATTTTAAAGTAAACAGAATAAACTTTATTTTTTATTAAATAATGTATATCTAAATGTCGAAAAAAAAAGTTATAATGGGAAATTTTAAAAATAATCTTAAAAAGTATAAAAACTCGTTAAAAGTATAACATCTTGAAAAAGATAACCTTTTTAAAAGAAGTCGTACAACATTATACAGTAGAACATTTTAAAGGTAATTGATTTCTTTCTTCTTACATGTACCATTGCATATGCCTAAAGTTACGTAGAAAAAAGTTACAGAACAATATTTGCGAAATAACAAGGAAAATTGCCCAAAATTGCTGTGAGTGGCGAATTTTGAAAAATCATATTTCGAAAACTGTAAATCCTAATGACCTCTACCAAACACCATTTTAAAAAGAAAATATGTATGTTTTTTTTTCTGTGAAGCAATGTCTATACCTATATCCCCATGGACAAAAGTTATGGGACAAAAAACAAAATTTCTTTCTTTTGCGTTTCTTTGTGCGTTTTCTTTTGAATATATTTTTGTAAAAAAAAGTATCTTTGACTTTAAAAAGTTGTATTTAAAAAAAAAGTTGTATTTTAGATAGGAAATTTAACCAGGAACAATTTTTATGTCGACGTGTTTGTACCAAAAGTGCATAGAACTCACCCTAATGTAACCTGTGCCCAGGGACTAATTCACCCATTTCTCAAAAACGCACCCCTTTAAATGGTAGCACTCCGCGGTTTTTTCATATATAGAGATTCATTGACCATATGAAATATTAAAACCCCGTTAACGTTGTAGTTCCTTTCTATAATACATAATAAATAGCCTACTATTCGATATCCGATTTTTAAAAAACGTAATGGAGGATCTGTGTGCATCCATAAGAAACTTTATCTAAAAATTTATCCATAAATCAAACCAGACAAGCTGCTCGGGGAGAGGCCAGGTGGGATAAGGTCTGTAGGGCGGCCTAGGGCCTAGAGAAAGGTGGAAAGATGTAGTCAGAGAAGGTCTGGAGTAAATGGGAGTGAGACAATTAATAAATAGATGGGAAATAGTGGCACAGGACCGACAAACATGGTGGAAGGAAATAGTAAACGCGACCAAGACTCTAGAAGAGATATAACGCCATTGATGATGATGATGACTAAATATTTTTGATGATACATTTACAAAAAGGAACATAATTTTTTGCATTACAATCAAGATTATCGTTTTCAGGACCAGCAGTTATTATCACGAATAGACAATAAGTAAGTACAACATGATTCCCACAGTCTTAGCTTATTCCCCATATCTTTCACGATTATTGAAAAATCTCACAATTGGAATTCGAAATTTGGTAGTCAAAATTACGATTCATGCTTAATTTTAATTGCTAATCATTATTTTCGTGCCGAAAACTGGATTCATGGCGATTGCTATAACTCTCATGCACTGAGAGAAAAACATTTGCGTCGATTGCATTCACGGGAAAACTTTTAGAGAACTATTCGGTAGCAAATATTTCTGGGGATTTTTTGTCCGGGATTATTTGAGGGGATATTTTGTCCAAAAAAATTTGTGGGGATTTTTTGTCCGGGGATTATTTGTCTGGGGATTATTTGTGGGGATTTTTTGTCAGGGGATAATTTGTGGGGATTTTTTGACCTAGCTTCTAAAATACATAATCTTATTGAATCCATTACCTTTAAACGGAAATAACTTTAAAACTACTTACTCTATCGCATTGAGACAAACGATGATATTTACATTAAAAGTAACGAAGAATCATAAAATATGCTGAAATGATTATTACGACAGTAGCGTAGATTGAAAGGGGGGAAAAGGGAGAAAAAGGAAGTATATATCCCTACAGCACGCCTCTGGTAACAGCGGAAAACTACCTTTTAACACTAGTTAAAGCTTCCTAACATGTGTAAACTGTTTGTGAAGTTTGAACAAAAAATATTGTAAGTTGTTAAAACAATGGACTAAAATCATTTTAGAAATTTGTAATAAAACACTCTGTATCTCTGTAAGGAGGAATATTTTATTGTTTTATGTTAGATCTTCGTATTTCGTGTTAAGGTTTCTCCAGTTACTATATGGACAATTCTTAATGAAACACCCTGTATATAAAAAATAAACATAAAACGTAACTTAAAAAACATCCCAAACAAGACCACAGATTAACAGAAAATATTTATGCTTCTGAGCAGTAAAAGCAATGTTTCAACAGATATTTTTTTATAATTTTTTCGAAACTATTCTTTGCTGTTAAAAATTTTTTGGTAAATATGTTTAGTTTGGTAACAGCCGTTTTTTTTGAATTGTCTTTTCTTCCTTTATGCTCAGAAATTAAAAAGTCTGCCTCTGCCATTCAAAAGAACGAAAAAAAATAGGCAAGAAATTACTATTTAAAAGTTAACCAAAAATTCTTAACATAACCTAGAACAATATTGAAAGCTTCAATGATTTTTCCTAGGTCCGATTTTCAATTTAAACATCTGAAACAATCAGGTTTTGTATTCAAAAGATGCATATTGCATTATTTCATATTTTTAAAGCAAAATTGCGCTTACAAAATTAAAAATAAAGTCGAAGAAAGCTACCTTTCTCTATTAAAGAGGTTCTATGGCCTTTGTGAAGCTAAAAAGTTGTATGAAGACATGTTTTTATAAGCTTTATCAAAATCACAAGTCGAGCTGATCGTTGTAGGGGCAGTTTTGACAATCTTCCTGTACAGACCTATAGCCTGTAGGTGAGAGTATGTCATGTGAGAAGCTAATCCTTACTCTTACAACACAGACTCCTTGATTTAATCATGTTTTTGCACAAAATAAGCCAGGCTATCGCAAGCACGTCGTCGTCTTCTGTCACGGATGACATGTTTATAGTCTGAGCTTCGGCAGGGGATGATCGATGCAAATTTTGGAGACGTATGGACACTCAATGGACGTTCGATAAACTGCACCAACGAACTGCACACTCACATCGCTACGATAAATCGTTGTCGTGTATACGGAGCATAAGCTTTAATATATTGAATCCAACATGCGTGGGATGTGCTCCCGTGGTGTTTTTACCAGATTTCCACCTCATTAAAAAATGTTAAATGAAGTGGAAAACTGCATTCCCTAATAATAACCTTTCATATAGATAGGGGCAAGATCGACACGGTTGGATGAACTAACGATTTTTTATCACATCCAATTTCCGCTATATTTTTTAATATGTTTTATAGCTTCTATTCTCCCCTTCAAAATAATATCTCTTTATAATTTAACATCGATTGTTTATACCAAACATGTTTATACGCCCTATATATTTGAAATATTCCCAACACATGATGCATACCAAAAAATATTTTACTGTCCTGCCAATTATTAACAAGTGTTGTTATTGTATTAATGAACATCTGCTTAATTTCCTGCTTAGTACTTGGGCTTTTGACTTCTGTGGGATGTGAATGTTTATGTTTGTATGTGCATATAAGTTATGATTAAAATATGTAGGTAATAAAAGATGGTTTAATGAGTTTATGTTATTAAACATTATAAATTTGTGACACATATTTGATCGTTAGTTACTATTTAGACCACTAAATGAAATAAAAATAGCTGAAAAATTTTTACAGGTTTTTGAAGCTTATACGAGGTTTATGAGGAATAGATGATGCCAAATCCTTGAAGGCGTATAGTAATTTTGCCTTTTTTTAAACAATCATAAAAGAGGCCATTAAATGACCGTTTTGGAGTGTAATTGGTTAACTAAATGGTGTAATTGGTTAATTAAATATTGGTAAACCAAGATTGGCTTGAAAATTTGGATATATGTTCACTAGAAGGTGCTGCCCTAGGCTAGTGGGCCCTGGGCACTGGGTAACCACACCATTTAAATACAAATGACTTTTTAATAAGCTTAAGATTCAGGTTTTCTAAAATATCTTGATAGGTACTATTTCTCTCTCCTGTCGTTTCCTCATTACTGAGGATCGTGATTTCTTCCAATATTCCTAACAATGTTTCTCCATTGGTCTCTATCTTCAGCTGCTCTAAGAGCTTCGCAGAATGAGTTTCCAGCTGAATGCTTTATTTGGTCGGACCATCTAGTTGGTGATCGTCCTCTTGATCTTCTCCCCGGAACGTTTCCATAAACAATTAATCTCTCCAAACTGTCGTCACCTCTGCGAACCACGTGACCAAAGAATTGCAGAATTCGTTGCAGACATATTGTGGACAGCCTTTTTTTAATGTTGAGTTGGTTTAGAATGGAAACGTTTGTCCTATGAGCTGTCCAAGGTATGCGCAACATTCTTTTCCAGCACCACATCTCAAAGGCATCAATTTTTTGGCGCTCGCATGCGCGAAGAGTCCAAGTCTCTGCTCCGTATAGAAATATTGAGAATACAAGGGCATTCACCAGTCTCATCTTGATATTTTGAGAGATAGATCTGTCTTTCCAAACTTTAGTTAGGCGACTCATCGCATTTTTTGCCATACCAATACGTCTCCGAACTTCTGATTCACAGTTACCATCGTTAGTTATACTGACCCGAGATAGACAAAGGTGTTTACTATCTGGTATTCCTGTAATATGTTAGTCAGTTGAATAGTGTCAAATCTGTCGACCACCATTATTTTTGTCTTAGCTTTATTGATTTTCAGACCAACTTTATTGCTTTCGTACTCAACTCTTCGCAGAAGATCAAACATTTCTTGCTCATTTTCTTGCTCAGGTACTATACATCTGCTTAATTTCCTGCTTAGTACTTGGGCTTTTGACTTCTGTGGGCGTGTGTGACATGTGAAAGTTTATGTTTGTATCTGCATATAAGTTATGATTAAAATATGTATTAGGTAATAAAATATGTTTTAATGAGTTTATGTTATTAAACATTGTAGCTTTGTAACACGTAATATTTTATCGTTACTATTTAGGCCAGTAAAGAAAATAAAAATAGCTGAAAAATTTTATATAGTTTTTTGAAGGTTATTAAAAGTTTATGACGAATAGTTGATGCCAAATCCTTGAAAATATGTAGTTTTTGCTTTGTCTTTTTTAAACAATCATAAAAGTGGAAAAATATTTTTTTTGCGTATATAACACTTCTAAGGTGAGTGTCGACAAGGACACTAAAACCTCTGGAGATTTTTGTCTCATGAGAAACTTATTTCAGTTATGATTCCACAGAATATTAGGTATTTCTCTGAAACACCTGAGTTTATGCGACTCGAGAGTTTACTCTCACATGGGACAAGGTGTCTCTGACAGCAGACAGCACTGTTTCCACATGATCACAAATAATTTGTAACTTGAAAGCTGCAAACAAAAATTGGTTTACCATAATATACAGGGTGTCCAGAAACTCTCCTCACAAACGAAGACTGGAGATTCCTCAGATAATTTTAAGACAATTTAACCCAATTCACCTAGTCCGAAAATGCTTCCTATGAGAGCTAGAGCTCTTTGAAGATGACGCCTTTTAATTAGTTTTTTTAACCTTTAACTACTCGCGCATTAAGTTATAACATAAGTACATGCGGGGCGTACTTTATACACCACAAGAGATGTACTTACATTACTACAATAATTGTAATTTTAAACAATTATTGTGGCTTATTTTGTACACCACCGGAAACAACAAATAATAAACTGGTAATTACGATCTTCTCAGAAAACCGATTTTAACGAAACTAAAATAAAATTTTAAAGCACATTCCAGTGATATGGTAGGGGAGCAAAGTATGCTAAATGTGCAGTCACTCGACCACTTTGGGGACCTATTGGATTGTGATTATCAGGTCCTAAAACCAAAAAAGTTAAGTAAAATTTTCCATTTTAGTGGGGACTTTACATTTTTTTAATTTAATTTTCCATTTTCAACAATCGTTTTTTCCGATTATAGCGCCATCTATCCATAATTCGAAAAAATGTTTCGAACAAAAGTTGCTTATTTTTACGCAAAGAATCCAAATCTGCAACAAAAAATGGGGGCTCCTATTTAAGATTTTAAAGTAATCCCCCCACCCCACCTCCGTTGGAGGTTGTGTTTGGTACCATTCGATAGATTTTTCAAAAATATTGAATAAGTGTATTTTGCAGTTTTTCGATCTGATGTTTATTTTGCGAAATATCGCGGTATTTGTATTTAAAATTTTAAATTTACCACCCACCTCTCTCCGTGGGGGTCATGTTTGGTTGGTATCTTTCGATAGATTTTTGAAAAATATTGAAAACGTAGTTTTTATTTTTTCGATCTGACGTTCATTTCGCGAAATATTCGCTTTTTTTTTGTGAAACTTTTTGACTCGGCCATTTCCGTACGCCCAAATCGTCAGATTTTTGAAATATACACTCTTCTGCATGTACTTAACTTACCTTATCTTAATCTGACAATTTCGAGTATTTTTAAGGATATATTTTTTTCTTCGGGCCCCCTGAACGAACTCCTCTGTGTTAAGAGCCAATAGAGTAGAGGTACATCTGCAGGGTATCACGTTTCTCCCCATATGATAATCTGGCGCGCTCGAGTAACTGCAAAAATCCCCGCTTGGGCTCCCCTACCATAGGCCATAGGTTTGATATATAAATAGGGTCAAAAATTAAATTTTTAAATATATGTAGAATTATTAGAAAGTAGAAAACTCAAAGAAACTGTTCGCAAGATGGTTTCTCTCAAAGAGAAAGTCATTTAACTCTTAAAATGAATTTTTATACCCTTAATGTCTAATACACTACTTATAACTTAGAATGAAACCTAAAGAACCCAATACAATGTAAGCTATTAGATTCTTCCTCCTTCCTGGTCTGGACAGTTTTAGACTTTGCTCCTGTATTTCAAGCTGATGATGGCTCGGTAAGAGCCGAAACGCGTCCTTGTATGACATTTTTATAATATACATTTTTGTGGTACCTCTTTGAGTTTTCTACTTTCTTACCTGGAGACCACATTTGAGAATGGATACTTCTCTTCATGTTTGTAGAATTATTATATCTGGCTTACAAAATACGCCATTCCGTGTAGTTAAATACGTCCAGAACGCTTCTATTTAGAAAAACGAAAACGGGTACGCCTATTTACCTTCCAGAGATAAATCGATTCTATCAATTGCAAATTTCTAGTACCGGTCATAGGCGTCCGTTTTGGTCAAGGCAACGGTTATTTTATCGCATTAACTTTTTTTGCTTCAACTTTAAGCATTTTTGACACTGGATTATTAAATTGTGAGGTATTCTAGTACTAGAAGGTGCTTTTGCTTTAAGTCGGTAAAATGCACCGTTTTCTAGAAAAATCGATTTGAAAATTTTTCGTTTTTTGAATAAAAAAAAAAAATTGACAAAAATTTTCAAAAACAACGACGTATTTTACCTACTTAGAGCAAGAGTAATTTTTAGTGCTAGAATACATCACAATTTAATAATCTAGTGTCAAAAATGTTTAAAAATTAGAGACAAGAAAGTTACGCGATAAAAATAACCGTTGACCTACCCAAAACGGACGCATATGACCGGTACTAGAAATTCGCAATTGATGAAATCGATTCATCTCTGGAAGATAAATAAGCGTTCCAGTTTCCGTTTGCTAAATAGAAGCGTTCTGGCTGGAGGTATTTAAAAAAAAATTAATTACAAGACGCCATCTTCAAAAAGCTCTATCTCCCTTAGGAAGCATTTCGGGACTAGGTAAATTGGGATAAATTGTAAAAAGCCAGTTAAAACTGGCTTATCGAAAAAGTACTAAGAGGCAAAAAGTTTTAAAAACATTGTGCTTAATTAATGGTACCACAATAATAATTAAATTGGAACCTACACAAATATTTGGGGGGTTTACGGGAACAAAAGCCCCATAAAATTTTTATTGGGTGCACAAATTTCACTTCTATTTTTTTTTTGTTCTTGCCAAAAGAATGTCACATGTCTATAACAATCTCTAATAGTTTTCAATATACTGGAAAACTATCTTTTCAGTTTTGGAAAACTAACTTCAAAGGGCTGTATCCTTTTTTATGTGCACAGTAATAATTGTACTAGAGAAATTTAGGTTCAATCAAAGTATTTTTGGTCCCAGAATATGTGATTTAATTTATTACCTGCCTTTTTCTTACACCCTGTGTAAAAAGTAAATGATGATGAAAATGTTGAATTAACGCCACTCTACACTTTAATTATTTTTTATTACAGCTACAAATGGGCAGCAACCCAGGTTGGAGATCCAACCCAGTGGATCGGTAGTTACTAAAGAGATTGGAGGTAGCTTAGTTTTGACTTGTCGACCTAAGGTTCCGGATCCTTCACTGGTAACTTCTTTAGAATGGAAAGATAAATATGACAGGAAAATTGATTCATTTAACCGAGCAAGTCCGATATACGTTCAGGTAAAGTAACTTAACATTTTTTTGCATATCATTGTTTTTAGAATTAAGTTTGATTTTACCATTTACCATTCATTTCTGAGTCTTCTTCTGAATCATTTATTCAATCAAGAGTCATTCATTTATTAGTCCGCTTTTGAGCCATCTATTTTTACTCAGTGGCCATTCCATGAGAATAGAATCCCCAGAAAATTGCTAAATGCCAGGAAAAAGACCTGTTGAAAGCCCAACAAGAGATGGAAGACTAAGTAGATGAGGATGCCAAAAACCTGCTAAAAACGCGTTCATGGAAAAGAACAGCAGTAAATCGAAATCATTGGAGAAGCTTGCTGAAGGAGGCCAAGGCCAGGTTTGGGCCATTGGATGGATAAATTTATGGCCATTACGGCAACCCATATGTATAATGGTGTACACCTTGGGATTGTACTGCGCAGTATTCGCAACACAGTTCTTACCGTATGATGACTGTTATTGTGGGGTTAAATGTATAGTTAGGCAATAAATTAATTGCATGGAAATACGTTTTTGGATGGAAATCCGCGAGATTTTGAACATAATTAAAACAATGAGGCTTGAGATGTGTTATGTTATGAGAAACGAAAAACGTACTAAAATAAGTAAATTACTATAAACACCATGTAGGTTGTAGGATCTCATCATCATTATCATCATCAATAGCGTTACAACCCTTCTTGATTCTTTGCCGCGTTTACTATTGCCTTTCATGTTTGTCGGTCCTGTGCCACTATTTCCCATCTATTTATTAATCGTCCCACTCCCATTTTCTCCAGATCTTCTCCGACTTCATCTTTCCACCTTTTTCTAAACCGTCTTACAGACTTTCTCCCATCTGGCCGTTCCACACCAGCAACTTATTTACTTCTCTTTTTGTTAGCGTCCATGTTTAGCTTCCATACGCGACTTCTTCTTCATGTACCATGTCTTTTCAGTACGTTGGAAACCAACGTTGATATGCGACTGCTGGTCGTATTATGATCTTATACAAGGTGCCCAGAAACTCTCCTGACAAACGAAGACCCGAGGTTCCTCGAGATATATGCCAGTCAATGAGAGCAAGAACAGGATATTATCTCCGAATTCTATCCTTCTGCATGGATTTTAATGAAATTTTGGGAATAGCCTCCACTTATCTCCTAATTCAAAGTCTACCCTATATACTATGGTGCTTTTTATCTTGGGGGCGTCCCACCCCCTACTCGGGGGTAGAAAATTTGTTGGTTAAAATAACCACGGAAGTAGCTAGAGAACCTAATTCTAAGCAAAAACTGTTCTATATATTTTTTAACTCAATGCATTTTGAGTTATTCGTGGTTGAAAATTGGACATTCTCATTGAAAAATGACAACTTTTCGAACGGTTTTTTCCGAATACCTTAAAAATTATGCATCTAACTAAAACTATATAAAACATTTTTGTAGCTTATAAAAAAAACAAAGAGATTCGTTCCTTCATAAATCTTCTAGTTATAATACAAAAAGCGATATGGTAGTTGAAAAGAGATTGTTTTTTTGGTGCATGCTAAAGTCGGTGTATTCAACTTGAAATAACAGAAACGGTCGATGTTAGGTGTATAATGGTACCAATATCTTTTTTATTGTGCTTGAAAGGAACTTTAAAATGAGCCATATTAAATGTCGATTACGTTCAAACTAAGCGAGATATACTGCAAAAAAATTGATGACTAGTGTATTGTAAGAAAAAATAAAGTGTATTTAACCCCTCATCCACCAGAATTTAAATGTATCGTTTTCCTTTTACAACACCTCTTATAGTGTTATTTCTATGTTCAAAAAGTTGAACGGGTTTAAAATGAACGGTTTTTGAAAAAATAAGATCAAATTATAGAGAGCATTTTTAAATTTTCTTAAAAATCTTCCTTTTTCTCCATGTAACTTGAAAATGATAAGAGATACAGTAATGAAAAACAAAAACAAATTTTTTATCTAAAGAAACCCTACATTTTTTTATCTTTTTTCGTATCTCTTATCATTTTCGAGTTACATAGAGAAATAGGAAGATTTTTAAGAATCTTTAAAAATGCGCTCTATAATTTGATTTTATTTTTTTCAAAAACCATTCATTTTAAACCCGTCCAACTTTTTGAACATAGAAATAACACTATAATAAAAGGTATTGTAGGTATTTGCACTATATCTCGCTTAGTTTGAACGTAATCGACATTTAATATTGCTCATTTTAAAGGTCTTTTCAAGCATTATAAAAGGCATTGGTAGTATTATACACCTAAAATCGACCGTTTCTCTTTTATTTCAAGTTTACTACAGACTACACCGATTTGAGCATACACCAAAAAACAAACTGTTTTCAACTACCATATAGAAGATTTATGAAGTAACAAATCTCTTTGTTTTTTAATAAGCTACAAAAATGTTTTATATAGTTTTTTAGTTAGATGCATGGTTTTTAAGGCATTTTTCAATGAAAATGGCCAATTTTCAACCACGAATAACTTAAAAAGTATTGTGTTTTGAAAAAAAAATATAGAACAGTTTTTGCTTAGAATTAGGTTCTCTAGCCACTTCCGTGATTATTTTGACCTCAAAATTTTCCACCCGCTTGAAGGGGTCGGACTCGCCTCAAGATAAAAACGCCATTGTATATAGGGTAGACTTTGTTTCTTGAGCTATTCCCTACTTACTGTGAAAATATCAAGTAAATCGATGTAGTAGGATGGAATTCGGAGCCAAATACCCTCATTGACTGCTCTAATAATTTTAAGACAATTTAACGCAAGTTGTCTAGTCCGCAAATGCTTCCTACGGAAGCTAGAGCTCTTTGAAGATGGCGTGTGATGGCGTCTTGTAATGAGTTTTTTTAAATATCTCCGGAACGCTTTTATTTGGAAAAACAAAAACTGGTACAACTATTTATCTTCCATCGATACAACTATAAATCGATTCCATCAATTGCGAATTTCTAGTACTGGCCATAGGCGTCCGTTTTGGGTAGACCAACGGTTATTTTATCGCATAACATTTTTTATCTTAATTTTAAGCATTTTTGACACTGGATTATTAAATTATGAGGTAATCTAGTACAAAGGTACTCTCGCTTTAAGTCGGTAAAATATACGGTTTTTTCAAATCATTTTCAAAAATTTTCAAATTCAAAAACCCAAAAATTTTCAAATCGATTTTTCTAGAAAACGTTTATTCTACCGGCTTAAAGAAGTAAGTGTACTTTTTAGTTCTAGAATACTCCACAATTTAAAAGAGTTATGCGATAAAGTAATCGTTGCCCTACCCAAAACAGACGCCTATGACCTTTTCTAGAAAGTCGCAATTGATAAAATCGATTTATCTCTAGAAGATAAATGGGCGTACCAGTTTTCGTTTTTCTAAATACAAGCGTTCTGGAGATATTAAAAAAATTATTTACAAGGCGCCATCTTCAAAGAGCCCTAGGAAGCATTTTCGGACTAGGTGAATTGGGTCTTAAAATTATCTGAGGAATCTTCTGTCTTCGTTTGCCAGGAGAGTTTCTGGACCTGTATATCTGGATTTTTGCACCTCGTGCTTGAGGTTTTGACTTCATTAATTGTTGCATTGCAAGGAAAGATCGTTTCCTGCCATTATTCGCGTTTCAACTTCTCCGTATATTCTGTTCTCATTGGTGATTGTTGCTCCGAGATATCTAGATAAGACCTGTAGGTATATAGATAACTATAAATACAAGAATATTTACATTTTTTGGTTTAGTGGTTGTACACAAAATTAGATTTGCATATAAAAGTTTTGGATAATAAAAGTATGTTTTGTTATTTTAGAATTTACCTGGCGAACCTGGAATTATTTTAATATTTTCCAGTTTGACTGAGAATCAAGCGGGAAAATATACTTGTTCCTGTTTTTATGCTAATACCGAACCGCTCAGTGCATCTGTTGAAGTGACAACATACGGTATGTTTTTCTTTTGTTTTTTAACCCATTAACGCCCAAATGATTTTTCTGCATTTTTAATTTAATTTTTTGTTTCGTAGTATATTTTGCCGTACAAAATGATCAATTTGTTTTTTGTTTTCAAATTTTTGAAAAAACAACTGTCCACATGTGAGGACGCTGGGCTTAATTACTATAAAATTTAAGACACAATTTAGTTTCGCAAAATAAGTTTATTTAGTGGTTTTTCAAAACATATTCCTATTATACAGGATGAGGCAGATAAAAGTCCTATTAGAATCGGAATAAAGGGGTTTTGAAGAGTGATCTATTCAATGAAAATATTTTCATCTATTTGCTACTTCCGGTTATACCGGAACTTGCTTATAACTTCGTTTTTTTTAATGGGACACCCTATATATTTTTACATTTTTGGATTCTCGTCGATGTCTTCTTTCTTAAATTATTAGTTTTGGTAATATTATACAGGGTAGTTTAAAAGATAATTACGTTTTTTTCTTAATTTCTTAGCAACATTCACACCCTGTAGAATTGTATTAGTTTAACATCGAAAACTCTATTTATGTGCAAGTGGTTTTTAATATAGTCTATTATTGTTATTAATTGTTAGTATAGCTAATTTTTTAATTTTAGTATACAGGGTTGGTCGAAACTCGGAATAAGTAATTTCTGAGTTTTCTTAAATGGAACACCCTGTATTTTAGTATTGTAGGGAATGATATTTTATGGTACTTTTTTATTTCTTAAGCATTCCTATACCTAACTGCTTTAAATTGTGAGTTATGGGTGATCCAAGCCAAATATTAATTGTAACAAAAAATACGTGAAATTTTATTAGGTTGGCCGTGAAAATATTCAATCACAAATAATTTTTCGGAAATGAATACATATTAATCTAGACTGATCCTTAAAATTAGCAATAATGGTTGAGCTATCAAAATAACTACGTCACAGAATAAATAACCACACAGAAGCGAATCTGACTGTCGTTTCCATTGATTTTGTTATATACCTAACTGCTTTAAATTGTGAGTTATGGGTGATCCAAGCCAAATATTAATTGTAACAAAAAATACGTGAAATTTTATTAGGTTGGCCGTGAAAATATTCAATCACAAATAATTTTTCGGAAATGAATACATATTAATCTAGACTGATCCTTAAAATTAGCAATAATGGTTGAGCTATCAAAATAACTACGTCACAGAATGACTACGTAATTAAGATTGTTGGTTCAATTAACAATTAAGCACAAATAAAACAAGGTAGGTATAGGGAATGCTTAATAAATAATAAAGTATCATAAAATATCATTTCATTACAATACTAAAATATAGGGTGTTCCATTTAAGAAAACTCAGAGAATACTCTTTCCGAGTTTCGACCAACCCTGTACACTAAAATTAAAAAATTAGCTATACTAACAATTCTTAACAATAGTAGACTATATTAAAAACCATTTAAACATAAACAGAGTTTTTGTTGTCAAACTACTACAATTCTACAGGGTGTGAATGTTGCTACGAAATTTAGAAAAAAACGTAATTATCTTTTATACTACCCTGTATAATATTACAAAACCTCATATTTTAAGAAAGAAGACATCGAGGAGAATCCAAAAATGTAAAAATATGCAGGGTGTCCCATTTAAAAAAACGAAGTTATAAGCAACTTCCGGTATAACCGGAAGTATAAAATAGATGAAAATATTTTCATTAAATAGATCACTGTTCAAAACCCCTTCACTCCAATTTTCATAATTCTGTTGCCTTTAGTTCTTGATATATTTCTAATGGGCCAGTTATCTGCCTCACCCTATATACAGCGGACTTAAAATATGTTCCTGTATTTTTTATGAAATTGTTAAAAACAAATTGATACGCAAAGCGTTGCATTACATTTCTGACAATACATTCGCGCTTTTGACGTACAATTTCGCTTTTGACATCTTCGGCTGTGACGGGTAGCTCTTTCAGGACGACAGACTCAGTAAAACACATGTTAAAGACAAAGTAAATATATTTAGGGTATTGAAGCTATCTTGCCCCGTTGCGGAGAAGGCCCCCTTGATGGATGTCTGCAAAAGAAAAAGAAAATTAATATTATCAAAAGAAAATATCCTTACACCTCACTACAGTGTAAGGCACAGACAGTCACTCAATCAAAATATTAATAATCATACGGGCATCCATACGATTCTGATCGGAAGCCGCTCACTCCACGGCTACCGTTTATTTACGAGCAGCGAATCTCTTCACTACGGAGTCTCGCTACTCAGGTCGGCGTGACTTCTCAATCCGCTGGCTGGCCTGGTAGCGTAGCCCAGAGTTGATCGCTGCAAGCTGCAAGATTGATTCTTCTCCGCTCGGTGGGAGAAGAGGAAATGAGTGGGATATCATGTTGCGCGAACATTGAAGTGCCAGTGCCAACGGTTCTATCTGTCCATGTGGTGCTCGAGGCATATCATTACACGGTGTTTTTTTCGTTTACAATGCGGTTTTTACTGTCATATCTAATGTCTATAGAGATATTGCTTACTGATGTACTTGAAAGACTAAATGGACGACCTTGCTTATTCTTACGACGTGTCCACTTTTTAGATACGAATAAGCTACTTGACGCATACATTCTTTGAAATATATATATTCCCCCTTATATCATGTTGTATTCGTGGTGTGCAAAGTGCAAGTACTTGGAAGGGAAACGAGAAACGACCGTGCGCGAGTCGCGGAGAAATATTGCAACTATCTTAAATAATTCATATTGTCAATTGAAATTGTCAAATTGACGTATATTTCATACCTTCTGTCATTGAAGCAGAAAAATTATATATTGCTCCACAATATTGATATGATATGCAATTATTATATAAAGGTAAATTTAATTAATTGTATTTTGCTTGCAGTACTGCATTTTAATAACTAATTTTATTTACTACATACAATTGTTTACGTTTGCATAACATAACCTGCATCTTATTTTTTCTTCTTATTATTTTTTTGGACTATGGCCTTGACAATTATCCAGCAACCAGGACTAATATAATTGGCCAATATAATTAAAAGTGCGAATAAAAGTACAGAGCGTAGAAATAGAGGTCGCTTTACCGAACTTGCACGGTCCCAATAGCACGCACCCATTTACGATAGCCATATCTATCATTCGTGTAAAAAGACACCAATACCATTTTTTCCTCTGACAGATATATGGTGTTTTTCTAACAACCAATCATAATGATCCACGCCACCCATACATTTGATGTACCTAATTAGAAATAGTGGATGGTTGGCGAACTTGTACTTTTTTTTCCTTTTTACTCCATTGTTGAACTTGGTTGGTGGGAAAAACCGTATCATAATTGGTTCCAACAGAAACACATTTACTGTCGTTCCATTTAGTATGTTGTTGTTGTCAAAACACCAGTCATGTGCACCTCGAGGCTCCTTTTCTAGGCCTTTTAATTGTTTGGTAGGACACTTTGTAGTTCGGTTTTCTCTAATAGTTCCCGAAGCGCGATATCTCTCTTCTTTTAACTGGCAAAGGAGGCTGTAACTCGTAAAAAAATTATCCAAATATACAAGATGTCTCTGTGGGTTTTCTAAAATGCTCAACTGAAACAGTTCTTGTACCTAAAGACTCAGTTGATTCGTTTCCCAGAGCTTTTCCAAAATAAAGAGCAAAATTGTAACAATGACCATTATCTCCACACAGCCGCCACAGTTTGAAACCAAATCGAATTGGTTTGACCCTTATCTAGGTTATTTATTAAGGGTCTAATTATGTCCCTAATACTTCACTATCGTCTCATCTACAGCTAGGTGTTGATGAAACACTCCCCACTGTTGGAACCGCTTGTTTATAAGATTTAGCAAAGGTTTAATTTTGAATGACTTGTCATGTTTATTATTGTCAGCTTCGGAATTATATTAGTTGCTTTATTTCTAAATATGCATTAGGGCTAAATACATGTTTTACAAGCGGTATTCCCAAGTCTTCCTGTTCAGACCAGTAGTCCCTCTCGCTGGGTAATTGGTGGTATCCACTAAAAATTAGAAATCCAATAACATAATAACATTTTAATTTCTTCAGCTCTTATTGAGTAATCATGTTTATTTTTGTGTTCTGTAGCATATCGTTGTGTTTCTGTTATGATGTGGTTGTAAGCTTTATCAAACTTTATCAAAAAACATTCCAAATATCTGTAGCGGGATGTATTCACAAGACTTCAGTACCTCCGGGGATGTCTTCCACTTCAGCAACGCCTAATTCATCGTCATTGATTTCGTCCTCGTCTGTTAAATCGTCTACTTCGGGGGGTAATGCGGCTACATCAACATCTATTTGTTCCGAATTTAAATAATCAAAGGCATCTTTAAGATTACGAAAATATTTTCGACTCATTCTAAAATCGAAGAAAACAATAATTGAATCGTTTATTTCAGAAAGGGGTCAAGTTACAAGTATCTACTTTTGAGAAAATCAAGTTTACACACTGTTTACATTCAACAAAAAATCACTTTGGGTGTTTCATTAATAATTGTCCATATAGTAACTGGAGAAACCTTAGCACAAACTACGAAGACTTAACCTAAAACACTTAAATAAAATGTGGTTTGTTACTGAGTTACAGGGCGTTTTATCTAAAGATTTAAAAACTATTTTTGCTCAGCATTTTAAAACTGTTCGACGTACCCTTTTCATACTTGGCAGAAAGCATAGGTACTGTACAAACTACTAAATTATGTTAAACGTTTCTGGCTATTACCAGAGGCGTACGACGGGGGAAAGTGAATGGTTGACCCTTTCAAAATTCTACGCCACTGGTGAAATTGCTACTTTAGTTCAATTTTTGGATTCTCCAATACTTTCTATGAAAATTATATATTCTTCATTGGTAACGATAAAGTCATTAGTTTTCGAGATCTTTGAAGTTAAAAATGAAACGACACGGTTATTTTGATTAATGTATTGTGTCGCTTCATTTTTAATTTCAAATATCTCGAAAACTAATAATTTTATCGTTACGAATGAACAGTATATTATTTACATAAAAAATATTGCAAAATCAAAAAATTACACTAAGATAACAATTTCATCAGTGGCGTAGAATTTGGGAAGGGTCAACCAGCCGCTACACCCTGTCGTACGCCTCTGATAGTAGCTAGAAACGTTTATTTATTCAAATTTTGTAGGGTGTACATTGTACAGTTTCTGCCAAGTATGATAAGGATATGCGAAATAGTTTTCAAGTACTGAATAAAAATAATTTTTAAATTTTAATCATATGAATCATATTATCATAAATTAATCAAAATAATTGTGCCGTTTCATATTTAACTTCAAATATCTCGAAAACTAATGATTTTATCGTTACCAATGAAGAGCATAATATTTAGGTAGAAAGTATTGGAGAATCTAAAAATGACACTAAAATAGTAATTTCTCCAGTGGCGTAGAATTTGAGAAGAGTCAACCATTCACCATCCCCTGTCGCACGCCTCTGGTAGTAGCTAGAAACGTTTGTTTATCATAATTTAGTAGGCTGTCTAGTAGTCGCACTTTCTGCCAAGTATGAAAAGGATACGTCGAATAGTTTTAAAATGCTGAGCAAAAATAGTTTTTAAATTTTTAGATAAAACACCCTGTAACTCAGTAAGGAACCACATTTTATATAAGTGTTTTAGGTTAAATCTTCGTATTTTGTGCTAAAGTTTCTGCAGTTATTATATGGACAATTATTAATGAAACACCCTGTATAAAATAAAAATTCTACCTAACAACCTGGAGTATTTGTCAAAAAGTGTTGTATTTTTTAAAAATGTATCTTGTTAATTTGTTTAAGAAAAAAAAATTAAATTTTTGCACTCATTTTGTCAAGATTTGTCACTTGACCCCTTTCTGAAATAAACGATTCAATTATTAAAAATTGCCATGCAGACTTTTTACACAAAATATATGAATTTGCCCAGCTTCCTAATTTGAGGAGGCATAATACTTTTTTTTTTAACATTCTTTATTACTGGGCAGGAACATTCCTTATCTCGGCCTTCACTCTGCCGCTTCAGACGATAGGTTTGTAAAACCTTACCATGCTCAAAATTATTTTAACGTGTTTTATGAAAGTCCTATGTGCTGTCTTGGATATTTTTAATTTTTCACAAAATTATTGAGTAAATTCAAATTAAAATCTTCAATCTTCAATTAAAATCTTTAACCAACAACCAAAGTTTTTTATTGTAAAAAACAAGGATTTGTTTGGCAATTCAAAAATGAAATCCCCCTCTCTCTCTCTTTAGTCCTTTCACCATAACTTTGATGATGGCTTTGTAAGCCGAAAACGCTCAACTAGCGTATTTAAAAAACTTTACACACTTAAAAAATACTTTTCTTTCCCATTCTTTCTTTTATTAAATAAAAATGTTGTTTCTTTTAGAGGATATCAGTTTTGTCGACGCTCCCGAAAACCAGTATTCGATCGCAGGTCAGGATTTCAAAGTAAAATGTAAAACCAAGGGAAACCCGACACCAACAATTGACTGGAACAAGAACAATCAAGCAATTCAAACCAATGAAAAATTCGTGGTCGATACTGACGAACTACTTATTAAAAATGTGACGGAAGCAGATGACGGCGTCTACACTTGCACTGCTATCGAAACCTTCACAGGACACATCAAAACCAGAAATATTAAGGTAAAATTTACAATACTACAAAATTCTAACTAGATTTATATACCGTCTACTGTACCACTTTTTCCATATCAGTAATTAACATTTGCTTATTCATTTAACGTTACTGTTTGGGTAATTCTTAATAAATTGGCAGATTTTACCTCTAAGTTTTAAAATAATTAAAATTCACTAAATATGTTTTTGAGGTCTTTGTATGTAAGGTACATAAAATATAATGTACAGGGTTATTCACTATATTTTGACCCCCCTATAAACTGCTTTATTTACAGAATTAGAAAAAAATGTAAAATACATAAGTTATTTGATTTTTAAATTATGATTTTTGACATATATATCGTACTAGTGACGTCATCCATTTGGGCGTGATGACGTAATCGACTATTTTTTTAAATGGGAATATGGGTCGAGTGCTAGCTCATTTGAAAGGTTATTTAATTTCCTATTCAGTAATATAAACAATAACATACATAATTTATTATACAAGGTGTCCAAAATTTTTTTTGAATTAAATTAATTGACACAAAAAGAAAAAAGTATGTAATTTATTTAATTTAAAATACATTTTACTGCTGTTAGAAAGCAGAAATAAAAGTTTATTGCACAAATAAACATTGATTTTTGCTTAAATTCAATGTTCAAACTGCCAAGAGGCAGATGGGTGGCAGCTTGAACATTGAATTTAAGTGAAAAGTAATGTTTATTTTTCAATAAACATTATTTTCTGACAGCAGTAGAATGTATTTTAAATTAAATAAATTACATATATTCTTCTTTTTGTGTCAATTTAATTAAAAAATTTTTTTTGGACACCCTGTATAATTAATCATGTTAATGTTTATATTACTGAATAGGGAATTGGATAACCTTTCAAATGAACTAGCACTTGACCCCTGTTCCCATTTAAAAAAATAATCGATTACGTCATAATTTACATTTTTTTCTAATTCTGTAAATAAAGCAGTTTACAGGGGTCAAAATATAGTGAATAACCTTGTACATTATTTAATTTTTTAAGTTAGCAATAAACTAAGTTAAACCTTTCCTTTTTTATTTTGATTTAATCAAATATAATGTTATTTGTAAAATAAATCACGTCCGTGGATATTCTGGTACGTCCGTGGAAAACAAGAATCCACGGACATGATGTCCAGGGACGTGACGAAAAACACGTTACTAACAATCTACACATCATTTTCGAGGTCAGAGAATGTTTTGACTGTGGAATATAATCTGCTTTGTATATTTTAGTTGTGTGGTCCTGTTTTAAAATAAAATATAATGTTACTTGTAAAATAAATTACGTCCGTGGATATTCTGCCCCGTCCGTGGAAAACAAGAATACACGGATATGACGTCCACGCAGGTGACGAAAAATACGTTACTAACAATCTACACATCACATTTTTGAGATTAGAAAATGTTTTGACTGTCGAATATAATCAGTTTTGTATATTTTAATTACAGTGTGGTCCTAAAATCTAAATCCTAAATTACACACAACAGATTTCACCAAACAAATCACTTTTTATACGCAAAATTCCAGTTGAAATAACTTCACAGATGCGTTTAATAATTTGTTAGGTTTTAAGCTTGCCCCGCCATCTGGTAAACATTTGTGGTAATTTAATACGTGCGTGAATTTTTAAATTTATTAAGAAGGTCCACGGACATGACAAATATTTTGTGACAAGCTTTAAACCTATATAAATGAATAGCTGATACAACTAAATTAATTTTACATCTAGGACAGATAATAGAACATAAAAACAAATCGCTTATCTATAATTAGTTTTGATATGTATTTCCAATATGTTGTTTAAAAACAGACTTTCAATACTATTCACCACAGATACGACTGTCCTCGGACGTGATAACTCATGTTCTGTGGACAAGATAAAAACGCAAAAAATTAAGCTTTTAAGAGTGCAGGTGCAAATATTTTACGGCAAATAAATTACGTGTAGTAAAATTCTCACTGGTATGAATATGTAAACATTACTTGACAATGTCATCATTAACTTTAAAAATATGGGTTTTGAATGTTCTTGGATACCTGTTACTATAGATAAATAATTATTAATTCAGTTAATTGATATGATAATTTTTTCACTAACTATGTATTCAGTGATTGTAATAATTTCTATATACTGTACAACAAAAACTAATACTCAATCGAGAAAAGAGGAAAAGTGATAAAGTGATTTTTTAATAATATATTGTTACTATGGAACGCTTACAATTTTAAACATCTTTAAAAACATAATACTTGAATCTCAGAATTTATCCTGGTGTATTCTCTGCTTGGATCTTCTATAAATAATAAACAATAAATAACGTTTTATTAAGTTCACGTCTCAAATCAATTATTTATCAAATACACTATCAATATTATTTAATCAACAACTCAAAATATTCCCGATGCCATGTCAAATATTTAAAATTGTCACTGTCTTGTCACCACTATTCGACTCGGCCCTTGGTCAAAACGTAATCTTTCATTCTGCGTTTAAATTTTTCATTTAAATACTTATTAGTTTTCTCAGAATTCGAAAAAAAAATGAATCCCATGTAAATAGGATTGGAGCCGAAACTTTGTACTGATTCCCGTAAAAAATATATGGATTAGAATGTTTTTTAAACATGGCAAATCCATTGATAACTGATACAAAAAATTGAAAGAAAAAGAAATTTTTATATTAAGGTGATGTGTACGTATTTTCGGCTGCAATAGCGAGGGCCGAAAGTCCCTGAGAACTTCTATGTTTATTTTAATAAGTTACAGGGGTGAAAAACTAAGAGAAAATTTAGTGTGATTTTGAATTTTAAATATCTCATTCAAAATAAACTTTTTATTTATTCTAAGGGACTTTCGGCCCTCGGTAATAATTTAGTCTTTCATTCTGCGTTTAAATTTTTCAAAAATATTTATTGTTTTTTTCAGGATTCGAAAAAAATGAACACATTGTCCGTGGTAATATTTTCCAAATCTATCTTTGTCATACAACGCACTCAGTCGAATAGAATATTGTCAGCATATTGTCAGTCAGACAGTGACAATCAGTGACAATTTTAAATATTTGACATGGCATCGGGAATATTTTGAGTTGTAGATTAAATAATATCGATAGTGTATTTAATAAATAATTGATTTAAGACGTGAACTTAATAGATAGTTATTTTCCTAACTAGTGCGGAAAGTGATACTTTCACGTACGAGACTGCCGTTGACCCGAACGACGCGATAGCGGAGTTCGGGCAAGCAGTCGAGTGCCGGGAAGACACTTTCCGCAATATTTTTTGTAGGGCCGTACGTTTGGAAAAAAAAAGACAAAAAATAGAGTCATATAAATTTTTATTTAGAAGTGAAAATACACAAATTAATTCGTTGGCAAGGTTGTCAAAACCAAACTTTCAATATAATGGGTTACCACGACGACGATATTGGTTTCCATGACGACGATTCAAAACCATTGTAATTGTCTACTGATCTGACTTTTAAATATTATGTCAAAATAATTTTATTTCATCGAATTAGCGCGTTAATTTCATTAATACATGAACACTATAAGATAAGTTTGAAATAAATTAGTAAATAATATCTAAATATTAGTTTATTGCATGTATTATAATATATTATAATGCCATATTACAAGATATTTTACTTTCCCGCACGTCGTGTGGGAAAATTTACTTTCACGTACGCCGTGCGTGAAAGTGCAACTTTGGGAAACGAAATGCGTGCGTGAAAGTGGCTCTTCTAGCACGGCCGTAGAAAAAAGTTATTTATTGTGTATTATTTATGGAAGATACAAGCAGAAAATACATCAAGATATATTCTGTGATCCAAGTATTTTGTTGTTAAAGATGTTCAAAATTGTAAGCGTTCCATAGTAACAATATATTATTAAAAAATCACTTTAACACTTTTCCTCTTTTCTCGATTGAGTATTACTGAATCACTGAATACATAGTTTGTGAAAATCACATTTATTAACTGAATTAATAATTTACAATTATACAAATAACAGTTATCCAAGAACATTCAAAAGCCATCTCCTTAAAGTTAATGATGATATTTTCAAGTAGAATGACATTCTATTAGTAATGTTTACATAGCCATACCTGTGTGAATTTTACCACACGTAATTTGCCGTGTAAAGACAGAAAAAGTAGGAATAGCCGTAAAATATTTGTGAATTATGTACCAATGGCCTTAATAAAAAGTAGTTGTGAGCTACTTTCTTTCTATTTGATAAGAACAACCCGTTTACGTTAGCTGCCTTAAATAATATTGAATCTCTTTTTCGCAGGTTGAAGTTCAAGTTCCTCCAAAAATTGAACCAATAGAACCCGTAACAATTATAGAAGGTGACACTGCGTCGATCAAATGCTTGGCTACTGGCAAGCCTCCACCAACATACCAATGGATTAAACTTAAAACCCGTGAAGATTTATCCACTACCGATCGATTTGAAGTAAAGAAAAACACAGGGGAGCTTATTGTAAACAGGATAGAATTCGTAAATGACGACGGCTTATACAAATGTATTGCTGAAAATAGTGTGGCTCGAGTGGAAACAACAGTAAGAATCGATGTGCTCGTACGACCAAGGATATACGAATTGTTAAACGTTACGGCACCCGTAAGCAGGCAGACAGAAATTATCTGCAAGGCTTCTGGTAGACCAATTCCAAAAATTACTTTTAGAAAACTAAATCGAAAAGATTCATTCAAACTTGGTAGGCAGCCTGATGATGATAGAGTAATACTGGAACAGCTACGTATATCAGATAATGGCGAATCTTTGGGAAAACTGATCATTTCAAACTTAAGTAGACCTGATGATGGTCTCTATGAATGTATTGCAGAGAATACAGTGGGAAAAGCATATAAAAACGGTCATATAACTGTAGAATTTCCTCCTACCTTCGCGAGAACCAAGGACTTGCCACCTGTGTGGAGTTGGGATAACAGGCCTGGTAATTTAACATGTCTTCCTGAAGCCATACCCAACGCTACAATCATGTGGAAATACGGAGACATCGAAATTCACGACAATAATAATTTCAAAAAAATAGGAAATGGTCCTGTCTCGTATCTTATAGTAACACCATATAATGACAGGAGGTTTTTTACCCAATACGAATGTATAGCTCAAAATAAATTAGGCTTGGCGAGCATAAAGTTGCAATTGAAACAAGCTTTCGTACCAGAACCTATCTCGCAAGCCAAACCAGAATTCATTACAGCTACTAGTATAAAATGGAGTCTAATTCCCGCTAACAATTTTGACGGATTACCTCTGAGATCCTTTACAGTAAAATATAAACCGGAACGACAATTGTCGTGGGATTATGCCCGTAATTATACATGGAGTTATGGTAAGTAGTATCACTAAAGTATGCTATTAGTCCAGGCGAGATAGCATTTGGCCTTGCATGGCGAGCTGCCCAAAATTTTATTATTCTATGCAACCTTTGGGGGGTGTCACCCATAGACATAATAAGAATAGACCGGGAGTATTGAGGAAAATAGTGTAACGCGCGGGCAGTCGATCGGTGGTCTATCTATCTCTTTTTACCGAGCGATGCCGCGCATTTGACAGACAAAGATGGATAGGCAACTCAAAGTGAATATTGGCCAATGACGTGCTTGATATTGGCGTTACACCTGTATTCACAGAGCGGCCCATATAGACCAGTAAGGATCTGTGAAAAAACGTCTATTTTTGGATGTGAGAGGTGGCATTCGGATTTTTTGCAGATAAAGTTAGGTGACACCTTCAGTAATAATAATTGACTTATGCTCCTTCTCAAATATGCCCGGAACATTAATAAAAAAATTAAAATATTTAAAAATTTCGAAAAACGTCGATTTTTTTCTGCTTTCTTTGCTTATAACTTTAAAACGATTCGTTTTGGAACAAAGTCGTAGAGAAATAAAATAAAGATAATTGAATTTTGTATGATATACGACTGGTTAAAAATGTCGTAACGTATTACCTTTTCTGCAATATAGCAATAAATACAAAATAAGGGGGCAAAATACGCCTGTTGTTATTCAATGTTTTTAACTATTTTGGTGGCACTTAGAACCTTAGTAATTCGCTTATAGAAATTCTTTGTAACATACTTAAACCGTGTACCAAATTTCATTAAAATCGACCTAATAGATTTTGCATAATAAATTTACAATATAAATGTTTTTAAAAAAGTTCAAATTTTTTAAAATCTTTCTGAACAAAAAGTAGACCATTTAGAAGTTGTCTAATTTTTTTACATATAAAGAGGTGCTCTAACTATCTAATACACTTGACAGAATTAAAATCGGATTATTTTGAGGGGCCTCAGTAATGTTTTAAACTTATAAACAATTTTTTGGCTTATAAACAAATAGCTTTGTTTAATAATAAAAAAATTAATTTTTAGCAATGCAAATAATTAAAACCGGTATACGCTCTGAGCTTCGCTGGTGTCACTCCTAGCGGATTACTAATTCAACTTTCACCGGTAATTTTTAAATTTCTTATTTAATTGTTATCGCTTAATATTTACAACGCAAAAAAGTAATTAAATTGTAATTGATTTTTTTAAGATTTTGCTAATCATTTTGACGTTCTATTGATAAAATATGAATTTCTTACTTCGGATACTTTCACAATTTATCATGTAGATGGCGCTAATACGGTATTACGGAACATTAAAAAAACTTAAATTCAGTATTTAAAACGTAAGTATATTTAAGGTAAAAATATATACCACAGCTTTGACCAACTAATATATTTTATAATTAATGTTTTTAATTTTAATTTTAAATTAATCACTTTGACATTTACGTCAAATTTCCGGTAAATGTTTACAGACTTGTCACTACTGGCGCTCGTGAATTTGTAAATATCCCCTCTACTTACGAGCTCACAGTGTATAATTTGACTTAAACTTTCAAATGCTGTCAGCAGAATTGCTATTTTATTTTTTAATCAAAAGTTATTCGCTTTCAAAAATTGCAATTTTTCGAATTTTTGAAAGTTTTACTGCGTTTATCTCGAAAACTATGCATCCTACGAAAAAACTTGTAAGAACATTTTTTGCTTAGAATTACCCAAGAAATACAAAAAAATGTTTTATTTTGCGAAAAATCGATGTTATGTAATTCGTCAAGTTCTTTGTTTATAACAATCTTATCGACATTAGGATCAACTGTTACCCAAAAAAATCGTGTTCTACGGGTCAAAAAATACATAAAAATCTTGGGAAAGTCCATCTAAATAAAGGACCCCTCGCACCCCCTCCAGGGCCACAGGACTAATTTTTTTATAAGTCAAAAAATTGTTTATAACTTTAAAACATTGCTGAGGCTGCTTAAATAATCCGATTTCAATTCTGTAAAGTGCATTAGATAGGTGGAGTGCTTCTTTATATGTAAAAAAATTGACAAATCTTTGTATTTCCTAGTTTTTGTTGTGCAAGATTTTAAAAAATTTTAATTTTTTAAAAAAAGTTTAGATTGCAAAATTCTTATTTAAAATCTAGTAAGTCAATTTTAATGAAATTTGGTGTACGGTTTTAGCACATTACAAAAATTTTCTAGGCGAATTAGAAAGGTTCCAAGTGTAACCTAAGTGATGGAAAATCATTGAATAAAGACAGGCTTGTTTTGCCCCCTTATTTTAGGTTTATTGCTATTTTGCAGCAAGGGTGACAAATTAAGACATTTTTAACTAATCGCGTCTGATAGAAAATTTAATTATCTTTATTTTATTTATATACGACTTTGTTCCAAAATGAATCGTTTTAAAGTTATAAGCAAAAAAAACTAGAAAAAAAAAACGAAATTTTTTGAAATTTTTAAATATTTTATTTTTTTTATTAATGTTCCGGGCATATTTGAGAAGGAGCATAAATCAATTATTATTAACGAAGTTATCACCTAACTTTATCCGCAAAAATCTGAATGCCACCTCTCACATCCACCTAAAAACAGATCCTTACTGGTCTAATACCTTAAGTCTATTCTTATTCTGTCTATGGTGTCACCAATATTAGTGTAAATAGTGTGTTAGCCGCCATCTTGATTTTAAAGAAGAACCATTGAGGCGTAATAACTCCGCCATTTTCAACTTTTTGACAAAAATGGTAGGAACTGATTTAATGCGATTTCCTATAATTTTTTTTCGTGCCGTCAATATTTTTAGAGTTAAGACGCAAAAATAGTGGAAGGGGAGAGAAACAATTATTGAATTGAATCTCGTTTATTATCAACTGTCTTGACCCACGACCAGTTCGCCGTGAGATATACTTGCAATAAAATATTTTTGAAGTTATACTTCTTTAAGCACGAGGGTGAATTTTTATTTTCCTGGGCGCATGCGCACACCGACAGTATGGTATTAGTCGCTCAAACGTTATACGGGATCTGATTAGGTGTTAAAATCATCTCAATAATTGTTCAATATGGAGATTATGGATAAACAAATGTTGTGTATATTAGTTTTTATTGTTGTGATGGCAGAGCAAAAAGCAAGTTTATAATTGTAGTTACTTTTTAAATAGTTTTTAAAAGCGACAGGTACGTAATAATTGTAAATGTTTCAGTATCCTAATAAAAAATTACATAGGTAGGTACCTACCTATTTGGAAAATTTAAAATGAACATAATGAATAATGCTTTGATTTACATAATTTGATTACCATCAAAATTTCTATCAATATTCATCTAATATATTGTTTTCTTACTCTATGTTTTGTTGTATTTTATTATTTCAATTCTGAAAAAATCAAAATAATTTGGTTAAATTCAGAACTGTCAAAAGTTTAAACCGTTTAGTTAGTCGATCTTCCCACATGATGCATGTGTCTCCGTGGGTAAAAGTGTAAGATGAATGAATTTCAATACTAACTGCGCTAACATAAGCGGGTTCGAAACCCAATAGAAACTTTTATTTTTTATTTGTTTTTTATACATTTTATGATTCTAATTATTTATATATTTTGCATATTTATATATTAAGTATAGTTATTATATAATTTTTTTCAGAAAATACGTATTTAGTTAAAAAAATTCTGATAATTATTGTTCAGAAATCATTTGTGGCATTTTTCAATGTTTCTGTGTGTTTTATTCTTTTATTTTTTTAATTTTTGGTGTTGTTTTAATAAAATTTTTTGAAAAGTAGTAAGTATTAAAATTAGTTTAATATTTAAATAAAGTATAAATAAACTGTTTACGGTATATTAATTTCGTTGAAATCATATAATAGAAGTATAACTTCTTACGTGCATACAAAGTACACACACATTCTTTTTTATCAGTTTAAAATAATATACGACGAGAACTTTGATACAACCATTATTTATTGTTAATTATATATGTACTTGTTTAAATAACTGAGGTTTGAT
This sequence comes from Diabrotica virgifera virgifera, assembly GCF_917563875.1. Lineage (NCBI taxonomy): Eukaryota > Metazoa > Arthropoda > Insecta > Coleoptera > Chrysomelidae > Diabrotica > Diabrotica virgifera. Next base: position 65,070,486 of record NC_065447.1, read on the forward strand.
TATGACTTCCTAAAACATTATAAACTTACAAAAATGCTTAAAAAATCCCTGATAGAGAGGAGAACACAAAGGTCGTTTCTAAAACTATACACTTTCACCTTGGGGAAAAACATCAAATTAAATACAAAATTATTCATAATTATTGTCCTTCAGCAGCAAGCCAATAAGCAGCGGAAACTAACACAATATTCGACCGAACTGTTAATTTTACAATACTTTCTATAGGTAAGGATTACTACGATGGTCAAATTTTCCCCAGCAATATGTAAAATTAAAAGTATTTTAATCTATTAGTAGATTTCTGGAAACTAAAATTTACCCAAACTTTAAAAAATTACCAATATGAATCTAAATAATAAAACTAAAATCGAATAATAAAAATAATTAAATTATAAGGAGATGGAACAATCAACTTTACACAACATAATTGTACATAAACAAAAATGGAGAGAATTATATTTGATATAATTTTGATCTCTTTCATCTTTTTGATAAAATCAATGTTTAAGGTCTTAGATTCGTTTTGTTTATGGCTTGCAGCATCTAGGATTCGTTATTAGCTTGTATCTCATTAGGCTTGTCATAAGCGTAGGTCCTTAAGTGTTGATGGTAGCACAAACAAAGAAATAAAAATTATATAAAATTTAATTCTCTCTATTTTTGTTTATATACATTATTTATCCATTTATGTCGTGTGAAGTTAATAATACATAAGATAATTCAATAATTATACTGTCACTATTTTCCCGTTAACTCGGAAAATATCGACCGCACAAAAAAATAGCAAGGAAAAAATTGTATGTAATCGCAATAATTGCAACAATTTAAATTCTTATCACTTTGTCGAAGAGTTTAAAGTGGCCGAGAGATTGAACAATAACAATTATTCCTATATAACCATTTCCCGCAAGATCTTACGCTCGCGCCTTTATCGCATACGTATGACCTCAAATATTGATTCTAGCAAAAAATGAGAGCTTTAAATTGTACATATATAAAATATTATTCTCTCCATTTTTGTTTATGTACAGTTATGTCGTAAAATTAATAATCAAGGAGATACAATTCAAGAATTATGCTTCCCATCCTTCCGCTATTTTCCTCCTTAACTCGGAAAATATTGTCCGCACAAAAAAATGCAAAAAGAAGGAAATCGCATTTGCAACAAGTTCAGTCCCTATCATTTGTGTCGAAAAGTTGAAAATGGTGGAGATATTGAGCAAAATGGGGTTTTCTTTAAAAACAAGATGGCGGCTAAAGCAATGAAGGAATTGAGTCGCTTTATTAAATTTACACTACTAATGCCCCCCTCTAATGGTTAGAATAATAAAATTTCGGGCAGTTCGCCATGTAATATTGAATTTTTTTTCATCTAACTCGACTGGACTATATCAATATTATTATTTTTTGGTTTCATAGATTTTGGGTCAAGTTAAGAGTATCTGTCTACTAACCAGTACATACATATTTATGTCTATATAAGTCTGATCTGTTCAAATTTCTTAAGAAATTATAAATCAATATTTTTTTAACTGTCTTTGGGCAACTTGACTTTCTCCATGAAATATTCAGGTTATGAGCTCCAAAAGGTGTTTTAGTGATAGCTTAGTTTTTTTCCTAAAGATGACACTGTCATTTCAAATCGACATGGACCCGTCATATAACTATTGAGATAACTAATGTCTGTCCCACCTTGACTTTACAGTACACGAACATACGGCAATACAATCCTTATGGGAGTTTTTAGCGCGGCGATGCCGATTTTCTTAAGAATTTTCAATCGGACATTACCAAGGTCCTAAAAATGTAGGTAACTAAAAATGTTAAATTAAAACTAACCCGTTACAGTCAAGTAAAACAATATTTTTCATTGTTTTTTTGTGAGTGATAGTCATTTTCGAAAAGTAAACAGAAATTTAATAATCGATATGCGTAATAACTTTTTTTGGTTAAGAATGTTTTCTTTTATTGGCTTGGACTATGGTCATTCAGCCAGTCTCAATCAAAAGTAAATGTATTAAAGATATTGCCAATTAGTGAAACTTGGTTATTATAATATTATTACAATTTTTTACTTCTTATTTACCTACTCATTATAGCTAATCTACTAATTACAGTTAAGAATGTTAGAATATTCAACATTAAAAGTGGATGTTGTTCTAAGGTTATTAATTTATGTATTGACAGTACAGACAGTTCTGAAGTAATGTCAAGAAAAATATAAAATAGATTGTCAGTCAAGTTTAAGTGAATATTTATATTGTCCTACCAAGTCCTACAGTTGAGAATAAATAAAGTATTATTGTTGATGGTCAGTTCACCTAAATTAAATTATAACAAAGAATATTAAATAAGCTTAAAATTATTACTGATAACATTGTATTAAGTAACTCATTGCGTATTTGGAAAATTTGGATCCTAATTGCAGTTTAGTGTTATTCTTAATGACTGATTTCCAAGATGAAATTAATGTATTTTTAATGTGTTTACACCCTACGACAGTGGCAGTGAAAGTGAGGAAGACGGGATTATAGAAAGAAGCTAAAATATATAGTTTAAATGTATTTTAATTATTTCTGTAGGTACCTACGTATTTATACGCTTATACATACGCTTAACATATTTATGCGCTTCACCCGCCAGTGGTCGCTATATGAGATTTTCTCTCACGGTTTCAGAAAATTGCGCACAACTTTTTTTCTGCGAAATTATACGCGCTGTAGTTCCTTCTGGTCTCCTAACTATCCTCTCTCGACAATCTAATAGACTCGTCCGCTCATATAGTGACTCCGTTTGCTTAGTATAGTCTATTCGCTAATCTGAGACACAACTGTCTACACTACAATCACAATAAAAATGCACTATATAGAAATAAACCAAGACACGTTAAATGTTCGAGTAGCACTCCCAAATCATGATTTTGGAGAGCTCCTCGTGCTTGTTTATTTCTAGTGTATCTTTATTGTGACTGTAGTGTAGACAGTTGTGTCTCAGATTAGCGAATGGACTATATCACCATATTGTTGAGTCAGTGCGCTTCATTTGAGAGATTCTTTCATCAAGCGACCACTGGCGTCACCAACTGAATTTTATTTTTCTCCTTAAAACCTAAAATAATATCCTTTTTATGATGTAATAAAAGGCGCCGTGGATGTGGTCGATGATATGAAAATCTTATATTCTGTTTCACGGGTTAGTTGTAGATGGTCACTTACCATATATTTTTCAATGTTAAATATTGGCGGTATCAATAGTCACATTTTATATAAAGATAATAATAAAACAGAAAAACGTCGTGTCTTTTTAAAGCAAATGGCTTTATCGTTGATGAAACCTCATCTTTTTTGTAAAATTTTGTAAAGAAAGGCAAAAGTTGGATATGTGAGAGAAAATCTCACGCGCGACCACTCGCGTAACCTACATAGCGACCAATGCCGGGTTAAATACATTATTATATAAATGTTTTATACAAAATTATTTTTATTTTGTTCACATAAAGGTATTTTTCGAAAAAAAATGTTTTAGAACCCCTGACAGCCACAAAATGTCAATAATATTAATTCCTAAGTTATAAGAAAAAAGTATATTTGCTTAAAACCTGTTTCTGATAAAATTTGGTATCACTGTTGGTCATAAGAAGCTGTACTGTAAAGTCAAGGTAGGACGCACAATAGATGCCTTATGTTAACGGTTTTTCTTGATGACCTTTTCAAATTTCTTGCTCTACTCTAGCGTCTAATTTGAAAAAGAGTTTATGAGAATAATAACAGTTTAAAATACTGTTGTTTAGTAGTTGACACTACTACTGTTTGTCGGTTTATAACGTAAGTAGATAACCAAAGCTTTTATGACTATCAGGATAGGGAAATCAATGTGTTAGAGAGAGAAGTACCTTTCCAATGAGTAAGAGTGAGATAGATGCTGACGTCACAAGGAATCTTCCATATAATGGAATCTACCATAGTTATTTTCCGCTAGATGGCGCCACCAATTCACCATTTTTATTCCAATCCGCCATTTTTATTCCCATTCACCATTTTTATTCCAATTCGTCATTTTTATTCCAATTCGCCATTTTTATTCCAATTTGCCTTGACACAGTCATTACGTCGAAGAAATCTACCATAGTTTAGCTATTAGCCGCTAGATGACTCTATTTTTAAATTAAAATAGTGAATAAATTAAAAACTGTGCTAGTCGCCACGCTCTTCTTCTTTTTGTCAACTGTCTATTCTTCTTCTTTTACATAATATGTTATTTAAGCCAGTCACGTGCAGAAATCTAAGCTCTACGTGTTGCATACTATATTTTATCTATGACCGATAATTTAGTATGCTTAAGCGATGGTGACATTACATCTGCATTGGTCTGATTGGAGATTGTGGTACGTTAAAGGTGTGGGGAGTATCGAATATGTTATTTAATCCATAAACTAACCGTTACGAGCTGCATACTATATTTTATCTACGACCATAAAATAAAGGTGTGGGGAGTATCGAATATGTTATTTAAACAGTCACGTGTAGAAATCTAAGCTTTACGAGTTGCATACTATATTTTATCTACGACCGTAACATAATTTATGTTTAAGCGATGGAGAAAAATTAAACATCATGTCACAAAGGCATTAGATATGTATCTTTACCAAAACAAATTTGTTAGTAGCGTCATGTCTTTAAGTGAGTACAGACATAAAGTTGAACAGTTTCAAGATAAACTCATTGAGTTACAGAAAGATATTAAAGTATATCAGGATTTAAGAAAAATTATCAAACAATTAGAGAACCTACATATTAGCGATAGAACATATCCACTAGGACATATTCAACCATGGACGATAACACCACCAGCAGAAACATGAAAAATGAAATTAATAATATATTCGCATTGACATGTTTAATTTTAATGCCTGTATTTATCTTAATTTTAAAAATTATTTTAAAAAAAATTGTAAAGAGGATTTGACACGTAATATAAAAATTTATGAGTAAATAAGGAGTTTTAATTAAAAGTCAATAGTTGTTTATATATTTTTATTATAAAACATAATTATACAGGTAATATCGTATTACAAAACCATTGGCGTAGTCGATCCACATTTCTTTCGGTACATAAAAACACTCCATTGGCGTGACAGGGGTTTGCATCAGGAGCAAATTTACAAACGCAAGGCGTATAATCAAATTTGCAGACATCAATAATTGCAGGAAAAACTCCAATCATATTACATTTCTGTTGTAAAAATCTGCTTTTTTGTTCTCCTCGAACGTAAATGTAATCGGCAGCATACAATAACTTGGATTCTAGTATTTGATTTATTTTGGAATATTCCACATCACCATTGGAATACCGAATGCCATGCACGTTTTTCTCCAAGAAGAATACTGTCTTCTTATCTTGATTAGTTAATGAAGTAAACGGTTGCGGAGACGTAAATATGTAATGATGTCGTTTAAAACCAATTTCAATGCTGAGTTCCTTGGGTACAAACCATCCATCTACCATAAATCCCTGTATGTCAACTAGAGCAATCCTCATGATTAAGCGTGATGATTGATACTGAGTGACGTACTCTTTAAACCTACTTAAATAATATTTTTGATAACTTCTGTTAGAGGAAAGTATTCGAGTAGGCTGTCGTGAACAATTAAACAGTAGGCTCGAGTGCCTGCCGGAAAACCTTCATCTGCTTCGATTTCCAGTTTAACATCAACGGTTCCTGATCTGAATGACGTATCATCCTGCTTGGAACAGTCAAAAACAAATAAGGCATATTTCTTGAAAGCAGCATAATCTAAGATGGGATGTTTTGTTGAGGAAAGAGTATAACTAGGAAAGAATTCCGTATAGTTATAGTGAGCTATAGCATAGTCATTTTTTGCAAAATCCAATTGCATTCTCTCGTTAGGCCAGTATTCTCCATTAATAACCAATCGCACGCTGGACATTCTAATGTGATCAAATAACGTTGGATCAGCGTGTATGTCATCTCGTTTAGAAGTTTGAAAAGCCACAATGACATAGCGTGGGCGTTCAACAGATGAAGTTGTCTTTACACTCCATATCTCGCGTCGAGATCCTGACGTAAGTGAAGGTAGTTCATTGAGCTCCCATTTACGGAAAGGTATAGTTATCGGCACATTATTCTTAATCGGAGTCATTAATTCAATTTTCATATCATCATTGGGAAAGACATGCTTGACCTTGAGTTCCATGCTGGAAACAGTTAAAGATACTGTTGTTGTTGTTGTAGCATTAGGTTCTTTCACTAGAATACAGTCTCTATCATTGCGTGCTCGAACAAATCGAAACACTTGACGGCCATAGGTTAATTTATTGTAGTCGTTGAAAATGTTGAATATATGTTTTATCGGAATCAGTAGACTAAAGTTGTCTCCCGATATATGTGGATTATTCGGATAGTTCCATCCTGCAGTACTGAGAAACTTGGAATCTTCAGGAGTATAACATAACAAACTGCGAATAGTGCTAACTACACCTGGGTCTCTAACTATTTCCATATCATGTGAACTTTGGATATACGTACATGCATCAAACAAGAAAGCTCCAGCATTCGGTGCAAGAGAAACCACGCCATCACCTACTTTCTCTATACTTCCTTTAATTTCCAACAGCGTTTCGTGTATCCCAAAAAATGCATCTGATTGATTTATGATAAATTCGACAACGTCACTATTATTAAATGATTTGATGTATGGTGTATATGTCCGAAATTCTTCTTTTCTAATAGTATTATCGAACAGAGGTTTTTGGTAAAGATCGAAAATATGAGGTTGAGGCTCCTGCTGTTGAACCCCCCGTCGAATGTATTGACGTTTTGACATCTTTCAGCTTTAATCCAATGGCAACAAGAAAGGCTTTATTGGCGGCAGACACGTCACGTCGCATGCAGGATCTGTGTGAGACTAATGGATATTGACTTGAGTTTTGTTTTATAATTAAACCCATTTATATCGTTTCCTTAAAATCCAAATGGAGCGTACTTTTCTCTCCTCTAAAATTGACAGGTCTTAATTCCTGATCGACTATACTAACAGTAATTTTGGTAATTTCACGTATACTGCTGCTTATTGGTATGTATATAGGGTTATGAGGACGTTCATCAATAGAAAAACCTGGATCAACATTTATCGGAAAATGCAGAATGGTGTGTACAGGTCTGTCTTCGTAGAAGGCTCCTTCAGTAATGTTGCATTCAAATAGTAGACTTGATACTTTTATAATATTTACAGGTTGGTCTGAAGAATGCATTTTTCCTGATTTTAACACTCTATTTGAGGAGAAACCCAATAATTTACCAAGACTATCTTCTTTCTCGAAAGTAATGGTATGATCTTGACAGAAAATTTCACATTTAAGCGTATTGTTGTTCGGTTTTAAAGTGAACTCCTGAACCGAATTGTATATACCCATTAATTTATTTCGAATGTATGCTTCGATATCGGTAATTTCATACGATCCTGATGGAATTTCGATATAACGCAACTTTGTACGATCATTCTGCTCATAGAAATAAAACTTTTCACCATCAATGTTTGGAATTGAATTAAATGTATGAAATCCCAACACTGCTACATAATACTGCCGTAGCGGATCAAGCACAAGAGGCACTTGAGGAGTAAACGAAAACTCGTTTGTAGTACTTGTTAGGGTCAATAATCGAGACATGACTGATAGGAGGTAAAAGGTGCAGTAAGTTAAATACCAAAATATGTTAAATATTTCTTTATTTTTCTTAGAATAATGTTACATGTTTTTCTTGTTTTATTTATATTTTGTTCATAATACGGTATTCTACAAAATACACATACACTTTCCATCGTCCCACAAACATCGCACCATACGTGTTTCTTATAGTCTTTCTTGCAAGGTAAATAATATTCTAGTGCATGGCGAATATCTTGTGGTAATTCATACCAGACATCAGCGCTTATATTTTCCATTATACAGAAACTTTAAGCACAAATGTCCACAGTTTATTTGGTTATAACTTTGATATTGATCGTTATTATAGGCAATTCTTCCACCATTCAAATAGGAAACTAGTTCTTGAGGTGGCTTCAAGCAACCATATGAATCAAAATACTCTATGTCTTTGTTTATCTTTCTGTAAGCTACCCAATGTGTACCAGGGTTTGTTGAAATGTCGAGATTAATTATAGCACATTCATGTTTACGAGGGTTACGAGGTAAATTATCTCTCATAAACACACCACGAAAATTTGGAATTTTAAGTAGTTTAACAAATTTATTCAAGTCCACATTGGTTAAAGGTCTATTAGGTAGCTTCAGCGGTAGTTTTTTGACTTTTTTTAAATATAATCCAAAGCCTCCTTTAGCGTTTTTTCGAAGATATAATCCTTTGCCTAGATGTTCCATAGCTTTATTATGACGTTTGTCCTCTTCTAGTTTCTTTTGAGCATTCTTTGAATCAATTACAGTCTTTGCGATGGCACTTGCACCACCAGCCAAGCTACCAAGAGCTGATAAGCCTGCAAAGATGGGGATTAAAGGTAAAATACCACCAGATTTTGATTCGAATGGAATGATTCTTGGAACTCGTACATTTCTTTTCCCACCTATATTCTTCACGGCTGTTCTAGCTGCTGCAAGTGCAACTAGGGCTGATTTACGCAAATTTGGTGACGGAGGAGTTCGTTTCAACGTTCTGATAATTGGTTGTAGCACGTGTCGCTTAAATGAACCAACACCTTTACCACGTTTCATACCCATACCTAGTTTTCGTTTAACTTTCATTGCTGTAGTAGTCAACCAGGCAGTGGCTTTTTCACTCAAAGATGCGTCGTTTGCTGTAACTCGTTCCCACGCTTTGTTTTCCAATACCCAATCTGCTTTATGTCTATCTTTCAATGAATTACTATGAGAATATGCAATATCATGATCTCTCGCAGCTCGATCTAATGGATTTATCCCTGGATCTCCACGAGCTAGACGTTTCTGTAATTTAGTTCCAGGTCCTAGATACTGGTAACCAGGGGCATGCAATTCAAACGGTATATTGTTGATCAGAGAATTCAACACTCCTTCACCTTGAACGACTAACATTGAAATGAATCGCTTCTTGAAAAATTTCTTTATATAACCAAGCGAATAAAATACATCTTAATCACAATATGAAGGTCATTCAACAAGATAAGACACTAGCAGTGGAGAACTTGGATTTTGTCGATAACGTGACAAGAATCAGTAAACATGGTGTATTGCTACCACATTCTTTTCGTGCTATCGTATGTGGCCCAAGCGGATGTGGAAAAACGAATGCTATGCTGGCATTACTGTTTGATCTAAATGGCGCTAAATTCAAAAATGTTTACGTATATTCAAAATCGTTGTTTCAACCCAAGTATCAGTTTTTGAAGGAAGTGTTGGAATCTGTGAAAGAGGTTGGCTATTTTCCATTTAAAGACAATGATGCCGTAATAAGTCCTGGCGAAGCTAAACCAAACTCAGTATTCATATTTGATGACGTATCTACGGATCCACAACAAACAATACGTGAATATTACTGTATGGGAAGACATAAAGATATCGATTGTGCATACATATGTCAATCATACAGTCGAGCAGGCAAACAACTCCTGCGTGATAATGCCAACCTTATTGTATTGTTTAAACAGGATGAGCTCAATTTAAAACACGTCTTTGATGATCACGTCTCACCTGACATGACATTTGTTCAATTTAAAAAAATTTGTTCTGAATGTTGGCAGGATAAGTATGGCACGTTCGTAATTGTTAAGGATTTCGATATTTCTAACGGACGATATCGTTTAGGCTTCGACAAGTTTATAAAATTGTAGTTATGATCGAAATACACGCATTCCATAACAACATGTTGGACAAAGAGGTAGCTGCACGCAAGCGTAAAGTTGCTGAATTAGCTCGAGTCATTCGCAAAAAGTATTTGGCATTAAAGCTAGGTAGGACAGAACAAGACGATACGCTAAATAAACTCTTTGAACCCATAACTAAACCACTAAAAGATATTGCACAATCCTCACATCATGCTGCTAATAACAAGCTTAAACACGTCAAAAAGGAAGAGATGAAATCAGAAGAAGAGGTGAAAAAAGAAGATAGCGATGACGATGTATTTTCCGATACAGTATCAACGAATCATGAAAATGAAGATTTAAAACAATATAAAGAATTAAATAATACTGAAGTTCATCACAATTCCATAGGCCATCTTAAAGGTGCAACTGCAGAAAAATATCTTAATATTGTCAAACCGTTGTTTAAACCTAAAAAAGCAAAGAAGCAATCACCGAAAATTAAATCTACTAGATTAAAGAAACTGTCTCTCGAAGGTCAAGAGAAAGCGACTCGTTCACCACCGAAAACTCGGTCTACTACATCAAAGAAATCGCCTTTAGAAGTAGTAAAAGCAACTCGTTCATCATCGTCAGCAACTTCATCTACCTCCAAAGGATCAGGGTTCATCGATGCTTCTCATTTGATTTACAACGATAATCCTATTGAATATGTATATTGGGATGATCCAAATGAACTATGTGATAGACTCGAATTGTTGATTGCTTCCCAAGAAGCAGGAAACACATCCCATAGTAACGAAATTGTTGCCATTATCAACGAATTACGTGAAGCAGATATTATATATTAATGTTAGGTCAGATTAGACATCATTTCCAACATGAGTGTTGATAAGTTTGGTCGTCATCATTATCGTTCTAATGAACAAGCTATTCAAAAGCTGCGTGAAGGCTTCAAACAATCCATTTTAGATTTACAAAACCAGATACATGCAGTAAATAAGGATATTAAACGAGATCCTCCTGTAGCAGGTATACATCTTTCCAACAAGAAATATGTAGATGACCACATTGCAAATATAAAAAATTTTCTGCGAAAAGAGATTAACTTGATGCAAAAAGAATATAGTTCAAAAGATACTCAACTTGAACAAAAAATTTCTGACTTTCAAAACTCCATCGGTAAGATTGAAAGCAATTTTAATAAAAAAAATAATGAGTTATCTGATGAAAATAAACTGGCTGTCTTGAAAATATCTGATTTAACAAAAGAAATGAATGATTTACAAAAAGCAGTAAGTACCCAGAATGCAATAAAACAAGAATCTGTTGGAGAAAATACCGTGACAGTAAATAGGATTAACAAGGCATTGAATCTACAAAAAGCTACAGAAAATACCTTGACAGTAAATAAGACTAACAAGAGAATAAATCAAATGTTGTCCTGAAAAATAATTTCCCATCGAAAATACTTAATAAATCAAATGTAACCTACATTACAGAACGCAGTAGATAACATTACTTCATGGGACAATCGTCTTAAGTTTAAATTCGTAATGTCTAAAGAAAAACAACAATTGGTCAACGAATTACATAAACCAGCACGAAAAAATTATCCTCGTCGACGAACCGTCATTAAAGGTCTAGATGATTTATGGCAAATGGATATTGCTGAGATGAGATCCTATGCCAATCAAAATAAATCTTACAAGCTCATTCTTGTCGTAATTGACTGTTTTTCAAAATTTGTGTGGACTCGACCATTAAAGACAAAAACAGGGGAGGAAATAACAAAGACGTTTGCAGATATTTTAAGTCAAACTCGACGAGTTCCGAAAAATTTACAAACAGACCAAGGTACAGAATTTTTCAATTCCAAGTTTCAAAACCTCATAAGAAAGCATGGTATTAATCACTATAATACCTTTAGTGTTAAAAAAGCAGCCATATGTGAACGAATTATTCGAACATTGAAGGAAAAACTTTACAAGTATTTCAGTCTTAATGGTACTTACAAATGGATAGATATATTACCTCAAATTACAAAAGACTACAATAACACGAAACACAGCAAAATTCGACTTAGACCTATTGATGTTAATAAATCTAACGAAAAAGAAATCTTACGAAAATATTACACTCACTTGAAAATATCAGGTACAAGAAAATTGAAAGTTGGTGATATGGTGCGTATTAGTAAAAATAAACACCTTTTTGATAAGGGATATAAGCCAAATTGGACAACAGAACTATTTAAAATTACCGAAATTAAAATAACAAATCCCACAACATATTTGATTGAAGATATGACTGGAGCGCCTATTAGAGGAGGATTCTACGAAGAAGAATTACAGAAAACAAAAAATACTGACATTTACTTAATTGAAAAAGTATTGCACAGACGCGGAAATAAGATGTATGTTCAATGGCTGGGTCTCGATAGTAAACATAATAGTTGGATTAATAATAAAGATGTGGTTTAGTACTTTTTAATGCGAATGCAACCTTGAAGAGGAGGGACGCAATATAAAAGACCGCTCAGCAACCTCGCTCTCAGTTAGTTCACCTCGCTCCTCAACATGAGTTCTCAAGATAGTGGTTATAGTTCATCAAGTTCTATTGTGGTATTCGATGATTCATCAAGTGAAATCAATTATGGTGCCGAACTAGACCAAGTTTTAGCAAAATTCGAAGAAGCTGCGAAGAATGAACCATACTACTTGTTAGAAGCCTCATTTCCACTAGATAGTTACATAATTAAAGTTGGTCTATCTCCAGCTAGACAGTTTACGGCATCCGTCATTTTATGTCAACATACCATAAAAGAAGAATTATTCGACGGTCGAAGAATTAGTATAGACAAATTTGAGTGGAGTGACATAATTAACCTATTTTCACAAAAGATGAATGATTTTTTCTATGCAGACGAGTTTGATCCTGTCGAGTTTCAGTGTGGAGACTACTGCAAGATACGACAATTGGTGTTGGATTCAATCAAATTCCTTGTTATTGAAAAACATGGTGTGGAATACTATTTAGATGAAAATGATGTTACGCAAATTCTACAAGTACACCACAGTATAGTGACTCATCGCATATCGTTGTTGGAAAATTTAAATTTTCATGCATATTATACAAATATTGTATATTTTTTGCAACAGAATTTTTGTACAGATACTAGTTTATGTGGTCCGTTTGAAGCTATGACTGCGTTTTGTGAAATTTCTCCAGCAGATACTTTGTTAAGCCATGCTATGAGAGAATATGTATATTATTATAAAATTAAAGTTGTAAATGACTTGAATAACTTTATTTGTTAATAAATATTATATATTTAAACACTTGTGTTTTATTTTCGTAATATATTTACAAAAGGATAATGAAAAAATAATATTGTACAATAGTCATTTTATTAAATATTACTGAGGAAAAGTGATTGTGTCTTTTCAACAGCCATACATATTTTTAATATCCAAGTAAATGCCCTCAGCGTCTTAAAGCGATTATATTTTTGCTAAAAAATTAAGGTATATCACAATGCCCCCAGGGAAGCGTCTTAAAGGATTCTGGTATTAAATATCGTTTATCATCATAAGGACTTAGGGCCGTTTTTGTTTGCTCTATGCTGAATACTGAATGTTGATATGACCGAATACACCTTTGGTTTGTGCTTTTAATTTTGTATTCTTTTAAACAATTTTCAAAATCTTCAAATGTGATTATATTTTTGACTACATTATATTTTACACCTTTTGCTTTTTTGGTTATACCTAAATTTTGAATACCACAATCAATTTGTTCCTTGTTTAGTTTCAGTTTTAAACGTTCTCTCTCTTTTTCTCTCTCTTCATCAGTTGTTTGTAATTTAAATGTATACATTTTTGATCTTAGACCAATAAAATGTGTAATAATTTTTCCATTAGCTTCATCCTTCATTAGACCGGGGATTTTTTTATTTAACCGTTCTATCATGTACGGGTTATCTTCCGAATAGTCAGATGTATCGAATTTAGAGTTGTGTGCCTTTAAAACCTCCTTATATGCATCTAAACACTGTAATTCATATATAAAGCTATCTGTATCCATGTACAATAACATACAATTTTCTTCTCCCATCGTTGGAAGCATGAAGGAGTAATGAAAATCATACATACATAATTTTGATATGTCTAGGATTGCTGCACCTATATACAAAGGTTTATTAAAGCACACCACTGATTTGGTTAGTTCGATGGCCACTAGGTTTTCACTAAAGATAGTACGACTGTGAAACCGAATACTTGCAATCAAGTTTTTGGCTCCATACCTTCCATTCCAATTTTTACATATTTTTACAGTTCTATGCCTCCTTATATTCTCCATGGTCTTACCGAACACAGCATTGTTCATCATTTTATAGAGATTTTTCTCAAAACTGCTCTTAGATGCAGCCCGTAAGTTAGTATTTAACTCAATATAGGGTCGCAGCCATGCAGATTGATTAAATTTCAAAACTTTATGTATTTTAGTTAAAATTAATCCGTTAGATAAAGCCTGCTTTAAATTTCTATAATGAATAATATATTTTGACTTATTAAAAAGAGTTGGCAATAATTTTGGTAGTTTTGAACCGGGAGGAATGCGGTGTTCGGCAGCAAATGGAAAATCTTTATGTTTGTCGTGTAATTCACGTGGATACTCTAAGTCAACTTGAAAGAAATAGCCCTCCTTCGCAGCATTCGGAATTGACATAATATCAATATGACCCTTGGGAAGTTTAGTGGATTTAGATGCAACACCAAATTTGGTTACATCTTCAATCCACTTAAATCCTCCAAAAGGTAAATATTCACTCATAGCCCAACCATATAGATTATTTACATCTAAATACATGATGTACTTAGAGGGCTGTGTGGGGTCATATGTCGACATGTACTTATTGTTAGCTTCCGAAAATCGGTTACTACACACAGATATTCCGCCTCTTATGCCTTTTTCAATAAACAAAATCATATCCACATCTTTTAATAACTCTAATCTACATTTTGTATACCTTAGCATACAGTCCCATGTATAACCTGGTATGGTATAATACCACGCAGGATCTAAATGGTACGTATCCCTACATTTTTGTCTAAATTGTTCAAATACATCAGCCAGAAGCAAAATATCTGTTTTTAAGTACAAATCGCTATACTCTCCCAAATTTTTACATTCAAATGTAGACCAAACTTTCTGCGCATGAGCATACTTCTGTTCGCTAATATGTTCATCACATAATTTATTATAAAAATGACTAATTGTAGGTAAAGAAGTTTCCTCTAATTTTTCCAAACTATCAATATAATCATAGCAAAATACTCCTTTGCAAGTTAATAAGTTAAATGCATTATCATCTAAACTGTAAAATTCTTGTTTTAAAATCTTCTTCTCTGAAGTATCTAAAAGTGATGCTAATTCATCGAGTGAAGCTCCCATAAATCTCATAGTATCGATAAATCTTAGTCTAATTTTATGCTCATCTGAATGTAGAGTAAAAGAAATATATTTTTCTTTATTAATAGGAAGTAAGCTCAGGTGCCCATGTTTGCATAAATCGATAATCATGAAATGTGAGTCATATCCACTAAAATTATGAAAGGCTACTGGCACAACAAACACCTTTCTGAAGTTTAAATTGCATGCTTGGTGTGCAAATCCTCGTATCTCTCCGGTAAAATGATCATGATCTACCACAATTATATCTGTAGCTAAAAAGCGTTTCTCACAAATATGACAGGCAGTTGCCCCACTTGTACTAGGCTTTGTAACCATAGGTACAATCGATTTTATTTTAGAATTGACAAATTTGGATATTTCAGCCATTTCTTTTGCAAACCACTCCATGCAATTTTCACCTCTGTAGCTTCGAAAATATGATAAGCTGTCATCGTAAGCACATTTAAAGTAATAACCTGCACTATAAGGTACATGCTTTTGGTATTTTGTTGTTTTGCTCAGTTTTACATTAGAATCTGTAAAATTATGTAACTGACATTCAAAATCAGCATATATAATAAAGGGAGTGGTTTGTTTGTATGTGAAATTTCTAAAAGCAACATCATCGTATTTGGGAACAGTCATTTTACATTTGTTTATGTCTCTGCAGAACTCTTCGTGCTCCGCAAGTTTATTCCCGCTGGAAAAATAATTCATGCAGCGATCACAAATATATTTTTTATTTGAGTTCTTGCTTAACTGAGAACTTACCAACCTAGACATATCTAGCAATAATGATATTTTATTTCAATATTTTCATCGTCACTAGGAGGAGCGTCGTAATCATTTAACTTTGGAAAATATTTATCCTGAATAAGAAGCAAATTTACATGTCTATCAAGCTTGTTTTGTGCAAGTCTAGCAGGTACTACTTCGTAAAATTGTTTTTCCTTAATTTGATTTAATTCCAAAGCATAAACATTCACTGATATAGTATTTATTTTTTCAAATTTTGTAATATGACTTAAAGGCATTGGAGCTTCTAAGTCCTCCGTTTTCAACGCAGTACTGTAATATGGATATGTCGACGTACGTTCTGTATTTATTTTAGCAGGATAAAGAGAGCTAATAATCGCCCAATAAAAACAATTTTGATCGTAATTTTTGATATTTATACATGCTCGACGCTTTTGAATTTGCTCAGGAAGTTTAATGTACGATGATCCGTTCCCAATTTCGACTTTATTGATGTTAACTTCTAATGAGATTACTTTAGAGAGAGCAGCACCTGAATCTTTTTCTGCAAACTCAGACATTTTTTTAAAAATTTTATCTTTGACATTTTCGCTAAACCAAATGTGTAAATCGGTTGAATAACTATCTATAATGACATTTTTAGTGCTAAAATGCATCAAATCTAAACTCTCACTGTCACCTGTCTTTTTAATAAATTCCCCCCACAAAGTAGTGTTGACTTTAAGTACTCTATTAGATTTCAATACAGTTTTAACTTTTTGTTTAAATACGGTAAAAGCATCATCCAAAAACGGTCCTACATCCTTATGATATAAATTTATTATAACCCCTGTCTTAATCCGGCTTGCAAAACTTGAAGCGACATTTTCCCATTTTACTCTATTACGTAATTTTGAATTAAGTCCTAGACCAACACGTCTATTAAAATTTAAAATTATTCTTCGAAAATGTTTAAAATGTCCTACGTTTGATTGTAATTTTCTAGCAGTTCCAATGGGTAATTTTTTAGCTTTAATTAAATTATTACATTTGCAAATATGTGCATTTAGTCGCTTTAACCACACTTTAGCATCATTTTGAGTAAATTTATCAAAAATTATTTTACGAAGTCTTTTAATAGTTAATAATAGATTATCGGACTGCTTAACTATTTCCTTAATCATTTCAATATTATATTGTATGGCTTATAAAAAAACAAAATCACTTACCCTCTTTTTTATTCTAAGTTTCAACGATTTCGAATTTGGCTGCTGGATGTTCGTTTCCACTGCAATGGATGAAACCTTGCTTATTTCTTGCTAAATCCACCTAAAACAATAACAACTTGCTATACTAAAATTCACTCTCTTCGAAAAAATTGAAAAAAAAATGCATTTCTAGTGCGATTTTCGAACCCGCTGTAGAAAACACAGAAAAAGACAAAAAACATATCTAATAGGAGGCTCTCTAATAGAAATATGTTGTAAAATTTCGATACAAAAAATGTAATTCGAAGCAAAACTCTCAATAACAACTTGCTATACTAAAATTCACTCTCTTTGAAAATAGAACGAAAAAAATTGAGAAATAGAAAACAAAAATACATCGCTATTGCGATTTTCGAACCCGCTGCTTAAGTATTTTAATATATTGTATGTATGGCTTATAAAAAACAAAATCACTTACCCTCTTTTTTATTCTAAGTTTCAACGATTTCGAATTTGGCTGCTGGATGTTCGTTTCCACTGCAATGGATGAAACCTTGCTTATTTCTTGCTAAATCCACCTAAAACAATAACAACTTGCTATACTAAAATTCACTCTCTTCGAAAAAATTGAAAAAAAAATGCATTGCTAGTGCGATTTTAGAACCCGCTGTAGAAAACACAGAAAAAGAAAAAAAAAAAAAACATATCTAATAGGAGGCTCTCTAATAGAAATATGTTGTAAAATTTCGATACAAAAAACGTAATTCGAAGCAAAACTCTCAATAACAACTTGCTATACTAAAATTCACTCTCTTTGAAAATAGAACGAAAAAAATTGAGAAATAGAAAAAAAACCCGCTGCTTAAGTATTTTAATATATTGTATGTATGGCTTATAAAAAACAAAATCACTTACCCTCTTTTTTATTCTAAGTTTCAACGATTTCCAATTTGGCTGCTGGATGTTAGTTTCCACTGCAATGGATGAAACCTTGCTTATTTCTTGCTAAATCCACCTAAAACAATAATAACTTGCTATACACAACTTCACTCTCTTCGAAAATAAAATGAAAAAATCGAGAAAAAATGCATCTCTTGTGTGAGATTTATATAAAATATATCTAAACTGAAGGTCTCTAATAGAAAAAGTTTCAAAATTTTAAAGCAAAAGTCTTAGAGTAATTCCATTGAGAAAATTATATATAGGTACATAAGTTACAAATAAGCAAAGATATATCTAATATGTATGAATAAAATCGGAATTACTAAAAAATTTGGGATTCTAACCTGCTGCAACTGGATAAAACAGAAGCCAAAAGACACATGGAAATGCTGTTGTCTGAACAAAAAGACAAAAATATATATCTAAAAGAAAAGACGAGATGGAGAATGTTAGCACAGAAAGGACTGGAGACGTTGGCTGAAAGAAGGAAGGCGGTGACAGCTGTAAAAATCCTATGATAGATAGAGGAAGGACTCTAATAGAAAGAATATTGCAAAATTTTTAAGCAAAAGTCTTTTAGTTTAATTAGAATAATTTGAAAAAATAGAGGATTTATCGAAATTTTGGATAGATTAAGGCTCAAAGATACATAGAATTCGACTAAAAAAATTACATATATCCAAAGTTACGAATATAAGCTAAAATCAGACTAAAATATGTTGTGAATATAAACAAAAAATCGAGAAATTAAGACTCTGCAATGCAAGACTCCATTCCCTCCGAAGTAATTCAAGCACTTAAAAAATAAAGACAGGAAATGCTGTTGTCAGAACAAAAAGACAAAAATATATATCTAAAAGAAAAGACGAGATGGAGAATATCAGAACAGAAAGGACTGGAGGCGTTGGCTGAAAGAAGGAAGGAGGGGACAGCCACGCTTTTTATATGGGTGCCCTGTACCAAAGCTCACACTCTAAATAACAGTATTTTGAATAAAATATTATTTGAAAAATATTTATTTCTTTTTATTATCAATATGAATGTCGTAACATGTGAATATAATCGTTATTTTTTAGAGCAAAGTTCCAAAGCCACGTTGGTTGAGTGATTTAAGGCTTTGTTAAATTGCATTGAAAATAAGTAAGTGTTAGACCATAGGTTCAAATCTCCTGCACTGCAAAGCTTTAAACCAGTCAACCAACTTGGCTTTTTTATTCCAAAGAAATAAAACATTTTTTTCTTATTTTTGTATATATCTTATTCCCATCACGTAACTAATTAGATCATTTTATTAAGAATTAAAAAAGAAAAAGAGCTGGTAACCACAATAAAATCGAATGCCTCTGACACATTGTAATAAAGAGCGAGAGATATAAATTGCTGCAACTCGTTTTCCATGCTTTTTATATAGGTTTATTTAGTAGAATTATGGAAGTTGGACAAAGCCAGACGAATGGAGAAGCAGTGTATTTACAAAAAAAGAGACAACAATGTACAAAGAGCAATACAACTATCACATATGGCCAATTGATATACGGATACGTGAAAATCAGTTCAGCTTCAGGAACAAAGAAGCAAACTCTCATATATAAGAAGCAAAAAATATCGAGAAATACTAGAAAAATAAAACAGAAAGAATGGCATATAAGGTACGAATATAAATAAAAAATCAGAATAAAGTAAAAATAGTACTCACCTTACTGCTATGTTGACTGTAATATACCATATGTACTTAACTGCCTCGAAAACTCGAATACACTATTTTCACTACTTTTCTCGTTTTTATATCAAAGTCCAGTAATTATATTGATGGGTCTTTAATTACTGTATTTTCTCCATCAATTAGTGTGACGTATTTTTTAAATTACCTTCTAATTGCTTTGCTATTAAGCAAAGTTTCTAATATTTTTCCATATATCATTTAGCTATTAAATAAAATTAAATAAAGTTTCTAATATATCTTTCCATATTAGCAGTGGCGTATCTACGGAGAGGTAAATTTCATTTTTCTGTGTCGTTTTATTCTGTTAAATAATCATGTGCACCAATAGGACTGAAAATACTGAAGCCTTTTTACATGCTGTTGTATTTGATTTTTTTATTGGACCAATAGGAGTTTGATTTTTTACTTGTGTGTATATATAATTTTCTCAATCGAATTACTCTAAAGGACTTTTGCTTTGAAAATTTGCAACCTTTTTCTATTAAATATCTTCCTTCTAGATTTTTTTTTTGTCTTTGTCATTTATAATGCACTCAATCGAAGTTCTTTTTCATATCGATGAATTCAATTTGTTTTAAGTATATGATTTTATTTGAGATCAGATTTAGAACTTACTTTATAACAAAAATACGTATTCTCCAACTGACTAGAACTCTAAATCTGCTTTGAAAATAATATGGGAAATATCGGTAGTTTGGACTTAGCGAACTGAACTACAAAAATTGGACTTAAAATCGCGAATTGGAATAAAATGGCGGCTAATAGCTGAACTATGGTAGATTTCTTCGACGCAATGTCAAGGAAAATTGGAATAAAAATAGCGAATTTGAATAAAAATACTGAAATGGAATAAAAATTGTAAATAAAAATACTGAATTGGTGGCACCATCTAACGGATAATAGCTAAACTATGGTAGATTTCTTTGACGTAATGTCAAGGAAAATTGGATCAAAAATGGTGAATTTAAATAAAAATACTGAAATGGAATAAAAATGGCGAATTGGTGGCGCCATCTAGCGAATAATAGGTAAACTATGGTAGATTCCGTTGACGTAATGTCAAGGAAAATTGGATCAAAAATGGCGAATTTAAATAAAATTACTGTAATGGAATAAAAATGGCGAATTGGAATAAAAATGCAGAATTGGAATAAAAATGGCGGATTGGTGGCGCCATCTAGCTAAACTATGTGACGTCAGCATCTATCTCACTCTTACTCATTGGAAAGGTACTTCTCTCTCTAACACATTGATTTCCCTATCCTGATAGTCATAAAAGCTTTGGTTATCTACTAACGTACTCCGCCGTTTTCTGACCTCCAATCACCACGTCGTCTGGTTGTTCCCTAGATCCTGTTTTGTTTCTTTCTCTCAGCTCTTTGTCTATTCCTTTGCTCCAACTTGTTTTTTCTACCTCGCTTTTTTCCTTCTTTCTGGTCGCCATTTTAGTATTTCGTTTGCTATTCGTTGTTCATCCATTCTTTGTCTAAGTCCGAACCAGATAAGTTGTTTTGCTGATAAGTTATCTGTGATTGTTCGCTTGATTCCCATTATTTATTTATTGCGTTCATTGGTAATCCTTTCTCTTCTAGATCTTCCTGCCGCTCTTCTCCAAAAACATTCATTTACGTTGTTCTCAGCGTTGCCAGTGTTCTTTCTTTCAGTAGCCATATTTCACAGCTGTATAGAGTATACCTTTCACTATACTCTCATATCTTCTTTTTATTGTCTTTGTTGATGGATTGGTCCCATATACAGGGTGTCCCGGAAAATAGTGCATTCCTTTAAGGTATGGATAGAATACACAATTTAGAACAAAAATGTCCAATACCATTTTTTTCTAAAGTTAACCGTTTCCAAAAAAAAAAAAGATTACATTGTTTTCCATATACCTGTATTTTAATGCTTAGAAATTTAAATAACCTGGCAACATCGTACGCACTACGGAATAATAAAATAACAGATATTAATAAGAACTCCTGTTTGTGATTTACAGTAAATATTTAAAATAATCCAACCTAATAGTACTTATGTATTTACTATTATTTGATTTTGTTTTGTTATTTGTTTACTATAATTATTTTTTTTTAAATGGATTGATATGCCTATTGCATAATTTTAAAGCAGTTATACATCTTTTAACATAAAAACACATCTTTTAACTGAACTAGTATTATTTATTTAGTAATCTTTAAATGTGTTGAATGCTGAGGGCTTTAACATAGCTTACGGTGGAAATTAAATACACCAGATTAAGTTGTACTTACTTGAAAATAATTATTATACTAAATAAATGTTCAAAGTAACCCACTTTCACGAACACATGCATTCATACAACGAGAAATACCAGCAAAACATTTTGAAAGAAATTATAGTATGCCTCTCCATTTAGTGATTTGCCATAAATAATCAATCAACATAATAACATAATAGGTAATGAACTCACAATTCGAAAACATTTTAGGCATTGACACTAAACAGGATTCTTCCAAACTATCTGTTTACTAAACATGGGATTGTCTACGTTTAAATTTTCGTACCTCACAGAGTTGCCAGATTTTAATTTGCATACCAAAATGTATTTTAATTTTTTGGTCAAACGGCACCATTCAGAAAAAAATGTTATAAGAGTTTTTTGTTTTGCATGGTGCCCTCTACCTATACCTTTAAGGATCGCACTATTTTACGGGACACCCTTCATATTATGTAATATCGTGATGGCTTTTCTGCCTGCCGTGTTTCTTTCTCTTATGACTTTGTATAATGTTCCATCGTGCGAAATATTGATACCTAGATATTTAGTCGTAGCACTGCTTTATCGTGATTATGTCATCTAATATGATAATCTTTTTGTTGTCCTCCAATGCACAAGTATTCGGTTTTCTTTATATTGACTTCTAGACTCACTACATCATACTCTTTAATTTTCGGCTCATATAGTTAAAATCATTAAAGACATTACTACTTGATCGTCTGCAAAGTACCAAGGTAGGTAGTTGAGCGTATATACCATCGTGTTGGTGAGTGTTATCCCCATTGTTTTCAACATTTTTGTTTCTATCTTTTAAAAGCATTTTGAGTTATATTTTAAATAAAGTGACAGACAGACAACATCCTTGCTTCAATCCATGTGATGTTACAAATCCTTTTGTATTTGTGTCCCTGTTGTTATTTTTGTCAATTTTTCCATTGATTGTCATATCTTCTTCGGTTGAACGCTATCGGAGGCTTTCCGTATGTCGGCGAAGTACATATGAACATCCTGATTCCGTGTTATCTTTTTTTTTATATTATCTGGGTTGAAGGAGAAAATCTGTCCAATAGTGGATCGACCCATCCGAAATCCTGCTTCAAAATCTAAAACACTTGATTCCAATATTATATTAGAGGTGGTAACTGATTTATTTTTTTTGTAGGAGCTCCGTATATCCTTGAAAATCTCGTACCAGAAGAAACCTATCATTTTCAATTCGCTGCTAAAAACGATGTTGGCATGGGTGCGTTTGCAAATGCCCCGACTATAACCATGCCTAGAAGATCAGCACCATCAGAACCAAAAATGATACTCGAAAACAATAGAATAGATCCAGATGGAAACAATAGGGATATCGTAGTACCTAGTCCTTATGCTGATCATTTTGAGATACGATGGAGTGTTCCGAACGACAACGGTGATCGCATTATGAATTATTTTATAAGATATTGTGTGGTAAGTTGTGTCATATATTATGTTATTGTTGGTTATAGTTTTAACACATTCACTTACGGTAAAATGTTCTGCGTTATACAAAATGGTAGATGAGTTTGTAATAGATATGTTCCGTGGTGTGGTTGAGTTGCGTGTGTGATAACCTTATTGTCCACGGAAACAATTAAAATAATATTAAGTAAAACGACGGTCAATAATATATTTATTTATTTTGGTAAAAAGGCGTGCTTTGCTTATATCTCGTAAGGGTTTGTTATTTTTTTTTCGAGCGAGCGTTTTATGACCGACCGGACTGCCAGCTGTGTATCTGTATGCTGTATACTGAACTAGACCACAAACACTAATCTGTCATTATGTGGTTCTACCATATGGCCAGACAGGCGACAATTTATTAGATCTGGTGTTTTTAAAACTGCAAAGGCATTTTACCTGAAATAGGGATATATTTCGTTTCTTAAAACTTAACAGGCCCTTCTATGCATATGGTTTGTATATTAAAAACAAAACACATGTGAATTTTAAATGACCCATATTAACTCGTTTAAAAACGAAAGTCAATATTTAAAATTCGCAATTAAAAAAAATAGTAAAATAGTAATTGAAGCGTGTCGCCACAGATATTTTGAAATTAGTTATCATTATCATCAACCTGTACGCGTCCACTGCCGGATGTAGGCTCCCTCAGCTCTTTCCATCTGTCTCTGTCATATGCGGCTTGCATCCAGTTACTGATAACACGCTTCATATCGTCGGTCCATCTGGTTGGTGGGCGCCCTCTGCTCTCTAGTGCTTCTTGTCGTGGCCTCCACTTGACAGTATGTTTTGTCCATCGGTTGTCTGATAATCTGGCGACGTGTCCTACTCAATTTCACTTCTGTGGGATTCAGTCTCTCAGAGAGACACCCAACCTCTGGCGCTCCATAGCCCTCTGAGTTACGCGAATTTTGTTCACTACCTATTTTGTGAGTGTTAATGTTTTCGCTCCATAAGTGAGTACAGGTTTTCCTTTTTAGGCATAAGTCCCAGTTAAGCGCTGCCCAGGCTAATCCTATGCAACGTGGGAGCTCACATGTCTGGTTATCTCTGCCCAACAGAATTTCATGTCCCAAGTACTTACATATAAGACGCAGTCTGCTCAATATCCCTTCCATCAACAACAATATTACGATTTAGCACCAGATTATAGACGGAGAGGCAGCGCTGAAAAATCTCTTTGAATTTACTAAAGCTAAATTTTTCACAGTTGATTACTGTGATTGCGTAGAGAAACATACTGCAGTCGGTCAAGCGAAACGTAGAACAGGGGTTACTGAGAGGGTATCAAAGTTGCTTTCCTACGAAGGTAATTAAATCCATTTACTAAGGCTGAAAATCAGTACATACATTCTAAATTGAATATAAATAAAAGTTATTATAGTCGGTCAGCTGTATGACGG
Organism: Diabrotica virgifera virgifera; assembly: GCF_917563875.1. NCBI lineage: Eukaryota > Metazoa > Arthropoda > Insecta > Coleoptera > Chrysomelidae > Diabrotica > Diabrotica virgifera. The sequence goes on from NC_065447.1 coordinate 65,095,511, forward strand.
GACAGAGCCGGTCGGTCGGCCCCAATGAATGTACAGGGTTATTCACTATATTTTGACCCCCTTGTAAACTGCTTTATTTACAGAAATAGAAAAAAATGTAAAATACAAAAGTTATTCGATTTTTTAATTTATATATCGTACTAGTGACGTCATCCATCTGGGCGTGATGACGTAATCGACTATTTTTTTAAATGAGAATAGGGGTCGTGTGCTAGCTCATTTGAAAGGTTATTTAATTCTCTATACAGTACTATAAAGATTAAGATCATTATTTATACAGGGTGTCCAAAATTTTTTTTTGAATAATTAAACAATTAATTTAATTAAAAATTGTTTTTTGGACACCCTGTATAATTAATCATGTTAATGTTTATATGAATAGGGAATTGAATAACCTTTCAAATGAGCTAGCACTCGACCCCTATTCCCATTTAAAAAAATAGTCGATTACGTTATCACGCCCAAATGGATGACGTCACTAGTACGATATATATGTCAAAAAATCATTTAAAAATCGAATAACTTTTGTATTTTACATTTTTTTCTAATTCTGTAAATAAAGCAGTTTACAAGGGGGTCAAAATATAGTGAATAACCCTGTACATTCACTAGGGCCGACCGACCGGCTCTGTCCCGTCATACAACTGACCGACTATAATAACTTTTATTTATATTTAATTTAGAACGTGTGTACTGATTTTCAACCTTAGTAAATGGATTTAATTACCTTCGTAGGAAAGCAACTTTGATACCCTCTCAGTAACCCCTGTTCTACGTTTCGCTTGACCGACCGCAGTATGTTTCTCTACACAATCACATTAATTAACTGTGAAAAATCTAGCTTTAGTAAATTCAAAGAGATGTTTCAGCGCTGCCTCTTGGACTATTAGTTCATATTATTAATCTTTAGTCCGACCTCTTAAGCAAGAAACCCATTATGAACGGCCAGCACGGCACAGCCCGGCACGGCACAGCACAGGCCGGCCCGTCCAAAAACCCATTTGTAACGGCCAGCGCGGCACGGCACCGGAAAAATGATCATTTGCCATAAATGATAATGTATTTTTATTAATAAAATATATACAGAGAGGGGCTAAATTATCGAATAAATTCATTTTCTCTAAAATGGACGGCTTTGGAAGAAAATACCAAAACAGGTCGATTTTTACTTTTAAATTACAATTTTTTGGCATATACAGTGGAACCTCGATTATCCGTCACCTCTGTTAACCGTCAGGATCCATTAAGTTATATTGTATATACAAGTAAAAATTGAGTCATCAATTCATTTTGTTTGAGCATTGCGATAAGCCAAACGAAATTCATTGAAATGTACACGTGCAGTTATGCCATCACCGCATTTTTTTATGTAAATAATTTTTGTTCTTATTCAGGGCTCTGGATTAAATTTCAATTTAAATAGGTAATGATAAATGATACCATACAGTAAAACCTCGATAGAACGGACCTCTATTTAACGGACTTCGGATATAACGGACAAAAAATCAGATCAAATGTAAAAAAAATTGAATGCAAAAAAAAATCGAATTCTAGAAGGAAAGACAACAAGGACACGAACTCGGCACTGCTTTGTGCTAATGCCAATGGATCGTATGGATTGACTACTATAATAATTGTTGGTAAATCTCTTAAACCTAGTGTTGTCAAAGATATAATCATCAAAAGGCATCATCTGCCCGTTTCGTATTATAGCTCTAATAGGGCATGGTTCACCAGATATTTTTAAAAATTTCTTTTTAAAGGATTTGTACTTGCAGTGAGAAAATTTCAAGAGAAGAAACTGGTAACACTGCCTAAAGAGGTGAAATGTTTATTGCTTTTAGACAATGCTCCTGCTAATCCCCCTGAAAGTATTCTAAATTCCGAAGATCGCAACTTTAATTGTATGTTTTGCCAAAAAATACATCGCTTATTCAACCCATGAATCAGTGAATAATTTCTTCAACCAAATGAAGTATATTGTAGAAAGTTTTTAGATCAAGTAGAAAAGTAAAAAAGTAGTGAACAAAACTTATTCCTTTTTTAACTTACAGATTCGTATATACAGTACCCACATAATTAAAAAAAAAATTTGATTGATTTTAAACCTATTTTTATACAACGGACTTTCGGCTTTAACGGACATCCCGTTCCCCAATTAGTCCGTAATATAGAGGTTTGACTGTACTTTTAGAGCTCTATTTTTAGAATCGCAAGCCGAAAATAAAAATGTACATCACACAAATTATTAGTTAATATCTGTGTGTCACCATAACAGTATGATTTTTATTTTTTTAATGTTCTGTTAACCGTCTTCTCGATTATACGTCATACCCTTGGTCCGGTGCCCTGACGGATAATCGAGGTTCCACTGTATTTCATACTAGAAACGTCATTCATCTGAGCTTAATGATGTAATCGATGATTTTTTTAAATGGGAATAGGGGTTGTGTGGCATCTCATTTGAAAGGCTGTTCAATTCTCTATTCAGTAATATAAACAATAATATCATTATTTATACAGGGTGGCCAAAACAATAATTTTTAAATTACATTAATTGACGCAAAAAGAAGAATGTATGTAATTTATTTAACTCAAAATACATTGTACTGCTGTCAGTAAATAGAAAAAAATGTTTATTTCACAAATAAACATTTCGTTTCACTTAAATTAAATCACAAACAGCCTCCCACCTACCTCTTGACAGTTTGAACATTTAATTTAAGCGAAAAGCAATGTTTTTTTGCCAAATAAACATTTTTTCTATTTTCTGACATCATTAGAAAGTATTTTGAGTTAAATAAATTGCATACATTCTTCTTTTTTCGTCAATTAATTTAATTAAAAAAGTATTTTTTGGCCACAAATGAGATGCCACACGAACCATATTCCCATTTAAAATAATCATAGATTACGTCATCACGCTCAGATGGATAACGTCACTAGTATGAAATATATGCCAAAAAATTGTAATTTAAAAATAAAAATCGACGTGTTTCGGGATTTTTCTCCAAAGCCGTCCATTTTAAAGAAAATTAATTTATTCCATAATTTAGCCCATCTCTATATAGGAGAAAAATGTTATGTATTGTTTTAATTTTATTTTAGAAACGCATCATGTCATCTATGATATATTTTAAAAACTATCGTAAAATAAAAGTTTTTAAAATACATAAACTACACAATTTTAATGAATATGCATCATGTTAAAAAAACGAATTCATGGTTAAAAGATAATGCACGTACCTGTCCATTGATCAAAATGTTCGGATATTTGTACCTATGCATTGTCCTTTTTCTTGCTATCGTGATAACCTGGGTCCGATGCATCATACAAAAATGGGTATTCTCTGACACTCTCAATTAAAAGTTCGTCCATATTATTTCAAAAGAAACAACGCGCTTTCAATTAAAAAATCAACAAAATAATATTTTATAACAATTATGACACACTGGCGCCGACTGGCCGTTGAGGCCGTTCGACTCCAACGGATTTTATTCTACTCGGAGAATTTCGGCCGTTCCGTTTGCGTGCTGGCCTGTGCCGGGCCGGGCTGGCTGCTCATAATGGGTTACGTTGCATTTAAAACTATACAAATGAATTTGGACTGTCCTGTGCCGTGCCGGGCTGTGCCGTGCTGGCTGTTCATAATGGGTTTCTTGCTTAAGGAAGCGTGATATAATTTGCTCAACATTATTATTGCATCATCCATACAATCGGCTGTAAGGACGATGTCATTTGCGAATCTCAAATGACTGAGCTTCTCTCTCTTTTTGATGATATCATATTCGTTCAGATCGGCCTTCTTACAAGTGTGTTGTTCTAAATCGTTGTCTAAATCGTGTAAAGCGTTGTGAATAGCTTTGGTCAGATGGTGCCTCCTTGCTGTACTCATCGCTGTATACAGAATTTATTTCATTCTTGTTTAGATAGTCTTATGCTAGCCGTTGCATTTTGGTAGATATATTTGATTGTGTTAGTGTAGTGATGGTCTATTCGGCATTCTGACAATGAGTTTATAATTTTCTGCTGGCTTATGGCATTGAATGCTTTCTCGCAGACCACGAATACCACTGCCAATGGTTTGTTGTATTCTGCAGACTTCTCTATCAGAAATTAGTTATATGCTCGCGTTATTTTGGTGTCTATAGGAGCCGAACATGATATTTTTTTATCCAAAATCCCATTTCCAAACATGGTCGCCTAGAAAGAATATCTACTACGTCGAAGTTACACTGTTGGAATATCTCTATCTACCGAGTAATGTGTCCTTCCGGCATTTTAAAAATCATTGCGCATCACTGAAAAGCGCTAATGCAATAACTTTTTCTTCGCCTTCCTGTTCTTATGGTAACATGGCGCGAATACCATCCTGAGATGCATCACAATTCAACATAAATTTGCATCTTCTTGTGGATACGTTAGGATAGGTGCTATTGTAAGTCGTTTTTTAAATCTACGAAGGCATTTTGACAATCCGATGTTTAGTCAAATTCAATGTTGTTTTCGGTTAGTCGATAAAGAGGCATACAATGCGGCCAAAATATTTAATATATTTTCTTTAATACAGCGGTTTTCAATCTTTTTGAGTCAGGTACCACTAAGTATTTTTTTTATTATTTTTGGTACCACCTAACTGAAATACCTATCTATCTAGGTGATCTAATTAACTATAATAGTGGTGCTGATTTTGGTTGTTTTTGACTTGTGTGTACCATCTCAAACAATGATATGTACTACCAGTGGTACATGTACCATAGATTGAGAACCGTTGCTTTAATATGAATAGAGTCCAAGAAAGATTTTTCCTAGATAGTACGCCCCTTTTTAAAGTAGTGAAAATTTCTTATAATCTAGCTGTAAATTGGCAGTTCTTAATCTGTCAAATACCTCGCTTAAGCTTTTTAGATGCTCATCAAAGGTTTTGGTCATAATCAGTATATCATCAAGAAATACTAGACATGTTTTCCAGGTAAGTCCTCAAAACCATCTCCATCAGACGTTCAAATGTAGCTGGAACATTACAAAGACCAAAGTAGAACTTGGAACCTGTACCATGGCCTGTTGAAAAAGCTGTTTTGACTCAGCCACCGGGATGTAGGTCTACTTGCCAGTAGCCGCTTTTTACATCTGAGTCGAAAACCAAATAGCACCTGACAAAAGGGTTTAGTGTATAATCTATTTCGGGCAATGGATAACTGCCTTTTTGTGTAATTATAAATACAAAATCAAGCAAGCCCCCTACTCAAGTTCAATTTTAAATTTATCCTATAGGTATAACTATATTCAAAACTAGAATCTTCTGTAATCTACACAAAAGCGAGTAGATCCATCTTTGTTAGTTACTAAGGCTACTGCTGAACACCAAGGGCCCAAAGCTTCTCCGAGAGTGTCAGCATTTATCATGTCTTTTTATTATATTTTCAACTTCTTTTTGTCTAGCAAATGGTAATCTCCGTGGGGCTTGACGAATTAGTCTTGTACTTTCAGAATGCTATTTGTTATTCTTTTGTCAATTTAACACATTGCGTGCCACGCTTTAATCGGGATCATAGTCTCGGGGCCATTGATATCCACGACAAAAAAGTAAGTCATACGTGTATATCAAAAATGAGCGACGTGGCCCCTGGCAAAATATCTGTGTATCTCATATATGAGCGACGCGGCACGCAATGTGTTAAAAGGTTTTTAGACAAATTAGCAAGCATGTCAACTATATTAACACATTGCGTGCCACGTCGCTCATATATGAAAGACACAGATATTGTGCCAGGGGTAGTGTTGGAAAATTCTCGAGAATGAAAAATCAGAGAATATTCTCGGGAATATTCTCGAGAATATTCTCGATATGGAGAATTTTCTGAGAATGAACCCTATGACGCACTTAGGGATATTGTTGAAGATGAAATAGGGTATTAAAATTAATGAAATTATAAATATACAAAATTATGAGACTAAACAACAGTGTTCTTTATATACAGGGTGTCCCAAAAGTAGTGGAACGGTCGAAAATTTCGCGAACCAAAGATTGGATCGAAAAACTGAAAAATACGTGTTCAATCATTTTCAAAAATCTACCCAATGATACCAAACACCAACCCCCACTACACCCCCTGGAGGTGGGGTGGGGGGTAACTTTAAAATCTCAAATGGAAACCCCCAGTTTTTATTGCAGATTTTAATTTGTTACATAAAAGTAAGCAACTTTTATTCAAGACATTTTTTCGAACTGTGGATAGATGGCGCTATAATTGGGAAAAACGATTTATCCTGATACCATAGGTAAATTATAGAAACGGTCTAATATCTCACGAAATACACTTCCAAATGAGAAACTAAAAGACAGATTTTTAATCTTTTTCGAAAACCTATCGAATAACACCAAACATGACCCTCCAACCCACCCCCTGAATGAGGGGTGGGGGTAACTTTAAAATCTTAAATAGCAACCCCCACTTTTTATTACAGATTCGGATCGGTCATGAAAAATTAAGTAACATTTATTCAAAACATTTTTTAAAATTGTTAATAGATGGCGCCTTAATTGGAAAAATTCGATTTATTAGCGCCATCTATCAGAAATTTTAAAAAATGTTTCGAATAAATGTTGCCTAATTTTTTATGACGAATCCGAATCTGCAATAAAAAGTGGTGGTTGCTATTTAAGATTTTAAAGTTACCCCCACCCCACATCCAGGGGGTGGGTTGGAGGGTCATGTTTGGTGTTATTCGATAGGTTTTCAAAAAAGATTAAAAATCTGTTTTTTGGTTTCTCATTTGGAAGTGTATTTCGTGAGATATTAGACCGTTTCTATAATTTACCTATGGTATCAGGATAAATCGTTTTTCCCAATTATAGCGCCATCTATCCACAGTTCGAAAAAACGTCTTGAATAAAAGTTGCCTACTTTTACGTAACGAATCCAAATTTGCCAGAAAAACTGGGGGTTTCCATTTAAGATTTTAAAGTTACCCCCACCCCACCCCCAGGGGGTGTAGTGGGGATTGGTGTTTGGTGTCATTGGATAGATTTTTAAAAATGATTGAAAACTTATTTTTCAGTTTTTCGATCCGATGTGTAGTTCGCGAAGTATTCGACCGTTCCACTACTTTTGGGACACTCTATATAAACAAAATACAAAACAACAGAGAACACAAAATTTATTTGATAAAAAGATGAAAGTTTCCTCTTAAGGTGATACAGTAGCAATCAACAGGTAGCCAAAACGCGTTCCAAGATTGCGGCTGTAATTTTGAATATTTTTTTGAGATATTTCGCACACGTATTCGTAATATAATAAAGAATGGCGGTACAGAGCCCAATTTGAAAAATATATTATTATGTGGAAATTACTCTGTAATTAAATACATTATTAAAAAAACGAGCCTGTACCGCCATTAAGAAGAACAAAAAATACACTTTCTTCAAATAAACTTTTTTATCCGATGCTTAGATTTTGTGTCATTTTGGAACTACTAATGAAATAAAAAATTTTAGTAGTTCCAAAATGACACAAAATCTAGGCATCGGATAAAAAAGTTTATTTGAAGAAAGTGTATTTTTTTGTTCTTCTTAATGGCGGTACAGGCTCGTTTTTTTAATATTGTATTTAATTACAGAGTAATTTCCACATATTAATATATTTTTCACATTGGACTCTGTACCGCCATTCTTTATTATATTACGAATACGTGTGCCAAATATCTCGAAAAAATATTCAAAATTACAGCCGCAATCTTGGAACGCGTTTTCGCTACCTGTTGATCGCTACTGTTTCCTCTTAACAACAAATAATGCAAGTAATGGATGTGGTGACTTAATCAGAAAAACATGAGGCCTCAGGTTCAGAATATAGTTCTATAATTAGCTCATCCTGGTCATCTACATTCTGCATTTCAATGTACCTACTGATGAGAAGTTGTGGGATTTTAATTTTCACGAGTCGCCAGCTCAGTCATGGATTGGTCTACGTCTAAAGGAGCATTTAGACGGGCTAGTTTTTGAAGCAATATGTTGCCGAAAATATTTATTTGGTATGTTTCTGGCAACATTACAGCCATCAGCCATCTAATGGAAATATCGCCGTTTGGCTGAGCCATGTGGCCGAAATCTTACTGGTATTTGAACACTATTGCAGTGCCTGATGCATTGCCGATAAAGTCAAACTGCTGTGGAAAATTTTGCATATTGCTCTGTATTTCTTCTTTATTTCCTGTACTCTGTTGAAATTTAATTTGGTTTTGTCAAAACATACAAAGAAAAGATAATACGTGGTCAAATGAAATTAAAATAAGGTTTATTAATGCAGTACATCCAGAGTTGTGGAACTTGGCATACTTCTGGAACTAAGACACAAATGGAAGAGTAGTGCACCCTGAATAAATACATTAAACTACAACTTTTAGTATATATAAATAACAATTGCTAATGTTGTTGAGATTGGTATTGCGTTTCTCATGTTTGATCTTTCTTCTCCATTCTTGGCCTATCATAGTTATTAATAGTTTGAAATCATATTTTTGATATTCTTGTAAAATTCTTAAACAAACAATTGTCTAAGCATTATTTCCATAGTTAAATTACTCATTGTCTCGCGTTTACTTAGAAAAGCCGTATCCACATTTTCTATTTTTCATTTTTCTTTTTTACGTATCGTCTTAGCGCGATTAAGGACGCAGCATCTGTCAAGAGAATATTCTCTTGAGAATATTCTCTTCTTACATCACTAGCCAAGGGCCACGTCGCTCATTTTTGATATACACGTATGACTAAAGGCCTGGCGCAAATTGAACCTAAGCGAGACACAACCTGCGCCGGCGGGACGGGTGACCAGTGCATTTATTTTTCTAGCGTGCCGCATATTGAACACAACCCAACCCAACCGTTGGCTATCGACGTGGCGAATAGAGACGGGCAAAATCAGTGCGGACATGTAACGGTTACTTTTCATACCGGTTCTCAGTGGTACTGAGTACAAATACTGATTACAAAATACTGATGTATCTGATCCTTGTACTGAATTGAGTAGGCAACTTAAAATCGGCATTTCCGTACTTGTAACTAGTAACGTTTTAAAAATATCTTACACGTCCCTAGTAGTCGTAGCGGTATGACTTTCGAAAACATCGAATTTGATCATAAGGGGGTACATAAAAAGATATCTTACACTGAGTATTTTATTTCTGCACATAATACCTACATATTTAAAATAATCTCTCCCCTACTGCTCGGTCATAACTCATATTCCTCAATTTACTGCTCGGATCACAATAATTTACAATTACTGCAGGATCGCAATCATTTACAATTACTGCAGGATCGCAATCATTTAAAATTACTGCAGGTTATAATTCATAATCCCTCCGCTACTGATCGGTCATAAAAAATAACACTATCTGCATATTTCGTTTTTAATTTTTTAGCATAAACAAAAATGTAATATGTAATAAACCAAAATGTAATATGCCGACAAGTTGAATTTGAGGGTAATACGATATTTTTATCGATCACGCTTTTAAATAACATGAATCATTTTTTCACCTTATTTTTCTAATAATGTGTTTTTGTAAAGGCATAACTTTGATTATTAATTTCGTATCGCCACTTATTTAGTCTACCAAAAGTTATCAGAATTTAATGACACAGACAACGCAGTTTTCACTCGGGTGTTGACTATGCTAATATTTTTATTTATCTAAATTGTACTTAGGTACTATCCGTATTCATTTCAGATATGTCCATCTCGCAAACAAAAACAAGTAAAAATAAACATCTAGCGGTGAGTCACGCGTCCCACGGTACAAGAAAACTATACGCCGATGACAAACGTTCCCTAGCGAGACCTGCGAACGAATGCACTGATAGTAGGATGCGCATAACTGTCTACGCAGTTCGCCGGTGCAGGTTGTGTCTCGCTTAGCATCAATTTGCGCCGGGCCTAACTTTCATGGCCGTGGATATCAATGGCGTCTGAGAGTAGTAACCCGATTCAAGCGTGGCACGCAATGTGTTAACACAGCACCTGGCTATCAAAATTCGTCACTAAGGAGTTCATCGCTTTCCACGGAAACTAATTTTGCGTACTATCAGTTATGGGATTGGTAGTTCTTTATTTTTCATATTATGGATTTAGAAAACAAAATTAACTTTTTATTCTTTATTTCAGACCGAAAAAGTAAATGGAAACTGGCAGGACCGCGACTGCGTGGAACAAATCGAAAGATCCACCCAATACACTAGTTACGAACTGCACAATTTACATTCCGATACGATTTATAAAGTTGAGGTGCGCGCGCATAATTCTATTGGTGAGAGTTTACCCGCACAAGTTAAATTCAGAACGGCCAGAGGTGAGAATCAGCAGTATTACGCTTATAACACTTTTGTTAGTAGTGGTTCATATATTCACAATTTTGAGTCGACAGTGTTATGCTTCTGTTTGATTTTGTTTTCTGTTTTAAAATGTAGGTAGTTGAGTGTATGTATCGTAATGTCTCAGTTAATTATTAAGTAGTCTATTTTTGCCAAATGATTCAACGAAAGTGAAATTGTAGAGTATTTGATATAGAATGGCTTATACGGCCCTACGAAGCTACTTGATTAGATATGAATTATAACTATTTCGTTTATATGTGTCAAAGACAATATATAGTTGATACGGAACTTTTTTTGGTAAGTTTTATAGAATTTTTTAGTATATAGATTATAGATCTATGCAGCTCATTATTAATGCGCAAAAATAAATTAAATGCGTCGCGTCGTTTATACAGGGTGTTTCATTAGGAAACGGAAATACTTGAATGGTGAATAGAGGCACTGAGGCGGTTCTAGATATACTACATTTATTGCCTCACCGTTGTTTATAACCGGGTTATAGGGCGTTTTATCGATTTTGTCCATTTCTTTCTGGACCCATAACTTTAGAACCACCCTGTAGATTTTTTTGATATTTGGTACACATATGTCTCACTTGGAACCCAAACCATCCAACTACTAACCACAAAAAAATCCAGGTCCGGACTAAAAAAAAAATAGTAAATTCATTGTGACCTTGAAACAACACCCTGCCTATTAAAATTTTCAAAATTCGTTTGCATATTTGAAAAGAATAGAATAAATCAAGTTTGACTGTTTGCTTCAATTTTTTGGCCAGACAATTTAATGACTTTAATTTTGAAATTTTAATAAAATTTTTAAGAACTCGGATTAAAAAGCAGGCATTATTAACTTTTACTAATAAATTAGTAAAATTAATGAACAAATACTTATTTTAACAATGATCCATAAATATTTACCGCATTGGAACGAGCCATTTAGTAATTACACGAAAAATCCAGGTCCGAAAACAAAAAAACATATTATTGTGACCTTGAAAGACACCCTGTATATTGAAATTTTTAAAATCTGTTTGCACATTTGAAAAGAGCACAGAAAACTGAGTTTACTGTTTTGCTTTTATTTTTTTTGCGCAGAAAATTTAATGACTTTTTTGAAATTTTTGAATTTTTAATTTTGAAATTAAATACATTGAAATTTTTTAGAACTAGAGATTAAAAAGCAGGTATTATTAACTTTTAATAATAAATTATCAAAGTAAATGACTAAATACTCATTTTAAAAATGGGCAATACTTATTTACTACATTGGAACGACCCACTACTGATCACAACAAAAATCCAGGTCCGGATTAACAAAAAAAATATAAAGTAATTGTGACCTTGAAACAACACCCTGTATATTGAAATTTTCAAAATCCGTATACACATTTGATAAGAGCACAAAAACTAAGTTTAATGTTTCTCTTCCATTTTTGCGCATGCAATTTAATGACTTTAATTTTGAAATCATCTCGAAATTTTTTAATAACTCTGAGAACTGTTATCAAAAATTTCGATATATTTCAAAAGTAATATCATTAAATTGTCTGCGCAAAAAATTGAAGCGAGCCATTACACTTAGTTTTTCCGCTCTTTTCAAATGTTCAAACTTATTTTGAAAATTTCAATATACAGGGTGTTATTTCAAGGTCACAATTACTTTATGTTTTTTTGTTAATCCGGACCTGGATTTTTCTTGTGATAAGTAAGTGGGTCGTTCCAATGTAATAAATCATTATAGATTATTTTTAAAATGAGTATTTATTCACTAAATTTGATAATTTACTATTAAAAGTGCTTTAAAAATCTGCTCTTTAATTTCAGAGTTCTTAAAAATTTCAATATATTTAATTTCAAAATTAATGTCATTAACATTTCTGCGCAAAGAATTAAAGCGAACCTATAAACTAAGTTTTTGTGCTCATCTTAAATGTGCAAACGGATTTTGAAAATTTCAATATACAGTTTGTTGTTTCAAGTTCAAAATTACTTTATGTTTTTTTGTTAATCTGGACCTGGATTTTTCTTGTGATTATTAAATGGGTCGCTCCAATGTAGTAAATAATTATGGATAAATGTTAAAATAAGTATTTGTTCATTAATTTTAATAATTTATGAGTAAAAGTTAATAATACCTGCTTTTTAATCTCAGGGTTCTTAAAAATGATATTAGGATTTCAAAATTAAAGTCATTAAATTGTCTGGCCAAAAAATTGAAGCGAACTTTGATTTTTTCTGCTCTTTTCAAATAAGCAAACCAATTTTGAAAATTTTAATATACGGGGTATTGTTTCAAGGTCACAATGAATTTATAATTCTTTTTAGTCCGGAGCTGGATTTTTTCTTGTGATTAGCAGTTGGATGGTTCTAAATTTGTGGATCCAGAAAGAAATAGGCAAAATCGATAAAACACCCTGTAACTCGGTTATAAACAACGGTGAGGCAATAAGTGTACTATATCTAGAACCGCCTCAGTGACCTCTTCACCATTCAAGTATTTCCGTTTCCCAATGAAACACCCTGTATATGGTTAGTATGTACGACATCAGCTACCTTAAAGTTTTCGCAAAAGAAAGGAGCCCTCTTTGGAGCGAATTTTTTTTATTGTTTTACGATTTTGGGGTTCTCAATTCAATCCACCTATAAATGCACTATATAAATGCGCGGATATAAAGCACTAAAATCGCCTAAACCTCTAACATTTTTTAAAGTAAGACGGATCGTTATGAAACCTTTTGCATTCGATTCGGGAGAGCTTCAAGGCTTCAGGAAATGTCATGAGTATTTCAAAGTGCTCAAAAAATAAAAATTCACAACTTGGAAACTAATCATGGAAATGAGTTCAACTTTTATAATCGGGAGGTTTTTGAGGTCACTGAACGCGAATATAGGGTTGGCGAAACTGTTAACTGTAAGATGTACCTGGTTCCCGGTATTCCGTCATTCACGTCGTCTCCTAAGAGTTTTATGGAAATTAATTATGAAAATCATTGAAACTTGTTATCCCGAGGTTTTTGAGGTAGCTCAACACGAATATTGCTGCGGCGATGCTGTACGAAATACCTGGTGTCCGGAATGTACGTCATCTCCTGGAGTTTTATAAAAATGTTTGAAATTTATTCAGGGTTTTTGAGGTCGCTGGGTACGAATATTGCATCGAAGATGCTGTACGAGGTACCTGGTGAATCTGGGTTTTTGAGGTCGCTGAACACGAATATTGCATCAAATATGTTATACAAGGTACTTGCTGCAGGGTATCTACGTCACCTCCTGGAATTTTTCGAAAATTACCCGTTGCATCGTACAGCATCGTCGAAGCAATATTCGTTTTCAGTCACCTCAAAACTCTAGGGATAACAAGTTTCAACCATTTTCATAAATAATTTTCAAAAAACTCCAGGGGTGACATAGATACCAGGCATCAAGTACCTCGTACAGCATCTTCGATGCAAGTGACCTCAAAAACCTTTGCAGTGACCTCAAAAATTCTTAGTTATAAAATTTCAACTATTTTCATAACGAATTTCCATGAAACTCCAGGGGACGACGTAGATACCGGACACCAGGTACCTCTTACAGCTTCGCCGATCCGATATTCGTGTTTAGCGACCTCAAAAACCTCGAGATAACAAGCTTCAATGATTTTAATAACGATAGTTCATAAAACTCCAGGAGGTGACATAGATACCAGGTACCTGGTACAGCACCTTCGATGCAATAATTGTGTTTAGCGACCTTAAAATCCCCGATATAATAAATTTCAACTATTTTCATAACAAATTTCCATAAAACTCAAGGAGACGACGTAGATACCGGGCACCAGCTTCACCGATACGATATTCCTGTTCAGCGACCTCAAAAACCCCCGAGTATGAAAATTTAACTTATTTACATGACTATTTTCCGAGTTGTGAATTTTTATTTTTTAAAGACTTTGATATGTACCGGGTGTCCCAATAAGAATGGCTCTCGGCCATATCTCAGGAACCGTTTATAGTACAGCTTTGAGAAAATAATATTTATAACAAAACTTGCCTCGGGAAAAGCCTGGAAATTATTTTGATAATTGTAGGTCCACCGCTAGAGGGCGAAATTAAAAATTAAAAAATCAAAATTTTACAAAATTTACCTAATGAAAGGGCACTGGAAATCCAATCATCGTATTCTTCATAAAATTCGGCGCATATTTGATTTTACAAGTTTAAGTCTACCTTTGCAAATAAGAGGTGGGGGTGAGTGGGAACCTTCTTATGAAAAAATGGCTGTAAGTCCGGTTCTGCTAAATCGAATTTTGCATACTTGGTCTTGTTGAAAACAGCTCTTTTTCGTTAATGTCAGTGTCTTATTTTCGAAATAGCCTAATAAGTAATATGCAAGCTAGGAGGCGTTATTTAATTATTTTCAGAAATCTGGTTTTCTTTGGAAAATATTAAATACAAGTACAGTCGGAAAAATGAAAGAATACCCATGAACGATCACATCAATCACTTAATTTGTATTTGCTGTCTTTTTCTATAACAAACGTTTGTTATTTATAGAAAAAAAAAAGCAAATGCAAAATAAGTGATTGATGTGATCGTTCATGGGTATTCTTTCATTTTTCCGACTGTATGCATTTTTATTCATGTATTACAAAATTATACCAAATTAGCAACATAATACCGAAAACCGCATGTCGATACCTTTTTTCTATCTCGAGATATCTTAAGAAATGTGTAAATTTTAAACATAACTGTTACTGTCACCGGTAAACGAGGTTAAGGAAAAGTAGTGTGCTATGGAAAAAACAAATAAACATTTTCCAGATGTAAACGTATATAATTAATTAAAACAACAATAAGACAAACAACACTATAAAATATAACAAAGAAATAAAAGCAACTACTTACTTAGTCTTAGTGACTGCCTAAATATTCAGATTGTTGCCCACCATTTTCGATGCAAGTATTTACTCTTTCAAGAGTAGATTGAATAGCAACATATTTAACTGTTTTAGACTTTTATTTTGGGGACGGATTAAAGACCTTGTATTTGACGCTAGGCCCACTACTCGAGAAAACATGATCTAGAATCTATAGAATACGAAACGCCATTTAAAGCATTGCGAAAGCAGAAATTGAGACTGCTGTTCAATCTACTCTTGAAAGAGTAAATGCTTGCATCAAAAATGATGGGCAACAATTTGAATATTTAGGTCGTCACTAAGTAAGTAGTTGCTTTTATTTCTTTGTTATATTTTATAGTGTTGTTTGTCTTATTGTTGTTTTAATTAATTATATACGTTTACATCTGTAAAATGTTTCTTTGTTTTCTCCATAGCACACTACTTTTCCTTAACTTGGTTTACCGGTGACATTAACAGTTGTTTAAAATTTACACGTTTCTTAAGATATCTCGAGATAGAAAAAAGGTATCGACATGCGGTTTTTGGTATTATGTTGCTAATATGGTTTAATTTTGTAATACAGGATTAAAATGCTTGCTTGTATTTAATATTCTCCAAAGAAAACCAGATTTACGAAAATAATTAAATAACGCCTCCTAGCTTGCATATTACTTATTAGGGTATTTCGAAAATAAGACACATTGACGAAAAAGAGCTGTTTTCAACAAGACCAAGTATGCAAAATTCGATTTAGCAGAACCGGACTTACAGCCATTTTTCATAAGAAGGTTCCCACTCACCCCCATCTCTTATTTGCAAAGGCAGACTTAAATCTGTGAAATTAAATATGCGCAGAATTTTATGAAGAATACGATGATTATTTCCAGTGCCCTTTCATTAGGAAAATTTTGTAAAATTTTGATTTTTTAATTTTTGATATTCAATTACGCCCTCTAGCGGTGGACCCACAATTATGAAAATAATTTCCAGGCTTTTCCCGAGGCAACTTTTGGTATAAATATTTTTTTCTCAAAATAAACGGTTCCTGAGATATGGCCGAGAGCCATTCTTATTGGGACACCCGGTACTTTGGAAAATGCATTTCCCGTCTGCAACAATGCAATTTTCATTTGTCCCTCATGCCAATAGGTCAACTTTTCCTGAAGCTCTCCCGAATCGAATGCAAAAGGTTTCATAACGATCCGTCTTGCTTTAAAAAAGTTATTTTTATTTCCTCGCCTAACTTCCCAAATTAAAACTTAGATTAGCTAGTTTGACGTGCTGTGTTAGAAATAATATTTCCTTAATTGATTTTTATTTTTAAACGAGGTTTGACAACCGAATTGGAAAATACCATTCAGCTTTACATGTTTGATCATAAGGTATAACCACCCAAAACAACTCATTATTTTGATGATGATTAAATACATTTTTGTTATGTTGCATACATTTTTTTTTTATTTCTCAGTTCATATTTTTTCGAACTACAGTTCTTCTTGTGGTGCTGTCACTGGCAAATCTGTCTCTGTCTAATGCTGCTCTAAACAAAGAAGTTGAATCTAGGCCGGTCCAGTCTCTGATATTTCTAAGCCATGAAATCTGGCGCCTACCGGGACCCCGTTTACCTTCAATCTCACCCTGGATGATAAGTTGCGCGAGGCGGTACTTTTCGTTGTAGTAGTGATTTTAAACAATCCTTTCTCTTCTTCCTTTATTAAAAGAATATTATATCGTCGGTCTAATAAGCAAACTGCGTAAGTCCATTTTTTGCGAAAATTGTTTTTTGGTGTCATCTAGTAGTAGACGGTAAAAGCTACTGGCTGACAATTCCCACAAG
The DNA here is from genome assembly GCF_917563875.1 of Diabrotica virgifera virgifera. Taxonomy (NCBI): domain Eukaryota; kingdom Metazoa; phylum Arthropoda; class Insecta; order Coleoptera; family Chrysomelidae; genus Diabrotica; species Diabrotica virgifera. The sequence goes on from NC_065447.1 coordinate 65,112,611, forward strand.
CGCTATTATTATTTTATTTCGCGCCAATTTCGCTAAACGAATTTTGCGGAAGTCCACTCGTTCTTTCACATTCATATGAATATTGCCTATGTCCATTGTTTGATCAGGTGCTCGCTTGTAAGTTACAATGTTTCTTAAGTCGTTTTGATTGAAAACGTTAGAAAATGTAAGTAAATAAATTGGATATTTGGATATTGGATTGTAAATATACAGTCGGAAAAATGAAAGAATACCCATGAACGATCACATCAATCACTTATTTTGTATTTGCTGTCTTTTTCTATAAATAACAAACGTTTGTTATAGAAAAAGGCAGCAAATACAAAATAAGTGATTGATGTGATCGTTTATGGATATTCTTTCATTTTTCCGACTGTATTTTGATTATTATGATTAATATGGATATAAACTTACGTGCATAGAAATCGGCCTACTTAAAAATTTGGTCAATTTTGATGTCTCATATTTCCTAAACCTGTTGGCCGATTTAACTTATTTTTTGAACATGTTATAGCCTGATTCTTTAATAATACCACTGTAATAATATTGTTGCTAAACAGGTAAATTTTCATTGTATACCGGGTGTACCAATCAAACTATGTTTTTTTTCAAAGATCGCATCACGCTGTGGAATATTCTAGCGTTTATAAAATACTGAAATTAAAACCCAACTAAAGCCTCAGGCTTTCTTAACATTCTGTTTTTTGATTTATTCGTTTATGTTGGATAATACAAAAGTTAGGTACTTTAACAACTAGACATGTTCTTCATCAATACACGGTGTTTCTAAATAAGTGCGACAAACTTTAAGGGATAATTGTGCATGAAAAAATAATCACAGTTGGCTTTATAAACGTATGTCCGCAAATGTTTCGTTTCCGAGATACGGGATGTTGAATTTTTTCTTACAAACTGACGATTTATTTTATTGCTTTAAAGCCGGTTGAGATATGCCAATGAAATTTGGTGGGTTTTAAGACGTAGTTATGCCACATGTTTTGACATACAATTAAGGATTTAATATTCACCATTAGCGCGCATACCTGTAATATGACCGATCATATTACCCTATGCACGGTAATGGTGAATATAAAATTCTTAATTTTATGTCAAAAAATCCGCAATATCTATCTTTTAAAACCTACCAAATTTCATTTGCATATCTCAACTGGTTTTAAAGCAATAAATAAATCGTCAGTTTGTAAGAAACAATTCAACATCCCGTATCTCGGAATGAAACATTTGCGGACATACGTTTATCAATCCAACTGTCATTATTTTTTCATGCAGAATTACCCCTTACAGTTTGTCGCACCTATTGAAAAACACCGTGTATTGATGAAGAACATGTCTAGTTGTTAAATTACCTAACTTTTTTATTATCCAACATAAACGAATGAACAAAAAACAGAATGTTAAGAAAACCTGAGGCTATGTAGGGTTTTAATTTCAGTATTTTATAAATGCTGGAATATTCGACAGGGTGATGCGAACTTTAAGAAAAAAACACAGTTTGATTGGTACACCCTGTATACAATGAAAATTTAGCTGTTTAGCAACAATCCTATTACGGTGGTATTGCTAAAGAATCAGGTTATAACATGTTGAAAAAACCACTTAAATCAGCCAACAGGTTTAGGAAATATGAGATATCAAAAATGACCAAATTTTTAAGTGGGCCGATTTCTGTGCACTTTAGTTTAGTATAATAAGTAGAAAGTTTGTGTAAATATATTGTTTAATTAATTTTGGTCAATTATGTATTGCATGGAGTTAGGCACTTTTCTCTTTTATTACTTCTGTTGTCTTTTGGAGATAGGCAAGTTCCAAAGTTTTTTGTCTCTCTCCTGTAAAATTTTCAATTTGTGACTTAGGCAATTTGCTTATTAGACCGACGATGTATCTTATTTTGGACTTCTGTTGCTTGTAGTGCCTATCCGCTTCGGATGTTGGCGACCATCATTTCAGTCCGTACTTTACACATTGCTGCTCTGAAAAGATTTGTAGTGGTTGTGTTGAACCACGTACGTAGATTTTTCAGTCAGGAAATCCTTCGCCTTCCTGGTCCACGTTTTCCTTCTACTTTTCCCTGTAAGATTAGTTCCTGTTGATTTCTCGCTGTTCCTCATGATGTGTCCGAAGTATTCGATTTTTTTCTATAACTGACATGAAATGTCAAAATGTTCCAACTCTTCTCAGTTGCCGAAACGTCACCTTATATCCCATGAGGTAAAATCTATTTCTATCCCGCTCGCAGACGTCAAATATTTATATATCAATATCATGGTTGATCACTCCTATTTTTTATTAATTGAATTTTTGAATTACAATTAGTGAATGTACAGTTAACAAATTTATATCAGTTTGTTTTGTGCTTTTCGGACATGAAAAATTATCCTGTTTAATTTCTATCAATATAGAAGCATTGGTTTCAGACACAACTTTTGAGATGGTCAGCGAGCTTGGGTGTGGAGAAGCAACTTTCTTGGCAATTTTATATCTCTGCGCTATCGATTCGTCAAGGTAGCTTTCAGCATTGCCGGTGATTTTCAGCACCATGCTTTTTAATGTTAACAAATAACAATCCACCGTATTCCACAAGAATTGTTGCAATTTCTGGTGTTTTTGGTGAGTTATAGAAAAATTATTGTATTGTACCTACTCGTGGCAAAATGCAGATTTTAGGTCTATCATGATTACATCCTTCCACTACGCGTCTGGAAGTAACCTTCAAGTATCGCTCTAAAATCTGCTATTTTGACCCCTTAAATAATAAATAACAATTTTTTTTCTTTTTTTGGTACTTACACTCTTCAATATAACTCTTCAATTCTACAAATTTTTCAAAATTGCCTTTTCTAACTATTTTTGTGTTATCAACTTAACTTTTTAAGTGTTAGAGCAGAATGGTAAATGCAAAATTCTAAGAATTCACTGATGGCATGTTTCAACAGCTTCGTTTAGAAAAGAGTCTCCAGTAAAAACTCAAGGTAGTTTGTATAGTATTTACTAATTCGTTTTAGAGATCTTAAAAAGTATTTTAAGAAAGTTGTTATATTGATGTACTAGCTAAGTATTTATAGAATGAGTAGTTGATATTTGCCAAATTGTTATAATTGTGATCTAAATATTTAGAATACCTTCGTTCTTATCTCATCGATATTATCGTTTTTATTTACTCTCAATGTAGTTGTACTTCTCTTAAAACTCAATTCTTATCTATTTTTTTCGTGGCTTAAAAATGACTAAACCTTTTTCGTTTCCCATTTTTTGTTTTTTTTTATCTGAATGCCATTCTTTAATACTTTTTCAAATGCCCTTTCAAGGTACGCAATGGTAGCAAAATGTTATTTATATTATTTTGTTAAATATTACACCCCTTTCTGTAACGTCTCACCTTTATTAGTTTATGATGTGCTTTTATAGTACATCCAGCTATGGTATAATATATTATAACTATTTATCTCTTACCTTTTTTTGGTTAAAATCCGATACAGGAAGGGAAAATGCGTTTTATATAAACTTAAAGATTTAGGAATGTTTGGTAATCGGCTATTTCAAAGTCTGACTATTTTGATATTTGTTTCAAAGTATTTGAGTATGATGAAGACTACGTGGCCAATTGTATTGTTATTGTAATATTTTGTAAATTTTAGGACAGTGTTTAACACTCCAATAGAGACATAAAACGTAATTTTAAGGAAAAAATATATTTTTTACATAATATATTTTGCAATCATTTATAATGTATACAAATCGTGCCAAATTAATTAATATTATGATAATGGAATGTAACAAAGATTATGTACCAATATGAGCCAATAGCCATTTTGTTGTTGGAGAACAACTGAATTTTAATATTTTTGATAGTCTGATTTAAAAAATGTCTTTTGTAGCAGCTCTATTTTTTAAGATACTTTTGGAAACAAGCTAATGTTAGCCTTTTATAGAACAAAAAAAATTTATTTTCATAACCACGTTATTAGTCGCAAAAAAATGTGCACATGTAAAATATATATACACATACTATAAAAAAACACGGAGAAAGCATATAAAACACAAAAAATAAAACAGTTGTTACTCATCACCAGAGAATTTATTTTATACGACTTTCTTCTTCTTCCATTATATAAGTAATTTTGCTTGTTCATTTGTGGATTGTTGCCTCTATGGAAGATTGCCACTCCATATCTTGACCGGTTCGCCGATACTTCTACCATTTGCTTTCTTATGAAAAATAAAAACAGCAATTATTTGATTTCTGACATATATAGTACATTGTTTTCGGGTTTTATAGACAGTGATCTGACATTATTTGTTCCTGTTGTTTCGTGTACAACTGCGACATATCAAAGGGAATACGGCTGCTTAATTTAAGAATAGGGAGTTTTGCCGAAGGCTAACTACACGAATTCCAGAATTATATTTACATATGCATGCATAGCAGAGGATCCTCCTACTTAGATTGTCGAAGCCCTCTGCAGAACCAAGGAAAGACAGATTATCGAGCAATTTCTAGACACCGTCTTTCCATAGGATGACATTGCAGTCATCCTATCGGCTGAACAGGTTCCCAAGCTCGGGGAACGAGGTGGGAGACACGGAACGTCTCTTATTTCTGGTACTTCTTGCTATTGTCTTAAAGGCAGTTAGTCTTAACAGATACTATCTTTCTTACATTAAAAATAAAACTCGAATCGCTGGTAAGAGGGCACCGCTAGTATAGGTCAGCGAAACGTTCAGATACATGGGTCGTCCAAATAAGATACGATCGAAACCGGGAAGACTTTAATTGATAATTATTGTTATTGAATTTTAAAATTGTTCACTATTCATTAGTAGTTAAAAAAGAATAGACTGTAATAAACCTCAGATCATAAATATATACCTTCATTGGCTGCTACAATACTGTAATCTGTTACAAACCTATATAGAGCAAAAAGATCATTAGCTAATCTAAAAGAAGAATGTGTTTGCTTTTTAAACACATTAAATCTAAATATAATTTTTCCTTAACATTTACAAAAAGTAGAAAATTAAAATTTGTTATTAAATCATAGAATTTCCATATAAGGAATACGTGGTTACTTTTACTAACATACCAATTGATATTGCTTTTTTGTAAACTAAAACAAAAATGTTAAATTTTTATTATTTCATTTTAATGCTGTTGCATGCTTTGCACGTTAAAAAAAGTGTTATTTTTAATGATATTAAGTATATAGTATTAATTCTTGTTTTGAAGTATTTAAGTTTGACGTAATTTTTTATGTGCTTTATATACTGTTCGAAAGCTTTTTATATATTTACAAAACTGTCAAATTTTTTTTTTTAGAAAAATAAAAGTTACAAAAAATGGCTTATTGTGTTTGAGTGGTTTTGCGCTTTGTGTTGTAAAAGTGAACTATTTTTAAATAATAAATGCAGTATGTAGTCACTATTAAAAGTGAAACTAGCTTTCTTTCTTTTTCTTACTAATTCTGAATATTAATTTATTATACACTTGCATAACAGATTCCTAACTGTAAATAAAGGAAATGAAGAAAAATCAAACAGAAAAGAACCAGAGTGTCAGCATGCAGGGTTGCAAATTCAAGAAATGAATGCGGCAAATATTAAGTTTTTTTCACTAGGTGCAGATACCGGAGATAAACATTTCCGAGAGCTCGGTTCCCGAATTAAACAAAAATCCCTTCAAAGTGACGTCGACCAGCATTACCCTGATTCGGACATCCCTGCGTTCTGTAACTCTATTGTGGCCGGGACCAGCTAAACCCCATCCCTCTCATACTAGGGCATCGGTATGGAACCGTTTGTTAGGACATTAATTCGTCCCGATGTCCTTCTTTTGACCGATTCTCAGTCGCTCACACATGGCACCTATGTACGCATTTGATTCCGCTTGGCGGCGCTAGTGTAGTTGGAGGTCAACGTTTTGACAATTCGTGAAGTTTGTATATGGTGTTTTTGATTACGATTTAACAAATAATAAATTATGGCCGAACAATACGGATCTTGGGCTGTTTGTGCGTTGAAAAACGAATTGAGGAGAAGGAATGCGAGAGTTACTGGAAAAAAAGTAGCCCTTATCGAATTATATCTATATTAATCATCGTCTCAATGTTTTATTTCTATAGCTCAGAGGGTATAGATCTGAGGGTATTTATTTGGCATTGACTCACTCCCCCACGAGTCTAGTGTGTATATATCTGCCTTACTTTTTTATCAATTTAAAATTCCCAAATAAGTGCGCTCTGCATTAATTTTTGTGTTTATCTCATTTAAAAATGTGATATTTTCAAAATATGGCCGCCATGACAGTTGCGCATTTGGGGTAAATTTGGTTTAAGCATAAGTTGAGCGCAGTTGATTCTGCAATGTTGCCTTATTTAAAAAAAATATAATTCCTTATAGAAATATAGAATGTGTTAATTTAATTAAGTATAATTATTTGGGTGTTTGTCTAGGTGAAAGGCGACCTTAAATTTAAGGTGAAATTAGAAAAAAATAGGGTTAGGTTTGATCAGGTTATGTTTAGTCATTAAAGAATATTTGAATGGTACTAGGTCATTTTAATTTTCAGTTATTAACTTGTTTATATTATTTTTGATTTGGTTAGGTTTTCTCAGGTTATGTTTTAGTCATTTTAAAGCATATTTTAAAGGTAATATGTCTCTTAAATTTTCAGTTATTAACTTGTTTATATTATTTTCGATGACGCTAGGCTAGTTTTGTCAGGTTATGTTTTATTCACTAAAAAATATTGAGAACTTGAGAATTATTTCGAATTATTATTTCACATTTTCTATATTATTATTTCTTATTTCAAATATAATTTTTTATATATTTTCACTTCATAAAAAGCGATTGTAGATGTGGCAACAGATGTCTATAAAATTGCATATCTTAATCCGTGCGTTTATAATAAATTTTCATCTGAATTTTATAGTGAAGTATTCTATTTTTTACAGTCTAATCTAGGGGCAATACGTAATCTGTTTCAACAAATTTTTTATTGCAGATACGTGCATTTATTGTAAGCACATATTTATCCCTTCTTATTGCTACAATCCACTTTTTTCTCATCAGAATATTTTTGGAAAACCTGTGTCCTGATGTTCTGGATAAGCACAAACGCACAGCACAACATTGTGGCATTTTATTTTCTCAAATTTTATTCACACAGCGAAACAAATTATGCAATATTTACTTTGAAATATATTGATTTGAATGTTGACGTGTTTTGACGTGACCTCCAACTACACGAGCGCCACCTACATTGAGCTTTCCAGATTAGCTGCCATACTCATCAATTTCCGTCTCTTGTACCTTGTACTCATCCGCACGTCCTCCTGTGCCTAACAAGGTTTTCTCCACTTTATTTACACAGTTTATAGATCAACATTTGGTAGAACATTTGCGTAAAATATTTTTTAATTTTGAAAAACTATATTTGAAACTATTTGGGATTTATACAGAGTAAAAATAAAAAACTCGATTTCGAAAGAGTAGGTTCAATACTATTGGCTTCAGTAAGAATACATGCACCTTGTGTGCAAGTAGGAAAAAAGACCCAATCAAATAACTTGTTTTTTTTTAAACATGTGTCTTGGTTTTACTTCTACACTGCGCGTCAGAGAAAAAGAGGCCACCCAAAAAATGGGCGATTTTTGATGTCTCGAATTTCCTAAACCTGTTGTCCGATTTAAGTGATTTTTTAATATGTTATAGCCTGACTCAAACAATATCGCTGTAATAATATTGTTGCTAGACAGGTAAATTGTCATTGTACACCGGGTGTACCAATCAAACTGTTTTTTTTTTCTCAAAGTTCACCACACCTTGTGAAACATTCTAGCATTTATAAAATACTGAAATTAAAACCCAACTATAGCCTCAGGTTTTCTTAACATTCTGTTTTTTATTCATTCTCTTATGTTGGATAATAAAAAAGTTAGGTACTTTAACAACTAGCCATGTTCTTCATCAATACAGTGCGTTTCTAAATAAGTGCGACAAACTTTAAGGGGTAATTTTGCATGAAAAAATAATGACCGTTTGTCTTATAAACATATGTCCGCAAATGCTTTGTTTCCGAGATAGGGGATGTTGAATTTTTTCTTACAAACTGAAGATTTATTTATTGCTCTAAAACCGGTTGAGATATGCAAATGAAATTTGGTAGGTTTGGTAGGCAAATTAAAAAGGTAGTTATTGCGCATTTTTTGACATACAATTAAGAATTTTATATTCTCCATTGGCGTGCATACGGATAATATGACCCGTATGCTCGCCAATCGAGAATATAAAATTCTTAATTGCATGTCAAAAAATGCCCAATAACTACCTCTTAGATCCTACCAAATTTCATTTGCATATCTCAACCGGTTTTAGAGCAATAAATAAATCGTCAGTTTGTAAGAAAAAATTCAACATCCCGTATCTCGGAAACGAAGCATTTGCGGACATATGTTTATAAAGCAAACGTTCATTAGTTTTTCATGCAGAATTACCCCTTAAAGTTTGTCGCACTTATTTAGAAACACCTCTGAAGAACATGGCTAGTTGTTTAAGTACCTAACTTTTTTATTATCCAACATAAGTGAATGAATAAAAAAACAGAATGTCAAGAAAACCTGAGACTATAGTTGGGTTTTAATTTCAGTATTTTATAAATGCTAGAATATTCCACAGGGTGTGGTGAACTTTGGGAAAAAACACAGTTTGATTGGTACATCCGGTATACAATGACAGTTTACCTGTCTAGCAACAATATTATTACATAAAAAATCACTTAAATCGGACAACAGGTTTAGGAAATTGGCGATATCATAAATGACCCATTTTTTGGGTGGCGTCTTTTCTTTGACGCGCAGTGTACACATTATTCTGTCCAAATATCAACCCAAATATATATATTTTTTCGAAATTAAAGTACTATTTTCTATTTTTTGATAGTAAGTAGTGATGATGACGGTAATCCCAATATTCAAACACAATATTGACTGACTGGTTCAGAGCTGTAAAATACTTCTCGTGACGTTTGATGTACGGGCTATGAGTAGACATCACTTACTCTTACAGGATTATCCATTATTCACTCAATCTCTATTAACAGTTAGGAACATGTTTTGTGAAGATCCTGTAGACAGACTTTTACATTTTATTTCCACATGTGACAAAGTATTCGGTATAAATATCTTATTGAAGTGACCACTTCTTATCGCTCGGCAGGCCTGTTTGTTTTTGCACGGGCCCGAATTAATCTCACTAGTCACGAGAAGTTTGCAGTATAATACAGCATGTTTAATTTTATATTAAATATACAGCCTATAAATGGCAACACAGTGCACCGTCGATTCGGCGTAAATTCGGCGATTAAACAACTATAGTGGACTAACCAATGTTGCCGATTTTAGCACTTCCTTCCGTGGCCTATATCTAATCGAAAACTGAACGCACTGTATACTGCAAGCGTCTCTTGACGGGTGACTACTTCTTATCGCAAAAGTTTGCAGATATTAAATTTGGGATTTTATCTATTTTATTCATCACAAACCAGTAGTTTTACTTTTAGAATATAATGATAATCAACATGAGGTAATTAAACATAAATTTGAGATAATAATGAAAAAGTTAATGATGAATAAATTGTACATTAATTTAACAAATTTTGAAAATTACTAAAGTAATTAAACAACATTTTTGAAGAAAAAAAAATTAACATTTTTTAAATTTTACAGACTTTAAATGTCTGGTGTTATAAAAAATATTAACAAATTAATAATAAGCAAACATAAAATTTCGTTAACCTACATATTATAGTCATAACACGCGATAAGAAGTAGTCACTTCTGTCGGCACTTGCCAAGTGCCACGCCCGTTTTTTTCTAATATTTAATATGTATGAAATTAATTTTTGACATGATTGAAATTACTTCAAATTTATTATTTTCGCTATTTTCGCTTGAATTTTATCATTTTAAGTAACCTCTATGAATACAGTCATATTGTTTTTATTTTCAATTATTGTATTCGCTATTTATTCGATATAAACTTAAAATCTAAATATTTTTGTGAAACTGGTCTTTTATGACATCTTAGTTTTTTTAATATCTTTTTGAGCGGTAAAATATTTTTATTTTCGTGCGGTGTCACATCTTCGTGCAATAACAGTCTTAGAAATGTACAGAATATACCAGGTACCAGTAAATATGTAATGCAGATTTACCAAATTATAATTTTTATTAGCAACTAAAAAACTTGAGACTCCTTTGGGCTGAGGAGGATAATAAGATCCAGAAAAAGGTTTATTGAATACATCGAACAAGATATGAGAAACACAGTAGTACAGCTCACCGACTGTAAGCGAGCTCGCAAACCAAAGCAAAATATCCCTACATCGCATAACATACATTGCGGAAAGATACGCACTTAGTGTCACATCTGGTTTTCGGTGAACGAAATTCCACCGAAAGTCACCGAAGATTCACCGAAAACCAGATGTGACACTCAGTGTGTATCTTTTTGCAATGCATGCCACATGCGATGTAGGATATTGCTTTGGTGTGCGAGCTCGCTAACGTGGCCGGTGGTGATATGCTTCTTTTCATGAGCATTTTTCAGTGCGTCACAAATTATAAAAAAAAGGTAAGTCCGTGATAATATACATTTGTAACATTTATTCTAACATGACATTTTAGTTAAATCTGACAGTTGTCAAATTTTATCTGCAGTTTGGCATAAAAACAAATCAATTTTGTCTATTGCATTTATAAAATGGTATTTTCTTTGATTTGTATAGTCTTATAAATTGTACAGATTATATTCGTAGATATATTATATAATTCGTAAATAATTTTTTTTCGATTATAGCGCCATATATCGACGAAATAATAAATGTTATAAATGTAACCGACGAAATGTAATCACCGACGTGCGTTTTTTCTGTCACATACAATTTAATGCGTTAGAAAGAAATCGAAAAACTGTGACGCACTGAAAGATCCTCATGAGAAAAAGCATAATCATTTCTGCATCAAATATACAAGCATTCTATACAGCGTTCCACGTTAAGTATAGAACATTGTCTTATGGAGATCAGTGTTGCCAAACTTTTCGGGCATGGATGGCTACTTGACTGCCGATATACGATTCATTCTAACGAGTACGGCATGGCATCGGCGCGCTTCTATCGTTCATAAGAAATACATGGGGCTATCTCTGCAATGTTCTATTCTTAACGTGGAATGCTGTATAGTGAACGCTCAACTTGAGGGAGAGACTTATTCAGCCGTGTGATGGATGACCGAAGTTATCTTTAACGTTTGAGTTAAAGTTAAGATTACTCTCAGGTATAACGATGCCCATAACTATTTAGGTAAAATTCGGTGTGATGTATTCTTCACAGTTATGAGATAGTTATTTTTTCAACGTTACATTAGAAATAACATTTGAGGAACCAAGTTTGACGTAACAAAGAGAACCTTATGTAGAAATAGTACAAGTGGGAGTGAGCGCGAGAGATTGTTCGGAACATGCTACAGGATGGGTGGATGACTGTAAAAGTAAGTACCCATCGTCGGCCACCGTCGATGACCGAACAGCAAAGAGCTGTTCGGGTTCGGTACACCGTAACATTGTAAAGAAGAACTGTTTTAAGCTTCTTGTAGAGCTGCAAACAAAATTTTTTGGCTCCCATTTTAATGAATTCGCCACAAATATAGCCAAATTAGTCCACGTCATTTTTACACTTTTTGGAAGACATTTCTAGGCCTTGCGACACATAAAATATGTTTTTCTACTGCAATACTCACGCGTACTCTACCATGTCAGTGTGCCACTTCTCGCTTTTCACCCACAGTCACCCTCGCCACTTTCTGACATCTTAAATACAACGGATCCTCAAAAATCTGCCAAAACACCCTATATTTCTTTTTCATTATCTAAACGTACAAAAGCAAACTTTATTTATTATTTATCGAGTTTCTGCTTAGTTTTCGATTCATACAAATAGAAAATATTTAATAGACTCAAAATTTTTTTTGTTGAGCAGTGCAATAAATAATATAAACAATAGTATTTTGATAGCAACCAATATTGATAAATTAGGGATCAGTCTAGATTAATATGTAGATAATTTCAGTTGGACATTGAATAGTCTAAGAGCTAGTGAACCTTTTGACTAACGGTCGTCCTGTAAGGCTAGAAATTTGTAGAGTGATAATTCATAGCACACCAAAGCTAAAAACCATGACCTGGCAGGCCTCAGCGGTGCACGTGTATCTACCAGGTGAATCGAAAAGTGCAAATTTAGGGGGTAAAATAAACTTTCTCCTGTAAGGTTTAAATTTAAGTATGTGTTTGAGTAAGTCATTTAAAAGAAATGTGTAAAATGACAGGCGATTCTGAAGAGCATAAGACCTTGCCAGGCGAGGGGAAAGATTAGGAGTTTTTCCTAAATTTATTTTTTTTGCATCGAACAAATTTTTTTTAAGTTTTTTGAATCATTCCAAACAGAAAAGGTCTTTGGTGATTTTTCTCTTAAGTTAATAGTTTTTGTTATATAAGCGATTGAAAATTTTGAAAATTGCGAAATCGACCATTTTTAACCCCAAATCGGATATTTATCTAAAAATCTCAAAGTTGCCAAGGTAGGTAGATATTCTTTAAACATTGATTGATGAAATCCCAAAGAGTTTTTTGCAATACAATATCGGAAACCCCTTTGTTTTTTAATTGCTAATCAAGCGGACGCTTCACTGTAGTATAAGTGAGGACGTTTGAGTTGGCATAAATTCATTATCTCGAGAATTGGCAAATTTCAAGAGCAATCTTCAGACAGGTCGATTTTTATTTTTAAATTAGGACTTTTTGGCATATATATAATACTAGTGACGTCATCCATCTGAGCGTGATGACGTAATCGATGATTTTTTTAAATGAGAGTAGGGGTTGTGTTATAGCTCATTTGAAAGGTTATTTAATTCTCTATTCACTAATATAAACAATAACATAATTATTTATACAGGGTGTACAAAAAAATTTTTTTTATTAAATTAACTTTGATTAAATTTGACAAATAGAAGAAAAAAATTTTTTTGTACACCCTGTATAAATAATCATGTTAATGTTTATATTACTGAATAGAGAATTAAATAACCTTTCAAATGAGCTATCACACAACACCTACTCTTATTTAAAAAAATAATCGATTACGTCATCACGCCCAGATGGATGACGTCACTAGTATTATATATATACCAAAAAGTCCTAATTCAAAAATAAAAATCGACCTGTCTGAGGATTTCTCTTCAAATTTGCCCATTCTCGAGATAATGAATTTATGCAAGCTCAAACGTCCTCAATTATACTACAGTGTAGCGCCCGCTTGATTAGCAATTAAAAAAACAAAGCGGTTTTCGTTATTTTATTGCAAAAAACTCTTCGGGATTTTATCAATCAATGTTTAAGGAATATCTGCGTACCTTGCCAATATTGAAATTTTTAGATAAATGTCCGATTTGGGTTAAAAATGGCCGATTTCGCAATTTTCAAAATTTTCAATCGCTTATATAACAAAAACTATTAACTTAAGAGAAAAATAACTAAGGACCTTTTCTGTTTGGAATGATTCAAAAAGCCTAAAAAAAATTTGTTCGATGCAAAAAGAATAATTTTAATAAAAACCCCTAATCTTTCCCCTCGCCTGGCAAGGTCTTATGCTCTTCAGAATCGCCTGTCATTGTACACATTTCTTCTAAATGACTTACTCAAACACATACTTAAATTTAAACCTTACAGGAGAAAGTTTATTTTACCCCCTAAATTTGCACTTTTCGATTCACCTGGTAGATACACGTGCACCGCTGAGGCCTGCCAGGTCATGGTTTTTAGCTTTGGTGTGCTATATTACCACTCTACAAATTTTTAGCCTTACAGGACGACCGTTAGTCAAAAGGTTCACTAGCTCTTAGACTAGAAATCCAATATGTGAGGTTTTCTCCAAAAAAATTCCAACCACGTGGGAAGAGTTCTGTGTTGCCCTGGGTAACATCCAGGCATATCTTAAACATCATATGAATTTTATATAAATATGTAAAACATCTCAATCATTTACATTTAAAGGGTTTTTACCCAATACATTTTGGTGGCTCAGGCATGCAATTTTTGGCTTTGAAACACTGATGATGGATTCCTTGATCCGAAAACGTTTTGTATTATTGTGACCCTTATTTAGGGTATTTTAAAATATACCTTTTACAAAAAACCTGGTATTTTTAAATTATTTTTGATTGAATAGTTTCACGGCCAACCTAATAAAAATTCATGTAATTTTTGTTGCAATTAGTGTTTAGCTTAAAAAATCTGGAATAACTCACAAATTAAAGCAGGTAGGTATAGGAAATGCTTGAAATAAAAAATTACCATAAAATATCATTTCATTACAATACTAAAATACAGGGTGTTCCGAAAACTCCAAAAACTCAGAAAATACTTATTCCGAGTTTCGATCAACCCTCTATAGACTCTATACTAAAATGAAACATTTCCCTATATTATTAATTTTTAACAATAGCAGACTATATTAAGAACCATTTGAACATAATAGAGTTTTTGATGTCAAATCGCTATAATTTTACAGGATGTGAATGTTGTTAAGAAATTAATAAAAAAACGTAATTATCTTTTAAACTGCCCCGTCTAACATTACAAAACCTTATATTTTAAGAAGGAAGATATTATTGTGATAGTAGTATTGAATAGTCGAGAAGAATCCAAAAATGTAAAAATATACAGGGTGTCCCATAAAAAAACGAAGTTATAAGCAACTTTCGGTGTAACCGGAAGCAGCAAATAGATGGAAATATTTTCATTAAACAGCTCACTGTTCAAAACCCCTTTATTTCAGTTTTCATGATTCAGTTACCTTTAGTTCTCGAGATATTTCTAATTGGCCGTTTATCTACCTCACCCTGTATACTCATCTATCTATTCACTTCCCCTACCTTTATTTTTGTTTCAGTAAAAACTGTTATTATCCATTTGGAATAAATGCCCCTTTAGATCTAAAACAAAACTCTTTATTCAAAGTTGCGACGTCCAAGAAGAACGTAGTCATCCATTCTGAGATTGAAAAACTAAGATGTCAGAAATAACCAGGTTCGATATACTTACTATTTAGTCTAGGCGCCAAATAGAGGTCACCGTGTCATTTTCAATTCTGATGGACAAACTCAACGGTTTCTTATGGATTTTGGGCTGCTGATTACGAATTTCGAGGGGGGATTTCGATCCGAGTGGTCAAAAAATTGTTATAAACAATTTAATTGTTTATAAATTGTTTATAAGGCTCTGGCTCATAAACTAAAAGATAAAAAATAATGTTTCAAATAAAATTTGTTCCCTAATAAAAAACGAGGAAACAACCGTTTACTAAACTTAAATCCGACAATTAGAACTCAAGATATTGTAAAATTAGTGCACAATGCAAATTGAAAATTGCAAAATAAGTATTTTTCGAAGCTTTACCGATCGTAACTCGGCTTCTACGCATGCAAATAAGCCTTATAAGATGTATTTTAAAGCTTAATTAAGAGGCTTTCAAACAAAGTTTGTTAAGTTATTTGATCTTCATTTGTTTTAAAGTTATACCCGTTTAAAGTTATAATTTTCTTAAAAAAATTGTACATTAATTTGTTTATAAAGGTTTCAAGCAAACTTGAGCTATAAACATTTATACTTTAATTAACAATAATGATAAAACAACTCAAAAGGAACAATTTGAGCTTACGAAAATGTTCGTAAGTTTATTTTTGGCTAAGATGTCGATAATTTAATGACGCGCTATGAGGCGCAAGATTGGCTCACAGTCAAGTAAGTATGTATTCTTCGACGCTTTACCGATCGTAACTCGGCTTCTACGCATGAAAATGAGCCAATATGTGATATCCATATAAAAATGGATCGAGTTCTTTTGCAGCATCATCATTGCATATAAAACGAGCATTTATGATGTGGCGGCATACACACAATTGACGGGCCTTGATGATGCTGCAAAAGAACTAGATCCACTTTATATGGATATATAGATAATTAGACTCTGAAGTCTCAAAAAGTTTTAGTTTTACTGCCTACAAGAACAGACTTGTACCACCATGTAACTGTTAAAATTTCGCTAAGAACTTATGCATATGTAAAAAAGCTGATATTCCCTGTATATCTCTATGCATATTTTGCAGAATGAAAAAAATGATTGTAAAAATAGTATTAATAAATAATATCAACTTACTTTTTAGTTATACTTCTGAAATATTAGTTTCAGTATGTTTTTTTTTCACTTAGTGCAAAAAATAGAAGACAATGTAAATAGAATGAAAGGTGATACGAGGTACAGTATGATGATGTAATTATAAGAATTATATGATAAAATTTTATTAGGATCTTCAAAAATGAAAAATGAAGATAACGTATGTATACATAGAAATTATAATTTGCATCGAGAAGTTAGCGCGTGAACCTTTACGCGGTGAGCCGATCTTGCGCCTCATAGCTCGCGCCATTAAAATATCGACATCTTGGCCAAAAATAAACTTATGAACATTTTCGTAACCTCAAATTGTTCCTTTTGAGTTTTTCTATCATTATTGTTCATAAAGTATAAATGTTTAAAGCTCAAATTTGCTTGAAACCCTTATAAACAAATGAATGTACAATATTTTTAAGAAAATTGTAACTTCAAACGGGTATAACTTTAAAACAAATGAAGATCAAGTAATTTAACAAACTTTGCTTGGAAGCCTGTTAAATAAGCTTTAAAACGACACCTTCTAAGACCTATTTACTTGCGTAGAAGCCGAGTTACGATCGATAAAGCTTCGAAAAATACTTATTTTGCAAATTGCAATTTGCATTGTGCACTAATTTTACAATATCTTGAGTTTTAATTGTTAGATTTAAGTTTAATAAACGGTTTTTTCTTCGTTTTTTATTAAGGAACAAATTTTATTTGACACATTTTTTTTATCTCTTTTAGTTTATGAGCCAGAGCCTTATAAACAATTTATAATCAATTAAATTGTTTATAACAATTTTTTGACCACTCGGATCGAAATCCCCCCTCGAAATTCGTAATCAGCAGCCAAAAATCCATAAGAAACCGTTGAGTTTGTCCATCAGAATTGAATATGACACGGTGACCCCTCTGGCGCCTAGACTAATTTGGGTATTTCTAATAAACATGACGTATGAGTGTAAACTGGTGTTGAGGTGCGTTTCTGTGATGAGTTGCCGTAGCTTCTTTGGCTATTTAAAATTAACTGTAACAAGAGTTCAAAGTGTAAACATAGTGCTTCGATTTAAAAGAGCTTGAACGAGATTGTGTACTCGTGGTGGCCTACTACTCCACAAGTGGGAGAGCCCAGTTGAAGTATCATACTATTATTAGATATTTTAAAGAAAATTAGCATAATTAGTCTGTATGTATTTTGTATTTTTTAGGATTTGACCCCATTGCACCGGTTCGTCATCCCGCCATGAGTAGTGCCGCTATTATTGGTATAGCGGTTGCCGTTATTATCGTGGTTCTTATCGTTATGGATATCACCTGTTTCTTCATAAACAAAGTGGGCATAATAGCTTTATGCTTTAATTCTAGATCGAAACAAAGTGACGAGGACGATCCTAAGTTGGGAAGGTATGTTCGTCTTAGTTTTATGTAGACACACCGGAAAAGTCTGGGAATATTTTTAGAAGGAGACCTAAGTTCTCCTTTAATTGTTTTTGGATAAATAATAATTGATTAGTAGTGATTAGTACCTAGTATTTAATGTACAACAAAATTTGTTGAAATGTCAAAAATAACGAGAATGCCATGAAGTGCAATTAAAAAAAAATGTGGTCATCACAAAGTATGGTCACAACAAACTGAATGAAATTATACCATCAGCAGAAGAACAACAAGGTTTTAGGTTGGGAAGACTGACGCTATATTTATAATGAGGCAATTTCAAGATAAATCGTTAGAATACAACAAACTGGCATATTTTGTTTCGTGGTCTTTAAGAAAGAATTTGACAGGGTTAAATTAAAAGACGTTATCCATTTGTTATATGTACTCAAGAGAGGTACCTCTAGGAATAATTAAAACGATCGAAAACATCTACCAGAACAACACAATAAAAGTAAAAGTAGAAGATGAACTAACTGACCCAATTGAAGCTGGCAATGGGATAAGACAGGGGGATCCCTTGAGTTCTTAATTGTTCAACCTGATCATGGATGAAATAATAAAAAAAAGTAAGAACTAAACCGGATACCAAATGGGAGAAAAACAACTTCAAATAATCTGCTATGCAGACGATGCAATAATAATCTCTCAAAGTGAAGATGATTTGTATGCTGCACCAATTTAACATAACCGCCAGAAAATTTAACATGTTAATTTCCCCCAAAAAGATAAATGCATGGTTATAACAGCAAATCCAATGAGATGTAAATTGGAGCTGGAGGGTCAGATAATAGAACAAGTGCTGGAGTTTAAATATCTTATCATCACACCATCTAGCTACGGAAGGCTCGAAACAGAAGTGAATAGAGCAAACAAAGCCGCAGTTTGCCTGAATGACACAATATGGAGAAATAAAGATATCGGAAAAGAAATGAAAGGTAGAATTTACAAAACAGTCATCAGACTAATAATGACATACGCAGCAGAAACACGACCCGACAGAGAGGACAAAACGATTGCTCGAAACAGCGGGGATGAAAACCCTTCGAAAAATCTATGGTATGACTCCATGGGACAGAGCTAGAAGTACAGATATACGACGGAGATGCAAGGTGGAAAACATTAATAACTGATGAAGAAACAGAATAATAGAATGGAATGACCACATAAGCCGAATGACAACATATAGAGTAGTAAGGACTGCGAGAGACGGTTCCCCAATAGGAAGGCGATCAGTGGGAAGACCACGAAAACGATGAAATTACCACTTACTAGAGGCACATTGAAAAAACAGTCATGTCTATACAAAAACTAGAAGAAGAGACCAAAATGATCGTAATAAAAAAAAACAAATTTAATACAAGTACATCTGTCGTTCAAAGACAAAATGAGATTGTCAATATTCTGTTGATGTACATATATCCATTCTTCTATCAAACATGTACATTTTGATATTCTTGACACCATTCTAATCTTGCAGCGCGAGTGCTTCTGGAGATAGGTGAACATCTCAATGACCTTTGCATGTGGATATTGGCTTCATAGAGACGATTTCTTACAGTACCACGACCTATAATTACCTGGTATGCCCGCTGCAAATCGCTAACCAATTCAAGTGCTGTAATTGTCAGTTGTCTTCTAGCGCTAACACCAAAAATTGAGCTTGAGCTGAAGATGTAGCGCGCTCATGTTCTCACTCCGCCACAATCGACAACACTTTGGGAGACTCCTACGAGCTCAGCTACATTAGTTTGCCGCTTGCCACCTTGAAGAATCACCTTGCCACGTTCATCTCATCCAATGTTAAATGACGTCGTTTTACGATAAACAACACTATTTTCAATGCACTAACTAAACTAGAAATTTATAGCACAAACAATATCGAAACTACAAGAATATTTATTGCAGTATAAAAACTATAGTTTTTTCCTCTCCTGTTAAAAACTTTGCCAAATTTTCATGATCACTTTTGCTGTTTTATTTTATTCACAAAATGTACAAGATGAGAAACTGTACAAATTCAATTGAAATTAAACGACCACATGAATTTATTTTTATTAATTTTATTATGCGATAAAAATATCCCTAGACTTTTCCGATATGTAGTTTATTGACATTTACGATTCATATTTAACTCACATTTATTTTACTTTATTTTTAATTTGCATAAGAAAGATGCTGACATATACAGATATAATAAAACAGCAAGTTTGGTTGGTCTACAGTTTTGGTGCAATAATGCTGAAATTCAAAATATAGCATTTTGAAATTGTGTGGAATATCTGTTTGGTACTAAAGAACAAAAAATTGAAATGTATACGTACTTTTAGTCGAGGTTGTGAGGCCGCTACCGTAGGAAAAATGTTCGGTTTCTTTGCGCTTCCTTGTTTAAAAATATCCTCTTTTATAAAAGAAAATAACGCATTAATGAAAATACTTCGAAGAAGTAATATAATTCAAAGAGGAACCCGAAGAAGAAATACAAGAGGTCCTAGCTTACGATAATGAGGATGAACTGAACAAATAGGGATGAACGAAATCTTGGAAAAAATAGAAAAGCTAAAAAAGTCTGTAAAAAGATATCAATAGATGAGCAAACGTAATATTTATTGTTTAAGTTTTAGTAGAGGCTAGATTTAGCGTTAATTAGCGACGTAATACATCACTAATGTAATATTTTTCCACACAAACTGCACTGCTTACTAATTTGCTTATTTTTTGCTTGTACTTGTTTGTTCGTGATATCAGACAACAGTATTCCTTAACAGATATAAGTGACGTAAAAAGGAAATGAGTAAATACATATAGCAAGACAAAAGGTGTTGTTCACAACTGAACATTTCACAGTAAACATGTCGCCCTCAGATAAAGCTATCCCAGATTTAGAGAGTCACTGTTATTTTATCGAAGGCCAGCTGAAAATGTGGAAAAGTGGGTTTAAGCTAAGAGGGTAACGAAAGAATCATGTATATTTTGAAAATATTACAGAACACGCTATACAGATAAGAGCGAAAAATATTATTAAAGAGAACATACTTATCAATTAGGAATAACTAACTACAAGATTAACTTGATAATCTAACTGATTCTGGTAGAAACATCATCTTGAACAGATTAAAATAAGAACGTGGAAAGAATACCTAGGTAAACTATTTGAAGATCAAAGAGATAACACCTTTGAGCTAGAAGAGGTAAATGATGGACCAAGAATTTTACAGGAGAACATTTTACATTTTACCAAGAATACTTTAAATCTCGTATACTGAACCAGTCACAAATTAGGACGAAGAATGACGAAGTTATAATACTTCGGACACATTATGCGAATTGAATCTAGTAATGCCCTCCTACAAGCCATTCTTCTTCTTTAAGTTCCATCTTCTATCGAAGGTTGGAAATCATCATAGCAATGCGGACCCTGTTGACTGCCGCTCTAAATAGCTGTGCACTACTGCATTCGAACCATTCCCAGGTTCTTAAGCCAGGATGTTCTTCGTCTTCCCACATTTCGCTTTCCTCGGATTTTGCCTTGCATAACAAGTTGTAATAATGAGTATTTTTGCCCTCTCATCACATGTCCCAAGTACTCAAGTTTTCGTCTTTTGATAGTTAGTATCATTTCCGGTTGATTTCCTATCCTTCTAGTTACTTCCACGTTCGACATTCTTTGAATCCATGATATTCGTAGGATTCTTCTGTAACACCAAAATTCGAAGGCGGCCAACTTATTCAAATGGACTTGTTTCAACGTCCACGCTTCCAAGCCGTAAAGAAGAGTAGAGAACACGTAACATCGAAGCATCCTTAGACGTAGTTCTAACCTTATATCCCGACAACAAAGAAACTTTTTAAGTTTAATGAATGATGCACGTGCTATTTCAATACGTGTCTTAATTTCTTTGGTTTGGTCTACATTTGATGTTATCCATGTTCCTAAGTATTTGTAGTTATCCACACTCTCAATCACAGTATCTTCAATAGTTAATTGGATGTTTACTTGTGCTGATTTAGTTATGATCATGCATTTAGTTTTCTTTAAATTCATCTTCAGTCCGTACTCATGACAGCGTTCATTAAGGCGTTGCATAACGTTCTGTAAATCATTGTTGTTATCTGTTATTATTACTGTATCGTCTGCAAAACGAAAGTTGTTCAAAACTTCTCCATTGATAGATATACCTTCTATTGAATTTGAGAGCGCTTCTTGAAATACCGCTTCACTGTAGACATTGAAAAGTAGTGGAGACAGCACGCAACCCTGACGGACTCCTCTATGTATTTTGATATCTTGGGTGTCCTGGCCGTCAACTCTTACCTTGGCAGTTTGATTCCAATATATATTAGATATAATTTTCATGTCACGACTGTCAATATTTTTGCTTTTTAATATATCTACAAGCTTTTTATGTTGAACTTTATCAAATGCCTTTTCAAAGTCTACAAAGCATAAGTACATATCCTGATTCATGTCCATGCATCTCTGGGCCAGCACATTCAAGCCGAACAAAGCATCTCGCGTGCTCATACCATTTCTAAAGCCAAATTGTGTGTCACTGATTTCATATTCGAGAGTTTTAACAATTCTACTATGTATTATTTTCAAAAATGTTTTAAGTGTGTGACTCATTAAAGATATTGTTCTGTGATCCGAGCAGGTTGTTGCACTTGACTTTTTGGGAATTGCTACAAAGGTCGATTGCAGCCATTGTTTGGGGATTGCGGCAGTCTGATATATTAGATTAAAGAGTTCAACCATTACATCAATACCATCTTCATCAATCAGTTTTAATAATTCGATGGGCACATCATCTGGTCCAGTAGCTTTACCCTCTTTCGTGTTTTTGATGGCATAGATGACTTCGTCTCTTAATATTGGTGGTCCAGTATCCTCTGTGATTTCTAATGACTGTTCTCCTCTTTCATCATTAAAGAGTTGTTGGATGTAATTGGTCCATTGACACAATCTCTCCTTCACGTCAGTAATAATATCCCCTTTATCATTTTTAAGGGTATTCGTTCTTGTGCTTTTTCTAGAACCTGTCATTTCTTTGATTTTTTTGTGTAAATTAAAACTGTCATACTTTTTATCCAGGTCTTCTATTTCTTTGCATCTGTCGGAGAGCCACCTCTCTTTTGCCTCTCGAATTTTCTTTTTGATGCTTCTCTGAATTTCTTTGTATTTATTCGGGTCTTTTGTTTTATGTTTTCTTCGTTCTTCCATAAGTTCAAGAATTTCTACTGTCATCCCAAGATTTTGTTTTTTCTCCAAGTGGTTTGAGGGTTTCTTTTCCAACTGATACTAAGGCATGTTGAATTTTTCCCCATTTTTGGTCAACAGTCAGAGTTTCCGCACTATCTTCTTTGACTTTCCTTAAGTTCTCGTTTATTTTAAATTTCGTTTCCGCATAGGTCTTGTCTTGTTTGAGCCACCTTGTATCCATGATTTTATTGGAGCTAGGGCTCTTTATCGTCTTTAGTTTCACTCTCATAGACAAAACAACCGGGTTGTGATCGGAGGATATGTCCGCTCCTGGATAAATTTTAGATGATACTATAGAATTTCTATATCTTCTGTTGACGATAATATAATCTATTTGATTTCTCACTATTTTGTTGTTATTGTCAGCTGGTGACTTCCATGTATATAGTCTCCGTTTAGGAAGTTTGAACAAGGTATTTGCAATTATGAGTTCCTCATTGATACAGAAATCAACAAGCCATTATGTAAGGAAAAATATTTGGAAAGTGATGTCCAATAAGAAGAACATTCTGGTTGAAGAACCTCAGGACCTGGTTCAACGCAACATCTGTGTAGCTTTTCCGCTCTGCTGAAGATCAAGATTTTTATGATTATCGCCAACATTTGTCACGGATATACACATCAAATTAGTATTAAATGCGGAATATCTCGTTTCGTTCTTCACAAAAAAACCTTTCTAAATAGGTAGTGATGTTGATTATAGTTACTCTCGAGTATTCGTTACTTTGATTACTATGATTACTTTTGTTACTTTTGTATTTGAGTACCGGTAATCATCAAGAATCGTATTTCTCAGCAGGTAGGTATTTTGTATAAAGTAATCATTTACACTGCAGTATTCGTTACTTTGATTACTATGACTACTTTTGTTACTTTTGTATTTAAGTACCGGTAATCATATCTGGAATCGTATTTCTCAGTAGGTAGCTATTTTGTATAGGTATTCCGATATAACAACGACCTTCACCGATCTGTTTAGGGGATAAAAATGATTTGATTACTATGATTACTTTTGTATTTGAGTACCGGTAATCATATCGAGACTCGTAATCATAACGGTAATCATAACGACCTTCACCGATCTGTTTAAGGGATAAAAATGATTTGATTACTATGAGTACTTTTGTTACTTTTGTATTTGAGTACCGGTAATCATATCGAGAATCGTATTTCTCAGTAGGTAGGTCTTTTGTATAGATATTCCGATACAATAACGACCTTCACGAGGTACGAAGTAATCAGAGTAATCAAATAGATACAATAGTCATTACTCGCTCTGTTACGATTGGTACGAAGTAATCAGAGTAATCAAAGTAATCAAAGTAGATATAATAATCGTTACTCGCTCTAATACGATTGTTATGAAGTAACGAAGTAATCAGAGTAATCAAAGTAATTAAAGTAGCTACAATAGTCGTTAGTAGATCTGATACGATTGGTACGAAGTAACGATTGGTACAAAGTAACGAAGTAATCAGAGTAATCAAAGTAACGATCAAAGATCTTATTACACATAGATTTGGCCAACTCCGAAATATAGCGTAACGCGGAGCAGTTCTGGTCGGTGGTCTATCTATCTCTCTCTATCGGCGATTAACTTTCTCTATCATATGATGGCCGCCGCCTCTGTGTTTCTGTCGTTCCGTTACTCCCACCTCTTGGTAGATACGCTCACATTTGCACGACAGACAAAGATAGCTAGACCACCGTACTTGATATCGACGTTACACCCCGATGCATTGAATGGCATATCCCTAGCCAAGTCTATTCTCTTTACATGTCTCTGGTAACGATTTGCCTCCCTGTATAGTAATAGTTACTTTCGGTATTCGTAAGTAACGAGTACTTTGTAACGAATAGTTACTTTTTCAACATCACTATTTCTAAGTAGGTATTTGATGAAAAGGTTCTTTTTGGTGATATTTTATAGACCAATATCAATGTATATTATTTAATAGTAGTATATCACAGCTTATTATTACACATACATACCAAGGGAATTTTAGTTTATACAGTTGGCGTTTTCCCGTGCCTTATTGCAGTTACAAGGCAGCGCCGGCTCACCCTAGCAGCTTGAACCTACCGCAACCGATTAAGTTGACAACGAGTCCCATGTAAGCAATTTACAGTTATAACGTGGGATATAAGTTTTGAGACAAGTTAATTATCATACTGAAAGGATAAAATGAAAACTCTCTACCAAATCGATCATACTCCCTAATTACATGCTTTTTGATTAAAATTTTCCCATCTTGGACAGGACCATTTCGATTCGGTTTCCTTAAATTTTTTCTTATCAATCCATTTTTAAGTTCTACTTCTATTGAAGGTTGGAAATAATCATCTCTATGTTGACTTCCGCTCGAAATTGAGCCAGGATTTTCTTCGTTTTCCCTCATTTCGATTTTCTCGAATTTTGCCTTGCATAATAAGTTGTAATAATGAGTAATTTTGTACTTCAGTTTTCGTCTTTTAATATTTAATGTAATTTCCGCTTCATTTCTTATCCTTTTCGATACTTCCACCTTTGACATTCCTTGAATACTCTGTGTATTTTGATATCTCGGTATATATAGATTACGATATAATTTTCACCCTACGACTGTCAGTAGTTTGGCTTTTTAATATATCTAAAGCTTTTTATGTCAAAACTTATCAAATACCTTTTCAAAGTCCACCAAACATAATAGTCCAGATAAATAAGGATTTTCTCGGGACACTCAATGATCCAGGTAGCTGACTACTTTTTTAGTTATTGTAGACCTATAGGAAGAAAACCTACCTGTTTCCTGCCTGGAGTTCGCGTACGTTTTTTAATTATTAACAATTTAGTGCAAAAATCACGATTTTTTCGATTTTTTGCAACTAATTCAAAAGCTAAATAGTTGAAATAAAATTACAAAATTAAATTTTTTTGAACATTGAAATACCTTTAAAATGCCGATTTTTGAAAGTTAAAAAGTTAATTTGTTGCTACCCGAACTGCAAAATAAGTGAAAATCGTTATTTGTTAATAACGTTTAATAAAACT
The DNA here is from genome assembly GCF_917563875.1 of Diabrotica virgifera virgifera. Lineage (NCBI taxonomy): Eukaryota > Metazoa > Arthropoda > Insecta > Coleoptera > Chrysomelidae > Diabrotica > Diabrotica virgifera. Next base: position 65,138,630 of record NC_065447.1, read on the forward strand.
ATCTTAGAACTTTAGTGTTTCGCCCAAAGCTGGGTATTGGGGTACTTAACAAACCCTCAAAATTTGAGACCGATCCATTAATTAGTTTAAGAGTTATTCTATTTGTTTATCCCAGAGACCTTTAGTTTGCAATAACATAAGACAGAAAATAATGAAGATAGGACAATTCTGAGTATGCCAAATGCAAGTAGAGGAGTGATAGTATTAAAATGTATTAAAAAAAGGTAAAAAAATAATAAATATAGTCAAAAATCCTAATGCAAACATTTTGAAATTTTGTAGTTTATAAACATTTAGAATAACTTTAAAAATGTTGTCCGTATAAACAATCTTTTTATATAGTCGAAAAGCTAGTATTTTAATACGAATTTTCAAATAAAAAAAATTAGCCTGGGTTCATTTGGGATGAAGTTAGCCATGTGTTTTTTTTTAATTCACGGCTAATTTGTTTATAATAATTAAGGAATCTAATTAATGCCATTTTAAAGAATGGGATTTGTATTTTTTTCTTAAAAAATTTGCACAAACATTGTACTTCACAGCACCCTCTACGATTTTTCAAAAATGTAGTTCAAACGATTACTAGGGGGAACCTACAAATCCACAGAGTTAAAATACCAAAAAAGCAATTTCACACTAATACAATTTTCTATATCTCCGAAACAACTCCATGATTTTGATCTTTCTTTTTTTAATTTGTATGTAATTTCTACGTACATTACAAATATGTATATAATTTGTTTATAGATTTATTAATTAATAAACAGTCTAATTTGTTTAAACAATTCTTGAATGACTATTTTTTTACAAAAATCTAATTTTTTAAACATGGTATCATTAATGCTTATAGAAAAAGATAAAGTAGACTTTAATAAATAAATTATTTTTATTAGATAATTATTTATTGGAGATAATATATTTATTAAAGTATACCTTAACTTTTTCTATGATTAATAATGATAGTATAATTAAAATCATGGATTTTTGTAAAAAAAAAATTTTTCAAAAGTTCTTTAAACAAATTAGACTGTTTATTAATTAAATAATGTCTAGACAAATTGCATATTTGTAATGTACATAAAAATTACATACCAATTTAAAAAAAGAACGATCAAAATATATTCAGTAGATCCCGAGATATAGAAAATGACAGTAGTTTTAAGTTGTCTTTTTTAGTTTTTGAACTTGTGCATTTGTCGGCTCCCAGCTCCCCCTTCACTTACCACGAGTAGTCACCAATTGAACTACATTTTTAAAAATTCGTGTAAAATTACCAGCTTTTCTAATATGTAAAAGGATTTTTTGTACGGACAATATTTTTAAAGTTATTCTAAATGTTTATAAATTACAAAATTTCGAAAATTTGGCATTAGGATTTTTGACTATATTAGATAATTTTTTTTATCTTTTTTTAAGACATTTTGATAGCATCAGTTTTCTACTTTCATTTGGCATACGCAGAGTTGCCCTATCTTCATTATTTTCTGTCTTATGTTATTGCAAAATAAAGGTCTCTGGGATAAACAAATAGAATTACTCTTAAACTAATTAATGGATTGAGGATTTGTTAAGTACCCCAATACCCAACTTTGGGTGAAACACTAAAGTTCTAAGGTAGTTCTAATGAAAGTTACTAACAAATAACGATTTTCACTTATTTTGCAGTTTGCGTAGCAAGAAATTAACTTTTTAACTTTCAAAAATGGGCATTTGAAGGTTTTGCAATGTTATAAAAAATTTAATTTTGTAATTTTATGTCAACTATTTAGCTTTTGAATGGGGTGCAAAAAATCGAAAAAAATCGCGATTTTTGCACTAAATTGTTAATAATTAAAAAACGGACGCGAACTCTAGGCAGGAAATAGGTAGGTTTTCTTCCTATAGGTCTACAATAACTGAAAAAGTAGCCAGCTACCTGGATCTTTGAGTGTCCCGAACATGGTCTATTTCTAGCCTATTTCCCTGGTGTATAAGTAAATGTCCTGATTCATGTCCATGCATATCTGGGCCAGCATATTCAAGCCGAATAAAGTATCTCTTGTGCCCATACCATTTCAAAAGCCAAGTTGTGTGTCAGTTATTTCACATCCAAGAGTTTTAACAATTCTGCTGTGTATTATTTTCAAAAAGGTTGTAAGTGTTTGACTCATTAATGCTATTGTTCTGTGATTTGAGCAGGTTGTCGCACTTGACTTTTTGGGAATAGCTACAAAGATCAATTGCAGTCATTGTCTGGGAATTGTGGCATATTAGATTAAAGTATTCCACCATTACGTCAATAACAGCTTCCCTTATCACAATTATTGTTATTTATTTTCGGCTCTCCGTCTGCTGGCATAAAGCTCTCTACACATGAGCTTGTAGAACCTTTGGAGGTTTCCTTCTCTCGGTCTTAATAACTTCTATAAGTTATAGATATTCTTAAAATTATTTTGTTTTTACATTTTAATCTGGATCTATCGAAATAGCTTTGACGCCTATTAATGAAAATTATACACGAGATGTTTTACCTGCTTTCAGGTAAATATCAAGTTATCAGCCATATAAATATTTATGAAATAAAGCAAACTTCTCAAACCTTAAATCCCATACGTTATGTTTGCCAAACATGCATGTTTGTCAAGTGTAAATTTAAAGAATTTTTTTGTGGATCGTTATTTTTTTACTGGTTGGGCTTGTAGTAAAATTTGGCACATATTAAAAAAACAAAGACGGTGTAATTTTGTCTAAAACTGTTACTCTTTTGACAGAACTTTTTTCGTATTTATGTAGGGGTTCTGAAACAGTTTTCTTGTGAGACGTTTAAGTTAAATATAGTATTGTCCTTTTCATGATCATTTTTCAGTGCGTAACAAATGATAGGAAAAAGGGTAAGTCCGTGACAATACACATTTATGACATTTATTCTAACATGACATTTTAGTTAAATCTGACAGTTGTCACATTTTATTTTCAATTTGGAATAAAAACAAATCAAATGTGTTTCTTGCATTTATAAAATGGTATTTTCTTTGATTTGTATAGTCTTATAAATTATACAGATTATATTTGTAATATTATTATCTAATTAAAAAAAATTATTTTTTTATTATGGCGCCATCTATCGACAACTAGAATAACTAGAATAAATGTTATAAAAATGTCACCGACGAAATGTAATCACCGACGTGCCTTTTTTTCTGTTACATACAATTTAATGTGTTAGAAAAAAATCGAAAAACTGTAACGCACTGAAAGATGATCATGAGAAATACTGTATGTATTTATATTGGTTGATCAACGTCACTTTTAGAGTTCGCGAAATATGAGAGTCCTTCCATATTTTGGCCACCTTTCCTATGGCGACTTTTGCCGGATCACATCTACGTTTTATTTTTTCCTGTAGGGACTCTGTGTTTGTGATCGATGATCCCAAATATAAGTATGAACTCATAACCTCAAATCTGTCAATCGATAACCAGTCGTATAAGCTCAATTAACTCTTCTTGACTATTTGCAAGAATGTCTGTGTCATCTGCAAAACGTAGGTTGTTTATTTTTCGGCCATTTTTTGAGATGCCTTTTTCTCTTCCTTCAAGCGCTCTTCTCCATTTATAGTAAGTAATTGTGGACAGTACATATACTTCCTTGTCTGACATCTTGTTCTGGATGGAACTCCTTTGAGAGTTGAGGGCCGATTTCTCATTTCGAGTTCAACTCAAGATTAATTTAATGAGCTACGGTAAAAAGTCAAAATTGTCTTTCTCAATTTATACTATTGATTATGTTCAAAATAAGAGAGCTAAAAGGAACTACAACGTTAACGGGGTTTTATTGTTTCATATGGTCAAAGGATCTCTAAAAATGAAAAAACCGTGGAGTGTTACCATTTAAATGGGTGCGTTTTTGAGAAAGGGATGGATTAGTCCCTAGGCACAGGGTGCATTAGGGTGAGTTCTATGCACTTTTGGTACAAACACGTCTACAGAAAAATTGTTTTAGGTTAAATTTACTATCGAAATATCACCTTTTAAGGTCAAAAATACACTGCGCGTCATAGAAAACGGGCACCCTAAAAAATGGGTCATTTTTGATGTCGCGTATCTCCTAAACCTGTTGTCCGATTTAAGTGATTTTTTGAATATGTTATAGCCCCATTCATTGTTAATATCTATGTAATAATATTTTTGCAAAACAGGTAAATTTTCATTGTATACCGGGTGTACGAATCAAACTGTGTTTTTTTCTCAAAGTTCGCAACACCCTGTGGAATATTCTAGCATTTATAAAATACTGAAATTAACACCCAACGATAGCCTCAGGTTTTCTGAACATTCTGTTTTTTTATTCATTCGCTTATGTTGGATACTACAGAAGTTATGTACTTTAACAACTAGGCATGCGCTTTATCAGTACAGGGTGTTTCTAAAGAAGTACGACAAACTTTAAGGGGTAATTCTGCATGAAAACATAATAACCGGTTGCTTTATAAACATATGTCCGCAAATGCTTCGTTTCCTACATACAGGATGTTGAATTTTTGCAAGATATGATTTTTCAGTTTTATACTTTTAACAATTTTTGATATGTTTTACGATTAGAGAGTCTATCGCTAGTAGATTAACGACACACGTACATTTTTGTGCTCCTAGTAATTTTCAAGATTACGCTGTAAATAATAATAATTTCGCAAACAAATTTTGCATACCAGTTTCCATATACCAATAGTCATTAGTGGTTGTAAAAAATTTTGTGTAAAAAAAGTGCAATTACAGTGAACATAAACAACTGTGAGTACCATTTCACAATTTATTAATAATAAAACAAACTATACTAATTACATACCAGTAAAAAAACCCGATCATGCCTTCTACCTCAGTTTGTTCTAACTGCTCCAAAAACATAGCAACAGCTGACCGTAAACTTCAGTGCGATGGTTGTAAGCGACAAATACATATCACATGCACGGATCTTTCTTCCGACGATCGCGTTACTCGACAGAAAATTCGTGGGATAAGTATCCTATGTAATTCTTGCAGCTCAAATATCTCTAATTTTTCGGAAATAAAAGATCTTTTGCTGGACTTTAAAATGGAAATTCGTACGAAAATTAATGATTTTGAAAGTAAAATAACTGAGTTAAATAACAAGCTCAGCCAAATTGACTTGTTTAAGTCTACCGAATTCACGGATAATATTGCAAACGAAGCTGTAGATCGCATGACACGTGCGAAGAATATTCTAATCAGAGGCGTTCCAGAATCTTCCTCTGGGGATGCACAACGCAGAAAAGATGACGACGCAAATAAGATTAACCTTGTCTTGGCAACTGTTGGCTGTCAGGAAAAGCAAATCACTTTCTACAGAGTCGGCAAAGCGAACCAACGTTTTTCCCGAATGATAAAGGTAGTAAGGAGTTCGGAATACCACGTTAAAGATATTTTGAGAAATAAAGCAAAACTTTTGGAAAACAAAGCCACGGAAAAATTCTCAATAATTGACGATAAGACGCCCATCCAACAAACACGCTTAAAAGAACTCCGAAATGAACTAGAAATTCGCAAAAATAACGGTGAACATGACTTAACAATTAAATACATTAATGGCACTCCCAGAATCACGAAATTTCGTTCATAATTTTTCTACCGATAGATTTAATGATTGGCTATTTCTATATACGAATTTAGATTCACTTTCTGCAAAATTTGATGAATTTGTATGCACAGTGCAACTTCTTCAGCCACACATTATGTGTATTGCTGAATCCTGGCTTAAACCCTCAATCCCTGATTCTTCTGTTAACATCAATGGATATACAATTTATCGTAAAGACAGAGAAAATCGTGTCGGTGGTGGTGTATGCATTTATTTATCTAATATTATTACCACAACTTTCAAAATTAACATTAACCCATTAGATATTCCTGGAATAGATGCTATTCACGTGTCTATTACTAAAAATCCATTTTGCCTTAATTTAGTCTGTATATACCGTCCACCTCTTACAGTACTTGCACACGATAATATTATGTTTACTAAACTTGAAGAACTATCATCTCTCGATAATCTCATTATTACTGGAGATTTTAATTTTCCGGAGATCACCTGGCCAATAACTTCGTTATCTGACACCGAAAACTCTCATAATTTATTTAAAAGTTTTGTAGTAAATTCGAACTTAATACAGCTCATTACAGAACCTACCAGATTTAGAACTAATAACCAACCATCTACTTTAGATCTGGTGCTTATTAACGACGAACAGCTGATTTCATCTCTCGAAATCAGCTCTCCTATAGGAAAGTCAGATCATGCAGTTATAACGGCTCACATCCAATTCAATCAAATTCTACCCCGCAAAAATAATATTGTAACATACACCACAACAGATTTTTCTGAAGTCGACGCTGAATTCTCTCAAATCAACTGGAATTTGTTTTTTGCTGACTTAAACGACCCATCATCAATGTGGACTGCATTTCTCGATACCGTCCACAATATAATTTCTAAAAATACTACCATCCGTAAGACTTATAAAAACAATCTTAAACCGTGGATTAATCAAACGGCAACAGAAAAAATTAATCACAAACGACATCTCTGGCGGAAATTTAAACAGACCGGGCTTTACAGCGATTTTCAAAACCACCGCAGATTTTCAAATAATTTACAAACATTTCTAAAAACTTTAAGACGTAATTTTGAAACAAGTGTTATTGAAAGCGGTAACATTAAAAAAGTTTACAAATACATAAGATCCTCATTGACATCTAAAGTGTCCATACCTTTACTACAAAAACCTAATCAGACTTTATGCTCTTCTGACACAGATTCTTCCGAAACTCTCTCCTTAGCATTTTCACAGGTTTTTACTAAAGAATCGAATGATGGCAATCTACCTCCTATTAGGTGTAACCGTGTCGGCGCATCCTTAGAGCAAGTCGAATTTACAGTGGATCATGTCAAACAACATTTAATGAAACTTCGCACAGTCGCTTCACCTGGTTTAGATGGTTTAACACCAAAAATGTTAAAAAGATGCGCAGACACGCTTGCAATACCTTTAACGTTAATTATGCAGACTTCTTTTATCCAGAATTCCTTACCCCCTAGTTGGAAATTAGCATCCGTCACCCCTATTTTTAAAAAAGGCAACAAACTCGATCCCAACAATTATCGTCCGATTAGCTTGCTGTCAGTAGTTGGTAAGGTCATGGAAGCCATTATTTCCGAGGAGATGACTAAATTCCTTCTCCAGGAACATGTCATTCCAACACAACAACATGGATTTGTGTCTGGCCGCTCTACTCTAACCAATCTCCTACATTGTGTTAACGACTGGACGCTATCCCTTAACAGTTCGCAGCCGGTCGACGTTGTTTATCTAGACTTCTCTAAAGCCTTTGACCGTGTCCCTAAGCGCAGACTTCTACATAAGCTAGAACATTTCGGAGTTCGCGGTACTTTACTTCGTTGGATAGATGATTTCCTGACAGATCGACATTACAAAGTTAGAGTTGGCGAATCTTTCTCACAGGACAGGTTAGTGGAAAGTGGAGTGCCTCAGGGTTCTGTCCTCGGACCTCTGCTTTTTACGGTTTATACCAGCGATGTTCCTTATTATGTTTCCAGTAAAATATCGTTCTATGCTGATGACACAAAAATATATGCCAATCCTATGACAAACCAGTTAACCCTCCAAAGGGACTTGGACTCTATCTTTACTTGGTGTTCCCAATGGTTACTACCCTTAAACGCGGAAAAATGTGTAGTGCTTAGAATTGGTAAAAATAACCCACTTGTGCCGTATTTTGTTAACGGGCGACCATTAGATTCAGTGTTCTCGTATAACGACCTTGGTGTTATCGTAAACAGCAGTCTAACGTGGTCCGACCACATTACTTCTATTTGTAAACGTGCGAACTCCAGACTATATCTTATTCGGAGGTGTTTTTCGAGAGTTTCAATGCAGTCATTCTGTAAACTTTACACTATTTACGTAAGACCGATTCTTGAATACGCTGGTCCAACGTGGCATCCTGATTTGGTTCGAGACAAAACATTGTTGGAAAACGTCCAAAGAAAAGCAACTCGAATTCCATTGGGACTGAGAAGACCCTCCTATGCAGAGAGACTTAGTATGGCCAATCTAACTTCCTTCGAACTTCGTCGACAACGTGGAGACTTAATAACCACTTTTAAAATATTAAAATTCAGTTTCGGAAATCTCGACGAAATGTTTACTATAAACCAAGATGAACGCCTCAGAGGTCACCAGTTCAAACTTAAAAAAGAGAACTTTTCTACGAGATCAAGGCAGAACTTCCTACCAAATAGAGTGTTCGAGAGTTGGAATAACCTTAGTGATAACATTGTCACGGCCCCCTCTACTAACACGTTTAAAAACAGACTTGACCGTTTCTTATTATAGCTGAACTATTTTATTTTTTTTTTATGTAAACAAAAATTATATCTTTTTTCTTTTGTTTTATATTGTATCTACTAGTAGGTTAGTTATGTAATTTCTTTGTTTTTGGGCATAATAGGGACTTGTCCCTCTGCCCTTGCTTATGTATAATAATAATAATAATAATAATAATAATAATGGAAGGACTTGTAACAGGACTGCACCTTGGGAAAAAAGACTTCTCGGAAAAATTGAATTACTGCGTAGGGATATTGGTCAAGTAACAGAATATATAAGAGGTGTAACAAGTAGAAAAGTCATTAAGAGAGCTGAAGAAATAATGCGGAGCACTGCAAGACACTCGAGATACGATCCGGAAAATAACACAGCCCAACAGTGTCTGGATACATTAAAACAAAAACTCTCCGTCTATTCAGGTCGATTAAGAAGGTATAAAGTTAGTAACAACCGAAAATGTGACAATGCACTTTTTGAGAACTCTGAGAAGGCGTTCTACCGAAAACTCAATTCCACCGTAGAAAGTGTCGACAAGTCTTACCCAAGCCAAGAAGAGATTCATGAGTTTTGGGGAAATCAACTCTCCACACCAGCTGCTCTTAACGACAATGCTGGCTGGATAGAAGATACGACGCACAACTGTCGCCACTATGTCACAGCTAACTACGAACCATTCACTACCGATGAGGTCTCAAATATCATCAAAGAGCTTCATAACTGGAAATCTCCTGGACCAGACGGAGTTCAGAACTTCTGGCTTAAGAAGTTTTGGAGTATTCATGAGTGCTTGTCAACATTAATTAATCATGTTATTTCTAACCCGCAGGAAATACCATCATTTCTAACTCAGGGAACCACTTATTTAATACCGAAGGATCAAAATAACACCCAAGATCCAGGCAAGTACCGCCCAATTACTTGTCTTCCAACTTTGTATAAATTGGTCACATCCTGTATAACCCGGCGTATCTACCAACACTGTGCTCTAAACAATATCATAGAGCCTCAACAGAAAGGATGCGCTAAGGGTTCTATGGGTTGCAAAGAACAACTGATCATCGACTCAGTTATTTCTAACCAGGCATTCACCAAAAAAAGGAACCTCTTTATTGCCTTTATTGACTATAAAAAGGCCTTTGATTCAGTGCCGCATGAGTGGCTTATAGATATATTGAGAATATACAAAGTCGATGATAACATAGTGACTTTTTTAAGGCATATAATGACAAGTTGGAAGACTAAAATTCACCTCCAAATACCTGGTGAAAACAATATCGAAACGGAAAATATCGCAATCAACCGGGGCCTGTTTCAAGGAGACTCGCTGAGTCCATTGTGGTTCTGTTTGGCTATGAACCCTCTATCACAGCTATTAAATTCCACTGACTCAGGTTTTAGCATTAAAAACAACAATACTGTAGTAGCGAAGCTTAATCATCTGTTGTATATGGATGATTTGAAATTAATGGCTTCTACTCGAGACAATCTAGAAGAAATGCTAAAAACAGTAGAAACATTCTCTAATGATATTAATATGCACTTTGGACTAGACAAGTGCCGCGTTTTAAATATAGTCAGAGGAAAGATACAGCCCGGTGGATTCGATATGCAAAATGGCCAGAACATCGAGGCCATGGGTGAAAACGATATATACAAATATCTAGGAGTAAAGCAGGCGCGGAAAATTGACCATAAGCAAATGAAAACTGAGATAACTACTGAGTTTATACGAAGGATAAAACAGCTGCTTCGTTCACAGCTTAACAGTAAAAATTTGTTTAAGGCACTAAACACCTACGCTTGTTCCGCGCTTAGCTATTCATTTGGTATTGTTAAGTGGACAAAAACAGATATAGAAAATCTTCAGCGAAAAGTACGAACACACCTCACAAAGGCACAAAAACACCATCCTAAAAGTGCAGTAGAAAGAACGACATTACCACGGAATCTAGGAGGAAGAGGACTTATGGATATAGGTGAGCAATTAGATAAACAAATTGCTAATTTAAGATCTTATTTTCAGATGCAAGCTGAGACATCTACTCTACATCGCGCTATTTGCGCAGTAGATGACACAACACCGATCAAACTGAGGGAACCAGAAATGCGCATAAACCATCTCACTAAAGACGAAAAAATGCGCGCCTGGATGGGTAAACCTCTGCACGGGCGACATCCCAATGAGGTCAGCCAAGACTATGTCGACAATACAGCGTCGAACTATTGGTTGACAGCAGGAAAGATGTTCCCTGAAACGGAGGGTTCATTACTGGCCATTCAGGATCAGGTTATACCAACCAGAAATTACCTGAAATATATCATCAAAGACCCTCAGGTTCAAAACGACAGATGCCGATATGGATGTCAAGCCCAAGAAACCATCCAACATCTTACAGGGGGCTGCCAGGCATTTGCTGCAACTGAATACAAGGAACGGCATGACGCAGTAGGAAAAATACTTCATCAAGAGATAGCTATCAAGTTGGGACTTCTCCAAACGGACCATCTCCCGTATTATCAATACGTCCCCGAGAGTATGCTTGAGGATGGCAACTACAAGCTATACTGGGACCGCACTGTGCTCACAGACCAAACAGTGGCACATAATAGACCAGATCTCGTACTAGTTAATAAATTAACAAGACAAACAACACTAATTGATGTGGCGATACCTAACAACAATAATCTACGTAGTAAATTTACTGAAAAGATCGCCAAGTACAGAGATCTGGAAATTCAAATACGAAGGCAATGGAGAATGCAAAGTACCCAGACGATACCGATTATTATGTCTACTACTGGAGTCATTCCGAAGACCCTCCTCGAAAGCATAAAAAAGCTGGGTCTAAATGAACACCTTTATAAGACCATGCAGAAAGCTGTACTACTCGCGACGGCCAGATGCGTACGAAAATTTCTGGGAGAAACTCCAGCATACCAAGTCACCTAGGGCTCGATAACACGGAAAGAGTCCCACCAGAGCTCAATCCTTTTGATACCGTAGGTATCCGGGATGAGTCAATTTCCCCCTTAGAGGGAGTGTGAGCCGTATGGCTAAGTCTGGATAATAATAAGTCCTCTGTGGTTCTGTCTAGCTATGAACCCACTATCTCAGCTATTGAACTCCACAGATGCAGGTTTTAGCATCAAAAATAACAACAATGTGGTGGCGAAGCTTAATCATTTATTGTACATGGATGATTTGAAATTAATTGCTTCCACTCGAAACCAACTCGACGAGATGCTAAAAACTGTAGAAACTTTTTCTAATGATATTAGTATGCACTTCGGACTAGACAAGTGCCGTATTTTAAATATAGTCAGAGGAAAAGTACAGCCCGGAGGATTCGATATGCAAAATGGCCAGAACATCGAGGCCATGGGTGAGAACGATATGTACAAATATCTTGGAGTAAAGCAAGCGCGGAAAATTGACCATAAGGAAATGAAAACAGAGATAACTACTGAGTTTATACGAAGGGTAAAACAGCTGCTTCGCTCACACCTTAACAGTAGAAATTTGTTTAAGGCACTAAACACCTACGCATGTTCCGCGCTTAGCTACTCATTTGGTATTGTTAAGTGGACAAAAACAGATATAGAAGCTCTTCAGCGAAAAATACGAACACACCTCACAAAGGCACAAAAACACCATCCTAAAAGTTCAGTAGAAAGAACAACATTACCACGGAATCTAGGAGGAAGAGGACTTATGGATATAGGTGAGCAATTAGATAAACAAATTGCTAATTTAAGAACTTATTTTCAGATGCAGGCTGAGACATCTACTCTACATCGCGCTATCTGCGAAGTGGATGACACAACACCGATCAAACTGAGGGAACCAGAAATTCGCATAAACCACCTTACTAAGGACGAAAAAGTGCGCGCCTGGATGGGTAAACCTCTGCACGGGCGACATCCCAATGAGGTCAGCCAAGACTATGTCGACAATATAGCGTCGAACTACTGGTTGACATCAGGAAAGATGTTCCCTGAAACGGAGGGTTCATTACTGGCCATTCAGGATCAGGTTATACCAACCAGAAATTACCTGAAATATATCATCAAAGACCCTCAGGTTCAAAACGACAGATGCCGATATGGATGTCAAGCCCAAGAAACCATCCAACATCTTACAGGGGGCTGCCAGGCATTTGCTGCAACTGAATACAAGGAACGGCATGATGCAGTAGCAAAAATCCTTCATCAAGAGATAGCTATCAAGCTGGGACTTCTCCAAACAGACCATCTCCCGTATTATCAATACGTCCCTGAGAGTATGCTTGAGGATGGCAACTACAAGCTATACTGGGACCGCACTGTGCTCACAGACCAAACAGTGGCACATAATAGACCAGATCTGGTACTAGTTAATAAATTAACAAGACAAACAACACTTATTGATGTGGCGATACCTAACAACAATAATCTACGTAGTAAATTTACTGAAAAGATCGCCAAATACAGAGATCTAGAAATTCAAATACGAAGGCAATGGAGAATGCAAGGTACCCAGACGATACCGATTATTATTTCTACTACTGGAGTCATTCCGAAGACCCTCCTCGAAAGCATAAAAAAGCTGGGTCTGAATGAACATCTTTATAAGACCATGCAGAAAGCTGTACTGCTCGCGACGGCCAGATGCGTACGAAAATTTCTGGGAGATACACCTGCATTCCAAGTCACCTAGGGCTCGATAACACGGAAAGAGTCCCACCAGAGCTCAATCCTTTTGATACCGTAGGTATCTGGGATGAGTCAATTTTCCCCTTAGAGGGAGTGTGAGCCGTATGGCTAAATCTGGATAATAATTATTTTTAAATTTTTCATTATAACGTTTTTTTCTTCTACATTTAGGTATATATTTTGCTGAATACAAAAGAAAGATTATTTTCTTTACTTTAAAATGGTGTACTGCAAAACATTCTAGGACTATTTTTAAACAAGATATGCTTTTTCAAAGTGTGACATATACACATGCAATATATGTTCCACTAATTTGAAACCATATGGAAAACATTTTCAACGAAAACTTTTCGTTTATAAAGGACATCGCACACATCTTATGGAAAATATAATGTCACTCAAATTCAATAAAATTTATACGAATAGATTCGTTTTAAATTAACGGTCAAATCTTATCATTGCGCCAACTCTTAATTATGATTAATTACGGCGCAAATTGCAATTAAAGTTTATCGAAATCAAATTTTTTAGTCAGTAAAAGTGTCAGTTACTATTGCTCTGGGTGCTATTCAAAAGAGCTTAAACCCCGCTGGGCCCCCGCTGGGCCTAAGCGGATTAGTAAAACTAATCCGCTGATTTATGGAGTACCGACAATTTGGGTATTATAAAATATTTTTTCTCTCTCTAACTTATGTACGTATCCATTTGATTTCAGATTTATTTATATCAATTTCTGAAATTTCTCTTATTATTGAAAATATGGAGTTGGCGCAATGATAAGATGTGACCGTTAATTTAAAACGAATCTATTCGTATAAATTTTATTGAATTTGAGTGACATTATATTTTCCATAAGATGTGTGCGATGTCCTTTGCAAAAGTCTGTGTGTTATTGCGTTGCCGCTCCTGCAATATTTAGAGCAGGTGTATCAATGGATTCTTATGTAGTTTTGCCTTCTGAATCCAAATCTGAAAACGGCATTTCGATATCTCTAACCGTCTTCGAGATAATCGATCTCAAAGTCTAAAATGTGACGTCACAATCCGGTTATTTCCTACCGACGCACTAAACGTCAGCTCTAATGGTTGATTAGGAAGTAGGCTACTTTTTTAATCTCAATTTGTTCAGCAAAGCATAGTTTATTTACATTTGAGTTTGACACTTCGTGAATGTCAAACTAAATTTTAAATTAAGTATTAATAAAACATCAATGACATTTGATAGTGAATTTAATTATAATATAAAATAAATAAGATGTGCAAAAATACAATTTGAATATATTTTAAAAAAAAGCAATAATTTATTAAGTAAGTACCTATATATTTACAAGTATACGGCCTACCCTTTATAATAAATGGACTGTTCCGTTTGTTATGAAATTAAAATACAGGGTGTTCAGAAACTCTACCGACAAACGGAGGTTCCTCAGATAATTTTAAGACAATTTAACCCAATTCATCTAGTCCGAGAATGCTTCCTAAAGAAGCTAGAGCTATTTGAAGATGGCGTCTGGTAATTAGTTTATCTTAAATATCTCCAGAACGCTTCTATTTAGAAGAACGAAAATTGGTACACATATTTATCTTCCAGGGATAAATCGATTTCATTAATTGCAAATTTGTAGTACCGGTCATAGGCGTCCGTTTGGGCAGGGTATTATTATTATTATTATTATCCAGATTTAGCCATACGGCTCACACTCCCTCTGAGGGGAAAATTGACTCATCCCAGATACCTACGGTATCAAAAGGATTGAGCTCTGGTGGGACTCTTTCCGTGTTATCGAGCCCTAGGTGACTTGGAATGCAGGTGTATCTCCCAAAAATTTTCTTACACTTCTGGCCGTCGCAAGTAGTACAGCTTTCTGCATGGTCTTATAAATATGTTCATTGAGACCCAGCTTTTTTATGCTTTCGAGGAGGGTCTTCGGAATGACTCCAGTAGTAGACATAACAATAGGTATCGTCTGGGTACTTTGCATTCTCCATTGTCTCCGTATTTGAATTTCCAGATCTCTATACTTGGCGATCTTTTCAGTAAATTTACTACGTAAATTATTGTTGTTGGGTATCGCCACATCAATTAGTGTTGTTTGCCTTGTTAATTTATTAACTAGTACGAGATCTGGTCTATTATGTGCCACTGTTTGGTCTGTGAGCACACTGCGGTCCCAGTATAGCTTGTAGTTGCCATCCTCAAGCATACTCTTAGGAACGTATTGATAATATGGGAGATGGTCCGTTTGGAGCAGTCCCAGCTTGTTAGCTATCTCTTGATGAAGGATTTTTCCCACTGCGTCATGCCGTTCCTTGTATTCAGTTGCAGCAAATGCCTGGCAGCCCCCTGTAATATGTTGGATGGTTTCTTGGGCTTGACATCCATATCGGCATCTGTCGTTTTGAACCTGAGGGTCTTTGACGATATATTTCAGGTAATTTCTGGTTGGTATAACCTGATCCTGAATGGCCAGTAATGAACCCTCCGTTTCAGGGAACATCTTTCCTGATGTCAGCCAATAGTTCGACGCTATATTGTCGACATAGTCTTGGCTAACTTCATTGGGATGTCGCCCGTGCAGAGGTTTACCCATCCAGGTGCGCAGTTTTTCGTCCTTAGTAAGGTGGTTTATGCGCATTTCTGGTTCCCTCAATTTGACCGGTGTTGTGTCATCTACTGCGCAAATTGCGCGGTGTAGAGTAGATGTCTCAGCCTGCATCTGAAAATAAGTTCTTAAATTAGCAATCTGTTTATCTAATTGCTCACCTATATCCATTAGTCCTCTTCCTCCTAAATACCGGGGTAATGTCGTTCGTTCTACTGCACTTTTAGGGTGGTGCTTTTGAGCCTTTGTGAGGTGTGTTCGTACTTTTCGCTGAAGATTTTCTATATCCGTTTTTGTCCACTTAACAATACCAAATGAATAGCTAAGCGCGGAACAAGCGTAGGTGTTCAGTGCCTTAAACAAATTTTTACTATTAAGCTGTGAACGAAGTAGCTGTTTTACCCTTCTTATAAACTCAGTAGTTATCTCAGTTTTCATTTGCTTATGGTCAATTTTCCGCGCCTGCTTTACTCCAAGATATTTGTACATATCGTTATCGCCCATGGCCTCGATGTTCTGGCCATTTTGCATATCGAATCCACCGGGCTGTACCTTTCCTCTGACTATATTCAAAACACGGCACTTGTCTAGACCGAACTGCATACTAATATCATTAGAGAATGTTTCTACAGTTTTTAGCATCTCTTCTAGGTGTTCTCGAGTGGAAGCCATTAATTTCAAATCATCCATATACAACAGATGATTGAGCTTCGCTACTACAGTATTATTGCTTTTAATGCTAAAACCTGAGTCAGTGGAGTTTAATAGCTGGGAAAGGGGGTTCAAAGCTAAACAGAACCACAGTGGACTCAACGAGTCTCCTTGAAACAGGCCCCGGTTGATTGCGATATTTTCGGTTTCAATATTTTTTTCACCAGGTATTTGGAGGTGAATTTTAGTCTTCCAATCTCTCATTATATGCCTTAAAAAGGTCACTATGTTATCATCGACTTTGTATATTTTCAAAATATCTATTAGCCATTCATGCGGTACTGAATCAAAGGCCTTTTTATAGTCAATAAAAGCAGTAAAAAGGTTCCTTTTTTTAGTGAATGCCTGGTTAGAAATGACTGAATCGATGATAAGCTGTTCTTTGCAACCCATGGAACCCTTAGCGCATCCTTTCTGTTGAGGCTCTATGATATCGTTTAGAGCACAGTGTTGGTAGATACGCCGGGTTACACAGGATGTGACCAATTTATACAAAGTTGGAAGACAAGTAATTGGGCGGTACTTGGATGGATCTTGGGTGTTATTTTGATCCTTGGGTATTAAATAAGTAGTTCCCTGAGTTAGAAATGATGGTAATTCCTGCGGATTAGAAATAACATGATTAATTAACGTTGATAAGCACTCATGAATACTCCAAAACTTTTTAAGCCAGAAGTTCTGAACTCCGTCTGGTCCAGGAGATTTCCAGTTATGAAGCTCTTTGATGACATTTGAGACTTCTTCAGTCGTGAATGGTTCGTAGTTAGCAGTGACGTAGTGGTGACAGTTGTGCGTCGTATCTTCTATCCAGCCAGCATTGTTGTTAAAAACAGCTGGCGTGGAAAGTTGATTTCCCCAAAACTCATGAATTTCTTCTTGGCTTGGGTAAGACTTATCGACACTTTCTACGGTGGAATTAAGTTTTCGGTAAAACGCCTTCTCAGAGTTCTCAAAAAGTGCATTGTCACATTTTCGGTTGTTACTAACTTTATACCTTCTTAATCGTCCTGAATAGACGCAGAGTTTTTGTTTTAATGTATCCAGACACTGTTGGGCTGTGTTATTTTCTGGATCGTATCTCGAGTGTCTTGCAGTGCTCCGCATTATTTCTTCAGCTCTCTTAATGACTTTTCTACTTGTTACACCTCTTATATATTCTGTGACTTGACCAATATCCCTACGCAGTAATTCAATTTTTCCGAGAAGTCTTTTTTCCCATGGTGCAATTCTGTTACCAGTCCTTCCGTTATTAGTACCCCGTCGTGTTCTGATCTTAACGCCCATTAGATTGGCAATTGCTGTTGCTGCACAATAGATTAGCATATGCAGATATTCCAATGTGTGGGCTTCTACGACATAATTGGGTAGGACTTCAGTGTTCACAATTTGTAACAGCGCACCTAGTTTCTTACAAGAGTTTATTCGTGGTAGCGGTGGTCTCCTAAGTGGATTTGTTCCATTAAACTCTTGTACGGCACGAGCCATTTCGTTTTCTAGACTATGGCGCAACTCGTTGTTTTCCTGCTGTGTATTGTCAGGTTGAGTTTCTGGTATGGGAATCTCAGGAATCTGCTCCTCAAGGATTTCATTAGGGATTTGATTTAAAACTAGCTCTTGGTTATTAATCTCCCGTTCGACTTCGCTTTTGATGGCATCGCGTCTAGTCTCTGGGATAAGATTATTTCTTATGATTACCCGGTATTGATCTGATACTCTTTGCTCCGATACTTGAATATCTGGGTACTCCCTGCAAAATTCGGCATACAGCTGTTGTCTGTAGCCGATCGTTTCTTGACCGAGGTTTGTCACCTTATAATAGAAGCGCAAAATGCTTTCATTGATGGACACAGTCCATTTCATGCGCTGCCTCGGTCGTCCCGCTTGAATGAGCGCCGGCTGATGATCCAGCGCAGCACCTTCGGCGGGTGGAGCTCTTGTTGTTATTTGGCTCGCTTGTGGTTGTGGTTGGGCTGTAGCTGATTGTATGACAGGGGCCCGCCTCCTCAACACCCTGCCACCGACGTCCCGCATGCTGTCACGTCCAGCGCCGGCTCCAGACGTGCCCTGGCGATCCCCAGGCAGCGATCCTAAACACAAATTGTTATTCTCCATTCTCATGGGTGTGCATTTTATACCTACTGCCAGGTGTCAGTTTTTGTTCCACGGCAAGTATTCCTGCTACTCTCTGGGTATTGGCGCTACGAATACCCAGAAAGCATCCCCCATTCGCAGGGGGCCGCGCCTGATAGAAGGACTGACAAAAAACTCCCACAGGTTATTATTATTATTATTATCAGATTTAGCCATACGGCTCACACTCCCTCTGAGGGGAAAATTGACTCATCCCAGATACCTACGGTATCAAAAGGATTGAGCTCTGGTGGGACTCTTTCCGTGTTATGGAGCCCTAGGTGACTTGGAATGCAGGTGTATCTCCCAAAAATTTTCTTACACTTCTGGCCGTCGCAAGTAGTACAGCTTTCTGCATGGTCTTATAAATATGTTCATTGAGACCCAGCTTTTTTATGCTTTCGAGGAGGGTCTTCGGAATGACTCCAGTAGTAGACATAACAATAGGTATCGTCTGGGTACTTTGCATTCTCCATTGTCTTCGTATTTGAATTTCCAGATCTCTATACTTGGCGATCTTTTCAGTAAATTTACTTCGTAGATTATTGTTGTTAGGTATCGCCACATCCATTAGTGTTGTTTGTCTTGTTAATTTATTGACTAGTACGAGATCTGGTCTATTATGTGCCACTGTTTGGTCTGTGAGCACACTGCGGTCCCAGTATAGCTTGTAGTTGCCATCCTCAAGCATACTCTCAGGAACGTATTGATAATATGGGAGATGGTCCGTTTGGAGAAGTCCCAGTTTGTTAGCTATCTCTTGATGAAGGATTTTTCCCACTGCGTCATGCCGTTCCTTGTATTCAGTTGCAGCAAATGCCTGGCAGCCCCCTGTAATATGTTGGATGGTTTCTTGGGCTTGACATCCATATCGGCATCTGTCGTTTTGAACCTGAGGGTCTTTGACGATATATTTCAGGTAATTTCTGGTTGGTATAACCTGATCCTGAATGGCCAGTAATGAACCCTCCGTTTCAGGGAACATCTTTCCTGATGTCAACCAATAGTTCGACGCTATATTGTCGACATAGTCCTGGCTAACTTCATTGGGATGTCGCCCGTGCAGAGGTTTACCCATCCAGGTGCGCAGTTTTTCATCCTTAGTAAGGTGGTTTATGCGCATTTCTGGTTCCCTCAGTTTGATCGGTGTTGTGTCATCTACTGCGCAAATTGCGCGGTGTAGAGTAGATGTCTCAGCCTGCATCTGAAAATAAGTTCTTAAATTAGCAATCTGTTTATCTAATTGCTCACCTATATCCATAAGTCCTCTTCCTCCTAAATACCGGGGTAATGTCGTTCGTTCTACTGCACTTTTAGGGTGGTGTTTTTGTGCCTTTGTGAGGTGTGTTCGTACTTTTCGCTGAAGATTTTCTATATCCGTTTTTGTCCACTTAACAATACCAAATGAATAGCTAAGCGCGGAACAAGCGTAGGTGTTCAGTGCCTTAAACAAATTTTTACTGTTAAGCTGTGAACGAAGCAGCTGTTTAACCCTTCTTATAAACTCAGTAGTTATCTCAGTTTTCATTTGCTTATGGTCAATTTTCCGCGCCTGCTTTACTCCAAGATATTTGTAGATATCGTTGTCGCCCATGGCCTCGATGTTCTGGCCATTTTGCATATCGAATCCACCGGGCTGTACCTTTCCTTTGACTATATTCAAAACACGGCACTTGTCTAGACCGAACTGCATACTAATATCATTAGAGAATGTTTCTACAGTTTTTAGCATCTCTTCTAGGTGCTCCCGAGTGGAAGCCATTAATTTCAAATCATCCATATACAACAGATGATTGAGCTTCGCTACTACAGCATTATTGCTTCTAATGCTAAAACCTGAGTCTGTGGAGTTTAATAGCTGGGAAAGGGGGTTCAAAGCTAAACAGAACCACAGTGGACTCAACGAGTCTCCTTGAAACAGGCCCCGGTTGATTGCGATATTTTCGGTTTCAATATTGTTTTCACCATGTATTTGGAGGTGAATTTTAGTCTTCCAATCTCTCATTATATGCCTTAAAAAGGTCACTATGTTATCATCGACCTTGTATATTTTCAAAATATCTATTAGCCATTCATGCGGTACTGAATCAAAGGCCTTTTTATAGTCAATAAAAGCAGTAAAAAGATTCCTTTTTTTAGTGAATGCCTGGTTAGAAATGACTGAGTCGATGATAAGCTGTTCTTTGCAACCCATGGAACCCTTAGCGCATCCTTTCTGTTGAGGCTCTATGATATCGTTTAGAGCACAGTGTTGGTAGATACGCCGGGTTACACAGGATGTGACCAATTTATACAAAGTTGGAAGACAAGTAATTGGGCGGTACTTGGATGGATCTTGGGTGTTATTTTGATCCTTGGGTATTAAATAAGTAGTTCCCTGAGTTAGAAATGATGGTAATTCCTGCGGATTAGAAATAACATGATTAATTAACGTTGATAAGCACTCATGAATACTCCAAAACTTTTTAAGCCAGAAGTTCTGAACTCCGTCTGGTCCAGGAGATTTCCAGTTATGAAGCTCTTTGATGACATTTGAGACTTCTTCAGTCGTGAATGGTTCGTAGTTAGCAGTGACGTAGTGGTGACAGTTGTGCGTCGTATCTTCTATCCAGCCAGCATTGTTGTTAAAAACAGCTGGCGTGGAAAGTTGATTTCCCCAAAACTCATGAATTTCTTCTTGGCTTGGGTAAGACTTATCGACACTTTCTACGGTGGAATTAAGTTTTCGGTAAAACGCCTTCTCAGAGTTCTCAAAAAGTGCATTGTCACATTTTCGGTTGTTACTAACTTTATACCTTCTTAATCGTCCTGAATAGACGCAGAGTTTTTGTTTTAATGTATCCAGACACTGTTGGGCTGTGTTATTTTCTGGATCGTATCTCGAGTGTCTTGCAGTGCTCCGCATTATTTCTTCAGCTCTCTTAATGACTTTTCTACTTGTTACACCTCTTATTATTATTATCCAGATTTAGCCATACGGCTCACACTCCCTCTAAGGGGAAAATTGACTCATCCCAGATACCTACGGTATCAAAAGGATTGAGCTCTGGTGGGACTCTTTCCGTGTTATCGAGCCCTAGGTGACTTGGTATGCAGGTGTATCTCCCAAAAATTTTCGTACACATCTGGCCGTTGCGAGTAGTACAGCTTTCTGCATGGTCTTGTAAAGATGTTCATTTAGACCCAGCCTTTTTATGCTTTCGAGGAGGTTCTTCGGAATGACTCCAGTAGTAGATATAACAATAGGTATCGTCTGGGTACTTTGCATTCTCCATTGCCTTCGTATTTGAATTTCTAGATCTCTGTACTTGGCGATTTTTTCAGTGAATTTACTACGTAGATTATTGTTGTTAGGTATCGCCACATCAATTAGTGTTGTTTGTCTTGTTAATTTATTAACTAGTACGAGATCTGGTCTATTATGTGCCACTGTTTGGTCTGTGAGCACAGTGCGGTCCCAGTATAGCTTGTAGTTGCCATCCTCAAGCATACTCTCAGGGACGTATTGATAATACGGGAGATGGTCCGTTTGGAGAAGTCCCAACTTGATAGCTATCTCTTGATGAAGGATTTTTCCCACTGCGTCATGCCGTTCCTTGTATTCAGTTGCAGCAAATGCCTTGCAGCCCCCTGTAAGATGTTGGATGGTTTCTTGGGCTTGACATCCATATCGGCATCTGTCGTTTTGAACCTGAGGGTCTTTGATGATATATTTCAGGTAGTTTCTGGTTGGTATAACCTGATCCTGAATGGCCAGTAATGAACCCTCCGTTTCAGGGAACATCTTTCCTGATGTCAACCAGTAGTTCGACGCTATATTGTCGACATAATCTTGGCTGACCTCATTGGGATGTCGCCCGTGCAAAGGTTTACCCATCCAGGCGCGCACTTTTTCGTCCTTAGTAAGGTGGTTTATGCGTAGTTCTGCTTCCCTCAGTTTGATCGGTGTTGTGTCATCTACTGCGCAGATAGCGCGATGTAGAGTAGATGTCTCAGCCTGCATCTGAAAATAAGTTCTTAAATTAGCAATTTGTTTATCTAATTGCTCACCTATATCCATAAGTCCTCTTCCTCCTAAATACCGGGGTAATGTCGTTCGTTCTACTGCACTTTTAGGGTGGTGTTTTTGTGCCTTTGTGAGGTGTGTTCGTACTTTTCGCTGAAGATTTTCTATATCCGTTTTTGTCCACTTAACAATACCAAATGAATAGCTAAGCGCGGAACAAGCGTAGGTGTTTAGTGCCTTAAACAAATTTTTACTGTTAAGCTGTGAACGAAGCAGCTGTTTTACCCTTCTTATAAACTCAGTAGTTATCTCAGTTTTCATTTGCTTATGGTCAATTTTCCGCGCCTGCTTTACTCCAAGATATTTGTACATATCGTTGTCGCCCATGGCCTCGATGTTCTGGCCATTTTGCATATCGAATCCACCGGGCTGTACCTTTCCTCTGACTATATTCAAAACACGGCACTTGTCTAGACCGAACTGCATACTAATATCATTAGAAAATGTTTCTACAGTTTTTAGCATCTCTTCCAGGTGTTCTCGAGTGGAAGCCATTAATTTCAAATCATCCATATACAACAGATGATTGAGCTTCGCTACCACAGTATTATTGCTTTTAATGCTAAAACCTGAGTCAGTGGAGTTTAATAGTTGGGAAAGGGGGTTCAAAGCTAAACAGAACCACAATGGACTCAACGAGTCTCCTTGAAATAGGCCCCGGTTGATTGCGATATTTTCGGTTTCGATATTGTTTTCACCAGGTATTTGGAGGTGAATTTTAGTCTTCCAATCTCTCATTATATGCCTTAAAAAGGTCACTATGTTATCATCTACTTTGTATATTTTCAATATATCTATTAGCCATTCATGCGGTACTGAATCAAAGGCCTTTTTATAGTCAATAAAAGCAGTAAAAAGGTTTCTTTTTTTAATGAATGCCTGGTTAGAAATGACTGAGTCGATGATAAGCTGTTCTTTGCAACCCAGGGAACCCTTAGCGCATCCTTTCTGTTGAGGCTCTATGATATTGTTTAGAGCACAGTGTTGGTAGATACGCCGGGTTACACAGGATGTGACCAATTTATACAAAGTTGGAAGACAAGTAATTGGGCGGTACTTGGATGGATCTTGGGTGTTATTTTGATCCTTGGGTATTAAATAAGTAGTTCCCTGAGTTAGAAATGATGGTAATTCCTGCGGATTAGAAATAACATGATTAATTAATGTTGATAAGCACTCATGAATACTCCAAAACTTTTTAAGCCAGAAGTTCTGAACTCCGTCTGGTCCAGGAGATTTCCAGTTATGAAGCTCTTTGATGACATTTGAGACTTCTTCAGTCGTGAGTGGTTCGTAGTTAGCAGTGACGTAGTGGTGACAGTTGTGCGTCGTATCTTCTATCCAGCCAGCATTGTTGTTAAAAGCAGCTGGTGTGGAAAGTTGATTTCCCCAAAACTCATGAATTTCTTCTTGGCTTGGGTAAGACTTGTCGACACTTTCTACGGTGGAATTGAGTTTTCGGTAGAACGCCTTCTCAGAGTTCTCAAAAAGTGCATTGTCACATTTTCGGCTGTTACTAACTTTATACCTTCTTAATCGTCCTGAATAGACGGAGAGTTTTTGTTTTAATGTATCCAGACACTGTTGGGCTGTGTTATTTTCTGGATCGTATCTCGAGTGTCTTGCAGTGCTCCGCATTATTTCTTCAGCTCTTTTAATGACTTTTCTACTTGTAACACCTCTTATATATTCTGTGACTTGACCAATATCCCTACGCAGTAATTCAATTTTTCCGAGAAGTCTTTTTTCCCAGGGTGCAATTCTGTTACCAGTCCTTCCGTTATTAGTACCCCGTCGTGTTCTGATCTTAACGCCCATTACATTGGCAATTGCTGTAGCTGCACAGTAGATTAGCATATGCAGATACTCCAATGTGTGGGCTTCTACGACATAATTGGGTAGGACTTCAGTATTCACAATTTGTAACAGGGCACCTAGTTTCTTACAAGAGTTTATTCGTGGTAGCGGTGGTCTGCTAAGTGGATTTGTTCCATTAAACTCTTGTACGGCACGAGCCATTTCGTTCTCTAGACTATCGCGCAACTCGTTGTTTTCCTGCTGTGTATTGTCAGGTTGAGTTTCTGGTATGGGAATCTCAGGAATCTGCTCATCAAGGATTTCATTAGGGACTTGATCTAAAACTAGCTCTTGGTTATTAATCTCCCGTTCGACTTCGCTTTTGATCGTATTGCGTCTAGTCTCTGGGATAAGGTTGTTTCTTACGATTACCCGGTATTGATCTGATACTCTTTGCTCCGATACTTGTATATCTGGGTACTCCCTGCAAAATTCGGCATACAGCTGTTGTCTGTAGCCGATCGTTTCTTGACCGAGGTTTGTCACCTTATAATAGAAGCGCAAAATGCTTTCGTTAATGGACACAGTCCATTTCATGCGCTGCCTCGGTCGTCCCGCTTGAGTGAGCGCCGGCTGATGTTCCGGCGCAGCACCTTCAGCGAGTGGAGCTCTTGCTGTTGTTTGGCTCGCTTGTGGTTGTTGTTCTTGTTGTTGGGCTGTAGCTGTTTGTGTGACAGGGGCCCGCCTCCTCAACACCCTGCCACCGACGTCCCGCATGCTGTCACGTCCAGCGTCGGCTCCAGACGTGCCCTGGCGATCCCCAGGCAGCGGCCCTAAACATAAACTATTAGTCTCCATTCTCATGGGTGTGCATTTTATACCTACTGCCAGGTGTCAGTTTTTGTTCCACGGCAAGTATTCCTGCTACTCTCTGGGTATTGGCGCTACGAATACCCAGAAAGCATCCCCCATTCGCAGGGGGCCGCGCCTGATAGAAGAACTGACATAAAACTCCCACAGGTTATTATTATTATTATTATTATTATTATTATTATTACATAGAAATAAGGGCTGGGGTCATGGAGACCCATAAGCCCATTTACAAGAAAAATGAAATAGTACCTACATTACAAAAATTAGCTTCGCAAATAAACTATAGACTAATAGATTGTGCACAACACTGATTAGTTTACAAACAAATAACTGTCTAGTTTGTTTTTGAAAACATTAATAGATGGAGAATTTATAATTTCCGTTGGGAGACTGTTCCATATACTAAAAATGCGATTACACAGAAAATGTTGGCGCTTTATCGACGAAAAGGGTTCCTTCTTCACTTT
Source organism: Diabrotica virgifera virgifera (assembly GCF_917563875.1). Taxonomy (NCBI): domain Eukaryota; kingdom Metazoa; phylum Arthropoda; class Insecta; order Coleoptera; family Chrysomelidae; genus Diabrotica; species Diabrotica virgifera. The sequence continues at coordinate 65,164,373 of NC_065447.1, forward strand.
CAAACTATGTCCACGTAGTCTGCTGTGATCGTCGAAAATAAACAAGTGTTGCAAATCTCCATATCTATACTTTAAAATTCGGAAGGTGATAATTAAGTCACCACGGAGTCGACGAGCTTCAAAAGTTGATAACCCGGCTAAAGAAAGTCTTTGTTGGTAATCTGGCCTTCTTCGTTTGAAACATAGTCTGGTGGCCTTCTTTTGAATATTTTCGAGAAGAGTTCTATCGCGCACTAATTCTGGGCACCAAACCGTTCCACAGTACTCCAGTAGGGGTCGGACATAAGTTTTATACAAATGAATAGAACCCGAAAATGATATTTTTGTAAAAGTCTTACTAAGTAGTTATAACTTACTATTCGCTTTTTTAGTAACGTTTGAAATATGCTCCGACCAACTCAAATTTTCAGTAATTGTTACACCAAGGTCACTATATGATTCCACAGTATCCAGTAAATGCCCGTCTATCGAGCAAGACAAACGAGGGTTATTTTTTCCCAAATGTATCAGTTATATTATGGTAGGGGAGCCCAAGCGGGGATTTTTGCAGTTACTCGAGCGCGTCAGATTATCATATGGAGAGAAACCTGGTATCCTGCAGATGTACCTCTACCATATATTGGCTCTTAACACAGGGGAGTTCGTTAAGGGGGGCCCGAAAAAAAAAATCTATCCTTAAAAAAGCTCGAAATTGTCAGATTAAGGTAAGGTAAGTTAAGTACATGCAAAAGAGTGTATATTTCAAAAATCTGACGATATGAGCCGGGCGTAAGGAAATGGGTGAGTCCCAAAATTTCACAAGAAAAAAGCGAATATTTCGCGAAATGAATGACAGATCGAAAAACTAAAAAATATGCGCTCAATATTTTTTAAAAATCTATCGAATGATACCAAACACGACTTCCCACGGAGAGGGGTGGGGGGTAAATTTAATATTTTAAATACGAATCCCGCGATATTTCGCGAAATGAACATCAGATCGAAAAACTGTAAAATACACTTTTTTATTATTTTTAAAAAATCTATCGAATGGCACCAAACACGACCCCCTACGGAGGTGGGGTGGGGGGTTACTTTAAAATCTTAAATAGGAGCCCCTATTTTTTATTGCAGATTTGGATTCCTCACGAAAAAATAAGTAACTTTTATTGGAAACATTTTTTCGAATTATGCATAGATGGCGTTATAATCGGAAAAACGATTGTTGGAAATGGAAAATTAAATTTAAAAATGTCAAGCGCCCACTAAAATGGAAAATTTTACTTAACTTTTTTTGGTTTTAGGACCTACTCCTCACAACCCACTAGGTCTCCAAAGCGCTCGAGTGACTGCACATTTAGCATACTTTGCTCCCCTACCATTATCGCATAACTTTTTTGTTTTTAATTTTTAAGCACTTTTGAGTCTGGATTATTAAAATGTAAGGTATTATAGTACTAAAAGGTACTCTTACTTTAAGTCGATAGGATACACCGTTTTCTAGAAAAATCGATTTGAAATTTTTTCGTTGTTTGAATATCAAAAAAAAAAAATTCAATAAAAAAAAAAATATTTAGAAAAACCTAAATTGGTACATTTATTTATATTCCAGAGATGAATCGATTTTATTAATTGTGAATTTCTAGTACCGGTCATATGCGTCCGTTTTGGGTAGATCAACGGTTATTTTATCGCATACCTTTTTTGTCTTTAATTTTTAAGGATTTTTGACACTAGATTATTAAATTATCAGGTATTCTAGTATTAAAAGTTACTCTTGCTTGAAGTTGGTAAAATACACCGTTTTTTTTAATTTTGAAAAAAAATTTTAAATTCAGGAAACGAAAAATTTTCAAATCGATTTTTTTAGAAAACGGTGTGTCCTACCGACTTAAAGCAAGAGTACCTTTTAGTACTAGAATACCACACAATTTAATAATCCAGTATCAAAAGTGCTTAAAAGTTGTTATGCGATAAAATAACCGTTGCCCCACCCAAAACCACCACCCAAAGTCACCATAGATGGAATCGATTTATCTCTGGAAGATAAATATGTGTACCAATTTTCGTTTTTTCTAACTAAAAGCGTTCTGGAGGTATTTAAGAAAAACTAATTACAAGACGCCATCTTCAAAGAGCTCTAACTCCCTTAGGAAGCATTTTCGGACTAGGTGAATGTGGTTAAATTCTTTTAAAATTATCTGAGGAATCTCCTGTCTTCGTTTGTCGGTAGAGTTTCTGGACACCATGTATAGTCGGTTCGCTAAACTCGACACAACTGGCTAGTGATTTTAGTAGGTAATTTTTTTGTTTTTTGCGAATTTTGCCAAAATTGACAAAATTACTAATTATTTAGTAATTATTAACTAGGTAATTAGTAATTATTTTTTTTGCCAAATTGGCAAAATTATTGACTAAAATCACTTGCCAGTTGTGTCTGAGTTTAGCAAACCGACAGTATATGAAATAATATTGCTTGGTATAAAAATTATGGTCTGATATGTGCAACTACATCCTTTTAATGGAAAAAAATATTTGAAGATTTTTCTCAAATTATGGATACCAACATTTTTATTTATAACTCTTTTATTTTTAATTTGACGAAGGAAAGTTATTCTTCATAAAAAGCTATTCATGTTCTAAGATTTATGATGCAACCAACGTATTATATAAAGTTTTATTAATTTTATACCAGGTATATAAAAATATAAATTTAGATCAAGAGTAAACTACCTTTATAGTTCATAACATTTAAATTAGAATGATATAATTGCACATTAAAACATAATTATTAATTCTAAACTACTTTTCATAATAGCAATTTTCCATATTACGAATTAAAATACGTAAATAAACAAAGTTTTCGTTATGATAATGCTTTTTCAGATTGTTATTATTAATTTTATGAAGAAAAATTATTCTTCATAAAATGCTCTTCATAGCCTAAAACCTAAGATGCAATCATCAGATATCAAATTTTATCAACACTATACGAGGTATGTTAAAAAATATGAATATAGGAGAATGAAGAAATGTTATTTGTCTTTAAAAATTATGTTTTAATGTGCAATTAGATTCTTCTAATTGAAAAAAAATTTTTTCAATAATTTTCTCAAATTACGGATATTCCTGGATATCCTACTGATATTTTGTTTAAAAATAGTCCTAGAATTTTTTACAATATGTACCTACACCATTTTAAAGGAAAGAAAATAAGCTTTCTTTTTTATTACACAATGTATATACCGAACTGTACAAGAAATAAGTTTTAATGAGAAATTAAAAAAATAATCGTAAAAAAATCAAAAATCGTTAAAAGTATAAAACTTTGAAAAACCATAACTTGCTTAAAAATAGAAGTACAACTTTATACAATAGACCATTTTAACGGAAATTGACTTCTCTTCCTACTAAATGTGCTATTGCATATACCTAGAGATGCGTAGAAAAAAGTTACAGAACAATATTTGCGAAATAATGTGGAAAATGGCCCAAAAATGCTGTGACTGGCGAACTTTGAAAAATCATATTTCGGAAACTATAAATCCTAGAGACTTCTACTGAACGTCATTTTAAAAAAGAATGATGGCAGTTTTTTTCTGTTAAGCAATGCCTATACATACAGTTGAGTCCGCGAGTTATCAAATATATAGAATGTCAAATGTAAGTTTTGCTTCAAAATTTTTGTGCAGAATTACAGCTACATTTGAAGTAGCTTAATAAATTCTTTTATTATTATTGATTAATAAATAAATAAACAATTTATAAAAAAATTCAATAACATATTTTATTTTTGTTATTTTATTCACTTTGACGGAAATCTAAACACATTCATTTCTTTACTGTGTGAATGACGTTAGCTTTGTATGTTTTAAATATTAATTACCAAAATATAATTATTTACCTTAAAATTTCAGAGCCCAATATAAAATTAGTTGTGAAAACAACTGTTTGTGTAATATAAAGAAACTTCAAAACGCAAAAATTAGACAAAAACCGCAAAAAATTCAACTGACTGACAGCCACAAAAATAAACAAAGCAGAAACGTCAAACAAATTGTGCTTAAAATATGAAAACATACCGAATCGTCTTTTTTTGTACCTATCTCTTTTCAATGCACTGAGTCTAGATGGTTCATAAAAATAACATGTGTTTTTACTTAATAACAAACGGCAGCTGGTTTGTCATGAGTTTCATGCGTGGAAGAGATAAAATAAAATGATGCTAGATAAAAAGTTTGTGTTTTATCTCGCCAGGTATTAATGACGCACGGGTAAAGACTCGCGGACTCAACTGTACCTATCTTGCCACTAAAAAAAGTTTTGGGGCAAAAAACAAAATTGCTTTCTTTCGTGTTTTTTTTTGTTTCAATATATTTTTCTAAAAGAAAATATTTTTGACTTTAAAATATGATATTTCGATTGTAAATTTATTCTGAAACAATTTTTATGCAGACGTGTTTGTACCAAAAGTATATAGAACTGACCCTAATGCACCCTGTGCACAGGGACTAATTCACCATTTCTCAAAAACGCACCCCTTTAAATGGTAGCACTCCGCGGTTTTTTCATATTTAGAGGTCCATTGACCATATGAAATAATAAAACTCCGTTAACGTTGTAGTTCCTTTCTAAAGTACATAATCAATAGCCTAATTCCCGTTCAAACTGAACTGAAACACCTGAAATTCAAGCTTTCATGAACCCAGTTCAGATGATTTCAGATATTACGCATGCGTAGTATTATTGCAATTTGACATGAAAAGCCGTCATAAAATATGTCAAAATCAGTTTTTTACCATTCGTTAAATAGATATCTAATCATTACGTTATTATAACATTATTTGTATTTTTGTTAGATTTATTAATAATTATTAAAATGACTGTTTAAATATAAATATTTAAATATAACGTTATTCAGTGATATAAAAAAGTTCATACAAAATGGCGATAGCTTTACCTTTTTCCACCTATTTGCATTTCTCGAAAGCTGCTAGAATCTAGGGATCTGTGCATTGCCAACGAACATTACGGCGTAGAACGAAACTGCTAATGAAAATTGCATTTCCCAACATAACCGAAGTTAAGGATGAACCTCAGTCAACCGAACTATAGATTAACTTAGTTATGAGAAATCGGCGCTGTTCCAGTTCCAGTTTCTTATATATTGTTATTTTCGAGTACATCTACCTTTGGTAAATCCACTTTGCTCTTGGGGTATTTTTCTTTGTAGGAAAGATTTTAATCTCTCGTTGATTATGTGTAACTATATCAACTCTATAATATAAATTATATTAAAGTTTATTCTTTAAAATTTTAATATTCACACCCGGGGCTAAAATTTAAATCATATCGAAATAGTTTTTGATGTTTGGATATTTTCGGTTTTAACGTTTTAACTTTTAGATTCTAGAATTTTCCTTTTGCATGGTTATATCCTTCTATTAGTTTTTTTATAATTATAGTATCAACCTCTATATTTATTTTTATTTTTTAAACACGTCTGACTGTATTTAGTAAAACCTCGTTTATTTGTAATGTTCTTTCTGCTTTTGTACCCTTAAATACTTTTTTTTCTAATTAGATGCACAGTTGTTTGACGTAAATATAGTTGATTATATTTTTTTTTTAATTAAGTTTATTCGTTTTAATTCGGGTATATTATAATAAAGGTAATGCACAATTTGATCTGAACCTTACTTTTAGCGATGAACGAGAACCTTTACACGAAGTCAACCCTACGACGGTAGAATTCGATGGAAAATCTGTTCAAACCAAGTCTGGAGAATTTATTGGAAAGCATTCAGCAGTCTGAAAAATATACTTAATTTTCGCCGAAGGTATTTAATAAGATTTATGTTGTAAAAGTTAAGTGTATCTATTTTTAAATGAAAATGAAATATTTTAATAGGTACCTATATTTACCTACTTGCGAATTGTGCCAAAGTTGTAAATTTAATAGACAATGTCAATACGACAACAAAGTGAGTAACCTCAATTCAATTAAGTTTAAAGAAGCATTGAAGCGTGTAATTATGGAATATTTTGACAAAATATAATGGATAAACTTAACTTCAGGCCTATACATTTTTTTTTCTGATTGGCTTACACGATATTTGTTTTTGACTTGGAATAAGATTGATGTGATATATAATGATAACTTCATTAATAGTCTAAGAGTTAGTAAGGTTTGAAATTACGTGAATTTATGATTTATTCTCTTGCATCTACTACTGTTAGTATGTAAGTGACATAACTGGTAAATATCAGTAAATCTCCTAATGTGGAGAGATAAGACCGACCAAGTATTGGTGAGCTAAATAAGTCTTAACGAATAATTCAAGATCTATCTTCAGTTAGTTCATTATTGTATTAGTTTTATTCATAGTATTGACTTTTAATAATATGTAGGTATGGGTACTCCCAGAAGTACCCGACCCAACAAAGAAAACACAAAAATTTTGGAAAAAAAACGGTTCTTTTTTTTCAGCATAATCTCATTTCAGCTCTATTTAGTTTTATATGTTATTCGTTTTTATAATAAGTACTGTCTTGCTCATCAAAATAGCCATTAACTGCCGACATGACTTCTTCACGGTTGGAAAATCTTTGACCACTGAGCAATTTTTTCAAGTCTGCGAACAGAAAATAACCCGAGGAGACTGAATCTGGCGAATAGGGTACATTTTGTAGCAATTAAAACTTGAATTCATGAATTTTGGCCATTGAAATACTCGTTCTGTAGGCTGATGCATTGGGTGGAATGCATAAAACGTAGTATCTGCTAATGCTTCAAGTATTTACTACATTTTTGAAGTTGTTACTACACTTAAAAAGCATTTACTTTCCTCCGTAGCATATGCCACTATTTACCAGATACATAGAAGAATGTACTACGCTTTTGAAGTATTTGCTAGTTTGGTAGTATTTGCTTCAGTTTAAGTGAAGTTGGTGGATGAATGACTTCGTCGTAGGTGTTTTTTTGTTACGACATAGCAGCATTTATGAATGTGCGTCGTAGAAAAATCTACAAACTAAGAAGAAGATACTTAATTTTGGGGTCATTCTTTTATCAAATAAAATTTAATAATTCTCAAGAAGATTAATAAATAACAATTGTTTATTTTTTATCCTCGCGTAACTCTTTTGTCGCTTCGGAATCTGATTCAATCATTTTTACTCATGTACAACTGTAATAATTAGGTACGTAAAAATGTGAATTCACAAATCACAAGCATACGCAAAACTAGTTCCATCACGATTGGTGTAATGCAGACACGGCTGTCGCTACGCTTAGTACTTGATACTTCAGGTCAGTAGTAGGTACTTCTGTTGTGTAGTATGTTCTTCTCAACAAAAGCACATACTTTTATGTAAAAGAAAATGCTACAAAGTAGATACTATTTGCTGAAGCAACAGCATCTACTACGTTTTATGCATTCCACCTAATGTCTTGATGAAACTAAAAATGTCTTGATGAAACTAAACTAAACACTTTATTCTTAGCTAAACGTAACCGTTTTTGCTTAATTTCTTAGCTCAAATATTGCAATAAGTTGGCATAACAATCGCAGTTTTTCCGTTTTCAAGATTGTCAATGAAAATTATTTTTTCCTTCTATGTTTTTGCCTTCTTTGGAGCCGGTTAACGCTTTTAAGTCCATTGTTTTGATTCTTCTTTTACCTCGGGTGTGAAGAGATGGATCCCTGTTTCATCCTTGATTATGAAACTGCGCAAAAAATTCTGCTTTGATGCTGTGAAACTTTGCTGGAAACTCAATTGAGACATCTTTATGACACTGTTTTTGTACAAGTGTGAGCAAACCAGGCACCCATCTTGCACACAGTTGTCTCGTGTCCTAATTTTTAGTTTATGCTATGTACCGCACTTTTTGAAATGTCTACTAAGACTGTTAGCTCGCGCGCTTCAGTCTACGATCATCCAGTACCATCTGTGTGTATTTTCTTCACCGTTTCTGGAGTCGTCATCTCATTTGGTCGATCACTGCGATGCTCATCTTCGAAGCTCGTACGGCCTCGTTTAAACTCTGCTACCCAATGTAAATGCTACTCTTTTGTAAATGAAATATCAGACTCATTCAGAGTACAATCCAGTTCAGCTTTTATATTGGTTGGACTTGGCCTTTCAAATAAAAGTATTGTGTCCAATAAAGATGACCAATTTTCTCCATTTTCAAAAATTCACTAATAATAATTAACTGAAAAACAAATACTAAACGACATCTCTAGGTCAGACCAAGTACTTCTGCGACCACACAGCTACTTTATCGCATTTGGTAACATTTTTACCGGCAGAGAATAGTAATAAAATTCTGTAATCGGAAGATTTGTTTGAGATAAGAAGGAGGTGAAAAATTGACGCATATATGGAATGGATACATAATGTAATAGATATTTTGTTTACGAGTGTCATTCGCCGCTACACAGGTAACAGGTATTACATTATTCTATTATTAATCTATTAGGTATCTATTAATACACATTTAACTACAAGTGTACCATCATAATTTAAAGGGGTATAACAAGTTGATTCCGAAGATATAAACGAAAGATATGCTATTATAATGTTCTTCTTCTTCTTCTTCGTCTAGCCATTCACGTCCACATCTGAACATAAGCCTCTTCAAGTCTTCCTTTCCATTGTTTTTTGTTGAACGCTACTTGTAGCCAATTTTTCCCGGCAGTTCGTTTCAGATCATCTGTCCATCTCATAGGAGGTCTGCCTCTGGGTCTTTTGTGTTCGTAAGGTCTCCAGGTTAGAATTGTTCTGTGCCATTTGTTAAGATCGCTCCTAGCTACATGTCCAGCGTATTCCCATTTCAATTTTAGTGATTTTTGTACCACATCGGTGACTTTGGTTTTCTGTCTTATCCATGTGTTTGTTTTTCTGTCCTTAAGTGATATGCCAAGCATTGCTCTTTCCATCGCGTGTTGAGTGACTCTGAGTATGTTCATATTCTTTTTTGTGATTGTCCATGTTTGTGCCCCATATGTTAATATCGGAATAATGCATGCATCAAAGACTTTAGATCTAAGATGTAGTTGAATTTGCTGATTTCTGAGTATATAGCTCAGTTTGCCGAATGCTGCCCATGCTAACTTACTTCTTCTTTTTATTTCTTCCGTTTGAATTTCCCTATTTAGTATTATTTTTTGTCCTAAGTATATATATTCTTCAACTTTTTCTATAACTTTGTTGTTTATTATTGTCATCGTTTCTTCGGAGTGCATGACTTTTGTTTTGTTTAAATTCATTTTCAGTCCTATTTTAGAAGATTCTGTGTGTAGTTCTGAAAGCATGGTTTGCAGTTCTTGTAGGTCAGTAGCTATCAGGATTATGTCATCCGCAAATCGTATTATGTTATTCTGCTATTATTTATTTATCCTATCAAAAGGTAAGGGGCGGAAGTTGACATAGTCAGACAGCAAAGACCCAAACATCAAAGACCCAAACAGAGTTATGATGCCAAAAGAAGAAGAAGAAGGGGCGGGAGGGGGCTTGGACAAAACAATTGAGGTTTAGTAAATTAGAAAAAAGAGTGGCCACAGCGCAGCTGGGCTAATAACCCTATGGATCGCAGGATATACTTAAAAAAATAAATAAATTCTTACCAAATCTTCTGTAGCAAGCACGAATAAACGATTTTACATAACACAAAGACAATTTAAATTTAATAATCCTGTGCATATGTATTACATTAAATTAAATCATGTATTAAATAATAAATATTGATCACATGAGTTTTGTACCATACAAAATCTCTGAAGTCAGCGTGGCCAAATGTCTTCTGTTAACACTTTTTTAAATTACTAAGAAAATTAGTTAGTGACGATTAAATAACGATTTTCACAAATATTGTAGATTTTTATAAAAGGTAATTAACTTTCGCATAAGATGACTACTTGCCTGATGATGAGATGATTGCCTGCATGACCAGTCCATTCTTGGATGAAAGAGAATGAATCATTCTAATGTCACATAAGAAAAACGTTGCTCTTAGACAATAACATCAATATGTATTGCCCTACAAAACGAAATTTATATTAATAGTCCAGAAAGCCACTGCGCATCCGCTAGGAAAAATATTCTGATTCGGATTTTTTGCACAAACTTACTCAGAAAGGACTCCTTTTAACAAATTTGCATGTTACCAGGACCAAAAGGTAGTCAAACATTTTTTAAACGTTTTTTTTTGTTTTTTTCCTAAAATTCTTTATTTTGCATGGAAAAAAGTTTTTTTAGGTATTATGGATCATTCCAAACAGAAAAGGTCTTTAGTGACTTTTCTCTAAAAATGATAGTTTTTGACATATAAGCGATTAAAAATTGAAAAATTGCGAAATCGGCCATTTTTAACCCTCAAAAACTATGTGAAAAACTGAAAATTTGAATGTTGCCAAGGTAGGTAGATATTCTTTAAACATCGATTGATGAAATTCAGAAGAGTTTTTGCAATACAATATTCAAAACTCCTTTGTTTTTTAATTGCTAATCAAGCGTGCGCGACACTATTTTCTACCGACAGTATGGTGCAAATGAAAGGAATAAATTCATTATTTCGTAAACCGGCGACTTTATGAAAAAATCCCGAAACAGGTCTGTTTTTATTTTTAAGTTATGATATTGTGGCATATACGGTATACTAGTGACGTCATCCATCTGGACGTGATGACGTAATCTATGATTTTTTAAATGAGAATAGGGGTCGTGTGCCAGCTCATTTGAAAGGTTCTTCAATTCTCTATTCAGTAATATAAACATTTACATAAATATTTATACAGGGTGTCCAAAAATTTGATATTAATTTATTTGACAAAAAAGAAGTAGAAGGACACCCTCTGCATAAATAATTATGTAAATGTTTACATTATTGAATAGAGAATTGAAGAACCTCTCAAATGAGATACCACACGACCCCTATTCTAATTTTATAAATATCATCGATTACGTCATCACGCCCAGACGGATGACGCCACTAGTATACCATATATGTATGCCACAATATCATAACTTTAAAATAAAAATCGACCTGTTTCGGGATTTTTCCTTAAAGTCGCCGGTTTACGAAATAACGAATTTATTCCTTTCATTTGCACCATACTGTCGGTGGAAAATAGTGTCGCGCATGCTTGATTAGCAATTAAAAAACGAAAGGAGTTTTGAATATAGTATTGCAAAAAACTCTTCGGGATTTCATCAATCGATGTTTAAAGAATATCTACCTACCTTGTCAACATTCAAATTTTCAGTTTTTCACATAGTTTTTGAGGGTTAAAAATGACCAATTTGGCAATTTTTCAATTTTTGATCGCTTATATGTCAAAAACTATCATTTTTAGAGAAAAGTCACTAAAGACCTTTTCTGTTTGGAATTATCCAAAAAACCTAAAAAAAAGAATTTTAGGAAAAAAACAAAAAAAAAACGTTAAAATTTTTGACCACCTTTTGGTCCTGGCAACATGCAAATTTGTTAAAAGGAGTCCTTTTTGAGTAAGATTGTGCAAAAAATCCGAATTAGAATATTTTTCCTAGCGGATGCGCAGTGGTTTTCTGGACTATAATAACAAAATAAACAGTTTCGTTTTGATTCAAATCAAATTGAAATTTATATTGTTTGTGTAAGTGGTACCACATGTCTTTGTCTCGTTTTAAAATATTTTCGTCCGCTTTTGATGCAATGTGATGTAATGTGATGCCTTTGTAATTGGAACATTGTCTTGTATCGCCTTTTTGTGTATTGGTATAATGGTTCCAATTCCCCGTAATGTTATTACTTTGTTTCGTGTCCTACTGATAATTTTATTAAAACGCAGTGTAGTCGTGATACAACAACGTCATTTTTATTGATGTAAATTCAGGTCATGTTTCAAAATGAACTGCCAACACTTGCTTTCTTTCTAAGCTATTATTATTATTAAGATTTTATTATTGTGTGAATTTATTTACGAGCTCATTGCTTGAACTGAACCAATTGATGTAACATTTATTGGTAACATCAATTAGCTGAAAAAAAAAACAAATTTCCTTCGTCAGATCTTACCGCTGCCTCATTGGGATAAGCACCTATCCAGAAGACGAAGCTTCTTTTGTGGCAACTTTTTCTTGTTTAAATAAGACTTTGCTTAAGGAATGAACTTTTTATGGACTCCTTGGGAGACATCACAAATTATCTAGGTCGCAAAAATTCTAAAAAGTTAAATTTTTGAAATCCGATTAAGAAAAGCCTAGATTGTGGGACGTTAAGAGGTATACATGAAAATATAACATAGGTGTTAAATATAACATAACAATTTACGACTTGTATATCGATTTCAAACAGGCGTGTGATGGAATAAATAGACAAAAGATGTTAAAGCAACTATCTGTACTGGGCATACCCAAAAAGTTAGTTAAACGTATACGAACGGCTTTGGAGGGTTCCAAAGCCATGGTGAGAATAGATGAAAATATGACAGAGGCATTTTATATTGAAAATGGAGTTAAACAAGGTGATGCCGTATTAAGAACGCCTTTTAATCTAACTTTGGAAGCTGTTGTTAGAAAATTTGATATGAACGGCTGTATTAATACAAGATATATGCAAATATGTGCATATGCGTATGATATTGCCATAAGCCACAACAAATGGGTATTCAGCGAAAAAGCTATAGAACTGAAACGGGAAGCTGCTACATTTGGTCTATACAGTATAAATGAAAGTAAAACAAAATATATGGAGTACACAAAGTCTAATCAACATGAGAATCTGGAGATAGACAACCATACCTACGAATATGCCTCTTCTTTTCCCTACCTAGGCTGAATAGCCAATGACAATAACACTTAAGTCAAGAAATACAAGCACGGATTCTTAGCAGTAATAAGTGCTTTTATGCATACAAAGGCTTAATGAAAAATAAGTTACTGAATCTTGAGTCTAAGCTTAAAATCTACAAAACAGTAATTAGACCAGTGGCCACATATATGGATGTGAAACAAGGACCCTCTCAATCACTGATGAAAATAAACTGAGAATATTTGAGTGCAAAATACTAAGAAAGATATTTGGACCAACCCATTGCAGCGATGGTTCGTGGAGAATTAAAATGAACTACGAACTGGAAGAACCAATGCAGAGCGCAGATATTGTTAGATTTGTAAAGTCACAAAGACTAAACTGGCTTGGTCATTTAGAAAGAATACCAGATAATCGTTCTGTAAAAAGTAATCCAGAGATGGAAGCCCCAAGGAAATAGAACAAGAGAAAGGCCCCGTAAAAGATGGATAGACGACGTAGAGGAAGACCTTAAAACCACGATCAGGCAGTGGCGAAGGAAAGTATCCGACAGTGCAGAATGGAAGAACATTGTTAAGCAGGCTAAGACTCACAAAGGTTGTAGCGCCATTAGAAGAAGAAGTGGGACGTTTGGAAACATTACCTATACTTACATTAAAAAAGACGTGACGATACACCACGGTGGCCTATTAGAAATATACAATTTTACAGTTGTTGAAAGTGATTGCTATTAACTTTTTTATATTGTTTTTGATCAAGGAATATTGACAGATTATGTACACTTAAAACTAAAAAATAGTTAAACTACAATACGAGCTAATTAAATCAATTCAGAGAGGACCTATAGTATGTAATGCCAAATTAAGAATCATTGTATATGAAATTTTTTTATTGTCTAGCATGAACTATTGCTCTATATGTATAGCTCGTATTTTTGTGTTTCGTTGTCTGCTGCTAATTGTCCGATGCCGTCAATTAGTTTATTTCCGTGCCTGTGTCTGTAGGTTCCGGTGATTTCTCTAATCTTCTTATGTTTGTTAAATGGGTCGTGTAATTCTTGTAGATTTTCGATTTCATAGCAAATCTCGTTCAACCAATTTTCCTTTGCTTCCTCTATTTTCTTTTGTATTTCTCTGTATATCTTGGCATATCTTGTTTTGTTTACAGTTTTAATGATCCTTCTGTTCTCCATTAATTTAAGTATTTCGTCTGTCATCTAGTCTTTTTTCTTTTTCTGGCACTGTTTATTGAGTTCATCTTTATTTCTTTGTAGTTAATATTTCATTGGATGTTTGTATGTAGAACTTTCTGTTATCAATTCTATTATCAACTGTTTCCCTGCTTACTAGTTGTGAGGGATTGATGTTGCAGATTCAATAGAATTTATGTATCCTCTTCGTATCATAATATAATTTATCTTACGATTTCTTGCGATTTCTTACGATTACTGTTTCTTACGGTTTCTTACGATATCCTCTGCATCCTGAGGCGATTTTCAGGTATATAATCTTCTTAGTGGGAGCTTGTATCACCTGTTTGTTATCATCATTTGTTTTTCTTGGACAAGCCTTTTTTCTCTTTCGATGCTTTCGCCAAGTCCATGCTCTCTAATGAAATCTTCGTAATTCGCTTTATCTACTTTGACATTGAGATCACTCATTATAAGTACAGTAAAACCTCGATAGAACGGACCTCTATGTAACGGACAAAAATCCGATCAAATATAAAAAAAATTGAAAGCAATAAAATATGAAAAATCGAATTCTGGAAGAAAAATCAGCAAGGGAAAGATCTTGGCACTGCTTTGTGCTAACGCCGATGGATCGCATGGATCGACTGTTCTAATTGTTGGCAAACCTCGTAACATTAGAGTTGTCAAAGATATAATGCATCATCTGCCAGTTTCATATTATAGCTCTAATAAGGCATGGTTTATCACAGATTTTTCAAAAATTGGATTTTAAAGAATTTGTACCTACAGTGAGAAAATTTAGAAACTGGAAATACCGCCCAAACAGGTGAAATGTTTATAAATTTTAGGCAACGCTCCTGCTTATCCCCCCAGAAAATATTCGACATTCAGAAGATGGCAACTTTAATTATATGTTTTTGCCAAAAAATACATCGCTTATTCAACCCATGGATCAGTGAATAGTTTTGGCAACCAAACGAGTACGTTGCAGAAAGTTTTTAGATGAAGTAGAAAAGTAAAAAAGTAGCAAACAATAATTGTTTGCTACTTTCCTGTTGCCGATGCCTTTTTTAACTTACAGATTTGTACACTATATCTAAATACAGTACATATTTTCAACAAAAAAAATTTTTGATTGATTTTAAAGCTATTTTTATATAACGGACTTCCGGTTTTAACGGACAACCCGTCCCCCCAATTAGTCAGTTATATTGAGGTTTTACTGTATTTCATGTTTTTTAACATTTAACATACTTGTTCCATATGACGGTAAAATTATTCGATATCCTTGTCTTCACTCTAAACTGTAGGTACATAGACTTTTACTACATTCATTTGAACGTTTGGAGTATGAAGTTTGTAACATCGTTACGCTTTCTGATGAGGAATATTCAATGATTGAATATAATGATCCAGTAATATACAATGATTCTTAGTTTGTATGAATCATCATTCTATGACCATGAACATGTAATAAGGTATTTACTCTCTGGTACTTAGTCTCGATGAAACAACTACCAGATACAATACGACGAAATAAATAATAATTTCAGAAAACTAGAAATGCCTAAAACTAATTTTAAGTATTTTATTTTTAGTTGTATTTATTGGTTATTATTAGATTATGTTCAGTTTAGATATAATGGTAATATTTACCTACTACTTTGCTCAGTGAATTTGTGTACATAAATTTAGTTAGTGTAATTAGTTTTTAGATTTTTTTTCCGTTTAGAACACTACTTTAAAATATGCAAACATTGCCTCTAAATACGATATTCGCCAAAATAACCACAGTGCACGTCAAAGGTCTCTCACGAAGAATATTTTCGGGGACCATATAACAATAAAGTTTGGGTAACTGAACTAAGGAACATTATTTATAGTTTCTTTATCATTCCAATGATGTTATTAAAAGTGGCGAATGGGTACTATTTTGTTAAATTATTATTTTTGACCTAGTTTTTGTCAAATAACTATGGCTAGTCATAGTCATGTTTATTTGAAACTTTGTTTTACCTTTTTTCCTCTCCCTGTTGGAGATTGGACTCATATTGGAGATTGAAAATCATCAAGGCTATCCTGATCTTATTTTCAACAGAGTTTTCTTCGCTTTCTAGAACATAACCGCTCTTTTCCTACACGACGTAGTATTTCCATGTTTGAGACCACATCTCAATGCTTTCAATTTTTTTTATGATGTTTTAAAACCAATCTTGGAGTCTTAATAACACTACTGCCTGTAATAGTGTATTAAATAAATAGCCTCACATTCTTAATCGTAGAGGAATGTCCCTGTTACATAAGATTCTTTCCTCTTAATGAAAGTGACCCTGACCATTTCAGTACCCCTTTTTATTTCACTGTTTTGGTCTCCAGTTTTGTTTATGAAGATTTTTAACTACTTGTAATTTACTTTCTCAATTTGAGTGTCATGTTTATACTAATTCGCCTTGGTTGTATGTATCATGTTTTTGCTGAAAACTATTGATTTGCTTTTCTGGACATTGATTTTTATGTCATAATTAATTCAAGGAATATTTATATTTATGAGCAGTTATGTAGAGCTTCCTGTCCAATGAACTGCCAACACGGATGGAATGGGCATGAAGCGAATTTAATGCGGCCAGGATGAGAGAGCAATAGCCAGGAAAGAGGGAAGATAATCGCCATCTTTCGTAAGCAAACAAATTGATAGTGATAGTCAGGGTTGCCATTGGGGTATTTTCCTACAATTTTGGCGTAATTTAAAAGCGTCTATGGGATTTTTTCTAAGCAGAAATGGTTGGGGGATTTTTTTTTGGGGGGAGAGTTATGGAAGATTTTAAGGAGTCATGGAAAATTAAGTTTGCGAATGTACATAGAACTGTATATTATACTCTCATATAATCGAAGAAGATAGGATCTATGAATTATTTCCAGAGCCCTCTGTTGATAAGTAGTATAATTTTGGTTTACTGTTCTCTACATTTGACTACTAACTTATTAACATGCGGAAAACATTTTAATTTGGGGGATTTGAGCTTAATTTGAGGGAATTACAGTTTTTAAGTGGGGGATTTATAAAATCACATCTGGCAACTCTGGTCATTATGATAATATCCAACCAACGAAGAAGTCAAATTTTCCTTGGAAAGCTCTGTCTCTCTCTAGGACCTCTCTCTTGTATGTTTGTGTCTCAATCTCGCTTCACTATTTGAATTGGACGGGGCCATTCCATCCGCGTTGACAGTTCATTGTTCCTGTCAGATGCTTTCACTAGACATGAAATAGCAACAGTGACAAGACACAAGCCTGTCGTACACCTCTGCGTATTTCTATTTCTTGAGATGTTTAATTTCCTATTTTGATATTAGTCTTCCGATTTTAATACGAATTCAGAATTATTCGTAGGTCTTTATTATTTATGGTTTTTATTTTAACCCTAACTTAACCTAACCTTTTGCCACTGTCTCAAAATTATCGGTTGCAGAAAAAAAGAACCAAACTTATCCATTTCAATTACTAAATTTACCTTTTGACTGCCACCCATAATAAAATAATAGCCATATGCCAGCGAAATATTAGACACATAAAATGAATCATATGAAGAACTCGGGAGCCGCGTTGTCGCCACATAAACAAAGTATGTGAAAATGCGGAAACCGCGTTGCTGGCAGTTCATAGGTGTCTTGCTTAATGATTGATAAAACTTAAATCAATAACTGTTTTTCCAAATGAACTAAAGCACTAGTATTTAATGGGGTTTTGTGATGTAATCAGTAAACATAGAAGACCGCTCCCATTTTCCAGGTGTTTGTTTGCATTTAAAATTTATAATCCAATTTAGATTGCTCTTACTAAATGGTGCCCGTCCTCCATTGTTACCAATTATGTCGTTGAATCCCATACAAATCTATTAACACTGTGGTACTAAGGCTAAACCCGATATGTCACAAGTTATCGATTTTTCGTTTTTAATGCCAATATGTACATTGAGCGATGAAGAATATGATGACAAAACCCAACATGGCTAAACTCATCCATATAACCAGTAGATGATCAAATAAGTTTCCGATATGTCCACTATTACAACAACACCGCGAACTTTTAAACTCATCTGCTGCAAAATCACGTTTTTTTGACTTATCGGGTTTTGCCTTAGCACCACAGAACAAATATCTTAGTTTAGTTATACATAAAAGTATTGCTCATTTTATATTGTTCTGAATGAGACAGCAGTTTATAATAATATAAATATTTTAGGCTTTTTGTGCTTAAACCGATAATTCTGAATGTCTGGTCGAAAATAATTTGAACCGCGTTTTCAAATAAGGTATTTCTTGCCATATGATTCCATTTAAAATAATTTGGCAACTTGGCACTTACATACATTTTTAATGACTGTGTGACTGAAATTAAAAAAACACTAAGAACAGGTGCCTTAGTTCAGTTATCCAAAAAATTGATGCACGTTTAATCCAACATATTTATACTTTATAATGTTTCGGACATTCTTTAAATCATTTTTGGCCCTCTGCTGATTTTATCGAGAATTTGACTCCATGAGAAAAATATGGATTTTACACGAACTTCTTAAATATATATGACTCGGCATTTCTCGGCCTTAGCAGCATTGCGGAGAAATTAGTGACGATGGGACAATCTGTTCTTATTTGGCGATAGCAGATAATCAGAATCTAGTTCAGAACTAATGTTGCTAGACGTGATGAAAAAATTAAATAACGAATGAAAGATTTGACATTTCGATTCGAAAATCCGTAAAGAAGTATACGAGATTACAATTTACTATCAGCGTTTATAACATAAATATATTATTCATAAATCAAGTTTAATGCGTTATACTGGTGTTTACTTTGGCGAATATCGTATTTTTACTTTTTCTGTAACACCTTTAGCAAATTATTTATAAAAGTTAAAACTCTAATTGTAAAATTTTCACACTTCTCCCTTTATAATGAAACTGTATCTTTATGAAATTATTCTTCACTATTACTATTAAACGTTTCCTTTTCCCCTTTTATTTGTTCCAGTGATAGTATTTTTAGTTTTTTATGTTAGATAGTACCGGCAAAAATCTCGACAGGGTTAACGAAAGCGCAAATTTTAAGGAAGTATTTGCGATTGTTATTTTGACATAAGTTTTATTAGTCCGTTTAGTTTTGTGGCAGGGATTTTGCATGTGAAAAAGGGATTTTGCTAATGTTTACCTAATTTAACTTTGTTTAAATATTTATGGTACAATGTATATGGCAGGTAGGCCCTTGCGATACTTCCTAGTCTTCTTAGCAGATATTTTAATCTAAAGCTGTTGAAATATAATTTCTAGCTACCACTGATCCTCTGGTATTCTATTAGTGCTGCATCACCAGTATATCATACCACACTGTTTTGTTTTATTTATTCTGATTTAAGAATTATGTTTGCATGGGACTGAACCATAATTACTGGTGTAATGACAATTACATTTTAACTAACTAATATTTGACGTTTGGATTACCATTCCGAAAATCGTTCTCAAAAAAGATTACTCGAAAAATTCTGGGAAGATTGTAAAACCTAGTTTTATTAGGTTATGTATGTCTTTTTAAAAATTGACATGCTTGTTCCAGATCCCTTAGACCACGGCAAGTGTGTGGCCTTCTTCTTCTTCTTTAAGTTCCATCCTCTATCGAAGGTTGGAAATCATCATGGTAATGCGGACCATGTTGACTGCCGCTCTAAATAGCTCTGCACTACTGTATTCGAATCATTCCCTTAAGTTCTTAAGCCAAGATGTTCTTCGTCTTCCCACATTTCGCTTTCCTCGGATTTTGCCTTGCATAATAAGTTGTAATAATGAGTATTTTTGCCCTCTCATCATATGTCCCAAGTACTCAAGCTTTCGTCTTTTGATAGTTAATATTATTTCAAAGGCAGCCAACTTATTCAGATGGACTTGTTTTAATGTCCACGCTTCCAAGCCATAAAGAAGAGTGAGAACACGTAACACTGAAGCATCCTTAGACGCAGTTCTAACCTTATATCCCGACAACAAAGAAACTTTTTAAGTTTAATGAATGATGCACGTGCTATTTCAATACGTGTCTTAATTTCTTTGGTTTGGTCTACATTTGAAGTTATCCATGTTCCTAAGTATTTGTAGTTATCCACACTCTTAATTACAGTATCTTCAATAATCTATTGGATGTTTGCTTGTGCTGATTTAGTCATGGTCATGCATTTAGTTTTCTATAAATTCATCTTCAGTCCGTAATCATGACAGCGTTCATTAAGATGTTGCATTATGTTCTGTAAATCATTGTTGTTATCCGTTATTATTACTGTATCGTCTGCAAAACGTAAGTTGTTCAAAACTTCTCCACTGATAGAAGCCTTCTCCATTGATACTGTGGCCTTCACACTATACTTATTTGAGGGCTGCTTTTTTAACTTTTCTTTTTTTCATGTCTGTTTCTTTCATGATTATTGGTGCATCTTTCCATTGTACTCTGTGGTCGTTGTCCCAAGCATGTTTGCATATCTGGTATTTCTCGACCTCTCTGTTCTTGATGTATACTTGATGCTCTTTTATGCTGACAATTAGCGATCTTGCAGTTGCTCCTACGTAGAAATTGTTGCATTCTCATTGTACTTTATAGAGGTAGTTTTTTGATCTTTCTTGGAGAACGTCATATCATCAAACTAGGAAAACCAAATATACAGCTAGCATATATCTTGAAAAACAGCTCCATTTCTATAAACTTGGAGAAAAACGTGTATAACACATGTATACTACCAGTTTGTACGTACGGGTTGGAGACCATAGCCCTTACCAGGAAATCTGCTAAAAAAAAAACAAGAAACAACGCAAAAGGACAATGAAATGAAACATGCTTGAAATATCATTGGAAGACAAGATTAGAAACACCTAAATAAGACGCAGAACGACGATCAGGTTGGTGTATCGTGAAAGAAATTACAAAAATGAAATGGCGCTGAGCCAGTCACATAGCCAGATAATATAACAGGTGGACAAGAAGCATGGAACGTCCTCAAAAGATCCGGGTTCACGACATAAGAGCAGTGGTAGGCCAACAGTGGATTATATCGGCACAAAAGAGAGAAAGAAAGAAGCAATTAGGAGAGACCTACATTCAGAGGTGGATGTAAAATGCTTGAAAAAGAATAAGAGAAGCATGCCTTTAAATTACGCGGCAGAATCTTTTAATTTACTGTGATTAACTTCATACATTCTATCGCTAAATATCATATTCGTTGTTTTAGGTCTATAAAATGAGATGGCTTCCAAAAGTTACCACTAGTCAGTAATATTAATCCTGAAAATAGCGTGATACTGATCGAAACCGCTAGACTTAGAATGACGGAAGTGTTATTTGAAAGAAATTCAAAACCCTTGTGGGTAAAATTTGCGGTTTTTGCCTGTTGTAAGTAGTTTTTGCCGGATGATTAGTTTTATTAGTTTAAATGTACAGGTATTGCATATAATAAGACTGAACCTAGATATACACAATGCACAAGGTAAACGTGTGTCTTTTTTATTTATATGTTTCGTTATTGTGACTGTTTATATTTTCTATAATATTTTATATAAACAATTGTACTTATACGTTTGGTAATTATATTTTAAATATTTGAGTGTGCAATACTTATAAATTCATTGTAACACGGTTGTAAAAATGTACTTTGTATTTATATTTGTGTATATTATACATAACAGTATTTCGACATAAGGCAGCTGTAATGTTTATATTGTGTGGCAACATTACTTATTAGCTGTACTTTTTTACCCATGGCTTTTATTTACCAAATATACAATATATTGTATTTTAATAAAAATTTATCTGAATAATTTTGTGTTGTTTTTATTGTATAGTTAAGTATCTCTATCGAATATTAAGGGAGAGAAATCAGACTAAATATAGTTCAAGTAATGAAGCTTAAAATAGGACAAAACCTCGCAATTTTTACAGATTGGATCGATTTGCTTGAAAATTTGAGAATAAGTAGTGGATATAGTCCAAGGATCAAAATCTATATCATGCCAAAAAGCGCTTTTACCATGGGGGTGGTTACCATCTCGGGGGTGGCAATTTTTATTATATTTTAACCGCAAGAGTTGGTAAAATCATTCATTATAAGCAAAAAACGTTTTATACATTTTTTGGATAAAATTGATAGTTTTCGATTTATTCGCTATCGAAAGTGTTAGTTTTATATCGAAAAAAGAATGTGTGTGTACTTTGTACGCACGTAAGAAGTTATACTTCTATTATATAATTTATAATATAATTTATATAAAATTAACCAAAACTTAACAATGCCAAATATTAAAAAAAAAGAAAAAAGTATGAATCGTCCGGGATTTGAACCCGCAATCTCGTGATTTCTCGATCTCTGGTCCAATGCCCTACCAACCAGGCCATCAAGGCGCATGTTACTAACGTTTCAGATATACATAATTACACATCACGGAGACAAGTGAAATATAAAAATAGATGTTTTATTATTTTACGCCCAAGGAAGACAAATCCAAAGACAAAATTTTAATAAATAATACATTTACTATACTATTACTATTACATTAAAAACACTAATATATTATTTTAATGGTTTATTTGCGCTGATACATAATTTGAAAGATTATCAAATAAACGTCATACATACTGTCTGTGTGCGCATCCGCGTATATTTATGAAAAATTTTACTCCCAATCGCGCCTAAAGAAGTACAACTTCAAAAATAAATGTTTTTAATCACTTTTCTGCTAAGAACTCAAAAAGTTTTCGTTTTATCAAAACAACTTTACTTACCAAAAATGTACCTTTTGAAGAAACAAACAAAACCGTTTTTTCTTATTTTCCTTAAGACCATAATAGTAATCGAGCTATACTTTATTATATGTTGGCTCTTCTTCGTCAAATGCTAAATATTGTAGTTTCAAAGTCAAAGGACGGGAAAACTATGCATTTTTCGAGGATAACTTGTTGAAACTAATTTAAAGTATTTAAAAATATACATCTCCAGAAATAAAAAAAAACTCTAGCTAAAAAAATTAAGTGATTTATAATGAACAGAACGTCAGTTCCTATTTTTTTTCAGCAAAAAAGTGATCGTTAACAACCTTCTAATCACCAGCCTAATTAAAATTTGTCATTGACCTGATTTGGTTTTCTTGATTTATGTATTGTTAATAGGTTCTAAAAGTTTGATGGGCTTAGAATGATTAGTTTAAAAACGAGGTTTTGTAGTTTGGTAAAAAATGCCCTTTTCTTCAGAATAGAAAGATTAGCATCAGAGATACGAAAACATATTTCAATATAAAATTGTAGCTTATTTAATTCCCAAGAACATGGTTTTCAAAAATTTTTTTACGGCAAAAATTGAATGAGCTATTGACAATTAAAACTTGTAATTGCAAAAACCACCTTTACCAACCCTTTCAATGCCACCTCTTTTTGTGACAGAATTTTAAAAGGATTTAATATTAACAACCTTATAGACCTTGTAAAAACCTACAAGATTCATTTTTAACGAACTTTCTAAGATAAAAAATAAAAAAGTTACGGTTAAAAAATCAATGTTTTTCTGAAGCTATTTTCTTGTGGCATTTTTACAATTTTAACTATTTAAGCCACAATAGTGTGGCTTATTTCCCATTATAAATAGTTAAAATTGCAAAAAATCAATATATTTTTTTGAAAAAAAAAAAAGAAATTCAATTGGAAGCATAATAATGTAAGTTAGGGGTGTTTTTAGTCATTGGCCTTATTTATTCTTCTTTATTTATGTATTATTAATAGATTCTAGAAGTTGTGAGTGGCTTAGAATGATCAGTTTAAAAAAAAACTGAAGTTTAAAGCGAATAACGAATGTTTGTGTTTTTTTTTAAAATGCCATTTTCTCCAGAGTAGAAAGATTAGCATCAGAGATACAAAAAAATATTTAAATATGAAATTGTAGGTAATTTAATTCCAAAGAACTTGGTTTGATAAAATTTGTTCTACGGCAAAAATTGAGTGAATCGTAAATGAATATACCATCGAAAAACATTGATTTTTTAGATATAAAACTAACACTTTCGATAGCGAATATATCAAAAACTATTAATTTCATCAATAAAATGTATAGAACATTTTTTGGTTAGAATTAATGTTTTTATCGACTTTATAGTCAAAATATAATAAAAAATTTCCACCCCCGAGATGGGGTGGCAACCACCCCCATGGTAAAAGCGCCTTTCGGCATCATATACATTTTGATCCTTGGACTATCCACTACTTATTCTCAAATTTTCAAGCAAATTGATCCATTCTGTAAAAATTGCGAGGTGAAAAGCTTTGGTTCCTGGACTATAATAGTGTTTAGGACGATTATTGTAGGCGAGAAGAATTACACAAAATTATTGCAGGATAATAGACCGGAGTGTATCTCACAGAATGCTGTGACAATAATCATGGACGGCCCAAATCACAGCGGAGGATCTTTCTAAATCACTCGAGCAAGCCAAAAAAGCAACAAAATCAGGGAACATAAAAATTGAACCGCTGAATTATGAAGGCGCAAGGATGGTATCCTTTATAGGATTGTTGTTTAATAAAAGCGAAGAAGGTGGCCGAGAATGTGACAGATCACTCAAAATAGAGGGTTAAGTGTAATGCCTTAGTAGCAGCAAGAATCTTTTCCAGTTATAAAGTACTTTTTCCGACAAATCTAGAATTGAAAAAAAAATGTTGGTGAAGGTAGTTCTATATGTATACAATAATCTCTATTTTATTGGATTTCTGGACTCTAGCCTTTAACTATTTTTTGACCGTCTAAAAATTGAGCTCTTTGCTTCATAAGTAAGCCAGTATACGTCGTTGTTACTAATTATTTATGTCTCTTTGATTATACTGCAATTTAGAACTTACACATTATTAAAATACATAACAAAACTTAAATTTTAAGCGTTTAGGAAGCATTTAGGTGGTCGAGAACCAAAGTTATGGCAGTTCTAATTTTAAATTTGATTAGACGTATCAAAGACGTGAAGGCTAGTACGTCTGGCATTATAAAGCGACACACTATGCGTTACTGCATAAAGTCACCTCTGGAGGGGCAATTAATGAATGTACGTATTTGATATGTCAGATTAAAATTAAAACTGCCGTAACTTTGGTTATCGACCACCTAAAGGCTGTCTTAAACGCTTAAAATTTAGGTTTTGTTATCTCTTCTAATAATTCGTTGAGTTTTAAGGTACTAGTACACTTTAGAAGACCAAAAATAAACATTTTTTCAAGATTTCTTTTTCTCAGAATTTTTATTAGAAATGAACATAAAACTTTTTACATAATAATATCTAACTCTTAGAGAATACAAAAAATATATCTTTTTTCATTTATGCACGTACACTAATATTGTAGAGGGCGCCAAATTCGAGGCCTCGAAAAAAAGTAGTTCCGATGGCGACAGTTAATCTCAGGATTGGGATCTCTGAAATAAAAAATCGTACGACATTTGAAAAAGGAAGGTTTCTTGCGTGACAATTTACTACCGTTAGTGAAAAATTCCGCAAAAAAAGATTTTACGGAAATTTGAAAAATTTTTGTGAAAAAATCACCCGTTTTTCTTCAGTTTTTCATGGTTAAAAAATATTTATTTTTTATTTTTTGGTCAAATTGTGGTAAATTGTCACGTAAGAATCCTTCCTTTTTCAAATGCAGTACGATTTTTTTGTTTCATATATCCCAATCCTGAAATTAACTCCCACCATCATTTTTCGAGACCTCGACTTTTGCGCCCTCTAGAATATTAGTGTATTACGTCCATAAATGAAAAAAGATATGTTTATTGTACTCTCTAATAGTAGGATATTAATATGTAAAAAGTTTTATGTTCATTTCTTATAAAGGTTCTGAGAAAAAAATTCTTGGAAAAAATGATTATTTTTGGTCTTCTAAAGTGTACTAGTACCTTAATATTGAAAAATAATCAAACCAATGAGAGAAATCTTTAAACTATCTATGACGTAAAAAAGTAAATTTTTAGGCGGTCAAAACAAAATAGTTAATGGCTTGGGCTAGGAAATCCAATAAGTACAGCTTGTTGTATACTTATAGAACTTCTTCTTCTCTAGGCGTTGTTTCCTCTACAAAGGTTAACAATCATCAGATTTCGATTTTTAATTTCGAGACCGTTGCTCTAAATAATTCGTTGTTATTACATCCAAACCATTCCCGATTCCCTAAGGTTCTTCAGCCATGAATTACGTCTCCTTTCTATAAATCTTTTTCCTTGCATAATAACCTGGAGTATTAGGTAGTTATCATCTCATCTTATGTCCCATATATCTCAGTTTTCTTCTCTTAGTTATTAGAAGTACTTTTCTTTCCTTATACAAAACCTAATATTGCACTGCAAGATATGTACTAGACGCATGGTGAAACAGCATAATGATACCAATGTTCAAGAAAGGAGACAAAGAAGACCCCAACAATTATAGAGGTATAAATCAACTGAACACCGCACTTAAGCTAACCACAAAAGTCCTAACCAACAAAATCAATAAACTAACAACTTTATCAGATGAAAAACAAGGATTCAGATCCGGAAGATCCTGCGTAGACGCCGCATTTGTACTGAGACAAATCACAGAAAAGGCCATTGAGTACAATAAACCAGCATATTTTATGTTTTATAGAACTAACAAAGGCT
Organism: Diabrotica virgifera virgifera; assembly: GCF_917563875.1. NCBI lineage: Eukaryota > Metazoa > Arthropoda > Insecta > Coleoptera > Chrysomelidae > Diabrotica > Diabrotica virgifera. The sequence continues at coordinate 65,191,036 of NC_065447.1, forward strand.
TTGGATTTCATCCAACTCGAATACGTCTTACATTTACTGTATAGAAGAAACATACCAATCAATATTATACAAACCATCGAAAACATCTACTTGCAGAATCGAATATAGGCAAACATAAATGGAAAACTAACGCAGTTTATACCAGTACAAAGCGGAGTCAGACAAGGTGACTCATTAAGCCCACTGCTCTTTAGTATAATAATGGACGAAATAATAGAAGCAGTACGTAAAGGTCATGGTTACAGAATGGGGAACAAAGAAATCCAAATATTATGTTATGCAGACGACGCCGCATTAATCGCCGAGCCAGAAGATAATCTCCAAAGATTAACACACATCTTCAATACAACAGCCAAGAAATACAATATGATAATATCAGCAGAAAAAACTAAATCTATGACAACATCTAAATACCCACTACGTCACGCCACGTCAATTTTCTTCAGTGTCCGCGCTTCCATCCCATAGTACAATAGGGGTAGCATATAGCACCTCAGCAGTCGTTTTTTTAACTCAAGGTTTAAGTGTACACAGCAGAGCAGGCTCTTCATTCTTGTAAATGTGCTTCTGGCCTGTTCGATTTTGATTCGTATTTCTTGATAGCTATCATTGTTTTCATTAATCGTATTAATGTATTATTACAGAACTACCTTTATCTAATTTATGCAATTTGAGATTGTAGTGATTAACTATTTATATGGAAAATTAGCCACAATTAAATTGAAAAAAAAAAATTTATTAACGGTTCGACGCCCAAATCGGGTGTCGTTGTCAAAATACAAAATACTACTAAATTAAACAAAAATGTTGTTGCTAAGTAAGAAATTCTTCTAATAATTTATTTAATCTGACTCATTTATATTGGCAATTCAGACATATATTATACATTTTAAAGTAGAAGACTTTAAAATGATATTGCCAATATTTATGAGTTGCGTTCCTGGGACGACTTTCTGAAAGATACTTCATTCGATTACATGAAATCAACCCCAACTCAAGAATATCTGTCACAAAAAATCATAGCATGTGATCTGTCTTTAAAAAGACAACCAAATGCAACGTCATCATCATCACCATCATCATCAGTGGCGTTACAGCTCTTTATGAGCCAAAGCCTTCTTCCGAACAATCCTCCATTCGCCCCTGTCTCTGGCAACTCTTCTCCATGCTCTAATTCCAATAGATTTTAAATCATTTTCTATGTTGTCTTGGTACCTAAGTCTCGGTCTTCCTCTTGCTCGTTGTCCTATCGGCCCTCTTCGGTCAAAAACTTTTCTGACTATGGCATCTTCCTCTCGCCTGATTACATGACCTATCCATCTAAGGCGTGCTACCTTAATGAATTGTACGTCAGGTTCTCCAAAACTTCTATACAACTCAAAGTTGTAACGCCTGCGCCACAAACCTTGTTCTTTTATGCCACCATATATTCGTCTTAAAATTTTTCGCTCAAAACGTTTGAGCAGTTCTTGGTCATTCTGAGTAAGTGACCAAGTTTCTGAGCCATATGTTAGCACTGGTCTTATTAGTGTTTTGTAGACAGTCAATTTAATTTTTCTAGGTATTTTAGACGAGGGAATACTTATAAACGGAGAACGATTGAACAACATAAGATACGCTGATGATACTGTCATTTTTGCAGACAGTCTTGAAGGTCTGCAGACATTTGTCTCCAGGGTGGCAGAAGTAAGTAGCAGGTTTGGGCTTGATTTTAACATAAAAAAACTTTTACTAGTTAACCAACTAGTTAACCTAATAGTCAATTACTAGTTAACCAACAACCTATAACACAAATCATCAACTTTTGTTATTTGGGTGCAAACTTAAATGAACAGTGGGACCAATCGACGGAAATGAAGATAAGGATCGAGAAGGCAAGATCAGCTTTCGTCAAAATGAAAAAAATCTTTTATATCGTGGAACAGCCACGATATAAAATTGGAAATAAAAGTTCGTTTACTAAAATGCTACGTACTATCCGTTCTTTTATATGGCGTGGAGTCATGGACCTTAACTGAAGCATCACTGAAGAGACTCGAAGCATTTGAGATGTGGTGCTATAGACGCATGTTGAGGATTTCCTGGATAGACAGAGTTACCAACGAAGAAGTTCTACATAGAATGGGTAAAGAGCGCGAACTAGTCGTAACCATAAAACGTCGCAAACTGGAATTCCTGGGCCATATAATGCGCAATGAACAACGATATGACCTACTTCGGACCATACTTCAAGGTAAAGTGCATGGGAAAAGAGGTCCAGGACGAAGAAGAATATCCTGGCTGCATAACCTGCGAAAATGGTTTAACTTAACCACTACCGGACTTTTCAGGGCAGCAGTCAACAAAGTCAGAATAGCCATGTTAGTGTCCAACATCCGTAACGGATAGGCACCATAAGAAGAAGGTATTTTTGAGGCCATCTGTCTTCTTAAGCCATAGTAGCACTTATTGGCGAGCACTATTCTTCTTTTAATTTCTTCACTGACATTGTTATCTTTAGTTAGCAGCGAGCCTAAGTATATGAAGGTGTCGATACCTTCTAGTTCTAGGTCGTGAATTATTATTCTTGTAGGTGTCGGGTTGCTTGACCTAGTGCAACACATATATTTGGTCTCTTGAACATTTATATTTAGCCCCATTCTCTGTGCAGATGCTCTTAACGACCGAAATGCTTCAGTCAGAGATTCTTTAGATCTACCTATGATGTCTATGTCATCTGCGTATCCGACAATTTGTACTGATTTGTTAAAGATAGTACCATTCGTATTAATGTGAGACTCTCGAATTATTTTTTCTAATGCCAGGTTAAATAAGAGACACGATAGTCCATCACCCTGTCTTAGTCCATTTTTGCAATGGAAGGGTCTTGAGAAATCGTTCTGGATCTTTACCACGCTCTCTGCTCCTGTGAGCGTAAGTTCAGTTAATTGGACCAGATGAAGCGGTATTTTAAATTCTACCATAGCAAGTAGAAGTTCACCTCTATTAACTGAGTCGTATGCGGCTTTGAAGTCCACGAATATGTGGTGGGTGTCGACGCCGAACTCTAGGGTTTTTTCAAGGATCTGCCTCACTGTAAATATCTGGTCCGTTGTTGATTTATTAGGACGGAAACCTCACTGATATCCTCCTACTATTTCTTCAGCGTAGGGGAGAAGTCTTTTGTACAATACGTTGGACAACACTTTATATGCCATATTGAGTAGAGTCATGCCTCTATAATTATCACACACCATCATGTCTCGCTTTTTGTGTAGAGGACACAGTACACCCAAATGCAACGATGACAGTAAAATTCTCGCGTTAGAGATTCCATAGTAAATCACGAGGGAAAGGCAGGAAAAAACCTCGCAATACTATCCCGACATTGTAAGTATTTGGTATTACATTTAATTTACTCTCAAAAACGAATACCAAATTCTGACTTTAATATGTTTAAATTATAAATAATATTAATAATACATAGATATATAAGTATTACTAAAATATAAAATATGTACTAACTCGATATGTTATTGAATTACTAATCGTGATATTTTCTTTCTATTGACTTCCTCTTTCAGTATGGGTAACCACATCCTACTGCATTCTACCGAGGAATTTGCGACACAATTGGTTTCATTTAGCATAATTAGAGCCGCTTCTTTGATTTTTTCTTTTTTTATTTATTTTTTTTTGAGAGTAAATTAAATGTAAGACCAAATACTTACGATGCCTGGATAGTATCACGAGGTTTTTTCCTGGTTTTCCCTCGTGATTTACTATGGAATCTCTAACTCAAGAATTTTACTGTCATCGTTGCATTTGGTTGTCTTTTTAAAGACAGATCACATGCTATGATTTTTTTTGTGACGGATATTCTTGAGTTGGGGTTGATTTCATGTAATCGAATGAACTATCTTTCAGTAAAGTCGTCCCAGGAACGCAACTCATAAATATTGGCAATATCATTTTAAAGTCTTCTACTTTAAAATGTATAATATATGTCTGAATCGCCAATATAAATGAGTCAGATTAAATAAACTATTAGAAGAATTTTTTACTTAGCAACATTTTTGTTTAATTTAGTAGTATTTTGTATTTTGACAACGACACCCGATTTGGGCGTCGAAACGTTAATAAAATTATTTTTTTTCAATTTAATTGTGGCTTATTTCCCATATAAATAGTTAATCATAAAAATGCCACAAGGAAATAGCTTCAGAACAACATTGAGATTGTGTACGTGTGTGTGTGAGAGAGATCCTGGCATCAGACAAAATCTATTTGCCACAAAACATGTAAATTCTTAATTACATTAAATGATTTCATATTGTCTATTTCTAAACTATACCGCTATTTTTGAATTTCTGATAAAATTAATGATGGAATCTAGTACCGCTTTATCTGGGAAAGAAAGGAGAGCTGTAATATTTAGTGGCAATGGACACTCGTGATGAATTAGTTCTTGATACAGAATTGAAGAAGATTGAGAGTTCAGAGAACATTCTAGAAATATATGATTTAGATCACCAATGGATACATTGTCACAACTACAGACAGGAGAGTTAAGTATTCCAATTTTATATAAGTGAGATGGAAAGCGAGCATGATTCAATTTTAAACGAGTCAATACTGACATTTGTGCTCTATTATAATTAAAGGTGAAATGAGGAATGTCTTTTGGAAGTGTAGGGTGAATTCTGAAATAAGGGTTTGTAGATTTATTTGCAATTCTTTTGTAATGAGTTTCCCATTCCTTCTGATATTAGGTTGGAGAGCATTATTCAAATCTTTTAAATTAAATACTTTGTCCATATGGTGGCAACTGTGACTACTTTTTGCGGCTATATCCGCAATTTCATTACCTTCGACTCCGCAATGTCCTTTCGTCCAAATAAACGAAACAGTTACATTATTTTGTTTAAGATCCATAATTAATTTTTTAATGTTCAAAATTAAGGCATTTCGGAATTGGTTTATTGGGTGACCGCTAATAGCTTGTAATGCTGATTTTGAGTCTGAAATTATTGCCACATTCGTGCATGTTTGAGTTGCACACCATTTTAGTGCCTTTTCAATAGCAAAGGACTCGGCGGTAAAAATGGAACAATAATTTGAGATTCTGTACTTTTCAATATGATTTATGTTTGAAACAAAAAATGCCGAACCTGTGTTTAGCTCCGTTTTTGACCCATCTGTATATATTTTAGTTAAGTTCGACCCGAGACCATTTACAATGGATTTTATCATGGATTGGTTTAAGATATTACAATCTGAATACCGAGGGAATATGGTGATAGGTTTGTCAATTATAGAATCGAAACTGTGTGCATACAATGGTATTTTATTAAGTTTAACAATATCATTTTGAAATAAGTTTGTATCAATAAATGCATCTGCCAAAGGAGGAGAGTTTTTCTTTTTCCAATAATGATTTGTCAAATTCTCAATTACAAGAAAGTTAATTTTTGCGATCAAATCATTGAGATTGTACATTGAGATTGTAGGAATCAGTTTACGGATGTTAAAAAATCAGATTTTCGAACAACTGGCTATTTTTCGACTATACTAAATGGATTTTAATTTACAAATACTCGTTTGAAAGACATTTCAATTAAAAACTCTTTCATTTGCCGGTTTCTACATTCAATTTATTGAGAAGACCGAAATTATGTGAGAATACCGAAGAATTATCTGTAGGTATATAAATACCTAAAGATAAATGACCAAATTGAAAATAACGCACTTAATGATGTTGACCGAATTATGTACAAATATATTTTTAAATCATATACAGTGCTAGTCAAAAATTCCCCTCCACCCTTCGCATCTTTTGAACGGTTATACCAGTTATACTTATAAGAGTGAAATTTGGAGGAAGGGAATAAAAGGACGCAGGCTTCTCAAATAGTCATAACCGGTGACGTAATAGGTACAGATGACGTTACAGAGCCACTTTGACCGATAATTTTAAATGGGACCTTATAACAAGTGATATCTCATTTAAAAGGTATTGAAAATATTTATTCAGTCATAATAAATTTGTTTGGTTTTAAGTGGATTTTGATGAATAAATTAAATAAACATAAAATTGTAGTTTCGCATTAATTAATAAATATTAAAACGTCCGCATATGGTTATTTGTCAAAAAAGTTGACGTTGACGCAAAACAACTAGAGAATTGAAAATAGTCAACTTTCAAATTCATTCATCAAAATGTACTGGAATTCAAACAACATTAGTATGATTGAATTGGTATTTTCAATACCTTTAAACGAGATACCACTTGCCATAAGGTACTATTTAAAAGCATGGGTCAAAGTGGCTCTATAAAGTCATCTGTTACTATTACGTCACCTGTTATGACTACTTGCGAAGCTTACATCCGTTTATTTCCTCCCTCCAAACACGATTATACGCACAACCGTTCAAAAGATACGACGGGGAAGGGGACTTAAAACTAACACAGTATATGCATACCTACACACACCGGTATTTAGGCGTCAACGCCCTTCCGGTATGGATCTACCGCAACAGTATCACTGAGACGCAAGCCCTGATGCAGTACTGCTCCCCCATAGGCCGATCAGATACCAGCGTATTCTAGTCTGAGCCTCAGATTCATATACAGTCGAACCCGCTTATTGGAATAGCCTTCGTGCCAAGCAAAAGTATTCATATAAGCAGGATATTCTAATAACCGATCATTTTTTTCGACCGTTCGGTAACAACTGCCTCAAATCTTCATTCCTTAAACCGGGATATTCCTATAACCGGTATTCTAATAAGCGGGTCCGACTGTATTAGAATGGTAAACTGCCGTGTTAGCCTTTTTGTTTTTTCGTTCATCGAGCCAGGATTTGAACTCATGTCACAGCGAAGTGCGGGCGACCATGGGTGCCTATATAATAATTTTCAGGGAGGGGGGGACAGACGTGAAGATTTATGAACAGTATGCAGTGCTGAGCACGCTAATAACCGACAAAATAGCTCAAAAGATGGAAAAAGTAATACATTGCGAAACAAACAGAGATGAAACTAGTGGAGGTGGAAATTATCGTTATAAACGTATTAATAATTAACATCACATTACATAGTTTCCCACCTTTAGACGTCTGTGACAGAAGTATTTTATAAAATTCTACTGTCACTACTTCTTCACAGTGACAGTTGTCATACTCCTCTGATACGTCTAAAGGTGGGAAACTATGTAATGTAATGTTATTTGAGACGTTTATAACGATAATTTCCACCTCCACTAGTTTCATCTCTTTTTGTTTCGCAATGTATTATGTTTTCCACCTTTTGAGCTATTTTGCCTGTTATCACTGTATAGTTTAAAGCACCCGAAAAGCTAGGGGGCACGGCCCCCCTGCCCATTGGTATGGGCGCCTATGCGGGCGACCTCCCGTCCCGCTTGGCTATCTGATCGAAGTTTCATTCTAATCTCAGTCAACGTGTCAAAATTCCAAGTAAATAAAAGGAAAGTAATCAATAAATTTATTAACAACCATTAAATGTGTCAGTCTACTTTAATATTTTTTTTCACAGAATTTACAGAACTACTTAAAAAATATTTTAAAAACAATTTAAAAGCAAATATCAACATGGTGTACAAACAAAATGCTGCAAAAATAATCACAAAAGCTACATCTATTAAATAATACTCTATAAATCCTAAATTACGAGCAGGCGATTGGAGATGCTTAGCCCCATCATGCCTTATCACATATTCTGTCCAATACACAGCCTTTTGTAGGGGAGATTCAGGCTGATCCCTTAACAAATACTGTCTCTTCTTTACTTCTTCCTTATATTTCGAATTGTATATAACTTGCCGGATGGCCCAAAGTAGTTTCTCTGCTGTCAAAGTTGAAAAGTCAAGTTTCAGTGCATATCCATCGATTTCAGCTTTAGCGGCATTTGAATCATGATCACAAAAGACTGGAATCGATACTATTGGGACTCCGTGATACACCGTCTCGAACATACTTAGGAGACCCCCATGTGTGACGAAGACTTTCAGTTTTGGATGACCTAAAAAATTGTATGTTTGTTAATTATTTCTTTGCACTATGAAGATTAAAGGCTTTATTATGACTTTACTCATCAATTCTTGACTTACAAGAGGATGATTATACTAATATATTCAATTCACATGGGTAGCACCTTTATTTACTGTTGTAAATATCTGCATATGACGTAGAGGATAGTCAATCGGCCTAGTGTGTTCGTGTTTCTCTATTTAGCAGTTTATGCTATGACATACTATGATTGATACCTTCTCTCCCTCCATTGGACTAATCAGATAGTGGTAGGTAAAAGACAAATTTGAAGATAAAAAGGCAGGACTCTTAACAAAATTCCCCTATCTACGTTGAATGCCAGAACTTGCATACAACAATTCCTACTTATTGGATTTCTTGGCCGTGCCTTTAACTGTTTTTTTAACCGCCTAAAAATTGAACTTTTTTGCTTCATAAGTAAACCCTCGTTTACACTTGACACAAGTTTACTGGCTAAAAGTACTTGCAACTGTTAAAGGGGATAGCAGTTAAAGATACCCATTGTTTCACTGCTCATAACCATGCTTCGTAAAAAACTATCTGCTGCGCTAAACCATATTAGCCTTGTACAAATCATCAGTACCATTTCCTGTTTTTTTAGTCTTAAAATTTTATTCAATTCATGCCTACAAACAGTTTTTATTGTTTTTATCTTCAATTTCAGCAAATTTATGTCAATATTTTCAAGTCGTGTTTCGTTTTGTAACTCCTTTAAAAGTGACTCAAATGCGTTTCACGTTTTAATTTGTTCATGTGATCTTTTAATTATCTATTCCACAAAATTTAAAATTCTTCGTATGTGTTTAAACTGAAATTATTTGATTTCCATCCCACTTATTGTAAATCATTGATTTATAGTGGGCAAACGGCAAGTAAACTAGCCGGTCTATCAACTTCTAGCAAGCGCTTGCCAACAAGTAGCAAGTGCACTTTCCTGTTGTGTACACATGGCAAGTTTAGTGGCCGCTAGTACATACTTTCATCCAGTAAACTTCCCAAGTGTAAATGAGGCTTTAGCCAACACATGTTTTCGTTAATAATAATTTCGATCATCTGCTTGATTATTCTGCAATATTTAAATTCAACGAATTATTAAAATAATAACAAAACCTACATTTTAAGCCTTTAACTCGTTCAGTGCCCATGCCGACAGTGTGTCGGCACGAGGGTTTCATTGAGTGTACCAACGACGCACGAGTGTCGGTGGTGGTATTGCATTACTAAATGAACCGTTACGAGCTTGGGCACCTCAGTTGAAGTATGTTGACGACATGGACATCGAACGAGTTAGTAAGGCTTTAGGTGGACGAATGCACGTATTTGATACCTCAGAAGTTAATAGACCAGAGGCAGCGCTGAAAAATCTATTTGAATTTACTAAAGCTAGATTTTTCACAGTTGATTACTGTGAGTGTGTAGAGAAACATACTGCGGTCGGTCAAGCGAAACGTAGAACAGGGGTTACTGAGAGGGTATCAAAGTTGCTTTTCTACGAAGGTAATTATTTCCATTTACTAAGGCTGAAAATCAGTACACACATTCTAAATTAAATATAAATAAAAGTTATTATAGTCGGTCAGCTGTATGACGGGACAGAGCTGGTCGGTCGGCCTCAATAGTCGATTGAGGAAATAAAGCATTTTGGCTCGCAATTTTTTCGTCCAGCATGGATTTACTTGAAATTTTCACAGAAGGTATAGTCCAAGGATCATTTTCTATATCATGCCGCTATCATACGCTAAAATCTTGGGGGTGGTTGCCATCCCATCTCGGGGATGGGAATTTTTTATTACATTTTAACCATCTAATTCGATGGAAAAAGTGACTCATGAAAATTAAGCGACTTACAAAAAAATGTCGGTACCTGCTTTCTCGAGGTATTCTCATAAAACCCTCTAAAAAAGTCGATTTTTCGTCGAAAAACTGTTATTTTCAAGCGCGAATATCTCAAAAAATGTTAGTTTTACAAAGAAAATGTAAAAAACATTTTTTTCTTAAAATCACTTTCTCCATCGAATTACATAATTAAAATGTAATAAAAAATTCCCACCCCCGAGATGGGGTAGCAACCACCCCAAGGTTTTAGCGTATGATAGCGGCATGATATAGAAAATGATCCTTGAACTATTTCCTACCTTTTGTGAAAATTTCAAGTAAATCCATGCTGGACGAAAAAATTGCGAGCCAAAATGCTTTATTTCCTCAATCGACTATTGGGGCCGACTGACCGGCTCTGTCCCGTCATACAGCTGACCGACTATAATAACTTTTATTTATAGTTAATTTAGAATGTGTGTACTGATTTTCAGCCTTAGTAAATGGAAATAATTACCTTCGTAGGAAAGCAATTTTGATACCCTCTCAGTAACCCCTGTTCTACGTTTCGCTTGACCGACCGCAGTATGTTTCTCTACACACTCACAGTAATCAACTGTGAAAAATCTAGCTTTAGTAAATTCAAATAGATTTTTCAGCGCTGCCTCTCCGTCTATAAGGTGATACAGTAGCGATCAACAGGTACCCAAAACGCGTTCCAAGATTTCGGCTGTAATTTTGAATATTTTTTCGAGCTATTTGGCACACGTATTCGTAATATAATAAAGAATGGAGGTACAGAGCCCAATTTGAAAAATATATTAATATGTGGAAATTACTCTGTAGTTAAATACAATATTAAAAAAAAAACGAGCCTGTACCGCCATTAAGAAGAACAAAAAAATACACTTTCTTCAAATAAACTTTTTTATCCGATGCCTAGATTTTGTGTCATTTTGGAACTACTAATGAAATAAAAAATTTTAGTAGTTTCAAAATGACAGAAAATCTAGGCATCGGATAAAAAAGTTTATTTGAAGAAAGTGTATTTTTTTGTTCTTCTTAATGGCGGTACAGGCTCGTTTTTTAAATATTGTATTTAATTACAGAGTAATTCCCACATATTAATATATTTTTCAAATTGGGCTCTGTACCACCATTCTTTATTATATTACGAATAAGTGTGCCAAATATCTCAAAAAAATATTCAAAATTACAGCCGCAATCTTGGAAAGCGTTTTCGCTACCTGTTGATCGCTACTGTTTCCTCTTAAATATAAAACTTCTATAACTTTGGTTCTCGGCCACCTAAAGCTTTGCTTAAACACTTAAAACTTAGGTTTTAGAGAACTGATTAACTACCATGTGTGTTGGCTTACTTCTGAAGCAAAAAGCTCAATTTTTAGGCGTTAAAAAATAGTTAAAAGCTAGGGCCAAGAAATCCAATAAGTAACCTAGGGATTGTTGTGTAACCTTTATAGAAGTAACTTCACCTAAATTTTCAAGCAATTTGAAATTGTCAGGCAAAAGTACTATCAGTTTACAAATGATAAAAAATGCGATTTTAGAAAAACTGGCTATTTTTAAACAGCTGTATCTTCTAATATATTAGATGAATTTTAGTGTACAAATGCTCGTTTGAAAGGTATTTAAAAACCCTTTCATTTGCCGGTTTCTAAATTTCTTTCCTCGTTTTGTAAAATTTTGACAATTAGTTGAAAGTCATACAATTTTGTACCTAATTTTTTTCGTTCTCCTTACCCTATAACTTAAAAAGTATCTTTTGCAGTTTTGAAAATTATTTCATCAAAAAGTTGATATTAAAATAAAAAATGGGACCTTGTACGCTAAAATCTCTTTGCGCTAAAAAATAGTTCTTCAAATATAGGCTAAAAAAATTATTTTTGACCAGTTCGAGGCGCATATCTCAGGCTCAGGGTCACCTAGAGGGCTAAAAGAGTAGATTTAGCCTACTTTTTTAAGGTTTACTGATATATTAAAATTTGGTAAAAATACGCGGACGCTCCCTAGAAAAGTGGTCGAAAAATAAAATATTGCTTATATATACAGGGTGTCTAGAAATTCTACTGCCAAACGAAGACTGGAGATTCCTCAGATAATTTAACACAATTCACCTAGTCCGAAAGGGAGCTAGGGCTCTTTGAAAATGGCGTCTTGTAATTAGTAATTATTCTAGTACTAAAAATTACTCCTGCTTTAGGTTGGTAAAATACACCGTTTTTTAAAATCTTATTTCCAATTCAAAAAACGAAAAATTTTCAACTCAGTTTTTCTAGAACACCGTGTATCCTACCGATTAAACCTAGAGTACCTTTTAGTACTAGAATACCTGATAATTTAATAATTCAGTGTTAAAAATGCTTAAAAGTTAAGGATAAAAATAAAAATTTTCAATTGATGAAATCGATTTATCTCCGTAAGATAAATAGGCGTAGCATTTTTCGTTTTTCTAAATAGAAGCTTCTATTTAAAAAACTAATTACAAGGCACCATCTTTAAAAAGCTCTGGCTCCCTTAGGAAGCATTTTCGGACAAGTTGAATGGGGTTAAATTGTCTTAAAATGATCTGATCCACCTTCGGTCTTCGTTTGTAAGGAGTGTTTCTGGACACCCTGTATAGAAGAGCTTGTTAAGCTTATATTTACCTAAGATATCTTGTTGTGGAAGCCATTTTCCCAATTTTACGTTGCTAGGTAAATCTTCCAAAATATTATCAGATTCATATTTCCATAAAACCCTCTGAGGTAGATTTTTGAAAACAGCAAATAGTAACTGTCTAAGATATAAAGGCATATTGGCAGCTTTAACTGAAGAACCCATGCTAAAATATATAAAACCAGCATCGCCTGCTCCTTTAATGAATTCTTCTAAATCCTAAAAAATTAATTATTGTGGAAACGCTATGTGGTTCAGCGTTTAGTTTACAAGTATGATGGCAGAGAGAAAAAGCTTATGAATACGACATAGAACTACACTAATCACAAAAAGTATCGCATAATTTTTTAATCAGAAAGAGTTTCAAAGTAATTTTTAATTTTTAACAATGTTATAATACTCGTTTATGGTCTCATTTAGGATGTCTATTACGCTAGAATAACCATTTCATAAGGGAGCTATGAGACTTACCTACCACATATTTTTTTGTTATTTTATTGGTAATTTATTACGCAAATTAAAAATTTATTGCTTCAACCCCTTCAGAGAAACAGGTGGTTATTCCAGCTTAATATTAAGCTAGAATAACCAACATTCTTATTTCCGGAACGAAAGTAGATATAGGGTCGCTTCCGGCGGCATATTTTATTGCTAATTAATTGCTGATAGATGGGGTATACCAGAATTTATAAAATTACCTCCTACAGCCCTACCGTTATCATCATTAACCGGATTTCACAAAAAGTGAAAATAACCAGTTTAAAGGCCTAAAACCAAGTGGGTATTTTTTGCTAATTAATTGCTGCAGGTCTACGCCAAAATGAATTTTTTGCTTCATCCCATAACGAGCAACAATGGCTACAAATGCTAGTCCAAGTAATGAAGCTTAAGAGGAAACAGTACCGATCAACAGGTAGCGAAAACGCGTTCTAAGATTGCGGCTGTAATTTTGAATATTTTTTCGAGATATTTGGCACACTTATTCGTAATATAATAAGGAATGTCGGTACAGAGCCCAATTTGAAACATATATTAATATGTGAAAATTAGTCTGTAATTAAATACAATATTAAAAAAACGAGCCTGTACCGCCATTAAGAAGAACAAAAAATACACTTTCTTCAAATAAACTTTTTTATCCGATGCCTAGATTTTGTGTCATTTTGGAACTACTAAAATTTTTTATTTCATTAGTAGTTCCAAAATGACACAAAATCTAGGCATCGGATAAAAAAGTTTATTTGAAGAAAGTGTATTTTCTTAATGGCGGTACAGGCTCGTTTTTTAATATTGTATTTAATTACAGAGTAATTTCCACATATTAATATATTGTTCAAATTGTGCTCTGTACCGCCATTCTTTATTATATTACGAATACGTGTGCCAAATATCTCGAAAAAATATTCAAAATTACAGCCGGAATCTTGGAACGCGTTTTTGCTACCTGTTGATCGCTACTGTATCACCTTAAAATAGAACAAAACCTCGCAATTTTTACAGAATGGATCGATTTGCTTGAAAATTTAAGAATAAGTAGTGGATAGTCCAAGGATCAAAATCTATATAATGCCGTAAGGCGCTTTTACCATGGGAGTGGAAATTTTTTATTACATTTTGACCGCAAAAGTTGGTAAAAACATTCATTCTAAGCAAAAACGTTCGATACATTTTTTTGATAAAATTAATAGTTTTCGATTTATTCGCTATCGAAAGTGTTAAATTTATATAGAAAAAATCAATGTTTTTAATAAGTTTTCTGCTAATAACTCCAAAAGTTTTCGTTTTATCAAAACAACTTTACTTAACAAAAATGTAGCTTTTGAAAAAATAAACAAAATGGTTTTTTTTTTAAATTTTCTTTAAGACCAACAGTAATCGAGCTATACTTTATTATATGTTAGCTCTTCTTCGTCAAATGCTAAATATTGTAGTTTCACAGTCAAAAGGCGGGAAAACTTCTTCTTTATTTATGTATTATTAATAGGTTCTAGAAGTTTGAACGGCTTAGAATGATTATTTAAAAAAATGGAGTTAAAAGCGAATAACAAATTTTTTTAGTTTGGAAAAAATGACCTTTTCTTCAGAATAGAAAGATTAGCATCAGAGATACGGAAAAATGTTTAAATATGAAATTGTAGCGTATTTCATTCCCAAGAAACTGGTTTGCAAAAATTTTGTCTACGGCAAAAATTGAGTGAGCTATTAACAATTAAAACTTGTAATATCATGCAAAAACCACCTTTACCAACCCTTTCAAAGTCATCTCTTTTTGCGACTGAAGATTTTAATAGTTATTTATGATATAAGTGTTAAAAGTACACGTTTAAGGCACGCATGTGAAAGTTTGCAGAATTAGCGAAAGCGAGTTCTGCAATTCACATGAGTGCCTTAAAAATGTACTTTTTAACACGCATATCATACAATATTTTTTCTACAAACGTAATTACAGGACAATATCTACAAAAACTTTCACTTGAACTTGACTGACATTCCAATTTTACATTTTTTTGACATTACATCAAAATTGCATATACGGTCAATACGAACTGCAGTGCCTTAAAATTTTTTTAAAGCACTAGTGCCTTAAAGTAGCATTTTTAACGCTCGTATGGAGTGCTAAAAATTGCATTTTTAACACGGTTGTAGAAAAAAAGATTTAATATTAATAAGCTTATTATTAAACGCTTTTCTTTAGTTCAATCGTTTGCGTCAAATCTTTAGACGTTGATTTGACAGCCTTTTCTTCAATGCAAATGAATGAAAATTTGCAGACCTATGCATTCGTGGGAACAATACACGAATAGTCAATAAATTTTTTTTTATGTGTATTAATTGTTTAAATAAAAAAAAAACGATTTTAATGGAAAATACTGAAATTCTCTTGTTTTTTACAATGTAGAAACTTGAAACTTTTACAGATTGTAGCTAATTATATGAACTATACATAATTTCATTTTTTACGTTAATTGTTTACGAATAAATTAAATTAAATTTTTTGGCGATTCCGACTACTTTTCATGTTTGTACATCATGTTTATAAAAATCCTAAGCGTCGACGATTTTGAATGTTCATATATCTTTGTTTATATAAACATCGGCGCTTATTCGTGTCAAATTTCAATACGATACGAAACAAAACTTCAACCAAAACTCGAATTCAAAAAATTCGTGTTTTTATCGTAGTCTTAGAAAAACCACCGGTAGAGACGTTCCGTGCTACAATTAACATTAGAATTCGTTTTGGCGTATTGTTTGTTACGAGTCCTTAATGGATGGAGTGGAAATTAACAGGGTTTACACCGTGCAATTGTAAAGCATTAGAAGAGATGGAAAGACTGCAAAAACTGTAAAAGGTGTAAATAATGATTTTAATTTAAGAAATGTATGAAGAAATTACAGAAAATGTACAATGTTGTATAAATATAGAAAGTTGTATAAGTATAGAAAATGTACAATCAAATGTTGAAATAAATGCAAAAAATGTGTCTATCATATACATCCTTTTTTTTAAACATGACGACATATTTTATTGTTTGAAAAGTGTAAGACTAAAAAGTAAAAAATAAAAAAAATCAAACTCGAAGGATTATTCGAAAAAAACTGTTAGACAGATTAAATATACAAAAATGTCACACATTCTTTAAAAAAAGAATGTGTGTGTACTTTGTACGCACGTAAGAAGTTATACTTCTATTATATGATTTCTTAAAAATAAATATGCTTTAAACAGTTTGTTTTAATTTTTTTAAACACCAAACTAATTTTGTGGTTACCGCTTTCAAAAAAAATAAAAAAAGCATAGGATTGCACCGGATTCGAACTCAAGACCTCTCGATCTCTGGCCGAATGCTATACCAAATACGCAACGCAGACTGTGTCTGTATCGGTTCGGACGTACCTAATGACAATTCACGGTAACAAACAGACAAGGTAAAGTATAATAAATATACAATAAAATGTTTTATTAATACTCATCATACTCCTCAGGAAGACAAATCCAAAGACACAAAAATTATAATAAATATATTTTCTAAAAACACTAATATATTCTTTTCACAACTTTTCTTGCACTGATATATTTATACATAACTTGAAGGATTTAGCAACTAAACGCCATACTGTCTGTGTGCGCATGCGCGCAGTATTATGAAATTTTACTCTCAATCGCGCCTAAAGAAGTGTAACTTCAAAAATTGAAAAAATTTAACACATTTGTTAAAGAAAAGCGTGGGGCGCGTCTTCATCTAATAAACGGTTTGAGGATAGATACTTTTTTACTTTTCGCGCCCCACCCTTTTCTTTAACGAATGTGTTAGATTTTTTCAATTTTTTAAAGAATGTGTGAGATTTTTGAATATTTAATCTGTCTAACAGTTTTTTTCGAATAATCCTTCGAGTTTGATTTTTTTTTTATTTTTTGCTTTTTAGTTGATTTTTTTATAATATTTTTAATGTTGTTCTGAAGCTATTTTCTTGTGGCATTTTTACAATTTTAACTATTTAGAATGGGAAATAAGCCACAATATTATTAAAAAATGATTTTTATTAACGTTTCGACGCCCAAATCGGGTGCCGTTGTCAAAATACAAAATACTATTAACATAAACAAAAATGTTGTTGCTTAGTAAAAAAATTCTTCTAATGATTTATTTAATTTGACTCATTTATATCATTTATATCATTTATATCATTTATATTATCATTTATTATACAGAGTGTCCCAAAAGTAGTGGAACGGTCGAATATTTCGCGAACTAAACATCGGATCGAAAAACTGAAAAATACGTGTTCAATCATTTTCAAAAATCTATCCAATGACACCAAACACCAACCCCCACTACACCCCCTGGAGGTGGGGTGGAGGGTAACTTTAAAATCCCAAATGGAAACCCATAGTTTTTCTTGCAGATTTGGATTCGTTACGTAAAAGTAAGCAACTTTTATTCAAGACATTTTTTCGAACTGTGGATAGATGGCGCTATAATTGAGAAAAACGATTTATCCTGATACCATAGGTAAATTATAGAAACGGTCTAATATCTCGAGAAATACACTTCCAAATGAGAAACCAGAAAAAAGGTTTTTAATACTTTTCGAAAACCTATCGAATAACACTAAACATGACCCTCCAACCCACCCCCTGGAGGTGGGGTTGGGGGTAACTTTAAAATCTTAAATAGCAACCCCCACTTTTTATTACAAATTCGGATTCATCATGAAAAATTAAGCAACATTTATTCGAAACATTTTTTAGAATTATTGATAGATGGCGCTTTAATTGGAAAAATACGATTTATTAGCGCCATCTATCAGCAATTTTAAAAAATATTTCGAATAAATGTTGCTTAATTTTTCATGACGAATTCGAATCTGCAATAAAAAGTGGGGTTGCTATTTAAGATTTTAAATTTACCCCCCACCCCGTCTCCAGGGGGTGGGTTGGAGGGTCATTTTTGGTGTTTATCGATAGGTTTTTGAAAAATATTAAAAACCTGTTTTTTGGTTTCTCATTTGGAAGTGTATTTCTCGAGATATTAGACCGTTTCTATAATTTACCTATGGTATCAGGATAAATCGTTTTTCCCAATTATAGCGCCATCTATCCACAGTTCGAAAAAATGTCTTGAATAAAAGTTGCTTACTTTTACGTAACGAATCCAAATCTGCAAGAAAAACTAGGGGTTTCCATTTGAGATTTTAAAGTTACCCCCCACCCCACCTCCAGGGGGTGTAGTGGGGGTTGGTGTTTAGTGTCATTGGATAGATTTTTGAAAATGATTGAACACGTATTTTTTAGTTTTTCGATCCGATGTTTAGTTCGCGAAATATTCGACCGTTCCACTACTTTTGGGACACCCTATATATATAATATTTTTAATTTTAGTATTCGTGATCAGCGATCTCAAAAACCTCGAGTAGTCTGTTTGCATCAATTTAATGCCGAAAACACTCGCAACTCCAGATGACGTGCCTTAGCAGTATCTAACCCTGAGCACCAGGTGCTCCGGGGGTCGGTTCTGATTACATATTTATGTTCAGCGACCCCAATAACCTCCGAGTAACAACATCTGGCCCTTAATATACCGATTTTGATATGTTTATGAACTTTTGGGTGCATTTTATACACGGTAAATGCAATTATGCGTTTACACCCATGTACACTTTTTTACCGAACACAATGTAACAAGTTATAAGTCGATAGGTGCTATATTTAAAAATCGATTTATTTTTTCCTAAATGCCCTGTTCTATTTGCCAAAGAACGAAATAAAGAAATAAACAAGTACTTCATAATCACTAATTTAATAATAGATGGTGATTTTGTTTGCGAATTGTTAAATTTCGGTTAGATAAAATATATGATCAATGACGTGTTGAATGAAATTGGTAAGTTTGTAGATACAAAAAATGAAATGGTAAATATATTAATATACAGTATGCGGCAAAATAAACAGTATCGAAATTCGTATGCCTCAATTTGTATTTGTCATGTACCGAAACGTACTGAATGGTTTCCGAACGTTGTTGCAACTTATGTGAATGTCTTGATAATGTGGGTTACTTAAAAATGGTTCTCAGTTTTGAAGAGAAATTTTTTATGATACAGTACTATTTTCGGTCATACGGAAAAAGTAACGGAAACGGTCCAGGCTTAAAATCAACAATGGTCTAAGCAGGACGGGACAACCTGTCACACTGCCAGGGTGTCTCTTCGAATACTGCGCTGCCATTTTGGTAGTTGCCACTCACCAGAACTAACGCCACCAGATCCGTACATATAGGGAATGCTGAAGGAGTCAGACAAATCCACCTTCTGCCATTTCGGAATTGCGGACTAGAATTAAAGATTTTTTCATGCCAGGGGCAGTGTGGGAGCTAGAAATTTTCCTTGGGAAGGAAAATTTGCCTTAGGGGGAAACTTCTAATGAAAACTCACCAAAAGACATAAAAAAGAAAAACTCAGATTACATAAAAGACAAAAATAATAACTTATAGTCATTAAGTTCCCTTAATTTTCCTAACTAGCATGTTTATTGGGTTGAATTTGTCTTCCTGTGGTTTCGGTTTCATGTCAGCTGATATATTTTTACCTTGTTAGGGGGTAAAATTTTCTCATTTTCCTACCCGTAGATCCGCCACTGACCAGAGGAAATTTTTAACATCTATTTTATCGGGAACGTGCCTCGTCATGAACAATGTTTGCAAGGATATATCATGTATACTTGATGTATAAATAATCATAAACATTTCAATATTCATTTCAGTACTGTTTATTTTGCCGCATACTGTATTTAACCCGGCCGCAAGTTGACACGCAGCTTCGTGAGGTGACGCAGGGTGAGTCACGGTGAATTTCTGTGAAGCATAGAAATAATACTAACACCTCAAGTTCCTGTACAGAGTGACGTGACGCAGTTTTCACAGTCCGTGAACCTGCCACAGTATAATGAGAGACATTAGAACTACTCTCCGAAAAATTGGAAGTAAAATCTTTCAACGCGCATGGCGACCGCGCAAAGTTCCCAGTCGCTAGACCACCACTCTTGCATTGCTAGTCGCATAGAAACGTACGGGTTTTAACAGGAAAAACCCGCATCTACCACTGGTGAATTACCAATTACGTACTGCGCAGGTATTACTTCTTGAGATCAAAGTGCCGACATAGAAGTGGTTTTACTGTCCCTCTTTATACTGTGACCCTGCCTTGCTTTTGCGCTACACAATTTTGATTCCGCAGATTGTCACGGTGTGTGGAGGTAAATCCACGAACTCTGCAGGAAAGAAATACGTCAGCTAAGAACAGTATACTCAAACTGCGTTTCAATGTGACCAATCCAATGGCCAGTACTTTTTTCTCACCATGACTCACTTTCGTCACCTCACCAAGCAGCGAACAACTTGCGGCAGGCTTTATTGAGTGCTATTAAATAAAGGACATTGTTGTAGTGTATAACTTTAATTTTATTTCAGTACTTACTTCTGGTAATGGTTTTGATTTCTTGCAATGTATGCAAGCAATTTCGGCAACATTTGGTAAATAAGACCTAGGATACGACATTGTCGCGTAACCGTTTTGTAGAATAAAACTTACGTTTTTGGACATTTCATATATTTGTGGCACGTCGGGTCCAAAATATTTGCTCAGTATACCTTGAAGTGACATTCTAACCTAAAAAATAACTATAATCTCAAATGATATTTGGAATAGCACTGAAACTGTCTAGTGGAATATACATACTATCTATTTTAATATTAATTATTAAATAATAATAGAATAAAATGAGCACGGCTACGCGAAAAATACTTACAAAGGACATTGAAATTGAGAAAACTAAGGAAATGTTTGCTGAAGAAGTAGATATACCTATTACCTAGTAGATATAGTAAAAATAACCAGAAAATAAGAACGACTTAAATAGCAGTAGGTAAACTAATAGCCCAAGAGTCAGCGCTGAAAAATCTCTCTGAATTTACTAAAGCTAGTTTTTTCACAGTTGATTACTGTGATTGTTCATATACTTTTTAAGTCAAATCTCGAATGGTGCTCGGGCAGAGTTAACTCACATGAATTACTTGTTTTTTCGTGGAGATTAAATTACACAAAGATAAATAATGTATGTAGATAATGCATTGATATTATAAAACAGCAAAAAGCATAGTAAAAATATAAGTATTTTTATTGATCAATATATTTTCCGATAAGTAAAAAACAGCAAAAAGCATAGTAAAAATATAAGTATTTTTATTGATCAATATATTTTCCGATAAGTATGCTTTTCAGAGCCAGTGACATGGCTCGGTGGCCCCTTAGGACTAGCCGCCACTGGTTTCGCTTGACCGACCGCAGTATGTTTCTCTACACAATCACAGTAATCAACTGTGTAAAATCTAGCTTTAGTAAATTCAGAGAGATTTTTCGGCGCTGCCTCTCCGTTTATAAGCTTTATATAAAAGATCCAAAAATCCCAGTCAATTTAAAACTAAAGTACACATGTGTCTTTGCTGTCATGACTTATGGAATGGAGACTGACGGAATGGAAAGTTTCCGATTAATGATTCAAATTTCGTTTTTATGTAGATAGTAGTCCTGGATCCCGCTTACCAAAAAAAAGTTGATTAATAGCAAGCTGATAATAGCTTAACGGTGTCTAGTCGGACAAACTTTGATGTACGGGAACTTTAGAACAGGGAAGTTCTCATTGTAGAACAATTTAAAAATTTGGAACGGCAGATTACGAAAACGTCTCATGTATTTTGTCGGACACAACATCTAATTGATTTACCCTTTCATTAAACTCTCATGCTATTCCTAACTGCTATTTCTAACCAACACGATTCCTGTCATTTGACCTGTTCTAAGTGTTCCACTCGTTAAAATGCCCAGTTGGTGATAACCACCAGTCTGATTTTTGCATAAGAGTTTAATAAAATGGTAACAAATCAATTGGAAGTTCTGTCCGACAAAATACATGGATCGTTTTCGTAGTCTGACGTTCCAAATTTTTTAACCTGTTCCACAATTAAAACTTCCCCTCTTCCAGTGTTCCCATACATCAAAGTTTGTCCGACTAGACATCGTTAAGCTATTAACAAATTTTCAGCTTGCTATTAATAAACTTTTTTTTGGTACGCGGGATCCAGGACTATAGTTTTTGACGTGCCGGGAAAAATTTGAAATTGGCACAAGCAACACATAGGCGTTATGTTTAGTTTTTAAGAGGTTTAGGTAATTCTTTCAATAAAAAGGTAAAAGGTAAAGGTAAAGTTTTCAATCCTAATGGCAACATTTATATTATTGAAAAATATTAGAAATATTACTAAAAGATTTTTAAATTGAAAACTTATTTCCCTGGTGACACCTCCAAGGCTTCTACAATATGCAAGCCAGATGGATGCTGCAGTGAAGACAAAGGGGAAGGAATTCTACACTACTTATGCAATTCACAACCCTCGTCTGCAGCTTGGTAAAGTTCCAATGGAAAATAGACCCTTATTACTCTATAGGAGTAATACTAATATAAAATAAAAATAAAAATGTATACCATTTTTATTCAGTTGCAATGCGAAGGCAAAACAATCTTATTTTTCACTTAGAATACGGAGCGCAGTCCAGCACTCTGAATCGACGATTTTCGACTCTTATTGGAGTCTCATCGGAGAGACGTAGGCCTGCTGCTCCATACTCGAAGTGACCAACCATGAAAGCTTACCCCCACATTGCAACTGACGTGTATGGATTAGGTGACTAGCGTCATCTGGCAATTGAAAGGTAAAGTTTTCAATCCTAATAGCAATATTTATAATATTGTCAGATGAACTTTACCTTTCAATTGCCAGATGACGCTAGTCACCTAATCTATACACGTCAGTTGCAATGTGGGGGTAAGCTTTCATGGTTGGTCACTTTGAGTACGGAGCAGCAGGCCTACGTCTCTCCGATGAGACTCCAATAAGAGTCGAAAATCGTCGATTCAGAGTGCTGGACTGCGCTCCGTATTCTAAGTGAAAAATAAGATTGTTTTGCCTTTGCATTGAAACTGAATAAAAATGGTATACATTTTTATTTTTATTTTTATCTTTCACTAAACTTCACAAGAATTGTAAATATAAAACAAACTTATTTTAAGGAAAAAAGAGCCTACCATTAGTGAATGGACACCATTCGCTAATAAATGCATTAATGTGTTTGCAGTCCTCTGATACAGATTCATATTATCGGTATATGCTAGAGATAAGAATGGCGTTACGGCATACGGAGCAGGATTTCCAGCAATGGACAAGGATCCAGTGTAAAATCCTACAGTATTTATGTACATAAAAGGTGCGTTAAAATAATAAACGAAACCTAGTGCACATTCGGGATATGCACCATCCAACATTAATAAATCGAATTTATGTTTCTCTTCAAGAAACATCTGGATTTCGGAATCTGAGAGCAACACATCACATACCTGAAACAGACATATACATTTAATATAGCAATTACCTACTTAAAATGTTTTATTAGTTCATAAACTGCAACAGAATTTCACAACATTTTTATTTAAAGACAAAATTAGACAAAACATTTTTTACAGACAGAATTACACAAAACATTTTAATAAATAAATACAATTTCGAACTTCTCACGGACTTCAAATATTTAGGAGCAGTGATAACAGCTGAAAACCGTTATGAAAAAGATGTAGCAGCAATAATCATGTCAGGAAATAGCCCCTAACCCATAGCCCCTAGCGACTCTACTTACATCAACATTGTTCTGAACGGTAGCTAAAACAAATGTCGCAACTATAAGTCGCCCCATAATAATGTATGGAAGTAAGACTTGGACATGGAACCCGCGAGAAATAACAAAATTATTGGTATTAGAACGAAAGATCCTCCTGACGTTATTTGGACTTTGAAGAGACGAGATAACAGGAGAACGGATACGAAGACACGACCAGGAACTCCAACTACTGTACAGAGACAAAAACATAGTAGGTACGATACATAAAGCAAACTGTTTGAGATATACAGGATATATATGGTCCTTTTCATGAGCATTTTTCAGTGCGTCACAAATGATAAGTCCGTGATAATAAACATTTATAACATGTATTTTAATATGACATTTTAGTTATCTGACAGTTGTCACATTTGATTTGCAATTTGGCATAAAAACAAATCAATTGTGTTTATTGCATTTATAAAATGGTATTTTCTTTGATTTGTATAGTCGTATAAATAGGGAACTTGCACATTCTTTTATTAGATAATAATGTTCAGTTTTGTTTAAAAATGAGATTTCCAAAATTTCACGCTTCAAAAACTCGTATAAAATAGTTCAAACGGCCCGTGCCGTCACATAGTTTTGCATTAGTTTAGATTATGGTTATATTTCGCTGTGTCTAGGTACACGCTAACGTGTACACAAATAAAAAAGTTAGGTAGACGCGAATTAAACTTCATCAAGCCAGTGACGTCATTATTTAGCTTACGCAGTGACCATATATTTTGGTACATGCTATTTTGATATGTTTAGTGTTTGTTTGATAGAGAAATATTTGTTAAGGGAAGGGAAGCAGAACTATTCAGATATTTCAAACTTAATTGTAATAAATCAATGTATATACACTAATATACAGTATGTCCCTGTAAGTTGTATCCATATGAAGAACTTTTTTATTATTAATTTTACGAAAAAAGTTATTTTTATAAAAAGCTCTGCATGGTCCAAAACCTAAGATTTAACCATCAAATATCAAATTTTTTGAATATTATACGAGGTATGTCAAAAAGTTTGAATTTCACTCAAGAGTAAAGTAGCTTTATTTTTCACAATATTGAAAATTGCTATTATGAAAAGTTGTTTGGAATTAAAAACTGTATTTTAGTATGCAATTACGTCCTTCTAATTGAAATTTTTTTTTTGAAAAATTATGGATAACTAACATTATTTTCAGTTATTTTAATTCAGATAACTCTTTTATTATTAATTTTACGAAAAAAAGTGATTTATAATAAAAAGTTCTGCATGGTCTAAAATCTAAAATACAACCATCTTTTGTCAAATTTTATCAATTTTATACGAGGTATGTCAAAAAATATGAATTTCGCTCAATAGTAAAATACGTTTATTTTTCACAATATCGAAAATTGTTATCATGAAAAGTTATTTAGAATTAAAAACTATGTTTCAGTATGTAATTACATCCTTCTAATTGAAATATTCTGAACTATAAAGGTACTTTACTTTTGATCTAAATTTATCTTTTTTGACATACCTCGTATAAAATTGATAAAATTTGATATAAGATGGTTGTATTTTAAGTTTTAGACCATCCAGAAATTTTTATTAAGAATCACTTTTTTTCGTAAAATTAATAATAAAAGATTTATCAGAATTTAAATAACTGAAAAAATAATGATAGTTATCCATAATTTCTCAAAAAAAATTTTTTCAATTAGAAGGATGTAATTGCATATTAGAATATAGTTTTTAATTCCAAACAACTTTTCATAATAGCAATTTCCAATATTACGAAAAATAAAGCTACTTTACTCTTGAGTGAAATTCAAACTTTTTGACATACCTCGTATAATATTCAAAAAATTTGGTATTTGATGGTTAAATCTTAGGTTTTGGATCATGCAGAGCTTTTTATAAAGAATAACTTTTTTTGTAAAATTAATAATAAAAAAGTTCTCCATATGGATACAACTTACAGGGACATACTGTATATAAAAGTATATATTTAGGTTAGCAAAATAATTATATGTATTTAGTTGACATGACATGTAGGTACAAATATTGTTAAAATAATTTTTATACGTTAGTGAATTATTATAATCAACTATTCTAAATGCAAAATAAGCCGCAGTTTAACTAAAAAAATCATTTTATTAACGTTTCGACGTCCAAATCGGATGTCATTGTCAAAATACAAAAATTAGTCGGATTAAATAAATTATTAGAAAAATTTTTTACTATGCAACAACATTTTTGTTTAATTTAATAATATTTTGTATTCTGACAACGACATTCGGTTTAGACGTCGAAACGTTAATAAAATCAATTTTTTAGTTAAATTGTGGCTTAGTTCCCATTTAGAATAGTTGATTACAAAAATGCCACAAGGATAATAGCTTCAGAATAAGTTAATTATTATTGTGAAAGCTTTAGGTCTTCCTTTTATTTTAATCTTGGATGGTAACACTATTTCATTTTTTATAACTAAAAAAATATAAATATATTAATTTATAGTCTCTTATCTTTTTCGTACTGTTTTAAAATGTTCTTAAACTCATTAAAAGAACTAAATAATTGTCCACACTAAATAGTTAATTTAAAAACAAACACTAAGCAAATAAAAAATAAGAAATCACTGACACTCTATCTTTTTTATTTGCGTACACGTTAGCGTATACCTAGACACAACCTTATATTTAGGTATATTCTTCTTCTGCTTCTTTAGTTTATTGGCCTCCACCTACTTGGGTATTTGGCCAGCTCATCGTCGTGGAATAAGTCAAAAATATTTATATTCTAATGACATTTATCGTATGTCATTGTAATAATATATACCAGTTTGTTAAAATTGTAGTTTTATACTGTTTTTCAAAGAAAGGAACGAAGGTTTACTATTGAAAATAAAACCATTTTGTAAAAGTACAAATTTTCTATGAATAGTTCAAACGATCAAAGACACTTGTAACGTCACATAAATGTATTTTCTACTGACGTTTATAACGTTTAATTTAAAATTCTGTTTACTTTATTGGAAAAATGTAAACGTACAACCCAGTGACGTCACGATGCATTTTGGGCCACCTGTTTTAATTTGAATTTTTAATCGTCTTTAGGGGCCAAACGGAAGACAAACAAAACTTTTTTATCTTTGATACATGTTTTAAATTATGTTCTGTTGTGATTTATAACATTTTTTCGAATTTAAAAATTTATGCAAGTTCCCTATTGTACAGATTATATTCGTAGATATATTATATAATTCGTAAATAATTTTTTTTCGATTATAGAGCCATCTATCGACATCTAGAATAACTAGAATAAATGTTATAAATGTCTGTAATCACCGGCGTGCCTTTTTTTCTGTCACATACAATTGAATGCGTTAGAAAGAAATCGACAAACTGTGACTCACTGAAAGATGCTCATGAGCAAAAGATTACTGGAAATGATGAAACACTACCAAATACAATATTCTAGGAAAGGCCCGATGACAGAATCAGTCAGTTAGTCCAAGAAAAACATGGAAGGATGCAGTAACGAGGGTCTACGTAAGATGAGGGTACAACAATGGGAAATTATTGCACAAAACCGACAAGAGTAAAAAAATAGTAAACGCCGCCAAGATTCACTTAGTTGTAGAGTCAAAAAAGAAGAAGAATATTTTTGGTGTAATAATTTTCCAGGATTTTAAAGACTCTTGATAAAGGTATTGACAAAAGGATGAATATTAGAATGATGATAAACAAAAGGTCATGGATTCGGAGTGAATGTCTACGAATGTATTTTTCAGGCTAAGACAAAACTCACCAAAGGTGATTTATTTTTCAAAGTTCATTAGAGGAATGTATTGGAATATACAGCACCATTTCTACGTTAACGGTGATTCAAAGAAACCAATAGAAATGACTAGGATGAAGACTTTAATTAAAACTTTTAATTAATCATCAAAAAATCATTTTTAGATGTTATCCAGAATTGATGATATTTTAGCATGAAGCTTATGGATTGACCTGTTATTATTAAATGCGTAAATATAAACGTTTATACGTAATTTTCGAAAGCCGTAGATTGAAATTTAATACTATGGAAGTTCTTAAAAAAGTCTTAGATTTAATTAACTGAGCTACATTGGTTCACTTAACTCATGCGTTGTTCATAAAAAAGAATAAAATAATAAAATATTAATAAAAATATGGTTAAAATAATTAAAGGTAAAAAGAATAAAAAAATAATAAAATATTAATAAAAATATGGTTAAAATAATTGACTTTTGTAGTACATACCATACGCAAAACTTCATCCATAATTTATGCTAGAATTGAAGAAGATATTAGTGATACCCAATTTAGTCTCCGTAATAATCTTGGAACAAGAGAGGCACTATTTAGCGTACAAGTACTAGTTAAGAGATATAGAGATGTCAATCATCCTATGCACATGTGCTTTATAGACTTTGAGAAAGCATTCGACATGTAAAATTGATGGAAATTCTTGAACGAGTGGGAATGCATCTTGTATTCACTGTTTTTAATCTGTACTCTGAGCATATATGTATTCTCCAACAGGTACTTACCAGTGTTAATGTAGGTATCACGGTCAGCGGAATTAAGGTAAGTGATCTGAGACATGCCGATGATACTGTGTTGCATACGAGTTCTGGGGAAGAGCTTGTTATCAGTTAACACTGGAGAATGTGGTACTGATGGTAAAACACTGTAATAATAGTCTCCCGTTTTATACCGCTGGCGCGGCTTTCGGGATTATAGCAGGGTAGTATATCTAGAGCCTACGATATACAAGGAAGGTAACAGGGCCAGTGCTACGCTTCAACCGCCTATTATTACCTCTGGGTTTACCGAAGGTACTCACTTTATTCAGGCTGAGTCGACCTGGGGCCTATAGACATTTTTAAAAATGTCTAGTTGTTCTTGCCGGCGCTTGGATTTGAACCCCGGTCTACCAGCACACGAGTCAAGCATACTACTGCTTGAGCTACGTCGGCTCTCTGGTGAAACACGGATAATGTTATAATATATTATATCCTTAATTCATTCCAATATTGATAAGGAAAGGAAAACCTTTGGATACGTTACATAACACCTCCCTAAGGATAATACTGGGAGCATACAGAACAACTCCGATAAATAGCATACAAGCTAAAATAGGTGAACCCACGCTAAAGCGTAGGCAAAAAGAATTCCAATAAATAACATTTTAGACATAACCCTGACTAATGACTCTTCAAAGTTCAATCCTCCATATTCCCGCAAAATCCATCGTACACTGAAACTACTTAACTTAATGCAATTTACACTCTTATATCAATACAAAAATATATCTTTATCTCCACCTTGTACTTTTAAATCATTTCACAATTTTTTTGAAAAAGGCTGGCCAAAAAAGATCAATTTATTTTTAATGTAAAAAGCGATCCTATTCCGCAGGTCAGCCCAATTAGAACTTGCATTATTTATCCGATTACTGAAATAATCGTCACGAAACTGTCACTGGCCGACAGCTTATCGGTGCCGGCATATGTGAAATCTCCCTTTCTCACATGTGGTTCACTATCGGAATTTGGACGGCCGATATAAAATCTGTGTATGTGTGTGTATTTAGCGTCAGTAAAACATGTGCTATTTATTGTAAAATGCGAACAATAGTCATATAATTAAATACCATTTACCAAAGAATCTCAAAAGACATTTTAAATTCAAATAACACTATTGACTGCCTACTTTTGATTTTGAAAGACTTTAATTCAGTGTAAAGTAGGTATAATTAACTCTTACCGTTACGCTAATAACCTTATTAGGTTAAAACGGGTTTTTGTAAATAAATAAATCGACTTTGCCGCAATATTATTATAGAGTTGCAAAAAATATGTAAAGTTTCCTAATTTATTTTTACTAAATAATATTTGTATAACAGTTAGTCAATGACTAATATTATGGTGACACAGATAAGAGTATTATGTAAAATCAAATGTCAAATGGTATTTCTAAAATCAAATTATACAGGTCAAAAAATAGATGAAAGTAACTATGGTTTATTTTTCAACCAGGAGGAGTAAACTAAAGAGACATATTCACACCGAGGAAAGTCATTAGAAAAATAACCAAATACATCTTCTTTTTTGGTTGATCATGTCAGCCCTCAACGGTAATCCATAAATATTATATTATATTAATACGCAACTAAAGACTTCTAAAAATAACTGCTTTTTATATAAAAGCAGACTAAAAATCTAAAAATTAAAGGAATAACACAGAAAACACAAAAAATCACCGATATAACTTAATTAACGTATGGAATGTCAATCGTGTCAAAACAGGGGCGTCATTTAATAGGGTCAGGGGGGCATTTGCCCCGCCTGAACCTGAAAATGACTGAAATTTACAAAAAATACATCAATTTTCATCATTACATCATATTATATAATGTATTGTATATACAGGGTGGTTTTTAATTAGTGGTTTGTATGTTGATAAAATCTACATTTTAAAATTATTTTAAAATATACAGGTATCCAATAAATGGCGGCGTATCAAAGTTTTATTTTTTCTTATGGAACACCCTGTATTTTATTGCATTTTTTAATTGTGCGCAAGAAATAAGGTATAGTTTCATAAGGCTTCCCTATACCTATGTACAGAGTGTTCTGAGCTATGTTGACATTTCTTAATATGTAAAGTTTTAAAAGAAAGCTTATTCTCAAGTTATTTAAGAAATTATAAAAAAATACTTTTACATCTAAATAGTCGGATATTGGTTGAATGTATTCTATGATTGATTATTGCTTATTTATTTACAGGGTGTTCAATATTTACAGTTTCATTATTGGATTATTCAATGTGTCATATGATGCTTATTTTAAATGGAATACCATGTATATTGATTATTAATTATATTAAACGAAGTCACCTCTTTCGAATGGTATATGGATGTCCTATACCTAGGTCTAATAGTTTTTGCGTAATTTACAATTATTTAAATTCTTAATCTGTAAATCGATTTTAAAACAAAAGATGTATCTCATTGTATGACATCGTCATTTGTATCCTACTACCAGTAGACATGGTACTTTGCATTGGGGAGTGTTTGCAAAATTGTATCTTACTTTCTAAAGTTTACGCTCAAAAGTAGGTATCCTGATAGAAGACACCCAAAAAAGGACGTTTTTGGGAAATTTCGGAAAGTGAAATAAAAATAAACCAGTTATTTGTGATCACGTCAAGGAACTTGATGTCCTGCTTTCTGTTACGGAAAACCCAAATACTAGTAAAGAAAAAATTTCGGGTAAATCAGTCAAACGACTGTTAGAATACTTAAGAGAAACCACTATTATCCGTATAAAACTCAACTACACCGATATTAGACCAAACAGGGTTATGATAAATATTTAACTTATCGTTTATGGACTTTAGACTTTGGAGCAGATCCTGATTTTTTTTAAATGTATTGTATACAGACCAATCTACCTACTTTTCATAATAATGGTCTAGTAAATAGACACAATTTTCATTTCATTATGATACAGTAAACAAACATTTATTTCGTACAGTTTAAAAATCGAGAGTGCATAATTATTATTTTTAAAATCAATTTACCGTTTGAGAAAATTGCAAATTACGCAAAAACTATGACTCCTAGTTATGGAACATCCCTATACCATTCGAAAGAGGAACCTGTGTTTAGTATAATAATTTATTAACATACATGGTGTTTTATTTAAAATGAGCATCATATGACACATTAAATAATCCAATAATGAAACTGTAAATGTTGAGCACCCTGTAAATAAATGTGTAATAATCCATCATGGAATACATTAATTATAAAATAATTACCAGACCGTACTGTCATAAAATGACAATGTCATACAATGCCATTAATTACCTACATCTTTTGTTTTAAAATCGATTTACAGATTAAGAATTTTAATAATTGTAAATTACGCAAAAACTATGACACCTAGGTATAGGACATCCATATACCATTCGAAAGAGGTAGATTTGTTTAGTACAATTATGTATTAATATATATGGTGTTCTATTTAAAATAAGAATCATATGACACATTGAATAATCCAATAATAAAACTGTAAATTTTGAACACCCTGTAAATAAATGTGTAACAATTAATCATGAAATACATTCAACCAATGTTCAAATATTATTATTCAGATGTAAAAGTAATTTTTTTACAATTTCTTAAATAACTTGAGAATAAGCCTTCTTTTAAAACTTTACATTTTAAGAAAAGTCACCATAACTCAGAACACTCTGTACATAGGTATAGGGAAGCCTTATGAAACGAAACCTTATTTTTTGCGGACAATTAAAAATGCAATAAAATATAGGGTGTTCCATAAGAAAAAATAAAACTTTGATACGCCGCTATTAATTGGGACACCCTGTATATTTCAAAATAATTTTAAAATGTAGATTTTATTAACTTACAAACCGCTAAATAAACATTTTTTTCAAATCTTTTACCATTTCGCTGTAATCTTCCGTCGCGTTAGTGGTGACTCACCCTGTATAATGCTTGCCCCCAATCAAAATTTCAAATGACGCTCCTGTGTCAAAATGTGATAAATGTCATTAGTGTCAAAATTTTATATCAGTGGAGTAAACTTGCCTGCGGTTGGACCAATAATTACAAACAAGCATTACAGCGCGGTAAATTTGAATCACTCCTCTTGGTTTAAAAACAAACCATAGTATTACCTACTTTATAAAATTATGAAATGGAATCTTTCACGCTAAAATGTAAAATTATTATTTAAGAACTACTGGAAATGTTGATGAGAAAGGACTTAAAGTTTGCTTCCTTTGCTTCTTGTAATCGCTAATCATCGCTGAAAATTCATGTCTGCTAGTCTACTAATAATTAATTATGTAACTATATAATTATTCAAATAATGTTTTAGTAATGTGTTCCTCAATAACGAATTAATTATAAACAAAATTTAAATTAACAATAAACAAGGTGCTAACAAAAATTATGCTCGAAATAATGAAAAAAGTATTGGACAAGAAACTGAGGAATAACCAAGCAGCCTTTCGTGCTAAACGCTCCACTGTAGATCTCATATGCACCTTAAGAATCATCCTAGAAGAAGCTAATCAATGACAGAAAGACATACATATAAATTTTCTCGACTTTAAAAAGGCTTTCGACCGAGTCAATAGGGAAAAAATGTGGAAAATTTTAAGACAGTAAAAATTATTAACCTGATCAAACTGTTTTATGATGGGTATAAAGTTAGACTAGAACACGAGGGAGTGATCACAGAAGAAATAGCTATTGAAAGTGGTGTTAAACAAAGTTGTATCTTATCTACTACTTTGTTCCTTATCTTGGTAGACTGGATTATGAGGAAAGTAACAGATGATCGAACAGGCATTAGATGGAACCTCTTTAATCAGCTTGAAGATCTTAAATTTGCTGACGACCTACGTCTGCTTGTTAACAGAACACAGAACTCACATGCAAACAAAAGTCGATAAGCTTACACAGTACTCTGACCTGATTGGACTCCGGATAAATGCAGAGAACACAAAAATCTTAAGAAATGATAACCCGCAGATTAATAAAATAAAAATAAAAGACAAAGAAATTGAAGAAGTAAAATGAGGATGCATGAAAGACATACAAGCAAGATTAACGAAGGTACAATTCGCCTTCAATGCGTTAAATTAAATCTGACAAACAACTGAAATATCAGAGTCAACAAAAATCAATGTATTCAATCCTTCTGTAAAAAGCATATTACTCTACGGAGCAGACATTTGGAATCACGACGAAAGCACAACAAAGAGGCTACATACTTTTGTAAATAGGTCCTAAAAATTTTTGGCCTAATAAAATAACGAATAAAGAACTATGGAAACGAACGAAATAAACCAGTAATAACGTCAATTAGACAGAAGAAACGGAAATGGGTCGACCATACGTTAAGGAAAGATCCTATACTAAATTTACAATCAAGATGCAGTAGAAATAAGCAAACTAAGACACGTTAAATGCCACTAGGAGCACTCCCGAATCATAATTTACAATGTATATACATTGAATATACATTGTAAATCCCAAATCATGATTTCCAAAATTTATACATTTTAAATTATGATTCGGGAGTGCTCCTAGTAGCATTTAACGTGTCTTGGTTTGTTTATTTCTACTGCATCTTGATTGTAAATTTAGTATAGTGACATCACAGGACAAGCACTCGGATATCAACCTGAGGGGACAAGGAAGAGGGGATGACAGGATAATACCTGGAAGAAAACAGTAACCAGAGAATACAACAGAATCTGCTTAAGTTGGGGGGAAGTGAAAAACAAAGCAAGAAACAGGAGAGAATGGAAGGAACTGGTACGCAGATTAAGCAGAGAATAAACACAAGAAGATGCGCTGAGCTTGCCACCAGCCGACTTACACCATCGGCCAAGAAACGCATATGCGCCCAATACTACACTAGGAGTGATGGTTCGAGAGAGATATCAAAAACTAAAAGCTGAGCTGTTTTGATTTTATTTGATTACATTACTTACCTCTGATGCATACCTAACCATATCTAATGGAGGAACTGGTTCCTCCCCTTTCATTCTAGCACCTACCAAGTCCCAATTGGTAAAATTTCTCACGTAATATACTAAATTAATGGGTGTTATCTCTTCTAATCCTTGAAAATGAAAATCTGGAGCAAAAGCACTGATAAAAGTAATGTTGTGTCCACGTGGTATTAGTCCTTTCGCTAGCTCCCAAAATGGAATTTTATGTGATTTTGTGCCTCCCAAAGTAATCATCAGAATATTTCCCCCGGCAGAGGTTTTTAATAAGCTCAAATGTGCCACTAGTATTGCGATCCATATTTTGAACATTTCTGTAAAAAAACAGTGTTGAGTTAGTTACTGTTTACATTTGTAGTATTACAAGAAAAATATAGTAAGGTCGATATTGACGATGCAAAAATAATCGTAGAATTAAAAGTAAACTTAAGTTATTTAGTCTTATTTAAATATTTTGACTTAAAAGTCAAAGTAATATCAAGGGTTAATAAAGTTACTGTTACTAAAGGAAGTTGATAGTTCAACATTGTAAGAACCCCAGTAATATTGGTGTAAAAAATATTATTGTGTTCATGAGTGTTTTAACCTATGTTATAAGGTCAAAAAAGTCTTCACATGTCGTCTGACAGTCGTCACATGTCGTCTGACACCTTTAACTACTAGACGTGTAAATAGTTGTAAATTAACATTTACGTAGCCGAACCAGCGTTGGTCCTTATAGTAGGGGAGCCCAAGCGGAGATTATTGCAGTTACTCGAGCACGTCAGATTATTAGATGGAGAGAAACCTTGTACCCTGAAAATGTACCTCTACCATATATTGGGTCTTAATGCAGCGGAGTTCGTTAAGGGGGGGGGGGGCGAAAAAAAATCTATCCTTAGAAAAACTCGAAATCGTCAGATTAAGATAAGGTAAGTTAAGTACATGCAAAACAGTGTATATTTTAAAAATCTGACGATTTGAGCGGGGCGTAAGGAAATGGGTGAGTCCCGCAGTATTTTCCCTCGTAAATGGGAGCCCTCAATTTTTATTGCAGATTGGGATTCTTTAGGTAAAAATAAGCAACTTTTATTCGATACATCTTTTCAATTACTTATGGATAAATGGCGCTATAATCGGAAAAAACAATTGTTATAAGTGGAAAATTAAATTAAAAAATGTCAAGTCCCCCACTTTATTGAAAACCTAACTTTTTTTGGTTTTACGACCTACTGTTCACAACCCAATAGGTCCACATAACGCTCGAGTAACTTCAAATTTAGCATACTTTCCTCCCCTATTATTACTCTATACCTGAAATCCGTTTTAGTCGGATGCACTTTACTGGAAATAGAGATTAATTTTAATAACAATTGTTCAAGTCAGGGTCAACTAAGAGGATCCTTACTATGAAATTTGTGTAGATGTCTTAAGCGCTCTATTCACATGCGTATTTGTCCGGCGGATGTGTACGGCGGACAGATACTCCGGACAGATCCGCATGTGTGTATCCGTGCGTACGCCGTATGTGTCTTGCTCGCCGTCTGTGGTTCAAGACGACGCGACGACTGAATGTGTAGCACCAACGAATTTGTCTGGCGACACATCTGCCTGTATGTAGCTAACAACGGATCTGTCCGCCGTACATATCCGCCGGACAAATACGCATGTGAATAGAGCGCTTTAGTCAACATGTACTAAAAACAGTTCCACGGGGTCCTAGGACGTCCGAGAGTAGTATTTAGTGATAAACGAGACCATCTTTTACGTTCTATGACATAAAATGAGTAAAAACTAGAATGAATGTATCATTTACGAGCAATTGCAGGATCAAAAGTTTTGTTGGAAAACTATTTTAAACAGTTGTTCGGTAGAATTCAAATCGATCGGACGTGTAAATTATCGGTGTTAACAGCATAGACAAATTTTTTCCTACTTGTTTTGTTGTTTTGCGATAAACAAACAATTTTGGTGAAACTAGCGGTGTTTGTTTATAAGGATGAGTGAATTACCTTCAAGGGGCAAAAAGCCCCCTGACATTGACCCTGATCCTGATCCTTTTCCTTCTAATAAAGATGAAAATCAGGTTGGTAATATGATGGAATGTATATTCTTCCATATTCCCAATTTGGATTTCGCAAATTTAAATCTACTCAAGATGCTATAACTGCTCTCGTAACAACAGTTCAAGTCAACTTCACGGAAAATGCATCCACTGCAGCTGCATTTCTGGATGTGTCGTCTGCTTTTGACTTCATAAATTTGGATATCCTTGAACAAAAGTTATTGTCAGTCGGGATACCTATAGTTATAACATCCTTTTTGAAAACTTTGTACTCAGAGAGATTGATTTTCTTAAAAATCAATGAGAAAATTTTTCCTCATCGACTGTCCAATATAGGCCTGCCGCAAGGAAGCATTTTAAGTCCACTTTTATATATTTTATATAACACAGATTTAGAAGACATTGTTCCAATTAACACCAAAATACTACAATTTGCAGATGATGTTGTACTCTTTTCATCAGACAAATCAATTGATCTTTCAAAAAATAATTTAACAACAGCTATCTCATCAGTACATGCATATTATGAATCAAACGGATTAACGTTATCAGAATCCAAGACAGAAATCTGCTTCTTTTGTAGAAAACATAGAATTCCAGAAGGATATATAAATTGTGGTAAATTCAAATTTTCAATTAAAACTGTGTCAGATATCTGGGAATTCATTTAGACAGAAATCTTTTGTGGAAAGATCACATACAATATATCATCAAAAAAACCGAAAAAGTTTTGAATATTCTAAGGGCTTTCTGTAAAACAAACTGGGGTGCAGATCCCAACACTAGTTTAATGTTTTATCGATCTATGATACACCAATAAATGTAATGGAAATTAAAGCTGTTGAACCTCCATTGAATTTGCGGCGGCAGTATCTTACCGACAAATATATAGCTCGCACCATTAGCAGAGACCAAGTATTTCTCAAAGATATACATAATCTGGCTGTTTTAGATTTGACTAAAAGTTATTGGTTTAAGAAAAAATCTCCACTTGTGGCGGAAAGCTACAGAAATCTTTCTAAATTCAAAAAGGTGCTTTACAAGGGTCATCTTCCATCAGTTTATACTGAAAAGCCTCAAGTATTGTTCTCAATAAAAATCAAGACAGAATTTCTTAATGATGTCCAAGGGCCCATGTTTAACGTAGAAATTCAGAAGAGATGGCCTAATTATTATTATTTGTTTACCGACGGTTCAAAGAAAAGGAAATAACACTGCATGCGCAGTATACCAACAGTATTCTGGACAACAGTATAAATATAAGTTACCTGATCTACACAGCCGAAATGCTGGCTTTAAAGTTTGCCCTTTCTCACGTTTTGACAAAGAAATTAAAGAACTGTGTAATAAGTACAGACAGTAAAAGTGCAGTAGAAAGATTATGCTTAACTAATAAATCCAAGCAATTAACTCATCTTGATATAGAGATTTTAAAATTGTACTACGAGGTTTCAAAACTCGGAGGGGAAGTTATTATCGCTTGGATCAAAGGCCATTCAGGGATAAAGGGAAATATAATAGCAGATGCCTTGGCAAAAGAAGCAATATCAAGTGGAGAAAACATAGAAATCAACATTCTACCAGTATCAGATATAGATGCATGTAGTAAACATTGGCTCAAATTAAAATAGCAAACCAATTATACGGAATCCGAAAGAGAGTCATCCTTTAAACATTGGCAACCCACACTTCTTTAAAAAAGGTGGTTTTCTTCAGAGTCCAACAGAAATTTTATTAAAACTATTAACAGGCCAAGATCAAATCATGTTCTAACACCTGCAAGAATGTACAAAATGAATCTATCAGACACTCCAAACTGTACTTGTGGTAAATATGGAGATTTAACACATATTGTATCTTATTAGAATGTGAAAACCAACAGGGAAATATTGCATATTTTTATGAAGACTTACGAAAACTAAATGTCTGTTTTCCATTTCACTTAAATGAACTAATTTTCTCTGGAAACGTAGAAATATTAAATTGTATTTATCGGTTAAGGTGAAACAGTAGCGATCAACAGGTAGCAAAAACGCGTTCCAAGATTGCGGCTGTAATTTTGAATATTTTTTCGAGATATTTGGCACACGTATTCGTAATGTAATAAAGAATGGCGGTACAGAGCCCAATCTGAAAAATATATTAATATGCGGAAATTACTCTGTAATTAAATACAATATTAAAAAAACGAGCCTGTACCGCCATTAAGAAGAACAAAAAAATACACTTTCTTCAAATAAACTTTTTTATCCGATGCCTAGATTTTGTGTCATTTTGGAACTACTAATGAAATAAAAAATTTTAGTAGTTCCAAAATGACACAAAATCTAGGCATCGGATAAAAAAGTTTATTTGAAGAAAGTGTATTTTTTTGTTCTTCTTAATGGCGGTACAGGCTCGTTTTTTTAATATTGTATTTAATTACAGAGTAATTTCCGCATATTAATATATTTTTCAAATTGGGCTCTGTGCCGCCATTCTTTATTATATTACGAATACGTGTGCCAAATATCTCGAAAAAATATTCAAAATTACAGCCGCAATCTTGGAACGCGTTTTTGCTACCGGTTGATCGCTACTGTTTCCTCTTAATAAAAAAAATGTAAATATAAACTTTAAACAATATAATGTACTAACCATAGAATTAAGATGAAACTTGTAAGCAATCTGCGAACGCACCAATAATGTAATAAATCTTATAATACGAAAAAATAAAAAAAAACAAAAAAATAAAAATGAAAATAAAATTAATACAAAATTAACTTAAAAAAGACAAAAATAAAATAACAACTTAAAATTTATATACTCAATATATACGAAATAAAAAAAAACAAAATAAAACAAAAAAAAAAACGACTAAAAATAGAAAATAAAAATGAAAAAAAAGTAAAAAAGACAGTAACAGCCAAAACAAATCAAATTTTTTTTAGATCTGTGAATACAAATTCCAAAACCGTCTGGTCAATTGGCTATGCCAAGGCCATTAAAATAAAAAAAAACTATTTTAAACAGTATATTTTATTATTATTGTCTTTTATATTCAGTTAAACGTGTGTGAATCCCCGGTTTCACACACTAAGAATTTGAACGTGCGGTCGCTAGAACGCACGATGACATTCCAATGGTGGCTCGATCAATCCCATGGTAACTTTCCCCATTAGAATGTCATCGTGCGTTCTAGCGATCGCACGTTCAAATTCTTCTTCTTCTTCCTCTTTATAAGCAATTCTGCTTGTTCATTGGCGGATTGATACCTCTATGGAAGGTTGTCACTTTATCTTTTGCGCGGTCGGCCGATACTTCTTCTACCGATTGGTGATTTATCTCTTGCTTCTTAGTGTGTGAAACCGGGGTAGTCTTTGCTGCGTTATTAATACGGTCATGTAGACATCGTAAGTCTTTATACACTTTCCTAAGTAGGGTTGCGAAGTTTATTCGGCCTACACTCGCATGAGCCAGTGTTCATATAACCCCCGCGAGAGTAACACACAGTTTTATATAACCCGCCGCAAAGTGTAAGAGGGACCCCTTCTGCTGTATACTACTTATTAGTTAATTTGAGCTGAATAAAGTAACATGCACGTCAAAAAGCACAGCTGAATTAATTTATATTAAATCTATATTAATAATATCGATATTATAGAGAAAAAGAATGTGTGTACTTTGTACGCACGTAAGAAGTTATATTTCTATTATATGATTTCAACGAAATCAATATACTTTAAACAGTTTATTTATATTTAATTTAAATATTAAACTAATTTTAATACTTACCACTTTCCAAAAATTTTTATTAAAACAATACCAAAAATTAAAAAAAGAAAAGAATAAAACACACACAAACACATTGAAAAATGCAAAAAAGAAATGATTTCTGAACAATAATTCTTGCCAAAAATTTTAATTAAATACGTATTTTCTGAAAAAAATTATATAATATTATACTTACAATCGTAAAATGTATAAAAAAATAAAAAAATAATAACTTGCATCGGGGCTCGAACCCGCTTCCCGTCGATACCGCCGATCGAAAGTCAAAGCGATTTCCCACTGCGCCATCTTCGCGTATATGTCATGTGAGAATATCCACCAACTGAACGTTTACACCATAAACTTTTTGACATTTTGTTTATTTATATGAATTTAATCAAATTATTAGTTTGATTTTTGTCGAATTAAAATATTAAAATACAACAAAATATAGAGTAAGAAAACGATATATTAGATGAAGATTTGTAGAAAGTTGGTTCGTAATCAGATTATGTAAATTAAAGCATTGCCTACTAATAGGTAAGTACATTATTTTTTTACATTTTCCAAATAGGTATGAAGATAATTTTTTATTGCAATACAACTGAAACATTTAGAATTACGTACCTGTGGCTTTTCAAAACTATTTAAAAAGTCACTACAATTATAAATTTGATTTTATTTCTGTCTTCACAACAATAAAAACTAATATATACAACATTTTTGTTTACCGATAACCTCCATATTGAACAATTATTATTGACAGATCATTTCAACACCCAATTAGAGCTCGTATAACGACTAATACCATACTGTGGGTGTGCGCATGCGCCCAGTAAAATAAAAATTCACTCCCAATCGCGCCTAAAGAAATGTTACACCTTCAAAAAAGGTAAACGGCATAAGAGAAGCGCACGTAGCACTAGAAGAAGTAGTAACAAAAATGTGTCTAGTAATAAATACCAAGCAAATAAAATATATGAAGATAAGTACCCAACTAAAAGGAGATCATCTCGGTAGCATGTAACAAATTTGTATATCTGGTAGAACCTGACAACATACCTCAGAGGTAAACCTCATAATTAGAGACTGGAAAATATGCACTAAAAAATGTCTAAAATATGCATGCAATATGCATTTTAAAACAAGCTGAATATGCACAATTAACATGCAAATATGCATTTATATATGCACTTATTTTTATATGAATAATTTTATGGTTTACGTTAAATACATAAATAAATAAAAAATAATAAAAATAAATAAATAGGTTTGAATTTAAACCAAATTGTATTATTATTTCTTAATATATTTTTTTAACTTCAGGTTTTGTGACAAATAAAACGGCAAAATATTTTATTTTGACCACAAGATAAATAAGAGTACAATAAAATAAATGTACATATTTTTATTGTTACAATATTGATTCATATTTTCTAAACTAATATTATAAAAAGAGTACAATAAAACAAATTTACATATTTTTATTGTTACAATAAATAATCATATATTGATTCATATTTTCTAAACTAATATTATGTCTTCTATCTGTTAATATTTGTTTATAGGCAGAAAAAGATCTCTCAACGTCACAAGATGTAATTGGGGCATATTTAAACTTTGCTATTAGAGACGGATCCATATTAATATTTTCATCGAAGTTTCCAAAATTGATTATATTATTTATTGAACGCAATAAAGTGAAACCCTCATTTTTGTTTAAAACGTCATCAAGTTTATCTTTAATTTTTACTCCAATTTCCCCATTCAGATTTGTTATTTTCTGTTTAACCGAATCAACAATAGACATACTATTGTGAAGACATAAATTTTGAGCCTCTAATTTTGTAATTGAACTTTCAATGATATCGAAATTCGATTTTATATACAACAATTGATTTTTAATAGACTTTTCTTTAAAAATATTTTGACAGTTATCAATAGCGGTACAAGTCGGATCAAAACTTGAAATAACGCTTTTGATGTCGTCGTAGTGTTCAGATAAAAATATAGCACTTTTAAGCCAAGTTCCCCATCTGGTTAATACTGGTTCTGGTGGTAAAGGAATATCGGGAAGCATCTCCCTATATACCTGTACACGTAGTGGTGCTTTCAGAAATACTTTTTTTACATTATTTATTAAGGTGTTTACATTGGGAAATTCAATTCTAACTTTCTCTGCAACTCTGTTTAGGCCGTGCGCCAAACATGTACAGTGAATTAAATTAGGGAAAAAGATTTTAAGATTGGATGCAGCTTTCATCATATATGAGGCGGCATCACTAAGCATTAATAATATTTTTTCAAATGGTACTTGATCAGGTAAAAAAAAATTTGTTAGGGATTCGTTAACAAATCTAGCTATTGTAGCATAGTTTGTTTTTTCCAAACATTTTACACTAATTAAGTATGAGTTTTTAAAATCGCCAGAGTCGTTAAGAACTCCAACAATTAGATTCGCAATTTGTCGACCCTTTGTATCCGTTGTTTCGTCGACGGAAATCCAAAGATATTCGGCTTTTCACTGATTTTTAATACTCGTCATCACATCTTTGTAACATGCACTGACATATTTTTTCCGAAGAGTTGAAGAACTTGGTATTTGAGCTGGTTTATCTTTAATCTTGCAATAAGTTTTTAAAAAGTTTTGACACGATTTATGTTCTAACTTGTGCAGAGGGATATTGCAGTTCAAAAAAAAATGGCATAAATCCTTTGCAAAGGTTTCTTGCCCAACTGACGTATTCTGAATCTGCAAACTGTTCTGTAGAATCTGCTGGCGAGGTTTATTATCATTTTTTGATAGCTTAGTTTGGTGAAGTGAAGTTTTTATGTGTTGAACTACTTGGAATTTCTTTTGACATGGAATCTGGAATATAATGATAATGATGTTTTAGATGTTTTCGTAAATAGATACCTACATTAAAATGATCAAACTTTTTAAACCTCCCCCAATTTTTTTTTATTTCTCAAAGTGAAATTGAAATCGTCAAACAATAAAGTACAGTCAGTGTACCGTAGTATACAGGGTGGGCCACTCTCAACACCTCGCTCTGTA
This sequence comes from Diabrotica virgifera virgifera, assembly GCF_917563875.1. NCBI lineage: Eukaryota > Metazoa > Arthropoda > Insecta > Coleoptera > Chrysomelidae > Diabrotica > Diabrotica virgifera. Next base: position 65,234,239 of record NC_065447.1, read on the forward strand.
TAAGCCAAACCGTTGCGAACTTTAAAAAACAGTTTTTGAAGAAATGGGACGGTTTGTCATTTTAGAATAGACAGACACATAGATGTGCAAAGAAGTTTGATAAGTTTAAAAATCTATTGAAGTGGAGAACTTACCTTTTTATCACAAATGGTGCAAAACATACTTTCACTGTCGATAACTTTTAGATGATTGTTACTTCCAATCCAACTTCTGAGAAGACTTGATTTTTCCCTTGCTACTTTAGGCATTTTCACAATAATAATAAAATGATTTTTTTACACAGTATAGTCAATAACTTGCAATCACAAAAGTTGAATAATCGGCGATTGATTTAAGACTAACCATTCATAAAATAAAATAATCTATCCTACCCTTAAAATGCTTAAAATTTCGTTTTGGTTGGTTTTCCCAGAATAATTCATAGTTGGCCGACACCAGCAGAAAGTACAGGTAATATTTGTAATGTTATTCAAAATATAATCGGTATTTACTTAGGTAATTTGTAAATTCTGAGAAGTCTATAAATCTTAAATATCCGGATAATGATACCTGCAGCTATAAATAACGCCCATTATGTTTATGGGTACAACAACAAAGGAGCTTAACAGCAAAATATTTACTTTCACATTTTATTTTAATGGATGTTGATGTTACTAATATATACCTTATTTTTAAATGGGGTAGAGTAAATTCCCATCAAAATATGCATTTATATGCTCTTAAATCTCCAAATATGCAAGGCATATGCATTTATGAAAAACATGAGAAATATGCAGCATATATATGCATATGCATTTTGCATATAATCCAGTCTTTACTCATAATTTATACCTAAAAAAAACAGCCAACAGATGTAATTTTGGGCTCAACCTTCTATTTAAATCCTTAAATAGCTATAACTCCAAATATGAAACTACATATAATACATAGTTCAGAGAAATAAGGAAAAAAATATCCTGTTGGTGACACAACCCCCTCCAGGCCGAAACCAAATTTTTTGAGTAGTATGGACATCTATAATAATAACCTATATGTTTCCTGCAGTCGGTTTTGATGATATACATAGTTATAAACAAATGAAGATCGAAAAACGGTAAATTTTCGCTTTTTTCGTCTATTACCAAAAAGTTAAGAATTTTAAACAGATTTGAGAGTAAGAAACTCATAAATCGTATAAAAAACTTCAATATGGCGTTTGCTGAATATGTCTATTCTTATTGGTTGCTTAGAAAATTGCAAAATAAATCATAAATTTTGAGTTTTTATAAATATTCATAACTTATGTAAACATTCACTTAGAACCTTCTTATTACACTGAATGCTCAGACTTCTGGTGCTTAAATCATACCCCAAATTTCAAAGCAATTGGTCAAATAGTTTAAAAGTTATTTAATTTGTTTATCCCAAATTAATTTTTTTTGCAACACTATAAGTCAGAAAGTCATGAAGTTACAGTAATACTTTGGATAGTTTATGAAAGAAGAAGATTTACACTATTAATTTAATCAAAAAAAAAATGACAAAAAATAGTTCTAAATATTGCAAAATTATTTTGCAAGAACATGTAAATTAAAAAACGGGGGGCTAACTTCGTCCCTAATTGTCCTAGGACAATTGTTTTTCTTTCTAAATGTGTATAAAAATTCAGTCTTTCTAAATATGAAAAAATAATTTTTCTACGGGTAACGGTTAAAAAGTTATTCTAATTGTTTATAAGTAAGCAAAAAATCGACATGTTTTTGAAAAATAATTTTACACTGTTTAAAATTACTTTTTGTCATTTTTTTTAATTAAGTTACTAGTACGAATGTTCTTCTTTCATAAACTGTCCGAAGTATTACTGTAACCTCATAATTTTCTGACTTATAGTGTTGCAAAAAAATGAATTTGGTCACAAAAACACAAGAAGTCTCAGCATTCCGTGTAATAAAAAGGTTTTAACTTAATTTTTACATAAGTTATGAACATTTATAAAATCTCAAAATGTATGACTTATTTTGCAATTTTCTAAGCAACAAATAAGGATAGACATATTCATCGAACGCCATATTGAAGTTTTTTATAATGATCTATGAGTTTATTCTAAAATTTGTTTAGAATATATAAAAGGGATTATATTTAATTTCGATTCAGAGATCATTACCATCTTTCTATGGACCATTTCGAACTCTTTTGTTCTCGTCAGGAAAGCATATGCAATGATGCTCTGAATCGAAAAATAAATATCTTTGCCATTCATGTCAATTACAAAATATAATTAACATTTAGACGCTATAGCGACCTCTTTTAACAAACTGTCGAAACCCAAAAGACTCCATCTTTAAACAAATAAATGTTTAAAAATAATAAAATCTTTGGATTTCTTGGTTCGGAAGCAGATTCTCTCTTATACCTATTCCCCATCCTTCTAAAAAGAGAGAATCTGCTTCCGAACCAAGAAATCCAAAGATTTTATTATTTTTAAACATTTATTTGTTTAAAGATGGAGTCTTTTGGGTTTCGACAGTTTGTTAAAAGAGGTCGCTATAGCGTCTAAATGATAATTATATTTTGTAATTGACGTGAGTGCAACTATGTAGACTCCCCATGTCTCTACATTCATCACCCTTTTTCCTTGCAATTTTTAGAAGGATGGGGAATAGGTATAAGAGAGAATCTGCTTCCGAACCAAGAAATCCAAAGATTTTATTATTTTTAAATATTTATTTGTTTAAAGATGGAGTCTTTTGGGTTTCGACAGTTTGTTTAGAATACTTCACTTTTTAGTAATAGACGAAAAAAGCGAAAATTTACCGTTTTTTGATCTTCATCTGTTTATAACTATGTATATCATCAAAATCGGCTGCAGGAAACATATAGGTTATTAATATAGATGTCCATACTACTTAAAAAATTTAGTTTCGGCCTGGAGGGGGATATGTCTCGAGAAAAATCTTATTTCTCTGGACTAACAATAATAATATGCCGTTCTAATATACGGCTCAGAGACTTCAAGATATATAACCCCAACAAAAAATAATGAAAACATGTTAGTATGTTTTTTCAAGAGGAAAGTACTATCGAAAATTTACGTAGCGGTGAATAAACGCTGTATTGTGAAGAAGATAAAACTTTAAACTATACAGAATATACCAAAACCCAGATACCCACATTAACAGAACGTCTGAGATGAGTAGGACATGCAATGGAGCATTTCTTGACCCCATTGTAGGAGGTCTCATTGTATAGAGAAGAAGAGAAAATTGCAGAAAAGATAATATCGAAGAAAGGATGAGAATCCTGAAAATATGCGCTTAGTGGAGGAATGCGATGAATAGAGAAGACAAGGATAAACACAGTATCGCCATACGTCATAACATGTCCCTTGTAGTCCAGAAAGCCACTGCGCATCCGCTAGGGAAAATATTCTAATTCAGATTTTTTGCACAATCTTACTCAAAAAGGACTCCTTTTAACAAATTGGCATGTTGCCAGGACCAAAAGGTTGTCAAAAATTTTTTAAACGTGTTTTTTTTGTTTTTTTCCGAAAATTATTTTTTTTGCATGGAAAAAAGATTTTTTAGGTTTTTTGGATCATTCCAAACAGAAAAGGTCTTTAGTGACTTTTCTCTAAAAATGATAGTTTTTGACATATAAGCGATTAAAAATTGAAAAATTGCGAAATCGGCCATTTTTAACCCTCAAAAACTATGTGAAAAACTGAAAATTTGAATGTTGCCAAGGTAGGTAGATATTCTTTAAACATCAATTGATGAAATCCCGAAGAGCTTTTTGCAATACAGTATTCAGAACTCCTTTGTTTTTTAATTGCCAATCAAGCGTGCGCGACACTATTTTCCACCGACAGTATGGTGCAAATGAACGGAATAAATTCGTTATTTCGTAAACTGGAGACTCTAAGGAAAAATCCCGAAACAGGTCGATTTTTATTTTTAAGTTATGATATTGTGGCATATATGGTATATTAGTGACGTCATCCATCTGGACGTGATGACGTAATCGATGATTTTTTTTAATGAGAATAGGGGTCGTGTGCTAGCTCATTTGAAAGGTTCTTCAACTCTCTATTCAGTAATATAAACATTTACATAATTATTTATACAGGGTGTCCAAAAAATTTTTATTAAATTAAATTATTTGACAAAAAAATAAGTAGAAGGACACCCTGTATAAATAATTATGTAAATGTTTACATTACTGAATAGAAAATTGAAGAACCTTTCAAATGAGCTACCACACGACCCCTATTCTCATTTAAAAAAATCAACGATTACGTCATCACGCCCAGACGGATTACGTCACTAGTATACGATATACGCCTCAATATCATAACTTAAAAATAAAAATCGACTTGTTTCGGGATTTTTCCTTAAAGTCGTCGGTTTACGAAATAACGAATTTATTCCTTTCATTTGCACCATACTCTCGGTGGAAAATAGTGTCGCGCACGCTTGATTACCAATTAAAAAACAAACTAGTTTTGAATATGGTATTGAAAAAACTCTTCTGGATTTCATCAATCGATGTTTAAAGAATATCTACTTACCTTGGCAACATTCAAATTTTCAGTTTTTCACATAGTTCTTGAGGGTTAAAAATGGCCGATTTCGCAATTTTTCAATTTTGAATCGCTTATATGTCAAAAACTATCATTTTTAGAGAAAAGTTACCAAAGACCTTTTCTGTTTGGAATGATCCAAAAAACCTAAAAAAACTTTTTTCCATGTAAAGAAAATAATTTTAGGAAAAAAACAAAAAAAAAAACGTTTAAAAAATTTTTGACCACCTTTTGGTCCTGGCAACATGCAAATTTGTTAAAAGGAGTCCTTTTTGAGTAAAATTGTGCAAAAAATCCGAATTAGAATATTTTCCCTAGCGGATGCGCAGTGGCTTTCTGGACTATTGGCCCATATTGGATACTGGCCCATAGTATCTGAGTATTTGATCAATCTGGAATGATATCAATGAACAAGTGCAACTTCGCCAAGGATTGTTTTCAGTTGGGCGATAGAATTTTCTTGTGTAGTTGATTGGTTGTTAGTTTATTTGCGATTTGTTTTATCTTTTAAACGCAAGCATTTTTTTTTTCAATTTGGTGATTTGAAAGGGATTGTAATAAAGTGGTTAATGCATTTGACCCAAAATATAATTCATCTAGATTGATCAAGATGTGTTTAGTGTCTACATATATAAACTAGCATAATATGAAATATCTGTAGACCCAGACGTGTGGTATTCCGAAAAAGAAAGTACCTTAACATAAATCTCTTACGAAGTGGCGTCAACAGATTACATAATGTTATCACCGCAACCTTACTTAAGAAACCGATTTCTTCTTTATTATTTAATAGCCAAAGTTTAAACATTACTTAATCTTGGAGTTTACTGTAACAAAAGCTAAAGAAAAATATAGGTTTAGCATTGGAAATTACAGTAATAATTTAAGAACGTTAATGTTGCACCACGGTATTTCACTAGCGCCAATACGAGTATGTGGATATGTATGTGTGGTAGATGGAGTGTGATTCGTATATTTTACTCTACTATTACTTATGTAAAATTATTAAGGATGTAGGTTACTTACGAATAACCACACTGTGGTCAATTTATTAAATAGAAAATTACCTAACATCTTATAGATCAAGTTATCGACGTGTCTAAAACAAAAATGTATCTGGTCCATTTACTCAGGGCTTTTAGCCCGATCAAGGAACACAAAACTTTACGAAAACCCCCAAAAGAATAAAGGAAGGAAGGAAATCTGGGAATAGGTAGTTGGAACTGTCTATTATTATATAAGAAAAAGTTTACAATTCTATATCCCCTCCATTTTACAAAAATAGAGGGGAATACCCCCTTCTCGGGGGTGAAAATATACATTCAAAATAAGTCCGGAATTGGATAAAATGACTAATTCTAAGCAACTTTTGTTCTATAGAGTTTTTTTCACTAAGTCAATACTTTTCGAGATATTTGCGAGTGAATATGTTCGTTTTTAACAAAAAAAAAAACATGCTTTTGGACGGTTTTTCACAAATAACTCAAAAAGTAAGTATTTTATCGAAAAAAATATTCTTAGCGAAAATATAGCTTATAAAAAAGTGAAACAAAAGGTGTATGCATAAAGTCTGTTGACCCAGTAGAAGTAGAGTTGTAGCTAATGAAAAGTAGGTAGGTTCTTCTTCGTCAAATTTCAAATTCAAATATCTCAACTTGAAATAACCAAAAAAATGGAGCACTTTTCAGGGAAAACTCATTACAACTTTTTTAATGTGTTTAAAAAAAGGTTTATTTTGTTTTTTAAAAAAACTTCTAACATTAGAAGTACTTGAGTTGCTCAAAATATTGTTGGTCGCTTTTATTTTTTGGTAAATCGCGAAAATCGCACCCTAATTAGCATCCCAAATAAAATTAATAGTTACCTCCTCACAAGTTACTTTGCTTATACAGAGAGAGTATGTAATTTGGAATAAATTTAATATCTTAAACACTAATTGTTTTTTTGACAAATGCTTAGACCCGTCGATTAGTATTTCAAATTGTCCTTTCTGACATACAATAATAATGTATACAGGTTGTCCCAATTTAGAGATATGACGTCATCGTTGATTTTCTTAAATGGCAACACTGTCATTTTGATAGCTACTTTAATAGGGTGTGTAAAGTTATACACAACTGCAAAATTTCAAATTTTTATTCCCTACCATTTACAAGATAATAAAAAATAACAAAGGTATATCTGTAATTTGGAATAAATTTAATAATTAAAATACTAATTGGTTTTCTGAAAATTGCTCAGACCCGTCGATTAGTATTTCATATTGTCATTTTTGACATACAATAATAATGTATACAGGTTGTCCCAATTTAGAGATATGACGTCATCGTTGATTTTCTTAAATGGCAACACTGTCACTTTGATAGCTATTTTAAAAGCTATTTTGATAGCGTGTGTAAAGTTATACACAACTGCAAAATTTCAAATTTTTATTCCCTACCATTTACAAGATAATAAAAAATAACAAAAGTTATGAAAAACAAGTAATCAAATAATAATTGAATTTAATTATTTCAATTAAGCAAATACTCATAATGTTGTGCCCTCAATTATTGTCAAATTGTCAATGGGCAACGTTATGAGCATTTGCTTAATTGAAATAATTAAATTCAATTATTATTTGATTACCTACTTGTTTTTCATAACTTTGTTATTTTTTATTATCTTGTAAATGGTAGAGAATAAAATATCAAATTTTGCAGTTGTATATAACTTTACACACGCTATCAAAATAGCTATCAAAATGACAGTGTTGCCATTTAAGAAAATCAACGATGACGTCATATCTCTAATTTGGGACACCCTGTATACATTATTATTATATGTCAAAAATGACAATTTGAAATATTAATCGACGGGTCTGAGCATTTTTCAAAAAAACAATTAGTATTTTAATTATTGAATTTATTCCAAATTACAGATATAACTTTGTTATTTTCTAGTATCTTGTAAATGGTAGACAATAAAAATGTAATATTTTGCAGTTGTGTATAACTTTACACACCCTATCAAAATAGCTATCAAAATGACAGTGTTGCCATTTAAGAAAATCAACGATGACGTCATATCTCTATATTGGGACACTCTGTATACATTATTATTGTATGTCAAAAAGGACAATTTGAAATACTCATCGACGGGTCTGAGCATTTTTCAAAAAAACAATTAGTATTTGAGATATTGAATTTATTCCAAATTACAGACTCTCTCTGTATATTCTTTATTATGATCTGTAAGTTTCATCGGTTCAAAGTGCTTGTTTTTGAAAAGGCTGTAGTTAAAATGGCTTGAACGAGTCACGAATCGCGAGTGTATGCAAATTTTGAACAGTCCTAGCATAACCAATTTTTGTCTACCAGGAAAACAAAAAAATCCGAAATATTCAGAAAAGCAAAGCGTACGTTTTATTACTCTTTGAGATTTTTGGTATCACTAATAATTTTTAAGTTATTTTGAAAAACAAAAGAATTTTTTTCAAAATTGGAAAAAATTTTAACAATAGACTTTTTTTTCAAAACTGAACAGTTTGAACAAATGAAACTAATAGATCATTATAAAGAATACATAAGCAAAGTAACTTGTGAAGAGGTAACGATTAATTTTATTTGAAATGCTAATTAGGGGGTGATTTTCGCGATTCTTTTTACCAAAATACAAAAGGGAGCAACAATATTTTGAGCGTAACTCACTTACTTTTATGGTTAGAAGATTTTTTTAAAAACAAAAATAAACCTTTTTTTAAACATTTTAAAAAAGTTGTAATGAGTTTTCCCCGGAACGTAGGTACTCCGTTTTTTTTGGTTATTTCACTTCGAAATATTCGATTTGGAATTGGACGAATAAGAACCTACTTTTCATTAGCTACAATTCCGCTTCTACTGGGTACACAGACTTCATGCGTACACCATTTTTTCACTTTTTTTACAAGCTATATTTTTACTAAGAATATTTTTTTCGATAAAATACTTATTTTTTGAGTTATTTGCGAAAACCCGTCCAAAAACATGTTTTTTGTTGTTAAAAATGAACATATTCACTCGCAAATAAGTCGAAAAGTATTGACTTAGTGAAAAAACTTTATAGAACAAAAGTTGCATAGAATAAGTCATTTCATTCAATTCCGGACTTATTTTGAATGTATATTTTTTCACCCTGAGAAGGGGTATTCACCTCAATTTTTGTAAAATGGAGGAGATGTAGAATTGTAAACTTTTTCTTATATAATAATAGACAATTTCAACTACCTATTGCCAAATTCTCATCCTTCCTTTATTTTTTTTGGGTCAGATTGTTCTTTGATCGGGATATTTTGCTCCGAATTTTAAAGAACCGCTTGGATTGACATGAAATTTGGCATACACATAGCTAACATGTCAAAGAAAAAAAAGTGATATCGTGCCGATGTGTGATTTTGCCTTGGGGGTGGGTACTACCCCTTTTCGGGGGTGAAAAAACATACGTTCAAAATAAGTCCGGAATTGGATAAACTGACTAATTCTAAGCAACTTGTTCTATAGAGTTTTGTCAATGAGTCAATACTTTTAGAGTTATTTGCGAGTGAATATGTTCATTTTTAAACAAAAAAAAAACACGTTTTTAGACGGTTTTTTGCAAATAACTCAAAAAGTAAGTGTTTCATCGAAGAAATATTCTTAAGAAAAATATAGCTTATAGTAAAAGTAAAAAAATGGTGTCTAGGTAAAAGTAATCAATATACCAGAATTAGTCACATCGACCGGTAATTATTAATAAATCCCGTATTAAAACGGTAAATGTGATAAATTTTAATACCGTTAAGTGCGTAGAAGCTTGCAAAGTGGAGGGAGGTGTTTAAAAAAATCTACAAGGAAATAATTTTCATGTAGCTGGCTATATACCATCAATCACAAATAATTTTAGTTGAAAAATCATTTATAAATGGTACAGCATTTATTAAAATCCATTTAAGAGCTACATCAATCACAGAACGTTTGCAATATATAAAATATCATCATCAGTGTTTAGAACTAGTTGATCACTTGCTGAGATACCAAAAAAATACCAGGCTATCTTTCCAGTTAAAAAACTTAAAAAGTTGCTTAGATTTAGTCAGTTTATCCACTTCCGGACTTATTTTGAATGTATGTGTTTTCACCCCCGAGAAGCAATGGTACTCACCCTCAGGGCAAAAGCACACATCGGCACAATATCACTTTTGTCTTTGATTAGCTATGCATATTATATACCAAATTTCATGTAAATCCAACCGGTTCTTTAAAATTCGAAGGTTTTACAATATTTACTGTGAGTAAAAACTAATCATGAATCAATGCATTGCACATACAGAGTTGGGATAAAGTATGGAATCAAGCAAATATCTTTGAAATGAAAAAAACAATATTTATGAAACTTTGCATGCAAGTATAGTGACGCAAAAGGCATCTGATGCCATATTTTTTGTTTCCGGTTTCACCGGAAATACCCTTAACTTATTTACTTTAAATGGAACACTCTGTATGGGTCCCGGTGAATTCGTAACTATTTTAATCCGCCATCCTAATTACAGTCCAACTGGCAACTCTGGCGCGCAGCTAATTTTTGGATAACCCACTAACCACCGGTGAATTTGTAACTTTTATTTTTTAAGTAATATTGAGAATCTAATACCGGTATTCCAGGTATGTACCCGTATAAATTACCCTCTTTGAAGGTGGTGTAAAAGGTATTCATCATTTATGTATTGTCTCTTGGAAGAGTTACTAGAGAAAATCCAAATAAATTTTGTGAAAATGGCTGAAATTCTTGTAACAGATTTCGTAATGAGTGAACGTGGGTGTAAGTTCTTGGTGGTAAATAATTTTAAATTTCACTTAAAGTGCTAAAAGGTTGCAAGGCAACCTGCTATACCGACGGTAAGTTTTTTTAAAATATTTTGAGTAGTAACAAACACGTATGTTGGTTATCAACAATTTGATGTCAAAAATGCATATTTTTGCTATTTTTTGTCTACCAGTAGAAAGAAAGCATTTAAAACAAAATTTAAGATACCCGCTTTAAGTATAGTGCATGTAAAACATTATAAACATGGTTTTATAAATCTTGCTATACTTAATTGTTGCTTATAAAAGTATAAATTAAGTCAGTTAGACGTTAATAACTTACGTAAAAATAAAACTTTTATCTCGATATTTCGCGAAATAGCCCAAAGAAATGAGTAAAAATACACGGTTTTTATGACACTCAGTGTAACTACTATAATATGTAACAATTGTTTTAATTTCTATATGGATCAAATAACAAAATGTATGTAAATCTGACTAATTTTTTCTCAATTTATTTATTTATTGACAATTTAAATGAAAAATAGTAGATTTTAAGAATTTTCGTCTTTCGAAAGTTACAACATTTTACCAAAAAACTGAAAAAAAACCGATTAGTTTATTGAAGTAGCTTTAAAATGAGTTGAAGTAAAATAGAATTGGAGCTTTGTTTATCAATAAACATTAATGAAAGGTATACGTTTCCAGTATGCCCCGTGTTGGCTTAATCCGTTACTGTTCAAATTGATTTCTTATGTTTTAACCTAACTACCTGAGGTATTAGATTTAATCCATGGTTTCGAATTCACCTGTAGAAGGTTACGAGTTGGCAGTTTCAGGTAGTAGAAAAGTTACGAATTGGCCTGTGTACATTTTAATTTGAAAATGTTTGTCATTAAAAGTTGCGAGTTGGCGCGTGTCCCTCTGTATATTTTTGCAGATTTTAAAAGAAGTTCTTATTTTTTTTTAATTCATCCATACCAAGTTTGGAGGGAAAAACTATTAAAACAAGAAATAAATCTATTAGTCCAGAAAGCCACTGCGCATCCGCTAGGAAAAATATTCTAATTCGGATTTTTTGCACAATCTTACTCAAAAAGGACGCCTTTTAACAAATTTGCATGTTGCCAGGACCAAAAGTTGGTCAAAAATTTTTTAAACGTTTTTTTTGTTTTTTTTTCCTAAAATTATTTTTTTTGCATGGAACAATTTTTTTTAGGTTTTTTGGATCATTCCAAACTGAAAAGGTCTTAGTGACTTTTCTCTAAAGTTGATAGTTTTTGACATATAAGCGAATAAAAATTGAAAAATTGCGAAATCGGCCATTTTTAACCCTCAAAAACTATGTGAAAAACTGAAAATTTGAATGTTACCAAGGTAGGTAGATATTCTTTAAACATCGATTGATGAAATCCCGAAGAGTTTTTTTGCAATACAATATCAAAAACCCCTTTGTTTTTTAATTGCCAATCAAGCGTGCGCGACACTATTTTCCACCGTTGCATGTGTATGCAGTATGGTGCAAATGAAAGGAATAAATTCGTTATTTCGTAAACCGGTGACTTTAAGGTGATACAGTAGCGATCAACAGGTAGCAAAAACGCATTCCAAGATTGCGGCTGTAATTTTGAATATTTTTTCGAGATATTTGGCACACGTATTCGTAATATAATAAAGAATGGCGGTACAGAGCCCAATTTGAAAAGTATATTAATATGTGGAAATTACTCTGTAATTAAATACAATATTAAAAAAAAGAGGCTGTACCGCCATTAAGAAGAACAAAAAAATACACTTTCTTTAAATAAACTTTTTTATCCGATGCCTAGATTTTGTGTCATTTTGGAACTACTAAAATTTTTTATTTCATTAGTAGTTCCAAAATGACACAAAATCTAGGCATCGGATAAAAAAGTTTATTTGAAGAAAGTGTATTTTTTTGTTCTTCTTAATGGCGGTACAGGCTGTTTTTTTTAATATTGTATTTAATTACAGAGTAATTTCCACATATTAATATATTTTTCTAATTGGGCTCTGTACCGCCATTCTTTATTATATTACGAATACGTGTGCCAAATATCTCGAAAAAATATTCAAAATTACAGCCGCAATCTTGGAACGCGTTTTCGCTACCTGTTGATCGCTACTGTTTCCTCTTAAGGAAAAATCCCAAAACAGGTGGGTTTTTATTTTTAAGTTATGATATTGTGGCATATATAGTATACTATTGACTTCATCCATCTGGGCGTGTTGACGTAATCGATGATTTTTTTAAATGAGAATACGGGTCGTGTGCTGGCTCATTTGAAAGGTTCTTCAATTCTCTATTCAGTAATATAAACATGTACATAATTATTTATACAGGGTGTCCAACAAATTTTTATTAAATTAAATCATTTGGCAAATTGACAAAAAAATTAAATTATTGGACACCCTGTATAAATAATTATATAAATGTTTATATTACTGAATAGAAAATTGAAAAACCTTTCAAATGAGCTGGCACACGACCCCTATTCTCGTTTAAAAAAATCATCGATTACGTCATCACGCCCAGATGGATGACGTCACTAGTATACCATATATGTCACAATATCACAACTTAAAAATAAAAATCGACCTGTTTCGGGATTTTTCCTTAAAGTCGACGGTTTACGAAATAACGAATTTATTCCTTTCATTTGCACCATACTGCATACACATGCAACGGTGGAAAATAGTGTCGCGCACGCTTGATTGGCAATTAAAGAACAAAGGGGTTTTTGATATTGTATTGCAAAAAACTCTTCGGGATTTCATCAATCGATGTTTAAAGAATATCTACCTACCTTGGCAACATTCAAATTTTCAGTCTTTCACATAGTTTTTGAGGGTTAAAAATGGCCGATTTCGCAATTTTTAAATTTTTAATCGCTTATATGTCAAAAACTATCAACTTTAGAGAAAAGTCACTAAAAACCTTTTCTGTTTGGAATGATCCAAAAAACCTAAAAAAAATTTGTTCCATGCAAAAAAATAATTTTAGAAAAAAAAAACAAAAAAAAAACGTTTAAAAAATTTTTGACCACCTTTTGGTCCTGGCAACATGCAAATTTGTTAAAAGGGGTCCTTTTTGAGTAAAATTGTGCAAAAAATCCGAATTAGAATATTTTTCCTAGCGGATGCGCTGTGGCTTTCTGGACCTACTTAGATACTAACCTATTTCTTTGACATCTTGCAATTCGTAAATTTTGACATCATACTACGTTGAATAAAAAAAAATTATCTACAGACACTTTTTAACAAATCTTTTCTTTCAAATTTGGTATGTATGAGTTAAAAATAACAAGTTCTTTTAAAATCTGCAAAAATATACAGGGTGTCCCATTTAAAGTAAATAAGTTAAGGGTATTTCCGGTGAAACCGAAAGTAGAGTAGTAACAAAAAATATGGCATCAGACGCCTTTTGCGTTGCTGCACTTGAATGCAAAGTTTCATAAATATTGTTATTTTCGTTTCAAAGATATTCGCTTGGTTCCGTACTTTATCCCAACCCAGTATACCTATATTAATATACCTCGTCCAATTTACTTACCGTTGCATGTCATCCGCGCCATAGCCTGTGACACGATACCAACACGAAATATTTAGGCAGTGGGTGTGTTCTTTTTTAGAATCAAAATGATTCTAAAGGGGAACACACCTACCGCCTAGATATTTCGTGTTGGTATCGTGTCACAGGCTATGGCGCGGATGACGTGCAACGGTAAGTAAATTGGACGAGGTATATATTACAACACTTGTTAATACTTCTTAGAACTAAAACCCGTACAGTAATAAAGTATTATAACCTTACTTTAACAAGAACAAATAAAAGTCAACGACCATTACAAATAAGAAAAAACTTGAAAATTTATTGGCCACTTTTGTAGATCTTTAATAAGATGAAGAATATAAAATCCGCAAATTCCATCATGCTGCTCCACCTTGACATGGTGTTGAGTAATAGCAACATAATCGTGCTTGCCTGAGAATGTGTGAGGCGAGTAATGCAATGAACTGATTAGAAGTTCTGCAGTTTTCGACGTATTGATTGAGAAAGTTCTCATCCCCGATACAGTGCGAAATAAAAATGGAAAAGGCAATCTTAGGTACGTATTTCTGATATTTGTATTGGTCTTCATCAGTACGGTCTACCAACTTAGAAAAAGTAACAGTTTCCTTATTGGTAGTTTTAGGATCTCTTCTGGTTAAATTTTGAGTTGACCAGTGAATTCTTGCCTCATATCGCGTAAAACATTGTAATGGCATATATGATGTGCTTGGCAGTCTCTTCTTCCATTTCGCACTTTCTGCATGATGGTTGATTCACCATACCTTTATGTGTAGATCGCTTCTTAAACGACAATGTCCAGTCAAAATTTCGGTGACCGTTTTGATTTGTCGTTTATTGAAATTCATCAAAGTGTGCGAGAGTTTCTTGTATTTATTCTTGATTATTTTCTTAGTCTGGATCTGTTCTTGAATGGCTCTCTATTTCTCTTGACAATTCCTTATCAGTAAGTAACTACTGAACTTTGGTCTTTATTAGCCACAGTATAGCTCTGGGCCTACAAAGGTCCCTCTCGTGCTTTGTTTTGCCAAAATATCTGCACGTTCATTCCCATGAACCCTTCATAACTCGGCATCCGTATTAGATACTTCATTCATTTTGTAGTTTTTCGTGAATTTTGATTGGTGAATGGATTCTTTACTGCCAGAATAGCCGCTTTGCTACTGTATAAACGATTATATCCTTTGATTTGGGGTCTCCATCCATGATTTCATTAATGGCCACCAAATCAAAAAATTCAGTCTTATATAAAACACAGTTTTATATTCTAGTCTGTAAGATTATAATAATTACGTCTTCCAAAGACTCCAGATCTAGTACCGTGGGCAGTCTTACAACCATTAGTGTACCATATTAAGTCCCCATTAATATTTGCGACTTTTTATTCTCTAGGTGGTATAATTGTGTTGAATCTTCTTAGTAAAGATTAGTTCTGGTGCCAGATTATCTGAGTTCATCAAGATGGATTCCTCAAGTATAGTGCCAATAGTATTTCTGTGGCTATTCAATACATACTTCGGCCTCCAAGTATTGTTTGCTTTAAATCTCAGAATATTCCTAAAGTCTACCTCCGAAATATATCTTCTTCTCCTTCTTTTTGTATAGACATGACTCTGTTTTTTCAATGTGTCTAGTAAGTTGTCTTTCCATCGTTTTCGTGGTCTTCCCACTGATCGTCTTCCTATTGGGGAACCGTCTCTTCCTGTCCTGACTACCCTATTTGTTGTCGTTTGGCTTATCTGGTCATTCCATTCTATTCTTCTGTTTCTTACCCAGTTATTAATGTTATCCACTTTGCATCTCCGTCGTATATCTGTACTTCTAGCTCTGTCCCATAGAGTCTTACCATCGATTTTTCGAAGGGTTTTCAACTCCGCTGTTTCGAGCAATCTTTTTGTCCTCTCTGTGTTGGGTCGTGTTTCTGCCGCGTATGTCATTATTGGTCTGATGACTGTTTTGTAAATTCTGCCTTTCATTTCTTTTTCGATATTTTTATTTCTCCATATTGTGTCATTCAGGCAACCTGTGGCTATCTTTATTCTATTCACTTGATCTTCCACTTCTGTTTCGAGCCTTCCGTAGCTAGATAGTGTGATGGCTAGATATTTAACTCCGTCACTTATTCTATTATCTGACCTTCCAGCTCCAATTTACATATTATTGGATCTGCTGTTATAACCACGCATTTTGTCTTTTTTGGGGAAATTAACATGTTAAATTTTCTGGCGGTTATGTTAAATTGGTGCATCATACGTTGTAAATCATCTTCACTTTACACAGAGATTAGTAGTGCATCGTCTGCATAGCAGATTATTTTAAGTTGTTTTTCTCCCATTTGGTATCCTTTTTTAGGTCTTATTTTTTTATTATTTCGTCCATGATCAGGTTGAACAATAAAGGACTCAAGGAATCCGCCTGTCTTATCCCATTGCCGGCTTCAATTGGGTCAGTTAGTTCATCTTCCACTTTTACTTTTATTGTGTTGTTCTGGTAGATGTTTTCGATCGTTTTAATTATAACAAATATAACTCTCGAGTATAACAAATGGATAACATCCTTTAATGTGACCCTGTCAAATGCTTTTTTAAGGTCCACGAAACATAAATATGCCGGTTTGTTGTATTCTAACGATTTCTCTTAAACTTGCCTCATTATAGATATAGCGTCAGTGCATGACCTTCCCGACCTAAAACCTTGTTGTTCTTCTGCTAATGGTATAATTTCATTCATTTTGTTTGTTATCACTTTGGTTGTTAATTTTAATGTTATGTTTAATAAGTTAATTCCTCTGTAATTCTCCGGGTCCGATTTGCCTCCTTTTTTGAAGAGAGGTATTAGGATGCTTGATCTCCATTCCTGTGGTATTCTGTTTTGTTCTATTATTTTTTGTATTAGTTTTAATAGTTGTTTAGTTAGATCTTGTCCTCCGTATTTTAGGAGTTCGTTCGGTATTCTGTCCTCTCCTGGAGATTTTCTATTTTTTAATTTTCTTAATGCTTCCTTCTTCCTTTACCTCTCCCTCCTCGATGTTTATTTTTTCGTTTGTCATGGTTTGTCGTAACTTCAGGTGTTTATGGTTCATTATCGTCGCCTTTAGGATCGGAAGTAGTTTACCTATGTTTCCTTTTGAATGTGTTTCGCTTTTATTAATTCGTTCATCTCCTTTCTTTGTCCTCTGATCATTCACCATACTTCTTTTTGTGTTCCCGTGCTCAATCTGTTTTGCGAAACTCGCGCGTCTTCATCGAATAAACGGTTTTCGCACCACACTTTTCTTTAACGAATGTGTTAGATTTTTAAATTTTTTTTTTATTTTTTGCTTTTTAATTGATTTTTTTATATATGTTTAATTTTAGACACTCGTAACTAAAGAAAAGCGTTTCTAAAAAATATTTTTTCATATTTTTTTTTTATTTTTACTTTTTAGTCTTACACTTTTCAAACAATAAAATATGTTTATTAAAATGTGTATAAAACATATGATGTCCAAACATGAAAAGTAGTCGGAATCGGCAAAAAATTTGAAACTTTATTGTTTATTGGTGAAGCATAAAGGCGGAGATACATATGCGCTCTGCTCGGTGTGCGAGCCGCTCGCGCGCAGCGTATTCGTCAGATTAGTACGTGTTTTCAAGTGACGCACAAACGGCACGCACACGGCGCACCACGATCTAAATTCTGTCGGTTTTTCAACAAACGCTTTGATGGTTCGCAATACGTATTTGGACGGGTTTGCGAGTGGTTTGTTGGTTTTGGCGCGCATGAGTTGAATATTTGTTAGTAATGGAATGGTAGGAACTGTCGGAAGGAAATTGATGTTTACCGTGGAAAATCATTATTGTGGGATCCTCAATAAAGAACCATTTAATTTAAAGAAACAACTTAAATCCGATCTGAACGGAAATGGAAGCTGAAATAAAAAAATGTACATGCGGACCTTTTTAAAAAATGTTAGTTCATTGTTGTACTAAAAATAACATGTATTAAAAATAAGATTTACTATTTTATTTGGGCATAAGCCACAATTCGAGTTTGAAATCAAGTTTACTTGACCTTTCGACTTTCACTTCGGAAATAGTTATCAATATCAAAAAAACATTCATAAGCAGATATATATTATGTGTCACCGGAAAGCGAAATAGGTAACGCACGACTTGGAGAACCTATATCTAACTTCGTGTCTGGTGAAGCAACGCAGTTGAAACAAGCGGATATATTATAATTGTGTCACCGGAAAGCGAAAAAGGTAAGGCACAACTTGGAAGACCCAATAGTTTTCTAACTTCGCTTCTGGTGAAGCAACAGAGTTGGAACAAGCAGATATATTATAATTGGGTCACCGGAAAGCCAAAAAGGTAACGCACAACTTGGAAGACCCAATAGTTTTCTAACTTCGCTTCTGGTGAAGCAACGGAGTTGGAACAAGCAGATATATTATAATTGGGTCACCGGAAAGCCAAAAAGGTAACGCACATCTTGGAAGACCCAGTATATTTCTAACTTCGCTTCTGGTGAAGCAACGGAGTTGGAACCAGCAGATATATTATAATTGGGTCACCGGAAAGCCAAAAAGGTAACGCACAACTTGGAAGACCCAATAGTTTTCTAACTTCGCTTCTGGTGAAGCAACGGAGTTGGAACAAGCAGATATATTATAATTATGTCACCGGAAAACTAAAAAGGTAACGCAAAACTTGGAAGAGCCTATAGTTTCCTAACTTCGCTTCTGGTGAAGCAACGGAGTTGGAACAAGTAGATATGTTATAATTGTGTCGTCGGAAATCGAAAAAGGTAACGCACATCTTGGAAGAGCCTATAGTTTCCTAACTTCGCTTCTGGTGAAGCAACTGAGTTGGAACAAGCATATATATTATAATTGGGTCACCGGAAAGCCAAAAAGGTAACGCACAACTTGGAAGACCCAATAGTTTTCTAACTTCGCTTCTGGCGAAGCAACGGAGTTGGAACAAGCAGATATATTATAATTGGGTCACCGGAAAGCCAAAAAGGTAACGCACAACTTGGAAGACCCAATAGTTTTCTAACTTCGCTTCTGGTGAAGCAACGTAGTTGGAACAAGCATATATATTATAATTGGGTCACCGGAAAACGAAAAAGGTAACGCACAACTTGGAAGAGCCTATAGTTTCCTAACTTCGCTTCTGGTGAAGCAACGGAGTTGGAACAAGTAGATATGTTATAATTGTGTCGTCGGAAAGCGAAAAAGGTAACGCACATCTTGGAAGAGCCTATAGTTTCCTAACTTCGCTTCTGGTGAAGCAACTGAGTTGGAACAAGCAGGTATATTATAATTGGGTCACCGGAAAGCAAAACAGTTAACACAGGGCTTGGAAGAACCTATAATAGTTCTCTAATTTCGTTTCTAGTGCAGCTACGCAGTTGAAACAAGCAGATACATTACAATTGTGTCACCGGAAAACGAAAAAGGTATCGCATGACTTGGAAGTACCTATAGTTCTCTAATTTTGTTTCTGGTTGTAGGAACAAGCAGATATATTATGGTAGGGGAGCAAAGTATGCTAAATGTGCAGTCACTCGAGCGCTTTGGGGACCTATTGGGTTGTGATTATTAGGTCCTAAAACCAAAAAAGTTAAGTAAAATTTTCCATTTTAGTGGGGACTTCCCTTTTTTTAATTTAATTTTCCATTTCCAACAATCTTTTTTCCGATTATAGCGCCATCTATCCATAATTAAAAAAAATGTTTCGAATAAAAGTTGTTTATTTTTATACAAACAATCCAAATCTGCAATAAGAAACGGGGTCTACCATTTAAGATTTTAAAGTAACCCCCCACCTCACCTCCGTGGGGGGTCGTGTTTGGAACAATTCGATAGATTTTTCAAAAACATTGATAAAGTGTATTTGGCAGTTTTTCGATATGATGTTTATTTTGCGAAAGATCGCGGGATTTGTATTTAAAATTTTAAATTTACTCCCCACCCCTCTCCATGGGGGGTCAAGTTTGGTATTTTTCGATAGATTTTTGAAAAATATTGAACACATAGTTTTTAGTTTTTCAATCTGACGTTCATTTCGCGAAATATTCGCTTTTTTTGTGAAATTTTTGACTCATCCATTTCCGTACGCCCCGCTCAAATTGTCATATTTTTGAAATATAGACTCTTTTACATGTACTTAACTTACCTTATCTTAATCTGACAATTTCGAATATTTTAAGGATAGATTTTTTTCGGGCCCCCCTGAACGAACTCCCCTGTGTTAAGAGCCAATATATGGTGGAGGTACATCTGCAGGGTACCACGTTTCTCCCCATATGATAATCTGACGCGCTCGAGTAACTGCAAAAATCCCCGCTTGGGCTCCCCTACCATTATATTTGTGTTACCAGGAAGCGAAAAAGGTAGTTCCCGAAATGTTCCCAAACTGTGGCTTATTCCACATAAAATAGTAAATTGCATAAGATGACACAAGAAAATAGTTTCAGAACAATACCAAAATAAGATGTAGTAGAAGTACAGGACAGAGACATGATTATGATTATCTACAATTACTAAACGTTCGTAAGTTTCCTCTGGATCGTCAAAATGAAAAGTTTTAACGAACAATAACCGCGCCACGAACGCGCGGCGCACACACGGCGCGGAGTTCGCGGCGCGGATATCTGTCTCCGCCTTAACGTAAACAATTAACGTTTTAAATTATTACTATTACATTACCAATTAATTATTATTATTACATTAACAAATAATTAAAAAAGTGAAATTATGTATAGTTCATATAATTAGCTACAACCTGTAAAAGTTTCAAGTTTTTCCATAGTAAAAAACAAGAGAATTTAAGCATTTTCCGTTAAAATCGTTTTTTTATTTAAACATTTTTTTTATTGACTATTCGTGTATTGTTCCCGCGAATGCATATGTCTGCAAATTTTTAGTCATTTACATTGAAGAAAAGGCAGTCAAATTAACATCCAAAGATTTGACCCAAACGATTGAACTAAAGAACAGCGTTTAATTAATTAATGCGACAAAACGAATTCTAATGTTAATTGTAGCACAAAACGTCTCTACCGGTGGTTTTTCTAAGACTACGATAAAAACACAAATTTTTTGAATTCGAGTTTTGGTTGAAGTTTTGTTTCGTATCGTATTGAAATTTGACACGAATAAACGCCGATTTATACATATATAAACAAATATATGAGCGTTCAAAATTTGAAACTTAATTGTTTATTTATGAATCATAACGTAAACAATTAACGTAAAAAGTGAAATTATGTGTATAGTTGATATCATTAGTTACAATCTGTAAAAGGTTCAAGTTTCTACATCGTAAAAAACAGAGAATTTGTGCATTTTCCATTAAAATCGTTTTTTTTATTTATTTAAACAATTAATAAACATATTTTTTTTTATTGACTATTCGTGTATTGTTCCCGCGAATGCATATGTCTGCAAATTTTCATTCATTTGCATTGAAGAAAAGTCAGTCAAATTAACGTCTAATACTCCATTAAAATGTTACATTTTTTAAGCCATACCCTGCATTTGTTAGAGGAGTCAATTTTATTTCTTTAATGTGTAGGGGGATCAGTAGAAGCTCAAGTTCAAGTTTTTGGGGTCGTCACCCTTGTCCCCCGGCCGCCATCTTGGAAATGGAGTACAAAGGGGTTTTGCGGTATATCTCGTAAACTACCAACCCTACGTAAAATCTAATTAAACATAAAATGTAGAAAATTAAATTTTCTACAATTGTGTTTCCACTACTTTTTATCTTCAAGTGACCAAAAAAAAAGATATAAACCAAAATATGTAAAAATTTTTTAACAAGTTTCCTTTTGGAAGTTATAACTTTTTTTCAGTTTATTTTAAAATAAAATAACATTATAGCAATTTTGTAGAGGGTTTTCAGCAAACAATTTCCACTATAAAGTTGTTTAATTATATTTATTTATATAGGTTTTACAGCGCTTCAAACTTGACCAGATTCTCGAATGTTCATAGGGATACAATAAAAACAAAAGTTAGGCTTACTTTTCTATCTATATATATTTTTTATTCATACAATTTATTATGATTTAACATTCCTATGCTATTATTAATCTGCTTTTGGCTCAAGAAAGGCCCAAGAAGTTGTTTGAGGACAAATTCGCCGGTTCAGAAGAAGAATGACGCAACCGCAAAATGCAAAATTCCTAACAAGAGCAAAAAACGAATTTTTGATATCAAAATCATAAAGTATGATCAAAATTAGCCATTCACCACACCGTGGTCAGGATCTCGTGATATAAGCGTTTTTTGGGGTGTGCCGCTTGTTTATGAAGTAACATACCTTTTTTCCTATGCTATATTTTGACTTAAAATTTTCCAAAAAACTTCTTCATGAATTTTATTTTATTGTTGTGTTGGTTAAAATTATAAACTAAAAAGGTTGTCATTCAACTTTCTTAAGTATACATGAAACTAACGAAATATGATGACAAAAAAGTTTACAAACTAACAACTCCTTTTTTAATCTGTTTAAACATTTTGGACAAATTTCATTGTTATGTATACATACATTGTTATTCATATACATACTTCAAAGATGACACAGTAAAATTTTCAAAAGGAAATATTTACAACGACCAAAGATACAGCGAGGTAAATTTGAAAAATCATCAAAATTGATTTTCGGCATTTTTGTATAAAATTTGATTTTTGAACATGTTCCACCAAATCTAGATAAAAATAAACTTCATATTCGGATTCAGTGACCTCGAAAACATAAAAATAAACCAAAATTGGTCATTCATCTTAAATTTCATTTTCGTGGTCGGCATAATGATTGCTGCCGCTCGACTAAATATAAAAGTATTTTGTTTATTGTATTCCTATGAGAATTCGAGAATCTGGTCAAGATTGGAGCGCTGTAAAACCTAGATATTAAATAAAATTAAACAACTTTATAGTGAAAATTGTTCATTGGAAAATCCTCTACAAAATCGCTATGATGGTATTTTATTGTTAAGTAAACGGAAAAAAGTTATAACCTCCAAAAGGAAAATTCTTACAAAATTTTCTCATATTTTTGTTTATAACTTTTTTGTTGGTCACTTGACGATAAAAAGTAATAGATATAAAATTGTAGAAAATTTAATTTACTACATTTTATGTGTAATTAAATTTTCTGTTGGATTGCTAGTTTAGGAGATACAGCGCGAAAGACCTTTGCACCACTTTTTCTAATATGGCGGCCGGGGGACAAGGGTGGCGACCCCAAAAACTTAAACTTAGGCTTATACTGAACCCCCCTACACATTAAAAAAATAAAATTGACTCCTCTAAGAAATGCAACCCTAAATGTAACATTTCAATGGACTATAAAGATTTGATGCAAACTATTGAAGTAAAGAAAAGCGTTTAAAAATGGGAGAAAAAGAGGTATTAATCACATTATCCGAATGATGGTAAAAATAATCATACAAATCATCACAGATAAGAAACCTTTTGGAAGAAAACTGTTAAGTGGGTCCATTGAGTAGAAGATAGTCCAACAAACTCGGAAGATTTTTTTTCCGAAAATTACTGATAAAAAACGCACTTAGGTATATTAAAATGTAAGCTATAAGAACATAATGTATCCGTTAGTTTCCCCTGCTACTAAATGGAATAATTATATTTAATTTTTTGCGTTGAAGAAATATAAAAGCAGTTTTGTTTATGTTTGTCACTGAAAATAATTATACAAATTACTTGTGCGTCTAAAGATTTCTCTATAGACCCTCTTATTATGGTGTATAATTATATTTTGATTGCCGAATATGGATGAAAGCAATTGCTTTCAATGCAGTGGTACGACATCGATTGTTTTTTTATTAAAATTATATTATATATATGTGGGGAGCGTGATGCTATTTCAATTATTAGGACCTTGGCAATCGTTTTAGAACGAGGAAAAATATGAAATTGTATCCGTGAAATCCCAAAATTGCATACATGTATATTTAATGTTATTATGTTAACGATTATTGTAACCATTAAATATCAAATTTATTTTAATTTCAATCAAATTTTAATGAAATGTTGTATTTGATACATGAGTACTGGTAGTTCTGCTCTAACTTACAATACTACAAAATTTAAACACAATGTGAAGTATACACAAGATGTGTAAACACACATCATGTGAAGTAAATTTTTTTGTGCTGCAATCTTTAGCCTACCAGTGTCATAGGAACAGGATTCCTTTTCCTTTTTTCTTCATGTCTCATCCTTTATAGCCCGATCAAAGGACAATCTGACCCAAAAAAAAAAAATAAAGCAAGGATGAAAATTTGGGAATAGGTAGGTCAAATTGTCTATTATTATATATAAGAAAAAGTGTACAATTCTACATCCCCTCCATTTTATAAAAATGGAGGAGAATGCCCCCCTCTTGAAGGTAAAAAGAATATATTCAAAATAAGACCGGAATTGGATAAAATGACTAATTCTAAACATCTTTTGTTCTATAGAGTTTTTTTACTAAGTCAATACTTTTTGAGTTATTTGCGAGTGAATATGTTCATGTTTAACTAAATAAAACATGTTTTTGAACGGTTTTTCGGAGATAACTCAAAAAGTAAGTATTTTAGCGAAAAAAATATTCCTAGCAAAAATATAGCTCATAAAAAATTGAAAAAATGGTGTATAGTATACATGAGGTCTGTAGACCCAGTAGAAACAGAGTTGCAGCTAATGAAAAGTAGGTTCTTCGTCAAATTCCAAATCGAATATTTCAATGTGAAATAACCCAAATACGAAGCACTTTTCGGGGAAAATTCATTTTAACTTTTTAAAGTGTTTAAAAAAAGGTTTATTTTTGTTTTTAAAAAAAACTTGTAACATTAAAAGTAAGTGAGTTACGCTCAAAATATTGTTGGTCCCTTTTAATTTTTGGTAAAAAAATCACGAAGATCACCCCCTAATTAGCATCACAAATAAAATTTATCATTACCACTTCACAAGTTACTTTGTCTATGTATTATTTTTATGATCTGTAAGTTTCATCGGTTAAAAGCGCTTTTTTTCGAAAAAGATGTAGTTAAAATAATATAAAATAATATCGTATGGCATTTTTGCCGGGGAGATCCTTTCGGACAGTTCCGGCGCCATTTACATCTTTAACCCTGTTTTAAGTAACTAGTGCCGATGTACACTAGCCCAGGGGGACCGACGGCTTTACGTGCTCTCCGAAGCACGGTGAGACGGCTCGTGTCATTATTGGAAATGAAAATGGTTTGTCTTTGGCAGGGCTCGAACCCACGTGCACTGGCGTATGAGGCCAGCGATTATGCCGTTACTCCACGGCCGCTCGTAGTTAAAATGACTTGAGCGAGTAACTAATCACGAGTTTAGGCAAATTTGGAACCGCCCTAGCATAACCAATTTTTGTCTAACAAGAAAACAAAAAATCAAAAATATTCAGAAAAGCAAAAGGTACGTTTTATTACTTTTTGAGATTTTTGGTATTAATAATAATTTTTAAGTTAATTTCATAAACAATTCCGATTTTTTTCAAAGTAAAAGAAAATGTTTTATTTTAAACCCCATTTTTTTCAAAACTGAGCACTTTAAACCAATGAAGCTTATAGATAATATAAATAATACATAAATAAAGTAACTTGTGAAGCGGTAATGATTAATTTTATTTGAGAAGCTAATTAGGAAGTGATTTCCGCCATTTTTTTAACAAAAAATAAAAGGGACAAACAATATTTTGAGCGTAAATCACTTACTTTGAGAAGCTAATTAGGAAGTGATTACCGCCATTTTTTTTACCAAAAAATAAAAGGGACAAGCAATATTTTGAGCGTAAATCATTTACTTTTAATATTAGAAGTTTTTTTAAAAAACAAAAATAAACCTTTTTTTAAACACTTAAATACAAAAGTTGTAATGAATTTTCCCAGAAAAGTGCTCCGTTTTTTGGTTATTTCCCATTGAAATATCCTATTTGGAATTTGACGAAGAAGAACCTACTTTTCATTAGCTGCAACTCTGCTTCCACTGTGTCTGCAGACCTCACGCATACACCATTTCTTTCAATTTTTTATAAGCTATATTTTTACTATATACATATTTATATAATTTTATTTTTGTCTCTAAAATACTTACTCTTTGAGTTATCTCCGAAAAACCGTCCAAAAACATGTTTTTTTTTTGTTAAAAATGAACATATTCACTAGCAAATAACTCGAAAAGTATTGACTTTGTAAAAAAACTCTAGAACAAAAGTTGCTTAGAATTAGTCATTATATCCAATTCCGGACTTATTTTGAACGTATTGATTTTCACCCCCGAGAAAAATTTTTTCACCACGTATTTTCCAATTTTTGTAAAATGGAGGGGATGCAGAATTGTAAACTTTTTCTTATACAATAATAGACCATATCAACTACCTATTCCCAAATTTTCATCCTTCATTTATTCTTTTGGAGGTTTTCGTAAAATTTTGTGTTCCTTGATCGGGCTATTAAGGACATTGGCGATCATCGTGGCCCATTTTATTCTATCTGCAGCGGTTCTGAAAAGTTCTATTGCTGTTTTTCCCACTGCTTTTAACTTTATAAACAAGGGCGTGCGTCGTCTCCCCGGTTCTTTTTTTGATTCCACTTTCCCTTGTATAACTAATCGCATTAACTCATATTTTTCATTTCTTAGTATGTGATCAAAGTAGCTCATTTTTCTTTCCTTCGTTACTGTTTACGTAAATATCATCCTTTGTCTCAATGCGATAGAGTAAGTAGTTTTCAAGTTATTCGCGTTTTAATGTAATGGATTCAATAATATTATGTATTTTAATAAACACATAATCTTATAGTCTGGGCAGATTATCGGAGAATAGGCCATTTTTGGTAAAAGTTATTTACCGGCAATTTTATTGCTGGAATCTAATTTTATGATTATATATATTAATAATATAGGTATGCAAAGTCTGCAGAGAGACTGCTACTATTTTTATAAACAAAATGGCGCCCGAAAATTGTGTTTACTTTCAATTTTTGCTCTATAACTCCAAAGATTTTAACTTTACACCAAAAACACTCAAATAAAATATTCACTAGACTTCAGTTGCAGACTTTTTTTAGATAAACTTACTACAAGTTTACCTTTTAACATTGAAAACACAAATTAATATTCCCATTTGAAAGCTGTATAATTTAATACAGCTGTAATTAAAACAATTTTTATTTAAACAAATTAAAAAATTTTGTTATAATAAATTTGTTATAATAAATAGATTAATTTATTATAACAAAACAAAAGCAACTTTGACATTTAATAATGCGTTAGTTAGATGGCTCTACTCGAGTTACTTGGGAACAAAAAAAGAATGAAGAAAATAATTGCTCCATGGGAAGCCGAGAAAATGCATTTCTTTAACGTATAGGTACCGATTTTGAACTTTGAGATTACATTTTCTCCAACCTAATTTTTGATTCGAATTTTGCTATTTTTGGCAATTTTCACTCATAATATCGATAGTATTTATTATAATAATATATGTTATGAGTATTTTAAAGATATGAAAATTGGTGTGAAGAAAGAGGACCGAAATAAAAAGGTGACGCTTTAAAAATTATGATTCTATTGTTTATATCTTTGCCGTAAATGCCGGTCAAATTTCACTGGTTGTATCTCAGGAACCACTCATCACAATTAAACGTTTTATCTTTTAGAAGAAGCGCTTCTGCCACTTTTTTCCAATACCGTTTTCATGATTTAATTTAATTTAATATTTGCCGAGATATTTTATTTGTTTATTAGCCAAAATTTTTTATAATTTTAAAATATTTCTGAGGCCGCTGAAATAGTCCAATTTCAATTCTGTAAAGTACATTAGATAGGTACAGTGTCTTTTTATACAAAAATTATAGTTATTCTTATGTATTTTAATTATTGTGATTATTATAGCGACCGTAAATTTTAGCACAATTGATGCTAAACTGTTCATTCAAGTTCCATCGGCTTCTGGAATTATAATCTATACGAAAAGAGCTTTTATATTACCAAGTTACTTAATTATTGATAAACAATTACTTACCTAAATTTTAGTTGAAAATTGAAGATTTTGTTGGAAAAACCCGCATTTTTCGGGGAAAATTTTCGTTGATGTAAATCAGGAAAACACGTCTTTATGCAGAATTTAATTACGGTGAATTTTTATTTGAGTATTTTTGGTGTAAAGTTAAAATCTTTGGAATTATAGAGCAAGAATTGAAAAAAACACGATTTTCGGGCGCCATCTTGTTTATAAAAAAAGAAGCACACTATCTGCGGACTTTGCATATTATTAATATATACAATCATAAGATTCAATTCCAGCAATAAAATTGTTGGTAAATAACTTTCCCTTGTATTTTGCTAATTAGCCTAGAGTATTATTGAATGTAGTTTGTTTAAAGTACATAGTATTATGGAATCCATTATCTTTAAATGCAAATAACTTGAAAACTACAAAAAGAGAGACAAAAGGGTGATATTTATATAAAAAGTAACAAGGAATCAAAAAAACATACTGAAATGATTATTACGACAGTGGCGTAGATTATGATGGAGAAAAAAGGGCGAAAATGAACTATATATCCCTACAGCACGCCTCTGGGAACAGCGGAAATCTATCTTTTAAGACTAGTTAAAGTACCCTAACATGTGTAACCTTTATGTCAAATTTGTACAAAAAATATTAAAAGGTGCTTGAACAATGGGCTAAAATCATTTTAGAATATTTGTAATAAAACACTTTGTATCTCAGTAATGAGGAATATATTATTTAGGTGTTTTGGGTTAAATCTTCGTATTTTGTAATAAGGTTTCTCAAGTTACGATATGGACAATTGTTAATGAAACACCCTGTATAAAGTTTGCTATTGAATAAACTTAAAAACAACCTACTAGTTTTCACAATCATAAACTTGTCAGAATGACACGTTCCACAATTAAAACTTCCCCTGTTCCAGTATTCCAATACATCAAAGTTTGTCCGACTAGACACCTTTAGCCTATTAACAAATTTTCAGCTTGCTATTAATCAACTTTTTTTGATACGCGGGATCCGGGCCTAATAGTTAGTTGTATGTGTTTATTTTTCTAAGATACTTATATCAATTGAAAGTTTATATTTTGATTACAAAAAGGTGTTGACATCATTTCTATAAAAATACCCCACAAGGCCTCATCTAGTACTCCTCTTTACCTCGCTGTAAAGTGGGGTAAATTACACTTTGCATGAGCTTTGTTCTGTTAGTCAAACTGTAACTAGTAGTATATTAAATAGTATGTCAATCAATTATAAATATGTTATACAATGAAAAAAAAAAAAAAACGTTCATACCAACTCTAATATTACGATGTCCTGAGATATCAGGCGTAATATCGTAAATTACCCATTATGTCCCCAAAACTTATTGTATTTATCAGTTAACCGGGTAAAATATTTTAAAGATCAGGTGACAAGGGTATGTGTCAATCACGATGAAAAAATTGGTCACAATTAAAGGAATATTTAAGAAGATTGGGCGTAATGCGTAATGGTAGGAGAGCCCAAGAGGGGATTTTTGCAGTTACTCAAGCGCGTCAGATTATCACATGGGAACAAACCTTGTATCCTGTAAATGTACCTCTACTATATATTGGCACTTAATACATGGGAGTTCGTTAAGGGGTGTCCGAAAAAAAAATCTATCCTTAGAAAAACTCAAAATCGTCAGATTAAGATAAGGTAAGTAAAGTATATGCAAAACAGTGCATATTTCAAAAATCTGACGATTTGAGCGGGGCGTAAGGAAATGGGCGAGTCACAAAATTTCACAAAAAAGCGAATATTTCGCAAAATGAACGTCAGATAGAAAAACTCAAAAATACTTTCTCAATATTTTTCAAAAATCTATCGAATGATATCAAACATGACCCCCACTGAGAGGGGTGGGGGTAAATTTAAAATTTTAAATACCAATCCCGCGATATTTCGCGAAATGAACATCAGATCGAAAAACTGAAAAATACACGTATTCAATATTTTTGAAAAATCTATCGAATGACACAAAACACGACCCCCACTGAAGTGGGGGGAGGGGGTTACTTTAAAATCTTAAATAGGAGCCCCCATTTTTTATTGTGGATTTGGATTCCTTACTTAAAAATAAGTAACTTTTGTTCGAGACTTTTTTTCGAATTATGGATAGATGGTGCTATAATCGGAAAAAACGATTGTTAGAAATGGAAAATTAAATTAAAAAATGGAAAGTCCACCACTTTATGGAAAACTTAACTTTTTTTGGTTTTAGGACCTACTCTTCACAACCCAATAGGCTTCCATAACGCTCGAGTAACCGCAAATTTAGCATACTTTCCTCCCCTACTATAATGAGTACCTACTCCATTTTTAATATGAATAATTGATCAATTCGTATGCAATGCAGTGCATCAAAAAGTGATCTAGAACGATTTTGCAATAAAATGGTAGAGATTAAATTGAAGTATTAAACATAATCCACTATTTTCTAAAAATAGGTCTTGTCTAACTTTGAAAGGGTAAACTTAGGTTGGTTAAGAAATTCATCTCATGTCCATGGGCGTCCATAGGGAGGGGTAGGGGGCAGCTGCCCCCCTAGTGAGGACGAGGCGAGTGTAAAATTGGTGAATAAGCAATATAGAAAAATACAAAGTTGTAACTTAATCTTAATTTTGAATGCAACCACTCTGTTTCTACATTTTAGTTGGGACGAAAAAAACACATAAACTTAACAAAACTTTAATGAAAATTTGAAATCTGCCATTATTTTATTTACCTAATATTTTTTAAATCTAAAATCAACGGGAACCACCCCTGAATTCGTATAACCAAATATTTTGATGGCCTTATGAGTTCTGGGAATACATTTATCTCAAACCGGAAGTATTTCCAAGAACAACTAATAAGTCTAAATATGAAATTCAACGAATTTTAGATTCTATGAACTTTGAGCACAAGCTTTGCTCTAGGATTCATTATTCATTTCAGTTTTTCAGTCATTCTTTAGCTTTAGTAGATAGTAGATGTAGACATTGGTGTATTTATTTTACAATGGATATTCGGAAATTTAAAAAAGCACAGACAGAACGCAGAGAACTTAAAAACACTTTATTGCATGAAGCCAATTTGATAGCCGAAGAATGCGGTTTTGAATTATCTACTCCTAGAACCGTAAACAAGCAACAGCATAGAAGCAATCAACCAGCTGATACGCCTAGTGAATACTGGAGGAGATCCATGATTCTTCCGTATCTGGATTCTATCACATCTTCTCTAGAGACACGGTTTTTTCGAAGAAAATACGCCAGCCTTCGCTCTGAGTCTTCTGCATCCCAAGCATTTTTCAAAAATTGATTTAAATTGCCTTAAATTAGAACTGAGACAATCCTTAAACCACTATGAAATAGATGGAATAGATGCAGAGCTAGAAGTACGGGTAGAACATTGGAATAAAAAAATGCCTTAATAATGAGTTAGACAACTTCAACACCCTTGAAATTTTTGAACTGATTCGAGCGTCCACTACTTTTATCCGTTAACAAAAAAATTGCTGGAAATTCTCGTAACATTGCCTTGCACTGCGTGTACAGTTGAGAGGTCGTTCAGCAGTCTTAGAAGAATAAAAACATGGTTGCGGAGTACAATGGTCGAAGATCGCCTTAATGGGTTAGCTCTAATGAGCATTAATCGGAAACAAATATTACCAAAAAGAAAGAGTTTGTAGAGAAAGTTTTACAAGAATTTACAATTGATCCGCGTAAATTTTTGTTTAAATAATAGTGTTTGTGTTTAGGAACAGACAATTTATCTTGCTTCACAAATCGAAAGCTTATCCAGGAGGAAATAAATAAGTTAAATTTGCATCACGTTTTTGTAAAAAGCATTAAAAATTTTTTAAATATTTAAATTATTTTGCTTCATATTTAGTTTGCTTCATTTTTGTATGAACGCGTGAAGTTATAATTTTGGCTTCAAAAACGTTATTTTCAAAACTTTTCTGAGGGAAACCCTTTCTCCCTCTCCCCTCTCAGTGAAGACTCTCAATTTACAACTATATTTATTATTGCTTATCTAACAAATTTTTTTATTTCTCAAATCTGCCCCCCCCCTAGTTTTGATCCTGCGGACGCCCATGTCATGTCGTTATAAATATTGTTATAAAGTATTGTAAAAAATTTTTCGCTGAGACGAAGAATTAAATTCGATGTCTGAGCAATAGGGCTTTTCATTCACAGTCATTTGTTTCGAGCTTCTGTCATGTGTCACATAATATTAATACATCTACGTCGTACGTTATTGGTAATACCAATGATACAAACCAAAGACGTATGACGTAGATATATTAAAATTATGTGACACATGACAGAAGCTCGAAACAAATGACAATCGATGAAAAGCCCTATTGGTAAACTACCTAAATTAATAAATTAGGTGACCGTGTGAGCTTTAGTAAGATTTGGTGAGGTTTTTTTTATAAACCGGGAGATATTAACAGAAGTTCAACCACGATTTTCTAAGTCCTGCCCTTTGCAATAAAGGAAGGTTAGAGAACGTACTTACAATTTGTGGAAAAATCCACTGGTTTCCTGTGACATTTTCCTGTGAAAATTAGATTTTCCATGAAGAAAAAAATTGGGAGTTGCGATGAATTTTTAAGTCCTGCCATATCCATAGAATAACAGGATACTATCTATTTTATGAAGAAAATTTTTTGGGCAGGACTGTTGCAAAAGGGCTAAGGGAGTATACAGATATACAAACATGTAATGAAAATAATGAAATTTTCATAATTTTCTAAGTCCTGCCAACTTAATAAATTAATAAAATTTATTTCAAAATGACCAAAAAAAAATGTTGACATAACGTCACCTAATGTTTAACTTCACTTGTTTCTTGGAAAATTCTGTATAAAATTGTCACTCTGGTTCCGTGATTTTCTAAGTCATAAAATAAATTTTGTTATAAAATAAATAATTTCAGTAGACATTATTCAAAATGGCAGGATGTTTAGTTACACCTTTTTTACTATAAATAGTTAAAAAATGTGTAAGAAAATTCGTGGAAAATTACACGATTTTCTAAGTCATGCCATTTCGCACATATCTCAAGAAGGTTAATATAAATCTATTTTCAAAGAGGCAGGATAGTTGTATAGTTATTTCGTATAAAAAAAAATTAAATTGTGTCTCTGTAAAGTTATTTCACGGTGTTATACAAACATATTCATATCACCACAATTTTCTGAGTCATGCCATGTCGAGTATGCTTAAAAAACACTAATCTAAAACCGTTTAAAACTTGGCAGGATAACCGCAAAGATGAATAATACACAAAAATTAATTTGTATACCATTAAAACAATCGTATCTTATTAAATATTATTTTCCTGAATAATGTCTCGGAATTTTTACACACTTTTCAAATCTAATAGCAAACTGTAACATCTTTATTTTAAGTAATTAGATCATATTTTTATCTAAGTAAACGCAATAAAAGTAAATAAACAATTTTTACAATTTATTGGTTATAGTAGGAAATTTACCTACCCATTATATTATACAGGGTGTCCAGAAACTCTCATAACAAACGAAAACCGGAGATTCCTCAGATAATTTTAAGAAAATTTAACTCAATTCACCTAGTTCAAAAATGCTTCCGTGGAAAGCTAGAGCTCTTTAAAGATGGAGTCTTGTAATTCATCATCGTCATAATTCAACCCGGATCTATCCACTGCTGGATATAGGTCTCCCTCAGTCGTCTCCATGCATTTCTGTCCTGTGCTGTCTGCATCAAGTTTCTGTCGATCCGTTTGATGTCATCAGACCATCTGGTTGGCGGACGACCTCTACTTCGATATGCTTCGTCTAGAGTCTAGAAGAAGCATATCGAAGTCTTGTAATTAGTTTCTTTAAAATAGCTCCAGAATGCTTTTTAGGCTATTGATTATGTACTATAGAAAGGAACTACAACGTTAACGGGGTTTTAATATTTCATATGGTCAATGGATATCTATATATTAAAAACCGCGGAGTGCTACCATTTAAAGGGGTGCGTTTTTGAGAAATGGGTGAATTAGTCCCTGGGCACAGGTTACATTAGGGTGAGTTCTATGCACTTTTGGTACAAACACGTCTACATAAAAATTGTTCCTGGTTAAATTTCCTATCTAAATATAACTTTCTAAAGTCAAAGACACTTTTTTTTACAAAAATATATTCAAAAGAAAAAGCACAAAGAAACTCAAAAGAAAAAAATTTTGTTTTTTGTTCCCTAACTTTTGTCCACGGGGATATGGGTATAGACATTGCTTCATAGAAAAAAAACTTACGTATTTTCTCTTTAAAATAATGTTTGGTAGAGGTCAGTAGGATTTACAGTTTTCGAAATATGATTTTTCAAAATTCAGCCACTCACAGTAATTTTGGGCAATTTTCCTTGTTATTTCGCAAATATTGTTCTGTAACTTTTTTCTGCGTAACTTTAGGCATATACAATGGTACATGTAAGAGGAATAGAAATCAATTACCTTTAAAATGTTCTACTGTATAATGTTGTACGACTTTTTTTAAAGTGGTTATCTTTTTCAAGATTTTATACTTTTAACGAGTTTTTATATTTTTTACGATTATTTTTTAAATTTCCTATTATAACTTTTTCTTCTACATTTAGGTATATATTATATAATAAAAAGAAAGCTTATTCTGTTTACTTTAAAATGGTGTATTACAAAAAATTCTAGGATTATTTTTGAATAAGATATGCTTTTTCAAAATGTAATAAGTACTTGCAACGAATTTTGATTTTAGGATTATTTTTTAAATTTCTCATTATAACTTTTTTATGTAATATTTTTATAGGTAATACATTGGATCCACTTGAATCGGCCGGGCAAATTTCAAAATATGGATTAATTTCAATATTTACTGTCAAAGCTCCTGCACCACAAGCTTTGCTTAAAAAAATAGCATGTAAATGTACCAAAGAATGTACAAAAAAATTGCGGTTGTAGGAAGATAGGAATTAGTTGTTCAATATTCTGCAAAGGGTGCATGTGCATGGGTACTAATTGTGGGAACTCTAAGATAACTGAGGTGTCACAGGAAGATATTGAAGCTAATGCTAACGAAGAGATGGACTTTGATTTTGAAAATTTTTTAAATGTCAACGTTTAAATAATTTTAACTAAAGTGATGTTTTCTAGGACTAATGTTTATGTAATTTTTGTAAAAGAAATAATTTTAAATAATACAGGTAAAAAAATATCAAAGAATCACTCATTTCCATTATTTAAATATAGATCATACACCATTTTAAAGAACAGAAAGTAAGCCCTCTTTATTGAGCAATATATAGTATATTCATGTACAAGAAAAAAAAATATAATGAGAAATTTAAAAAATAATCCTAAAATCAAAAATCGTTGCAAGTACTTATTACATTTTGAAAAATAATTTCTTATTCAAAAATAATCCTAGAATTTTTTGTAATACACCATTGTATACAACAAAATAAGCTTTTTTTTATTATACAATATTTAATATAATATTATATTATACATGCTATATATAATATATTATTATATAATATATAATATATTATATAATAATATTATTTTATTTTTATATTATTTTATAAAAAATCGTTAAAAGTATTAAACCTTGAAAAACCATAATCTCTTTAAAAAAAGTCATACAACGTTATACTGTAGACCATTTTAAAAGTAATTGATTTCTATTCCTATTACGTGTACCATTGCATATACCTAAAGTTACGTAGAAAAAAGTTACATAACAATATTTGCAAAATAACAAGGAAAATTGCCCAAAATTGCTGTGAGTGGAGAACTTTGAAAAATCATATTTCGAAAACTATAAATCCTAATTACCTCTACTAAACAATATTTTAAAGAAGAAATATGTAGGTATTTTTTTCTGTAAAGCAATGTCTATACCTATATCCTCGTGGACAAAAGTTATAGGACAAAAAACAAAATTTCTTTCTTTTGGGTTTCTTTGCGCTTTTTCTTTTGAATATATTTTTGTAAAAAAAAATATCATTAACTTTAAAAAGTGATATTTAGATAGGAAATTTAACCAGGAACAATTTTTATGCAGATATGTTTGTACCAAAAGTGCATAGAACTCACCCTAATGTAACCTGTGCCCAGGGACTAATTTACCCACTTCTCAAAAACGCACCCCTTTAAATGGTAGCACTCCGCGGTTTTTTCATATATAGATGTCCATTGACCATATGAAATAATAAAACCCCGTTGACGTTGTAGTTCCTTTTAGCTATATTATTTTGAATATAATCAATAGCCTATTTATTTGGAAAAACGAAAACTTGTACACTTATTGATCTTCCAGAGGTCAATTGTCAAATGTCAATTATCAATTGTCACTTTTTAGTACCGGTCATAGGGGTCCGTTTTGGGTACGGACACGGATATTGTATCGAATACTTTTCTGTCTAACTTTTAAGCATTTCTGACACTGTATTATTAAATTCTGGGATAGTTTTGTACTAAAAGGTATTTTTGCTTTAACTCAGAAGAATACGCGGTTTTCTAGAAAAATCGATTTGAAAAATTTTTCATTTTTTGGTTTTTTGAGTTTAAAAGAATTTAGAAATATTCTATTTAGGAAAACGAAAACTGCTACGTTTATTTCTCTTCCAGAGATGAATCGATTTTATCAATTGTGAATTTCTAGTACTGGTCATAGGCATCCGTCTTGGGTAGATCAAGGGATATTTTATCT
The DNA here is from genome assembly GCF_917563875.1 of Diabrotica virgifera virgifera. Taxonomy (NCBI): domain Eukaryota; kingdom Metazoa; phylum Arthropoda; class Insecta; order Coleoptera; family Chrysomelidae; genus Diabrotica; species Diabrotica virgifera. The sequence continues at coordinate 65,270,969 of NC_065447.1, forward strand.
CATAACTTATTGGTCTTTAAATTTTTAGATATTTTTGAGAGTAGAGTATTAAATTATGAGGTACTCTAGTACTGAAAGTTACTCTTGCTTTGAGTCGGCAAATACACCGTTTTTTTTTTAAATTTTTTTTAAAATTTTTTTCAAATTCAACAAACGAAAAATTTTAAAATGGATTTTTCCAGAAAACCGTGCATCCTACTGACTTAAAGCAGGAGTACCTTTTAGTACTAGAATACCTCACAATTTAATAATCTAGTGTCAAAAATAACTAAAAGGGAAAGACAAAAAAGATTCCTATGACTGGTACTAGAGATTCGCAATTGATGAAATCGATTTATCTCTGGAAGAAAAAAGGCGGATCAGTTTTTGTCTTTCGAAATGGAAGCGTTCTGGAGATATAAAAAACTAATTACAACGCGCCATCTGTAAAGAGCTTTAGCTCCCTTAGGCAGGCCGCACATCAAAGAAACATGAAACGTAAATCACGTTTCATGGAAATAAAACACTGCTAAACAAATAGACGTCCGGCCATTTATGCGACTCTCCGAAAATAAAAATGTTTTATGAGCATGAATCACACTCGTTTCATTGGTAGGCGGACTTTAAGATTTGTTTAGCCGTGTTTTATTTTCATGAAACGTTGTTTTTTGTTATCAATATATTTTTGTTGCATAGCAATTTTATCCCGCCTTCTTACTTCCCACAATATACACACGCATGTAACAGGCGCTAAGTTGCCGCACTCAACTGGTTTTCCTGATATTGTAGGATTGTAGATATTGTCCTGATATTGTTTCCTATATTTAATAGCAAAATGTCCTAACACTAACAACACCAGAATAAATCGATTTTTAAATACAGCACCTATCTACTTGCAACTTTTTGTATTGTTGTTGTTCTGAAGCTATTTTCTTGTGGCATTTTTATAATCAAGTATATTCAAATGGGAAATAAGCCACAATTTTACCTAAAAATGATTTTATTAACGTTTCGACGCCCAAGTCGGGTGTCGTTGTCAGAATACAAAATAATACTAAATAAACAAAAATGGTGTTGCTTAGTAAAAAATTCTTCTAATAATTTATTTAATCTGACTCATTTATATCGGCAATTCAGACACGTATTATACATTTTAAAGTAGACGACTTTAAAATCTTCAATTTATGGAATCTCTAACGCGAGAATTTCAGTGCCACCGTTGCATTTGGTTGTCTTTTTAAAGACAGATCACATGCTATGATTTTTTGTGGCGGATATTCTTGAGTTGGGATTGATTTCATGTAATCGAATGAACTATCTTTTAGTAAAGTCGTCCCAGGAACGCAACTCATCAATATTGGCAATATCATTTTAAAGTCGTCTACTTTAAAATGTATAATACGTGTCTGAATTGCCGATATAAATGAGTCAGTTTAAATAAATTATTAGAAGAATTTTTTACTAAGGCACACCATTTTTGTTTATTTAGTATTATTTTGTATTTTGACAACGACACCCGACTTGGGCGTCGAAACGTTAATAAAATCATTTTTAGGTAAAATTGTGGCTTATTTCCCATTTGAATATACTTGATTTTTGTATTGTGTTCAGGATAACATCAGGAAAAGGTGTACAATATAAAAATGGGTGGAAATTGCATTTTAGTGCATAACATGCATCCAAAAGTGCATAAACCTGTCAAAATCAGTGTATTAAGGGCAAAATTTTGTTATTTGGGAGGTTTATGGAGTTACGAATACGCAAGCAGAACCGACCTCCGAATCACCTAGTGCCCAGAGTTGCTGCTAAGGCACGTCATATGGAGTTTCGTGGGATATCGGCAATAAATTAAAGCAAACAGATTATTCGAGGGTTTTTGGGATGGCCAAACACGAATATGACATTACAACCGACCCTCGGAGCACCTGGTGCCCAGGGTGACTGATCTCGAATTTAGAGGGTTTTTGGAGGTCGATTCTTATGGCGTATTCATCTTCAGCAACCACAAAACTCCTCGAGTAATCTACTTGCATCACTTTAGTGTCTGAAAGCCTCGAAATTTAAGAATATGGCGTGTATATCAGTCACCCCGAGCACTAGGTAAAGATCTGTTCTAATGTGACATTCTTGTTCAGAAACCCCAAAAACCACCTGAGTAATCTGTCTGTATCAATTTACTGCCGAAATTAGTATATAAATATGGTATAGAAAATGCCTAACAAATAAAAAGGTACCATAAAATATCATTTCATTATAATTCTAAAATACCTATTAAGAAAACTCAGAAAATACTCATTTCGAGTTTCAACCAACCCCGTATACTAAAATTAAACATTTTGGTATACTATTAATAACTGACAATAGTAGACTATATTAAAAATCGTTTAAACATAAATTACGAGAAGCTTGGATATCAAATCACTAACAATATGTATAGGGTGTGAATGTTCCTACAAAATTAACAAAAAAAAAACGTAATTATATTTTAAACTACCTTTTCAAAACACTATATTTTATTAAAGAGAACATCGAGTGGAATCCAAAAATGTAACAATATACAGGGTATTCCATTTAAAAAAACATAAATTTGTGTCACCCTGTCAAAACGGGTAGCCCTGTATATTAGAAAATACTGTTAAATCATAGTCCTATCTGTGGCCCATGTTTTACCTAAATAACTGTTTTCGTATATCTTACGACAAACGAGTAATTGGACTTTGTCACACTAATGCCCCACCCTGTATACAAATTAACCATAAAACCATCCTGCCTCTTTGTAAATAGACTTATATTAAGATTCTTGAAACATGTGCAAAATGGCATGACTCAGAAAATCGTTGACTTTTTCACGAATTTTCTTACAAATCTAGGACTCCTGCCGTCTTACAAGAACCATTTAACCTTCCTGCCGAGTACCGAAAAGGTATTGATTGTATTTAAGTATTATAACTTTTTAAAGGCAGGACTGAGAAAATCACGGAATCAGGGTGAAAATTTTCCGCAGAATTTTCCAAGGGACAACTATACTTAAACATTAGGAGACGTCATGCCAATATTTTTTTTTAGCATTTTGAAATAAATATGTTTAGTTTATTTAGTTGGCAGGACCTAGAAAATCATGAAAATTTCATTATTTTCCTTACATATTTTTATACACATATACTCCGTTACGCCGTTTGCAACCCTCCTGCCCAAAAAATTTTCTTCATAAAATCGATAGTGTCCTGTCTATCTACGGATATGGCAGGACTTAGAAATTCATCGCAAAACCCTATTTTTATTTTTTGGGAAAATCTCATTTTTACAAAAAAATGTCACAGGAAATTTGTGGATGTTTCCACAGATTGTAAGTACATCGTCTACCCTTCCAGTATTGCAAAAGGCAGGACTTAGAAAATCGTGGCTGAACTTCTGTATAATATCTCCCAGTCTATTAAGAAGAGGGTGAAAGTAGCACCCAAAAACGGAGATCGTCGCTGTATCGAATTTAAGCTCAAATCAGGACGGCTCGGACGGCAGTCTATGGTCCAGGTGAGTGTTTTTTATTATTTAGGCCTCATACATTGACAAAGATTGTGGCTAAGTAGCTAAGATTTACTAGAACGAAGGTATGTTAGGGACATCTTTAAATCTCCCTCGCAAAAGGTTAAAACAATGTAAAGGTTAGATTAGCTTGAACAAAAAGTAATTCATTTAATTCCGTTCTGTTTACCAACTTGGCTGAAACTGAGATCGGCAATCCAAAGTAGGTACTCGGTGGTAACAAGGTTAATATTCAAATAATAAACGAAGCTTGTGAGATTAGTTGACTTGGTGGGGTTTGGTAAATTTAGTGTATTTGTTCCGAAATTTTAAACATTTGGGCAACCTCGCACCAGACAAGAGAAATCAAGAGGCGAATAGAGATGGCGAGACAATCGTTTGTCAAAATGAAAAAGTTCCTATGCAGCCGACATAAATATAAACTTAAGAACGAGAATGTTAAGGTGCTATGTTTACTCCGTTTTGCTGTACGGCATGGAAGCTTGGACACTGAAAAAGATAAACATCAAAAACATTGAGGCATTCGAGATGTGGTGCTACAGGAGAATGTGGAAAATACCATGGACAGAAAGAGTAACAAATCAAGATGTTTTGCTGAAAATGGGGAAGGAATGCGAAGTCATAAAAACCATACAAACGAACAAACTGGAATATCTAGGCCACATAATGAGAGGAGAAAAGTACTCTCTGCTAAGACTCATAATCCAAGGAAAAATCTCGGGAAAGAGAAATGTGGGACGTAGGGGGATTTCCTGGTTGCGAAATTTAAGGGAGTGGTATGGGTGCAGTTCAATACAGTTGTTCAGATCTGCAGCCAACAAAGTTAAGATTGCTGTGATGGTAGCCAACCTCCGATAGGAGACGGTACTGCAAGAAGAAGAAGAACCTCACACTGTTAAGTACTGCTAACTGTTATGTCAGACTAAAAATGACCAAAATTTGAATTTTTAAAGTAATTTTTTGAAGAAAATGATGTATATTCTTCATTTTTTTAACGTCTATTAACAACTACAGTGTATATTATATTATTATTTTGTTTGCAAAAACTTATATACTATACATACGTCATACTATATTTCAATAGCTCAATATTGTCAAGTTTTACCAATTTTCGATTTTTTTATATAAGCTTAGTTAAATCTTAACTCTTAACCGTAACTAATAAAACTCTTCTATTCAGATTTAATCTCAACATACATAGGTTATATGAATATTTTTAGAGTCTACTTATTCTGGTGACCTATTGTGATAGGCCTGGATTCCGCGTACCAAAAAAAAAAGATTATTAATAGCAAGCTAAAAATTTGTTAATGGCTTAACGGTGTGTAGTCGGACAAACTTTGATGTACAAGAACACTGGAACAGGGGAAGTTTTAACTGTGGAACAGGTTACAGGTTTCGAAGGTCAGACTACGAAAATGTCCCATGTATTTTGTCGGACAGAACTTCCAATTGAAGCGTTTATTGGAAAAACAACACTTGTCCAAAAATTAAAACTTTGGCAAATCAAGAAAAACTTTCCAGACATTTGTTGTTTTTCTAATACTATCCAAATTTTCTATGTAGTTCACTCCGGACATCTGTCTGAGATTTTTACACAACTGAATATGTCAGATGGATAAAGAAACTACTATTCCATGAGACGAATAAGTCGAATTTGTGCAAAATGGATATCTGTTGTTTTTCAAATAAATGCTTCAATTGATTTGTAATTCTTTTATTAAACTCTCATACAAAAATTAGACTGCTATTTACCACCAATATAATTCCTGTTATTTGACATATACGTGTCGGACTTATTAAAATGCCCAACATATTTCGGCTGTCCCAAGTAGAAACACCGTAAGCGCCAATTCGAAAAATGTTCACCAGAGTAGAAAACGTAAAGGACTCAACTTTTCAAATTTCTATTTTGTTTGAAATAAAAGTGAACACACATTAATTTAGTAAAAAATACTCCTGTTTTTCAGTAAATATTTTTAAGTCTGAATTTTATTTCCTGACTAGGTTTTGAACACATACAGTGTTTTTATTTGGGAAACCTGAAAATATGGTGTAAAATTTCCCACTTTTCAAAGACATTAAGTACCACAAATGATACTTTATTTAAGTTCCTTTAACAAATATATAACAAATTGCAACAATTTAATGGTCAGTGTCTGGGTCATGTAATTGCTGTCATCCAGGGTTATGGAAAAGCTTGTCCACTAGTGTCTCTGAGACTGACCAATTACGCCAAAACGATCATCCGTTTTCAGGCATTAAAGAAATAAGATTCTGTATTATTTCTGTATCCGCTGTGAGCTCGTACGTAGAGGGGATATTTACAAATTCTCGAGCGCCAGTAGTGGCAAGTCTATAAACGTTTACCGGAAATTTGACATAAATGTCAAAGTGATTAATGTAAAATTAAAATTAAAAACATTAATTATAAAAAATATTAGTTGGTCAAAGCTGTGGTATATATTTTTACCTCAAATATAATTACATTTTAAATACTGAATTTAAGTTTTTTTAATGTTCCGTAATATGTAATTATAATTTAATCTAAAAATCTTAGCGCCATCTACACGATAATTGTGAAAGTATCCGAAGTAAAAAATTCATATTTTATCAATAGAACGTCAAAATGATTAGCAAAATCTTAAAAAAATCGATTACAATTTAATTAATTTTTTGCATTGTAAATGTTAAGCGATAACAATTAAATAATAAATTTAAAAATTACCGGTGAAAGATAATTCCAGTAATCCGCTAGGAGCGCCACCAGCGAAGCTCAGAGCGTATAGGTACATATTTATACAAATTACATTAAATTCTCTATATAAACAAATTATATTATGCAGTTTTTAATAAAAAATTTTCGTTTATTGTTATAACTTTGTATATATAATATTTATATTAAGGTTTAGTTTTACAGCTTGTAGTTTTTTTTTATTAATTTGGGCTATTATAAAGTTATCTTACTCAAAATTCAGCCGACTTACAAGTGAAAAATTGACTAAATTCTGTAATTTTGCAATGTTTTTACAGCATCTGTGTTTCTAATTATTGGTCAAGGTTTACCAAACATTATTTTGTAGATTTTTTTAAGAACAAAATTTATTTTGTAAAGACTATTTATATTTGTTAGTTTACGAATTATAATAACTTAAACAATTAAATTGTTTATAATAAATTCTCGTCATTTCCGGCGCAAAAAAAAGTTATAAATTCGAATTCGGCAGGTCAAAATATTATTCGATTTTTATTCATATCTGATAATTAATAGGTAACACCCAGTTTAGTTTTAAAAATATATTTTAAATAATTAATACAATAAACTTAAATATTTTATACACGAAAAATTTCTACTGCACTTGTCACAATGACCATCAATAACTAACAAACAACTAAAAATTGCCTTGGAAATATCAATGGTCTTGACGAATGTAAAATGTAAATCATGCGATTCCCACGGTAAATCACTGTAAATCCCAAAAACCAAATAAAAACACTGTATATCCCGTATTTACAGTGTTTATACTTGGGGATATGGATATAATGTGTTTTAAATTGGTGAAGTGAAGATGGAATGTGATATAATGTGTTTCATAGCAATGTTAAATTGTGGTTCTACTAATTTTTTATTTTTTTTTCCTTGGTAATTGGTAGATAACAACACCCTAAATCCAAAAATGCCATAAAAGTTATTTTGAAAAAAATGGATATACAGTGTTTCTACTTGTGGCAGCCGATTTGTCGCACAAACATTTGTTCACGTATTATATAAAGTTTGCTATTGAATAAACTTAAAAACAACCTGCTGGTTTTTACAATCATAAACTTGTCAGGATGACACGTTCCACAATTAAAACTTCCCCTGTTCTAGTGTCCTCATACATCAAAGTGTGTCCGACTAGACACCGTTAAGCTATTAACAAATTTTCAGCTTGCTACAAACTTTTTTTTGGTACGCGGGATCCAGGCCTATGAGTGTATCATGTTAACTTAGATGCCATTATCTAAATACAACGTTTAAAACAATAATGATCATTTTTTAATTGGTATTTTATGTATATGGGCTAATGCAAAAATACGAAACGTTTCATTTTTACAAGCAACTGTAAAAATTTGGTGACTTGAGGCATGAAATTTAATTTTTTTACGAATCCAAGTTTATTGACCGTTATGGTTGTTTGCTTGAATATGAAAGTAGTAGAAACGATTTATTTTATCGTTGCAAAAGAAGACGTATATTGAAGATCGCGTGGACATCAGAATGGTCTACTTTAGGACCTAGGTCCTAGGTCTTTGCTTGTCGCTATTGCGTTGTTTCTGACAAATGTGAATAAGTGTTTCAGCCCATTAAATTTTAGAATATAAGATGAAGTTAGTTTTCAATCCTAATAGCAAAATTAATAATATTGAAAATATTAAAAATATTACTAAAAGATTTTTAAACTGAAAACTTATTGGTACATTTCCCTGGTGACACCTCCAAGGCTTCTACAATTTGCAAGCCAAATGGATGCTGCAGTGAAGACAAAGGGAAGGAATTCTACACTATGCAATTCACATCCCCCGTTTATTTTATAGTCGTATTACTCCGTAGAGTAACCAGGTGCATTTTCCGTTGGAACTTTACCGAGCTGCAGACGGGGGATGTGAATTGCATAGTATAAATTTCCTTACCTTTGTCTTCACTGCAACATCCATTTGGCTTGCAAATTGTAGAAGCCTTGGAGGTGTCACCAGGGAAATGTACCAATAAGTTTTCAATTTAAAAATCTTTTAGTAATATTTTTAATATTTTCAATATTACTAATTTTGCTATTAGGATTGAAAACTAACTTCATCTTTCAATTGTCAGGTGACGCTAGTCACCTAATACCTTCACTTCGGTTGCAATGGGTGGGATAAATTCTCGACGCTAGTCAATTAGGGTATGGAGAACAGTGCCTACGTTCTTTCCGATGAGGCTCCAATAAGAGCCGAAAATCGCGATTCAGAGGACTGGACTGCGGTCCGTATTATAATTGAAAAGTAAGAATGTTTTGCCTTCGCATTGCAACTGAATAAAAATGGTATACATTTTTATTTTAGAATATAAGTTGTATATCCTTTTTAGAATTTAAGTCCTTTAGTTGTATATCAAAAACATGGAAAATAAATCGACTTTAATAATAAGAAGGGAAAAACTATGGAAGCTGTAGATAATTTAGCCAACGAACCACATTTCATATGCAGAATTTATTCGGATTTGAGTGATTTAAGTTAACCATGAAACTCCCCTTCTTCCTAGACTCCTTCCTCATCTTATCGTTCTCAGTATTATCAATCTTAGCATTTCATATCGCTATCCACTCATTACGTGTCCTAGCCATTGTGTATTTCGTATTTTTTTGTGTTCATTATTTCGTATTCTTTGTCCATTTCTCGCAACTTGCATTAAGTATTGTTCTGTAACACCACATTTCAAATGATTGTAGCTGTAGCTTATTTAGTGTTCTGAAGCAAGAGTTCAGCTTTCAAGTCCATACTGTAGTATCGAAAACAGGTATCAGAGCTCTTACCCTCTAGAATCTAAGGTTTTTATTGCAGAATATTGGTTTCATTTTTTTATGAAGGAATTTCTTGTTACTGCTATCCTAACTCTTATTTCGGGCACCATTGAGTTCACTCCCGTCTTGAGCAGGTAGTTATTTTATTAGTCGAGTTCACTCCCGACACTATTCGAATTCACTCCCGAGCGATTTTACAATAAAGTATGATTTAAGGATATTATTTTTCTGAAATTTAAACATTGTTGCCAAAAATAGCACTTTTATCGTAAAGCAATTCGAGAAGTTTTTCCAGACACTAAACTTAAGGTGATACAGTAGCGATCAACAGGTAGCAAAAACGCGTTCCAAGATTGCGGCTGTAATTTTGAATATTTTTTCGAGATATTTGGCACACGTATTCGTAATATAATAAAGAATGGCGGTACAGAGCCCAATTTGAAAAATATATTAATATGTGGAAATTACTTTGTAATTAAATACAATATTTAAAAAACGAGCCTGTACCGCCATTAAGAAGAACAAAAAAATACACTTTCTTCAAATAAACTTTTTTATCCGATGCCTAGATTTTGTGTCATTTTGGAACTACTAAAATTTTTTATTTCATTAGTTGTTCCAAAATGACACAAAATCTAGGCATCGGATAAAAAAGTTTATTTGAAGAAAGTGTATTTTTTTGTTCTTCTTAATGGCGGTACAGGCTCGTTTTTTTAATATTGTATTTAATTACAGAGTAATTTCCACATATTAATATATTTTTCAAATTGGGCTCTGTACCGCCATTCCTTATTATATTACGAATAGGTGTGCCAAATATCTCGAAAAAATATTTAAAATTACAGCCGCCATCTTGGAACACGTTTTCGCTACCTGTTGATCGCTACTGTTTCCTCTTAAGCGATGCCTGTTTCACTTGGGTCAAAGTTGGTATAGAAAAATTCAACAGTCGGAACTGTCCCACGAATATCAGTGCAGAAACAGATATAACTAAATATATAACTTATATATTTGGTTTACCATTTCTCAAAGCAGAGGACGTTGGGGATTGCTTTGCCATAGATCTTGTTGCAATTCAACCAGAAGATGAAAGAGTGGTTGAGTTTAGTGACTATTTCGTTGAAACCTATATTGAAGATCATCAACATTTCCTCCTCACATATGGGCTGAAAATTCTTTGTATTTACACAGGACAACAAATGCATCTGAGTCTTTTCACTCTCGCTATAATGCTGCATTATACAACACATCCAAATTTTAACCAGTTTATTTATGTTCTTCAAGATTTTCAGTTATATCACACTTCAAAGTATAGATACCGTTGTGAAAGTGTACGATAGAAAAGTGATATTGAGAAAAAAAAAGATAATAATTTGAAATAGCTACAAAAAACGGCCTTACCAATTTTGAATTTAAAAAAATATATCAAATATGTTGTAAAAAATAGTAAGCGGGGCAGTTATAGCAATTTCTTATTTACTCTAATGTATGTATTCAATGAAACTTAGTGACCAAATAATATTAACAAGAACATAACAACGAAACTTTCTTTTCTTGAATTATTGCCAAGTTGCATTTTTAAATATCATCCCAATTAGATGTAGATGTGCAAGAACGTCTAATAAGAAATATAATTTTAAACGAATGATTTGTCAACAGTGTTTAGATTTTAAGGTATAATAATTACTTATATTAATGACGGCTTAAAATTGCCTGGGAGTGAATTCAAAGATTACCTTTTACGTAGTCAGGTAATATTCATATCTTGGGAGTGAACTCAACTCGTCCCCTTATTTCTGTTGTTTGATCATTATTTTCTAAATTCAAAGTTCTCAGGTATTTGTTTTTATCAATCCTTTCTATCTCCTAAGTGTATATTTGTTTATATGTACAGTGGAACCCCGATAAGTCGGCTTCCGATAACCCGGAAGTCCGGCTAAACCGGACCGATTTTCATCAAACAAAACAAACATTTTTTCACTTTGACTGAGTTTTTTTACCAAGAAATAAACAATACTGTATACAACTGTACGTAATTTAGATGTATGTACTATGTATTGTGCAATATGTATTTCATGATTTTGCAATTATAGTGTGTATTTGTTTATTATTTATATGTCTTTTATTAAGTTTTACCATATTTTCCGGCTTTCTCGGATTTTCGATAATCTGGATCGGCCGCGGTCCCGATTAATCCGACTTATCGAGGGGCCACTGTATATTTGTTTGTTTCGCTATTATCGTATATGTATGTCTTTTTTATATTCATTTTTAGTCCAACTTTTTCACATAAACTGCTTGTCTAATTTTAGTAGTACATAGTTGGAGTTGTTTAGCAGAACATGCCATAATACCATAGCGGATTGACGGTGTCATCTGTATATAGGTTGTCAATTTGAAAAGTTGCCACCCCCTATAATTTGGTCCCTATAGAAAATCTAAAAATATAAAAAACACGTCAAATCTATTTGTAAGGGGGACATTTTGTAGACCAGTTTTCAACTAAATTACATTAACCCTTTAGCGGGGGCGGACACAACCCCCAAAATCTTTAATGGAAAGGGGGGTTGAGCGATACCTCATTTTAAAGACAGTTCGAATGTCTTTTCAAAAATACAACATACATTATATTTCTTTTCAGTACTTTTGGAAAAATCAAGCGAAACCGTACAGATTTTAAGTATCGAGTTCAGAACTCCAAAACTTTTTTTGGAGTGTCGAACTCCAAATTAATTTTTTTTGGTTATTGAAGTCTTTAGAGTATTTTTTTGGAGTATTTTTGAAAAAATCAAGTAAAACCGTAAAGATATTAAGTATCGAGTTCAGAACTCCAAAAGTTTTTTAGAGTATTGAGTCCAAGATTTTTTCAAAAGTCCTGAAAATAAATATAAGGTAGGTGGTATTTTTGAAAAGGTAATTGAATGACCTTTAAAATGAGGTGTCACTCAAACCCCCTTTATATTAAAGATTTTGGGGGTTGTGTCCGCCCCCGCTAGAGGGTTGATGTAATTTAGTCGAAAACTGGTCTACAAAATGTAAGTAAATTTGACGTGTTTTTGCATATTTTTATATTTTCTATAGTGATCAAATTATAGGGGGTGGCAACTTTTCATATTGACACACTGTATAGTGTTGTTAATAGTCCTTCCGTTAATTTTTATTCCTTCACTTTGAAATAGTAATGCTTCTTCAAAAATGGATTCACGATGTACATTAAATAGTAGTGGAGACGGAATCCATCCTTGCATAACTCCTCTCCAGATTTCAATTTCTGAACTGGGTTCGTTATCTTTTATAATTTGTTCTCTTTTTGTTTTTTGTCTTTATAATTTAAACTTATTTTTCATGTGTTACTTTGTACATCAACAAACATGCACATCCAGATTCATATTCAAACATCTATGAGCAGTGGCGTAGCTGAAGATTGCGGGGCCCCCTCGCGACAATTTTTGTGGGCCCCCGTATTATAAACATAACGATAACTAATAACAGTATATTTACTAAAATATGTGTAAATAACAATATTTGGCCTTTCTTTAATAAGTCTTCATCAGTTAGTGTTAATAGAGTTTTTGGGAATAGTCGTGAAAACCTATACCTTTATGTCTTTTAATCCGACAAACTATTAGTAAGTTGTCGCCATACTATATCTAAATATTCATTGAAAACATTAACTTCAAAACTTTTTTTGCTACAAGTTATTTTTTCGTCGCAGCTGAGCTCATCGTAAATTTTTTTATACGTTTTATCCGTTTATTTTTAAATTTATATATAATCCCCACTATTCTGCTATTCCTGCTGCTTCTGGTAGAATTTCGGAAAACAAATTTCTCATTTCTCGAAGATTACCATTGGTTTTTTCAAAAAGTTGAAAGTTAACTTTGCCGTTTTAGATTGCAAAAGTTTTGATGTTAGATGAATAAAGTTAAGTATTTTAGATTGAATAGTAATGTTAACGGCAAATTAAAAATTATTCATATGCTCTAATAATGTATTAGCTTCTAATTTTTCATAGTTTTTTGATAGCAGTGAAATTTTCGTTAAAGATTTCATTACTTGTCAGAAAGCTCGACGCAAAGCCATAACAGCATCATGTCTGGATGACCACCGGGTTTCATATAACCTTTTTAAGTGTTGGCAAACGCCATAAATTCAAAGTCATAATAGTACATAGTACATCCCATATTTTAATACTTGCACAAAAAAAACATATAATCTCTTAAGTATATCGTAAAAAAACTCCTGTACACCAGCAACGGCATCATTTAACACTAGGTTCAGATTATGGGATGCAAAATGAAGATAGAAAACTGTTTTTTCAATGTCAGTTATGCGCCTTTGTACGTCTGAATAATATATGTTACAGTAAAAACTCCATTTCAGTTAAAACCCGAATTTACTAGGAAAAACTAGTTTTAACTGTGGGCTTTAGACAATTCTAGTTTTAACTAGTGAAAACTAGTACTATCAAATAAATAGCAACGTTTAAAACCTCCATAACCAATAGCAATAGCTTCAATTATGTCAAAAATGTCTTCAGCAGGTACATAACATTGAAATTTGTTCAATATTTCTAGTTTTAATTGAATTTAGCAGTCTAATGTAGTTTTGACTAGTTAAAACTAAAATTGTCTAAAGCGCGTAGTTAAAACTAGTTTTTCCTAGTAAATTCGGGTTTTAACTGAAATCGGGTTTAACGGTAACATATACACCACTCAAAATCCCACCATACACCTTTCGGCACTTTCCTCTGAAGTTGTGTACGGAAAGGTGCTTTGATTGTATAAATTTTAAAATTTCATTTACAGCACCTTCTGCATTTTGGTCTAATATGCGAATAAATCCCAAATAACTTCCGACAACTTCTGCTTTGAAAGGTAAATTATTTTCGTCGCAAGTTATTTTTACATACCGGAAAATAAAACTAAGCTGATCGTCTTTGGAAATATCTTGAGTGGTATCAAGAATTATTATTGAATAAAAACAACTTTTTTAAAATAAATTAATCACTTAGTTTTCAGTTTCTTAAGCCAACAAATTTATAAATTCGTTTTGTATTTGGGGCTCATGTAATTTGTTTGTTATTGTTTTTATAGGTTAATTTAGCTAAAACGGGATCATATTTAGCTAGTAAAAGAACCATCGACAAAAATTACCTTTTTTGGATTCACTTTCATCTAAACTACCAACATGTCCACGAATCGCTAAATTGCACCCAGAAAGAGTAAGAGTTATTAGGTACGTCAATTACCCGCTTCATTACTTCCTCCCAAATTCCCTATTTTGATGCTTATTAGGAAAATATGTTTTGGTCCCCAATTTAAAGAAAGTAGAAGTATTAACCTTGAAGGCTTTAAGGGGCCCCTCCTAACGTCGGGCCCTCCCCGCCTTGCGGGCCTGTCAGCTACGCCACTGTCTATGAGATATAACATTAAAATAAAATAACGCCTCTCTGGTTCCTAGTCCATTTTTTGCTATAAACAAATAAAGAAGATATAATTTTGCATACTTTCAATGATTTGTTCTAGTCAGTCAGGTAAAAACAATAAAGTTTAAAAGAAGACTCGTATGAGCTTTATTTATAAACACACAATGTACGCTTGTATACAATGCTCCAGTTTCTGTTTTATAATACTTGTTTATTTTAGGTCAACAATCGATATTGTTCTTGACGTGAATCATCAGTAATACCGATATTATTGAGAAGATGTATTACATAATATTAACTTACATAAGTCGTTAAATAATATTCAAATGTCTACAAACATATTTGTAGATAACGGTTTAAGGTTTATAAGTATGTTAATTACTTTCTTAAATTCTGGGTTTACCAATTCATGAGTTCTTTGATTGGTATTTCCAGTTATATAACTTAAATTGACTGATTGGCACAGACTGTAGGCTGCATTCTATTGATTAAATGGAACGCTGCTGAAATATGGTGTTTTTTTCCTTTTTATCCTTGTACTTGTTTTTTTCTTATTTACCGACTAACTTTATAACCTAGATTCGATATTCGATGAAGAATAATTAATCTTGTTTGTGATTCTGGTGACCAATAATTTTACTGTAATCTCTTCGGTGGTTTCGCTAATAACCTTTAGTTTTCTGTTTAGGTTTTCTGTTTCCTTGCTCAAAACAAAAATGACTGAGGGTGATCATTTAAGCATTAAACAACTTTTATCAATTTGTAGGTAATACCCCTAGCATTCTAGTGGATGATAGAGAGACAGGTATATAGACATATTTTATTCGCATTTTACTAAAAGGCGATCTACTAAAGTCTTTTAGCCATAATGGACGGTATTTTTATTTCTTCTTCAATAATAGATGTTTTTTAACCATTTTCGTGGGCTTAAAAAATGTAATGCATAAGCACACTATTTTTGTATCTACAGAAAAGAGAAACACAATTACTTAGAAGAAAAACTGTTAAGTTATCTACCACAGTGTCGTGTCTTTACGAACCACACTGCACATGATTATAACACTCAAGAAAATAAAGCACCAATAACCTCATCAACAAAGAGTCAAATGATAGATTGGCTTTTAGCCTAGTAATATTTCTTTTCCTGCTAGCATGCTCAAACTAGATCTGTATGAAATTATGAAATTATATAAACCAAAGTATGTAAAATTTTTAAAAGAGAGGGAAAAATTATAGGCACATAATCATGCATGTATTAATAATTTAGGTCATTATTCTGATAACGAAGAAACTTTTTAAAATTAAAACTGGATCAAGGATGTCTGAGGGATTCAAGGTCACGAAATAATTGAAACAGGGTTGCTGTATTTGGCCTACCCTTTTCAAAATTGATCTGGAACAAGCACCACATAAGCTGTGGAAAAGAAAATGTACTGGCGTGGGAATCCCTCTCAATAACGAGACAACACTTTATACACTTTATGTTTCGCTGATGACCAAATTCTGACTGCTCAGGATCATGACGACTTGAGTTACATGATGCGAAAGCTAATAGACGAATATAACAAATGGGGTCTCGAAGTCAACATTAAGAAAACTGAAGCCATGTGTATTAACAAATGTTAGAGGGACAAAGCAGTAAATTTCGTACATTAGACAATGGGGTAGAAATTAAACACTGTGATGAATACAAGTTCCTCAAGATGGAACACTCGATGCTGCTATAAAAGACAGAAACATACCGGGTAGAAAAGCTATATCCATGATAAACGACATTCTGTGGGACCAAACAATATCTAAAACGAACAAACAGCTCATATGCAATACCATACTTAAAAGTGTAATCACATAATGGCAGTGAAGTTTGACCACTAAAACAAAGAACAGAGAAAATGTTACTACCCACATAATAATGATGTTCGCATCATGCTCAAAGCATATAACTACCAACATTCGTCGGAGTATATTCTTTTTAGTATATTCGTAGTACAAGCATAGCATGTACTTTAAAAAACATTCTAAATTTCATGTTCTTTGCATATACTTCAAAGAATATTCTCGTACCGAATATACCGAGTACATTCCTGTACGTAGTATCTCGGAATATTCGTAAAAGTTTATTCTTAGAATATACCTTTATCGAATATTCTAAACACATACTTATAAGTACATTCTTAACACATACTTATAAGTAGATACTTTTAAAATATCTTAAAAATAATATGTATGTATAGGAAGTATAATATTAGCCTTATAGATTATCAACTTTGTTATTTTTTAGAATAATTAATAAAATTAATGTATGTAGGTAGTATTGGACTAATTTCATTTTAAAATTGTTGTATGTTGTATGGTAAAAAATTGTAAACATTAATTGTATTAACGTTTACATACTATTAAAAATTCGTTTTCATAATTGAAATGACTTTACCATTTCGAGTTTATCATGAGTATTTTTACATCGTTGGAATTTGAATTTAGGTACATTCAATTCAATATGGGCCATTCCAGAACCAAAACGTGCCAAACCCCACAACCAAAGGCTTTGGTGTTGCCAACCGTCGAGTAAGCTTTTTCCGTTAACTGACCTTAAAAATTCCCACTTTTATAAAAAAAAAATCCCTTCGGTTTACAAAATCTGAGAAGATATGTTTAATTATTTTCAAATATTTTGATTTTTTCTTAATATTTTACAATTTGGACTGGAACAAAAATTCCCTTTTGAGTTACCTTTTTCCCTTTATCACCTTTTATGTTGAAAATTCCCGCAAAAAGGGAAATTTCCTCTGTTTGGTAACATTAACCACCGAACTTGTTATTCCACAATACATATCCCCCGTCTTATTCTGACCATTTCTTACCTGAATGGATCAGGGATAGGAAACAACGGTAAAATATGAAAACGAAAACAGACATTATTTGTATCTATGCAGTGTTAAGGATGCAGACGAATGATAAAGTACTAGGAGTAAAGAACATATTTAATCTCTTTATTTTGTTTGCGGTGCTTCAAAATACATATAATCTATTTTGGTAACTCAATATTACTTAAATAGTAGGTATCTAGATAAGTACATATAAGTATATTATAAATTTTAGTTACGTATACATAATTTAGTTTAGCTAAATATTATGTAATAATACATATAAATAACTAAAATTTATAAATATATACTTACTTTTTAAGTAATATTGTAAAATGTAGGTACTAACTACATTCTTTTGCAATTAAAATATGTAAATATAATAGGTATTTGGTAGCACCAGTAGAAACTAAGATGAGATTAGGTGATGCTGAACACATACTTCTGAGCAATATAACACTTTCTTAGAATATTCTTAAAAATATATATTCTTCCCATACAAAGATGTGCGGTAGTACGTTCTAAGTATATAAATAGAAGGTTTATAGCACTTCCTTGGAATAGTCTAAAAAGTACGTTTTTGGTATAAACTAAAAAGAAGTGCGGTAGTACATTCTAAGTATATACATAGAACGTTTAAGTACTGTAATGTAGTATATACTCAGTATCTGCTCTGCACATTCGCAATGGTAATTACGAATATTCTCAGTATATACTTTTTCTAAAAAGTATGTTCTACGAATCTACTAAGAACATGAAATTGTTATGTGGGTAGGAATAGAAATGGACTTCTGGAGAAGAGCAGCAGGCAAATCAAGAAGAGATCGGATACCAAATAAGAGAATACGAGAAACGATGGGAGTCACAATAACAATAATTGATGACATAAAAAGAAAAAATCTAATATGGTACGGTCATGTACAGATAATGCCAGATGACAGGATCCTAAACAGATTTTGACGTGGATATCAAAAGGGAGAAGGAAAAGAGGAAGGCCGAGAAGAAGCTGGATGAAGGGAATCGAAAAATAACTAGAGGAAAGAGAATTCCCTCTACGTATATACCTTTTTTTTTTTTTTGAAAAATGGCTTTGGCAGAGCCAATTAGCCAGACTTGTTTCTGATTGATTGCAGATTCAGAGTCATAAATTTCTTATAACATAAGTACATTCTACAATTTTATTTTTTTAGATACATTGGTACATTGTGTAGCTTTTTTTTATTTTGTTTTTTTTTTAAATTATTTTACTGTGTTTTTTTTTAATATATATTTTAATTTGTGCGAAACACTTTTTTTACTTCTTTTTTTTCTATTCTTTTTTATTTTTGTTCCTTTTTTTCTTTTTTTTGTTTATTATTTTTTTTATTATTTTATTTTGTGTTTTTTTTTAATTTTTTTAAATTTTTTCAAACCACATTAACAAATTATGCCTATTTATTACATATTACGTTTACAACTTGTATTTACATAATTTAACATGTTTATAAATGAGATGAAGGATTTCCATATCATTTGTGAATATTAAAGTATTTAGGTTTATTGGGAAAACACATTTTAAATCTTTTAATTCCTTATAAAGGTCGTTTATGTTATTTATGTTTAAATGACATTCTAATATGACATGTGTTAGATCTCCAATTTTGCCACAAGTACAATTGGGAGTATCTGCCAAGCCGATTCTATGCATATAAGATGGCGTAAGAGCATGATTGGCTCTCAACCGATTAATGGTCTTTATAAAATGTCTGTTATATTCTGTGTAAAACCATCTTTTTGAGAATATCCTAGGGTTACAATCTTGTTACAATGAGCAAAATTTGAGCCAGTATTACATTCTCTGTAATGCAATTGCCAATTATTTTTAAGTTTTTGTCTGCTAAAAGTATCAATATCTGAAGCTGGAATTAAATTTTTGTTTATTTTTTCTCCGATCACATAAGCTGATTTAGCAAAATTGTCAACTACCTATTTCATTGCCTTTTATTCCCGAATGACCCTTAATCGAAGCAATTGTTACATTTACTCCTAATTGTATAATTTCAAACAGAGTTTTAAGAATATTCAATTCAATGTGGTTTATGTGTTTGACTGTTTGAATGTTACTCAATCTGTCCACCACGCTTTTACTGTCAGTAAATATAACATAATTGCTAGTTGGATTCAGTAGTACATACTGAACAGCAAACATTACTGCTATCATTTCTGCTGTATATACCTTGTAGTTCTGATAAAGAAGATATTTATATTCCCAGACTCAGACACAGACACTGATGCCAGCGATCTGATTTGATTTAACTCCAAATTCTATTTCTTATTACATAGGCGTAACCAGGGGGGGTTTTGGGGGTTGTAACCCCCCCCCATTGGGATGTACATTGAGCTCTATACGCTTAACACCATAGCCCTCATAGACCTTCCAGTAGTTGTAACCCCCCCCTTTCAGGTAGTTGTAACCCCCCCCTTAGGATCATCCTGGTTACGCCTATGTCTTATTATGAGTCCGTCTTTTTGTGATTTATAAAGTCCCCCAAAACGAGGGGCATTTTGAACATTTATTATTTATATTTTTGTAAAATTAATTCTAGTTGTTACGTTATTTATTTTTGTTGTTTGTATGTGCATTATAGTGTTAATATTTTTGAAAAATTAACTTTCCTTGTTAAGCCGTTTTTTGGTGTTGGTAAACTTGTTATTCCCATTTTTAAGTTGATTGATCTTATTTCTGGTAAATAAAACTTAGTATGGTATAGTTAGACCCAAACCTAGACATCCAAAGTGAAAGTTATCCTCCAACACCAAATTGTTCTATATGGTCCACATAATGTTCAGAAAAAAGTCACACCATTTTGTGCGTCGGGTTTGGGAGGGAGAGGGGGGAGAAATCTGCAAATTAGTAGTTTTTTAGGTTTTTCGTCAATATTTCTAAAACTAAGCGGTTTAGCATGAACAACTCCCTACACAAAATTGTTCTACATTAAATTTGAAATAAAAAAGGCCCTATGCATAACCCTTCTAAAATGAACGGTTCCAAAGTTACAGAGGTAGTATAAGTATAATTGGTCCAAAAAAAACCTAACCCAGACATCCAAAGTGAAAGTTATCCTACAACACCAAATGGTTCTATATCGTCCACATAATGTTCAGAAAAAAGTCACACCATTTTGAGCGTCCGGTTTGGGGGGGGGGGATGGGGGAGAAGTCGGTAAATTAGTAGTTTTTTTACGTTTTTCGTCAATATTTCTAAAACTATGCTTTACCGTAAGGAATGTTTTTATAGAAAAATGTTCTACATAAAATTTAAAACAAAAAAGGTGTGTTAAAATGATTAAAAATCATTTGGTGTTGGAGGATAACTTTCACTTTGGATGTCTGGGTTTTTGGTATAGTTATATCATAAATATTGCCCAAAAAATATAAAAAGTATTGAAAACCTCGACTTTTCACCCTCCGTAACTCTGGAACCGTTGATTTTATAACAATTATGTATAGAACGTTTTTTGTTTTAAATTTCATGTAGAACATTTTTGTATATAACATTGTTTACGTTAAAGTAAGGTTTTAGAAATATTGACGAAAAACTTAAAAAAAACTACTAATTTACCGGCTCCTCTCCCATCTCCCTCCCAAACCGGACGCTCAAAATGGTGTAACTTTTTACTGAACAATATGTAGACCATATAGAACATTTTGATGTTGGAGGAAAACTTTTACTTTGGATGTTTGGGTTAGGCCTTTTTTGGGACCAGTTATACTATACTACCTCCGTAACTTTGGAACCATTCATTTTAGAAAGATTATGCATAGGGCCTTTTTATTTCAAATTTAATGTAGATCAATTTTATATAGAGAGTTGTTCATGCTAAACCGCATAGTTTTAGAAATATTGGCGAAAAACTTAAAAAACTACGAATTTACCGATTTCTCCCCCCTCTCCCCACCAAACCCGACGCTCAAAATGGTGTGACTTTTTTCTTGACATTGTGTGGACCATATAGAACAATTTGGTGTTGAAGGATAACTTTTACTTTGGATGTCTGGGTTATGCCATCTTTTGGATCAACTATGCTATACTAACTGTGAAGGATAAGTATTCGCACAATAAAATGTCAGAATGTGTTATGGTATGGGAGCCCAAGCGATGATTTTTGCAATTACTCGAGCGCGTCAGATTATTACATGGGGAGAAACCTGTACCCTGAAAATGTACCTCTACCATATATTGGTTCTTAATGCAGGGGAGTTCGTTAAGGGGGGCCGAAAAAAAATCTGTCCTTAGAAAAACTCAAAATCGTCAGATTAAGATAAGGTAAGTTAAGTACATGCAAAACAGTGTATATTTCAAAAATCTGACGATTTGAGCGGGGCGTAAGAAAATGGGCGAGTCTCAAAGTTTCACAAGAAAAAAGCGAATATTTTGCGAAATGAATGACAGATCGAAAAACTAAAAAATAAATACTCAATATTTTTCAAACATCTGTCGAATGATACCAAACACCAAACAGGTGTGGGGGTAAGTTTAATATTTTAAATACGAATCCTGCGATATTTCGCGAAATGAACATCAGATCGAAAATATGAAAAATACACTTATTCAATATTTTTGAAAATCTATCGAATGGCACCAAACACGATCCACCACGGAGGTGGGGTGGGGGTTACTTTAAAATCTTAAATTGGAGCCCCCATTTTTTTATTGCTGTTTGGATTCCTTACGTAAAAATAAGTAACTTTTATTTGAGACGTTTTTTCGAATTATGGATAGATAAAACGATTGTTGGAAATGAAAAATTAAATTAAAAATGGAAAGTCCCCACTAAAATGGAAAACTTAACCAAACTTTTTTTGGTTTTAGGACCTACTCTTCACAACCCAATAGGTCCCAAAAGCGCTCGAGTGACTGCACATTTAGCATACTTTGCTCCCCTACCATTACTGAGTATTTTGTTTCTAAGTGTCTTGACGTGACGTGATGTCAAATAAACAATTTATTTGTAGATTAGCTTCAACAACTGAAAATTGATGTAGTATAGGTATTATATCAGGCGAAAGGAAAATAAAAATTCAAAGAAAAAATATCAAAACTTATAGGGTGTCCCATATAAAAACCATAAGTTGGTATTAAATTTCCCTAGCGAGACCCACTAAAATTTTTTTTGTACGGCACTGAACCAATCCACTCATAATATTATATCTGTCAAAAGTTCCAATACAATTTTTTTAATGTTTTCTTAAGAAATAACCCCGTCATTTTCTACATGTTTCAATAATAGCCCTGTATATTGCTAGTGTGGAGATGTACATCAATGATTTGATTGGTCAATCCTTACTTCAATCAAAAAAGAAATTATGATATATCTTAACTACTTTTTTCTATCTTCACTTTCCACTAGTTTTCGGTATTCTACACAAACACATACCAATTTGGGACACCCTGTACAACAGATCTCTTTGCCCTCGAACTTATGAATTTAATTCTATTTTTAATTTCTCACTTTCCAAACTGATATAATTTCTTTTTAAATATTTTTTGGGGTCATCTATTACAACAGAATGTAGAAAAAACCTTAAATGTTGGTCAGTCCATCTTATTTCGAAATTAGACAATTCTTTTATAATCCAATTTGGAGGTCTGTAAAAGATTTACACCAATATAATAAATCAATTGCATAAAGTAGTTTTCTAGGCTTACCAAAATACGTTTTTAGATTTAGTAATATTATATTAGTAAACATTTTTGTTCTCGATCGGTTTCTGTTGGGAATATTTCTGATTTAATTTCGCCATTAGTATTATTAAAATTCATACAATCAAATAATTCTGATTGAGACCGATCCTGCATCTATAACTATAATGTATTCAATGTGGGCTCCGAATATTTTTAATATTAACAAAGCTTAATATAAGTTATAAATTGTGAATCTAAATGCCTGGTTGCACCAACATATCTTAAGCTCCAACTTAGCTAAGCTCTGCTTATAGATAGGACCACCGGAAGTATCACTTACGTTGCACCATAATTTTGGATTCTTACCTTGTTATCAAGTATATCTATTATTATTTTATGATATTCCTATTATATTTTATTGTACTTATATTACATTAATTCTAATGATATTCTCGACTTAAGCCTAAGATCTGTTGGTGCAACCAGGCATCAGTGATATATTGAAATAAACTGTAAGTGTACAAACTCTTTACATAATATCCAGTAAAATTAGCATTAAAGTCAGCAAATTGCAATTATTTGTTATTGTTGTCAATACACAAATCCAGTTTTACCAGAAAAATAACCGCTTTTAGTAAAGACCGAAATAACTATTTTAGCAGGTGTACAGGGTCGGACTTACTTTTCACTTAACGTTTATCGAAATGAATTCAAACATGGAATCCCACAACAGTTCTACAATACAAGACCATCAAAGTCAAATAAACGCATCACAGTCATACTCTTTGGCAGCGTCGAGAGTGCAGTTTCCTTTAAAGTCCCAAGCAATTATGTTTAGTGCCTTAGAAAACACCAAACTTCAAGACTACCTTCTCCCACTTGGAAATATAATTCAACCGAAAAATATAATCTTCTCTTCTAGATTATCTAATAATGGCATATGTATGTATTTATCCAATAAACAAATAGTGGATGATTTTATGAATAATCATGGTCAAATAGAAATACAAGGTGAAATTGTCAGAGCAAGAAGGTTAGTTACACCAGCGGAACGACTTGTGCTCTCCGGCGTATATCCTTCAATACCGCACGACTTGCTAATCAATGAGTTACAAAAAATCGGCATAGTTCCTGTCTCCCCCATGACATTCCTCAAAATTAGTGCTTCTATGCCTGAGTTCAATCACATCCTTAGTTTTCGAAGACAAATCTATATCAGTCCTCACAGTCTTACACTACCAGAGTCATTTACTCTTGTTTTTGACAACACGATATATAGAATATTCATCTCTTAAGACAGTTTAGTTTGCTTTAGATGCAAGAAGCCAGGTCACATTGCATCACAGTACTCCGAACCACTAGCTCAACTAAACCCCAACCAAAACAATGAAGCATCGGTATCCAGCGCAACAAATATATCTTTGCAAGCATCCAATGATACAAACCCTTCTCAGTGTGAACAAATGTCTATTTCCAACGTCCCGGAGATACCGAATAAAGAAGATGCATCAAATAAGGACAGTCACATAATTAATCAACCAAAACGTAACTTTGATGAAATTATTTCACCTGAAGCAGATCCATCTTCAAAAGAATGTAACATTTTTCCACCACCTAAAGTCCAAGCAAAATCTAAAAAAGCTAAAATTAGTTCAGCAAGCACTTCTGAATGCTCATTTTCTCTTTTACTTGACCCTGCTAAAAACTTCATAGAAAATCCCCCTCTACCTTTCCTTCTAAACTTTGATCAACTTAACATGCACCTAATGAATATCACGGGATCAACAGATCCCCATTTAAAGGAAAGATCCATAAAACGAAAATTCACGTCTATAAAGAAAAAAATTCATCGTTATCTTGGCAGTGAGGCGTCAGACTGGGAAAGTGACACATCTCAATTAAGCCAACATTAAGATTCAAGTTTCTACTTCAAAAGAATATTGATGAAATTTTTCATCGCCTTGTTATGCTCCTACATCTTTCTCGGAATTCCAGCATCTATACTGCAGAGCTCTTTGGTTTGTTTAAAGCCATCAAACTATGTATATATTAAAAACCTCCATTGTTGCCCAGTCCTTTCCGACTCTCTTAGCACAGTCAAAGCTATGCAAAATATATACCATAAACACCCCAATGAGAAAAGAACCAAGGCCGAACTAATGGAAGCTCAAGAAAGTTTCAGAAGAATCCACTTCCTGTGGATACCATCCCACATAGGCATTGAAGGAAATATGAACAAGCAGATACTAGTGCGCGTAACGCTATCACTAATGATGCATCAGAAAGAGAGTGTTGGAGTGTCGTTAGCGATCTAAAAGTTCATTCCAAAAATAAAGTGTTAGTGCGTGGAATCCAATTATTGCTCCAAAGGTTTAATTGTATACAAATTGTAATTCATTTTTACCAAATTTTGATTTAATATTGTTACAAATTTTACAGAAATGTCTCTAATAACCTTCGAGTGGATGCGACTTTGTCTTTTCAAATAAAAAAAAAATAATAATAATTCTGATTCTAGAATCACGTAGGTAATACCTGTTAAAATATTGTGAAATTGTTTAATTGTTTTTTTGATTTCGGTTAAACAATTTTTTACTTACGGTTTTACCTGGCGGATATATCCGACCAAACACCGGTTATTTCACAAAACCGGTGTTTAGTTCTTTTTAATAAATAGCCAATACCCAATATGTTACAATGTTACATTTACACTGCGCTTTAACTGGATACAATATTACTTTTACAAGAATGGCCGAGACAACAAAGACCAAACAAATATTGACAACAGCAGAGATCAAAAAATCCTAAGAACCATAAGAGGTATCACACTATAAGATACGAAACGGAGACACATTGAGAGAGCTAGTCGTTCAAGACTTAGTGAGATAGACAAGAGCACGTCGACGCATGTGGAGAGACCACGTAGATCGGATGGGCCATTTTCTTCTTCTTATACTTGTTGTAGATCTGTCGATCTGTTAATTCCGACGTTGAAGTATTTCTTGAGAGGTAGACTGCCAGCTATCTCTCCATCTCTTTGGTGGTCTCCCCGGTGGACGCTTGCCTGCTGGTTCTCCTTCTAGCGCAATTCTTGGTAGTCTGTCTCCTCCATTCTTTTTACATGCCAGCCATTCTCTTCGTCTTTGCCTGCCCCATCTGACTACATCTTGCACGCTACATTGTTCCCTGATGATGTTGTTTCGTATTCTATCTCTTCTTGTCTTTCCTGCTATTGCTCTTAGTGTCTTCATTTCGGCTGGTGGTAGCATGCTTTTGGTTTTATTGGTGTTTTCTCTTGATTCAATGCCATATAGGTCATAACAGGTCTGATGCAAGTTTTATAGATTCTAACTTTGCTGTCCATTCTCATATATGGGTTATTCCAGACCACATCTCTCAAACATCCGGACAAGACAGCGGCCTTGTTAATTTGTCCTCTTATGTGGATGGACCATGAACATATGGCAAAATGGGCGAAAACACAAAAGCCCAACACCAAGCGATCCATCGGAAGACCCAAAAACGATGGTAGGAGAGGTGGAGCTCCGGATCGCAGCAGAGACTCTAACAGAAGAAACAGGACATAGCCCTATTAAAAGAAGAAGAAGACAATATAACTGTTGACAGTCTCAACATAAGTGGTTATTTTAATGTTATGTAGTTTTGATGTATGTACAATAAATAATTTTGTCATTTGTTATCAATACATTATAATGGTGTAAATAAATAATTATTGATTGGCGTAAGGTTTACGTTATTTTTATGTCTGTTTACTATTTATAATATTGGCTATGAGCAGGTGCGTTGGTTGTGTAGTAATTTCCAGTCACTTCTGACAACTGAATTCCCAAAAAAGAAATTACTAACGTCACTGTCAAAGTGAATTTCGA
The DNA here is from genome assembly GCF_917563875.1 of Diabrotica virgifera virgifera. Taxonomy (NCBI): domain Eukaryota; kingdom Metazoa; phylum Arthropoda; class Insecta; order Coleoptera; family Chrysomelidae; genus Diabrotica; species Diabrotica virgifera. Next base: position 65,297,881 of record NC_065447.1, read on the forward strand.
TAGAGCGGATTCAGTATATCAATATTATTTAATAAACAACTCAAAATATTCCCGACGCCATGTCAAATATTTAAAACTGTCACTGATTGTCACTGACAATGTGCTGACAATATTCTATTCGACTGTAAGACAAAGATAGATTTGGAAAATATTACCACGGACATTGTGTTCATTTTTTTCGAATCCTGAAAAAACCGATAAATATTTTTGAAAAATTTAAGCGCAGAATGAAAGACTAAATTATTACCGAGGGCCGAAAGTCCCTTAGACTAAATAAAAAGTTTATTTTAAATGAGATATTTGAAATTAAAAATCACACTAAGTTTTCTCTTAGTTTTTCACCCCTGTAACTTATTAAAATAAACATTATTGAAGTTCTCAGGCACTTTCGGCCCTCGATAATAATGTAATCTTTCATTATGCGTTTAAATTTTTCAAAAATAGTTATTAGTTTTCTCAGGATTCGAAAAAAATGAATCCCCATTTGAATAGCATTGCAGCCGAAAATACGTACCCATCCTCTTAAGTGATCGAGGGCATAGTTTTAAAACCAAAAATATCGAAAAGCCTTTCGTTGTGGCTACTAAGCATACATTTTTAAGCGGTTACAATGTTTAATCATTAAAAAAAAAATAATTATTTCTCTTACTAATGTTATGTTGTCGTGTAATGTATTTGTGTTAAGTTGATATTAAGTTAATATACTTTGTATAATAAATACTGTTATTGCTTGTACTGCATATACCGGGTGTCCACTTATATTTTCCCTCATTTTAACTGCCTATAACTTCTAAGCGGCTCAAGATAGAAATATGCGGTTTTCGCTGAAATGTTTTATTTTAGCAAAAGTTTTGTCTGAATGGATTACATTTTTTATATCGCTTTCAAATACGAAACAAAAATGGCGGATTTTTGAAAAAAACGTTGTTGACTTTTTTTAATGGAACACCCCGTATATATTTCTGTAAATTGAAAGAAAGGTCATTCACCTATCCAGCGATATAAAGTTTTTCAAAATCGGTTGTCAACTCACTGAGTAATTAATTTTTAAAATGAGAGGTGCAACGTGGATATCACATACCTAAATAACATGACTAAGCAAATTGATATTATATATGTTATGTGATTTCCATATTGCATCTCTCATTTTAAAAATTAATTGCTCAGTCATTTGACAATCGATTTTAATTTTTTTTATATCGCTGGATAGGTAAATGACCATTTTTTCAAGTTACAAAAAAGTATACTGGGTGTTTTAATAAAAAAGTCAACAACGTTTTTTTTTCAAAAATCCGCCATTTTTTATTTAAAAGCGTTATAAAAAATGGTCATTTACCTAAAAACTTGAAAAAACGTTTATTTACCTATCCAGCGAAATAAAAATTTTTAAAATGGGTTGTCAAATGACTGAGCAATTAATTTTTAAAATGAGAGCTGCAATGTGGAAATCACATAAATTGATATTACGTTATGTGATATCCATGTTGCACCTCTCATTTAAAAAATTAATTACTCAGTGATTTGACAACCGATTTTAAAAAACTTTATATCGCTGGATAGGTGAAGGACCTTTCTTTCAATTTACAAAAAAATATACTGGGTGTTTCATTAAAAAAAAAATTAACAAAGTTTTTTTCAAAAATCCGCCATTTTTGTTTTCGTATTTGAAAGCGATATAAAAAGTTCAATCCATTCAGACAAAACTTTTACTAAAATAAAACATTTCAGCGAAAACCGCATATTTCTATCTTGAGCCGTTTAGAAGTTATAGGCAGTTAAAATGGGGGAAAATATAAGTGGACACCCGGTATAAGATTTCTGCCTTTTTTAAATAAAACTTTTGCCTATGTAGGCTCCTTTTTCTTCAATTTTTGTTTCCTATAAATATGAGCTCTGCTTGTTAGTACAACATATAATTTGTTAACACTATTGTGTACTATTTGTATAACGATATTATTAATTTTCCACCAAATCTGAAGAAACTAAATCTGGAAATCAGAATCTAATTCAAAAAATAAAAATCCGTACTCTAAAGTTGCAATACCCTGTCGATTCACATTTAAAGCATTCAAAGTTTCTTTAAAATATTACGAAATATATTTTATTGCCAATGGTAGTTGGCAAATTTTGCAAGTCATTTTGCCACACGTTTATAGGTCTGGATCCCGCGTATCAAAAAAAAGTTTATTAATAGCAAGCTGAAAATTGGTTATTAGCTTAACGGTGTCTAGTCGGACAAACTTTGTATGGGAACACTGGAACAGGGGAAGTTTTAATTGTGGAACGTGATTTTAATTGTGGAACGTGTCATCCTGACAAGTTTATGATTGTGAAAACTAGCAGTTTGTTTTTAAGTTTATTCAATAGCAAACTTTATACAGTGCGGTGGAATAAGTGTTGCCCCCCACCCTGTTTACCCTGTAAACAACTTGTTTATTTTAAGAATATAAGCAAAACGCTCAGAGAAGTCGATTTTTAAACTAACCATAGTATATTATAGCATCAACGTTTCGAACTTTACGCGATCCCTCTTCAGGTGACAGCCATAACTTTGATTTTTTTAAATGGGAAAGTACATCATGTGACACCTCATTTAAAAGCTCTTAAAATACTGAGTTCAAAAATGTATAATACTTTAATCCTGTTTGAGAGCGTAGGCGAAAATTTCGGTCGAATTCTTTCTAAATGCAATCATTTTTTTCGAATCCTGAAAAAACCAATAAATATTTTTGAAAAATTTAAACGCAGAATGAAATATTACAGTATTCTCGATGGTCAAAAGTCCCTGAGAACTCCTATAATGTTTATTTTAATAAGTCACAGTGGTGGAAAATAGAGAAAATTTAGTGTGATCTTTAATTTCAAATATATCATTCAAAATAAACTTTTTGTTTATTCTAAGGGACTGTTAGCCCTAGGTAATAATCTAATCTTTCATTCTGCGTTTAAATTTTTCAAAAATACTTATTAGTTTTCCCAGAATTCGAAAAAAATAAATGCGCTTAAAAATAGTTCGACCGAAATTTTGGGACTGCGATCTCAAAAAGGATTAAAGTATTATACATTTTTGAAATCAGTATTTTAAAAGCTGTTAAATGAGGTATCACATGATGTACTTTACTATTTAAAAAAATCAAAGTTATGCCTGTCACCTGAAGAGGGATCGCGTAAAGTTCGAAACGTTGATGCTATAATATACTATGGTTAGTTTAAAAATCAACCTGTCCGAGCGTTTTGCTTATATTCTTAAAATAAACAAGTTAACAGGGGGGGGGCAACACTTATTCCACCGCACTGTATAATATATGAAAAAATGTTCGTCTGATAAATATGTTGGGCATTTTAATAAGTCTGACACGGAGAACATGTCAAATGACAGGAATTATGGTGGTGGTAAATAACAGTATGATTTTTGCATGAGAGTTTAATGACACGGTAACAAATCAATTGGAAGTTCTGCCGACAAAATACATGGGACGTTTTCGTAGTCTGATGTTCGAAACTTGTAACCTGTTCCACAAAATTAAAACTTCCCCTGTTCCAGTGTTCCCGTACATCGAAGTTTGTCCGACTAGACACCGTGAAGCTATTAACAAATTTTCAGCTTGCTATTAATAAACTTTTTTTTGGGAAGCGGGCTCCAGGCCTATTATATAAAACTAAAATTATTATAGACTCACCTAACTGTTCTTCTAATAATAAGAAGCTGGCATATTTAAATCATATATTCTTTGAATGTTCTAAATATTATAATAAAATTCTAATTTATGTCATGTTGAATATTAATTCAACTTCAAATAAAGCGGCTGTTAATTTAAACATTTTTTATCCTAATTTAATTAATTGCGCTTGTGTTGCATAGAATTAAGAAATTGTTTCCAATGGTCACTGATTTTATAAATTCTGCTTCTTATTCTTCTTTTATAGACATGCCTCTGTCTGTTTTTTAAATGTGCCTCTAGTAAGTTGTCGTTCGATCGTTTTTGGTGGTCTCCTTACTGATCGTCTTATTATTGGGAACCGTGTTTCGCTCTACTCTATTTGTTGTCGTTCGGCTTATATGGTCATTCTATTCTACTCTTCTGTTTCTTACCCAGTTATTAAGAGGCAACAGTAGCGCGTCATTAATATTTTTGTTTTTCGAAAATTCTGCAAACTTTCAACAGTGCGGCAACAGTGTGTCGGCAGTACGACAGTGACAGTGTCATTATACTATCAAAAACAATAATCATTATACTCATAGGCGCGCTAAATGTTGCCAAGTCAGTCTATTTCGATTTCTTGTTATAGATAATCGGTTTTTAGTAGTTCCAATGTGACACAAAATCTAGACATGGGATAAAAAAGTTTATCTGAAGAAAGTGTATTTTTTTGTAATGGCAGTAGAGGCTCGATTTTGCAATATTTTATTTAATTATGGAGTAATTTCCACATACTAACATATTCCTCAAATTGGGCTCTGTACCGCCATTCTTCACAATATTACGAATACGTGTGCCCAATATCTCGACAAAATATCCAAAATTAAAGCCGCAATCTTGGAAAGTTTCCGCGCGCTAATGTTACCTCTTAATGTTCGCCATCTTTACTTGCATTTGCGTCGTATACAGTGATGAGCGCGCTAATAACCATAAATATAATAGAGAGATATCGCAAAGGCATTTTTATCGCACGCTAATAGCGGAATACGCTATTTTGACATGTACGCAAGCGCAGAGTGAATGTTACGCTAATACCGGATAACGTGTCCCGCTATTAGAGAGTTATCAAGTAAAATTCTATCCATCCGTTATTTTGACACGTAAACGCTATTTTTTTACGGTATAAGTTTTAACGTATATGTAATTTTAGAGTTATCAAGTGCTTCACGTTAAAAGTTGGTAGCTGTCAGTGAAATGTTGTATTTGACAGCAATATAAATATAATTAAATTTGTTTAAATTTTTTTCTATTTTTGGTTTCTTTCACCCAAGATACATAATATTTTGTAATTTTGCCTGGTTTTGTACAATTTGGGTTTCAAAATTTTTCTAAAGAAATATGGAAGAGATCTTAGAACAAGCAATAAGGTACTTGTTGAGGCCAATGACGAAGATTTAGAAAAAAAATTTGAAAATAAAATGTTTTCCACCAACTCCAAATGTTAGCAGATGGTCAATCAACCAAGAAAACAAAGAAAAAACACCTTATTAATGTACAGAAATAAAATTTCATAACAAAGAACAGATGACATAACCACACATAACAGAACTTAAATGTCCGAGTCTTGCCGAATTAGTGCGATTCGCTTCTAACGTTACCGTATTTCAAGCCCGCTATTCGACGTACCGTAACGGAGCCCGTAAACGTTAAAATCATTTCCGTTATTCAATCTTCATACTACGCATGCTCCATTTCTAAAATAACGTTACTGTATTCTCCTAGAAGTACTTGATAACTCTCTATTTAGGTCGAAATAAGGGACGGTAATAACGTTAACGCTAATTTGACATTTAGGATGAAACATAAAAATAATTTATAGAATACAAATTTCATTAAGTAAAAACTGTGAATCATCTTGTTTCCTGTGTTAAGAAACAGGTGTGTTCTTATTTTGTCTACAATAGACTTTTTGTGGTAAGGATATTAGTTATTCAAATATTTTATATTATTTAAAACTGATTATATGTTGTGGATTAAATCATTAAAATTAAAATGCAAGTCAACCTACTCAGTATCCAAATTCATTTAACAATAAAAAATTATTTATAGTATTCCTCAACATTCAACATTAATTTCTAGGTTACATTAAATTTAATCCCAAACGTCGGTTGTCATAATAACGTTAAACCCCGCCCCCAAAACATTTGCAATAACTCTCTTGATGCCTGTGTTGAAATAGACCGTTATCAGTTATTTACGTCTTGACACGGTATTAACGTTAGCCTTTGCGATATCTCTCTATTAACTAATAGATTAGGCAAGGTACGGGCCGCTCTGTACATCGAGGTGTAATGCCAATATTAAGGATTGAGTGGTCTAGCCATTTTTGTCTGTCACATGAGCGGGATGGCTCAGTAAAAAGAAATAGATAGACCACCCATCGACTGCCTGCGCGTTACTCTTTTTTGCTGAGTATGCCTTGTCTATAATATATCCTGAATATGTATATGTATATTAATAACAGGCAAAATAACCCAAAAGATGGAAAACATTGTGAAGTAAAAAGAGATAAAACCAGTAGAGGTGGAAATGATCGATATAAACGTATAAATTAACATTACATTGCATAGTTTCCACCTTTAGACGTATCGGAGGAGTATGACAACTGTCATTGTGACAGTAGAATTTTATAAAATACGCATATGGTTTTAGGTCTTTTTATGTCAATAAAAATTTATAATCTATTGACAAAAATACTTACGAAACGATTAGACAATAAATTGGAATTGAGTTTTAGAAAAGACTTCCGAACAAACGATCAACTATTGGTCATAAATAATCTTATAGAAAAATGCTGTTTCTAAAAACAGCCAAGTGTGTGGCAATGTACCTATAGAAATTTGTAGACAAATGAAATTATTTTATGACCTTGCCGGTATACGATTGAATTTTCTGTGGGAAAGGAGCGTTTACTCATAACACAGTAATAAAGTGTTTATTAGATACCTAACAAACCGTAATAATATAAAAAACAGCAGGCTTTCGAAGCCCTTACCGACAAACCGTTATATCAGGCAAATTTAAAATTTTTAGGAAATTGTACGTAAAAATTTATTTGTTGACCTGAAAAAATTATTCTAAAATGCGGTATTAGGTTACTAAATAATATAACAATAAAGGGATACATTTATTAAAGGGTAAATGGAAACGTTTCGGGACCTCGAATTTATATTCCATAAACCGGGATATTCCTATAACCGGTACTCTAATAAGCGCGTTCGACCGTACTAAAATATAAACGTATTCGCGGTGTGCAAGTACGTGGAGGCGATACGAGAAACGATCGTGAGAGAATAGCGGAGAAATATTGTAACTTTCTTAAATAATTCATTGTCTATTGAAATTGTCAAATTGACGTATATTTCATATCTACTGTTAATGAAGAAGAAAAATTATATATTGCTCCACAATATTGATATGATATGCAATTATTATATAAAGGTAAATGTAATTAATTGTATTTTACTTGCATTACTGAATTTTAATAACTAATTTTATTTATTACATACAATTGTTTACGTTTTAATAACATAACTTGAATCTTATTTTTTCTTCTTATTATTTTTTTGGACTATGGCCTTGACAGTTATCCAGCAACCAGGACCATATGATTGGCCAATATAATTAAAAGTGCGAATAAAAGTGCAGATCGAAGAAACCAGGTGTCGCTTTTCCGAACTTGCACGGTCCCAATAAATTAACATTCCATTACATAGTTTTCCAACTTTAGATGTATCGGAGGAGTATGACAACTGTCACTGTGACAGGAGAATTTTATAAAATACTCCTGTCACAGACGTCTAAAGGTGGGAAACTATGTGATCTAATGTTAATTCATACGTTTATATCGATTAATTCTTACCTGTTACTAGTTACACTGTATATGTAGGTATTATTGGTCTGATGACTATTATTGGTCTGATGAGAGATATGTATGAGGGAGTAACGACTAGTGTTAGGACAGGTGTTGGAGAGACTGATAAATTTCAGGTGAAAGTAGGACTGAACCAAGGCTCGGTGCTTAGTCCTTATTTATTTTCATTAGTTTTGGACCAGATAACGGCGAAACTACAGGGTAGCATTCCATGGTGCCTAATGTATGCTGATGATGTAGTGTTAAAAGGAAATAGTGAAAGAGACTTAGAACAAAAACTGGAACCACAATATGGTTACCACAATAATAATTTAATGGGAACGTACACAAAAGTTTGGGGTGGTTTAAGGGAACAAAACCCCCATAAAATTTTTATGGGGTGCACAAATTTCACTATAATTTTTCTTTTAAGATGCTGCTGCCATAAGAATGCCACATGTCTATTTTCAATAAAAATCTCTAAAAGTTTTTGATATATTGGAAAAAATCGATTGTCATTCTGTAACTTCAAAGGGCTGTAACTTTTTTTATGTGCACATTTGTACTAAGGTAAGTTAGGTTCATTCGAACTATTTTTGGTCCCAAAATATGTGATTTAATTTATGACCTGTATTTTTGTTACAACCTGTATATTGAGCATTCTGCCGCACGTTTATATAAATTTAAAATTGTGAACTCACCTAACTGTTCTTATTCTTGTAATAATAAGACGCTGGCAGATTTAAATCATAATTCTTTGAATGTCCTAAATATAATAATCAAATTCTAATTTGTGTCCTCATTAATTTAACTATAGTTTGCTCATCCAGCTAATTTTTCAACCCTTGTTTTGATAGAAATGTTTAACAATTTATTGGTTTAATTTGTAGTAAAAGCCAAATGCGAATTGTGATCCGAACTTGTATCCTTCTATAGCTAATAGACTTTTGATCAATACCATTTTACACACTCATACACAGAAGTATAGTGGTAGTACTAGCAGTACTAGCCAAACTTTTAGAATAATTGCTGTGGTAACAGTTAGAGGCTGCGGTATTTGTTATTGTTATGTGGTTAGGTTGCAACAAGATTTAAATATCTAGGTAGCAATTAATTCAAAAAGAATTTTATAAAAAGACCTACAAGGCTATAGAGCGCATAGTAAAATGACACCTGTTTCTGTAGCAGCTCACGTAAAATAGTATATTACAAAATTCACAATGCAAACAAAATAATTACCTTAAACAACAGTTCATAATAATGGAAAGTGCGCTGATAATAAGGTCAAATACAACTATACTCACTTTTACTCTTCGGCTGATTTTAAATTCGCAGTAGAATAAATACACTTGAAGCAAACTTGAATCATCTAAAATCCATTAATCGCTAAACCATTTCAGACATCAGTGATGAGATGAAAAAATCCTGAATTAAGATCACCACTTAAAACAACACTATCAACAAAAACAACTTCACAAGAGAGTCATTAGTGGAAGAGAGTTGAGATACCACTAGAAGTAAACGAATGGTTTGAAAGTAGGGAAATGTAAAGTAATAGTGGTACCTCGCGAGTAATCAAATGTCTCTGGCGCGATGTTTTGATATCGACTGTGTCGGTACTTCGGTATAACTATTTCAGTGTGTCAAATGTTCTTGCATAGTATGAAATAATCTACAACTTTCGGTTTTTGAGATGTTAACCTCAATTAACTGAAATCGAAAGTAATATTACCGATTGTTGAGAATATTGTAGATGATTACAACACTGGCTGCGCTTACTTACCTAAATAAATAAATTTTGCATACGAGTATATGCAGAAACGGTAATACCCATTTGATAATCTTTATATAATCAGATGATTAAGATGTAGGACAAGGGATAAACTGTTTTTACAAAAAATTCGGATGCTTTTTTTGTTACTTTGTAATTTTCGTAGACATATTATTCTGAAGCTATTTTCTTGTGGCATCCTAATGCAATTTAATATTTTTGTTGAAAATAAATCACAATTTTACTTTACCATTAACAATTTTTTTGAAACTGTCTTATTAATACCTGATATTTAAGGGCATAGGCGCAAAATGTCGCCTGTCAAAATGTTCAATGTGTTTTAAATGTATTCATTTTTTTCGAATCCTAAGAAAACTAATCACTATTTTTGAAAAATTTAAACGCAGAATGAACGACTGCATTATTACCGAGGACCGAAAGTCCCTTAGAATAACCAAAAAGTTTCTTGTAAATAAGATACTTGGAATTAAAAGTCACACTAAATTTTCTATTTTTTTTTCACCCCTGTAACTTATTAAAATAAACATTATAGAAGTCAAGGGCGGATCCAGGACCGATTTTCGGGAGGGGCCATGAACTTTTTTTTGGGGATGGGGACTGGAGGTACGGGTGGTAATTTAAAAAAAATAGGGCTACAATGGTGAGTTTTAAGGCACTATTCACACACTTTTACCGTGTGTGAAAAGAGCCTAAAACTCACCATTCCTGCCTTAGTACCGATTCCTATACATTTCTTCGGATCCAAATGCAGTTCTTTCAACAAGTTTAGTAATACCATTTTCCCAATGCTTCTCCTGTCAGCCCTTGTTCTTTCCGTCTTTCTTGATTTTCACTAATTATTTTTAGGTTCTCATAAGCGTCAATGAAGCGTCAAAGTCTTCACGAATGTTGTCATTGTGTATGTATATCAAATTTAGAGAAAGCTGTTCCAAGTGGGATAAGTCGGTCGTTTCGTCAAATATGACAGAGTAATACTTTGCACTTTGAACCTGATCCATTATTTGTTCAATTATTTCTTCACCACAACATGTTACTAATTGATTTTGACTGGTGCTACTAATGTATGTTGCCCAGGAAGATGCTATGGATAGGTGTTATTTAAGCGATTAATTCTCGTCATTGCTAGGTCCAGCATCTTCGTCCAGAAGCAGAAGGCCATCATCACGATGGTCTCCTAGAGGAATATTTTGTCGACCTATAACACGAACACTATAGACCCTACTATTGGTCATAGTCTTTCTTTATTTTTTTGTATCTGTTTAGCCCTCTGAGAGTATATCTGGTTAATGACTGACTTTTGAGGGTTCCGATAACTTTGTAGAAAATCCAGCTCAACCTGAACGCACTCCTTGTGGTATGATGTTTTTTCATGGGTTTTTATGGCTCCGTCTCTGCTCATTAGTTTGGCGAAAGATGTTAAAGTTTTCGTGACTAGGCTTTCGGTTTTCATCCCTTTATTGTGTCCATATTTTTCAATAAAAAAAACGCAATATGTACTTGTAAAACAATTCCTTTTGACTGTGCGAAAATATCAACCAACTACTTTGTTTGAAGTGCTAGTGACCCAAGTAATGCTTCATTTCTTTTTTATTCATTTTGTGTATAGGATATGGAAATTGATACGATTTTGATGACTATCAAGGTCGTTCTTACAATTGGCCCTTTGTAAAATTATTAACATTTTGATTTATAAAACATTATATGTCATTCTTGAAGCTTCCGTTATTGCCTTTTTTCAATTCTGGTCCAGAAAACATATTTATCTCCTATTTTGTACACATTATGTGTTTGAAATTAAAAACATTTGAACTGCATATAGATATATTAAAATTTATATTTTTTTAAATTCTCGGAGGGGGCCATGGCCCACTCCGAGAATGGCCCTTTGCCATTTTCAGAGGCAAAAATGGCCCCTTCCCAGGATCCGCCCTTGATAGAAGTTGTCAGGGACTTTCTGCTCTCGGTAATAACGTAATCTTTCATTCTGCGTTTTAGTCCTGTCGCCATTGGGGGTACAACGGCCTCCTTAATTCAGATGGACTTACCCAAGTTTTTTTTATGTATGTTGACCCGTAGAACACGAATTTTTTTGGGTAACAGTCGATCCGGATGTCGATAAGATTTTTATAAACAAAGAACGTGAGGAATCACATAACAGGGATTTTTCGCAAAACAAAACATTTTTGTGTATTTTTTGGGTCATTCTAAGCAAAAAATGTTTTTACAAGTTTTTTCGTAGGATGCATAGTTTTCGACATAAACGCGGTTGATCTTTCAAAAAATCGAAAAATTGCAATTTTTGAACCCGAATAACTTTTGATTGAAAAATAAAATAGCAATTCTGCTTACCGCATTTGAAAGTTCAAGTCAAATTCTATCGGTTTTTATTACTTTCATTGCTAAAAATTAATTTTTTTATTGTTAAACAAAGCTATACACACGTAGTGATTGAATGATGTTTTCAATGCATTTCTCATTTGAAATCCAACGAGTAGGCGCACATACTGACAATTTCGACGTAGATTACTTACATTAAAACGCATGCATTGGGCACGGGAAACACTATGGCGTTTATGGCTTTGTTTAACAAATAAAAACTTAATTTTTAGCAATGCAAATAATCAAAACCGATAAAATTTCACTTAAACTTTCAAATGCAGTAAGCAGAATTGATGTTTTATTTTTCAATCAAAAGTTATTCGGGTTAAAAAATTGCACTTTTTCGATTTTTTGAAAGTTTAACCGCGTTTATCTCGAAAACTATGCATCCTACGAAAAAACTTGTAAGACCATTTTTGCTGAGAATCACCCAAAAAATACAAAAAAATGTTTTGTTTTGCGAAAAATCGCTGTTATGTAATTACTCAAGTTCTTTGTTTATAACAATCTTATCGACATCCGGATCAACTGTTACCCAAAAAATTCGTGTTCTACTGGTCAAAATACATAAAAATACTTACTTGGGTAAGTCCATCTGAATTAAGGAGGCCGTTGTACCCCCCCTGGCGACAGTACTATTTAAATTTTTCAAAAATACGTATTAGTTTTCGCAGGATTAAAAAAAAATGAATATATTTAAAACAGATTGAACATTTTGAAAGGCGACATTTGGCGCCTATGCACCAATTAAAATAACTTAGTTGCTTTGAGTCATTAAAAAAAAGCTTAAAAACACATATTCAAATTGAACTTTCTATAAGTTATAAGGGGATATAATTATTATTGTTCATCAAAATCACAGAGCGATTAGTTAAAACTATCAAGAGCTTTAATTTTGACAGTTTATAAATATATCTTTTACTTTGTTTTTAAATCTTTATTGGACTTTATCTTTAAATTATCTATTGATAAAATTAGGCATATATAAACAATGGATCAGGAGACCAAGGAAAAGAAAGAAAATAGTGGTCAAACTTCAAACGATTAGTGAGCATAGGAATTAGAGGTATTCCTGCAATCGCCAATTCACAAGAAATACGGGAAGAATTCCTAGAGCTCGAAAACATCACAAAAGAATCACTATGAAATAATACTACTGAAGAAGAATACTAAATTCACATGATAAGATTTAAAGACATTAATACCAGGAAATAAAAAAAGGGAAAATAACAGAGCCAAAAAGAGAGCCAGAAGAACAAGAAATGAGAAAGACAAAAATAGGGCAAACCGACGGAATCGACAAGTCAGACGGGACTTATAGAACAAAACTGGGACAATTACGTAAAAGAAATGGAGAAAGGGGCCCAAAACATGTAATAAATATGGAGGCTCCGAAGAAGGTAGAGAGTAATTGATAGACGGATACGTGAAGAAACCGAAATATCTGATAATCAATTTGGCTTAATGCCGGGAGATCAACAACAGATTATGCAACATTAATTATAAGGAAATTTATGGAAAAATACAGGAATAGAGAAACAAACGCTCCTATGGTATTCATTGATCTTGAAAAAGCATATGATAGAGTTCATCGAGAGATTCTGTGGTGGGTACTAACACACATAAGAAAGGAGTCCCTGGTGATAAAGATTGTGAGAGATATGTATGAGGGAGTAACGACTAGTGTTAGGACAGGTATGGGAGAGACTGATAAATTTCATGTGAAAATAGGATTGCACCAAGGCTCGGTGCTTAGTCCTTATTTATGCTCATTAGTTTTGGACCAAATAACAGCGAAACTACAGGATAACATTCCATGGTGCTTAATAGGTGAGGCAACGAAGCATTAAACCTAGAAATTTTGTGCAGTAAGATAAATCGTCATGTAACTTTGCATTCGATTCGGGAGAGTGTCAGGAAATTTTGTGAACTAAATTGATCTCCGTGTAACAAAAACTAGGACTTCTGTTGGAGTGAAAGTAAAGAGGATGGTAAAATCCAACAGAAGTAGAAAAAGAAAAAAAACTTATTGTAGCTAATGTAACAAAAAATGTGTGGCTTCAACGTTGAGAAGCCGAAGTAACAAAATACTAATGTAACAAAATACTATTTTTGCAGTAGTATTAGTAGAGGAAGATGGAAATACAAAGAGCATAGAATTGATATAGAAAGTGATATGAACTGATAATAAAATTAGAAAAAGATAGATGTAAATTAAATGGCTAGCTAGATATGCAAGAGAATGATCGCTTGACACTCAACGAAGGATTCGGCCAATTTGCACGCCCGTCAAGACAGTAAATTAAACTAAATGACAATGATGGCTAGAAAAGGAAATATTAAGATAATGCTCAGAAAATAGACAGAATAAATATAATAATATAATAAAAATAAAATAAACTTTTGGGCGCCAGAAGGGAGCTAACTAGGTTAACACTCTTCCAGGTATTCTACGCTGCTATAGAGTATATTAAATTTGTAGCAAGAGTATAATATAAAGGAATAATCAGAAATAATATCCACAATAAATAAATATTTATTAAATATAACTACTAGATTTTCACAATCTCTGAGTTAAATAAAGTAACTAGTATGTGACTCTAAACATGACAAGAAATGACACTAGTGAAAATCTTTTACAGAATTACTATACAAATATAATATAAGAATAATCTTAATGAGGTTAGAAAATCTAAATAAGGGTACCTCTAATACAGAAAGTACAACTTGCACCTAGGTGAGTAAGAACAACCTTCACCAAATAACAATTGTACGTTTTTAATACGTACACCTTAATTCAATACTACTGATAATTAGCATAGTATAGTTGATCCAAAAGATGGCATAACCCAGACATCCAAAGTGAAAGTTATCCTTCAACACCAAATTGTTCTATATGGTCCACACAATGCCCAGAAAAAAGTCACACGATTTTGAGCGTCGGGTTTGGGGGTGAGAGGGGGAGAAATCGCTAGATTCGTAGTTTTTAAGTTTTTCGCCAATATTTTTAAAACTATGAGGTTTAGAATGAACAACCCTCTATACAAAATTATTCTACATTAAATTTGAAATAAAAAAGGCCTTATGCATAATCTTTCTAAAATGAATGGTTCCAAAGTTACGGAAATAGTATAGTATAACTGGTCCAAAAAAAGGCCTAACCCAAACATCCAAAGTAAAAGTTTTCCTCCAACACCAAAATGTTCTATATGGTCCACATATTGTTCAGTAAAAAGTTAGACCATTTTGAGCGTCCGATTTGGGAGGGATATGGGAGAGAAGCCGGTAAATTAGTAGTTTTTTTAAGTTTTTTATCAATATTTCTAAAACTATGCTTTAGCGTAAATAATATTATATACAAAAATATTCTACATGAAATTTAAAATAAAAAATATTCTATACATAATTGTTATAAAATCAACTGTTCCAGAGTTACGGAGGGTGAAAAGTCGAGATTTTCGATACTTTTTATATTTTTTGGGCAATATTTATGATATAACTATACCAAAAACCCAGACATCCAAAGTGAAAGTTATCCTCCAACACCAAATTGTTCTATATATGGTCCACATAATGTTGAGAAAAAGGTCACACCATTTTGAGTGTCCGGTTTGGGGGGGGGGAGAGGGGGGAGAAATCGGTAAATATAAAAAGTATGGAAAACCTCCACTTTTCACCCTCCGTAACTCTGGAATCGTTGATTTTATAACAATTATGTATAGAACGTTTTTTGTTTTAAATTTTATGTAGAGCATTTTTCTATAGAACATTCCTTACGCTAAAGCATAGTTTGAGAAATATTGACGAAAATCGTAAAAAAACTACTAATTTACCGACTTCTCCCCCATCTCCCCCCCCAAACCGGACGCTCAAAATGTAACTTTTTACTAAATAATATGTGGACCATATAGAACAATTTGGTGTTGAAGGAAAACTTTTACTTTTAATGTCTGGGTTAGGCCTTTTTTTGGACCAATTATACTATACTACCTCCGTAACTTTGGAACCGTTCATTTTAGAAGGGTTATGCATGGGCCTTTTTTATTTGAAATTTAATGTAGAACAATTTTGTGTAGAGGGTTGTTTATGCAAAACCGCTTAGTTTTAGAAATATTGACGAAAAACGTAAAAAACTACGAATTTGCAAAATTTCTCCCCCCTCAACCCCCCCCACCCCCGACGCTCAAAATGGTGTGACTTTTTTCTGAACATTATGTGGACCATATAGAACAATTTGATGTTGGAGGATAACTTTCACTTTGGATGTCTGGGTTTGGGTCTAAGTATACTATACTAAATATGAATACAATATATAAACAACTCAACGTGAGTTGGACAGGCTCAAGCCTTTATTTAATAAATAAGCCTGCGGTTGGATACAACATATCCTTTTTCTAACACGTGGTTTTTTAATAATAATATTGAGCAAGTGAAACCGAACTCTATTGTGACGGAATAGAGCCTTGCTAGAAGTTTTTTTGAATTTAATACAAAGTGAAAAAGTTAACGTTTAATAAATTGAGTACAGTGGAACCCCGATAAGTCGGCCCCCGATAACCCGGAACTCCGGCTAACCCGGACCGATTTTTATCAGACAAACATTTCAACAATAAAAATGTATTGCTGTTACAAAATCTCGTGAACCTAATTCATTCATTTGGTGACGTCAATATACGAACGAAACGATTGATGAATCCGACATTACTGAAAATATCAGGGTGCAGATGGGACCCTGTCGCGCAATTCGCAGCAAATAAAATAGTCGTATGTTTTTGGCTTCATTTTATTTCGGTTATACATACGCATTTTCAAGGTTCACGAGGTTTTGTACCAACTCTATGTAATATAATATTTGAGAGATAATGGAACCGGATTGAACTACATATAACATAGTAAAAATGACTCATGGTACACCACATTCATTGTCGAAAACAACATGCACCTGTATTATCCTTTATTTTTTTGAAACTGTCTGTGTTAGCATTGTTTAGAAAAGACTATTAAAATTCTTTTTTTAACAATGGTCTTAGTCATCACTTTTATTAAATAACATAACATCAGAGACGGTATTATGTGTAGTAAAGTCGTATTATTGTTCGCTTCCGTTTTGTAATCGTTCGTAAATTTATTCAGATTTTGTGTTTGCGTGTCTTTTGTCTATAAGGGCAACAAAACGTAAAAATGTTGTAGTGACAATGGAAAAGAAACTAGAAGCATTAAGTAGAACTGATAAAGGTGAATCTTGCAGCATTATATTATGGTGTCGGTAGATCTACAGTATCGGATTGGAAGAAAAATAGAACTAAAATCGAAGAATTTTTTTTTCAAAATGATAACAAAAGACAGTTTAATCGGTGCAAAGCTAATAAAGCTAAGAATGAGACTTTTGACGACGCTTTGTATGTGTGGTTTTGTGTGGAATGCGAACGTGGTTTACCAGTGTCTGTGTGACAATTATAACGGAGTTTATCTGTAAGCATACCATATTTTATTAATTTTTACCATTTTCTCCGGCTAACCCGGATTTTCGATAACCCGGATCGGCCGCGGTCCCAATTAATCCGAGTTAACGGGGTTCCACTGTAATTGAAATTTTGAATAGTGTATGAAGTTAATTTGAAGGATTTAATTTAAAATAGACTAAAATAATTAAATAAGGTTAAATATATATATAAAAAGGGAAACAAGCCGAAGAATAATAAAAATAAGAGTACCGACAACTATTGTATGGGAAAGTATCTGAGCTCAGAGATTCTCACCATGGAGATTACGCAGGTTTGGGGAATGCTATCAATTATTATGTTGTTTTGAAATACAACAAAAACTTGGGAAGCAAAAAAAGTTATGTGCAATTAAATTATAAAATATGAATAAACTAAGTGTCCTGAATATCACAAAAACAGTCTAAGTCTTTAAGAAGAGCAAACCGAATGTCCCCAAAACAAACATCTTTTACGCAATCTTCGAAAAGTGTTCCTTGCGGTTTATTCCCCAAATTGACGTTGATGTAGCGAGCACAAGGGGGTGCTAACTCCCGCTTGCAGCTGTCCTGCTGGAGATACAGGAAAACAGTTGGAAAACAGCTGGAGGTACAGAAGAAAAAATATAAAAACTGGAGATAATCCAGGCTTGTCTCCTGGTGACCGTCCCTTTGAAAGTGGTCTATCCTTGGTGGTGTGAGGTGTTTTATGAGTTCATAGTAGTGGCGGGATCAAGCTCTTGTAGATTTGCACCAAAATTCTTCACCCTCGTTCCCTGTATTAAATAATGATGGATGATTTCAATATAATATTTAATTATAACCTGGAACTTGGAATTGTAGGTAAAATATCTTAGTTCACTGACCCCGGCACGTAGACTCACTCCCAGATAGACAATGGACTCCTCTTCGGCAGCTAGCGACTCTCGTTCCAATTATCAATACCCATTTTCCATCCATTAGCTGTCAACGCAAGAAAACCAATGTTGCGACACTTAATTGTGACGTCAACAAGCATTTAAAAATTCTGTGATTGTTTTACATTATGTTTTAATTAACGTTGAAAGAAAATGATTCTAAAATTAATTAAATAATATTTTCCTATCAAAAATTGATTAAATAAGGGGTGAAGCGTCACATCCGGGAGATGAAAATTGCATTTTGGGGCATAAGAAAAATGCATTTTCAATGTTCATATCGAAGAGATGAAAAATGAAAATCTTCGAAAATATTGACGGAAATGAGTTCAATGAGCTACCCCCAAAACCCCCCGAGTAATGGTTATTGACTGATTTTGAATGATTATAATATAAAGCTCTAAGCGACGAGTTCTAACCCGGGCACCAGGTACCTAGGTGTCCATCGCCGTCATGAAATTAGTGCTCAGCGACCCCAAAACCCCCCGAATAATGGTTATTGACTGATTTTGAATGATTATATTATAACATAAACCTCCAGATGACGAGTAACAACCTGGGCACCAGGTACCTTGGAGACCATAGCAGTAATGAAATCCCTGCTCAGCGACCCCCAAAATTTTCCGAGTAATGGTTATTAACTGATTTTGAATGATTATAACATAAAACTCCCGGCGACATGTTCCACCCTGGCCACCAGGTATCTCGTAGACCATTGCCATTGTGAAATTAGTATTCAGCGACTCCCAAAACAGCCCAGTATAAAAATTGAACTCATTTCCGTCAATATTTCCTGAGTTCCTAATTTTTCACTTTCCATCTCTTCTAGATGTATTTTGAAAATGATTTTTCTTATGCACAAAATGCAATTTTCATCTCCCGGAGATCAATTTAGTTCACAAAATTTCCTGACACTCTCTCGAATCGAATGCAAAAAGTTGCATGGCGATTCATCTTACTGCACAAAATTCCTAAGTTCTGGGCTTTTTAGTGCTTCGTTGATTCGCCTATGGCCTATAACGTACGCCGATGATGTAGAGTAAGAAATAGTGAAAGAGACGTAGAAAAAAACTGGAACAGTAGAGCCAAGATCTGGAGGAAAAAGGTGTAATACTTAGTAGGACAAAACCAGAGTATTTGGAATGTTCATTTAAAGATGGAAATAGGTACTACAAATAAAATGATATCTTTGGATGGTGGAATGATTGTGAAAAGCAATAGTTTTAAGTAACTAATATTGCTATTACAGAGTACTGGAGAAATAGATGAGGATAGATGAAGTAGAATTAGTGCTGGATGGATGAAGTGGAAAGAAGCGAGTGGTGTGTTGTGTGATAAAAAGATTCCAATGAAGCTGAGGGGAAACTTTTATAAAACAGCCATAAGACCGGCTATAATGTTCGGCACTGAATCTTAGACAGTGAGAAAGAAAGAGGAACAACGAATGCATGTGATGGAAATGAGAATGCTTAGGTGGATGAGTGGTGTGACAAAAAAAAATAAAAACGAGTATATTAGGGGAAGTCTAGGTGTGATACCAATTGATGCCAAAATGAGAGAGCATAGGGTAAGATGGTATGGTCATGTTCAAGGCCCAAACGTTAATCACCTAATGTGAAGTGCAGATTCCTGGAAGGAGTAGGAGGGGAAAACCAAGGAAGACCTGGGGAAGACGATTAATATTGATATGACCCAAGATAGAACTGTATGGAGAAATGCAATTAGGGAAGCCGACACCGCATAGGGATAAGAACGATGCTGATGATGAAGGCTCCAAAGAACTTTAAGAAACGATAGAAAACCCATTCCCCACTGCACTGAGGAAATGGAATCGTCTACTCTGTAGAAAACAAATCCGAGGTGATAAGAACAACTGCTGAGAGTGAGTATACATTGAATTAACACCAAGGTGAAGACATATACTTTAAAAGCACTTGGTTCAGACGAAATCTGAAGGGCTCCGAAAATCTTCCTTCGAAAACAAGTGTATAAGAAAAATAACAAACGCAAAACTAAGAATTCTGCATTTTTTGAGTTCTGTCACTTTTATTTCTGACGAACAATAATGTAAAAAATATCAAAAATTTTTAAAAGTATAAAATTTTGAACAACCATAACTCTCTTAAAAATAGTCACACAACCTTACACAATAGACCAGTTTAAAGATAATTGACTTATCTTTCTACTAAATATAGCAT
This sequence comes from Diabrotica virgifera virgifera, assembly GCF_917563875.1. Lineage (NCBI taxonomy): Eukaryota > Metazoa > Arthropoda > Insecta > Coleoptera > Chrysomelidae > Diabrotica > Diabrotica virgifera. The sequence goes on from NC_065447.1 coordinate 65,318,200, forward strand.
TGCATATACCTAGAAATGCGTAGAAAAAAGTTACAGAAGATTGCTTGCAAAATAATGGGGAAAATGGCCCAAAAATGCAGTGAGCGGCAAATTGTGAAAAATTATTTTTCGGAAATTGTAAGTCCTAAAGACTTCTACCAAACGTTATTTTAAAGAGAAAGGAAGGAAGTTTTTTTCTGGGAAACAATGCCTATACCTATATCCCCGTGGAAAAAAGTTATGGGGCAAAAAACAAAATTGCTTTCTTTCATGTTTTTTGCTTTTTTTTTTAAAATATTTAAAACAAAATTTTTGACTTTAAAAGGAAATATTTCGATAGTCAATTTAACCTAGAACAATTTTTCTGTAGACGTGTTTACATCAAAAGTGCATAAAACTCACCCTAATTTACCCTATGCCTAGGGACTAATTCACCCCTTCCTCAAAAATGCACCCCTTTAAATGGTAGCACTTCGCGGTTTTTTCATACTTATAGGTCCATTGACCAGATGAAACAATAAAACCCCGTTAATGTTGTAGTTCCTTTTAGCTCTCTTATTTTGAACATAATCAATAGCCTACATAGAATAACATTTTTTTCTTACAAATATAGAAATAATGGGGACTTTTCACATTTCATTTCTATTGTTGTCTTAAACATTCGCACGAATTTTTGTAACTTTGAATGTGTATTTTGACCGGACTATAGGTATCAGTAGAGTAGCATACGGAAAGGAGAAAAATATTGCACTGAAAAAAAATTTTAGAAGAATTTCGGTGACACTAAAATCTAAAACATTTATAAAATCATAATAGTATTAAAAAATAATATGGTGCAACTAATTTTTCTTGTTTATTTTTAACAATATTCAATGTGCAATGGAATTTTGTTTAAAATACGAAAGGAAAGCTTACCCATATTTATTACTACAAGCCATATAATGGTACTAAAAATGAATTCTAATCTATTTTTTATTTTACAAGAGAACAATTAAAACTATATCAATCCTGCAAAAATAAACCAACCGTGTCTATAACATAATAAAACTTTTGTGGTGTATTTAAAAGAAATGTAACGATACCATTAAAAATAAATAATTTTTATTATATAATTTCTGGTATTTTTTACAAATATAATCATTTTTAGGCTATGCTCATTGAACATGATGTGTGTCCTATGATGGTTTTGTAAGAGATTCATATCTAACACAGCTTACTATAAACGGTCGATACATAATACACATACATAGATCAACTGTCGATATCAATTTCAAACAAATGTCGCCTTTAATGCGAAACTATTAATTTACCTCCAAAATGAGATTTCTTAACCAAATAATGTTTTCTTCTTCGTAAGTTTCCATCTTATCAACATGGCAATTCTGTACCTCAGAGCTAAACTGTATTAACTCCATTTTTTTGAAAAATTGTATTATTTCACTTTCTACGTAACAGACTTCACATCTTTCATATGCAATACGATATTAAACCCTATGTAATGTGATTCCAAAGATAGGCAACGTTAAAATGTATTAAGTCCCTCCGTAGTTCCGAGCTAAATAGTCGTTTACACTTATAAACCAGGGCGCATCTGTAAAAATATTAGTACCTTTGGACGTTGGCAGGTGACTCATATTTTTTTTGCAGAAAGTGCTTGAAAATAACACATGTAATAATATTTGAGTTATCCTCCGACTCAAAAAGGTCCGGAACATTGTTTAAATAATTAAAATGTCAAAAAATGAAGGAAAAATTCGATTTTTTTCTTGGTTTTTTGATTATAACTTTAAAAGTATTCATTTCCGAGATAGTCCAGAAAGCCACTGCGCATCCGCTAGGAAAAATATTCTAATTCGGATTTTTTGCACAATCTTACTCAAAAAGGACCCCTTTTAACAAATTTGCATGTTGCCAGGACCAAAACTTGTCAAAAATTTTTTAAACGTTTTTTTTTGTTTTTTTCCTAAAATTATTTTTTTTGCATGGAACAAAATTTTTTTAGGTTTTTTGGATCATCCCAAACAGAAAAGGTCTTTAATGACTTTTCGCTAAAGTTGATAGTTTTTGACATATAAGCGATTAAAAATTGAAAAATTGCGAAATCGGCCATTTTTAACCCTCAAAAACTATGTGAAAAACTGAAAATTTGAATGTTGCCAAGGTAGGCAGGTATTCTTTAAACATCGATTGATGAAATCCTGAAGAGTTTTTTGCAATAAATTATTCAAAACTTCTTTGTTTTTTAATTGTTAGTCAAGCGTGCGCGACAATATTTTCCACCGACAGTATGGTGCAAATGAAAGGAATAAATTTATTATTTCGTAAACCGGTGACTTTAAGGAAAAACCCCAAAACAGGTCGGTTTTTATTTTTAAGTTATGATATTGTGGCATATATAGTATACTAGTGACGTCATCCATCTGGGCGTGATGACGTAATCGATGATTTTTTTAAATGAGAATACGGGTCGTGTGCTGGCTCATTTGAAAGGTTTTTTAATTCTCTATTCAGTAATATAAAGACGTACATAATTATTTATACAGGGTGTTCAAAAAATTTTTATTAAATTAAATCATTTTGCAAATTGACAAAAAAATTAAATTATTGGACACCCTGTATAAATAATTATGTAAATGTTTATATTACTGAATAGAGAATTGAAGAACCTTTCAAATGAGCTAGCACACGACCCCTATTCTCATTTAAAAAAATAATCGATTACGTCATCACGCCCAGATGGATGACGTCACTAGTATACTATATATGCCACAATATCATAACTTAAAAATAAAAACCGACCTGTTTTGGGATTTTTCCTTAAAGTCACCGGTTTACGAAATAATAAATTTATTCCTTTCATTTGCACCATACTGTCGGTGGAAAATATTGTCGCGCACGCTTGATTAGCAATTAAAAAACAAAGGAGTTTTGAATATTGTATTGCAAAAAACTCTTCAGAATTTCATCAATCGATGTTTAAAGAATACCTACCTACCTTGGCAACATTCAAATTTTCAGTTTTTCACATAGTTTTTGAGGGTTAAAAATGGCCGATTTCGCAATTTTTCAATTTTTAATCGCTTATATGTCAAAAACTATCAACTTTAGTGAAAAGTCATTAAAAACCTTTTCTGTTTGGGATGATCCAAAAAACCTAAAAAAATTTTGTTCCATGCAAAAAAAATAATTTTAGGAAAAAAACAAAAAAAAAAAAAACGTTTAAAAAATTTTTGACCAAGTTTTGGTTCTGGCAACATGCAAATTTGTTAAAAGGGGTCCTTTTTGAGTAAGATTGTGCAAAAAATCCGAATTAGAATATTTTTCCTAGCGGATGCGCAGTGGCTTTCTGGACTAAGAAAAGTTGTACTGACATGAAAGTTGCGTAATTAAATTTCCTACAATATAGAATTGGTTACTTATTAAACAAATAGTCACCCTTGTTGCAAAATAGCAATAATTACGAAAAAAACCATACAAAAACAAGTATTCGCATTTTACGTTTTTCAACCATTTATGCTACACTTAGGACCTTCATGTTTTACCCAGAAAAACTTTATGGTAAAGTAAAACAATACTGTAAATTTCATTAAGATCAGTTCAATAGATTTTGCAAAATAAGTTTTGCAATCCAGCTTTCGCAAAAAAATTCATTTTTTCAAAATATTACAGGACTAAAAATAAAGCAGATAGCCAGTTGAAATTTTTTTGGCTTATAGAAGTGTACTGTACCTTTCATATGCAATTTGCAAAACTAAAATCGATTAACTACCACGGCGTCAGGAATTTTTTTAAATAAACATTAGTTATTGGTGCTACGCGCAGGACAGCGGATAGTTTGCTCTGATTGGGCATTCCAATGACCTTTGATAATGATTGATACATTTTAATTTTTATTACATTTCGTTATAAATAAATAAATTTGTTTATTGTAAAATAAAAACACATACTCTATCCTTTGAAATAACACTTTTTTTAGCAAAAACTTTCTTTGTTCATATATTTTAACTTAGAGAATAAAAGTTTCTTATTTTTAAACATCTGCAATTCTTTAAACAATATTTCACATACAATAATAAAATTAGTTTGATTTTTGTGGAATTAAAATATTAAAATACAACAAAATATAAAGTAAGAAAATAATATATTAGATAAAGATTGGAAGAAACTTTGGTGGAAATCAACTTGTGTGAATCGAACACCGCTGTCCTGCGCGTAGCACCAAAAATTAATGTTTATTTAACAAATTTCCTGACGCACTGGTAATTAATCGATTTTAATTTTGCAAATTGCAAATTAATGGTAGAGTACACTTCTATAATCGAAAAAAAAAATTCAACTTGCTATCTGCTTTATTTTCAGTCTTGCAACATTTAAAAAAAATGAATTTTTTTTTCGAAAGCTGGATTGCAAAATTTATTTTGCAAAATCTATTTAACCGATCTTAATAAAATTTGCAGTGTTGTTTTACTGTATCATATAGTTTTTCTGGGTAAAATATGAAGGTCCTAAGTGTAGCATAAATGGTTGAAAAACGTAAAATGCGAATACTTGTTTTTGTATAGTTTTTTTCGTAATTATTGCTATTTTGCAACAAGGGTCACTATTTTTTAAATTTTTAACCAATTCTATATTGTAGGAAATTTAATTACGCAACTTTTATATCAGTACAACTTTTCTCAGAAATGAATAATTTTAAAGTTATAGTCAAAAAACAAATAAAAAAATCGAATTTTTCCTTCATATTTTGACATTTTGATTATTTAAACAATGTTCCGGACCATTTTGAGTGGGAGGATAACTCAAATAGTATTATTTGAGTTATTTTCAAGCAATTTCTGCAAAAAAATTTGAGTCACCTCTCAACGTCCATCTCAAAACAGATGCGCCCTGGACTATTAATACCCAGCAAAATAAAAGTATTATCAGTAGTATTAGTGGAGTTAATATCAGGCGCGGATCCAAGGGGGGTGAATGGGGTCAATTGTCCCCTCCTTGAGACTTCGGCTGGTGTCGCCTATAAGTAAATCGCGTAAATAGTGAGTTTTGTGTCCTGTTGACAACTGAATATCGGAATGAAACATAAAACAGAATTCCTTCTCCAAAGTGCGTGTTCTCGGTCTAACTGTATGGTGTCGAGTCTTGGACTGTGAATAAAATCGATCTACTTACCTAAATCGCCTTGAGGCTTTCGAAATGTGGTTCTATAGAAAAATTCTAAAAGTAACTTGGGTGAAGATTCGGAACTCCACAATACTAGAACGTCTTAGCAAGACTACTGAGATTATAGAAGGCATCAAGAAAAGAAAAGTGGAGTATTTTAGACATGTAATGAGAAGTTTAAAATATAGGTTGCTACAAAATATTATGCAAGTGAAAATAGAAGGAAAACGCAGTGCAGGACGAAAAAGCACTTCGTGGTTGATTTAGGGTGGCAGTGAATAAAATTAAGATAGCTATGATAGTAACCAACGTTCTGAAAGGGCATGGTACATGAAGAAAAATAAAGTAACAGCCCATACTGAAAAAGAATCCTGCGTACGCGAGTGAAGAGAACATTTTTATTTCATTGCCCCCTCCTTGCAAGGTTGCTGGATCCGCCGTTGGTTAATATCACTTGCACACGTAAGAAATATTAACTCCATGGAACGATGTAAAACCCCGGTGTGCTACTGGTGGTCAGTATTCTGTGGAAAATAAATAGAAGTAGAACTAAATGACTTCAAGGATTTTAAGACTACAACAACAACTGTTCCAACTGTTTACCTTTTATTATAAGGAAAAAAACTCAGCAGAATACAGACTTTCGGATGTCAGATGTTGTGTTGCCCACTATGAAGTATATAGCGATAATTTAGGATTACTTTTTTCAAAACTAATTTTAGTTCGGAAATATTCCAATCTGTTGATCTTAACAGAAATCCTAGGCGTGTTTTGTTTCCTGCGGCACTGCCTGTGATTCACGATAAGCCAAAGGAATTTTATAATTTTTATAAAAATTTATACAGGGTGTCCAGAAACTCTACCGACAAACGAAGACAGGAGATTCCTCAGATAATTTTAAGACAATTTAACCCAATTCACCTAGTCCGAAAATGCTTTCTAAGGGAGCTAGAGCTCTTTGAAGATGGCGCCATGTAATTAGTTTTTCTTAAATACCTCCAGAACGATTCTATTTAGAAAAACAAAAATTGGTATGCTAATTCACTTTCCAGAAATGAATCGATTCCATCTATTGCGAATTTCTAGTACCGGTCATAGGCGTCCGTTTTGGGTAGGGCAACGGTTATTTTATCGCATAACTTTTTTGTCTTCAACTTTTAAGCATTTTTGATACTGGATTATTAAATTGTGAGGTATTCTAGTACTAAAAGGTACTCTTACTTTAAGTCGGTAGGACATACCGTTTTCTAGAAAAATCGATTTGAAAGTTTTTAGATTTGGGAATTTGAAAAAAAAAAATAAAAAAAAATAAAAAAAAAACTATGTATTTTACCAACTTACAGCAAAAGTATCTTTTAGTACTCGAATATCTCATAATTGAATAATCTAGTGTCAAAAATACTTAAAAATTAAAGACAATAAAGTTATGCTATAAAATAACTGTTGAACTACCCAAAACGGACGCCTATGACCGGTACTAGAAATTCGCCATTAATGAAATCGATTAATCTCTGGAATATAAATAAATGTACCAGTTTTCATCTTTCTAAATAGTTTTTTTTTCAATCTTTTTTTTTTTGATTCGAAGAACGAAAAATTTTCAAATCGGTTTTTCTAGAAAACGGTGTATCCTATCGACTTAAAGTAAGAGTACCTTTAAGTACTAGAATACCTCACAATTTAATAATTCAAAGTCAAACATGCTTAAAAATTAAAGACAAAAAAGTTAGGCGATAAAATAACCGTTGCCCTACCCAAAACGGACGCCTATGACCAGTACTAGAAATTCGCAATGGATGGAATCGATTCATTTCTGGAAAGTAAATTAGCATACCAATTTTCGTTTTTCTAAATAGAAGCGTTCTGGAGGTATTTAAGAAAAACTAATTACATGACGCCATCTTCAAAGAGCTCTAGCTCCCTTAGAAAGCATTTTCGGACTAGGTGAATTGGGTTAAATTGTCTTAAAATTATCTGAGGAATCTCCTGTCTTCGTTTGTCGGTAGAGTTTCTGGACACCCTGTATAGGCTAGAGACCTGGCTACATAATATTTAGTTTGTCTAAGACAAATTTCATGGTTGTGTCGGCCGTTATCAAAGTGGACTCTCTTCTGAAAAGAGTTTCTACAGCTATTTTTATCGGTTGAAGAGTGGAGATCAACTCATTGATATTATTCACCACTCGCCAGCAGAGAATTTTTATCCCAGAATCAATGTCTATTAACGCTTTATCGATGCAAACTTTTGGGCTGTGGAAACGTTCCAGCATAGTAAACAAACTGCTGCCGACTCTTGGCTTTGACTAAAGAGGCTAATGAAGACATGAAGTAACTTATTTCGAATTTGACATGTTTGCGGATCCGCACGATCCAGCATGTAAAAATAAACGCTGGATCCAGCTGGATTCCTGCAATTGCAATCTCTACTTGGGACTTATTGACCGACTTATGTTTACTCCTAGTTTACTTAAGTCTAAATCTTTAATTAAAAAATATATTTATTTATTTTATACAGTACCTTATATAACGAATATAAACAGTACTAAAATGCGTATGCGTCTTTGTACAGTTGATCACAAACCCTTTTTTCAGTGCACCATTAATTTTGACGTCATACAAGATTTTAAGAATGTCGCGAATCACAGCATGAGATTCTAGTTAAATCCATTTTAAGAATGTCGGGAATCACTGCATGACATTATAGTTAAATCTGACAGTTGTCAGAATATTTATATTTATGTTTATATAAATCGACGCTGCCAAGCCAAAACGGCATAAACGCCAAAATGACCACGATTATCATTGTGTACATTTCGGTCCAGTAATAATAGTAAAGGTATGTAGTTTTACAATTTTTATGGATAAGTAACATGGTATTATCTACCTTTGCAATATTTTCAATTTGTATTGATTTTTGAAGCGTAAACACACTGAATTTCTTTAAAAACTATGAGGCGTTTATGCCAAAACCACATATTTACATCGTGGTTGACACAAGTACCATTCCTCAATGGTATTCTTATGCAGGTTTCTTATTTAAAAATTGCGCAAATAAAAAGTTTATTTTAAAATATTCTATTGTAACTTTGTACTAGTGTGATGAACAATTCATTTTGTATTACAGCATAGAGTTCAAATCAATTTTATATAGCTAAAAATGGCGATCGATTTTTATCGTTTATGCCATTTTTTTGTTGCACATGAATAGCAGAAGTAAAAAAATAATGGCCTTACTAAATGAAAATAAAACATATACCGAATCAGTACAAAATGATATACTGACTGACAATAATCCCCCTATATTTCCCTTAGAGGTTTATGACATTTATAATGCCAACATTGCAGAAGATTTTTAGCAATGACATTATAATTTTTGAGGAACCACCAGACGTTGCAGTAGAAGAAGAAATATTTAGTCACGATCTCACATCATGTTTCAACTTAGCAGCAGATAATGGTGTGGATGCCGGTATAAGTAGTGATCAAAATAAGGAAAATACAAGCAATCAAAGCAATACGGATGTTGAACCAAATATTGACAGTGATTATGAATTAGAATTCACTATTTATTATTAGATATCCACTTTTAAGTATTTCATATTTACTTTTAAGTATTTCATCCTAGCACCGAAACATGTTTAAAGAATTTAAGGTTTTGTTTTTAACTTAGAATGTATTTTTGATTAATAAAAAATAAAACCTATCAAAAATTTTCGTAATTTCATCATTTTTCTTGTTGGCATAAACGACAATTTTTGATTTTCGTTTCTTTTTTCATTAATGGCATATATCCCTTTTAAGCGCAATATTGACTAACCTTACAACGATTCGATCGACACAAACGCCAGAGGTAAGTTTGGCATATTCACCAATGTTATATCTTGATTGGACATAAGTGCCATTTTATAGTTTTTAATTTATTTCAGACAGTATTTTCAGCCACATTAATGTTCACAATGTATTAAAATTTGAAAAAAAAAATCACCAATTTTTTTTAATTACTCTGCAGATAAGCAGAATTGGTATAAATAAAAATAATTAGTTTTTTGTGTTTCCTGAAAAATCAAGTTAATGTCGTTTATGCCGTTTTGGCTTGACAGCGTCGAAATATCAATATTTATATAAATATTTGCCAAAATATTTAATATTTAAAATATTTTAAGGAGAAAATAAATAAATATAGAATACAATTTCACTATACCATGTCCGAATGTACCAATGACATAAAATATTTATATTTACGTCGTTGACAAATTTTTAATCTAGAATTACAATTGTCATTTTATCCGTTAATATTGTGAAAGTACTGTCACGATAAATACTTTTGTTTCAAATTATCTTTTTCGCATCATATATTGGTTATCTATTTAGAGTAGGTCCTATTGTAATTGTCAACCAATTATACCTTCTACTTATAAGTATAAGTAGCTTTAATATGGAAATACCCTTCAACGAATTCATCATTCTCGAAGTTATATGTATAATAATCACGGACGTACGTTTTGATCTGTCACTTCGAGCTTAATACATTAGAGCAAATTCGACATACTATGACGCACTGAAAAAAAGGTTTGGGATAAAATGTATGTGTCATCAGCAGAAATGTTTCTGAACATTGTTAGAACGTATGTGAATGTTGTGTTGCTTCAGAAAGGTCGCAAAAACAGTCAACGCATTTAGGCTTAAGTTTATGAAAAAGCCTCCGAATAACATAGTCTAGTCGCAACATAGGGGGTCCCGTGGAAAATTCTAGCTCGCCGTGATTTGATGATGGTATTATAGGTTTTTTGGGTCGCTGAATCCAATGGAAGTGGTCTGGAAGCCCAAATATGGTGCATTTAATTGTTATTAACAAATTATGGTAAAATTAGGTATTTTTCAGGAATTAGTAGAAGCCCTGTAACTAAATTGATAGTGTAAAGGTCTTCTCTGGTGTATTTTTGGTCGCTGAATCGAATGCGACTAGTCGCGATTACTCAAAATATATTCTTATTTTGTTAATAACATTATTTTGTTTGTAGTCTCTTTTATAGTATTTTTATACGCTAAATCGCTTGTCACTAGTCGTGATAACTTAAACCACGTTCCGACTTTGTTATTAATAAATTATTGCAAAAATAACGGTTTATAGTATGTTTACTCACGGTTTTTGCTCTAAATTAAAAAAAAATCCGCTTGGATTAACAGGCAATTTGGCATACACGTAGCTAACATGTCAAACAAAACAAGTGATATTGTGCTGATGTGTGCTTTTACCTTGGGGTGGAATTTCACCCCTTTTCGGGGGTGAAAAAAGAAACCTTTAAAATAAGTCCGGTAGTGGATAAACTGATTAATTCTAAGCAACTTTTGTTCTCTACAGTTTTTTCACTAAGTCAATACTTTTCGAGTTATTTATGAGTGAATATGTTATTTTTCAAAAAAAAAAATTCTTAGCAAAAATATAGAATATAAAAAAAATGAAAACAATGATGTATGTGTGAGGTCCGTAGACCCAGTAGGAGCGGAATTTTAGCTAATGAACAACAGGTTTATATTCGTCAAATTTCAAATCGAATATTTCAACATAAAATAACCAAAACATGAAGCAATTTTTGAGGAAAATTATTACAACTTTTTTAAAGCCTTTAAAAAACTGTATTCTGGTTTTTGAAAAAGTATCTAGTATCAAAAATAAGCAAGTTAAGCTCAAAATAAAGTTAGTCCCTTTTTTTGGTAAAAAAAACTGGAAAATCACCCCCTAATTAGCATCTCAAATGAAATTAATCGTTACCGCTTCACAAGTTGTTTTACTTATAGACCTGGACCCCGCGTATCAAAAAAAAGTTGATTAATAGCAAGCTGAAAATTTGTTAATAGCTTAACGGTGTCTAGTCGGACAAACTTTGATGTACGGGAACATTGGAACAGGGGAAGTTTTAATTGTGGAACAGGTTAAAAATTTGGAACGTTAGACTACGAAAACGTTTCATGTATTTTTTCGGACAAAACTTCCAATTGATTTGTTACCATTTCATTCTCTCATGCAAAAATCAGACTGGTGTTTATCACCAACTGGGCATTCTAATGAGTGGAACACGAAGAACATATCCAATGACAGGAATCATGTTGGTTAATAATAGCAGTCTAATTTTTGCATGAGAGTTTAATGAAAGGGAAAAAATCAATTGGATGTTCTGTCCGACAAAATACATGGGACGTTTTCGTAATCTGACGTTCCAAATTTTTAAACTGATCCACAATTAAAACTTCCCCTGTGCCAGTGTTCGCGTACATCATAGTTTGTCCGACTAGACACCGTTAAGCTATTAACAAATTTTCAGCTTGCTATTAATCAACTTTTTTTTGGTACGCGGGATCCAGGCCTATTATGTTGTAATTATATGATCTGCAAGTTTCATCAGTTCAAAATTGCTTATAAAACCACCAAAAACGTGTTTTTTTTGTTGAAAAATGAACATATTGACTCGCAAATAACTCGAAAAGTATTGACTCGCAAATAACTCGAAAAGTGAAAAAACTGTTTAGAACAAAAGTTTCTTAGATTCAATCAGTTTATCCGCTTCCGGACTTATTTTAAAGGTTTCTTTTTTCACCCCCAAAAGGGGTGAAAATCACCCCCAAAAAGGGGTGAAAATCACCCCCAGGGTAAAAGCACATATCGGCACAATATCACTTGTTTTGTTTGACATGTTAGCTACGTGTATGCCAAATTTGACGTCAATCCAAATGGTTTTTTAAAATTTAGAGCAAAAACCGTGAGTAAACGTACTATAAACCGTTATTTTTGTAATAATTTATTAATAACAAAGTCGGAAAGTGGTTTTAGCTATCACGACTAGTGGCAAACAATTCAGCGTATAAAAATACTACGAAAAAGACTACTAACTTGCTGTAGATAGCACATTATTCGAGCTTTTCGGCGAATAAACAATTTTGTTATTTACAAAATAAAAACATATTTTGTGTAATTGCGACTAGTCGCATTCGATTCAGCGACCAAAAATATACCAGAGAAGACATTAACACTATCAATTTCTTTACAGGACTTCTAGTAATACCTGAGAAAAACCTAATTTTTCCATAATTTGTTAATAACCATGAAATTATATATAAAAGGTATATTTCTTAAAATTCTTATACAGGGCTACATCACAGAACAAACAGAACTAGTTTTCAATCGGTTGACCGATCATCATCAGTGTCTTCTTGAATCTAACATGCTAACCACCAAAGTAAAAAATATTTGGGTAAAAACCCTTTATAAAATCCGTCATAGGAACATATAAAAATGGTGTGAATTTAAACATGGTTGTTTAAAATATCAAATGTTACACGCTCGAGGTACCATTGAACTCAATTTGACTTGTTCACATCATGGCTGTATGGAAGCATGTCTTAGCAAGTCCTAACGCCACCTGCTGCGTACATATGAGGAAGGCCGAAGGAGGCTATTTTTCGTACTTCATATTCAACAGAATATGACGTCATTTCTACATGACCTTTAGTGATTTTGTCGTGCCAGAAACCTAACAGCTAATTAAAAATGGTTTCAACAGGATGGAGCACCCTGTAACACTGCCAGGGATTCTTTTCGAATGCTGCACAATCATTTTGGGGATCGCCATATTTCGCGTGGCAGATACTCATCGCACTCATTATAAATATGACAGTCCTTGGGCCCACATATAAAATTATTTTTTATGACCACGCCGTCGAAACTTTTTGTACTTGTTATTTGGGTGGATTCGAACAAATTTGAAGCTTGGAGCATTATGGTAGTGGGATAGTGTCAATCTGTTACGAAGTTGTCAATTTTATACAAGCATTTTTTGTCCGACTGTCGATTTCCCCAATATTTTTGTCGGACACTTTTTTATTTAGAATATAATTACTTATAAATAACCTTCTATTTTTGTCGGAAAAATGGTCGTAAATAAAAAAAATCCAGGAAATTGACATGTTCGGCGCATTCGACTGCGCATATGCCCCGTGAAAATTGTCCGACAAGGTTACCACATTATTGTAAAAAAGTTTTATAGTAGATTCTGTTAAAATTAGTTATGTGGTAATAAATTTATTATTTTCATAAATTTGACATATTTAGCTTGTCAGACGCGTCATATGGCCGAATATTTTTGTCCGAGAAAATGGTTTTCGCTGTTGATATGATAAAAACCATTGATTAAAATAAAATGACCTATGTCTGACATTTCAGACTAAAATTAAAGATTTTTTTTGTGCCATTCAACAGCCTTCGTTCACAGACATTATTGAGAACTTTCGTGAACGCTACGAAAAATGCTTGAAACTGAACGGAGGGCATCTTGAACATCATTATTATCGGGAACGTCGCGTGCGTCGTCTTGAATAACGTGTGCAAGGGTATATGTAAATATTATTGTATAAATAATACATGTATGTACTAAACATTTCAAATATTCATTTCAGTACTGTTTATTTTGCCGCATATCTACTGAAATTGAAAACTATTGCTTTTTAATCTTCTTTAAACTCCTTAACATAGACCTTAGCACAGTCAGTAATTTATATGCAGAGTATAAAACAACTGTGATACATGTCAACAGAAATAGTACAACATCAACCATGAAGTACTCGCAGAACGACATGTCTGCTGCTGGACTTCTCAGATGTTTGGCGCCTTTGTGTCTGATAACGTACTCTATCCACCAAACTGCCTTTTCGACTCCCTTCATGGGTTCGTCCAATAGTATACTTTTTGCTTTTCTAACTTCTTCCTTATATCTACGATAAAAATAATAAATTAACCCTTAAAGCCGTTTAGTACCCTTTTAGACCAAGGCACCGGTGTCCGTGACCGGTTTTCAATTGCAGCAAAGCATGAGCCACTAAAATCAGCCAGACACTCAAAGTGGCTCATCTGTAGTCGTTTATTTAAAACAATGCTTTGCTGCACAGTGGCGAACACCGGTGTCAGACACCAGTGTCACAGTCTGAAAGGGTACTTAAGTACTGACTCGTAGTCTACCAGACTACGGCTGTTTTTAAAACTGGAATATCGACCGTAAGTAATAAAAGATTTAGTGTTACATCAGTGTGCTTTTAAATAGCCTTAAAACCAACGTATTTGCCAAATATTAAAAATAGATCTCGGACTGAACCGAAATTATCCGACAATAAAAGTTAAGCGTAGTCTGTTAGACGATACGTCAGTATAAGAGTGGCTATTTTATTAGACGTGGGGTATTTGTTTACTGTTACGTTGTGGTAGTGAAAAGTGGTCAAAATGAGCAATAATAAAGCACATTCTTCAGAGAGTGTTCGTTTTATACCCTTGCGACCAAAAAATAGAGTCAAAAGTAAAATAATTTATATTTTTGACTCCGCTGTTTGGCACGCAAATGTCTATGAACATATATATGCAAAATTAAAAGTAAACTATTGTGAAGCGAAGTAATTTTTAGTGCAATGACACCAATATTCTATAAAGTTAGTAACTATCTATCTAGTACCAGAGATTAATAATAAACAATGAACTATGGAAATGGAACAAAGAAAGTGAGCAATTGGAAAAAATAAAAGAAGACATCTCAAAAAACTAGAATCAGATGCAGACGAAGATGAATCGACAAAGACGACACCGCAGGAAACACGGATACGAAAAAAGGGAAGCAAAAAACAAATTAATAAAATAACAGAAGAAATGGTAAAAGCAGCAACTTGGAATATAAGAGGATCCTATCAGCAAGGAAAGTTGAAGCATTTAATAAACGAAGTTAGGAGATGTAAGTTTGATCTAGTAGCTCTACAAAAGACAAAACAATTAGGGCAAGGTAGCCAGGAAATAGACGACTATATATTTTTCAATAACGGAGGCAGTAACAGATTGCTGGGTACAGGTTTTGCAATAAGTAAAACATTGAAAGAATTTGTTTCAGACTTTAAAGCAAATTAATACTCAGGGTGGCAGTAATATCATTTCAAACAATGTTTCTTCAACCACAGATAGTATCTATAGAGGTCCCTTTTAAAATTCCTGTTGAAATTTGAAGGAAAGTAAACAACCTAAAAAGATCAGGTTCTGAGAATTTTTCCCAGAATTTTCAACAACAAATTTTTCTTTCTTTTAATCTTTAATTTTAATTAAAACGTCAAACAAAAGTTATTTAATAAATGTAATTTTCATTACACCTCCTCCATTTTTTAGTGGTACTTTTTAAAATTGAATCATAGCTCTGAATGTGGGTTTGAAACTGAAAGCGCTTAGCTAGAAAAATACACGTTTAAAAGTAAAAAATGACAAAACAAATTCTCTTTAACTGAGAAGACAAATAATACTTTGAGCTTACGTTGGATTCTGCGCTACCTCCATAATAGCATTCTGCAGAATGTCCTTCGTCAAGGTTTTGTAGTCAACTTTAACACCTAGCCCCAATTCTACTATTCTTTTGACGTTGGCATGTTGGTCAGTTATTAAAGGGATTCCTACAAAAGGTACTTCTAACGTTATAGCTTCTTCTATAGATTGTAATCCTCCCTGCATAACGAACACCTTAATATTTGGATGTGCTAAAACATAATTTAACGTATAGCAAAATATCAAGAGTTCTTTTATTCACAAAATAATAATTGTTTATTTAAATGGTCTACTACAGAGACCTAGGTTTATTATACACAATTACAATATAATATTTAATATAAAATAAAAATGAATTTTAATTTTTTTATATTATAATTACGTGTGTTATAAAAATGGAAAAAAGACGAAGTAGTAATAGAGGAAAAATTATACAAACAAAAAGTATTAAAAACTACGACTTACCAAGAATATCCTGTTGAGGGCACCACTTTTTTGTCATTACATTATCAGGTTTATCGGGAAGATAGTCAGTTTCCCATTTCCATAAAACATTGTAAGGTAGTTCTCCCAATGCAGCAACAATTTCTTTCCTTATTTGCTCAGTCAAATTGGCACTTTTTACGTTTGATCCCAAACTGAAGTAAACTACTCCTTGTAAAGCGGAGTCTAGGTATTCTTGTATATCCTAAAAAGAATCAAATAGTGCAGTAGTCTGCTATTAATGTATTTAGACCTGGATCCCGCGTACCAAAAAAATTGATAATAGCAAGCTGAAAATTTGTTAATAGCTTAACGGTGTCTAGTCGGACAAACTGTGACGTACGGGGACACTGGAAGAGGGGAAGTTTTAATTGTGGAACAGGTTAAAAATTTGGAACATCAGACTACGAAAACGTCCCATGTATTTTGCCGGACAGAACTTCCCATTGATTTGTTAACCTATCATTAAACTGTCATAAAAAAATCAGACTTCTATTTATCACCAACATAATTCCTGTCATTTGACATATTCCACGTATCGAACTTATCAAAATGCCCAGTTGGTGATAAATACCAGTCTGACTTTTGCATGAGAGTTTAATGAAAAGGTAACAAATCAATTGGAAGTTCTGTCCGACAAAATACATGGGACGTTTTCGTATTCCAAATTCTCCACAATTAAAGCTTCCCCTGTTCCAGTGTTCCAATACATCAAAATGTGTCCGACTAGACACCGTTAAGCTATTAAGAAATTTTCAGCTTGCTATTAATCAACTTTTTTTGTTACGCGGGATCCAGGCCTAATTTGGGATGATCGTAGGAGTTAATGAAGTTGTAAATTAAGTAGCCTGCTCTTCCCTCATGTTCTGCTTTTGGTAAGGCTAGCTTTATGCCAATTGAAGAAAGCATTGCATTGCTGACTAGCTAGCTAGGAGGGCAGTAGGCCTAAATCTCTCAGGGCCTTAGGAAGAAGGGCCAGGATGTAGACTTGCCAAGGTAACACTAAGGAACCTTGGGAAGTCAGCATCAGAAAAGTACTTGAGAATGACCAGGAAAAACCTACGCTTTAGAGTTGGTTTTTTAACAGGTCATTGTCAACTAAGCAAACACCTCCACACACTGGGGCTAGCAGACACGGACTGGGACGTTTCACCGTCGAGCCAGTTCGCCGTCGGCCGTTTCGCCGTTGCCATCCCGGCATTGGTTAAGTTTACAAGAACGTGATAACATACTAACTTTTTTTATACTAAATGTCGCAAGAACGTGATAACATACTAACTTTTTTTATATAAAATATTAAATAAAATATTTACAGTATTAAAAATATTTAAAAAATTAAATTTCATAATTATGGACAAGTCCTCTAAGATATTCTAAAATATCTCCATCGGCATTGAAGTTTCGGACTAATCTTAAAATTCGCTCATCCGCGTCCCTATATTTTTTCATTTTCAAGGGTGGAAGATTCCCAGCAACTAATTGTTCATAGTGAAGTCCCTACCCTTCTGCACCTTACGGAGGCTGTCGATAAATTTCCATATTGTAGGGTGGTCGGCTCCTAATTCTGTTTGAAGCCTTCTGTGTGCTGCCTCCGCGTAATTGTTGATTCGATCCTCCCTATTCATCGTCCTTTGATAGAGAATTAACCTCTCCTGGGGAAATAATGGAGGGCGTTTACCATCTCCTCGTCTATAAATAATTAATAAAATGATATACAGATTTTGGAATTTCTGAAGAAGTACACTTTTTAGTTACCTGTTCATACGTCCTGCGTAATTGTCTTCGAACCAATCCAACAGTGGTTGAAGCACAACAGGTAAAGCGTTTTCCAACACATCAATGGCCTGATCTAAATGACGAACTGGAACGAATGCCAAGGATGTCACCATCTTACAATTTAAGGCAAATTGGGCGTCGTTATTGTATTCTGTAAGATGGCCCAATTGTGCCACATGCTTCTTCATGTTTTGTGCTAAGTGGAAGAAGCATCCGTTGATATTTACTCCTGGGAAGCAATATTCCATGGCTGCGAATGCTGCCTGCTCAAAGTCGCAATGGATCGCAGTAGGGCTCAGATTTGGCTTCAAATTCTTTATTAGATCAAACATACGGCTATAAGTAGCTCGTGATTTGTTTGGCAAAAGGGCGTAAAATATAGGGTGGACCCCATTATTTTTAGTTGTCATCACGGTGTGCACTTGGGAAAAAAGCGGCGGTGCTATTGAAAATGTACCATCGGCAAACCATATGGGCGAAGTTTGCAAATGCTGTAGTCAGCTGTCTCTCCCGAAAATCAATATTCTGTTGGACCCTTCTCCATTGTCTGCCAAAAGAAAATTTTCTTTCACGCCATCGGACATTTCATAAATCCTGTAATGTTCCGGTATCCGCAATTCTTCCAAATTAACAGGGTTTGGCGGTGCAGCTTGAATTTAGTTGCGTTTTCGTCTGATGGTCTTCCTCAGTGCGCAACTATTTGAAAGTCGAGCTTGAGAAGCCTGACTGGTATTATTCAAACATTCGTTGACTACCTAAAATAAAAAAAAATGAATCAATCAATGAAAATTTCAAAGTAAAATATTGTTGAAAATAAGAACATTTATTAGAATAAATTGAAAATTACCTGAATTGTTCCTTCCATTGTATCTTCTGCTTGTCTTTTAATGGTTGTTACTATTTGGGCAACCTCTACATCCACAGCCGAGGCGTCGTGAAAGTGCAGGTTAACCTTTTTTTATTATTTCACCATTTTTAGTGTGAATTCTTGCCTTACACATGCCTCTTCTCTCACATCTCCAAAATCTAATTTCATCGTCATTTTTGCTAAGGGCATCAAAAACATAAATAAAACCATCTGAACTAAATTTTGGCTTTCCTCTAGTAGATAGAATTTGTCGGTTCATAATTAAGTTCGTAATTATCGCAAACACTTTCAAGATACGACTGAACTCCTCAGATGAATTCTGCGCTTATATAGTAAATCAAAAGAGAGAAATGAGGAAAAGGGACATAATCTGTTAATGGTACCTGATGTACCTGCCAACCTTTAATAGTCACCTATTGTTTGTAATTTTAAGTTTAACCTATTATTTCTAGGAAATTAAGGACAATAAACAAGAGTATAATTAGAATACATCATTAAGTAGATAATAATCTGTTAACGGTACCTGATGTACCTGCCAACCTTTATTAGTCACCTATTCTTTGTAATTTTAGGTTTAACCTATTATTTCTAGGAAATTAAGGACAATAAACAAGAGTATAATTAGAATACATCATTAAATAGATAAATACGACTATTATCAGATTCCCGGAAATAAACAATATTGAGAAAAGGGATTTCAATTTCAATTTTTTTTACTGTATCAAAAATAAAAAACTTCATTATGCAAAAGTGATAGTATATAATCGTTCGAAAACCATTCAAAACTTATATACAAGTAATAGGTCTGGATCCCGCGTATGAAAAAAAAGTTGATCAATAGCAAGCTGAAAATTTGTTAATAGCTTAAGGGTGTCTAGTCGAATAAACTTTGATATATGGGAACACTGAAACAGGGGTAGTTTTAATTGTGGAACAGGTTAAAAATTTGGAACGGTCACAGCAAGAAAACGGCACATTTATTTTGTTCGACAGAACAGACTTAAACTCTCCGAACAGAGATTAAACTCTCATGAAAAAATCAGACTGCTATTTATTACCTGTCATAATTCCTGTCATTTGACATATTCTACATGTTCCACTCATTAAAACGCCCATTTGGTGATAAATAGCAGTCTGATTTTTGCATGAGAGTTTAATCTCTGTTCGAAGAGTTTAAGTCTGTTCTGTCGGACAAAATAAATGTGCCGTTTTCGTGCTGTGACCGTTCCAAATTTTTAACCTGTTCCACAATTAAAACTACCCCTGTTCCAGTGTTCACACATATCAAAGTTTATTCGACTAGACACCCTTAAGCTATTAACAAATTTTCAGCTTGCTATTAATCAACTTTTTTTTCATACGCGGGATCCAGACCTATAATGATCATCCCGAAATTATAAGTACGAATGCTAACAACGAAATGGAGACGGCAAAATGGATCGACGGCGAAACGGCGACGGCGAAATGGTGACGGCGAACCGGCGACGGCGAACCGGCGACGGCGAACCGGGGACGGCGAAACGGCGACGGCGAAATGTCCTAGACCCTAGTAGACATACCTCTGTGTAGGAAGTATGAAGGGGGCGACGAAACTGTCGAGCATGTCCTGAGTTATGCTATGTGAATGTCCTTATACGAGAGTTATCGTCAATTAGTCCATTCTTTCACGGTTTTTGTTCTAAATTTTAAAGAACCGCTTGGATTGACATGAAATTTGGCATACGTATAACTTACATGTCAAAGAAAAAAAGTGATATTGTGCCGATGTGTGCTTTTGTCCTGGGGGTGATTTCACCCCCTTTTGGGGGTGAAAAAATATATGTCCAAAATAAGTCCGGAAATGGGTAAACTGACATTTTAAGTAAGTTTTGTTCTATAGAACTTTTTCGCCAAGTCAACACTTTTCGAGTTATTTGTGAGTGAATATGTTCATTTTTCAACAAAATAACCACATTTTTAGACGGCTTTCTCGCAAATAACTCAAAAAGTAAGTACTTTGTCGAAAAAAAACGTTTTTATCAAAAATATAGCCTATAAAAAAGTAAAAAAAATGGTGTACGCGTTAGGTCTCTGGATCTCGTAGAACCAGAGTTATAGCCAATGAAAAATAGATTCATATTCACCAAATTTCAAATAGAATATTTCGACGTGAAATATCCAAAAAATTAAGCACTTTTTGGGGAAAACCTATTATAGCTTTTTAAAAGTGTTTAAAAAAACCTTTATTTCCGTTTTTACAAAAAGTTTCTAGCATTAAATTTAAGCAAGTTACGCTCAAAATAAAATTGGTCCCTTTTGTTTTTGCAAAAAAAAATCGGGAAGACCACCCCCTAATTAGCAACTTAAATGAAATTAATCGTTACCGCTCCACAAATTATTTTACTTATGTTGTGTTTATATGATCTGTAAGTTTCATCGATTTAAAGTACTTATTTTTGAAAAAATTTGGTTTCAAAATAAAATTTTTAAAAATTTAAATTTTTAAAAATATAATAAAAACAAGAAAAGTCAGATTTACTTTTCTGAATATCATGTATTTTTTTGTTTTTCTGTTAGACAAAAATTGATTAAGATTTGGTGTTTCTAAATTTGCATACATTCGTGATCAGTGACTCGTTCAACCCCTTTTAACTACAGCCCTTTCAATAATAGGGACTTTGAACCGACGAAGCTTACAAATCATATAAACAATATATACACGAGTCAAGAAACTTGCGAAGTCGTAACGATTAAGTTCATTTAAGATATTAATTAGGGGGTGATTTTCTCGATTTTTTTACCAAAACCAAAAGGGACTAACTTTATTTTGAGCGTAATTTGTTTAATTTTGTTGCTATATTTTTTTTAAAATAAAAAATGAACCTTTTTTTAAACACTTTCAATAAGTTGTAATGAGTTTTCCCCGAAATGTGCTTCATTTTTATTTATTTCACGTTAAAGTTTTCCATTTGGAATTTGGCGAATATGAACCTATTTTTCATTAGATATAACTTTGCTTCTACTAGGTGTAGAGACTTGATATATACACCATTTTTTTAAAATTTTTACATGCTATATTTTTGCTAAGAATGTTTTTTTCTACAAAATACTTACTATTTGAGTTATTTGCGAAAAACCGTCTAAAAGCGTGGTTATTTTGTTGAAAAAATGAACATATTCACTGCCAAATAACTCGAAAAGTATTGACTTGGTGAATAAACTCTATAGAACAAAAGTTACTTAAAATTAGCCAGTTTATCCATTTTCTGACTTTCTTTGGACGAATATTTTTTCACCCACAAGAGGGGGTTTTGCCCTGGGGGGACCACCCCCAGGGCAAAATCACATATCGACACAATATCACTTTTTTTCTTTGACTTGTTAGCTATACTTCATCTAATTTACTAACCGTTGCACGTCATCCGCGTCATAACCTGTGACGTCGCATGATACCAACACGAAATATTTAGGCGGTAGGTGTGTTCTTTTTTATAATCACTTTGCCGAGTACACTGGCATTACAGCCACTAGACATATTTTATTATATACGCGTAGAAATAATATTTGAAGATCTCTATTAATGTTAACCTAAAGAAATACACAATAATATGTTTCATTTAATTTGTATAAATGGATTATAAAGCGTTTTTGTGAAGCACATTTACTCGAATCACACTGTAACTGTAATCGAACGAAGGTGACATTTTAGAATAAATTGGTAACATTTATTTGACAGTTGCGGTGATGACACTTCATATTTGTTTATATTCTTTACTGTAAGTATCTGTTTTATTATATTTACTGTTTTTATTATTTACTTTACTATAAAAACATCCTCTACTATAAAAATATAAATTTCACCTAATTTTATCACGACTTGGAATAATCGAGGTATCTGACAACTTTTTTAGTTATTATTGTAGACATATACAAAGAAACCTACCGGCTTCATACCAAGAGTTCGGAGCCGTTTTTTAATTATTAACAATGCAGTAGCAACTTAATTCTTGTTCTCTATTTCTTAAGGTTTTACTTATTTACATTGAATATTAATTTGTTTTGTTGTAATCCACGTTTACAATATTTATGTGATCTATTTGATTTAAAATGGATTCAGGATTTTTTTATACTTTGGCAACTATGTCAACTTAGATCTCTGGCGTAGATAATGACGTGCAACGGTCAGTAAAATAGACGAACTGTATGTGTATGTGAAATTTTATGTCAATCCAAGCGGTTCTTTAAAATTTAGAGGTTTTGCAATATTTTACTGTTAAAGAACGGACTAAATACGAGAGTATGTGTTCGAAGAGCCCTGGCCTACACCTACCGACATAGAGGATATATCCCCTGGTGATTTGTCTACCTTCTTGGAAACGGTAGGATGGACAATCTGTATTGGACAAGGTCTGAATTTTTGTATTATAATATTATGGAAGAGTTACCTGAAAATTTTTCAGATTGTCCCAAATACCTACCTAAAAATGTCTACCAGCTCTCGGACCAATACTTACCTTAGGTAACGGTTTTCTCTCCTTGATATGCATTTGATTAATCTCAATGATATTCGGAACATTAGGTCTTGCATTATGAATAATGGGATTCACATTTAATAACAACAAACTGATATTTCTTTCCAGATCTCCCAAGTAAGGCATATCTTCCCCAAAATATTTCCTAGCAATCTTATCTGCCTTAGGAAGTGCATACCAGTAATAAAACATCCTGTACCAAATATTGTACAGAAAACTTTGGACCTTCTCGAAGAATGATAACCTTCCGTAGAAGTTCAGCATCACGTCGGGTGATACGATTGGATGAGTTGGGTTGCCAAGGGCATCATGGGAATGTAGGTATAGTCCTAGTGAGGAGATGCCTAAAAATAAAAATCAATATGAATGTCAACAAAAAAGGAGACCGATTCGATTATGATTCAATTCGATCCGATTTAATTCCATACCATTCGATTCGATCCGATTCGATTTATTTCATTAATTTTTTTTTATTTTATGGAATTTAATTTAATTTTATTTAATTTTATTTGATTTTATTTAATTTTATTTAATTTTATTTAATTTTATTTAATTTCATTTAATTTTATTTAATATTAATTTAATCTCTATATCAATAATTTGTTATTTATTTAATTTTATCTAGTTTTTTTATTTTATTTGATTCTGTTTAATATGATTTAATTTTATTTAATTTTTATTAATTTTATTTAATTTTATTTAGTTTTGTTTAATTTTATTTAATCTTAATTTTATTGTATTTTATTTAATCAACACCTAAAGGCTTGAAACCACCACGAACGCTGTCAACAATAGAAAATTCTGAATCTACATAATATATCTAGTTTTACCATAAAAGAATATGTCGCACTACGTTTTTCGGAAAACCGAACAAATCGACCCCTATAGGGTTAAATGAGTTGGGTTTCTAGGACGACTTTATTCAAAGAGAGGGAGGGATAAAGTGGCAGGAAAGCTGGATGACTGCCCGGGGAGCCAAATATTGAGGGATGCTGCTATAAAAATAAAATATTTTTTTATATTCATTATTTTTTTTAGATTTCATACAATAAAATTAAATTCATATTGAAATTCAGAAGCCGTTATCAAGAAAATTTCTTAATGGAGACATGTATCAGGCAGACCACAAGGAAGACCCAAAACTAGATGGGAGAACCAAATAGTCGAGGACCTTAAGAAGATAGGAGTCAGAGAATGGGTAACCATAAGCAAAAACAGGAACGAATTGAGAGAAATGGTAGAAGATGCCGCGTTACATAACCAATTGTAAAACCAAAATGCGGACTGATTCCCCGAATTATGAATGTTCTTTGGAAAAACACTTTTTTAAAAAACTGAACTTCACAATTAAAACTTTTATTTCGACAAACAAAGATTTTAGATACAACCCAATAATTTAAAAACAGACTTTACTTTAACATTTAAATTAGACTTTTATTTAGAGATTTTATAGTCCAGGGCCCATCTGTTTTGAGATGGACGTTGAGAGGTGACTCAAATTTTTTTGCAGAAATTGCTTGAAAATAACTCAAATAATAATATTTGAGTTATCCTCCCTCTCAAAAAGGTCCGGATCATTGTTTAAATAATTAAAATGTCAACAAATTAAGGAAAAATTCGATTTTTTTCTTCGTTTTTTGATTATAACTTTAAAAGTATTCATTTCCCAGAAAAGAAGTACTGACATAAAAGTTGCGTAATTAAATTTCCTATAATATAAAATTAGTTAAAAGTTGAAAAAATAGTCACCCTTGTTGCAATATAGCAATATTTCCGAAAAAAACCATACAAAAACAAGTATTCGCATTTTACGTTTTTCAACCATTTATGCTACACTTATGACCTTCGTATTTTACCCAGAAAAACTTTATGATACAGTAAAAGAATACTGGAAATTTCATTAAAATCGGTTCAATAGATTTTGAAAAATAAATTCTGCAATCCAGCTTTCGCAAAAACAATTCATTTTTTAAAAATTTTACGGGACTGAAAATAACGCAGATAGCAAGTTGAAATTTTTTTTGCGTATAGAAGTGTACAGTACCTTTCATTTGCAATTTGCAAAATTAAAATCGATTAACTACCACGGCGTCAGGATTTTTTTTAAATAAACATTAATTATTGGTGCTACGCGCAGGACAGCGGTGTTTGATTCACATGAATTTGATTTCCACCAAAATTTCTTCCAATCTTCATCTAATATATTATTTTCTTACTCTATATTTTGTTGTATTTTAATATTTTAATTCCACAAAAATCAAACTAATTTTATTATTGTTTGTGAAATATTGTTTAAACAATTGTATATGTTTAAAAATAATAAACATTTATTCTCAAGTTAAAATATATGAACAAAGAAAGTTTTTGCTAAAAAAAGTTTTATTTCAAAGGATAGAGTATGTGTTTTTATTTTGCAATAAACAAATTTATTTATTTATATCGAAATGTAATAAAAATTAAAATGTATCAATAATTATCAAAGGTCATTGGAATGCCCAATCAGAGCAAACTATCCGGTGTCCTGCGCGCAACACCAATAATTAATGTTTATTTAAAAAAATTCCTGACGCCGTGGTGGTTAATCGATTTTAGTTTTGCAAATTGAGAATGAAAGGTACAGTACACTTCTATAAAAAAAAAAAATTCAACTTGCTATCTGCTTTATTTTCAGTCCTGTACCAGTTTGAAAAAATGAATTTTTTTTTGCGAAAGCTGGATTGCAAAATTTATTTTGCAAAATCTATAGAACCGATCTTAATGAAATTTATAGTATTATTTAACTGTATCATATAGTTTTTCTGGGTGAAATTTGAAGGTCCTTCCTAAGTTTAGCATAAATGGTTGAAAAACGTAAAATGCGAATACTTCTTTTGTATAGTTTTTTCCCAATTATTGCTATTTTGCAACAAGGGTGACTATTTTTTAAATTTTCAACCAACTCTATATTAATCCACTAGGAAGAATTTCCTGTAGCTGGCTGTATACCATTAATTACAAGTAAAATTTAATAAAAAATTTTGGTCTTGGTAAAAGGTATATTACTTTAAAAAGCCCTATAGGGCTACAAACATCGAACAGAACGTTTTCGCTCTAAAAAGAGCATCATCAGTGTTGCCTAAAATAAGTATAACCATATTAATTATCAAAATGTTGAACTTAAAGTGATGACCAAGGTAGAATCAAAGTTTGGTTATACTTACAAGAACATGGTGAGCCAACCAAAAAATACGAAGGTCAAAGCCTTTCAAAAATGGACTAAAAGTCACATCAAAATGCTAACATAGCAAATTCCAAAGGATGGATATAATCCCTAAGGATATGGCCCTAGGATAACATATGACTCCCACACGTTGTAAGTGGGTCAAAGGTAACAAATTAGGTCATTATGTTACAAGAGCTGACAGGCAACTAAGATGTGAGATATCAAAAGCGAATCTGTCTGATGTCAAGACAACAATTGTCAATGGAACTTGAAGTATCATGAAAAATTGGTTACACAGCTACTAAATTTATAGTTGTTTATAGTACAAGCAATGATAACAGCTAACATCAGTGTGTTGGAATTATAAAAATAAAGAGTTAGTGAGAATAGATTATCTAGATGTAAAATAGAAGGGGGAAAGTGGGTACTCAAATTCCCCCCTTCTATTTTACATCTAGATAATCTATTCTCACTAACTCTTTATTTTTATAATTCCAACACACTGATGTTAGCTGTTATCATTGCTTGTACTATAAACAACTATAAATTTAGTAGCTGTGTAACCAATTTTTCATGATACTTCAAGTTCCATTGACAATTGTTGTCTTGACATCAGACAGATTCGCTTTTGATATCTCACATCTTAGTTGCCTGTCAGCTCTTGTAACATAATGACCTAATTTGTTACCTTTGACCCACTTACAACGTGTGGGAGTCATATGTTATCCTAGGGCCATATCCTTAGGGATTATATCCATCCTTTGGAATTTGCTATGTTAGCATTTTGATGTGACTTTTAGTCCATTTTTGAAAGGCTTTGACCTTCGTATTTTTTGGTTGGCTCACCATGTTCTTGTAAGTATAACCAAACTTTGATTCTACCTTGGTCATCACTTTAAGTTCAACATTTTGATAATTAATATGGTTATACTTATTTTAGGCAACACTGATGATGCTCTTTTTAGAGCGAAAACGTTCTGTTCGATGTTTGTAGCCCTATAGGGCTTTTTAAAATAATATACCTTTTACCAAGACCAAAATTTTTTATTAAATTTTACAACTCTATATTGTCTGAAATTTAATTACACAACTTTTATGTCAATACCACTTTTCTCGGAAATGAATACTCTTAAAGTTATAATCAAAAAACGAAGAACAAAATCGAATTTTTCCTTCATTTTTTGACATTTTGATTATTTAAACAATGTTCCGGACCTTTTTGAGAGGGAGGATAACTCAAATATTATTAATTGAGTTATTTTCAAGCAATTTCTGCAAAAAAATTTGAGTCACCTCTCAACGTCCAAATGTACTAATATTTTTACAGATGGGCCCTGGTCTATTAATCAGACTGAAAAATATTGATTTTTACATGGTGTTTTATAATTTTATAATTGCTGATCTTGCTGTCCAATACGTCGCAATTAGGTCCAGAATGTTCAACGCTGCGACGCGGCGTAGCCTCGTGTTGATTCCACGTGGTAGAATATACTGGATGGTAGCGGTCGTTGTACTATAACTACTCCATCCCCTGAAGAAGTTTTGTAAGGGATGAACAAAACTTTTGGATTGGCATCTCTTGGAATTTCGTTGCTAGAATTTGTTTTTTGTATCTGTAACATATACAAGGCAAATAATTTTAATAAAAATCTATACAGGAGTTAACCAAAAAATGGCTATGGCTATGGTTCCATAATTTTGGGTTATTTTTTTCTGGATGTTCTTCTTCCTTCGGAGAGTTTATGGAATTTTTCTAAAGGGATGTGGTCTATCCTGAATGGTTTGAATTTCTGTAGTCCTAATTTTTGGGAAGTATTCGCGATTTATCTGGAACGTTTGCTCTTGAATTTAATAACTCTGGATATTTTGAAAAGTTAAATTTATTTTTTTCTTTATCATTTTTTTTGTTGTCTGTTAGTAATCTAAATCCTTGCTTGTCCCAGGTTGAGGGGAATTATTTCTGGTTTGTTTTTCAGTTTCTTTATCTTTAATTTCTTTCCTATCGTCTGGCTGATCTTGTGGGGAAGGTTCCGAATTAGTTTTTGATTTAGGTTGATGTTTTATGTTCTTCTTATGTACTGTAGCTTTTGATGTTTTTACAGTAACTTCGTTATTTTTCTTTATAAGTTTTGCAGAATATCGTGGAAGTAATTTATTCCTAGTGACTGTTTTTCGGGTATAAATTTTTGTACTTGGTTTATACGTAATAGGGTCTTGTCTCGATTTGTTTCTATTTTCGATGACTTTATTTTTATTTTCTTGTATATGCTGATTTACTTCCTTGTATAATTCCTTTGTTATCTCTCTATGATTTTGAATATAATTATTCAGTATTACTTTCTGTATGTCAACGTCAAAGGGATCTTTTGCGTCGATATGGCCGTTTAATATGTCAATGGGTCGTAACTTCGTTGCGGAATGTATGGAATTATTGTACCCAATTATAGCGTATAGTATAGCATTTGTTCTTTTATCGGGAGCTTTACCTTGGTGTTCCTTAGGATTCGAAGATGTTCGATTAATGTAGAATGAAATCTCTCATTCATCCCGTTGGATTGCGGATTCTCTGGTGTCGTATAGTGGATTGAGATTTTATGAGAGTCTACAAATTCTTGCATTACTTCATTTTTGAATTCTGTACCATTATCGGCTACTATCATTGTTGGGAGTCCATGATGGGTTATAAAAATTAGTAGGGTGTTGAGTACATTGATTGCGTTTCCTCCATTTATTGGATAGGCTTGTCCATACTTCGAAAATGCGTCTATTATGGTTAGAAACTTCTGTCCATCAGCCTGGAATAAATCGATGTGAACTATTTCCAGTGGTTTAGTGGGAGCTGGTGTAGCCATAAATTTTGGTTTGGGAGGAAGTCTGTCATATTTATTTTCTTGACATATATCGCAGAAGTTTATGATATCTTCTATGTCTTTCTTCATATTAGGCCAGTAATATTTTAACAGGTAAAAGGGGGAGAAGTGTACTTTTGAAGTGTGTAAAATTAATAATTCTTAGCTGAGCGCTTTCGGCTTATAAAGCCATCTTCGGAGCTATGCTACAATAAAAGATCTCTAATGAATAATTGATCTTAGAATTCAAAGTTTAACTTACGTCAAAAAGGTCAAAATACCACTATGAAGAGAGATGGGTTCCATTTATGATATGAAATACTTCTGTTTCTTATGTAGTTTTTTATTGGTTGGAAAAAACCTTGTCTGTCTGTTTAAAAAATTGTTCAATTTGCTGCTGGTTGTTTTTGTATCCAGAAAAGTTAAACATCAAGAACGAGCACAAAGGACTTTCACACGAAAATTACATTATATATAAAACGAATATTTGATCATGGTAAGGTCAAAAAGACCTTACCATTTGAATACTGCGGTGTCAGATAGCAGAATGGTCGCCTCGCATGGAGCATTTTTAATGACAGTCGATGTAGACAGGGTGTGCTCGTTAAGGTGTCTTCACATTTTCTCATACAAAGTGACAGTTGACATATGACATTTTTAGCAATTGGATTGAACAACTTTTCAACAAAGTCTGTAGTTACATAAATCTGGTTTTTTTAAAAACTGTCAACTGTCACTTTGTATGAGAAAATGTGAAGACACCTTAACGAGCACACCCTGTCTACATCGACTGTCATTAAAAATGCTCCATGCGAGGCGACCATTCTGCTATCTGACACCGCAGTATTCAAATGGTAAGGTCTTTTTGACCTTACCATGATCAAATATTCGTTTTATATATAATGTAATTTTCGTGTGAAAGTCCTTTGTGCTCGTTCTTGATGTTTAACTTTTCTGGATACAAAAACAACCAGCAGCAAATTGAACAATTTTTTA
This sequence comes from Diabrotica virgifera virgifera, assembly GCF_917563875.1. Taxonomy (NCBI): domain Eukaryota; kingdom Metazoa; phylum Arthropoda; class Insecta; order Coleoptera; family Chrysomelidae; genus Diabrotica; species Diabrotica virgifera. The sequence continues at coordinate 65,348,362 of NC_065447.1, forward strand.
AACAGACAGACAAGGTTTTTTCCAACCAATAAAAAACTACATAAGAAACAGAAGTATTTCATATCATAAATGGAACCCATCTCTCTTCATAGTGGTATTTTGACCTTTTTGACGTAAGTTAAACTTTGAATTCTAAGATCAATTATTCATTAGAGATCTTTTATTGTAGCATAGCTCCGAAGATGGCTTTATAAGCCGAAAGCGCTCAGCTAAGAATTATTAATTTTACACACTTCAAAAGTACACTTCTCCCCCCTTTTACCTGTTGTCATAAGTGTGTACAAAACTTTTTCAGTCTTTACATCAGTAATATTTTCTTCTTATTTGGCTTTCTGTTTCAGCTATTTCCTCTATGGTTCGTTTTACCTTCATGAGAGTTTTTTATAATTTCTTTTTGTTGTTCTTCTAGATTAACATCTTCCAATAAAAGATTACATTTTACTAAGTCATATGCGTTGTTTTTGAAAGTTTTTCTGATAATTTCGCAAATTTCTGCAAAAATTTCTTCTTCTGCTTCAAATAAAATTGCATACTTCTTTTTCGGGTTGAGGTGTTCCTTAAAAATCTTTATGGTATCAGCTTTTAATTGATCTTTCGATAGCTGGATATGATAACGTCTTTTATTCGGAAAGGTTTGTATAACTGCTGGAGGTCGTGGATTGTAGTTGACGATTTTGACTATAATTTGATTATTGTAGAAGTTAAGTGGTTTTTCCGAAATAGGTATACCAAGAATTAGGTTTTCTACTGCTGTATGTATTGTTTCATTTCCGTCTTCATCCATGTTTTGATCTTCGTTTTCAACATTGTCTTCTGGGATGCTTTCATCTTCGTTTTCAACAGTGTCTTCTGGGATGTTTTTTGGGATTAATTCTGTTGCTTTTTCTTCTACAATCGCGTCGATTATTCGATCTGCATCTGGATTATTAGTCGTTGACCATCCATCGTCTTCCATGTCTACTAAGTCGTCAAAGACTTCCTTAATTTGTGAATCGATGTCCTTAGTTTCCTTTGTGTGAATTTCGATTCGAGACAGTGCGTCCGCATTGGTATTAGCTTTTCCTTTTTTGTAAATTACCTCGTAGTCAAATTCTTCTAATTTTAATCTCCAACGTACTAGGTTGGAGTTGGGTTCCTTTAGGGAAAATAGATATTGCAAGGGACGGTGGTCTGAAAGTATTTTAAATTTACTTAGTTGCCCACACCATTGCTAGCATTTCCTTTTCTATTGTTGAGTATTTGGTATCAGTTTCATTTAGTGTCCTGGAAGCGAAGGCAATTGGTTTATCACTGCCAACTGGTCCTTGGGAAAGTACTGCTCCGATAGCAAAATTGCTGGCATCTGTTGTGAGGTTAAACGGTTTGGAAAAATCTGGATATTGCAATAAAGGCTCATTCATTAATAATTTCCTGCATGTTTCAAAGCATTCTACGAATTCGGGTGTATGTTCGATCTTTGCGTCCTTTTTCAAGCATCTTGTTTGAGGTTTTGTGATTTTTGCGAAGTCTCGAATAAACTTTCTGTAATATCCCAAGAGTCCAAGAAATCCTCTAATTTCTTTTGCTGTTTTCGGTATTGGATATTTTTCTATTGCTTCAATTTTCCCTGGATTCGGTTTTATTCCTTCTTGTGTGACTACGGGTCCCAGAAAATGAACTTGCTTTTTTAAAAATTCGCATTTGTCAACTTGGATTTTTAGTCGGGCTTCTCTTAATCGTTGGAATACTTTTGTGAGATTTACTATGTGTTCCTGTAGTGATGTTGAGTATACTATTACGTCATCCATATAGACGAGACATATTTCTCCTTGAAGTCCCTTCAATACGTTGTCCATCATACGTTGGAACGTGGACGAAGCGTTCTTAAGTCCAAATGGCATTCTTAAATATTCATAGTGTCCATTTTCCACATTAAATGCTGTTTTGGGAATGTCTTCTTCAGCCATCTCGATTTGATGAAATCCGCTCGCTAAGTCGAGGGTCGTAAAATATTGACATCTTCCCAATTTGTCCAAAATATCGCTAATGTGAGGAATTCTGTATCGGTCGTCAATTGTCTTCTCGTTGACCTTTCTATAATCTACCACTATCCTCCACTTTATTTTACCGGATGAATCTGGTTTCTTTGCCACAATCCAAATGGGCGAGGACCATGGCGATTGGCTTGGTCGAATGATCCCTTGCTCTAACATTGAAGAGATTTGTTTCTTTACTTCTTCTTTGTGCACATACGGATACCGGTATGATTTCGTATATACAGGCTCTTCATCCTTGGTTCTGATGTGATGTTTGACTTCGTTAGTAAAGCTGAGAGGAGTGTCTGGTTGATGAAATATATCAGAGAATTTTCGGCATAGGTGGCGAACTTGTTCCTCTTCTTCTTCGTTAAGATGTTCGGTTTTAATTAAATCGTCGATATCTTGTCTGTAGTCTGGTCCGGCAGTTGTTTCCATGGAATATATATGGAAAGCTTTAACGTCTATTTTCTTGCTTTCGAGTGGTTCCATAAGGGAAAGGTGAATGGGGTCTGACGTGAAGTTGGCAATTTCGGTCCAGGCGAGGTGGTTCTCGGCGTTAGTAAGGGCTTCTCGTACTACGACGCCTTGTACTTTTTGAGTTGGAATAATTATTGTTCCTTTTTCTTCGTTGACTGGAATTTTGACTTGGCTAATTGAATTTGGTTCCAAAAGGATGGAATAAAATTGTGTTTTGCTTGTTTCATAATATTTGATGGGGATTGTAGAATCTTTTGTAACTAGAAGTGATTTAGGAAAGTTTAATTGGGCTTCGAAGAGTTTTAGATTGTCGAGGCCAATAAGACCATCGAAAGTTTTGTGAAACTTGAAGAGATAAAATTTCATTTTGCTCTCAGAATTAAATTCTGAAAATGAAGGAATTTCAGAACAATATTTTTGGGAATAATTTTGAAAAATTGATGTGACGACGAAGGGTTCGTGTTTTATATAATTTGGAAAATATGAAGAAGCTATTTCTGGATTAAGAAATGACTTTTTGGATCCTGTATCGATTAAAAGCCGTAAAGAAGGCTTAGAAATTTCGATGTAGGGTAGCTCCTTCTTGTCGGGAAATGAATGAAGTTCAATTACGTTTCGATTGCTTCTGGTGGGTCATCTCGAAAATTTACGTTTTCTTTGTATTCGATTGGTTGATTTTCGTATGTATCTTGTAGAAAATTGTCGTATTCGGGTTCGTAGTAATCATTGTAGTTGGCAGTCTCTTCTTGCTCATATCCGTGGCATTGTACATTGTAAAGTTCTTCTACGGTGAATTTTGGCTGTACTCGGTAATTTGGTGCAAATTTTTGACGGCCTCCGGTTGTGGTTTCTGATATTCCACTCATAGGTGTTGGTCTAGGCTGCTTTGACTGTCCGGGTTTGGGTGCCCATACATTTGACTGGTTCTGGGTCCTGAATGCTGGAGGGTTTGAATTTTGTCTAAATTGGTTGAAGTTTTGTTGCCGATGTGGTTGTTGGAACTGATTTGGTGGATAGAATTGTCTCATTGGTTGCTGCCATTGCTGAGGTGCAAAATTTGGCTGTTGATACCATGGCTTCTGGTTAGGTACAGGCATCTGCTGTCTCTGAGGTCGGCGTTCTTGATAATTTTCGCTTTTTCCAGATGTTGAAGGTTGACTTATTTGATTTTTTTGAAGGTATCGAACATTATTTTCTTCCTGTACGTATTGTATCGCTATGGCTAAACTTCCTGGTCTCATTGCTCTGATAACAGAGCCCATTGGTTCTCGTATGCCTGCTAAAAATGTTGTGAGAGCTTGTTGACGGAAAAATTCTTGTTTGCTTCTTTTAATGTCGGCATTTACAGTATGTAATTCTAAGTAATTGTTGATACAGCTTAAAAGTCCCATTATTTTTTCGTAAAAATGCATGATAGATTCTGTTGCTCCTTGTCTTAAATTTACTAGGTCCCTTGTAAGCGAATTTTCGTCTCTCTGGTCTCCAAAATTTTGAATTAATGCATTTTTTATTTCGTCAAAAGTTTCGCATCCATATACAGATATAACTTCTTTGGCTCTTCCGGTTAATTTACTTATAATACCATGAAGCAAAAATTTATTTTGGATATTAGCTGCATTTAGTCTATCGTAATAATGGTTTAGAAGAATTGTAGAAACTTTTATAAATTCATGTAATTCATTTGGATTTCCATCAAAATTTGGAAGAATGCATAAATTTTTTACGTCAAATTGTGGAACTGCCATATTTTAAAATTTTTCAATATATATATATATATATATATATATATATATATATATATATATATATATATATATATAGTAAATAGTCAAATCAGTATGTATAGTAAATTTCAAATATATCAATCTTAAATTGCTTATTGCCTATCTATTAATCTCTAATGTTTATTAATATGTAGTATTTATTAAGCTATTCAAATTTTTCTTTAAATAAGTTTCTAAATCTGGCTCTAAAGTCAATCTAAGGACTTAGAGGAGATATTTCTAAATTATTTTAATCTTTCTAGTAATCTATTCAAATCTTTGTTTTCATCTTCTTAATCTAGCTCTGATTCAATCTAAGGACTCAGGGGAGTCTGATTTAATAATATCTCTCTTAAAAAAATTAATCTTCTTAATTCTAAGTAATAATAAAAATCGCTTACAGGATAAAGACGATGCCGATGTGCATTCCTTTGCTCCTGAAGGCTCCTAACTTCTATTTCTAACTGCTAATTCCCTCGGGTGAACTCTGCAACGGTTTCCCTGGGGCTGGTTCTTGGAACAGTGGACAAACACTTAAAAGTGACGAGGATCTGTAAAGACTCTTCCACTATCCTACTGACTGCGCCAATTATGAATGTTCTTTGGAAAAACACTTTTTTAAAAAACTGAACTTCACAATTAAAACTTTTATTTCGACAAACAAAGATTTTAGATACAACTCAATAATTTAAAAACAGACTTTACTTTAACATTTAAATTAGACTTTTAGTTAGAGATTTTAATCAGACTGAAAAATATTGATTTTTACATGGTGTTTTATAATTTTATAATTGCTGATCTTGCTGTCCAATACGTCGCAGTTAGGTCCAGAATGTTCAACGCTGCGACGCGGCGTAGCCTCGTGTTGATTCCACGTGGTAGAATATACTGGATGGTAGCGGTCGTTGTACTATAACTCCCGCTAGAAATGAATTGGAAGAGCCCAAAGAGGGCGGCAATCACTCCGTTAGGAGTGTAGATGCCATGATGAATGAACGAATATTAAAATTGATCACTTTTCATGAGACGTTGACTAAATAACTGAAGAGTTGAAACCAAAAAGGGGCAAAGTGCCATTTTTTTCAAAACTGTGGCAGTTAATGGAAAGCACGAATGTTAACGCAGGCGCAAAATTTCGGGCCAATGCTTTTTACTTAAATGCATTAATTTTTTTCGAATCCCGAGAAAACTAAGTATTTTTGAAAACTTTAAACGGAGAATGAAATATTACATTATTACTGAGGGCCGAAAGTCCCTGAAAACTTCTAAAATGTTTATTTTAATAAGTTATAGGAGTGAAAAAAAGAGAAAATTTAGTATAATTTTTAATTTATTATCTCATTAAAAAACTTTTTGTTTATTCTAAGGAACTTTCGGCCCTCGGTAATAACGTAATCTTTCATTCTGCGTTTAGATTTTTCAAAAATATTTAATAGTTTTTTCATGATCCGAAAAAAAATGTGTTTAAATAGCATTGGAACCACAATTTTTCGCCTATCCCCTTAAGTAAAAACTATTTAGGTACTTCTGTATCACAATACCTAATAAAGCCCCAAGCTCTAATTATTCATGTTCCTACTCAGAATTCATTCATCAAGTAATTATATATTTTAATTATATTTATTTTAGCAGTAATTAGCTAGTTTGATTATGATTATTAATTTGTAAAATGGAAAAATAATATATTTTAATTGTAGTGTTAAATGTTTAACAGTAGTGTTAAACACGATAAAAACAGGTATATGTATGGCGATTATATAATGCTAAGAACACGAATAAGAATTAACACCAAAACAGAAAGAAGAAAACTTCCAAACTTCAAGCAAAGAACAATAAAAGATAAATATACGAACTAAAACAGAGAAAAATCGAATACGAACAAAAACTGACAGAACGTACTGAAATAACAGACAACGATTCACACCTTAAAATTCTAAATAAAAATTTAACGAATGCCATATATATAAAAGAATCTATCCATAACAAAACAAAGTTCACAAACTCAAGATTTCGCCGCAAAAGAACTGGATCCACTTTTATATAGATATCATATAGATAATGAGACTCTGAGGCCCAGAAAGTTTTAATTCTGCCCAAGGCCCAAGAACAGACTCATTACCATCATGTAACAGTAAAAATTGCTCTAAAAACTTATCTAGATTAAAAAAGGTGAGATTTCCTGTAAAATATCTTGATGCAGATGGATAAAAGAAAATGTTTGTAAAAATAGTATCAATAAATAAGAACAACTTCTTTTTTTAAGTTATATTTCTGAAATCTTATTTTTTCATGTTTTTTTCCCATTTAGTGCAAAAATCGAAGAAAAAGTAAATAGAATGAAAGATGGTACGAGGTATTTTTGATGGTTTAGTTATAGGAATTATATGATAAAATTGTATTTAGTCCGTTCTTTAACGGTAAAATATTGCAAAACCTCTAAATTTTAAAGAACCGCTTGGATTGACATGAAATTTGGCATAGCTAACAAGTCAAAGAAAAAAAGTGATATTGTGCCGATATGTGCTTTTGCCCCGGGGGTGGTTTTCACTCCCTATTGGGGGTGAAAAAAGATTCGTCCAAAGTAAGTCCGGAAATGAATAAACTGACTAATTCTTAGTAACTTTTGTTCTATAGAGTTTTTTCACTAAATCAATATTTTTCGAGTTATTTGCCAGTGAATATGTTCATTTTTTCAACAAAATAACAACGCTTTTAGACGGTATTTTGCAAATAACTCAAATAGTAAGTAATTTGTCGAAAAACCGATCTTAGCAAAAATATAGCCTGTAAAAAATTTAAAAAATGGTGTATATATCATGTTTGTATACCTAGCAGAAGCAGAGTTATAGCTAATTAAAAATAGGTTCATATTCGTAAAATTCCAAATGAAATATTTTAACCTGAAATAACCAAAAATGAAGCACATGTCGGGGAAAACTTATTACAACTTATTTAAAGTGTTTAAAAAAGCTTCATTTTTGTTTTATAAAAAAAATTTTTAGCATCAAAAGTAAACAAGTTACGCTCAAAATAAAGTTAGTCCTTTTTTGGTAAAAAAATCGGGAAAATCACCCCCAAAATTAGTATCTCCAATGAACTTAATCGTTACAACTTCACAAGTTTCTTGACTCGTGTATGTATTGTTTATATGATCTGTAAGTTTCATCGGTTCAAAGTTCTTATTTTTAAAAGGGCTGTAGTTAAAAGGGGTTGAACGAGTCACTGATCACGAATGTATGCAAATTTAGAAACACCAAATCTTAATCAATTTTTGTCTAACAGAAAAACAAAAAATTCGTAATATTCAGAAAAGCAATACTGACTTTTTTGTTTTTCGAGATTTTTGGTACCTCTAACATTTTTTAAGTTATTTTGAAAAAAATCATATTTTTCAAAATGAAAATTTTAAAAAATTTCACTTTAAAACCAAATTTTTTCAAAAATAAGCACTTTGAATCGATGAAACTTACAGATCATATTACAAACACAACATAAGTAAAATAATTTTTGGAGTGGTAACGATTTATTTCATCTAAGTTGCTAATTAGGGGGTGGTCTTCCCGATTTTTTTTGCCAAAACAAAAGGGACCAACTTTATTTTGTGCGCAACTTGCTTAAATTTAATGATAACAACTTTTTATAAAAACAGAAATAAAGATTTTTTTAAACACTTTAAAAAAGTTATAACGGATTTTCCCCAAAAAGTGCTTAATCTTTTGGATATTTCACTTCGAAATATTCTATTTGAAATTTGGTGAATATGAATATATTTTTCATTGGTTATAACTCTGGTTTTACGAGGTCCAGAGACCTAACCCGTACACCATTTTTTTTTTACTTTTTTACAAGCCATATTTTTGCTAAGAACGGTTTTTTCGACAAAATACTTACTTTTTGAGTTATTTGCGAAAAACCGTCCAAATAGTTTTTTTTTGAAAAATAAACATATTCACTCGCAAATAACTCGAAAAGTGCTGACTTGGCGAAAAAGCTCTATAGAACAAAAGTTACTTAAAATTAGTCAGTTTATCCATTTCCGGACTTATTTTGGACTTATATTTTTTCACCCCCAAGAGGGGGTGAAAGTCACCCCCAAGGTAAAAGCACACATCGGCACAATATCACTTTTTTTCTTTGACATGTAAGCTATGCGTATGCCAAATTTCATGTCAATCCAAGCGGTTCTTTAAAATTTAGAGCAAAAACCGTGAAAGAATGTACTAATTAGTATCTTCAAAATTGAAAAATGAAGCTGACGTATAAATACAGTATGTCCCTGTAAGTTGTATCCATATGGAAAACTTTTTTATTATTAATTTTACGAAAAAAAGTTATTCTTCGTAAAAAGCTCTGCATGGTCCAAAACCTAAGAATTAACCATCAAATATCAAAATTTTTGAATATTATACGAGGTATGTCAAAAAGTTTGAATTTCACTCAAGAGTAAAGTAGCTTTATTTTTTACAATATTGAAAATTGCTATTATGAAAAGTTGTTTGGAATTAAAAACTATATTCTAGTATGCAATTAAATCCTTCTGATTGATTTTTTTTAATATTGTAGATAACGTAACATTATTTTCAGTTATTTCAACTCAGATAAATCTTTTATTATTAATTTTACTAAAAAAAGTGATTCTTATTAAAAAGTTTTGAATGGTCTAAAACCTAAAATACAACCATCTTAAGTCAAATTTTATCAATTTTATACGAGGTATGTCAAAAAATATGAACTTCCCTCAAGAGTAAAATACGTTTATTTTTCACAATATCGAAAATTGTTATTATGAAAAGTTATTTAGAATTAAAAACTATGTTGCAGTATGTAGTTACATCCTTGTAGTTGAAATATTCTGAACTCTAAAGGTACTTTACTTTTGATGTAATTTTATCTTTTTTGACATACCTCGTATAAATTGATAAAAATAAGATGGTTGTATTTTAGGTTTTAGACCATCCAGAACTTTTTATTAAGAATCCCTTTTTTTCGTAAAATTAATAATAAAAGAGTTATCAGAATTGAAATAACTGAAAATAATGTTATAATAGTTATCCATAATTTTTCAAAACATTTTTTTTTCCAATTAGGATGTAATTGCATATTAGAATATAGTTTTTAATTCCAAACAACTTTTCACAATAGCAATTTTCAATATTGTGAAAAATAGAGCTACTTTACTTTTGAGTGAAATTCAAACTTTTTGACATGCCTCGTATAAAATTCATAAAATTTGATATCTGATGGTTGAATCTTGGGTGTTGGAGCATGCAGAACTTTCTATAAAGAATAACTTTTTTTCGTAAAATTAATAACAAAAAAGTTTTCCATATGGATACAACTTACAGGGACATATTAATAATAAATTATAATTTGTATCGAGAGGTGCGCGCGCGCGAAGTTTTTCGCTGTGAGCCGATCTTGAGCCTCAGAACGCGCTATTAATATACAGTGATGAGAGCGCTAATAACCGACAAAATAACGCGAAAGATGGAAAACATATTAAGTTTTTAGAAAAAAAGAGATGCAACTGGTAGAGGTGGGAAATTTAGAGATAGAAACGTATAGATTAACATAATATTGCTTGTTTCCCACCTTTAGACGCATCAGATGAGTATTTCAACTAAAACTGTCACTGACAGTGTTAATTGCCAAACTCGTCAGATGCGTCTAAAGGTGGGAATCAATCAATATAATGTAATTTTATATGTTTCTGTCGCTAAATTTCCCACCTTTACTAGGTTCATCTCTATTTATCTCACAACTTAAATATGGTTTCCGTGTTTTACGTTATTCTGCCGCTTATTAGAGTACTCATCACTGTATGTATCTTTGTCAAAAATAAACCTACGTTGTTGATTATTGTCCTATGTATATCTGTTAGGCAAACTCATTATCAGATAGTCAATGTCTTGATGCAGTATTCTGTTCCACTCCATTGAAAGGCCATTGAACAGTTGCTGTCTTGTATTTAACGCAATATTTTGTTGGAAAATGCGTCCTCCCAGTATGTACCATACATGCTCATTTGGGTTTAAATCTGGCGATTCTGTAGGCCATGGTAAAACCTGAATTTCGTTATCTTCGAGGAATATCCGCACGATCCTGGCAGTATGCGGACGCCCTTTGTCATGCATTAATTGAAATTGGAAGCCAGCTTGTTGTGCAAAGGGTACACAATAGTCCGAGAATAACATCGCTGTATTCTGTTGCATTTAGAGACCGTTCTAGATAAACGAGATTGGTTTTTCCATCATGAGTGATGCTACCCCATATCATTATACTGCAGCCTTGCTATCTATGAAGATGCTGCACGGTGGCCAATCGTTCAGCATTGCCAGATCGTCTTCAAATTCATGTCCGTCTTGTATCTAGTGCAAATCTAAATCGGGACTCATCTGTGAACAAAGTAGAGGCCCATTCACGTTTAATACAATTTTCGTGTTCTTATGCCCACTGAAGTCGATAAGCGCGATTTCCCCTGAATAACAGAAGCACTCTTACAGGTCTTTGAGCATTTAACCCTAATTAATGCAGTCTATTTCTAACAGTTTGGCCACTTACGAACACTTGATGTGTCTCTTGCAGTCTCATTTGTAATTAATTGGAAAAGACTGTAAGACTTGTACACACTTCTAAGTAGGTCAAAACGGCAAACAGGTGTATGTTCTCAAAAAATTTTTGATAGTGTGTAAAAAATGTTTTATTATCAGCTAAGTACTCTCAACACATAACGTGCCATCATCTTCTTCTTCTTCGTCATGTGCCATCTCCTCTAAGAAGGTTGGCAACCATCACGGCAATTCGCACTTTCGATACCGCTGCTCTAAAGAGATCAGCAGAAGTGCAATTAAACCAAGCTCTCAAATTGTTTAACCAGGAGATGCGTCTTCTTCCGCGACTCCTTCTACCCTGTATTCTTCCTTGCATTATCAATTGTAACAAGTTATAACGCTCGCCCCTCATAACATGTCCTAGATATTGCAGTTTTCTGACTTTAATTGTATTTAAAACCTCTTTATCTTTTCCCATTCTTCTCAACACCTCGATATTCGTGACTCTATCCACCCAACTTATTCTTAATATTCTTCTGTAGGCCCATAACTCGAAGGCTTCTAATCTGTCCGAAACATCCTTCTTTAATGTCCAAGCCTCCAACCCATAGAATAATACGGAGAACACGTAGCATCTCAGAAGTCTTATCTTTAAAGAAATTGTAATGTCCCTGCTACAGAGTACTTTTTTTAGTTTGTTGAAAGCATTTCTTGCCTGTCCTATTCTTGCTTTAATCTCTTCTGTGTACTATTAGTTTCATTAATTATTGTACCCAAATATTTATATTTTTCAACCTTTTTAATTTGTTCTCCATGTATTGTTATGCTTTCTTGGCGCTGTTGAACTTTTGTGATTACCATAAATTGTGTCTTTTTTGTGTTTAGGGACAGTCCGTTTTCTTGGCTGACTTCTACCACTCTGTCAACCATTTGTTGTAAATCCTCAAGACATTCGGCTAATAAAATAGTGTCGTCGGCAAACCGTATATTATTGATTGGTCGACCATTTACTTTTATTCCCGTGGTTAGGTCTTCTAGTGCTTCCTGGATTATTTCCTCTGAATACAAATTGAACAAAGTAGGAGACAGGACACAGCCCTGTCTGACGCCCCTCTCAATACGTATTTCATTTGAAAAGGCGTTGTTCTCTTTTACCACAGCGATCTGATTATAATAGATAGCACTAATGATCCTGATGTCCCTCATATCTAAGTTTTTCTTTTCAAGTAATTCGATAAGGCGGTTATGTCTGACCTTATCGAAGGCTTTGTTGTAATCCAAGAAACACATATATACTGGATGATTAACATCCATGCATTTTTGCACAAGTACATTTACAGCGAACAGGGCTTCCCTCGTTCCCATTGCATTTCTAAATCCAAATTGCGTGTCGCTTATGTCCTGCTCAAGTTTGTTATGTATTCTCCGGTGTATAATTTTTAAAAATATTTTGAGTGTATGACTCATTAAACTTATTATCCGGTGGTCTTGGCATTCTTTTGCATTTGGTTTTTTTGGCAGTGTTATGAACGTTGACAGCAGCCAATCTCTGGGAATGATTCCTGTACTGTATATTGTATTAAATAAGTCGACCAATATTCCAATTTGCTGGTCCTCTATTAACCGTATTATGTCTACAGGTATTTGGTCAGGACCTGTTGCCTTGTTGTTCTTTGTTCGCTTTATCGCCTCTAGTACCTCATCTTCTGTTATGTCTGGGCCGTTGTCGAACTTTTCCTGCTCTAGTACTATTTCAGTCCGTTCGTCTTTAAATAGCTCTTGAATATATTCCTGCCATCTTTTAAGCCTTTCACCGACGTCTATAATTATTTTTCCGTTTTTATCCAGCAGTATGTTTGATTTTTTCTTAATATTAGTGCCTGTTATTTCACTAATTTTCTTATGAAGGTTTAAGTTATCATGTTTCTCTACCAACTGTTCAATCTCTGCGCATCTGTCACTATACCATCTTTCCTTTGCCTCTCTGATCTTTCTCCTTATTTCTGTTTGTATAATATTATACATGTTTTTGTCTTTGGTTTTATAAGATCGCCTTGCTTCCATGAGATCTAGAATCTCCTCGGTCATCCATTCATTTTTATTCTTAATTAGTTTAGGTGTAAGTGTTGTCTCACATGTGCGGATAAGAGCATCTTTTAACATGTGCCATTTCCTGTTCGCATCTTCAGTAGGAATAATTTCTATTTTGGTGAGCTCTTCTTTAATTTTTAGTGTGACTTGCTCTTTTGTTGATGGATCTCTCAAACGAGATACTTGTATCGTCTCTACTTTAGTTTTAACCACAGGCTTCTTTAGATTAATTCTAAACCTTCCTACAACTGGGTTGTGATCTGATCTCACATCAGCTCCAGGGTATGATTTTACTGATTTTATGGAATTTCGGTATCGTTTGCAGATGAGAAGGTAGTCAATTTGGTTTCTGATGACGTTATGTTGGTTGTCTGCTGGTGATTTCCATGTATAGAGTCTCCTGGTCGGCAGATCATAATAAGTATTCGTGACAATAAAATCGGTCTCTTGGCAGAATTGAGCCAATCTTTCTCCTCTCTCGTTACGAGTGCCCAGTCCAAAGTTTCCAATAAAATCACCTTGACTTCCTCTACCGATTTTTGCATTTAGATCTCCCATTACTATTGTAACGTCTCTAGACTTGGTTACTTCTAAAGCTTGTTGTAATTCGTTATAAAACTGTTCGAGCTCTTCATCCGATTTATCTGCTGTGGGAGCATATACTTGCATTATATTGACTCTAGACTGGGCTGTTTTGAGTGTTACCATCATAACTCTATCCGAGATGGGTAAGAAGCCAGTTACAAATTTCTGGGTGGTTTTATCAACTAATATCGCTACTCCGTTCCAGTGATTTGGGTCATTGTCATTACCAGAGTAGTATATCTTTGTTTGGCCTACTAATATGTCACCTGAATTGGGCCATCTGGTCTCACTTAATCCTAATATTTTTATGTTAAGTCTTTCCATTTCCTGAATGACATTATGGACTTTACCTGCTTGGTATATTGACTTAACATTCCACGTGCCTACCTTCATGCACTTTTTGTCGATTTTAGTCTTCTTTTTGGACGATGTGTTACTGATGGGTATTTCACAGGGATTTCGTTTGATATCGACCTGAGAGGCCCTGTGGTCTATCTGTGATTTGCCTCCCCTGCCGGATCTTGGTCTCCGATATCCATGATCAGTAACAGAGTTACTTTTTTGTACAGCCATGACAATTGTACTAGGGATATCCGTATATGATCTTTAATGTAGTGGTTTCCCCTTGCCTTCTACATCCTTATGCCGTTGACCGTTTTTTTTGTTCATCCGCCTTCGAGGCCGATTTCTCAACCCCAGGACAAAAGAGTGCCCTACCACTTACTAACTCATCCGCCCGAAGCCGTTGGTCGGTAAGTGGGAGATTGCTTATACCGGCAATCACTCGGTGAAATTATCGCCATATCTGGCTACCCTCACTTAGTTTAGCCTGCAGACCAATGCAGTTGCCCGGGGTGTGGCACGTGGAGCCATAAGTGAGAGTTAGTTGTCTTATGAGGACCAGTTATCAAGAACCATCTCCCATCTATGACGCTTGATGTGGTCGTTCCGATAAAAGGTGCTACCTCTATAACACAACCCTACAACCCGTGCCATCATCAGAGCTTCCTAAAAGGACATTTAAGGTAAGTTTTTTTTATAAAAAATGAGTGAAAAACTTACGTCCTCTCATAAAACTTTCATAGAAGAGCAATTGCTAAACGACACAATAAAGTACATGGATACTGGGCAAAAGCCACAGATATCGGGTATAACAACCGCTTATAATGAATAAAATCACATCTAAATTCTTTTATATATTAAAAATACCACATGGCTGAGTCAAACCATTTTGATCCCACGTGAACAGCTGAGGAAGACTGTCATTTATTAAAATGATAAAGAAGGAACCACAATCTTATGCGACCTCTATATTCGTAAATAATAATTAAAATTAATTAAAAATTGAAAATGACTAAAAAGCCATGTATAGGTTAAATGAATTTTAAGTTAAGATACTAAATTTTAAAGTTAAATTTTCAAAAAATACTATTATTAATATTGAAGTGAAATGTTAACGTGTATATAAGTTATCAAAGTTCTTCTAAAAACAAAACTGTTATAGTTTGACCAAGTGTAGAAGAAGTTAGATGAAATCAAACCTAGGAGAAATCTCATTTGATAATCTCAGAGTTCAAAAGCTGTTATTTTATAAATTAACAATCTTATTAATTAATTCAGACAAATCTCAAATATTTTACTTGTTTACAAATATGTAATCAATGAAAGAAAACTCAAGAATACCTAAAAGTAATGTTCACAAACTTTCATAAATTGTTGGGTATACTGTATACTAAACCAAAATTATTAAAGAAATTTCTTAAAAATAGGATCACATTTACAATTTAATTGACTCTGGCTAACACAGTTTTGAGGATTTCTTTTTATTTCTCTACTTATTTCTAAATCTTCTAGTAGATTCATTTTGGTATAGTTATTATTAGGTATGCTATGTAGGATCCTACTATCTCTTTGTGGGCTAAAGCTATGTTTCGATGCATGCAAATGATGACCAAAGCTAGATTTATCGATCTTTGACAGATGTTCTTTGATACGAGTATCCAAAGGTCGCATCGTTCTACCCACGTAGGTCACAGGGCAGTCACCACATGACAATTTATAAATGCCACTCTTTGAAGTTTTTTTAATTTTGTCTTTAGTATGAGAAAAAATATACTTGATGTTATCTTTACATCTGACTCAGCCATGTTGTCTTTAAATATGTAAAAGAATTTAGATGTGATTTCATTCATTTTAAGGGGTTGTTATACCCGATATCTGTGGCTTTTGCCCAGTATCCATGTATTTTATTGTGTTGTTTAGCAATTGCTCTTCTATGAAAGTTTTATAAGAGGACGAAAGTTTTTCACCCATTTTTTATAAAAAAATCTTACCTTAAATGTCCTCTGATGATGGCACGTTATGTGTTGAAAGTACTTAGCTGATAATAAAACATTTTTTACACACTGTCAAAAATTTTTTGAGAACATACACCTGTTTGCCGTTTTGACCTCATTTGTAATTGTGTTGCAGTTACAGTGCGATCGCGCAAAGTGTGCAACCTAATAATACGGTCTTCAATGTAGTTAGTTATCCTTATACGACCTGTATGACGTTCAGCAACCTCACTAGCTTCATGAAACGTTGAACACAAAGATTAATGACATTTCTGTTCGCATGGAGAACCTCAGCAACGTCTCTTTGATTTCTGCCAGCTTGAAGCATCCCGATAACGCGCCACTGCGTTTCGAGATTTAAATCATATCTCTCCATTATTGGCAGTTGCACTACTAAATAAAAATACACATAGGCATGGAAAATCAAGTACCAATAAAGAAATTCCACTTTTTATCTTATAGACAAAAACGCATATTGAAGTTTTGTTAAATTTTTACAGCCATCATTATCAGCATTACCGTCCAAGTTGGTAAAATAATGGACAAAACGAAAAAATATTAAAAACAATTTATTTTTGTATTTGTAGATAACATTGATTTAAAGCTATTAATATAGGGGTAAGGGAGCCCAAGCGGGGATTTTTGCAGTAACTCTAGCGCGTCAGATTATCACATGGGGAGAAACCTTGTACCCTGTAAATGTACCCCTACCATATATTGGATCTTAATACAGGGGAGTTCGTTAAGGGGGGCCCGAAAAAAAATCTATCCTTAGAAAAACTCGAAATCGTCGGATTAAGATAAGGTAAGTTAAGTACATACAGAACAGTGTATATTTAAAAAATCTGACGGTTTAAGCGGGACGTAAGGCAATGGGTGAGTCACAAAGTTTCAAAGAAAAAAGCGAATATTTC
Organism: Diabrotica virgifera virgifera; assembly: GCF_917563875.1. Classification (NCBI taxonomy): domain Eukaryota; kingdom Metazoa; phylum Arthropoda; class Insecta; order Coleoptera; family Chrysomelidae; genus Diabrotica; species Diabrotica virgifera. Next base: position 65,365,097 of record NC_065447.1, read on the forward strand.
GAGAAATAAACGTCAGATCGAAAAACTAAAAAATACGTGTTCAATATTTTTCAAAAATCTATCGTATGATACAAAACACGACCCCCCACGGATAGGGTGGGGAGTAAATTTTAAAGTTTAAATAGGAACCCTGCGATATTTCGCGAAATATTTTTTAATCGAATAACTTTTATTCGAGACATTTTGTCGAATTATGAATAAATGGCGCTATAATCGGTAAAAAGGATTATTAATTGTAAATGGAAAATTAAATTATAAAATGGAAAGTCCCCACTTAAATGGAAAACTTTACCAAATTTTTTTTGGTTTTAGGAACTAATCTTCACAACCCAATAGGTCCCCATAACGCTCGAGTAACTGCAAATTTAGCATACTTTCCTCCCCTACTATAGGTGTTCCCTAGATTAATTTGATGTGTGTAGAATAAAAATGGATTCAGTTAATTTACAAATAGGTACTTACCAACAATTGGAATATGAAGATTGAAAGCCAATCCATACAACAGCAAATTCATGTTGTGGGACAGTTGCACTATCAGCAAATCAAACGCATCACGCTGAACAATGATACGTTGTACTGGTCCATATTCAAAGATTTCCATTGTGAAGTCATTTCCTGCATTAAGAAAGTAATCAAGTTTATGCAACGTTGAAGGCAACTTTAAATATTCCTTTGGCCATCCGTACTTTGGTACTATGTCGTACACGAAAGACACGTCTATTTCTGTCAGGTTTGTTAAACTTGAGTCATTAAGTGGATGAGGAGTAACAACGGTAACATTGTGGCCTCGTAAGGATAATTCTTTCCATATCGGTTGGAAAACTATCTGGTGGCTGTACGAGGGTGTAGGAAAGATTCCCAAGATTTTTACGCACTGGATAAAGCTAAATGAGTCTAACAGTAAGAACAGTAAAAACATGGTTCGTTCAAGCTAATACTCTATTACTTCCGAACTGTTTTTCTTGTTTGACTTGTTTTTTTTGCTTTCGAACTGTTTTTCTTTTTTATTTATATGCCTAACTAATAATTAAACTGTAAGTTAATACTAGTAAATTTGGATAATTTAAAAACGTTTTTGTCTAATTAGTCATTTTTATTTAATTACCCTATAACCAAAAATTATTTGCTAATCATAAATACATATACAGGATGTTAGTAGATAAGTATGACAAACTTTAAGGGATAATTTTACATGAAAAAATAACAGTCTGCTCTATAAACACATGTATGCAAATGCTTCGTTTTCGAGATACGGGGTATTAAAATTTTTCTTATAAATTGATGATTTATTTATTGCTCTGAAAACGGTTGAGATATGCAAATGAAATTTGGTGGGATTTAAGACGATATTATTGCGCATTTTTGACATACAATTGGCGCGCGAATTGGTAATGGTCTGATAATTTTTAAAGAAAAAATAGTACGGCACTGAGCTATTTCAAATTAAAAATCAATTTTCAATTCCTCGTTCAATTTGTAACAAAAAATGTATCTTCTATTTTTTTAAACGCCGCTTCGTTATCATGCAAAAAAATAAAATATCTTAACGCTTACAAAGTATTCGACCAAGTTTCTATATAAACGTGGCGTCGTATGAAAAAAACGGAATGATAGATTTTTTGTCAGAATTGAACGAGAAATTGAAAAATGATTTTTAATTTGAAATATCTCAGTGCCATACTATTTTTTCTTTAAAAATTATCAGACCATTACCAATACGCCGTCAAGTATATTACGTTAATATCCCGTCGTCAAGTATATTACGTCAGATGCCCTTCGTTGCTACGAAAAAATAAATTCAGTGACATTAATGACAATTAATATTTTAAAAATTATAAAAGTGATGACTTTCAACCGTCAAATATTTATAACAACTGTGTGTTTAATTGCACTAATTTGTACTTACATAAATAAATTACAATAACATTTTGGTTTTGAACAGTTTTATTCATGAAATAATCGCAGCAAATTGCATTCGATCTCTAAAATTATTATCGAATTTTTGTCCTCGTGACACTTTGACATAATTTCACTCCCCTTCGGGTCGTGAAATTAAAACTGTCAAAGTGTCACTCAGGAAAAAATCGATAATTTTGGAGCTATTGTGCAATTACTACTGATTATTTCATTCATAGGAGATTCTGACCAATAGAAAGCTACAGAAATCTGAATTAAATCTCCCGTCGTTAAGTATATTACGTCAGATGCTCTTCGTTGCTACGAAAAAATACATTCAGTGACATTAATGATAATTAATGTTTTAAAAATTATAAAAGTGATGACTTTCAATCGTCAAATATTTATAAAAACTGTGTGTTTAATGGTACTTACATAAATAAATTACAATAAAATTTTGGTTTTGAACAGTTTTATTCATGAAATAATCGCAACAAATTGCACTTGACCTCTGAAATTAATATAGAATTTCAGAGCTCTTGTGCAATTACTACTGATTATTTCATTGATAGGAGATTCTGACCAATAGAAAGCTACAGAAATCTGAATTAAATCGATAATTTTTGATAATCTCCCGTCGCTAAGTATATTACGTCAGATGCCCTTCGTTGCTACGAAAAAATACATTCAGTGACATTAATGACAATTAATGTTTTAAAAATTATAAAAGTGATGACTTTCAATCGTCAAATATTTAAAAAAACTTTTGTGTTTAATTGTACTAATTTGTACTTACATAAATAAATTACAATAAAATTTTGGTTTTGAACAGTTTTATTCATAAAATAATCGCAACAAATTGCACTCGAACTCTAAAATTAATATAGAATTTTTGCCCTCGTGACACTTTGACATAATTTCACTGGCCTTTGGCTCGTGGAATTAAAACTGTCAAAGTGTCACTCGGGAAAAATTCAATAATTTTAGAGCTCTTGTGCAATTACTACTGATAATTCGATGAAATAGAATTATTTTGACATAATATTTAAAAGTCAGATCAGTAGACAATTACAACGGTTTTGAATAGTCGTCATGAAAACCAATATCATCGTCGTGGTTACCCATTATATTGAAAGTTTGGTTTTGACAACCTTGTGAAAGAATTAATTTGTGTATTTTCACTCCTAAATAAAAATTGATACAAGTCTATTTTTTGTGGCTTTTTTCCAAACGTACGGCACTAGAAAAAATAATGTTCCTAACTCATGAGGAAAAGTTACTTCCCAGCACTCGACTGCTTGCCCGAACTTCGCTATCGCGTCGTTCGGGTCAACGGCAGTCTCGTGCGTGAAAGTATCACTTTCCGCACTAGTTGGGAAAATAACTATTAATGTGAAATATCTCAGTGACGTACTATTTTTCTTAAAAAAATGTCATACCATTACCCTTACGCGCGCCAAAGGTGAATATAAAATTATTATTTTTATGTCAAAAAATGCGCAATAACTATATCTTAAAACCCATGAAATTTTATTTTCATACTGCACCGGTTTTAGAGCAATAAATAAATCGTCAGTTTATAAAACAAATTGTCATTATTAAAAAACAAACTGTCATTATTTTTTAATGTTAAAAACATAAAGTTTGTCATACTTATTTATGGGCCATTCCACGAACATACGCCTGTTTTGGATTACTTCGACAACGAATATTTTACTGTGCAACATAAGAAGTACGAAAGTAAATGGCGCTAATAATTATTCAAATAAACAACCATGTAATTTGCAATTTACTTTCGTTCTTCTTATTTTGCACAGTAAAATAATCGTTGTCGAAGTAATCCAAAACAGGCGTATGTTCGTGGAATAGGGTATACTACTGTATCCCAGAGAACGGCAGTTCTCGTCAGTGGCGCACAACCCCCGTAAATGCGACACTATATATTATACACGAAATTTTCGATTTTCTAAATATGAGTGAATTGAAAATTGGGCCAAATCCCAACTTAAATTATAGAAAAAGACTCGCCCATCCATATGTCAACCATTCATTTTGGTCCAAGGGTGTGGATTTTACGGCCATTCCTATTTAGAGTCTGTTTTTCGTTCTCCTCTCCAAAACTCCCAAAAATTTCGAAAATTTAAGTCCGACCTTTGCTTCTGATAGTCTATGAATTACTCTCTCCCATATTTTCATGGTGTGGCTAAGTAGTTTTATAGCCCTGTAGTTTGTACATTGTTGTATGTCTCCCTTGTTTTTGTAGACAGGTACTAATATACTGCTTCTCCATTCGTCTGGCATTTGTATGTCTGCTCCTTTCCAACGTATGTCTAATTTTGAAAATCGGTTATACCATTCAAAAGTTACTGAGCTCAGAAATTTTATTCAATTTCTATTTAAAAATGGGAAATGTTTGTAGTTAGGAATCAGTGCCGAATCAGATCCGGTGTAGTTTGCGACTTTCGACCACCCATAAACCAGATATAGGACTAGGTAGGTACAAAACTAAAACGGCCTATTTTTTCGGGGTATATATCTTGGGTTCAAGGAGAGACAGGAAACCCGCAAATACGCCAAATCAATAGCGTTAAGATAAGGTTTTAATAGCGGTTAGGATCAGACATACACACGGCTCAGTATAGCCAAAAAACTGAAAAACTAAACTTTGAAAATTTGGGTTTTTCGACAATTACCCAAAATTTCAACATACGAATTGCGTCAATAACTGAGCGTTTGTAAGAAGACTCTAGGCGCGTCTAACAGTGTATACCTCATATCTGGGAAAATTCGAATAATTAAGTTATAGGCTTCATAAGTGTGATCAAATATATTTCCTATGGGAAAAACGGAAAAATTCACCTATAATGGTCGTGGAATATGCATGTAAAAAACTGGATTGTGATCTAAATATTTATGGTGAATATTTGAGCCACTTGCACTTTGCAGATGACATTGTCATTAGAGCCGGGAGTTTAAATGAAGCTCACAAAATGATGGCAGAACTAAAACAGGTAGTAGAACAAGTAGGCCTGAACATAAACTTAAAAAAAAAATACATGATCAATTTAGTTCCAAGTGATGTTATTATAAGCAACTATGCACTATGCTTTTGAAGACTGAAAATACTGAAATGTCATGTGGATAATTAATTAGACTCACCACTTCTTGGTTAGGTCTGTTTAAATACAAAACTGTATGTTTAATTAAAAAATATATTTATTCATTTTATAAAGTACCTTATAAAGAATACATTCAAATAAATTAATTCTAGACTAGAAATACGGTATACGCCAATATAAACAGTACTAAAATGCGTATGCGTCTTTGTAAGTGTCATGAGCCGAGACGTACTCAGTGGTTTCCGAACATTTTTATAACGTATGTGAAGGTTGTGTTAATGTTAGTTACTTCAGGATGCAGAAAATGTTCTTATCGTGGAGTGCTATTTTCGGTCATATGGAAATGGTCGCGAAAACACTCCAAGCTTAAAACCAGTTGCCGACGCATTTAGGCTTAAGTTTATGAAACAGCCTCCGAGTAACAGCATTATGTTCCCAGTTATAGTCATAATCTATATGGATCAATGACGTATGTCTAATCAAGTGTTGCAGTCACCGAAACGAAACCTCATAAGAACATCATTAAAATTGAGTATCAGTTATCGATCGCTCCGTTGAAATTCAAGGATATTGGTGCATTTGCATAGAAAATACAGACCGGGCAGCATATTTACAGATGCTTGCGTGTGTAGACACCAGGGTGTTGAAATCAGTTAGGGTTTGGAGAAACGGTACATTTACAGATGCTAGCGCGTGATGACACCACGGTGTTGAAACCAGTTAGGGTTTGGAAAAACAGTAAGTTTACAGACGCTAGCGTGTGTTGACACTAGGGTGTTGAAATCAGTTAGGGTTTGTAAAAACAGTACATTTACAAATACTAACAGATTTGGACACCAGAGTGTTGAAACCAGCTAGCTTTTTTAGTGGTTATACATGCATAGATGCTAACGGCTATTGATTTTGATTTTATATACCTACTGTTGTGGAAAAATATTTAAGTGATTTAGGTATTAATAAATAATTAAACGTTGTTGGGATATAAACAATAATATATTAACACAAAAAACAACAAAAAATAATGTTGTTCTGAAGCTATGTCCTTGTGGCATTTTTATAATTAACTATTTAGATGGGAAATAAGCCACAATAAAATTAAAAAAAAATAATTGTATTAACGTTTCGACGCCCAAATCGGGTGTCGTTGTCAAAATACAAAATACGTACTACTAAATTAAACAAAAATGTTGTTGTTTAGTAAAAAATACTTTAAAATGTATAATATATGTATGAATTGCCAATATAAATCAGTCAGATTAAAAAAATTATTAGTAGAATTTTTTACTAAGCAACAACATTTTTGTTTAATATACAGGGTGTTTGGTAAAGAATGGGTAATAGCTTAACCTCAGGTTCCTGAGGTTAAAATAGGCCGATTTAAGCTAACTTACCTTAGTACAAAGTTTATAATAACCGAGATACAGGGTGTCAAAGTTAAAACTTTTTTTTATTTATTATTGAATATTTCCTGACAGATATGAGATAACAACATGATGTTTGGTATGTGGGGTTTTTTTGGGTCGAGAAAACTAAATTCCCTACCAAAAATTATGTATTGCTCAGAGGGCGCCACATACGCCTTTTAGCACTTATTTATTACGTTAACACTTTTTTATCCCTCACTCTGTATAATTTTGACATTAAAATTTTTATTCTCCTATTAGTTTTACTTAAAAAGCTATACTTCTTTCATCTATCTAAACTCAACCGTTTTCGAGATAAACGCATTTTAAATCTGCGATACACCATCATTTTTAGCATATCATTGTAGTTACACCCGAAAAATAACTTAAAACCATAATAATTGTGCCAGTTTTCAAATTTATGGCATTGCATCGCAAATTCCGTTTAAAGAAATTTGCGATACATTTTTGGATAATTTTATGGTTTTAAGTTATTTTTCTGGTGTAACTACAATGATAAACGGTTGAGTTTAGGGAGATAAAAGAGGTATACCTTTTTTAAGTAAAACTAATAGTGAAATACAAATTTTAATGTCAAAATTATACGGAGTGACGGATAAAAAAAATTGAACGTATTAAATGAGTGCTGAAAGGCGTATGTAGCGCCCTCTGGGCGACACATAACTTTTGGTAGGGAATTTAGTATTCTCGTCCCGAGAAACCCCCATATACCAAATTTCGTGTTGATATCTCATGCCTGTCAGGAAATATTCAATAATAAATAAAAAAAAAGTTTAACTTTGACACCCTGTATCTCGGTTATTATAAACTTTGTACTAAGGTAAGTTAGCTTAAATCGGCCTATTTTAACCTCAGGAACCTGAGGTTAAGCTATGGCCCATTCTTTACCAAACACCCTGTAGTAGTATTTTTTATTTTGATAAAGACACCCGATTTGGGCATAGAAACGTTAATAAAATTATTTTTTTTCAATTTAATTCTGGCTTATTTCCCATCTAAATAGTTAATTATAAAAATTCCACAAGCAAATAGCTTCAGAGCAACATTATTTTTTATGTTGTTCTTTTGTGTTAATATATTATTGTTTATATCCCAACAACGTTTAATTATTTACTAATACCTAAATCACTTAAATATTTTTCCACAGCAGTAGGTATATAAAATCAAAGTCAATAGCCGTTAGCATTTATGCATGTATATTAATTACTAAAAAAGCTAGCTGGATTCAACACTTTGGTGTCCAAATCTGCTAGTATTTGTAACTGTACTGTTTTTCCAAACCCTAACTGATTTCAACACCCTAGTGTCAACACACGCTAGCGTCTGTAAACGTACTGTTTATCCAAACCCTAACTGATTTCAACACCGTGGTGTCAACACGCGCTAGCATGTGTAAATGTACTGTTTTTCCAAACCCTAACTGTTTTCAACACCCTGGTGTCTACACACGCAAGCATCTGTAAATATGCGACCGGGCAGCATATTAATGCAGCTGATAAGCGTGAGAGTCGAATTTTGCTATGGATTATGAGAACGCGTCGTTCTTATCGAATATTTGTTTTTCCAATGAAAGCCATTATTCATTTAATCCTTTCATTGCGAAAAGCGCGATATCGCGTCCTCAGCGTGTTTCATAAAATGCGGACGGCCCGATATAGCGGCCTATGTCAATGTAAAATCGAATATAAACTATATTATGTTCCGCAGTTTTTGGAATGGCGCAAAACTAACTCCGCACACGTAGAAAGGTTTATTTTATCGAAGTAAACTGTCCGTTATAGAACTGGTTGTCTATTTTCGTAAATAAATGATCTCAAATAGAACCTATTGTTCGTCCGCTATAACTTTTCCCATGCGTGGTGATTCATTTTCAAACAAATTAAGTCAAAACATAAAGCGAAATGAACGTCGATGTGTATATGTTACAGTTCAAGTTGATTCTCAGTTAGAGTTGACTTTTCCTAGTTCGAGTCAACTCCAACAAAAAGGAGCAGTAAAAGTTGATTTGAAAAATTTAAATCAACTTTTACTAGTTGAAGTTGACTCTTCCTAACTCTTGTTAGTAAAAGTAGATTATACAATTTATACGAGTATAATCTCACGTGCATTTTTGATGAGTGTGCGTCTCTTTGTTTTGATCGTTTGAACTACTTATTAGTCCAGTCTGTAACGTCGCTCCCGTTAGGTAAATTATTCTGATTCGATTTTTTTTCACAAACTTACTCAAACAAATACATCCTTATAACAAATACACAGTGTCAGGCGGTACCGCGGTCGAAAAATTGTTTAACCAATTTTTGTTAACCAAGTTCACAAAAATAATTCTTATCTCCTCTATCTCATATTATGTATAAGTTTTTCTTGTGTGAAAATTGTAAATATAGATAGCAGTACATGAAGGATTTAAAGTGTGCCTGAAGTAATAATATATTTTAAATGGGATTTACTTTTTTGCACTGGTTTTTAGCACACTTTCGTATAATCCAATATCCTTAACTTTCGCCTTGTCATGGTGGTGACAGGTGAGCAATAAATTACAAAAAAAATTTGATGGTTTTGGAGGGTTTGACGGAAGTTTGAATTTTTAAATGTCAAAGTTCTAAAAAATTGTATAATAGGAATGTATTCCAGTGACGAAAAGTTGCAGTTTTTTTATTTGTTTTTTGGTAGATAAAATATTGTATGAAACTGTGCGTGAAGTACTTTTTGCGCACTTAGGCGATGTATAGCACTCAGACCGCTCGTGCTCTAAACATCGCGTGCGTGCGCAAAAAGCATACTTCACGAACTGTTTTATAAATAACTAAGTATTTCATTCAGGACAAATTTTTTTTAGATTATTTTCGTCATTCGAAGCAAAAAAGGTATGTTGTGATTTTTCTCTAAAATTGATAGTTTTCGAGTTATACGCGATTTAAAATTGGAAAAATGCGAAATGACCATTTTTAAGGCTTAATAACTCGATTAAAAACTATTATTATGAAAGTCAGAAAGTCACCTAATTAAAGTTTAAAACCCACCTACAAGATCCTGAAGAAATTTCTGTCATTATTTTATTACCTGTTATTTTTAATTATCAACAATGAGCGCTAAAAGCGTATTGAGACGGCCGTCAATGTGAGTGCGAATAAGATCCTCCAATCCGACCGTCCAATGGTGCATCTCAGTCGCACGCACATTGACAGCCGCCTCAGTACGCTCCTAGCGCTCATTGTTAATAATTAAAAATAACAGCTTAGTAATACAATAATGACAAATATTTCGTCAGTACCTTGTAGGGGTGTCGTTAAAATTTGATTTGATGACTTTCTGACTTCCATAATAATAATTTTTAACTCAGTTATTAAGCCTTGAAAATGGTCATTTTCGCATTTTTCAAATTTTAAATCGCGTATAACTCGAGAACAATAAATTTTACAGAAAAATCACAAAAGACCTCTTTTGCTCCGAATGACCCAAATTAATGATGTAAAAAAATGTCCGAAGTGAATTTTTTTTTGTGAATTTGTTTAAAAAAAATTATTTAAACAAGTTTTCGATTACGGTACCACCTGATACCCTGTGGATTCGTTATAAGAACCTCTTTTTGAGTAAGTTTGTGCAAAAAAATCGAACTGGAATAATTTACCTAACGGGGGCGACGATACAACCTAGACTGTAGATATCACGATTTGAACATAATATACAGTAACATTTAATTTCTAGAATCGGTTGTTTGTGTGAATCAACTTTTACTAAATGGCATTGGGAAGAGTATACTTTAACTAGTTGGAGTCTACTTTTACTAGTAAAAGTTGAATAAAAATCTTCATTTTATATTTATAATCAACTTTTACTAAAACCAGTCGTTTGAGTCGACTCGAACTAGGAAAAGTCAACTTCAACTGGATAATCAACTTGAACTGTAACATATATACATTTTGTATAGTGTATACTATATACTACACACATCCGCGTACGTTTCACTTTATGTTTTGACTTAATTTGTTTGAAAATGAATCGTGACGCATGGGAAAAGTTATAGCGGACGAACTATATTATTTTTGACATTACCTTGTGGGAAATACATTAAAATTTACATGTATCATAAGTTAAATTATTAGTTTAATTTTTTTATCACTTACTATTTTTAGATCATTTGGTATAAATTTCCGTTTTTTTTGTACCTATCATTTTTAATGAAAAATAAATTTGCATATTTTTTTAGTATTAATTTAACATTGACAAAATATTTTCTGAGCTGCAAAATAAATTAGGTGAAGCATAATTAGATTTTATTAACTTTTATTGGGACGCGTATTTGCGTTTTTGCGTATTTGCGCAAAATGACCATCAGCAGCAAATTCTCAACAGATTTCCTTCACATACTTCATTAATAATATTTGAACATACGTAAAAAAATATTTCCGCACAGGTTGATTACCGCAGTGAAAGGGTTAAACGGATCTATTAACAAGCAGAAAATATGGTTTCTTGGATTCGAATGCCCCAACGTAATCGTCGAGCACCCCCTTCACAGTAGACCCTGCTCTAGGGATTTTGCCGCTCTGGGCAAGATCAGCTACCGCACCCCTCTTTCTCACTTGGTAGAAAAAATTTTGCCGCCCTAAGTAGCCGCCCGGTCCGCCTCGATGGAACGTCGGCGCCGTTAACTGTTAATCAGGAGCGCTACTGAGAACAGATTGTCACGCCATTTCTAAATCAACAATGTTCCTCAGGATGCAGCAACCTGTCACACGGCCAGGTTGACCAATGAATGCTCCGCAATCATTTTGGGGATCGCCTTATTTCGCGTGGTAGTGCTTTGTCAGATCCGTCGCACTCACCAGACCTAACGCCATCTGATGCGACATATGGGGAATGCTGAAAGTGGCTGTTTTTCGTACCGATCCACCGTCCGACATTCCGCAGTTGCGCACTAAAATTCAAGATTTTTTCGTGCCATTCAACAGCCTTCGTTCACAGACATGATTGAGAACCTTCGTGAACGTTACGAAAAATGCTTAAAACTGAACGGAGGGCGTCTTGAACATCTGTATTATCAGGAACGTCGCGTCGTCTTGAATAATCTTTGCAATAATCTTTGTATACTACATAATATATAAATTATACTAAACATTCCAATTTTCATTTCAGTACTGTTTATTTTGCCGTATATTGTAATAATTGAAAACTATTGCTGTTTAATCCTCTTTAAACTCCTTAATATCGACCTTAGCACAGTCATTAATTTATATACAGAGTATAAAACAAGTGTGATGCATATCAACAAAAATAGTATAACATCGACCATGAAGTACTCGAAGAACGACATGTCTGCTGCTGGACTTCTCAGATGTTTTGCGCCTTTGTGTCTGATAACGTACTCTATCCACCAAACTGCTTTTTCGACTCCCTTCACGGGTTGGTCTAATAGTATACTTTTTGCTTTTTTGACTTCTTCCTTGTATCTACGATAAAAATAACAGATTAAGAAAAATTAATTAAAAGCTAAAATAAGTTTAAAAATTAAAATAAACGGTTTCATTTTGATCCAAATCGAGTCTCTTGCCATCCTCTGACACCGTGTTTCGGGGTCTACCCTTTATCAAAGAGGCTTTAAGAAGACTCAAAACGCACCGAGAAGATGGTATAAATATTTAAATATTTACACCGGAGCATGGTTAGACTAACTTCTAACGGGGAACGACGAAATGAGTGAAATGAATGTCGAAAACGAATGAAGTGATCTGTTAACCCAGGTATAGGCCTGGATCCCGCCTACCAAAAAAAAGTTGATTAATAGCAAGCTGAAAATTTGTTAATAGCTTAACGGTGTCTTAACTTTGATGTACGGGAACACTGGAACAGGGGAAGTTTTAATTGTCGAACAGTTTACAAATTTGGAACGTTAGATTACGAAAATGTCCCATGTGCTTTGTCGGACAGAACATCCAATTGATTTGTTACCCTCTCATTAAAACCTCATGCATAAATCAGACTGCTATTAGTAACCAACATGATTCCTGTCATTTGAAATATTCTTCGTGTTCCACTCATTAAAATGCCCAGTTGGTGATAAACACCAGTCTGATTTTTGCATGAGAGTTTAATGAAATGGTAACAAATCAATTGGAAGTCCTGACCGACAAAACACATGGAACGTTTTCGTAGTCTGAGGTTCCAAATTTTTAACTTGTTCCACAATTAAAACTTCCCCTGTTCCAGTATTCCCATACATCAAAGTTTGTCCGACTAGACACCGTTAAGCCATTAACAAATTTTCAGCTTGCTATTAATCAACTTTTTTTTGGTACGCGGGATCCAGGTCTAGTACTAAAATACCAAACCGGCAACGATAGGAAAATATTCCAACAATGCATCGCAGATTACCCATATGAAAGGCTATCATTTTGTACTTTAATAAAAATACAGAATATGGTATAAAACAAAAATTAAAATAATCGGTTTCGCTTTGATCCAAATCTAGTCTCTTGCTATCCTCTGACACCATGTTTCGAGGTCTACCCTTTATCAAAAAGGCTTTGAAAGAAGACTGATTTGAATATAAACGCACCGAGAAGATGGTATAAACATTCAAATATTTTCACCGGAGTATGGTTAGACTCGGGTGGAGAGACCACGGGGCCTCTCAGGTCCTCAACACACGAAAACCCCGTGTCGTGGAAATCCACAAGACAGCTACGTGGAACGTAACAACTATGTTTGAAGGTGCAAAATTACAAAATATTTAGCTAGAAATGGCCAGACTAGACATTCCTATCCTAGGTATATGCGAGACGAAATGGCTAGGGTCAAACATATTTGAGAGTAATGGATACATTGTATACCACTCGGGAAAGGCAGAAGGACCCAGACGTAACGGAGTCGCAATCATTTTCAAAGAAGAAATTCGTAACTGTATCCGAAATTTCGTCCCCTTCAATGATCGTATCATGATGATTCAGCTGCAAAATAAACTGCTAAATATTAATATAATACAAGTCTATGCACCAACAGCTGACAAACCAGATGAAGAAATTGAGCAATTCTACAGCGAAATTAAACAAATTCTCCGGAGCACAAAAAAAACATGAAGCTACAATTATTATGGGAGACTTCAACTCAAAAGTTGGTGCCGACATCACACAAGATATAACCGAACAGTATGGACTTGAAGAAAGGAACGGAAGACGGCAAATACTAATACAGTTCTGCCAAGAAGAGAAATGCATTATAGCAAATACTTTGTTTCAGCAACCTAAAAGACGACTATATACCTGGAAATCTCCAGCTGATCAAGAGAGAAAGATAGTCAGAAATCAAATTGACTACATTATCATTAATAGAAGGTTTAGAAACAGTATTACATCTGCAAAAACATACCCAAGTGCAGACGCAGCAACTAACCATAATCTGCTCTGTGCTGGATTCAAACTAAAACTAAAAAGAATAAAAGCCCCCACAACGCAGAAGAAACCTAATACTCGACTCCTAAGAAATGCCGTAATAGATGAGTTCGGAAATAAGATAAATCGTGAGATTAAAAAACAGTTAGAAAGATCTGAACAAGAAATCAAAATCTAGATATCATGAATTCCGCTATGGTCACCATAGCAAACGAAGTTTTGAAACCAGAAAAAGACCCAATAAAGAAAAAGGATTGGATGACCGATAAAATACTAGACTTTATTCAACAAAGAAGAAATTGGAAAAACAAAGACGAGATTCGGTATAGAGAGATATATCGACAAATAAGATACGAGGTTAAGCGAGCAAAAGAGGACTGGATGGAACAAAGATGTCGTGAAATGGAAGAACTACAAAGAAAACATGACGAGTTTAATATACATAAAAAGCTTAAAGAAATTACCTACACTCAGAGAAAAAGAACTCCTCACTTTATGAGAAACTCCAAAGGTAACATAATTCTCGACTTGGATGAAAAAAAGGAAGAATGGACTAACTATATAAAAGAGCTCTTCCTGGATACGAGGCCACCACTTAACACCACAAAGTATACGAATACTGGTCCTAGTATTTTAAAAGCGGAAGTAGAGAAAGCCATCGAACAGAGCAAAAATGGGAAATCTCCAGGCCCTGACCAAATACCATCAGACTGGCTCAAACTTCTGGATGACGACAATGTCTCACAATTAACAAACATTTATAACCATATATACGAGACTGGAATGATGCCACAGATATGGTTGGAGTCTACATTTATTCCACTCCCAAAAAAACCTAATACATCATCATGTAAAGACTTTAGACTAATTAGTCTCATGAGCCACTCTCTCAAGCTACTTCTTAAGATAATTCTTAATAGAATCAAGAGGAAATGTGAAGAGACAATCGGAAACAAACAATTCGGTTTCAGAGAAGGATTGGGAACAAGGGAAGCTTTGTTCTCAATGTTACCATTACTTCAACGATCATGGGAAGTACAGAAACCAATTTACGTTTTCTTTATAGATTTTGAGAAGGCGTTTGATAGAGTTCAACATGATAGGTTGTTTGAATATCTAGAAATGATTGGAATAGATGATAAAGATCTGAGACTTTTACAACATCTATATTGGAATCAAAAAGCTTCTATTCTGGTAGACGGCAAAGAAACAGACAAAATTTGCATTCAAAGAGGTGTCAGACAGGGTTGTGTGTTATCCCCAACTTTGTTTAACGTATACTCAGAAATAATTTTTAATGAAGCCTTGAAAGGACAATGTGTGGAGTTCGAATCGGGGGAGAAACTATTAACAACATCAGATATGCAGACGACACCGCGATCATGGCTAAAAATATCGAATATCTTCAATTCCTTATTGATCGAGTCACTAGAGAATGCTTCAATAACGGACTTAACATAAATGCAACAAAGACAAGGTTACTTGTGGTTAGTAAACAAGACATCGGCCCTATGCAACTAATTGTCAGTGATGAATCAATAACAAAAGTTAACCATTTTAAATACCTAGGATGTTGGATAAACGAGACACCAAATCCGGATGAAGAAATTAAAACTCGTATAGAAATTGCAAGAGGAGCATTTATGAAACTTAGATCTATTCTGACCAACTCTCAGCTGAACTTACAACTAAAAATCAAGTTCCTAAAATGTTATGTGTATCCTGTATTACTATATGGATGTGAAACCTGGATCATGAAGGTTAACATGATGAACAAATTAGAAGCCTTTGAGATGTGGTCGTATCGTAGAATTCTCAGAATATCTTGGGTTCAACGCATTTCAAACAGAGAAGTCTTAAACAGAGTAGGTCAAGGCGAAGGTGACTTAATGAAGATGATAAAAAAGAGAAAACTTGAATATCTGGGGCATATAATGAGAGGTAGCAGATACATGATGCTGCAGTTAATACTCAAAGGAAAGATCGACGGAAAAAGAGGGATTGGTCGAAAGAAATATTCATGGCTCCGAAACCTCCGTCAATGGACTGGCTTATCAGCAGATCAATTGTTACATGCCGCACAAGATCGAGAACGATATCGGCAAATTGTTATGGAAGCTACCCACGCCTAAAAATTTTGGCACGGTACTTAAAGAAGAAGAAGATGGTTAGACTGACCTCTAACGGGAAACGATGAAATGAGTGAAATGAATGCCGACAACGAATCAATTAGTAATCTGTTAACCCAGGTACTAAAGTACCAAATGGGCGACGCGACTCTAGGAAAATATTCCAACAATGCATCGCAGATTACCCATATGAAACGCCATTATTTTTCATTTTGTACTCTAATAAAAACATAGTATGGTATAAAACAAAAATTAGAATAATCGGTTTCGTTTTGATTCAAATCGAGTCTCTTGCCATTTGGTAGAGTTTGGTACTTTAGTACCTGGGTTAACAGATTACTTGATTCGTTGTCGACATTTATTTCACTCATTTCATCGTCCCCGTTAGAAGTTAGTCTACTCGTACTCCGGTGTAAATATTTAAATATTTATTATTTATACCATCTTCTCGGTGCGTTTTGATTCAAATCAGTTTTCTTGCAAAGCCTCTTTGATAAAGGTAAACCCCGAACCACGGTGTCAGAGGATGGCAAGAGACTCGATTTGAATCAAAACGAAACCGATTGTTTTCATTTTTGTTTTATACCATACTCTGTATTTATTTGAGGACAAAATTATGGCGTTTCATATGGGTAATCTGCGATGCATTGTTGGAATATAGTCCATTCTTTCACGGATTTTGCTCTAAATTTTAAAGAACCGCTTGGATTGACATGAAATTTGGCATACGTATAGCTTACATGTCAAAAAAAAAGTGATATTGTGCCGATGTGTGCTCTTGCCTTGGGGATGACTTTCACCCCCTTTTGGGGGTGAAAAAATATATGTCCAAATAAGTCCGGAAATGGGTAAACTGACTAATTTTAAGTAACGTTTGTTCTGTAGAGCTTTTTCGCCAAGTCAACACTTTTCGAGTTATTTGCGAGTGAATATGTTCATTTTTCAACAAAATAACCACATTTTTAGACGGTTTCTCGCAAATAACTCAAAAAGTAAGTATTTTGTCGCAAAAAACGTTCTTAGCAAAAATATAGCATATAAAAAAGTAAAAAAAAGTGTACGCGTTAGGTCTCTGTATCTCGTAGAACCAGAGTTATAGCCAATGAAAAATAGATTCATATTCACCAAATTTCAAATAGAATATTTCGACGTGAAATATCCAAAAAATTAAGCACTTTTTGGGAAAAACTGAATTTATCTTTTTTAAAGTGTTTAAAAGAAGCTTTATTTCTGTTTTTACAAAAAGTTTCTAGCATTAAATTTAAGCAAGTTACGCTCAAAATAAAGTTGGTCCCTTTTGTTTTTCCAAAAAAAAAAAAATCGGGAAGACAACCCCCTAATTAGCAACTTAAATGAAATTAATCATTACCGCTCTACAAATTATTTTACTTATGTTGCGTTTATATGATCTGTAAGTTTCATCGATTCAAAGTGCTTATTTTTAAAAAAATTTGGTTTCAAAATAAAATTTTTAAAAATTTAAGTTTTTAAAAATATGCTTTTTTTCAAAATAACTTAAAAATTGTTAGATATACCAAAAATCTCGAAAATCAAAAAAAGTCAGATTTGCTTTTCTGAATATTATGTATTTTTTTGTTTTTCTGTTAGACAAAAATTGATTAAAATTTGGTGTTTCTAAATTTGCATACATTCGTGATCAGTGACTCGTTTAGCCCCTTTTAACTACAGCACTTTCAATAATAAGGACTTTGAACCGATGAAACTTACAGATCATATAAACCATATATACACGAGTTAAGAAACTTGTGAAGTCGTAACGATTAAGTTCATTTAAGATACTAATTAGGTGGTGATTTTCTCGATTTTTTTACCAAAACCAAAAGGGACTAACTTTATTTTGAGCGTAACTTGTTTAATTTTGATGCTAGAAATTTTTTTATAAAACAAAAATGAAGCTTTTTCTGAACACTTTAAATAAATTGTATTGAGTTTTCCCCGAAATGTGCTTAATTTTTGGTTATTTCACGTTAAAGTATTCCATTTGGAATTTGACGAATATGAACCTATTTTTCATTAGCTATAACTCTGCTTCTACTAGGTGTAGAGACGTGATATTTACACCATTTTTTTAAAATTTTTTACAGGCTATATTTTAGCTAAGAATGTTTTTTCGACAAAATACTTACTATTTGAGTTATTTACGAAAAACCGTTTAAAAGCGTGGTTATTTTGTTGAAAAAATGAACACATTCACTGCCAAATAACTCGAAAAGTATTGACTTTTCGAGTTGAAAAAACTCTATAGAACAAAAGTTACTTAAAATTAGCCAGTTTATCCATTTCCTGACTTTCTTTGGACAAATATTTTTTCACCCCCCAGAGGGGGTGAAAACCACCCCCAGGGCAAAAGCACATATTGGCACAATATCACTTTCTTTCTTTGACTTGTTAGCTATGTGTATACCAAATTTCATGTCAATCCAAGCGGTTCTTTACAATTTAGAGGTTGTGCAATATTTTGCCGTTAAATGACGGACTAATATTTTCCTAGCGTGTCGCCCGTTTGGTACTTTAGTACCTGGGTTAACAGATTACTACTTGATTCGTTGTCAACATTCATTTCACTCATTAAAATAAGTTTGTGAATTCCGAAAAAAATGTAACTTTTTCCTGACTTCGAGTCTTTTTTAAGATATTTTTAAATACTTGATAAAAAAATTTGTTTCTTGTTTTGAAATATGGTATTTTTGTTTTTCGTGGTACAATTTAAAATTTAACCATAGCTCTGAATGTGGCTTTGTAAGTCGAAAGCGATCAGCTAAAAAAATAAGTGTTTAAGTAAAAATTGACAAATTACACTCTTTGTAACGGAGAAGACAAATACTTTGAGCTTACGTGGGATTCTGAGCTACCTCCATAACAGCATCTTTAAAAATGGCCTTGGTCAAGGTTTTGTAGTCAACTTTAACACCCAGTCCCAATTCTACTATTCTTTTGACGTTAGCATGTTGGTCAGTTATTAAAGGGATTCCTACAAGAGGTACTTCGAACGTTATAGCTTCTTCTATAGATTGTAATCCTCCCTGCATAACGAACACCTTAATATTTGGATGTGCTAAAAAATAATTTAAACTATAGTAAAATATCAAGAGTTCTTTTGAATACAAAATAATTTTTATCTAAACGCTCTACAGAGATCTATAGTATGGTATAGTTAGACCCAAACCCAGACATCCAAAGTGAAAGTTATCCTCCAACACCAAATTGTTCTATATGGTCCACATAATGTTCAGAAAAAAGTCACACCATTTTGAGCGTCGGGTTTGGGGGGGAGGGGGAGAAATCTGCATATTCGTAGTTTTTTACGTTTTTCGTCAATATTTCTAAAACTAAGCGGTTTAGCATGAACAACCTTCTACACAAAATTGTTCTACATTAAATTTGAAATAAGAAAGGCCCTATGCATAACCCTTCTAAAATGAACGGTTCCGAAGTTACGGAGGTAGTATAGTATAATTGGTCCAAAAAAAGGCCTAATAACTAAGACATCCAAAGTAAAAGTTTTCCTTCAACATCAAATTATTCTATATGGTCCACATATTGTTCAGTAAAAAGTTACACCGTTTTGAGCGTCCGGTTTGGGGGGGAGATGGGGGAGAATTCGGTAAATTAGTAGTATTTTTAAGTTTTTCGTCAATATTTCTAAAACTATGCTTTAACGTAAGGAATGTTCTATAGAAAAATGTTCTACATAGAATTTAAAACAAAAAAGACTGAATACATAATTGTTATAAAATCAACGGTTCCAGAGTTACGGAGGGTGAAAAGTGGAGGTTTTCGATACTTTTTATATTTACCGATTTCTCCCCCCTCTCCCCCCCAAACCCGACGCTCAAAATGGTGTGACTTTTTTCTGAACATTATGTGGACCATATAGAACAATTTGGTGTTGGAGGGTAACTTTCACTTTGGATGTCTGGGTTTTTGGTATCGTTATATCATAAATATTGCCAAAAAATATAAAAAGTATCGAAAACCTCGACGTTTCACCCTCTGTAACTCTGGAACCGTTGATTTAATAACAATTATGTATAGAATATTTTTTGTTTTAAATTTCATGTAGAACATTTCTATATATAACATTGTTTACGCTAAAGCATAGTTTTAGAAATATTGACGAAAAACGTAAAAAAACTACTAATTTACCGGCTTCTCTCCCAGCTCCCTCCCAAACCGGAAGCTCAAAATGGTGTAACTTTTTACTGAACAATATGTGGACCATATAGAACATTTTGGTGTTGGAGGAAAACTTTTAATTTGGATGTTTGGGTTAGGCCTTTTTTTGGACCAGTTATACTATACTACCTCCGTAACTTTGGAACCATTCATTTTAGAAAGATTATGCATAGGGCCTTTTTTATTTCAAATTTAATGTAGAACAATTTTGTATAGAAGGTTGTTTATGCTAAACCGCACAGTTTTAGAACTATTGGCGAAAAACTTAAAATACTACGAATTTACCGATTTCTCCCCTCTCTCCCCCCAAACCCGACGCTCAAAATGGTGTGACTTTTTTCTGGACATTGTGTGGACCATATAGAACAATTTGGTGTTGAAGGATAACTTTCACTTTGGATGTCTGGGTTATGCCATCTTTTGGATCAACTATACTATACTACTAGTGTTATTATACACAATTACAATCTTACATTTATTGATATAAAATAAAAATGCATTTTTATTATTTTTTAGTATTATAACTACATACATGTCATAAAAAATGAAAAAAAAAAGAATAAGTATTAATACAGGACAAATTATACAAACAACAGAAAGTAATAAAAACTAGGACTTACCAAGAATATCCTGTTGAGGGCACCATTTTTTAGTCATTACATTCTCAGGTTTATCGGGAAGATAGTCAGTTTCCCATTTCCATAAAACTTTGTAAGGTAGTTCTCCCAATGCAGCAACAATTTCTTTCCTTATTTTCTCAGTCAGATTGGCACTTTTTACGTTTGATCCCAAACTGAAGTAAACTACTCCTTGTAAAGCGGAGTCTAGGTATTCTTGTATATCCTAAAAAGAATCAAATAGTGCAGTAGTCTCGTATTAATGTACTTAGGATGATCGAGGAAATTTATGAAGTTGCAAGTTAAGTAGCTCTTCCGTCATGTTCTGCTCCTGGTAAGGCTAGGTAAGGTATTTTTAAGTATCTTATCAGTCTGGAGATTACAAGGGCTTGGGAACCCAACATGATGCAGCATCACATCATTTATTTTCAACTCGCAGGTGTCCATAAAAATTACTAGATGGAAATAAGGTGATATAGCATCTTATTCACTACACGCAAAAAAAATAAATGTTACCAGAGCTATCTGAAAAATTTTCAGACTGCCTCAAATACCTACCCAAACTATTTTCCAGCTCTGGGATCAATACTTACTTACTTTAGGTAACGGTTTTCTCTCCTTGATATGCATTTGATTAATCTCAATTATGTTCGGAACATTCGGTCTTACATTATGAATAATGGGATTCACATTTATTAACAGCAAACTAATATTTCTTTCTAAATCTCCTAAGTAAGGCATTTCTTCCCCAAAATGTTTCCTAGCAATCTTATCCGCCTTAGGAAGTGCATACCAGTAATAAAACATCCTGTACCAAATATTGTACAGAAAACTTTGGACCTTTTCTAAGAATGATAACTTTCCTGAGAAGTTCAGCATCACGTCGGGTGATACGATTGGATGAGTTGGGTTGCCCATGGCGTCATGGGAGTGAAGGTATAGTCCCAGTGAGGAGATGCCTGAAAATAAAAACCTATGTAAATATCAACAAAAATTTTTTTTTGGATTTTTAAAATATGAATAGGTAGTTATCTTCATTTTTATTTATTTCAATACTCTAATAAAAATAATAGATACAACTCTTTTGCACAAACCAATAAAGATTCATTTTCTTTGGAATGCTAATTAGAGGTGATTTTCACGATTTTTTTTACCAAAAAAAGTGATCAACTTTATTTTGAGAGTAACTTATTTTTTTTTGATGCTAGGAACTTTTTTAAGAAACAAGAATAAAGCTTATTTTAAACACTTTAAAAAACTCACCGAAAAGTGCTTCATTTTTCATTCACGTTGAAATATTTGATTTGGAATTTGACGAATAAGAACCTGCTCTTCCTTATCTACAACTCTGCTTCTGATGAGTCAACAGACTTCATGCATACACTATTTTTTTCTTTTTTTTATAAGCTACAGTTCTGCTACGATAATTTTTTTCTATAAAATATTCACTTTTTCAGTTATTTACGAAAAAGTGTCTCAAAACGTATTTTTTTTTTGTTGAAAAATGAACAAATTTTACTCGCAAGTAACTCGAAAAGTATTTACTTTGTGAAAAATGTCTATAGAACAAAAGTTGCTTAGAATTAGTCAGTTTATCCAAATACCGACTTACCTTGAACGTATAATTTTTCAATCCCCGAAAAAGGGTGGGACTCACCCCAGGGCAAAAGCACACATCGGCACAATACCACTTTTTCTTTGACATGTTCGCGCTGTGTATGCCAAATTTCATGTCAATCCAAGCGGCAAATTCGGAGATTTTGCAATATTTTACCGTGAGTGAATGGGCTATATAATTATAGGAAATTACTTAGCGTGCAAAAATGTCTATTTTCGTGCACGCGTTTTAGTTTAGAAAGTTTTACTTTTCCGCACGCGTGTTACTTTTCCGCACGCGTTTTACTTTTCCGCACGCGCTTTACTTTTCCGCACGCCAGTTAATTTAGATATGTTAATTAGGGTGGAGCGTTGTTATATGGAGAAAAATAAAATATCAATTTTTACAAACGCGGGGTGCGGAATCGACGCTACTGTGGGAAAGGATTGGAAAAGTTAATTGTCATTTTTTTATATTTTGACTCTAACATCTGCCCCAACGTGAGTCAAATTTTGAAATTTGAAAAAAAAATGTTTTGCATTTTTACCTACGCGGGGTGCGGTACCAATTCGCTTCTAGGATATGAATCGAAAACTTCAATAACACTTATTTCTATTTTTATCAGAATAACTACTCCAGCGCTACTTAAATTGATCTATTTTGAATTTTGCGCCAACCCCCGACCTAAAGCTGCAACCAAAGAGTTATAACCTGTCACAGGAGTCGACCTTCACTCTCCCACTCAATTTTAATTATAAGTTAGTAGAACATAAAACAATATTGGCCAGAATTATTATAGTGTTCCACGATAAGAGTATAACATTATTGAAACCTTATGAAGGCAGGAAGGACGAAGACGGTTACAAAGAGAAGCTATTAAAATTTGGTGAGGATAGCAAGAAATTGTTTGATATTGCAACTTGCAAATGTTTAGAGTTCAGATATTGCAACTGTCCTAGAAACCGAAAGATTCCAATACCAGAACGAAATTTCTTAATCGACCAACGAACTGGCCATAAAATAATGATTAATAGTTTGGAGTTTAGATCATGAAGCGACCAAAAAAAGAATGTGTGTGTACTTTGTACGCACGTAAGAAGTTATGCTTCTATTATATGATTTAAACGAAATTAATATACTGTTTATTTGTATTTTATTTAGATATTAAACTAATTTATACTTACTACTTCTCAAACATTTTTATTAAAACAGTGCCAAAAATTAAAATAATACAAGAATAAAACACACAGAAACACATTAAAAATGCCACAAATGATTTCTGAACATTAATTGTCGGAAATTTTTTTAACTAAATACGTATATTCTGAAAATAAAATTATATAATAAATATACTTACAATCATAAAATGTATAAAAAAAATAAAAAAAATAAAAGTTTCCATTGGGATTCGAACCAGCTTTTATCAGCGCGGTTGGTATTGGGGTTCATTCGCCTTGAATGCTTCGCCACGGAGGCAATGCGTCATTATTTGCGAAGATCGACTAACTAAACGGATTAAACTTTTGAAATTTTGAATTAAATCAAATTATTTTGATTTTGAATTGAAATGATTTAGAATTGAAAAAATACAACAAAACATAGAGTAAGAAAACAATATATTAGGTGAATATTGATAGAATTTTTGATGGTAATCAAATTATGTAAATAAAAGTATTACATACTAATCATAGATACTATGTATTTTGGTAGGTTCAAATAGGTATAGGTACCTACCTATGGAATTTTTTATTAGGATACTGATATGTACATTTAACAATTATTATTACGTACCTGTTGCTTTTAAAAATTATTTAAAAGTCACTACAGTTATAAAACTTTCTTGTTTCTGTCCTCACAACAGTAAAACTAATATATTAGGTATACAACATTTGTTTACCTCCATATTGAACAATTATTTATTATTGACAGATCATTTCAACATCCAATCAGAGCCCGTATAACGACTAATACAATACCATACTGTCGGTGTGCGCATGCGCGCAGATTAACAATAAATTCACCCTCAATCTCAATCGCGCCTAAAGAAGTGTAACTTCCAAAATTGAGATGGATTTACATAGTTTACACCAACAAGAACAACGTGAAGAACAAAGAGTCTTGCAAATAGGGGTGGCATGTATTCCTAGTACTTTAGATTACCTACAACTTCAAAGGATACGACCAAATGTTCAACAGCCAGATACATTAAACAAAAGCGGTGAAATTGAGAACTTTCAATCGCAATCGATTATTTTCACTTCTTCACTCACAATGACTGATGTCACATTTCCGGTTGTTGCCAGAACATTAGATCGTTATGGGGTTTCAGATCGTGCTGGAGTAGCAATCATTTCTGCAGCTTTCCACGACATTGGTCTTATTACTGAAAAGGATTCATCACGGGTTATAGACAGAAATAGAGTTCGACGAGCTCGTCCTAAAGCTAGTACTTTGTAACTCTATTCTGACCTTTATTTCCTCGAACTCTATCGATGAAAATCAAATAATGGCTGTTGGTTGTGATGGGACTGTCAATAACCAAGGAAACAAAGGTGGCGTTATTCGTTTATTGGAAATCAAGTTTCCACCTCCACTCCAATAGATCATATGCCAACTACACGCCAATGAACTGACACTGCGTCATCTTTTTCAATATCTAGATGGCACCAGAAGTGGACCAAAAGGTTTCACAGGCCCCATTGGCAAGGCAGTTACTTACTGTGAAGTATTACCCATTGTTCCGTTTGATGCAATTAAATGCACGTTGCCCGATATTACCAAATCGACACAGGAATTAAGCACCGATTAACTATATCTACTACAAATGTCAGTTTATCAATAGTGGACATTGCGATGAAAATTTTGTGAAAAAAAATCCTGGTGAACTAGTTCACCCTAGATGGTTGACAATGGTTAATCGGATATTGAGATTATATGTCTCAATCCAAACTCCGTCAGAAAATCTAATTATACTAAGTACATTTATTTTAACCGGCTATGTTCCTATATGTAAAGTATGTCCCTGTAAGTTGTATCCATATGGAAACCTTTTTTATTATTAATTTTACGAAAAAAAGTCATTCTTCATAAAAAGCTCTGCATGGTCCAAAACCTAAGATTCAACCATCAGATATACAATTTTATGAATATTATACGAGGTATGTCAAAAAGTTTGAATTTCACTCAAGAGTAAAGTAGCTTTATTTTTCACAATATTGAAAATTACTATAATGAAAAGTTGTTTGGAATTAAAAACTATATTCTAATATGCAATTACATCCTTCTAATTAAAAATTTTTTGAAGTTATACTTCTTTAGGCGCGATTTCATTGAGGGTGAAATTTTATTAATCTGCGCGCATGCGCACACCGACCGTATGGTATTAGTGGTTATACGGGCTCTGATTGGGTGTTGAAATGATCTGTCAATAATTGTCCAATATGGAGGTTATCGGTAAACAAAAATATTGTATATATTAGTTTTTATTGTTATGAGGACAGAAATAAAATCAAATTTATAATTATAGTGACTTTTTAAATAGTTTTGAAAAGCCGCAGGTACGTAATTCTAAATGTTTCAGTTGTATTCCAATAAAAAATTATCTTCATATCTATCTATTTGGAAAATGTAAAAAAAATAATGTAGTTACCTATTAGTAGGCAATGCTTTAATTTTCATAATCTGATTACGAACAAACTTTCTACAAATCTTCATCTAATATATCGTTTTCATACTTTATATTTTGTTGTATTTTAGTTCGACAAAAATCCAACTAATAATTTGATTAAATTCATATAAATAAACAAAATGTCAAAAAGTTTATGGTGTAAACGTTTAGTTTGTGTATATTCCCACATGACGTATACGCGAAGGTGGTGCAGTGGGAAATCGCTTCGACATTCGTACGGCGCGATAGACGTGGAGTGGGTTCAAGCCCCCAGCAAGTTGTTATTTTTTTATTTTTTTTATTTTTTTTATAGATTTTATGATTGTAAGTATATTATTATATATTTTTTTTCAGAAAATACGTATTTAATTAAAATTTTTGGCAACAATTATTGTTCAGAAATCATTTGTGGCATTTTTCAATGTGTTTGTGTGTGTTTTATTCTTTTATTTTTTTAATTTTTGGTATTGTTTTAATAAAAATTTTTGGAAAGTAGTAGAGAAATTATTTAAAGTATATTGATTTCGTTGAAATCATATATAGTCCTGTCGCCAGGGGGGTACAACGGCCTTCTTAATTCAGATGGACTTACCCAAGTTTTTTTTATGTATTTTGGCCCGTAGAACACGAATTTTTTGGGTAACAGTTGATCCGGATGTCGATAAGATTGTTATAAACAAAGAAGTTGAGGAATTACATAACAGCGATTTCTCGCAAAACAAAACATTTTTTTGTATTTTTTGGGTCATTCTAACCAAAAAATGTTCATACAATTTTTTTCGTAGGATGCATAGTTTTCGAGATCAACGCGGTTGAACTTTCAAAAAATCGAAAAATTGCAATTTTTGAACCCCAATAACCTTTGAATAAAAAATAAAATAGCAATTCTGCTTACCGCCTTTAAAAGTTTGAGTCAAATTATATCTGTTTTGAATATTTGTATTGCTAACAATTTATTTTTTGATTGTTAAAAAAAGGTATAAACACATAGTGTTTCTCGTGCCTAATACATGCGTTTTAATGCATGCTACGTAGAAATAGACACGCTTGCACTTTTACCTATTCTACCTACTCGTTCGATTTTAAATGAGAAATCATTGAAAACATCACTCAAACACTAGGTGTTTGTAGCTTTTTTTACCAATAAAATAATAAATTTTTAGCAATACAAATAACTAAAACCGATATAATTTGACTTGAACTTTCAAATGCGGTAAGCAGAATTGCTATTTTATTTTTTAATCAAAAGTTATTCGGGTTCAAAAATTGCAATTTTTCGATTTTTTGAAAGTTCAACCGCGTTTATCTCGAAAACTATGCATCCTACGAAAAAAATTGTAGGAACATTTTTTGGTTAGAATGGCCCAAAAAATACAAAAAAATGTTTTGTTTTGCGAGAAATCGCTGTTATGTGATTCCTCAACTTCTTGGTTTATAACAATCTTATCGACATCCGGATCAACTGTTACCCAAAAAATTCGTGTTCTACAGGTCAAAATACATAAAAAAAACTTGGGTAAGTCCATCTGAATACAGGAGGCCGTTGTACCCCCCCTGGCGACAGGACTAATAATAGAAGTATAACTTCTTACGTGCGTACAAAGTACACACATTCTTTTTTTTTGAAAAATTATGGATAACTAACATCATTTTCAGTTATTTCAATTCTGATAACTCTTTTATTATTAATTTTACGAAAAAAAGTGATTCCTAATAAAAAGTTCTGCATGGTCTGAAACCTAAAATACAACCATCTTATGTCAAATTTTATCAATTTTATACAAGGTATGTCAAAGAATATGAATTTGGCTCAAGAGTAAAATACCTTTATTTTTCACAATATCGAAAATGTTATTATGAAAAGTTATTAAGAATTAAGAACCATGTTTCAGTATGTAATTACATCCTTCTTATTGAAATATTTTGAACTATAAAGGTACTTTACTTTTGATCTAAATTTATCTTTTTTGACACACCTCGTTTAAAATTGACATAAGATTGTTGTATTGGTTGTATTTTAGGTTTTAGAGTATTTTAGACCATTCAGAACTTTTTATTGCGAATCACTTTTTTCGTAAAATTAATAATAACAGAGTTATTAGAATTAAAATTACTGAAAATAATGTTGGTTATTCATAATTTTTCAAAAAAAAATTTTTTTTGATTAGAAGGATGTAATTGCATACTAGAATATAGTTTTTAATTCGAAACAACTTTTCATAATAGCAATTTTCAATATTGTGAAAAATAAAGCTACTTTACTATTGAGTGAAATTCAAACTTTTTGACATGCCTCGTATAATACTCATAAAATTTGATATCTGATGGTTGAATCTTAGGTTTTGGACCATGCAGAGTTTTTTATGAAGAATAACTTTTTTTCGTAAAATTAATAATAAAAAAGTTTTCCATATGGATACAACTTACAGGGACATACTGTATATGGTTCAGGATCAAGACTAGACTAGTTTGTATTTTTGGTGCCAAACATTTATATGATACGATAAAATTGTCGCGCTATTTGCCAAACTACTTGAAGAATGTTATTGTCCCAGTCATACAGAGAAATGCATTCTTTGGACATTCAGAGAATCTACTACTAGGAATGTTAGCCGACAACAGGTACGTCAGAGAAGTTGCACTCGCAGAATATTGAAGATCAGGGAGATATCATACATAGGAGCCTTACATATCTTCCAAGTACCTACTTTAAATATGGATACTAATGATTACATCAATACGATAGATTGGAAAACCAAGACAGAACCTTCACTTACGAAGAATTTAAGTACCGAAAGGATATCTCAGGCCATCATAGGCCATCACGGAAAAATTCCGTGTCACACACAATCCTCTGAAAGGTGTGTCAAATTAGTTACAGAAGCAAATGCTGCCCTCTGTGCGTCACAGAGGAGGGACGGATTCATTAAGAATAAACTCAAATCATGCCTTTTCATGCCTAAATTTCATACTATGAAAGACTATCGTTCACAATGTTATATTGACTATTTTTCTTTTTTTTCTTTATATTCTAGTTCTAATAGCTTAAATAAATGAATAAAACATTATCGTTGACTATCGAATTTTTTTTAGAAATTTTTTTTTACAAAATTCCAAAATTTTAATCACCGTCGGGCACTTTTCCGACTGAAAATACGAAAAAATGTCATCTAAGTTTTTTATTCGAAAATGAAAGACACATCAATTCCGCATTCCGCACCCCGCGAAAATGAAATTCGAAAAAATAAATTTGCGCTCCACCCTAATGTTAATATGGCCTTAAAGTAATTATTATACATGCAATAAACTAATATTTAGATATTATTTACTAATTTATTTCAAATATGTCTTATTGTGTTCATGTTTTAATTAAATTAACGCGATTATTTCATTCATAGGAGATTCTTACCAATAGAAAGCTACAGAAATCTGAATTAAATTGATAATTTTTGATAATTGCCCGTCGTTAAGTATATTACGTCAGATGCCCTTCGTTGCTACGAAAAAATACATTCAGTGACATTAATGACAATAAATTAATGTTTTAAAAATTATAAAAGTGATGACTTTCAATCGTCAAATATTTATAAATACTTTGTGTGTAATTGTACTAATTTGTACTTACATAAATAAATTACAATAAAGTTTTGGTTTTGGACAGTTTTATTCATGAAATAATCGCAACAAATTGCACTCGAACTCTAAAATTAATATAGAATTTTTGCCCTCGTGACACTTTGACATAATTTCACTCGCCTTTGGCTCGTGAAATTAAAACTGTCAAAGTCTCACTCGGGAAAAATTGAATAATTTTAGAGCTCTTGTGCAATTACTACTGATTATTTCATTCATAGAAGATTCTGACCAATAGAAAGCTACAGAAATCTGAATTAAATCGATAATTTTTGATAATCTCCCGTCGTTAAGTATATTACGTCAGATGCCCTTCGTTGCTACGAAAAAATACATTCAGTGACATTAATGACAATTCATGTTTTAAAAATTATAAAAGTGATGACTTTCAATCGTCAAATATTTATAAAAATTGTGTGTTTAATGGTACTTACAAAAAAATAAATTACAATAAAATTTTGGTTTTGAACAGTTTTATTCATGAAATAATCGCAACAAATTGCACTCGACCTCTGAAATTAATATAGAATTTTTGCTCTCGTGACACTTTGACATAATTTCACTAAAACTGTCAAAGTGTCACTCGGGAAAAATTCAATAATTTCAGAGCTCTTGTGCAATTACTACTGATAATTCGATTAAATAAAATAATTTTGACATCATATTCGAAAGTCAAATCAGTAGACAATAACAGTGGTTTTGAATCGTGCGTCGTCATGGAAACCAAGATCGTCGTCATGCTAACCAATTATGCTGAAAGTTTGGTTTTGACAACCTTGTCAAAGAATTAATTTGTGTATGTATTTTCATATTAATTAAATTAATCGATTAAGATTTGGTTATTTTTTAAAGACTCGTAGAAAAAATATTGTTCCTAACGCTTGCAGAAAGTCTCATTTCCGCACTCGACTACTTGCCGAACTCCCGCTTCGCGTCGTTCGGCAAACTGCAGTCGCGTGCGGAAAAGTATGACTTTCTGCACTTGTTAGGAAAATAACTATTTTCTACAACCACTATTCAAAGTGCACTTTTGTGCACGGTTTTATGTTAGCAAACTTGATATTTTCTCACAGTATAAGATATTTGACATTAGTGTGCAGAAAAGTGACGTTTCTGTGCCGCAAAGTTCTTTTCTGAACAGTTGACTACCTCATTCTGAGTAACGTTATATTCTGTTTACATCCGTGGACTACCGCATTCTGAGTAACGTTATATTCTGTTTACATCCGTGGTTAAACTTTAGACAAATATATAACCTATAAGACAATTATTATATTTAACTATAGCATAGAAACTAAATTATGGATGTTACAACTGTTTTATTGTACAATTTTATTCTTATTAAACATTTTATAATTATCAAATAACCAATAAGGATTTAGCAACCTGTGCAAGAGACGTCGAATGAAGTAGGTTTTGTGTAAATCCGCGACTGCATAAATATAATGTCAATAATGTGTAATAATTGTTTAAATTTAAACAAATTAAGGCAGCGCATTAATTTTTTAACTGATTTATGTTCAATTTATTTAGGTATAAGGAATTTAAATTGATTAGTAGGTATTAATTAAATACAGTTTAAAATTTATCACATAGGTACCTATTATAATTAATCGTCGTTTGGAAATTGTGATTTTTATTTTTAGGAAAAACTGTGCTTGTAGAAAAAGTATAGTGTGAAACACGTGCAGAAAGGTAATTTCTCACTCGTTTGAATTGCGGCACTCGCTTGCGCTCGTACCGCAACTTTTCAAACTCGTGAGAAATTAGTACCTTTCTGCACTTGTTGCACAATAAACTATAACTTTACACCAAAAACACTCAAATAAAAATTCACAGCAATTAAATTGTGCGTAGAAACATGTTTCTCCCGGTTTACTTCGAGAAAAATTTTCCTCGGCAAATGCGGGGTTTTCCAACAAGATACTTTAATTTTAAACTAAAATTTTAGGTACCTAAGTAATTATTGATTAATAATTAAATAATTTCGTGACCTAAAAACCCTTTTGGTATAGATTATGTATATTTCCAGAAGCCGATGGAAATTGAATGAACATTTTAGCAACAATTATTTTGTCAATTAACAATTTACGGTCGCTACATGTATATTAACCATAATAATTATGATACATAAAATTAATTATGATTTTTGTATAAAAATAACTATGATTTTGTATCTTTTGTATAAAAGAAAGAACGTTTAATTGCGATGAGTGGTTCCTGAGATACAACTGGTCAAATTTGACCGGCATGTACGGCGAAGACATAAACAATAGGATGGTAATTTTTGAACCATCACCTTTTTATTTCGGTCCTCTTTCGCCACACAAATTTTAATATCTTTAAAATACTCATAATATATAACTATTATAATAATAAAAACTAGCGGTGTTACGACTGAAAAATACCAAAAATACCAAAATTCCAATCAAAAATTAGGTTGGACAAAATGGAATCTCAAAGTTCGAAATCGGTGTACGTTAAAAAATAGTATAATATTGTACAAAAAGTGTGAAAAAATTGTACAACACATTTTCTCATGTATTGTACACTGTACTTTTTCTATGGATCGAAATAAAATACATACAGGGTGTCCCGGAAAATAGTGCGTTCCTTAAAGGTATAGGTATAAGGCACCATGTAGAACAAAAAACTCTTATAACATTTTTTTCTAAATTCAACCGTTTGACCAAAAAACTATAAAACATTTTGGAACGCAAATTCAAATCTGGCAACTCTGTGAAGTACAAAAATCTAAACGTAAATAGTCCCATGTTTAGTAAACAGATAATTTGGAAGAATGCTGTTTAGTGTCGACGCCGAAAATGTTTTTGAATAGTGTGTTCATGAGTAATATTATGATATTATGTTGTTTATTTATGGCAGATCAATAAATGGAGAGGCATAATACCTACTAAAATTTTTTCAAAATGTTTTGCTGGAATTTCTCGTCGTATGAGTGCATGTTACTCTATGAATTCATGTGTTCGCAAAAGTGGTGGTTCATTTAAAACATGTGTTTTCATCTTAAAATATGTAAGTATAATTCGTTTAAAATTATGCCATATTTCAACTACGTTTAAAAAAAATTATAGTAAACAAAAATAGTAAGTATTAGGTTGGATTCTTTTAAATAGGTACTGTAAGACACAAACGAGTTCTTATTCACCAGTGCGTAACATGTTGCCAGATTATTTAATTTTCTGAAGATTAAAATTCAGGTATATGGAAACCAATGTAATCTTTTTTTTGTAACCGGTTAACTTTAGAAAAAAATGGTATAGGACTTTTTTTGTTCTAAATTGTGTATTCTATCCATACCTTAAAGGAATGCACTATTTTCCGGGACACCCTGTATACATGTAGGTATTTAATATTCTTAAAATTTATATAGGCACGTTATTTATTTATAATTCTAATTAACAGTTATTTTTCAACAATTTTGAAAGGTAATTCCTGGTAAGTCTTGCTTCAACACATTTTGTTTGACAACATTAATTGTGTTTGTATTGTATATGTTAGATACAATGGAGACGGCGATCATATGTATGCAAAACGAGGAGAACCCGCGAAAAAAATATTTCTCACTGCAATGGCCGACTTTTCTCACTGCGTGAGAAATTGTTCGTTTTGAATGTCTGTAAGTAGTGTGAGAAGTTGCACATTGTATAGCATCCATAGAAAAATGTATTTTCTAGGCTTCCCATAGAGCAATTTTCTTCATTCTTTTTTTGTTCCCATGTAACTCAAGTAGAGCCATGTAACTAATGTATTAAATGCCAAAGTTGCTTTTGTTTTGTTATAATAAATTAATTTATTTTTTATAACAAAAATGTGTAATTTGTTATAAAAAAGATTGATTAAATAATTACACTACTTTCAAATGAGAATATTTGTATTTTAAACGTTTAAAGGTACACTTGTGTAAGTATCTAAAAAAAAGTATACAACTGGAAAAATATGTAATTTTATTGTCTTAAAAATAAATTCATTTATTATAACAAAACAAAAGCAACTTTGACATTTAATAATGCATTAGTTCGATGGCTCTACTCGAGTTAACGGGAACAAAAAAAGACTGAAGAAAATTGCTCTATGGGAAACCGAGAAAATACATTTTTTTAACGTATACTGATTTTGACTTTGGGATTCCATTTTTTTCAATTTCATTTTTGATTGAAATTTTGATATTTTTTGTTATTTTTCACTCGTAATGCCGATAGTTTTTATTATTATAATATATGTTATGAGTCTTTTACGAAATAGGATCGAAATAAAAAGGTGATGGGTCAAAAATTACCATCCTATTTTTTATATCTTTGCCGTACATGCCGGTCAACTTTGGCCGGTTGTATCTCAGGAAACACTAATCTTAATTAAATGTTTTTTCTTTTAAAAGAAGTGTCCTGATGTGTTCTTTACAATACCGTTTTCATGATTTAATTTAATTTAATAGTTACCGAGATTTTCTCTTTGTTTATAAACCAAAAAATTGTTTATAATTTTAAAATATTCCTGAAGCCGCTTAAGTAGTCCAATTTCAATTCTGTAAAGTACTTAGATAGGTATAGTCAGGGCCGCGCCGTCCACGTGTGCAATGTGTGCGGCGCACACAGGCGTCAGCAAGTAAGGGGCGCCACTAGAGTTTTCACAAAAATTTTAGGCGGATCAAAATAACACCAATTTTTTTTTTCAGCTTCTACCAAACATTGGAATATCATAAAACAACACTTTGCAAGTCTGGCTTTAAAGCATTTATCTAATACACGCTGGTCCAGCAGAATTGATGCTTTTAAAGCCATTATACAAAAATTTGTCAGAAATTTATTATGCTTTTTCTGATATAACGCATTAGGATAAAGATCATGATTGAAATTATCAAGCTAGATGTTTACATAGGAGAGAGAATATCAACATTTACATTCATATGCTACGTTGTGCAGTCTACATACCTATGGTATAAAGTTCGGATGAAAGTTAACTTCGTTAACAAAATTTTTCAAGCGTAAACAATGATTATCCAGCTGGCTTTAAATGCTTTACAAGAGGTAAAACAATCGTTGCTACAGTTTCGGACAGATATCAAAAT
This sequence comes from Diabrotica virgifera virgifera, assembly GCF_917563875.1. Classification (NCBI taxonomy): domain Eukaryota; kingdom Metazoa; phylum Arthropoda; class Insecta; order Coleoptera; family Chrysomelidae; genus Diabrotica; species Diabrotica virgifera. The sequence continues at coordinate 65,399,853 of NC_065447.1, forward strand.
GAATGATGTGATTACTACAGCAAAAATGAAACTGCAGAGAAGCTGGATGTGGAGCCCAGTTATCAACCAGCCACACAGTTACGGCTTCGGAAAAAGCTGACAGTTCGATTACGAACATAAAGACGAACCGATTTTGGATCCTAAAATGTCATACAAAGTTAGTGTCTTTCATTGTGTTCTCGAGCAAGCATTAATGTCAGTAAATGAAAGATTTTCATATTGGAAGATCACGTTAATTCTTTCAAATCGTTATGTAATTTGAACAATAGTACAGAAAACTCACAATTAAAACTTTTTTGTAGAAATTTGGAAAAAAACAGATTTAATGATCATCTATATATTACAGAGGGAGACGATTTGTTTAAAAAATTATATGAATTATACAGCTCAGCCTTTGTTAAAAGAATTAAATAATGCTGTTTGTAAAATTTTAAAATATATATTTTTAAAGTAATGTTTCTTCTTCTTGAAGTCCCTATCCGTGACGAATGTTGGCGATCATCATGGCAATCTTTATATTAGATATATCCGAGCTATGTAGAGCGGAAAAGCTGCCCAGATGTTGTGTTGAACCAGGTTTGAGGTTATTTTTTTCCAGGATGTTTTTTTCTTGCTGGACCTCGCTTTCCAAATATTTGTCCTTGCACGATGGCTTGTAGGAGGGCATATCTGGATTCATTTTGCATAATTTGTACAAAGCATTCTAACTTCGAGATTTGATGGTGGTCAGTACCTCTCGGTTCTTCTTCATTTTTCTGAGGACCTTCTCATTTGTGACCCGGTCAGTCCACTGGATTTTAAGAATTCTACGGTATAGCCATATCTCAAAGCTTACAATCTTCGGCACATATCTTCGTTCAAGGTCCACGATTCAACACCATAAAAAAGGACAGAGAAGACGTAGTAGCATCGCAGCATTCTTACTTTTATACCAAAAGAGAGGTTGAGACTCTTGAAAAAGGCCCCCATATGGTTGAAAGTGGATTTAGCTATTCCAATGCGCGCTCTTATATGTGATTTTGTAATTTTGTTCATAAGGACTTGTAGGTCTTCTAGGTTGTCCACAAATATTATGGTGTCATCTGCATACCTGATGTTATTTAGCAAGTACCCGTTTAGTAGAATTCCTTTTTCAGTTTCGTTCAAAGCTTCCATATTCTTTCATAATTCATAGTAGAGATTGAAAATTAGAGTGTACAAAATACAGCTTTGGCTCACTTCACGCACGATGTTCACGTATTCGGTGTATTCACCTTTACCTCTGAGGTTTGCAATCTGATTCCAGTAAATGCTGGAAGACGCGAAAAATGATTTTTTTCTGAAACAGATATTTATTTTCAAGTTTACCTGTACCTTTAGTTATTTATGTTGTTTATATTTAATAAGATTTATTTTTGCTTAATTATTTTAACTTAGTTTACTTTCCTGTTGAATATATGAGAAGTTTTAGTTATTTTTGTTGGGTTACAATAAATAATTGTTTATTTTCACATCATTTAATTTAACGAGACGATTTAAAAATATGCGTATTTTTGGGCGCCATTAAATATTTTGCACACAGGCGCTAACACGTGCTGGCGCGGCACTGGGTATAGTGCCTTTTTATACAAAAATCGTAGTTATTCTTATGTACCATAATTATTATGGTTATTATAGCGACCGTAAATTGTTAATTAACATAATAATTGTTGCTAAAATGTTCATTTAATTTCCATCGGCTTCTGGAAACCTAATCTATACCAAGAGGGCTTTTACGTCACCAAGTTATTTAATCATTGATAAATAACTAAAATTTTAGTTGAACATTAAAGATTTTGTTGAAAAAACCCGCATTTTCCGAGGAAAATTTTCGTCGAAGTAAATCGGGAAAAACATGTCTCTATGCAGAATTTAATTACGGTGAATTGTTATTTCTGTGTGTTTTGGTGTAAAGTTAAAATCTTTGGAATTTTAGAGCAATAATTGAAAAAACACGATTTGGTGGCACCATTTTGTTTATAAAAAAAGTAGCACACTATCTGCGGACTTTGCATACCTATATTATTAATATGTAGAATCAAAATATTCGACTCCAGCAATAAAATTGCTGGTAAATAACTTTTCCCAAAAATGGCCTCTTCTTTACGTGCAATCTCCGCGACGGAGATTGGAAATCATCATGGCTATTCTGATCTTAGATGCTGCTGTGAATAGTTCGGTTGATGTGCATCCGTACCATTCCCTCAAGTTAAGCAACCATGTGCTTCTTCTCCTTCCTACACTTCTCTTGCCCTGGATTTTCCCCTGTATAATTAATTGAAGTATGTTGTATCTCTCATTACACATAACATGTCCCAGGTATTGCAGCAGCTTTCGTGTCTTGATGGTTTCCAATATTTCCAGTCTTTTGTTGACTCTTCTCATGACTTCGTTGTTTGTTACATGCTCGATCCATGATACCTTCAGGATCCTTCTATACACCCACAGTTCAAATGCTTCCAACTTTTTAGTAGTAAACGCGTTAAGTGTCCATGCTTCTATCCCGTGGCCGTAAAAATGGCCTATTCTCCAATAATCTGCCCAGACTATAATGTTTTTGGATCTCTATACTGGTTTTTAAGACTAATTTCCACTTTATACCGCCTCTGTGGCTCAGTGGTTAAGAGGCTATCTTTGGATTTAAGGGTTGTGAGTTCGAATCCCAGCTGTGTTTTAAAGTTTTCGTTATTAAAAATTAATTATTAAAAAAAATTCTATCCTTGTAGGATCGGTACTCACCGAAGGGACAGCAGACGTTCGGATACAATTAGCGTCTCTTTGTAAAGACAATGTCAACCGCCTCTGTGGCTCAGTGGTAACAGACCCAACCTTTGGATTCAAGGGTTGCGAGTTCGAATCTCAGCTGGATAACAAATTTTGCATTTATTAAAAATTAATAAATGAAAATAGTTTCTATCTCTGTGGTATCAATACTCACCGAAGAGACCGCAGACCTTCGGATACAATTAGCGCCTCTTTGCTAAGACAATGAAGTCAACTTTACTTAGTAACAAGACATTTACTTAACACACACACACTACAAATTACACTATCTGATAATTCAAATCTCTGTACCATGCCAATGGTCATTAGTTATTGGGGCATTAAGCTAAATAAAAAAAATGTGTTAACAATACATTATAAAGGAATTTAAAGAATGACTAACTAAATTTTTGATAAAAGTTGATTTGTGGCGTTTTGCTTTTAAGTCCTCATATTGTTTTATAAATATATTTAATAGTAGATTATACCACGAGTCAATGATGATGGCTATTATTCCCGAGGAATATTTACGAACCGAGCCGCGTTAGCGGCGAGGGAGCAACATTCCGAGGGAATGAGAGCCATTATTGCGAGTAGTATACTCTACTTTATCTACGACAAATTAATTAATTTAAGATTTTTAATGAACAACTTTATTTGTTAAAAACATTAAAATTAGTAATAGTACAATTAATAAACTGAATTGGTTGAGAATCATCATTAACTTTAGTAGAGTTTTTAATACAAATATTTGGGATCTCGATTGCTGTAGAACAAGAAGATGGTACATTACTGTTTATCTCTTTAGCGATAGTATCTGCTGTAGTTGCCTTGTTTCTCATAGACTGATCAATGTATCCTTTAGCTACCTGTGTTGACTTCCAGCCCCCATGACGCTTTAATCCAGTTAAATCGCCTCCTCCATCAATATACATAGATTTAATCATTGAATAGAATGACCATAATGAAGACGGTTTATATTTTGCACTTAATTCAGCGAAATAGGCCAGCAGAACATTTTCGGAAAATGATTTCGCGTTGTTTCGAACACGCCATTCGTTGAAGGTTGCCTACGTTTTATTATAAATGGATTTCGATGTTTCAGGTATTAAGATACCTAGATGCTGTTGCTGTAGCTAGTTCTACAATTTCTGGTGGTGTACAATTAAAAGATTCTTCATTTTCGTCCATCTCAACACAAACTGTCAAATATACTATTCGTTTGACAGTGACACTTTTTGAGGTTGATTATTTTGTTTCCGTGGTGAATTTTGTGATTGTTGTGCCAGAGGGATTAATAGCTATTAATCCCGCATTATTAATCCCTAAGGGATTATTATATTGCAAACACCACAAGTATAATACATATATTATGTATCAGTCGTAGATAAATTTTTTTAATGTTAAAACACTGTATGACAATACATAAGCTTCAAGCTGTAATTATTCATATTCCTACGCAAAATTCATTCATTACATAATTATTTATTTTAATTATATTATTTATTTTAGCAGAAATTAGCTAGTTTGCAAATAACCATTTGTAAAATGGAAAAATAATTGCTATTTTAATTATTGTAGTGTTAAACACGATAAACATAGGTAGCGATCACATAATGCTAAGAACAGTAAGAATTAACACCAAAAGAGAAAGAAGAATACTTAGACCAAGCAAAGAACAATAAATGTAAATACATGAACTAAAACAGAGATAAATCGACTACGGACAAAAACTGACAGAACGTACTGAACTAATAGACAAAGATGCACACCGTGAAATCCTCAATAGAAATTTAACGAATATGTACTATAATATCTGATATTATAATATCCGCAACCCCGCCATTGCCTGGTCCTATGTCCAGGACGAGAAAGGAGGAGGATTGTGCGTTGGGCTAACAACCCAACCACATAAAAATATTTTGTTATGGATTCGTCAAGATGCCTCGGAATTGGACTGAATAACACAATGACGACAAACGCTATGGTAAGAACTATGCATGAGATCGGCAAAACTAATCAGGTAGCAGCTGAGATAGACAAAACAAAATAGAAATTCTAGGAGTAAGCGAGGTAAGGTGGAAAGGATATGGAAAAACGAGACTACAAAATGGAAAAACAATCTTGTTCTCAGGACATACACAGGAAACTTCCAAACATGAGGGCGGAGTGGCCATAATACTGGGAAAAAATTGCAGCACGAGCATTGCTAGATTGGGAGGGTGTGAAAGATAAGATTATGTTAGCAAGGTTTAAAACGAGATTTCACAACTTTTCAATTATAAATGCTTATGCTCCCACCATCTACAAAAAATAGGTAGTGAAAGAAAAATTGTATGAGCAATTGCAAGCTGTATATGATAGAATAGAGGCAAATAATAAAAGTGATATTTTAATAGTGATGGGGGATATGAATGCCAAAATAGATGAAGATAATGAGGGAAAAGAGTTTGTAATGGGCAAGGAAGGCTTAGGAGAAATAAATGAAAATGGTGAAATGTTTACTGACTTTTTAGTTGGTGTTTATTAATTGTTGAAATTTAGTTTGGTGTTAGTGAGAGCTAAATTTATAGTTAAACTGCGAGCAGCAGCAAAGAGAACACCGAATAGAGAAAAATACAATGTCCACTGGATCGGAGATGGAGATGACATACAGAATCCACTGTTGAGGAACTTTGGAACAAGTATAAAGAGACGTTAAAGAAAACGGCAGAGGAAACAGTTTGCTACAAGAAAAACAGTGACAAACCCTGGACGACAAAAAAAAACATGGGAAAAGGTACAAGAACGTAAAAAAATTAAAGTCAAGTTACTAGGAATGAAAGATGCCGATGAGAAGCAACGATTAGAACAGAAATACTGGGAAAAACAAAGAAGTTAAAGGCAGTGCAAGAAATGACAAGAGATCATACCACAACGGACTCATTATTGAAGCTGAAAATGCGGCACGAGAAAACGACCTGAAAAAATTGTATGACATCACACGAACCTTGACAAGAACAAGCCGGAATTTTACTACTGAAATAAAATATAAAGATGGTGCCGTACTGAAAACATAACAACAAATTCTTACTAGATGGATGGATTATTATAGATGAATTATAAAACTGTTCTACTAAGGGTCCACACCACGCATAGTCCTTCTTCTTTTTCTTCTTTTTCTTATAATAGGCCTCTTGGCCTCTTCCTTTACCGATTTTGAGCTTGTATTCGTAGCTGTGATGTTGACTGCCAGCTATCTCGCCACCTTTTAAAGGGTCTTCCTATTGGTCTCTTGCCTGTTGGCTTCGAACCCCTGGCTATACGGGCTATTCTCTCGCTGCCCATTCTCGTCTCATGCTGATTCCACTCTCGTCGTCTCTGGCTTCCCCACTGTGCTATATTTTGTATGTTACAGAGATCTCTTATTCTGTCGTTCGGTATTCTGTCTCTCAGTGTTTTCCCAGTTATTGAGCGTTCTCATTTCTGATGTTCTCAGTATCCTCTTGGTTTCTGCTGTGTCACATCTTGTTTCTATCGCGATTTGATTCTATCATGATTTGTATATGCATACTTTCCCTTCCTGCCTCATATCTTTGTTTCTCCACCCAAGTAGCAATTTGTCGACGCGACAACGTTGTCTACCGCGTGGCAACGTTTTGTTACAACGTTGTTATTGCCTAGAAGACGACCCAATTCTGCACTAATTTGGTGGACGATTTTTGAGTTGTCTTGACGTTGCCTAGGCAACCTTAAGCGTTGCATAAGACAACTGAAGCGACTATAAAAAGTGACTGCGTGCAATGGTTGCTCAAAGAGTCGGGCTGGTTATGTTTTTTTACCTATATAAAAAGTAAACTATTTTGACAGCATATCAGGTATTTAAATTTATATAAATACATAAATAAGGACTTAAACAAAATTACCTGATGTGAAATTTATAAACGCATCTCAGATTACCGTCAAATATGGATATTCCACCTTTAAAAAACACACGCGCTCATTTTTTATCACCTTTTTAACAAAAAATATGTATATTTAAAAAATCTAATTTTAATATAAAAGCCAGAATTTATGTTAAAGATGTTTTGTATAAATTTAATGTATTGATGGTGCTTTTAAAGGTATTAGAAAATGCCTGCATTTTTTATATTTTGTGTTTTTATTTTCTTTACATCCCAAAAAAAACAAAATGGTGCATTAAACAACATAACCAATATTACTTAAAATATACCCTATTACCAACCATAAACGGATGAGACAACCGAGAAGTCCGACCGACTATCCCAACCACTTTAGAACGCACCCTCTTATTGGGTGACAGAGGTCATGTGACCAGTGCAATGAAGTGCATCATTCTCCTTAACAGCGTTGCCACATTTAGTAGATATCTACTGTTTTGGTATATTTTTGATATTATTTAAAAAATTCTAGTAGGCAATGTTTTTTTTTTAGATGTTTGGTATATTTCCATATTTTGTTATCACTAAAATAAAATTTGCTTTTTAATAGTATTCACCCCATTTCTAAATTAATTTTCAGACATTTTGTTACAATTTCCCAATGTCGTTACCGAAAATAAGATTCAGGACGTAGATGATGATAATAGATGGACAGAGAAATGAAACTGGTAAATACCAGATCTAAATAGGAAATCTTCATATAATTGGTTTGGAGAATTTTCAAAATGATTGTAACGCTCGGTTTCATAATCAGTTAAGGATTTTAAATTTTAAGTAAGTTGGTACCTACCTTTATCACAATTCATATATAGGGCTTTTCATTCACAGTCATTTGTTTCGAGCTTCTGTCATGTGTCACATAATATTAATATATCTACGTCATACGTTATTGTAATATAACAATGATACAAACCGATACAAACCAGAGACGTATGACGTAGATATATTAATATTATGTGACACATGACAGAAGCTCGAAACAAATGACAATCGATGAAAAGCCCTATGGGTAAATGTCAACTTTAAAGTGAACTTTACTTAATGTTTACTTTAAGTTGATTATGAAACCGGGCGATTTTGACAGGTAACCGTTAACACAGATTTTACTGTATTTACAGGGCCTAAAAAGAATCTAGGTACTGATTTCTATTGATTTTTTGAAAGCAAAACTACTATCCGCTGCAAGTTAATTCGGATGGAATTCAGACAAAATATGTACAAAAAGTACATATTTTGTCGGAGTTTCAGCCAAATTATCTTGCAACGGATACAGTACTGAAAGAGTAAGAACTGGCCTGGCAACCCTGTCTAGCAAAGCTGATACAAAGATTTAAGCTTATCAAATCTACTGATAAAACAATGGATAATGGAGAAACCAGCTAATAAAAAACAAATAAACAGGTTGTTAAATAAATCGAAAATTTCCAGCAAAATAAAATATAAAATAATAAGAAAAAAGTATGGTTATAAGGTAAATTCTTTTTTTTTTGCTCCTGAAGTTGCCGTAAACGTGTCACACATCTATAGAACTATACGTAAAGGCCCTGGGGTCGTGAGAGACAACTACCTAGTCGGCCATAAAACCCATGGGCGTAAATTAGTTTAGCATTATAACGTTTTTAAGTAGTTGCGATTGTTGAAAAAACTTAACTGTGATATGTAGTTGTCACAATAGTAATAACTTAGTTGCCCATATAACTAAAAATATTACTTAACGTTGTAACATCGTAATGTCAGTCGGGTTAGGGGTCGTTGGCCGAAACAACTGAAAGTCCACTGTGGCAACGTTATATACAGTGCATTTGTTTGTACTGACAACCAATGCGTCGAAAAATTGCTACTTGGGCAGATGACATCCCTCAGACATCCTGACACGTAATTGGCTTTATTTGCTTGATTTCGGACGCTCTCTTTAACATCTCCATAACTACATATTTCGATTCCCAGATATTGGAATCTCGAGACTTGTTCAATTAGTTCGTTGTTAATGACTAATTTGCATCTTATGGGTTCCCTTGACACTACCAGGGATTTTGTCTTGGATGTTGATATTTTCATGTTGTAGTTCTTCGCCACTGTATTGAAAGTTTGTGCCATTCGCTGTAGGTTATTCTCGTTATCGGAAATTAAGATTGCGTCGTCAGCATAACAGAGGATTTTTATTTGTTTTTCCGCCATCTTATATCCTTTTCCAGTACCTTTAATGTTTTCTATGATTTTGTCCATGACTAAATTAAAAAGCAATGGGCTCAAGCTATCCCCTTGTCTGATTCCCGAGTTGATTTCTACTTCCGATGTTAGTTCATTCTCGACTTTTATTCTGGTTTTGTTCTTCGTATTAATGTCTTTAATTATCCTTATCATCTTGTTGGGCTGATTTTTCTCCTTTAGCAATCTTAGCACATCTTCCAATCTTACACAATCGAAGGCATTAGTCAGATCTATAAAGCACATAAATGCAGGTTTATTATATTCCAGTGCTTTCTCAGCAATTTGTCTGGCTATGAATATGGTGTCTATTGTGGACCTATTTTTCCAAAAACCTTGTTGGTCCTCACTAATTGTGTATTCTTCATTTATTTTATTGGCAAGTATTGTTGTTAAGAGTTTAAGAGTTGTGCTCAGTAAGGTGATGGTACGGTAGTTGCTAGGGTCTTTGCTGTTTCCTCTCTTGTGTATAGGTATTGTTAGTTATACTCGTCCTCCACTGGTCTAGTAAACTCTGGCTACATATTATTTCTTGAAAGAGGATCTCTATGTTTTCGATTAAGGTTTATAGACGAGGCGGAAACGGCGGGTTCGTTGAGAAAAATATTCCCATGAGATATTTTTGCATAATCACATTCGTGAGACATCCAAGAATAAGGTTCAAGAAGTCGCCCACGAGAAAAATGGGCCAATTTTTTTTTAACAATTTTTTTTATTCAAATTGCAAAAATTAATATTTTTGGCCCGAACAATTTTTTCTTTAATTTTTTGGACCATTCTGGACAAAAAAGGTCTCTTATAATTTTTCTCTAAAGTTGATCTTTTTCGAGTTATAAGCAATTTAAAATTTGAAAAACGCGAAAATGGCCATTTTTAAGACTTAATAACTCGGTCAAAAATTATTATTTTGAAAGTCAGAAAGTGACTAAATCAAAGTTTAAAGTCGCAGTTACATGATCCTGAAGAAATATGTGTCATTAATTTACTACTAAGCTGTTATTTTTAATTAATAACAATGAGTGGTTAGATCGTATTGACGCTCTGTAAATGTGAGTGCGAGTAAGATGCACAATTGGACTGCTGGAATGGCTTCTCTCTCGCACTCAGCATTTACAGCTTACAGCCCCGCACACGTGCATGGCGCTTATTATTATTACCTAAAAATAACAGCTTAGTAATAAAATAATGACAAAAATTTCTTCAGGATCTTGTAGGCGGGGCTTTAAACTTTAATTTAGTCATATATTAACTTTCATAATAATAACTTCTAACCAAGTTATTAAGATTTGAAAATCGCCATTTTTCGTTTTTATTTTCAATTTTAAATTGCTTATAAGTCGAAAACGATCAACTTTAGAGAAAAATTATAAGAGATCTTTTTTGTCCAGAATGGTGCAAAAAATTAAAGAAAAAATTGTTCGGGCCAAAAACATTGATTCTTGCAATTTGATTAAAAAAAATTGTTAAAAAAAATTGGCCCACTTTTCACGTGGGCGACTTCTTGAACCTTATTCTGGGATGTCTCACGAATATGATTATGCAAAAAAATCTCATGGGAATATTTTTCCCTTCGAACCCGCCGTTTTCGCCTTGTCTATTATGTTATTTCTTGAAAGAGGATCTCTATGTTTTCGATTAAGGTTTCTATTCCGTATTTCAGGAGTTCATTTGGTATCCCATCGGGTTCTGGTGCTTTTCTGTTTTTTAATTTAAGTATGTTATTCCTTATTTCTTCTTTTGTGATTTCTAGTTCTGTGTCTATGTCCGCATAGTCCACGAAGGGAAATTGACAGAAACAAATAGATATTTGTACAGGAGTAAGACAAGACTGTGTGCTATCTTCGACCTTATTCCTGATAGTAATCGACTAGTAACAAGAATGGAATCGGATGGAATGTTTTTAACCAATTTGAGGACTTGGAATTTATAGATGATATATGCCTTGTAACAGAAAACAGACAACACGTGCAACGCCAAACTGAAAAAGTAGCAGAGGCAGGGAACAAGGTCGGACTTAACATAAACGTCAGAAAAACCAACATTATGAAAATAAATGCACCAAGAGAATTAGGAATATCACTAGTGGGCACGGAATTAGAAACGGCAGAGAAATTTAACTACTTGGGCAGCATTTTGAACTACAAAGGAGCGACGGAAGAGGATATAAAACGGAGAATCGGAATAACTCAAAACGCATTCAATATGCTACGAAAAATGTGGCCTTCACGTCAGATGACAAGTAAAACCAAGATACGATTATTCAACAGCAACGTGAAGACTGTGCTACTATACAGAGCAGAAACTTGGAAAGTGTCAAGAAAACGTATCGCACAGATGCAAGTGTTCCTAAATAAATGCCTAAGGAAGATTCTTAACATTTACTGGCCAAACCGAATATCAAACCAGGAGTTATGGACAAGAACTAACCAGAAACCTATATCTGGGACAATATGCAAAAGAAAATGGGGTTGGATGGGGCACACACTAAGAACACCTGCCACAGACATAGCGAGGCAAGTCCTATAATACACATTACATGGAAACAGAAGACCAGATAGACCCATAGAAACGTGGAAAAGAAGTGTCGAGAAAGAAATTAATATTATTGGGAAAACCTGGACAGAAATAAAGATCAGTGCAAAGGATAAGACAGAATGGAGGCAGACAGTTCACGCCCTATGCTCCATATGAAGCGAAGAGGAATACGTAAGTAAGTACTATAATATTCGTAGCAGAAGAATAGATCCATAACAAAACAGAGTTCAAAAACTCAGCAGGAAAACACAAGATTTAATAAAAAATATACGACTTGTGCAATACCAAACACTTAAGAAAATAGAAATAACAAAAATCAGCAACATAATTATTAAAAAAAAGTTTAAAGGAGGCATAGGGAACTTCAAACTAATACAGATAAACGAAATAATATAAGAAAATAAAGGCACACGAGAAGTTATTTGTTTGTTATTCATGAAATAAATATTTATTCTTCGAATAGATTGACAAGTTAACCGCATTTTTATTGGCACAGACTTTTAGTCATTCAGCCAGACTCAACATGGTAGAAATGGTTATCTGAGTTTATATTAAAATAAATATAAGGTTTGTTCGTAGTACGATCCAATCGATCAGCAACCGTTGCCAACCATCAGACGCATGCGCAGTTAACAGTTAGCGCTGCGCAGTTAACAGCTCGAGTTCGTAGACTACGAACGCGCTTGCGTCTGACGGTTGGCAACGGTTGCTGATCGTTCTACGAACAAACCTATACAAAACAATAAACAGGTAAACAGGGTCACTCTCTTCTCGCCTAGGGGCCCATCAAGGCATTTTTTTAAGACATACAACACTAGGCCACGGTAAGAAAGGAATTTAACAAAATTGGGTTAGAAACAAAGGTTACGATATTAACTAATGCATAATTATTTACATGGATATTTTACTATCTTTTAAATACATAACTAAGGGTTTGCTTACTACGGAGAGCAATGGATTGTATCCTCGCTCCGACCCTTGCTCCCTGGTATTTATATTCGTGAATTCTCTCATTTAAAATAATTTATTAATTTTACATAGCGATCGAAACTATATTATCGATCACTATGTAAAATAAATACATTCTTAATGCGAGAATTCACGAATATAACGAATATAAATACCAGGGAGCAAGGGTCGGAGCGAGGATACAATCCATTGCTCTCCGTAGTGAGCACAACTTATAGTCGAATCTGGAAAAATGGCAAAACCTCGCAATTTTTTCGTCCAACATCGATTTGTACAAAAATTTGGGATTAGGTTCATTTCACCCTCTAGTTCATTTTCTATATTGAGCCGTTGTACGCTTTTCGTTTTTTAAGGGTGAAAACCACCCCTAATTGTAAAAAATTATAAAATAACATATTAAAATTTAATATTGTCAACATTTGCTTCAGATTAGTTACATAATGATTGTTTTGTGCTTTAAGATATAATATCACAATATTTCAACCCTTAAAACCACCCTTGTTGGAGCTATATATGAAAAGTTTACTTATCCTAAAAGAATAATTTCGGCTTGCATTAATTTATATAAAAATTTGGGGTTAGGATCATCTTACCCTGTACTTCATATCCTATATCATGCTCAAGGGCGTTGATTATTTTTAGGGGTGTAAACTACCATTATTGTCAAAAATTATATAAAAACATTGTAAACTTTAATAAAGGTAAAATTTGGTTTTGACTGGTTAAATAATGATTGTTTTATGCTTTATGATATAATATCATAATATTTCAACCCTTAAAAACCACCCTTAATAACATTGAAATTTTTATAAGTAGACAATTTAATAGATCTATACATAAAAAAGTACAATTAAAGAATTACAAAAACATTTATTTACACAAAAATACGAATTTACAAGTATATAAAAAATACACATACAAATAGTTTTTTAGTCATCCAGTATACGAACCGGCTCTGTGGTATTATATAGGCACATTGAAAATGCTCTATAAGGGGACTATTCGAATTTTTCGAAAAAAAATTAGTTTTATAAACATAGCTTCTTCATTTTTGGCGATAAAAAGTTTTTTCAATAACAGTTTTGTAGAATTTTTAGAGGGTAATAAGACTATGTAAATTAAATTTCGTAAGATCCCTTAATTTTTAATTGAGATGGGTTTAAAGGGCTCGAATAAGGGGGTGTTTGCTCGTAAATAGATGTTTTAAACAGCTATATCTCATTAACTGTTCATTGTAATAAAAATATATGCATAAGGAAATTTTAGCCATTAAAAAAGCTACAATTTAGGAATCTATCATTTTTTTCGTATCTAGAGTATTTTCGAAAATATTTTGAAGAAAATGATAAAAAATGCAAAATTGCAAAAATCAATTTTCCTTTAAACTGCAATTTTTATAAAAATATGCCTTTTAAATAGGTCAAACTTCTTGGGTATATTGATAATATAAATATAAAAGGAACTACAGAAAGGCAAAGACCAATTTTTAGTTACAAGGGTAGTTACGGGGTTGTTATCACTGTTTTTTTCGTAGAGAAAAACAGGTCCGACTTTTTTTTTGATCATAAGTTGCTCAATTTTTATGATAGAAACTTTTTATTATTTTTTTAAGATCTTATTGTATTCTTAAAAAACATCATATAAGTTTTCCTGGAAAAATGCAAAGTTTTCCCGTTATTTGGCTTTGATTATTTCCAATTATGCTTTTGACGAAAAAAGCTAACTTTTAAAATGCCGTACCTCGGTTTGTGTTGGTCGTAAAAATATTATAGAATACCAGTTTCGTTTGTGTTACTAAAAGATGCAATTTTGATATGTAAAGTTTTTTTGATTAAATGCATATTTTTCCAGTTATTCTCAAAAAACCATCTAAAAAAGTCGATTTTTCCGTCGAAAAACTGTTATTTTCAACCACGAATAACTCGAAAAATATTAGTTTTACAAAGAAAACGCAAAAAACATTTTTTTCTTAGAATTACTTTTTACATCGATTTACATGGTTAAAATGTAATAAAAATTCCCACCTCCGAGATGGGGTGGCAACTACCCCCAAGGTTTTAGCGTACAGCAGCATGATATAGAAAATGATCCTTGGACTATTTCCTACCTTTTGTGAAAATTTCAAGTAAATCCATGCTGGACGAAAAAATTGCGAGCAAGAATGCTTCATTTCCTCGACTATTAAGGAACCGCACTTTAAATATTTATAATAAGTAAAGAAAACTCGTCAGTTTAACTTAAAATAATTATAAAAATTGCAATACAAGTTGTAAACCTGAATTTACCTAACAATAAAACACTGAAAACTTTTGTTTTCAAAAATTCCACAAAATTTATCATAACTTAAAGTCACACCAGCTGTTTCGGCAGAGTGCCTTTCTCTAGTGAGACTTGACTTGTAATGCGTTCTTCAGACGTTGGACTAAAGCAGCCTTTTTCCCAACAGAATCCAGAGCCATATCTTCAAATTCCTTTTTCAAGTCATTTACCCTCAACATTTACCGACATTAATTTCACAACGTTTATATAGTTTCAGTTACTGAACTAAATTCCTGGACAAAATTAACGCACCACTTTATTTAATCTAAATATTTAGAATATGAACACAAAATAAAACTAAGTTACATTGAAATAATAATAAACACCAACAAATAAATCCAACATGCCTTTATCATAACCTTAATTTGCCTTATTGTTTCTTTAAAAATTTTTTTTGCCGGAAATGCGTAAATAAGCTAGCATAACTCCAAATTGCAAAAAGAAAAAAATCAGCAAAGTAACACAATAAATGCATCTGGGTCAACACTAATACCGTGTAGGGCCTCCTCTACTTCTTATGACTGCGTTTATGCGTCGAGGCATGCTTGATATCAAATGTTCAACAAAAGCTTGCGGAATATTCTTCTATTCTTCAATAACGACCTCAATGGGTTGGCTGTGATTGGCAATAGGGTGTCTACGACTTCGAATCTTTTTTTTAGATAGTCCCATAGATGCTCTGTAGGATTTATGTCCGGACTGTTAGGTGGCCACTCTAATAATGGAATATCAACATCATTTAGGTAGCCAATAAGCTGTCGAGCCACATGAGGACGAGGGTTGTCATGCATGAATAAAAAATTAGGTCCAAGAAACGGAGAAAAAGGCATTGCATGTTCGACAATAATGTTATATGTTGTCTAAGTAATAATGGGCATTCATAGACCTCGTATGTATGGGGACCAACTCCGTGCGAGCTTCAAAACAAATTCTCTCCCAAAACATATTAGAGCCACCACCAAAAGGTACTTTAGGAGAGATATTGCAGCTGGCAAACCTTTCTCTTCGCCTTCGCCAGACACGCTCACGAACATCTGGCGCTTTTAGGCTTACTCTACTCTCATCGGAGAAAAGAACTCGTTTCCAATCATCCATGGTCCAATTTTGATGCAATCTTGCAAAATTCAATCTCTGAACCCTATGTTCTCTGGTAAGCAAGGGTGTTTTGGCCGGTTTCCTGTTGCTTAATTCTGCTTCATGTAAACGTCTTCTAACTGTTCGAGACGATATCGCGACATTTCGAACATCTGCTAGTTCATTTTTTAGCAAATTGCTGGTGACTCTCCTATCTCTGAGAGCACGTTGCCTCAAAAAACGATCAATTTGATTAGAGCAACGTTTTCGTCCTTGTCCTGTTCTTCGATGGTACGACCCTGTTTCATTATATCGCCTCACCTTGCGACTGCTGCTGGAATTATGTCTTCCTAACAAACCTGCAACGTATCGCATTGAATATCCTTCATCTAGGAGAGTCCACGCTCGCACTGCCTCCTCCATTGACAAATTTCTTTGGCGGTTCATTTTTTATTTGATTTTTATGCAAATAAACTTTTCAAACATGCATGTGATGAAAAATATCACAATAAAAAGCTTGTTTCTCGCAAGCACTTTGCTTTAATTGGCACTTTTTATGAAAAGTTTAACTCACTTTTAGTCTAAAACGAAGTTCAATACAAATTATTACAAATTACAAATTATTACAAGACTATTATTAACTTACATAACAACTGTGACTGTCAAACAAGGTCCATAGGCAACTTGTCGTACAGTAAATTATCAATAAATAAAGATTATTGAGAAAAATATGAGTGGTGCGTTAATTTTGTCCAGGAGTTTAGTTTCACCAAATTGTCTCTTTAATACTCGTTTGTACTAGAAGCCCATCGAATAAAATATAACAATTAAATACATGTAGGCCAGATGAAGACAGGGCGCACATTGAGACACATGCGACACAACCCTCGCATGTCAGCACAAACAACACATTGCACGAAATTCATGGGCTTCGTCGGCTAAACGCAATGTTAATTCTACGCACGCATGCAAACAATATACAGAGAGAGTCTGTAAAGTGGAATAAATTCAATATCTCAAATACTAATTGTTTTTTTGGAAAATGCTCATACCCGTCGATTAGTATTTCAAATTTTCCTTTTTGACATTCAATAAAAATGTATACAGGGTGTCCCAATTTAGAGATATGACGTCATCGTTGATTTTCTTAAATGGCAACACTGTCATTTTGATAGCTATTTTGATAGGGTGTGTAAAGTTATACACAACTGCAAAATTTCAAATTTGTATTCTCTACCATTTAGATGATAATAAAAAATAACAAAGTTATGAAGAACAAGAAGTAATCAAATAATAATTGAATTTAATTATTTCAATAAATTAAGCAAAAACTCATAATGTTGCCCTCAATTATTGTCAAATTGTCAATGGGCAACGTTATGAGCATTTGCTTAATTGAAATAAATAAATTCAATTATTATTTGATTACTTCTTGTTCTTCATAACTTTGTTATTTTTTATTATCTTGTAAATGGTAGGGAATAAAATTTTGAAATTTTTCAGATGTGTATAACTTTACACACGCTATCAAAATAGCTATCAAAATGATAGTGTTGCCATTTAAGAAAATCAACGATGACGTCATATCTCTAAATTGGGACACCCTGTATACATTATTATTATATGTCAAAAATGACAATTTGATATATTAATCGACGGGTCTGAGCATTATTCAAAAAAACAGTTAGTATTTTAATTATTGAATATATTCCAAATTACAGATATAACTTTGTTATTTTCTATTATCTTGTAAATGGTAGAGAATAAAAATTTGATATTTTGCAGTTATGTATAACTTTACAAACCCTATCAAATTAGCTATCAAAATGACAGTGTTGCCATTTAAGAAAATCGACGATGACGTCATATCTCTAAATTGGGACACCCTGTATACATTTTTATTGAATGTCAAAAAGGACAATTTGAAATACTAATCGACGGGTCTGAGCATTTTCCAAAAAAACAATTAGTATTTGAGATATTGAATTTATTTCACTTTACAGACTCTCTCTGTATGTGTCTCGAACAGTGAGCGACGCATCTTATTTTGGTGGCATTCGCGGCCTGCGCTGCGCTGTGTCTTAAAATAATGGCATGAAATGCGATACAGAAACGTGACATGTGCTGCCCTGCATGGGTTGTGTCACATTTCTCTCAATGTGCGCTTTGCCTAAGAAAACCTTCTGGTATTTTCGGGTACCCTCAGACACAGTATAAAGAGGCAAAGTAGAACCACTCTCCGAAAAATTGGAAGTAAAATATTTAGTCACGCATGGCGACCGCGCAATGTTCCCAGTCGCTTTTGCCCCATTCTCGCATTGCTAGTAGCGTAGAAACGTACGGGTTTTAACAGGGAAAACCCGCATCCACCACTGGTGAATTACCAATTGCGTACTGCCGGTATTACTTCTTGAGATCAAAGTGCCGACATAAAAGAGGTTTTACTGTCCTTCTTTATATTGTGCCTCAGATAAGAACAACTACGTGACGCCAGTCCGTCTGGCTTGAGCGACTGATGTAACAGTAAATACATAACATTGATTACAATATTGATGGGGTTGTAATCCATTTTTGCTAGATCTTATGATCTTACTTTAATTCTCCGTCCTTGTTATATTGAAAAAATAATGACTAATTAAATAGAACCAAATGAATTCAGTCAATTTACAAAGACTTACCAACAATTGGAGTATGAAATTTGAACGCCAAGCCATACAACAGCAAATTTCTGTGGACGGAGAGTTGCACTATCAGCAAATCAAACTGATCATGCTGATCAATGACATGTTGTACTGATTCATATTTCAAGATTTCCATTGTCAAGTCATTTCCATTATTAAGCAAGTAATCCAGTCTATGCAACGTTGAAGGCAACTTGAGATATTCCTTTGGCCATCCATATTTTGATGATAGTATATCATACGCGAAAGAAACGTCTATTTCTGTCAGGTTTGTTAAACTTGAGTCATTAAGGGGATGAGGAGTGACAACGGTAACATTGTGGCCTCGTAACGACAACTCTTTCCATATCGGTTGGAAAATTATCTGGTGACTGTATGAGGGAATGGGAAAGATTCCTAAAATTCTAACGCACCGGATAAAGTTTAACGAGTCTAAAAGTAGGAACAATATAAACATCGTTCGTTGAAGTTAATACCCCATTACTTCGCTTTCGAAGTATTTTTCATTTATCTTTATGTTACTAGTAATTGGACTGCAAGCTAATAATAGTGTAGAATAGTAGAATTTGGATACTTCGAAAACGTTTTTGTATAATTAGCCATTTTAATTTAATTACCCCATACACACGAATTATTTGCTAATCGTAAGTAAATACTTATTATTATACAGGGTGTTTCATTGGGAAAACGGAAATATCTTAAATTACATGTAGTAAAATTCACACTGGTATGGATACGTACATATTACTAGAATGTCATTCTACTTGACAATGTCATAACTAGCTTAAAGAGATGGCTTTGAATGTTCTTGGATAACTGTTATTTTTTGTATAATTGAAATTATTAATTTAGTTAATAAATGTGATAATTTTTTCACTAGCTATGTATTCAGTGATTGTAATAATATGTACCTACAACAAAAACTAATACTCAATCGAGAAAAGAGGAAAAGTGTTAAAGTGATTTTTTAATAATATACTGTTACTATGGAACGCTTACAATTTTGAACATCTTTAAAAACAAAATACTTGGATCACAGAATATATCTTAATGTATTCTCTGCTTCTATCTTCCATAAATAATACAATACACAATAAATAACTTTTTATAAAGTTCACCTCTTAAATCAATTATTTATCAAATACACTATATATCAATTAGGCCTGGATCCCGCGTATGAAAAAAAAGTTGATTAATAGCAAGCTGAAAATTTGGTAATAGCTTAAGGGTGTCCAGTCGGATAAACTTTAATATATGGGAACACTGGAACAGGGGCAGTTTTAATTGTGGAACAGGTTAAAATTTGGAACGGTCACACCACGAAAACGGCACATTTATTTTGTCCGACAGAACAGACTTAAACTCTCCGAACAGAGATTAAACACTCATACAAAAATCAGACCGCTATTTATCACCAAATGGGCGTTTTAATGAGTGGAACATGTAGAATATGTCAAATGACAGGAATTATGACAGGTGATAAATAGCAGTCCGATTTTTGCATGAGAGTTTAATCTCTCTTCGGAGAGTTTAAGTCTGTTCTGTTGGACAAAATAAATGTGCCGTTTTCGTGGTGTGACCATTCCAAATTTTTAACCTGTTCCACAATTAAAACTGCCCCTGTTCCAGTGTTCCCATATATCAAAGTTTATCCGACTAGACACCCTTAAGCTATTAACAAATTTTAAGCTTGCTATATCAACTTTTTTTTCATACGCGGGATCCAGACCTAAATACTATTTAATCAACAACTAAAAATATTCCCGATGCATGTCAAATTATTATTTAAAATTGTCACTGATTGTCAGTGTCTGACTGACAATATTCTATTCGACTAAGTGCGTTGTTTGACAAAGATAGATTTGGAAAATATTACCACGGACATTGTGCTCATTTTTTTTTAAATCCTGAAAAAACCAATAAATATTTTTGAAAAATCTAAACGCAGAATGAAACACTAAATTATTGCCGAGGGCCGAAAGTCCCTTAGAATAAATAAAAAGTTTATTTTGAATGAGATATTTGAAATTAAAAATAACACTAAATCTTCTCTTAGTTTTTCACCCCTGTAACTTATTAAAATAAACAATATAGAAGTTGTCGGGGACTTTCGGCCCTCGCTAATAACGTAATCTTTCATTCTGCGTTTAAATTTTTTAAAAATACTTATTAGTTTTCTCAGGATTCGAAAAAAATGAATCCCCATTTGAACAGCATTGCAGCCGAAAAAACGTACCGATCCTCTTAATGCCTCACCGATTTTTATAACTTAGTTAGTTTTATCGATTTTGCCCATTTTTTTGTGGACCCATGCATAAAAAATATTATAAATTCATTGTGACTTCGAACAATACCGTTCATATTGAAATTTTCAAAATCCGTTTGCATAATTGAAATAAGCACAAAAAACTAAGTTTAACGGTTCGCTTCAATTTTTTGGCCAGACATTTTAATGACTTCAATTTTGAAATTATATTGAAATTTTGAAGACCTCTGAGATTAAAAAGCAGGTATTATTAATAGACCAGGAAGGATCTGTTTTTGGTGAATGTGAGAGGTGGCATTCGGATTTTTGCGGATAAAGTTAGGTGATAACTTCGTTAGTAATAATTGATTTATGCTCCTTCTCAAATATGCCCGGAACATTAATCAAAAAAAAAAAAAAAAATATTAAAAAATTTCAAAAAATTTCGTTTTTTTCTACTTTCTTTGTATACAACTTTAAAAAGATTCATTAGGAACTAAGTCGTATAAAAATAAAACAAAGAAAATTAAATTTTCTATCAGATACAATTGGTTAAAAACGTCTTAATTTAACACCCTTGCTGCAAAATAGCAATAAATATAAAATAAGGGGGCAAAACAAGCCTGTCCTTACCCAATGTTTTTCCATCACTTAGGTTACACTTGGAACCTTCCTAATTCGCTTAGAAAATTTTTGTAATGTGCTAAACCGTCGACCAAATTTTATTAAAATTGACTTACTAGATTTTGCATAATAATTTTGCAATCTAAACTTTTTTTAACAAATTAAAATTTTTAAAACCTTGCACAACAAAAACTAGAACATACAAAGATTTGTCAATTTTTTAACATATAAAGAAGCACTCCACCTATCTAATGCACTTTACAGAATTGAAATCGGATAATTTAAGCAGCCTTAGCAATGTTTTAAAGTTATAAACAATTTTTTGGCTTATAAACAAATTAGTGCTGTATCCAGGAGGGGGGCTCCTTTATTTAGATGGACTTACCCAAGTTTTTTTATGTATTTTGACCCGTAGAACACGAAATTTTTGGGTAACAGTTGATCCGGATGTCGATAAGATTGATATAAACAAAGAACTTGAAGAATTACATAACATCGATTTTTCGCAACATAAAACATTTTTTCTGTATTTCTTGGGCAATTCTAAGCAAAAAATGTTCTTACAAGTTTTTTCGTAGGATGCATAGTTTTCGAGATAAACGCGGGGGAACATTCAAAAAATCGAAAAATTGCAATTTTTGAACGAATATCTTTTGATTAAAAAATAAAATAGCAATTCTGCTGACAGCATTTGAAAGTTTAAGTCAAATTATACCGGATTTAATTATTTGCGTTGCTAAAAATTAATTTTTTTATTATTAAACAAAGCTATTTGTTCATAAGCCAAAAAATTGTTTATAAATTTAAAACATTGCTGAGGCCCCTTAAATAATCCGATTTTAATTCTGTAAAGTGTATTAGATATGTAGAGCACCTCTTTATATGCAAACAAATTAGCCAACTTCTAAATGGGCTACTTTTTGTTCAGAAAGATTTTAAAAAATTTGAACTTTTTTAAAAACATTTATATTGCAAATTTATTAAGCAAAATCTATTAGGTCGATTTTAATGAAATTTGGTAGACCATTTAAGTAAGTTATAAGAATTTTCTAAGCGAATTACTAAGGTTCTAAGTGGCACCAAAGTGGTTAAGAAACATTGAATAACAACAGGCGTATTTTGCCCCCTTATTTTGTATTTATTGCTATATTGCAGAAAGGGTAATACCTTAAGACATTTTTGACCAGTCGTATATCATACAAAATTCAATTATCTTTATTTTATTTTTCTACGACTTTGTTCTAAAACGAACCGTTTTAAAGTTATAAGCAAAGAAAGCAGAAAAAAATCGATGTTTTTTGAAATTTTTAAATATTTTAATTTTTTTATTAATGTTCCGGGCATATTTGAGAAGGAGCATAAGTCAATTATTATTACTGAAGGTGTCACCTAACTTTATCTGCAAAAATACGAATGCTACCTCTCACATCCAAAAATACACGTTTTTTTACTGATTAGCCCTGGTCTATAAGTATTATAATTTATTATTACTGATTATTATAAGTTAATGAACAAATACTCATTTGAAAAATAATCAAATCTATTTACGAAATTGGAACGACCCATTTAGTAATCAAAAGAAAAATCCAGGTCCGGATTAATAAAACCTAAAGTAATTTTGAGCTTGAAACAAGACCCTGTATATTGAAATTTTCAAAATCCGTTTGCACATATTTCGTCGCCTTAGTACTATACCTTGATAACCCCAAAATTGACGTTTTTGAGATAACTAGTTCACAAGATGTATTTTATTTGCCTCCATATTGTGTAAAAACTTGATAACTCTCTCCAAACGGGTTAAGTATTTATTTATGAGTGATGAAAGTTGATAAAACTCAAATGCTCCTAACATTCAGTGCTAAAACTTGACAAGATAAGTTATCAAGTTATTGTTTAATCGAAATAATCGTGAATACGACATACACTGAATGCTACAACTAGCTAACTCTAGTTATCTAGTTGTAGCACGTGTTTTTCTGAAACCATTGAGCTTACCACGTAATTGCTATCTGTTTATTTGGTTCATGTTAATGCAAAAATTCTAGAATGTATTAGCAGATCTGGCAGCCCCCATGGTAGAGGGCTAATTTTCACCAAAATAATGCTTAACATATTAGTTTTATTAAAAAGTTCACTTAGATGCAACGACATGCGACAATACCAAATGTTAACATTATGGTAGTGCTAAAAGTCGATAACTTTAATTTTTCATGTTATTTACCATATTGGAAAACAAATTTTCACCGTGTTCCTAAATAGATCAGTAGCCAAAAAGTTAAGGAACAGTATTTTAGAGCTGCAGAGTGAATTCCGTATTTACCAACATCATGGTAGCAGCACAAATATCTTTAAAATCTTTAAACTCCTTTATCTCAGAAGTACTAATTTCGAGTTATCAAGTTATAGTATTAAGGCGACGATTTGAAAAGAGCACAAAAACTGAGTCTATAGGTTGGCTTTATTTTTTGCGCAGTAAATTTAATTTTGATATTAAATATATGGAAATTTCTAAGAACTCTGAAATGGATTACAATCTTGGATTACAATACATTTTTCATATCGCTCTTGAAGATTGTTAATCATTGCCTTACAAACATCACTTGAAATTTCATTTATAACTCGACGAATGTTATCCTTCTGGATGTGAAACCTGGAAAGTGACAAAATACCTTACAGACAAATTGCAGGTCTTTGTTAACAAATGTCTACGAAGAATTGTTCGTATTTTCTGGCCAAACACCATCAGAAACGAAGATCTGCTACACCTGACCCAACAAAAGAGGGTAGAAAATGAAATCAAATACAGAAAGTGGGGGGTGGATAGGTCACACACTCCGAAAAGATAGTTCCAGTATTGCAAAAAATGCCCTAGAGTGGAATCCCCAAGGAAAGAGAAAAAGAGGTCGCCCAGCACAAACTTGGAGAAGATCCATCATGGACGAGATAAGAAGTCAAGGAAAGTCTTGGAATGAGGTGAAGGCCCTAGCGCAAAATAGAACCCGATGGCGCGTTTTCACTGAAGCTCTATGCTCCACTTAGGAGTTCAAGAACATTATATATGTTATCCTTCAATGTGTTAAGATCATCCGGAATTGGATCCCTGTGAATCTTTTCTTTAAGAATCCCCTACAAATACGCATCAGGTGGTGTAAGATCGAGTGAATTAGATGGATAGCGGTAATCACTTCCTCTTGATATTAGACGCCTTGGGAAGTAGCGTCGCAGCAAAGCTAAAGTTTTTGCCGCAGTATGCGCTGTGGCCCCGTCTTGTTGAAACCACTTTGAGCGGAATGGTAAATTTCTAGCACGGCAAAACCGGCGAAGATCTTGGTAAAAAGGTGTTACAATGAGTTCTCTGTATTGCTGCTGATTAACAGTTTCACGTCTGCCATTTTCCTCTAAAAAGTATGGACCAATTATCCCATGACTTGATATGGCGTACCACACTGTCATGTTTTCACTATAATGAGGTCTCTCAATAAACTCTTGTGGCTTTTCAAATCCCAAAAATTGTGTTGTTTGTTTATTAATGTATCCACTCAATGTTAAATGGCTTTCATCTGAGAACCAAAAATTCATGGGAAAGCTTTCGTTATCGTAAACCATACTCAATGTTCTCCCGCAGTATTCAACTATTTCGCGTTTATCAGCCACCCTTAGTTTATTAACCAATTAAATGCGATAAGAAAAAGCTCCTAACTCTTTTGCAGCTCGGTGGACAGTAGACTTACTTTCTTTTGAAATTCACCGTTGACTTTTCTCAGGAGAAGCCAAGATTTTATCAAGAATCCTTCCCATATTGTTGTTGTCCCTAGAGATTCTCCTCCTTCCAGATCTTCCTTTTCGTTGGGTAAGTATGGAACCAGTACGTCTAAATTTCATCACAAGCAACAATATGCTGCGCTTTGTAGGAGATCGTTTGTTGAAACGTTCTTCAAACCCCGTGGAAACAAATTTTAAACTAGGCCCATCATTTCGCCCTACTCCGTATGAGCGAAAATAGGTCTCAGCAATAAATGATTTTTCTTGAGCACTTAAAACCATTATCAATATAATTGTTACACCACTTTTGTGAGCAAACGTCAAATATTGTTTTGACTTATACAAAATACTTCAATCTCTCCATGGCAACTCTGATCAATAGCTTTCAGTCCGGTATACTCTTTTTTGGGGCATATTGTGTTTATTTGTTTAGGATTCTTCTAGAAAATGTAACACAAGATATTACATAAATTGATAACATTTGATACCATTACATTTGATAAATAAAAAACATTTTTAAATTATTTATTTATTTCTCCACCTTTTTTCCAGCTGTTGAGCATTATTTAAAAAAATAAGAAATCAATACTTTGTTAGCCTGTTTAACGGGCTACCTAAACTAGCTTGTTTTTCCATTCGCCATCCATTCTTAAAGGGATCTAAAAAATAAATTTTCAGTAAATATTCTTCCAAAAAACTTATAAATAAAATGAAAGACAGCAATGGAGACCAAGTTCGGTCAACCACCTACACGATGGACTAACGATTTAAGAAGGCTAAATAAAAACTGGATGAGAGCAGCGCAAGATAGATGGGGTTGGAAACACGAGGAAGAGGCATATGTTAAGCAGTGGACTTCAGACCTCAGAAGCTGGTTAATGAAATTTTTTTTGAAAGCAACAAAATATCATGGCCATGCTTTCAACGATGTTTTTTACCTAATACTCCTGATACCTTTTGGGGATATCATCCTTCTTTCAATGAATTTAATGTAAAGAAGAAATGTTTGCTGATCTAGAGTAAGTCAAATATTATTTAATTGTTCATAGAACGTCTAAGCCATTTTCTTGAATTCCATTCAATTTAACCTTGGAACAGACGCAGAATGCAGACGCCGGTTCAAAAGCTTCCGGTGTTATCAAATTAACCCATTCATTTTCAGCTAGAAAGAAAATGGTCGATTACACAAGCAATTCGGTTAATGCCATCCCCTCTTTGTGAACACACACACAAGCAATTCGAACTGCCATGATATCGAAACTCATGGAATATTATGGGACAAACCAGAAAGACGGTATTACTAAAGAACTTATAGTCCATTGAAAATTCTAGTAATAATTTATCCTCATAACTTGATTTTTCCAAGAGAAATCCGCAAGTTTCAAGATTAACCGCAAGTTCAAGAGAAATCTTTAGAAAACAACAAACTGGCATATTTATGTTTTCGTGGATCTTAAGAATGCATTTGATAGGGTCAAATTAAAGGATGTTATCCATTTGTTATACTCAAGAGAGGGACCTCTAGGAATAATTAAAACGATCGAAAACATCTACCAGAACAACACAATAAAACTAATAGTAGAAGATGAACTAAATAACCCAATTGAAGCCGACAATGGGATAAGACAGGGCGATTCTTTGAGTCCTTTATTGTTCAACCTGATCATGGATGAAATAATAAAAAAAGTAAGAACTAAAAAACGATACCAAATGGGAGAAAGAAAACTTAAAATAATCTGCTATGCAGACGATGCAATACTAATCTCTCAAAGTGAAGATGATTTACAACGTATGCTGCACCAATTTAACATAACCGCCAGAAAATTTAACATGTCAATTTCCCCAAAAAAGACAAACTGCATGGTTATAACAGCAAATCCAATAAGACATAAATTGGAACTGGAGGGTGAGATAATAGAGCAACTGATGGAGTTTAAATATCTAAGCATCACCTTATCTAGTTACGGAAGGCTCGAAACAGAAGTGGAAGATCAAGTGAATAGAGCAAACAGAGCCGCAGGTTGCCTCAATGACACAATATGGAGAAATAAAAATATCTGAAAAGAAATGAAAGGCAGAATTTACGAAAAAGTCATCAGACCAATAATGACATACGCGGCAGAAATACGACCTGATACAGAGAGGCCAAAAATATTGCTCGAAACAGCGGAGATGAAAACCCTCCGAAAAATCGATGGTAAGACTCTATGGGACAGAGCTAGAAGTAGATACAGATATAAGACGGAGATGCAAGGTGGACAACATTACTAACCGGGTAAGAAACAGAAGAATACAATGGAATGACCACATAAGCCGAATGAAAACAAATAGGGTAGTAAGGACGGCAAGAGACGGTTTCCCAATAGGAAGACGATCAGTGAGAAGACCACTAAAACGATGGAACGACAACTTACTTTTGTTTTTTAACCAAGAGGAGTGATTCAAATTTACCGCGCCGTAATGCTTGTTTCTAATTGGTCCAACCGCAGGCAAGTTTACTCCACTGTTATTAAATTTTGACACTAATGACATTCATGAAATTTTGGCACTTCTGTCATTTTATAGGTTATTTAAGTATATCGGCGAGTTTTTGTGTTTTCTGCATTAGTACTTTAATTTTTAGATTTTTAGTCTACTTTTATATAAAAACAGTTGTTTTTAGAACTCTTTAGCGATGTGTTAGTATGATATAATATGTATGCATTATCATCGAAAGGTGATATGATCAACGAAAAAAGAAGATGAATTTGGTGACTTTTCTAGTATTTTTCTTGGGTGTGAATCTGTCTTTTTAGTTTACTCCTCTTGGTTAAAAAATCAACATAGAGGCACATTGAAGGAACAGACAGAGTCATGGCTATACAAAAAAAGAAGAAGAAGAACTTGATTTTTTCAAGCAGTACACTAACCCTTCCTCGCCAGATTTATCTAAAAATCATTTGCGTAATATTTATTCAGTACAGACTGTAAGAGATGAGGTTTTTGATTTTTTATCTAAAGTTGAAAACACTGGTGAACGACAACGAACCACATTCTTTTCCGATAATCAAAATAATGAAGGTATAGGGAATGTTTAAGAAATACAAAAGTAATACCATGAAATATAATTTATTTACAATACTAAAGTACAGGGTGTTCCATTTAAGAAAACTCCGAGATTCGACCAACCCTGTATACTAAAATTAAACATGTTTATATTAATAATTTTCATTAATAGTATAGTATAGTTGATCCAAAAGATGGCATAACCCAGACATCCAAAGTGAAAGTTATCCTTCAACACCAAATTGTTCTATATGGTCCACACAATGTCCAGAAAAAAGTCACACCATTTTGAGCGTCGGGTTTGGGGGGAGAGGGGGGAGAAATCGGTAAATTCGTAGTTTTTTAAGTTTTTCGCCAATATTTCTAAAACTATGCGGTTTAGCATGAACAACCTTCTATACAAAATTGTTCTACATTAAATTTGAAATAAAAAAGGCCCTATGCATAATCTTTCTAAAATGAATGGTTCCAAAGTTACGGAGGTAGTATAGTATAACTGGTCCAAAAAAAGGCCTAACCCCAACATCCAAAGTAAAAGTTTTCCTCCAACACCAAAATGTTCTATATGGTCCACATATTGTTCAGCAAAAAGTTACACCATTTTGAGCGTCCGGTTTGGGAGGGAGATAAGAGAGAATTAGGTAAATTAGTAGGTTTTTTACGTTTTTCGTCAATATTTCTAAAACTATGCTTTAGCGTAAACAATGTTATATACAAAAATATTCTACACGAAATTTAAAACAAAAAATGTTGTACACATAATTGTTATAAAATTAATGATTCCAGAGTTACGGAGGCCGAAAAGTCGAGGTTTTCGATACTTTTATATTTTTTGGGCAATATTTATGATATAACTATACCAAAAACCCAGACATCCAAAGTGAAAGTTATTCTCCAACACCAAATTGTTCTATATGGTCCACACAATGTTCAGGAAAAAGTCACACCCTTTTGAGCGTCGGGTTTGGGAGGGGGGAGAGGGGGGAGAAATCGGTAAATATAAAAAGTATCGAAAACCTCCACTTTCACCCTCCGTAACTCTGGAACCATTGAATTTATAACAATTATGTATAGAACCTTTTTAATTTTATCTAGAACATTTTATTATAGAACATTCCTTACGCTAAAGGAAGGTTTTAGAAATACTGACGAAAAACGTAAAAAAAAACTACTAATTTACCGATTTCTCCCCCATCTCCCCCCGAAACCGGACGCTCAAAATGGTGTAACTTTTTACTGAACAATATGTGGACCATATAGAACAATTTGGTGTCGAAGGAAAACTTTTACTTTGGATGTCTGGGTTAGGCCTTTTTTTGGACCAATTATACTATACTACCTCCGTAACTTTGGAACCGTTCATTTTAGAAGGGTTATGCATAGGGCCTTTTTTATTTCAAATTTAATGTAGAACAATTTTGTGTAGAAGGTTGTTCATGCTGAACCGCTTAGTTTTAGAAATATTGACGGAAAACGTAAAAATTTACGAATTTGCACATTTCTCCCCCCTCTCCACCCCAAACCCGAAGCTCAAAATGGTGTGACTTTTTTCTGAACATTATGTGGACCATATAGAACAATTTGGTGTTGAAGGATAACATTCACTTTGGATGTCTGGGTTTGGGTCTAACTATAACATACTATAATATTGAACTATACTAAAAATCATTTGAACATAAATAGAGGTTTTGTTGTCAAACCACTACAATTCCACAGGGTGTGAATGTTGCTTCAAAATTAATAAAAAACGTAATTGTGTTTTAAACTACACCGTATAACATTACAAAACCTCATATTTTTAGAAATAAGATATCGAGGAGAATCACAAAATGTAAAAATACAGTCGAACCCGCTTATTGGAATAGCCTTCGTGTCAAGCAAAAATATTCTTATAACCGGGATATTCTAATAACCGATCATTGTTGGCTAGCCGTAATAAGTGTAACGAATATACGTAATAATAGTACATACTACGTTAATATCTACAGGGTGTAACAAAAATACAGGTCATAAATTTAATCACATATTCTGGGACCAAAAATAGTTCGATTGAACCTAACTTACCTTAGTACAAATGTGCACATAAAAAAAGTTACAGCCCTTTGAAGTTACAAAATGGAAATCTATTTTTTCCAATATACCGAAAACTATTAGAGATCTTTTATTGAAAATAGACATGTGGCATTCCTATGGTAGTAGTATCTTAAGAAAAAATTATAGTGAAATTTGGGCATCCCATAAAAATTTTATGGGGATTTTGTTCCTTTAAACCCCCCAAACTTTTGTGTACGTTCCAATTTAATTATTATTGTAGTTCCATTAGTTAAACACAATATTTTAAAAACTTTTTTGCCTCTTAATACTTTTTCGAAAAGTCAGTTTTTAACGAGATATTTTGAATATTTGTCAAATCCACCACATATTTGTATATGGCTAAGTACGATTATGGGGACTTGGTAATAATATGAAAATTTATTTAAGATTTACATTTTTAGGTATATTTTGAACCATATTAAAAAAGAAGTAATATCTCGATAAAAAGTGCCTTCTCGAAAAAATACAAAGAGGCAAAAAAGTTTTAAAAACACTGTGTTTAACTAATGGTACCGCAGTAAAAGTTTAATTGTAACATACACAAACATTTGGGGGGTTTAAAAGAACAAAACCCCCATAAAACTGTTATGTAAACATATTAAAAAAGAAGCCACAACTCGATAAAAACTGCCTTATCGAAAAAATACTAAGAGGCAACAAAGTTTTAGAAATATTAAATTTAACTAATGGTACCACAATAATAATTTAATTGGAACGTACACAAAAGTTTGGGGGGGTTTAAGGGAACAAAACCCCCATAAAATTTTTATGGGGTACACAAATTTCATATTAATTATTTTTTAAGATGTTCCTGCCATAAGAATGCCACATGTCTATTTTCAATAAAAAATCTCTAAGAGTTTTCGATATATTCGAAAAAATCGATTTTCATTTTGTAACTTCAAAGGGCTGTAACTTTTTTTATGTGCATATTTGTACTAAGGTAAATTAGGTTCATTCGAATTATTTTTGGTCTCAGAATATGTGATTTAATTTATGACCTGTATTTTTGTTACACCCTGTATATGTATATGGCTCTAGGTCTTTTTATGTCAATAATACAATAGCGTAATGTATTTAATAAAAAACCAAATTACATTATATTATGTGGATGCATACAGTAATTAATATAATATGTACGCAATATATAGATTATGTAAATATTTTCGTATTAAAATACATAATGTACTTAATAAAAAATTATTTATTTAGTCTTGAAATAAATCGATAATTGTAGCTTGTTTTTTTGTTACATAAGATACTAGTCACTTTTGTTGCTCTGAATTATAAAAATTAGAAAAGTTTACAATGGTTTGGCCATCCCGAAAACATTTTATAACTTTACAAGCGATTAGAATGGGCGAACTGTTTCTTAAAAACTTTATAACAGGCAACTTGGCAATATGTATAGTTTGTAGACAAAGGAAATTATTTTACGACTGAATTTATCGGTAAACGATTGAATTGGTACTCATAACAACGCAATAAATTATTTATTACCTATCTGACAAACCCAAATAATATAAATAAATCAGCACTACCTACAGGCCTTCGAAACCCTTGGCGAGAAACCATAATAAAAGACATAATTAAAATTTTTAGGAAATTAGAAATTGTAGGTAAAAATTTATTCGTTGACCTGAATAATATTCTAATAAGCGGTCTTGTTTTGTTAATACGTATTCCAATAAACGGATAAATTTATTAGGGAGTAAATGGAAACGTTTCGGGACCTCGAATTTATATTCCATAAACCGGGATATTCCTATAACCGGTACTCTAATAAGCGGGTTCAACTGTATACAGTCTCTCATTAAAAAAAGAAGCTATAAGCAACTTCCGGTATAATCGGAAGTAGCAAATAAATGAAAATATTTTCAGTCAACAGCTCACTCTTTAGAACCCCCTTACTCCAATTTTCATGATTCAATTACCTTTAGTTCTGTAGATATTTCTAATCGCCCGTTGATCTGCCTCAATCTGTATTTTAAGGAGAATATTATTCAAATGGTATGGTTCACTAAGAGATATAATTAAGAGCAAAATCCCGATAGCTGTGAAACAGAAGACATTTGACCAATGCGTTCTCCCTATTATGACACACGGAGCAGAAACTATCACCCTCACAAAAACAACAGCACTTAAAATGCGAGTGACACAAAAGCGCATGAAAAGATCGATTCAATTCAAGGAACCAAGACCTAAGGAAAAGAACAGGTGTATCACTGATATCGTCGAACGTATAGTCAATTTGAAATGGAATTGGGCAGGGCTAAAAGACTCGAGATGGACCAGAAAACTAATTGACTGGTGCCTAAGAGAAGACAAACGCAGTAGAGGTCCACCACCAACACGCTGGATGGACGAAATTAAACGAATGTCCAAGAAATGGCAACAAAACGTAAATAACCCTGGAGATTGGCAAAAATGAGAGAGACCTATGTCCAGCAGTGGACGGAAGAGGTTGCATGATGATGATTATTCAAATCATATTTTTACATACCTGAGGTCCAAGTCGTAAACAGGAAGTTTACTTTTTTCCTCGGTGTTTTTTGATTCAGGTATTTTATCGTTTTCTGTTTTCGATTCTATTTTATCATCTTTTTTACCATCATCAACTCCGGCAACTTCGATACTTGTTTCCTTTTCTTTAATCTTTTTGGAGGATTGTTTTTGTCCGTTAGTTTTCTTTACTTTCATGATGTAGGTATCTAAAACAATATTAAAAAAAAAATAGAGCGTGGCACTTGCGGAGTGTCGACAGAAGTGATTTCTTATATATTCGATTATATTCGGTTCGATTCAATTCGATTCACTTCGATTAGATTTAATTTTATTTAACATGTATTAGTCTAGGCGCCAGAGGGGTCACCGTGTCCTTTTCAATTCCGATGGACAAACTCAATGGTTTCTTATGGATTTTTGGCTGCTGATTACGAATTTCGAGGGTGGATTTCGATCCGAGTGGTCAAAAAATTGTTATAAACAATTTAATTGTTTATAAGGCTCTGGCTCATAAACTAAAAGAGATCCAAAAAATGTTTCGGATAAAATTTGTTCCCTAATAAAAACGAAGAAAAAAACGTTTACTAAACTTAAATCCAACAATAAGAACTCAAGATATTGTACCTAAAATTCGTGCACAATGCAAATTTCAAATTGCAAAATTATATTTTCGCAGCTTTATCGATCGTAACTCGGCTTCTAAACATGCAATGAGCCATGGAAGGTTCCGTTTTAAAGGTTTATTAATAGGCTTCCAAACAAAGGTTGCTAAATTACTTTATCATCATTCGTTTAAAAGTTATACCCGTTTGAATTATTAATTTTCTTAAAAAAATTGTACATTAATTTGTTTATAAAGGTTTCAAGCAAATTTGAGCTATAAATATTTATACTTTAATTAACGATAATGGTAGAACTCAAATGGAACATTTTGAGCCGATGAAAATGTTCGTAAGTTTATTTTTGGCCAAGATATCGATATTTTAATGGCTCGCTATGAGACGCAAGATCGGCTCACAGTCAAGTAAGTATTTTTCGACGCTTTATCGATCGTAACTCGGCTTCTATGCATGGAACTGAGCTTTTCAAGGTCTTATTTTAAAGCATAATTAATAGACTTCCAAACAAAGTTTGTCAAATTACTTTATCTTCACTTGTTTTAAAGTTATACTCGTTTGAAGTTATAATTTTCTTAAAAAATTTGTACATTAATTTGTTTATAAGGGTTTTTAGTAAATTTGAGCAATAATCATTTCTACTTTAATTTACATTAATAATAGAAGAACTCAAGGTTCGTAGGTTTTTTTTTGGGCCAAGATATCGATAATTTAATAGCACGCTCTGAGGCTCAAGATCGACTCACAATCAAGTAATATCACGGTAAAGACACTGATCGACTGCTCTCGTGTTACACTATTTTGCTCAGGAGGCCACTATTTTGTTCATGCGAACATTTTCGTAAGCTCAAAATGTTCCTTTTGATTTCTTCTATCATTATTGTTAATAAATTTGCTTGAAACCCCTATAAACAAAATAATGTACAATTTTTTAAAGAAAATTTGAAATTCAAATGGGTATAACTTTAAAACAAATGAAGATAAACAATTTAACAAACTTTGTTGGAAAGCCTATTAATTAAGCTTTAAAATGAGACCTTCTAAGGCTCATTTGCATGCGTAGAAGCCGAGTTACGATCGATAAAGCTTCGAACAATACTTATTTTGCAATTTGCAATTTGCATTGTGCACTAATTTTACAATATCTTGAGCTCTAATTGTTGGATTTAAGTTCAGTAAACGTTTTTTCCTTCGTTTTTTATTAAGGAACACATTTTGTTTGAAACTTTTTTTATAATGAGCCAGAGCCTTATAAACTATTAAATTGTTTATAACAATTTTTTGAACACTCGGATCGAATCCACCCTGGAAAATCGTAATCAGCAGATAAAAATCCATAAAAAACCGTTGAGTTTGTCCATCAGAATTGAAAAGGACACGGTGACCTCTATTTGGTGCCCAGACTATATACATTATCCTATAATTTAATACAGATAATATAATATATTATATACTTGTGATTTTACCCGTTAATTTTAGGATTAACCAATTTTCAGTAGTAATTGCACAAGAGCTCTAAAGTTATCGAATTTTTCCCGAGTGACACTTTGAGAGTTTTAATTTCACGACCCAAAGGGGAGTGAAATTATGTCAAAGTATCACGAGGGCAAAAATTCGATAATAATTTTAGAGATTGAGTGCAATTTGCTGCGATTATTTCATGAATAAAACTGTTCAAAACCAAAATTTTATTGTAATTTATTTATGTAAGTACAAATTAGTACAATTACACACAGTTGCTATAAATATTTGACGGTTGAAAGTCATCACTTTTATAATTTTTAAAACATTAATTGTCATTAATGTCACTGAATGTATTTTTTCATAGCAACGAAGGGCATCTGACGTAATATACTTGACGACGGGATATTATCAAAAATTATCACTTTAATTTTTATTTCTGTAGCTTTCTATTGGCCAGAATCTCCTATGAATGAAATAATCAAAATAATTTTTATTTCAAATTTTTAAATAATAAACGTCTTACATAGGTACATCTAAAACAAGTAATAACTATAAATAAACTTACATAAACCTTTTAATTATTTTCTTAATAAAGTAACCAATATTTTTTTTAATTTGGCGAGTACACAAAGTATGTACATTTTATACAGGGTCTCCCAAAAGTAGTGGAACGGTCGAATATTTCCCGAACTAAACATCAGATCGAAAAACTGAAAAATACGTTTTCAATCATTTTCAAAAATCTATCCAATGACACCAAACACCAACCCCCACTACACCCCCTGGAGGTGGGGTGGGGGGTAACTTTAAAATCTCAAATGGAAACCACCAGTTTTTCTTGCTAATTTTAATTTGTTACATAAAAGTAAGCAACTTTTATTCAAGACATTTTTTTGAACTGTGAATAGATGGCGCTATAATTGGGAAAAACCATTTATCCTGATACCATAGGTAAATTATAGAAACGGTCTAATATCTCACGAAATACACTTCCAAATGAGAAACTAAAAAACAGATTTTTAATCTTTTTCGAAAACCTATCGAATAACACCAAACATGACCCTCCAACCCACCCCCTGAATGTGGGGTGGGGGGTAACTTTAAAATCTTGAATAGCAACCTCCACTTTTTATTACAGATTCGGATCTGTCATGAAAAATTAAGTAACATTTTTTCGAAACATTTTTTAGAATTGTTAATAGATGGCGCCTTAATTGGAAAAATTCGATTTATTAGCGCCATCTATCAGAAATTTTAAAAAATGTTTCGAATAAATGTTGCTTAATTTTTTATGACGAATCCGAATCTGTAATAAAAAGTGGGGGTTGCTATTTAAGATTTTAAAGTTACCCCCACCCCACGTCGAGGGGGTGGATTGGAGGGTCATTTTTGATGTTATTCGATAGGTTTTCAAAAAAGATTAAACATTTGTTTTTTGGTTTCTCATTTGGAAGTGTATTTCGTGAGATATTAGACCGTTTCTATAATTTACCTATGGTATCAGGAAAAATCGTTTTTCCCAATTATAGCGCCATCTATCCACAGTTCGAAAAAACGTATTGAATAAAAGTTGCCTACTTTTATGTAACGAATCCAAATTTGCAAGAAAAACTGGGGGTTTCCATTTAAGATTTTAAAGTTACCCCCCACCCCACCTCCAGGGGGTGTAGTGGGGATTGGTGTTTGGTGTCATTGGATAGATTTTTGAAAATGATTGAATACGTATTTTTCAGTTTTTCGATCCGATGTTTAGTTCCATATATTCGACCGTTCCACTACTTTTGGGACACTATATATAAATACTTCGTGCTTTCAATCATCTATAATAGATGGTAGACTCTATAGGGCTTTTCATCGATTGTCATTTGTTTCGAGCTTCTGTCATGTGTCACATAATATTAATATATCTACGTCATACGTCTTTGGTTTGTATCATTGGTACATACTAATAACGTACGATGTAGATAAATTAATATTATGTGACACATGACAAAAGCTCGAAACAAATGACTGTGAATGAAAAGCCCTATTTATTATTAGGTACTCCCGTTAAAGGGGAGGCCGTTAGACAAAAGTATACAAACCTTTTAAAAGCGTCTAATGAATTATTCCTTTTAAAATATACTCAAATTGTATTTTAAAACATCATGTTTATTTTACATAATAATTAATTTATAATATGTCATTTATATTTTATTAATGCCTAATTTAAAATTATGCAACGTATGCCTTGCTGATATAAATACAAACATATTAATTATTATTTGAATATAACATACAGTCGGAAAAATGAAAGATTATATCCATGAACGATCACATCAATCACATATTCTGTATTTGCTGTCTTTTTCCATAAATCTCAAAACGAGAGAGAGAGAGAGAGAGAGAGAGAGAGAGAGAATTGCCTTTGAAAAGGAAACAATAAATATTCAAAACTTAGTGGTCGGGATTTTTGCTTATGCAAAGATTGTTGCATATCGGGATTTTGGCCTGTCGGGATTTTGGCGTGTCGGGATTCTGGCGTGTCGGTGTTTTGGCCGTCGGGATTTTGGATGTCGGGATTTCTTGCGCCACCGACTCTACAGATAGAGATACAAAAATGTGGCCATTTTAAAATAGGTAGCTATTAATAAAATATTAAAAATTTTTCCCCAACGCTCTATGAAAATGATTTATATGGTAATTGCAATTACCAATTATTATTAAATCTTAATTAAATGAATAAATATTCACTAGTAATACCACTAGAGGTCAAATTATTTCCGGAAATTTTTTTGAGATCATGAATATTTTGAAAATTTCCCGAGTCGCAGACGAGTGAAATTTTCTAAAAATATTCATCATCAAAAAAAAATTTCCGGATATTAATTTGACTTCGCGTGGTATTCGGTAAGAAAATTCCACACCAAATTTGCATTTGAAAATCCAAAGCTGCATGAACAGATTAATAGCGCGCCATAGCTTTGTCAGCAATTATTTAGGCTTTCAAATTCGTAATTTCTACTCATTGTAGTTGCATGGGAATACCATTTTAAGATAGAAAATAGTATATTCTTCAATTTTACATAAGTTTTGAGTAACTACAAGTGATAGAAAATGAATCAAAACTAAATTATGTAAACAAATAAAAACCAGTCTGTCAAAAATGTTCTGTTATTGTAAACGTGAAAAAATTTCCACTATAATTCGCTGTTGGGTACCCCACGAGCAAAAAATTTCCGATAAAATACCTCCGTTGCCATGGTGATCTGTCAAAATAACGTATTTTGATTGGTTCAAAATTACAGGTGTGGAATTTTCCCAGAAATTAACAAAGTAAATAACAAGAAATAAAAATACAACAAAAAAATCTACTAAGCAATGTCAATAATAACTAAAATGACGTGCGTATGCTAATATCAATACATAGTATTGCTATTAAAAATTAATTAAAAGCAGACATTTTTGCGAGATATGGTAAATAACATGCAATAAAAGGTAGGTACAATTAAAACAATCCATTAAATAATATTAGCAAATAAAACATTAAATGATTTTTGCACAAAAAAAACTATTATTACGTATAAAGAGTTATTAAGTGACGTGGAATCAATGTCTAGAGGTGTTTATAAACAAGAACAAAAAAAAATATAAATCTATATTGTCAATATTAGTCAATATGAATGAGTCAGATTAAATTAAATTATTAGAGTTTTTTTACCAAGCAACCTAAAAAAATTGTTTAATTTATGAATATTTGGTATTTTGATAACGACTACCGAAGTGGAAGTCGAAACGTCAATAAATTAATTTCAAACTGAAATTGCGACTTTATTTCCCAAATAAAACAGTATATTACATAATTATGCCACAAGAAAATAGCTTCAGAACAATACATATATACTTCTTTTCATGAGCATTTTTCAGTGCGTCACAAGTGATAGAAAAAAAGGTAAGTCCGTGATAATATACATTATAGTGACATGACATTTTAGTTAAATCTGACAGTTGTCAAATTTTATTTACAATTTGGCATAAAAACAAATCAATTGTGTTTATTGCATTTATAAAATGGTATTTTCTTTGATTTATATAGTCTTTTAAATTGTTCAGATTATATTCGTAGATATATTATACAGTACGTAAGTCGTTCAGCTGGGCATAGGAAATATACATTGAGAGAGTTGTGGCAACTGCGCTAACCTGTGTTAGTTGAAGCCTCTGTTCGAGTATGAGTTTTTGGTGCAATAGAGCTGTTAGAATGATTAGAATGAGTGAGTTTTGAATCAAAGATGTCCATAAATAAATCAAAAACAAAGTTTATGATTAGTGAGTTAATAATTTTACTTTAATTTTTAAAATATGTTTTATTAAAAACTAATTTTAAAACTAAACAGTTTTCCCATTCCCTTAGGAAAAAATTATATAGCTACTGCATCATTACTGCATTGTCATATTTTAACGTTTATTTGTGTCAGTCGAAATGAGTTGTCAATTTTGAGGTTCATGCACCTTAATGCTAACAACCATATTGTCATCGAGAGAGCTCAGTTGCCACAATTATCTTAATATAATACAATGTATGTATTTATGTATCTAAATATATACAATGTACGTTCCCTATGTCCAGCTGAACGATTTACGTACTGTATACTTCGGAAATTGTTTTATTATCGATTATATCGCCATCTATTGACAACTAGAATAAATGTTATAAATGTCAGAGACGAAATGTACTCACCGACGTGCGTTCTTTTCTGTCACATACAATTTAACGCGTTAGAAAGAAATCGAAAAACTGTGACGCACTGAAAGATCCTCATGAGAAAAAGCATATACTTAATATGTAATGCCCGGTTCATAGCGTCGTGGGTCATTTATTTCCCAGTCTCCATTCACACTCCCCCCCTCTCTCTCTCTCTCTATGTCTCTCTCTCTCTCTCTCTCTCTCTCTCTCTCTCTCTCTCTCTCTGACATTCCCGTGATATTGTTTTTCGTTTTCCTCGTTTTTTGTCCACTCAGCAGGTGGTTACCAATTTAGAATTAATTTCGGCAGACGATGGTCTTCATTCTTTGTACATGTTCCTACGCAATAAGCTATTTTCGCTGTACTTATGTATTTTATGATGCGGGTTATTTTGGTGACTGTATTCAACATTTGTTTCAGTGCGTCCATTTTTCCATCTTTGTCACCAAATAGGTAAATATGAAACATGATGAGATTATCTTTGCACCTTGTAAGGTAAATTCATTTTAACTCCTCCTATGCACAAGTTTTTCGATTGCAAGCAGCTGATTCCTGTTTATTTTCGGCAGCACTTCAGCCTTATTAGCTCATGTCCGTCCAATATATATTTTGTCATGTGTTTGACCGGGTATATTTTTCTAATGTAAGTTGGGTTGTCTTGAGAATCCAGATTTTTTCGGTCGAGGAAGATGCTTTTTGGTACTCCCTCGACCGGATTTGAACCGAAGCATTTTGTAGCTGATGCTTTTCTGGAAAGTTCATCATCTCTTTCATTGCTATAAATTTCTAGATGATCTGGAACCCATTTCAGTAAAACACTGTTATATTTCGTCAGTCTGCAGAGTTCCTGTCGGCATTCCTTTATTAGCCTAGTGTCCATCTTTGGGCTTATGAGAGTCCCCATGGCCTATAATTTCTCTTGTATACTAAAAGATTGCAAAATCTCTAACTGAAATACAGAGGTATATTCTCCTAGTGGAGTAGAGAAAAATGAATATTGCCATATATCAGGGTAGACTCTTCTGTGTTGCCAGCTCTGTATGTAAAAGTAATTATGTAACATATTTATGTAGGTTTTCTTTAAAGACAATCATAATAAAAGTCTGTTTGATGTTTAACAGTTTTAATTAATAAAATAGATGACTAAATTATTGATACTATTAAATTGACGAAATGTAAAAGTTTAAAAGTGTGTAATTGCGACCAAAATCTTACGTGTTCTTATTTTTACAAAAAAAAAATGTATTTATAGATAATTTGCGTCTAATAAATATAATACCCTTCTTAATTCGTCTTTTTCTAAGTATTATCCCTAAGAACGCGTCTGTCGTCGCTGTGATGTTATAATCGACTGCCTGTATTCGTTCTAGTTCCCTACGCTAAAACCAACCCTCTTAGGCTAATCTCTTTTTTCCTGTAAAAGAACCCAATTAAAATTGGTTCAAAGTATGGACCGACCCGCCGCCGTCTTTTTCCAATAAACTAAAACTATAAAGTTAAAAGTAGTCCGCTGCCGTCGCCGTAATCCCCAATTCGTTCTGCACATCTGGGCCAACGTCCATATGTGAGACCCTTATCCCGTTCTCGTACTAATAATTAAGAAAAATGATATACAGGGGAATTTAAAATATAAGGTAAACTATTTACAATCCTACATTTAGATAAGATCTGGTCTGCAAAAAAAGAACATCTGAGATGAATGTGGCAAAAGCCGAATGGAAAACTAGGAACGAGATCGATTTTATGATCACTGACAAGAAGAAAGATGTTACAGTTCTAACCCAGTTTTCAACAGATAGCGACCACTGAATGGTAAAAGCCTCCATAGAAATAGACCTTGACAAAGAGAGATACCGCATGATCAACAAAAAGTACACAATTACCTGAACAAAGCCTAATAATATGAATGTATTTGAAGAACAGATCAACAGCATTCTCGAAAGAAATAAGAATACAGACCTAAATGGTAATACCTTTAATGGCATTATAATAGAAGTGGTAGAAGAGAGCCAAAAGATACACTGCCAAAAAACATCACATAACAACAGAATAAGTCACCAATTACAAGCATTAATGGAAGAGAGGGCAAAAATGCAGAGTAATAGAAGTAAAAAACACCATAAACTTAGAGAGATGAGTAAAAGAATACAAAAATGTATTAGGACGGACAACCGAAAACATAAAAATAAACAAATTCAACAAACAATTGAAGATAACAAGAACCTCAAAGTTCTAAGGAGAAAATAAAAAATGGCAAAAAAGAAATAAGGAAATTAAAGGATAGGGATGGAAATATCATCACAATAGAGATGAATTAGAGATGAAGTGTAGTAGGAGACTTCTATACAGAACTATACAACAGCCAACAAAACCATGATGAGCAATTAGAAGATTCAGGAAAAATATTAGTCAATCAAGGATCGGAATTAATGCCTGATATCTCAACAAGAAACGCATTAAGGAAAATGAAAAGAAATAAAGCTCCGGGAGAGGAATAAAGAAAATAAAGGAGCTGTCTGCGCCAAAATGAAACACCTACAAGATGGCACAGTGCACTTACCATCTTATTACATAAAAAGGGCGATCCAACAGACCTCGATAATTACCGACCCATAAACCTATTAAACCACATCTACAAGTTATTCACAAGAATAATAACAAATAGACTGGAAGCAAAATTAGATTTTTACTAGCCTAGAGAACGGGCAGGTTTTAGGAAAACCTTTGGCACTAACGACCCTCTCCACTGCATAAAAGGGACTATAGAAAAATCCATCGAATACAACCGACCATTGGTCCTAGCTTTACATCGTCGACTACACAAAGATACCAAATCTCTAAAAATCAAAAGAAGAATTAGATAGGGAGATACTTTATCACTCAAACTCTTTACGGCAGTACCTACTGGAACATACTTTTAAACAATTGGAGTGAGAAGCCAAAGGAATAAAAATATCAACGGCGAAATGCTCTCCCACCTGATTCGCAGAAGACATAGTTCTTATAACAGACAACTGAAAAGAAATTAGAACTATGCTTACTGAGTTAGATGCCGCCTGTAAGAAAGTTGATTTAAACATTTTGAGAAAGACACAATATATGACAAACCTGGTACCAAGCGAAAATCCAAAAGTCGACTTCAACGAAATAGCATTGGCCCATAAATATAAATGCTTAGTTCATGAAATCCAAATTGCCAGGGATAATCAAACTGCCTTACTACAAAGAAGGATCTCCTTAGCATGGGCCGCATATGGATCTATATTAGACATCTTCAAGAGCAATATGCCAAATTATCTGAACAAGCAGACGTCGACTAATGTGTGCGTCCAGTCATGACTTACGGCGCCGAAACACTATCGTTAACCCAGGCTACAACAACCAAACTTAAAGAGTGGCCCAAAGAAGAATGGAACGGTCACTACATGGACTGACTCTCAGAGACAGGCGTCACAGATATAGCATGGCTGAAGTGGAATTGCGCGGGCCATGTAGTCAGAATGAAGGATGGGAGGTGGACCCAAAAAATTACAGTGTGGAGACCACGAGAAGACAGAAGAAGTAGAGGTAGACCACCT
Organism: Diabrotica virgifera virgifera; assembly: GCF_917563875.1. Taxonomy (NCBI): domain Eukaryota; kingdom Metazoa; phylum Arthropoda; class Insecta; order Coleoptera; family Chrysomelidae; genus Diabrotica; species Diabrotica virgifera. The sequence continues at coordinate 65,443,021 of NC_065447.1, forward strand.
ACACGCTGGACAGATGACGTCAAAAGGGTTGCTGGAAATTGGTTGCAGGGAAAACCGACAAAACTGGAAGAAATTAGGAGAGGCTTTTGTTCAACTTTGGATTCAGAAGGGTGGATGATGATGATGATGATGATGATGATGATGATGATGATGATGATGATGATCATGACAAAATGGATAACAGCATTAACTAATTCGATTTTTATACACTATAAGTTAATTTCGTTTACCTGGTACTTGTTCCTCTGGGAATTTATTTTCTTCAAGTACATAAGTTTGCACATTTGGTGGAAGTAGCCCTTGTTTAATTAACCGTTGCCTTTTTCTTAGCTCTTTTCTAGAAAGTCCCGGATACACTCTACCATTGTAACCTTCAGGACCAGCGTAACCATCCAAGCCCGCTACAGCGCCGATTCCTGGTAATGAAGCTCCTGCATATAGGCCTCCCCCTGATCTACCTTTAAAATACATTATAATCATTATTATTAATAGTTGAATTAGAGCACATAATATGTTTAATATGTATCACATTAATCATCAGCTCTTTCATTTCCATAAATTCCCTGATAACCTGGAACCCATATCATTGTAATTGCTATGCTCCACCAGTTTACCACACTTAATGTTTATGAGAGCTCCATTAGCTGCTTGACTATCTGTGCATAATATTTATCCAGTTCAGTTCGAAAGCTCTCATATTAATTTCTCTTGCATACTGCCCGGTTGTAAAAATCTCTGCTTGAAATACAGAGGTATATTGTCATAGGGAAATAGAGCCGCGTAAATTTCTTTCTACCATTACCGAATATTCCTGCACCTAATCTTTCATAATTTAGAGTCGTCTGTATATCAGATTTAATAGTCTACGTCGAGAATTTCTTTTACCTCATACCTCTCGTTGGCGAATGTACACTTGGAAAGATACTTCAGGCTTGTATCAGGCTGCTTGTATATGGTCAAAAATTATCATCAATTTGCATCCCTACTTTCATTTATTATAATACTATGTCCTAATCTAACTGGTACGTTGCTTGGGTTAGGTTTTTTGGCAATCTATAATATGCCATCCTGGCTTCCTCTCTTAATGATTATAATATCGATTATATGTGAAGAAGGGAGATAGATCTAGTAGAGAATTCATAGTTGCCGTCGGTATACCCCTCATAGTACCTGTGATTTCCAGGAAAGCATGTCTTTGCACCTTACTTAGTTTTACGATGGAACTTTTTTGCTGCACCTTTGGCCACCATATCACTGATGCATTATGTAATTGTGTAGTTACCGCTCTCTTGGTTATTTGTTCTATTTACTGATCCCAAGTAAGCCTCAAGTCTAATATACGATATAAGATACTTCGATTCATTCGCCAGATTCAAATGTGTAAAAAGCATTTTTTTTAATCTAGAAATCAAACATAAATTGTGTATCACTTATTTAATTAAAGTTTTGGGTACTTCGGGTACTTTTGGGTACTATTTTTACGCCCAAATTTTTTTTTTACAAATTTCAAAATTCTATACCCTGCTTTTAAACCAGGACTAGTAAACTCAAAAGACAGATTTACACATAATAATGTCACTAGAAAAATCACCAAATACATCTTCTTTTTTGATTGATCATGTGGGGCTTCGACGATAATCCATAAATATTATATTATACTATAGCTTTAAAAACAACTCTTTTTTACATAAAAGCGGACTAAAAATTTAAAAATTAAAGGAAAAACGCAGAAAACAAAATAAATCGCCGATATAACTTAATTAACCTATGAAATGCCAATAGTGTCAAAATTTCGTAAATGTCAATAGTGTTAAAATTTCATAACAGCGGAGTAAACTTGCCTGGTATCAGTAATTGTAAATAAACATTAAACGGAATAGTTGAAGTGTTTGTCATGATGATAGAAGAGGCTTGGCAACATCAAGCACAATTTCAGATTCGGATAGGAATTTGGTAGAGCAACATTTTAAGTCAATACCTTCTTATGAAAGTCACTACTGTAGAAAAGATACAGGTATGAGATACCTTCCTTCAACTTATACGCTTTCTGAACTTTATCAGGAATATAAAAAAATGGATTCATGTTGATAAACAACCTGTTTCACGATTTATTTACGAAAGCGTCTTTCATTCGTTAAACTTAAAAATTAAAATGCCCAAAAAAGACACATGCGCCACATGTGATTGATATAATATGTTAATTAGAGCTGCTGAGGCAGACGAAAACTTACAAAACATAAAAAAGGAATTAGATGAACACCAGTAACAAGCTGAAATGGCTTATAATGCAAAAAAGGCAGACAGCAAAAGCTCACGTCAAGACCCTTCAAAGTTAGTATATAGCTTTGACCTTCAGTAGTGCCTTCCAACTCCGAATCTACAGACATCAGTTGCTTATTACAAAAGGCAACTTTGGACATTTAACCTTACCCTCCACAGATGCAAATATCAACATACTTTCTGTTAAATGTGGCACGAAGCCATTGCCACAAGAGGCGTAAAATCAAATAGCATCGTTTCTAAGCAAACACGTTAAACAGCTTCCATCCACGACCAAAACAATTACATTTTATTCAGATACATGTGCTGGACAAAACAAGAATTGTTATGTATCTGTCATGTTCATGCTTGCGTTAAAAGAACATTCCAGTCTTGAACACATTGACCATAAATTCTTAACTCCTGGTTACACTCATATGGAGTGTGACAGCGACCACTCGATTATCGAAAAAAAGGAAAACCGATATCCTCGTCCCATTGAACATCCAAGAGATTGGATGAATCTCGTAAGGCTTTGTGGTGTCGTAAGACCCTTTGACGTAACTGAAATGGACATTTCCGACTTTTTTGAATACTCTGCTCTTCTCAAATCAGTTTTCCAGCAAAGAAAAATTAATGAAGATGGGCAGAAAGTTATGTGGAAGGACATTAAATGGTTATGATATACCAATGTTCCTGGCCAAATATTATACAAAACATCCCTAAGAGAAGAAGAGCCATTTCAATCTTTAAATTATTTAAGAAAAGGAAAAGAGTGGCCGCGGCATGTTAACGTACCAATGTCTTACAAAAATGCCAATGCGATTAGTAAAGAGAAAAAAAGAACCTAATTGAGTTGTTGCCATATATAAATCAAACCTTTCATGACTTCTACAAAATCTTGCCTACTACAGATAGTGTAAGGGATATTTTCCAGATGCATCTGACCACGGGGATAACTAGCAGAGGGTAATTACCGAATAATAAATTACTAGTAATAATAATTATTACTAGTAATTTATTATTGTTTAGACGTTTTTAGATTAGATATGTTTTGTTTGTACCTAGGTTTTAATAAAAAAAGTTTGTGAAAAAAGGTATATGTTCTATTTTTTTCAAAAAATATTCGATATACTCAATATTTGCTACAAAAAATATGTTGTTGCGACATAATTAAGTCATACACATAAGATAATACACATTTTATTGAAAAATAATATTGTATTGCATTTACGTCACAAAAATTACAAAAAACCCGTTTTCCCAAAATTATACTTTTTTGACTTATATCCCTTTTCACATACACCCGCCATATTATATCCTACTAGAAATTCAACTTCCTTTATAAAGATAAGAAGCTTACTCAGAATACTAAACTGAAAATTTAGAGAGCAGCAGTTAGACCAGTAATCACATATGTTGCTTAAGTAAGGTGCTTAATATATAAAGATAAGGAAAAATTGAGAATAATAGAGACTGCAGACTCACTAAAATGTAGGTTTTAATGAATCTAGAAAACTGATGCACTACGAAGTAAGAGAACTCTTGAAAGGAGAAGATATCGTCAGATTTATCAAGGTACAGAGACTCAAATGGATGGGACATATTTTATGGAAACGAGAAATCCATTAGCAGTTATCAAAAAATCACCAAATGGAGACCAGCATTAGGCAGACCAAGGTAAAGACTGAAAACCAGATGGGAAAACCAGATAATTGCAGACGTTAAGAAGATGATAGAGAATGGACAACCACAGATAAAAACAGGAACGAATTGAGAAATATTGTAGAAGACGTCAAGTCATACAACCAATAATTATTGTAAAACCAAAATGTTAAAGTGGACTGATTCCCTAGGGCGAATGAATCGGAAGAGCCCATAGAGAGCGACAATAACTTCGCTAGGTGTGTAGATATAATGATGATGATAATTCAGTTATGATTACAAAACAAATAACAGCTATTTATTAATTAAATTTTTATACAGTATATAATAAGTTAATTTCGTTTACCTGGAACTTGGTTCTCTGGAAATTTACTGTCTTCTTGTACAACAGTTTGCTCATCTGGTGGAGGTAGCCCTTGTCCAATTATCCGTTGCTTTACTCTTAACCCTCTTCTAGAAGTTCCTGAATACAATCTACCATTGTAACCCTCAGGACCAGCATTTCCATCTAATCCCGCTACAGCACCTAGTCCATTTAATGCAGTAGCTCCTGCATATAGACCTCCCCCTGATCTACCTTTAAAATAAATTTTCAATATTATAAAAAGGTGTCTAGATGTCAACTGTGACGTATTTATATGTCTGGTTCACCTTGAGAAAGCCTTCGACAAAATACAACACAAAAGGCTCGCAAATATATTACGGAACACATAAATAGATGATCAGGATGTGAGAATCATTTCAAATTTATACCGATATCAGAAAGCCACAATTCGAGTAGACCAACAAAAATCTAAAAATATTCCAATAAGAAGAGGAGTACGACAAGGATGTGTAATATCCCCTCTACTTTTTACTACAGGGTGATTGATTAGTGTGATAAAGCTCCGTAGATCCGCTATAGTAATAGATAGCAATAAAAGTAAATAACAAAAATTGTAGCCAACTTTGAGCTTCACATTAAAAAATTAGTTAAAATGTTACAGGGTGTTCGATAACATAGTGGCAGACCAAACTTATGTTTTTTTTTTAAATGGAACACCCCACATTTTATTTTATATTCGAAAACCTGTTAACTTCTTCCTCACAAAAATATAAAAGTTTATTATGTTATACAGGTTATTTACAAAGTTATAACCAATTTTATATGAAAATTGTAACAAGTTCAACTCACTGTATAAATAAAAATAAGTACACCAGCAATGGATTATTGATGCCATACATTTTTATTTATTGTCAGAATTTTCAAAAATGATTGATATTGCTAATTTTCTTTATATTGAATTCAGGGTGAGTCAAAACGCAAGTACATTATTTTCTCAGTAATTTTAAATAGAGCGCCCTGTATTTTATTTTTGAAAAAATTAAAAGTTACTTTACTAAAATATTTTAAATATTTAATTACATAAAATGTTCAAATTGACCTTCTAAACATTTATGTACGCCTAAAACGGTCATTGAATGAGTTACATACACTACGAAGCATTTATAAATTAACACTTCGAAATACACTTTGTATTCTAGTTTTCATCTCATCCCTTATTGTTGGATGTATTTTATAAACCTAATTCATAACGTAACCCCAAAGAAAATTAGTAAAATTTATTAAACTCTGGTGATCTGGGTGGCCACGCTACTGGTCCATTGAAAAATGAACATATCTCGAAAAGTAATAAATTTAGACATAGGGAATGTTATATAAAAATTAAAGTACGGTGATGGTACTTTTCAATAGTGATGTAAAATGATAAAAATGTTCCATTTAACATTACTGAGAAAATAATGTACTTGCCTTTTGACTCACCCTGTATTTGATGTATAGAAAATTGCAATATAAATCATTTTTGAAAATTCTGACAATAAATTAAAAAATATGGCACCAATGAACCATAGCTGTTTATTTTTGTGCTTATTTTTATTTATACAGGGAGTTGAACTTGTTACGATTTTCATATAAAATTGGTTATAACTTTGTAAATACCCTGTATAACATAACAAACATTTATATTTTTGTGATGGAGAAGTTAACAGGTTTTCGAATACAAAATAAAATACAGGGTGTTCCATTAAAAAAAAACAAAAGTTTGGTCTGCCACTATGTTACCGAACACCCTGTAACATTCTATTTTAATAATTTTGTAATGTGAATTTTAAAGTTGGCTACAATTTTTGTTTTTAACTTTTATTGCTATCTATTACTATAGCGGATGTACGGAGCTTTATCACACTAATCATTCACCCTGTATATGCCCAGAAAAAATGTTGAAAAATTATTAGAAGACATCAATGAAGGCATATCAATTACCGGAACACTAGTGAATAATCTTAGATACGCATACGATACAATACTCCTTGCAGACAGCAGAAAAGGGCTGCAAATTTCGGTTGATCGCACTACGCAATACTGCGAGATGTATAGAATGGTTCTAAATAAAAAAAAGTACTAAAAAGAAATATAATGTATGTGGTATTTTTGAAGAGGTGGTTGAACGATCATTAAAATAAGATATCACTAAACCCCATTTCCATGAAATATTTTGGGGGTTTTGTCCGCCCCCGCTGGAAGGTTGATATAATTTAGTTGAAAACTGGTCTACAAAATGTCCTCACAAATAAATTTGACGTGTTTTTGCATATTTTAATTTTTAATTTTAATATTTAATTTTTTATAAAAGAGAAACAAAAATATGTGCATAATTTGGGCCATCTTTCGAAAAGCTTTTGAAATTCTGGCGGAAGCGCACACAGAAAATATCTTCTTGCCAAGTTTTTCCACCAACTTTCGAAAACCTTTTGAAATTCTGGCGAAAGTGCTCACTGAAAATATTTTCTTTAAATAGTTTTATGAACTATTTTTAAGTCAAGAAAATTGGAAGATATTGGTTGATAGTGGCTAAGGTAAATATGTGGATAAAATGAGGTACCTTAGAATATGAGTTTAATTCACCACAACATCCAATCGTTAGGAAACTCAGTGGAGAAGTTGAGGAATTTTTTAGAATCAATAGCCTTTAAATATAACGTTGAAAAAAAGAAAAAAAATATGTGCAATGATTTGGGCGATTGTTTTTCCGCCAACTTTAGAAAACCTTTTGAAATTATGACGGAAACACTGAAAATATCCCTTTGTTAAATGTTTTTATCGCCAACCGTCACTTCAGTCATTAATTATTGTACTCATTTGCCCTCATTTGCGGCAGTAAAGTAACACTTTCTTGTACTGAAAGAAGAATTTTACTTTACCTGCCGCGATTATGAATTAAATTAACCAAGATTTAATGTAACTGGTCGATAGCAGTAATCGATTATTTATTTGAGTGAACTTAAAATTTATTTACTTTAATTATTAAAAATATTGTACAAAATTTACGTTATTATTAATTAAATATCAAAAAGTGAAATTCTGTAGTATTAATTATAATATGCATACAACATACCTAAATCAAAACTACAAGATTTAGTAATTAGGTAGGTATTCAATATTGATAATAACTATCGATTAAACATCGAAACTGGTCGTCATCCAAAGCATTCTGTCATTACTGCCATACAAAATTTTTATTTCGTCTAACTTAAAAAAAATCTTAAATCTTTTAAGTTAGGTAATAATGCAAATAAAATTTGAAATGGTGTTTTTGTTAATTCGATTATATTATAGGACGGTGAGAGACATTTACTGATAATTTGTTAGTAAATATATTTAAATATTTAGATTTTCTACGATTCATCAAAGGAAAAGCAACTGCGAAAGGCTATTATTTTGCGAAATTTTTGGTATTATTTTAAGTATTAAAATTAGTTTAATATTTAACTAGAAATATATTACACTGTTTAAAATATATTTATTTCGTTCAAATCATAATAATAGAAGTATAACTTCTTACGTGCGTACAAAGAACGCACACTTTTTTTTTCATTAGAAAGATGTAATTAAGTAAGTGTTAAGTGTTAATGTTTTTTATGATTGGCAGTAAAATTTTGTATGCACCACGTCAGTAAAAATCCTTTATCGAACTCGTCTGTTACTCGCCTCGCTCGCTTCGCTCCCTCTGCTCGTAATATCAGACTCGTTCGATAAAGAGTCACTTTACTGACTTGGTACATAAATAACTATTACGAGCTATTTTTAAGTCAAGAAAATTAGAAGATATTGGTAGACAGTGGCTAGGGCTAGGGTAAAAATGTAAATAAAATGAGGTAACCTAGAATATTAGTTTAATTCACCAAAACATCCAATCGTTAGTGAACTCATTGATGAACTTGAGGAGTCTTTTAAAGCAATAACCTTTAAATATAACCTTTAAAAGAAGAAAAAAAAATTAATAATTTGGGTCATTGTTTCTTCGCAAACTTTCAAAAACCTTTTGAAATTCTGGCAGAAGCGCTCACCGAAAATATCTACAGTGGAACCTCGATAAGTCGGATTAATCGGGACCGCGGCCTATCCGGGTTATCGAAAATCCGGGTTAGCCGAAGAATATGGTAAAAATTAATAAATCACGGTATACTTACAGATAAACGCGATTATAATTGCAAAAACATGAAATACATATGCACAGTACAGCTAAATTACGTACATTTATAATATACAGTATTGTTCATTTCTTGGTAAAAGACTCAGTCAAAGAGAAAACATGTTTGTTTTGTCTGATGAAAATCGGATCGGGTTAGCCAGACTTCCGGGTTATCGGAGGCCGACTTATCGGGGTTCCACTGTACTTTAAATTTTTTAACGAGCTATTTTTAAATCAAGAAAATTGGAAGATATTGGAAGATAATGGCTAAGGTAGGTATGTAGATAAATAGAGGTAGCTTAGAATATTAGTTTAAGTAGTAGTTAGTTTAATTGACCAAAACATCCAATGGTTAGGAAACTCAGTGGTAAACTTGAGTAGTTTTTGAAATCATCATCATCATTCAGCCTATACTCGTCCACTGCTGAACGTAATTTTGCTTGCGTCTAATTTTGGTATATCCGCTTCAGGTCATCTGTTCATCTTGTTGGGCGTAGTACTCTATTTCGAAAGGCATCTTGTTTGGGTCTCCACTTAAGAATACCTTTTGTCCACCTGCCATCCTTTGTTCTCGCGACGTGCCCTGGCCAGTTCAATTTTAAGATCGAAATTCTTTTGATTGCGTCGGATTTATTCGGTCTCTCAGGGTTAATCCCAACGTGATCCAATCCATTGCCCTCTGTGTTGTTCGAATTTTGTTTGCGGATGTCTTAGGGAGCGTTAGCTCTTCCGCACTCTAGGTTAGAACCGGCAGCATACATTGCTCAAAGACTTTTCTCTTTAGGCCGATGGGAAGAGCTGATTTGAAAACATCTCTTAGCTCTACATAATCCGCCCAAGACAACCATATTCTTTGGAATTAATAACCTTTAAATATAACCTTAAAAAAAAAGAAAAAAATGTTAAATGATGTGTGAGTTATTGTTTCTCCTCCAACTTTCGAAAACCTTTTGAAATTATGGCGGAAGCGCTCACAGACAACATCAGCTTTAATTTGTTTTTATGATCTATATTTTAAGTCAAGAAAATTGGAAGATACTGGTAGATAGTGACTAAGGTAAATTTGTACATAAAATGAGGTTGTTATTTGTTGTCATTGTTATACAGACTGTTTACTGTTCGATTAGATATTCCCCAATGATGAAAGCGCTAAAATCCGGCAACATTGCTTATGATAATGAGTTATATTGCCGCTGTAGAATGACGAATGACTGAACGAATCGTCGCGAATCGGGTACATCCATAGATAAATTAACAATAGATCAGGCTAGTTATAGGCCGCTTAATGCATCGAGGTGTAACGCCAATATCAAGTACAGTGGTCTAGCAGACACAGCGGTAGCCGCCATTATATGCTATAGAGAGAAAGCTAAGCGTCGGTAGAGAGAGAGATAGATAGACCACCGACCCGAACTGCTCCGCGTTACGCTATTTTTCGTATCTTGCCTAATCTACGTATTTTTATATCTATGGGTACATCAGGTGGGCAACGAGAAAGCAGTGCTGCCGTTTATAGTGCATGTGTCTAATTGAAAAGTAGACCGTCTGTATCAAATAATGGTAGAATTTAAATAATCACAAACCTGCGCCATTTATATCTCCTCCTAATCCAGCCCAAGCTCTTTGCCCAAACGGAGTTCCAGCTTCCGCATGTAAGCCACCGTCTGCACTATTACCTGTTAATAAACCTCCTAAACCAGCTGAAGCGTGAAATCCTAGGAAGTTTACGCCTATTCTACCATTCTCAAACGTGATTGGAAATTTAAATGCCTACAAAATAAATAGTATGTAAAAATAAAATAAAACTTCCATTTTTATTCAGTTGCAATGCGAAGGCAAAACAATCTTATTTTTCACTTAGAATACGGAGCGCAGTCCAGTATTCTGAATCGACGATTTTCGACTCTTATTGGAGTCATCATCGGAGAGGCGTAGGCATGCTGCTCTCTACTCCAAGTGACCAACACCGAGAGTTTATCTCCCACACCTCAACTGACGTGAATGGACTAGGTGACTAGCGTCATCTGGCAATTGAAAGATGAAGTAGTTTTCAATCCTAATAGCAATATTAATAATATTTAAAAATATTAAAATATTACTAAAAGATTTTTAAATTGAAAACTTATTGGTCAATTTCCTTGGTAACACCTCCATGGCTTCTAAAATTTGCAGGTCAGATGGATGCTGAAGCGAAGAAGACAAGAGGGAATTCAAAAACTTACAATTCACGATCCCGTCTGTTCAGTTGGTAAATTCCAACAGAAAACTTTTGTATCTAAATAGTATGTGGTTATTGGTGTGTTCAAGGTATATACAAGGTGTACTCAATAGATCTGAGGTGTTGTTTAGAATAAGACTTACAAAAAACACATTCGAATTTCCAAGGTAAATGAATGTCTCATCGACTATATTATTTTTGTATAAATTGCTTAAGAGGCTACATCAGCGCGTCTTTAATATTTTTTTTTCGAAAGTTCTGTGAACTTTCAACAGTGCGGCAACAGTGCGTCAGCTGTACGACAGTGACGGTGACACTATGTATGCTATCAAGAGCGGGAGGGACAGTATTATGTTAACAATAATTATTATACTCATAGGCGCGCTAAAAGTTGCTAAGTCAGTCAAGTTTGATTTCAAGTAATTCCAACCTGAAACAAAAATACTCGAAAGAGTATATTTTTGTTCTTCTTAATGGCGGTACAGACTCGTTTTTTGATATTTTATTTAATTATAGAGTAATTTCCAGATAATAACATATTTCTCAAATTGGGCTCTGTACCGCCATTCTTTACTACATTACGAATAGATGTGCGAAATATCTCGAAAAAATATTCCAAATGAAAGCTGCAATCTTGGATCGCGTTTTCCGCGCGCTGATGTTGCCTCTTAAGGTACTAGTACACTTTAGAAAACCAAAAATATTCATTTTTTCCAAGAATTTTTTTCTCAGAACTTTTATTAAAAATGAACATAAAACTTTCTCTGCATATTAATACTTAACTCTTAGAGAGTACAAAAAATATATCTTTTTTCATTTATGCACTTACACTAATATTGTAGAGGGAAAAAAGTGGAGGCCTCAAAAAATGATGGCGGACTGTTAATCTCCGGATTGGGATATCTGAAACAAAATAATCTTACTGCATTTGAAAAAGGAAGGTTTCTTACGCGACAATTTACCACAATATGACTAAAAAATAAAAAATAAATATTTTTTACCATGAAAAATTGAAGAAAAACGGGTGATTTTTTCAAAATTTTTTTTCAGATTTCCGTAAAATCTTTTTTTTGCGGAATTTTTCACTAACGGTGGTAAATTGTCACGTAAGAAACCTTTATTCTTCAAACACCGTACGATTTTTTTGTTTCAGAGATCCCAATCCTGAGATTAACTGTCCGCCATCGGAACTACTTTTTTTGGAGGCCTCGACTTTGGCGCCCTCTACAATATTAGTGTACGTGCATCATCATCATTCTCTTTGCCTTATCCCTATGCGGGGTCGGCTTCCCTAATTGCATTTCTCCACACAATTCTATCTTGGGCCATATCAATGTTAATCCCCTTTACCAACATGTCCTGCCTTATCGTCTCCCCCCAGGTCTTCTTTGGTCTTCCTCTCCTACTCCTTCCAGGAATCTGCACTTCAGCTATTCTTCGTATTGGGTGGTTAACGTCTCGACGTTGAACATGACCAAACCATCTTAACCTATGCTCTCTCATTTTGGCATCAATTGGTGCCACACCTAGACTTCCCCTAATATACTCATTTCTAATTTTATCCTTCTTTGTCACTCCACTCATCCATCTAAGCATTCTCATTTCCGCCACATGCATTCGCTGTTCCTCTTTCTTTTTCACTGCCCAACATTCAGTTCCGTACATCATAGCTGGTCTTATGGCTGTTTTATAGAATTTTCCCTTCAGCTTCATTGGAATTTTTCTGTCACACAACACACCACTCGCTTCTTTCCACTTCATCCATCCAGCCCTAATTCTACTGCATGCATCTCCATCTATTTCTCCATTACTCTGTAATACCGATCCTAGGTACTTAAAACTATTGCTTTTTACAATCATTTCACCATCCAAAGATACCATTTTATTTGTAGTAGCTCCATCTTTAAATGAACATTCCAAATACTCTGTTTTTGTCCTACTAAGTTTTAAACCTTTTTCCTCCAGAGCTTGTCTCCACTGTTCCAGTTTTTGTTCTAAGTCTCTTTCACTATTTCCTACTAACACGACATCATCAGCCTACATTAAGCACCATGGAATGTTACCCTGTATTTTCGCTGTTATCTGGTCCAAAACTAATGAGAATAAATACGGACTAAGCACAGAACCTTGATGCAATCCTACTTTCACATGAAATTTATCAGTCTCTCCCACACCTGTCCTAACACTAGTCGTTACTCCCTCATACATATCCCTCACAATCTTTACATATTCACCAGGGACTCCTTTCTTATTGAGTGCCCACCACAGAATCTCTCGAGGAACTCTATCATATGCTTTCTCAAGATCAATGAATACCATATGAGCGTTTGTTTCTTTACTCCTGTATTTTTCCATCAACTGCCTTATAGTGAAAATTGCATCTGTTGTTGATCTACCCTGCATAAAGCCAAATTGATTCTCGGATATTTCGGTCTCTTCACGTATCCGTCTATCAATTACTCTTTCCCATATTTTCATGGTGTGGCTAAGCAGTTTTATAGCCCTGTAGTTTGTACATTGTTGTATATCTCCCTTGTTTTTGTAAACAGGTACCAGTATACTGCTTCTCCATTCGTCTGGCATTTGTCCAACTTCCATAATTCTATTAAATAGACCTGCTAGCCACCTTGTTCCTGTCTCTCCCAATGCTCTCCATACTTCCCCAGGAATATCATCTGGTCCTACCGATTTTCCTTTCTTTATTTTTTGAAGCGCTTGAGCCACTTCCTCATTGGTTATTTTGGTGACCATTGCTGCTACTGTCTCCGTTGACTCTACAGGCTGTCTGTCAAATTCTTCATTTAATAAGCTGTCAAAGTACTTTCTCCATCTCTTTTTGACATCCCTTTCGTGAACTAGTATTTTATTATTTTCATCTCGGATACATCTAATCTGATTAAAATCTTTTGCTTTCTTTGCTCTCTGTTTGGCTATTTTATATATCTTCGTTTCGCCTTCCCTGGTATCAAGTTGATCGTATAGGTTTGAATACGCTTCTGCTTTAGCTTTTGCTACTGCTACTTTCGCTTCCTTTTTGGCGACCATATAGTTTTGAAGATCTATGTCCGATCTGGTTTCTTGCCACTTTTTATATAATTTTCTCTTCTCTTTTATTTTTCCTTGTACTTCATTTGACCACCACCAAGTCTCTTTATCTTCAAACTTTTTCCTGACGTTTTCCCAAGTATTTCAATAGCCGTCTCTCTAATAATATTGGCCATTTTTCTCCAAATTGTGTTAGGGCTTCCTTTCATGTTCCAACATATTTTTTCTACTATTCTTTCCCTGAATAGACCTTCCTTCTCATCTTTTAGCATCCACCACTTGATTTTTTGTGGTCCTCTCCGATATTTTTGTTTAGTTTCGCTTTTTACTTCGATGTCCAGAACAAGCAGCTTATGTTGTTGGCTTACTGTCTCACTAACTATTACCTTGCAGTCCTTGCATTCACGTATGTCTTCTTTCCTTATCATGAAGTAGTCTATTTGGGATTGATGTTGTCCACTTTTGTAGGTAATAAGTTGAGTTTCTCTCTTTTTAAAGAATGTGTTAACAATCTCCATATCCAATGCTGTTGCTAATTCTAGCATGTCATCTCCAGCTTCATTTCTAGTTCCAAAGCCTAATCCCCCATGTATTGTTTCATATCCTGTCTTGGCTTGGCCCACATGTGCATTGAAATCACCTCCTATTATAACTTTCTCCTCCGCTGGAATATCACTCAGTATGTCTCCCAATTGATCATAGAAAGCTCTTCTTTCATTCTCACCCAGACCTGTTTGAGGAGCATACACACACACAACATTCAATACCTCTTTATCAATTACAAATTTCACTGACATCATTCTATCACTCGTTCTTACAACTTCTACTACGTTATCTTTCATTTCACTATCAGCAATTATACCAACTCCATTTCTAGTGTTACTACTCCCTACATACCACAATTTATATCCATCACCTAGTTCTTTCGCCCTTTGTCCTTTCCACCTAGTTTCTTGAATACAAGCAATTTGAACTCTTCTTCGTTTGAGCGCATCCACTAACTCCAGACTCTTACCTGTAAGACTACCAAGATTCCAAGACCCTATCCTGATTTTTCTAACCTGTAATGGTGTTCCCCCTGAGATAGTCCTCACCCGGAGATCCGAATGGAGGCTCATTTTACTTCCGGAACATTTTACCTCAGGAGATGCCATCATTTCAGTATAAGTTTTTATTTCGTTTGGAGAAGGTCTTTTCATTATTATGGCCTGAAAAGATTTTTGGATATTTGATGCCTGAATGCCTTTTCTATCAGCACCATACCCTGCCCTGTCCTGCACGTTTAGCCAATACACCACCAATGCAACCAAAGTGCAGTATTACCCCACACCCGCCTGCATTTTTCTGTATAGGCCAGGATCCCTACTGTAAGGACTGCCCTATAAGCCAATGTATTGTTGCCCGTATCCCGCCACTAGGAGGCACGTACTTCATTCGGGATACATTAGTGTACGTGCATAAATGGAAAAAAGATATATGTTTTGTATTCTCTAAGAATTAGATATTGATATGTAAAAAGTTTTATATCCATTTTTAATAAAGGTTCTGGGAAAAAATCTTGAAAAAATGCTTATTTTTTGGTCTTCTAAAGTGTAGTTACTAATTCCTTAAGTGTAAGTCAATTTTTTTTATTTTAGAAATAATTATGTCAAAAAATGTGTTATTTATAGTGGCAAAGTACCTTCGTCGAGCCTTGTTTACATTCATATTTTTTATGGAAGGCTCTATTTTGACATAATAATTTTATTTTTCTCTCTATTTTATAGAATTTATTGTAACTGGCAGACCAAGATTTTAGGAATACACACTATAGCTTAATGTATTAACAATGTAAATGATTAAAAAACTAATAATGATTCCAGGAATACGATAATATAATTTTCTAAAAATAATGTAAAATGAGTAACATATTCTGTTGTAAATTCAAATTGATAATGATTTTGCGAATACAATTTTATACTATTCTGTAAACTTAATTTAGAATGAGTCATTTGCTATAGTCGATTCACTAATCTGAGACACAACTGTCTACACTGCAATCAACATAAAGATGCACTAGAAATAAACAAGCACGAGGAGCACTCCCAAATCATGATTTGGGAGTGCTCCTCGAACATGTATTCAACATGTCTTGGTTGGTTTATTTCTATATAGTGCATTTTAGCGAATCGACTATTCGCGGTGTGCAAGTACTTGGAAGGGAAACGAGAAACGACCGTGCGCGAGTCGCGGAGAAATATTGCAACTATCTTATTTAATTCATATTATCAATTGAAATTGTCAAATTGACGTACATTTCATACCTTCTGTCATTGAAGCAGAAAAATTATATATTGCTCCACAATATTGATATGATATGCAATTATTATATAAAGGTAAATTTAATTAATTGTACTTTGATTGCAGTACTGCATTTTAATAACTAATTTTATTTACTACATACAATTATTTACGTTTTGATAACATAACCTGAATCTTATTTTTTCATCTTATTATTTTTTTGGGCTATGGTCTTGACAATTATCCAGTAACCAGGACTAATATATTTGGACAATATAATTAAAAGTGCGAATAAAGTTGCAGAGCGTAGAAATAGGGGTCGCTTTGCCGAACTTGCACGGTGCCAATACAGGGTGATTGATTAGTGGGATAAAGCTCAATAGATCAGGTACACCTTTGAGCTTTACATTACAAAATTAGTTAGAATGTTACAGGGTGTTCGATAACACAGTGGCAGACCAAACTTATGTTTTTTTAAAAGGAACACCCTATATTTTATTTTAAATCCGAAATCCTGTTAACCTTTCCATCACAAAAATATAAAGATTTGTTATGTTATACAGAGTATTTACAAAGTTATTACCAATTTTATATGAAAATCGTAACAAGTTCAACTCCCTGTATAAATAAAAATAAGAAAAACAGCAATGGTTAATTAATACCATATTTTTTTACGTATTGTCAAAATTTTTAGGAATGATTGATATTGCTAATTTTCTTTATATCAAATACAGGGTGAGTCAAAACGCAAGTACATTATTTTCTCAGTGATTTTAAATGGAACACCCTGTATTTTATATCACTATTGAAAAGTATCATTACCGTACTCTAATTTTTAGATAACATTCCATATGTCTTAATTTATTAATTTTCGAGATATTTTCATTTTTCAATGGACCAGTAGCGTGGCCACCCAAATCACCAGAATTTAATAAACTGGACTGATTTTTTTGGGGTTACCTTAATAATGAAGTTTATAAAATACCTCCAACATCAAGGGATGGGATGAAAAATAGAATACAAAGTGTATTTCGATGTGTTAATTTACAAATGCTTCGTAGAGTAAGTAGCTCATTCAATGATCGTTTTTAGGGGTCCATAGATGTGTTAGGAGGTAAATTTGAACACCTTATGTAATTAAATATTAAAAATATTTTATATAAAGTATCTTCTAATTTTTTAATTGTCTTCACAAAATGTTGTATTTTGTGTTTGTGTGTTTTTTTGTAAAATTTATTACTAAGTTTCTTTCTTTATTTGTTACATTTACATAAAAAAGTAGTTTTTAATTTTTTCAAAATTGTTGCATGATGTGGTTGTGTTTTTTTGGTAAAATGTTTTACTAATAAATTATTTTTATTTCTTTATTTGCTACATTGTTACATTAATTACAGGATTGATAATCAGTAATCGTCAATTGTCAATTCAGTCATGGCTTACCTAAAATTTAGATAAATTTAGACGTCTAAAATAATTTGCTCTGAAAAATGAAAATATCTCGAAAACTAATAAATTTATACATAGGGAATGTTATATAAAAATTAAAGAACGGTAATGGTACTTTTCAATAATGATATAAAGTAGAGGGTTTTCCATTTAACATTACTGAGAAAAGAATGTACTTGCGTTTTGACTCATCCTGTAATTGATATAAAGAAATTTAGCAATGTCAATAATTCTTGAAAATATTGACAATAAATAAAAAAAACTGGCATTAATAAACCATTGCTGTTGTGCTTATTTTTGTTAATACAGGGAGTTGAACTTGTTACGATTTTCATATAAAATTGGTTATAACTATTAGTATTATTAGTATCTTATAATACTAATGTGCACAGCAGAAGTTAAATAATGTTCAGGATCTTGAATTTAAAATGTAATTTTTGAATTTATAAACTAGACAATCTAATGACAATTATTGAAGTTTATAAATTCAAAAATTACATTTTACATTAAAGATCCTGAACTTTATTTAACTTCTGCTGCGCACAATAGTATTATAAGATACTAATAATACTAATAGGTTATGGGCCGCTCCAGTTAGAAGAATATTTTGCAGCAAGAAAAAACTTAAAGATTTGTTTTTTGTACGATGGCTGAAAATGATCATTCGGGATTTGGAAGTGTTGAAAAACTCAGAGGCAGAGAAAATTACAGTACCTGGAAATTCCAAATGACTGCTCTCCTGAAGTATGATGGTTTATGGTATTGTGTTCAGCCAGAGACTCAACCAGCTGGTAATAATACTAATGATGGCAATAATGTTGTTAATTTAGACAATCCAGCATAAAAGCGTCACGAGGAGAAAGCACTTTCAAAAATAATACATTCTCTGGATAAGAGTACATATCCTCATGTAATGCAATGCAAAATAGCTGTAGAGACATGGCTTGCACTTGAAAAAGCATTTGAGGATAAAGGTCTTCATCGTCGACTTCGTTTACTACGAAATTTATGTTCAATTAAACTATCCAATTTTAGTACAATGGAAGATTATGTAAAAGAAGCGATGGACTTATGTCAGCAACTATCTTCTATTGGAAAACCGATGGATTATGAATTTTTGGGTGCAATTATGCTGCAGGGTCTCTCAGAAGCATATGACCCAATGGTAATGGCTCTGGAAAATTCAAATGTTGACATTACAGCTGATTTTGTTAAGACCAAACTCTTGCAAGACAAAAAATGGCAAAAAGGTAAACGTGAAGAAGACAATGCACTCTCGGCGCAGAAATTTAAAAAAGTACCACATTGTTGGGGTTGCGGATCCAAAGGACATTACAAAAATCAATGTACTAAGAAGAAAATGGAAAAATAGCCCGAAAGAATTAAATGTCAAAGCAAAAGTAACAAAAAAGGTGGTACAACATGTTTCGCTGCATTTGGTATCAACATAAAAGACGATATATGGTATGTTGACAGCGGTGCATCTTCACACATGACCGGAAAATACAAAATTTTAACAGAAATTACCAACAAAAATTCTGGCCAAGAGATTGTGGTGGCAAATGACTCCAGGCTTACAGTAAAGGGAACTGGTAATGCTACAGTTACACTTAGAGAAAGTCGAGAAGAAAAATTGATACAAAACTTAAGGTATGTACCAAACCTATCGGTAAATCTCTTATCAGTGAACGCCTTAGTAAGGAATGGTTGGTCTGCAGTATTTGACATCAATGGATGCAGACTTTTTCACAATCAAAAGATATCAGTGAAGAAGAGACCTGAAGCCACAGCAACAAATCTCGATGGATTGTATAAACTTAATACAATGGCTAAGGAAAAAGTTAACATTGCTAAACCTCAAAATTCAAAGATGTTATGGTATAAAAGATTGGGTCATTTAAACCATTTTAGCATGGATCTATTAAAAAATGGTATGGCAACTGGTATACACTATGAAAAACAAGAAACACCTGAGCTTTGCGAAAGGTATTAAGGCAAAGCATGCCACAAAACCATTTCCTAAAAATCCAAACAAAGAAGTTGCTAAAAATAAACTCGATTTGGTTCATTCAGATCTAGCTGTATCTATGGAGGTTCCATCATATGCTGGTTCAAAATATTTGTTTACCCTTATCGATGACCATACAAGAAAAGCATTTTGTTATTTTTTGAAGTCAAAGAACGAAGTTCCTGAGAAGTTTCAATAATTTTGTGCAGAAGTCGAAACTGAAACTGAAAGAAAAATTAAAATTTTAAGAAGCGACAATGGTGGTGAGTACTGCAATGCTCGTATGAACAAGTTTTTAAAAAGCAAAGGCATGAAACATGAACTTACTGTGCCATATTGTCCTGAACAGAATGGTGTTGCCGAAAGGTTCAACCGCACTATTTTCGAAAAAGTACGTTCGATGCTGTTCGAGGTAAATGCTGAAAAACAAATGTGGGCGGAAGCTGCTAACACAGCAGTATATTTATTAAACAGATCACCAACCAAGAAATTGAAAGGTAAAACTCCAGAAGAAAAATGGTCTGGAAACAAAGTTGACCCTACAATTCTACGTATCTTTGGATGTTATACATATGCTCATGTTCCAAAAATAAAGCGGAAGAAACTCGACCAAAAAAGTAAAGAAAAAATCTTTGTTCCGTATTCAGAAACATCTGCCGGATACAGACTGCTAGATCCTGTTACACACAAAATTGAAATTGTCATTAGATTGTCTAATTTATAAATTCTTAAAATACATTTTAAATTCAAGATTCTGAACTTTATTTAACTTCTGCTGCTCACAATAGTATTATAAGATACTAATAATACTAATAATAACTTTGTAAATAGCCTGTATATCATAACAATCCTTTATATTTTTGTGATGGAAAAGTTAACATAATTTCGAATATAAAATAAAATATAGGGTGTTCCATTTAAAAAAAACATAAGTTTGGTCTGCCACTGTGTTATCGAACAACCTGTAACATTCTAACTAATTTTGTAATGCGAAGCTCAAAGTGGGCTACAATTTTTGTTATTCACTTTTATTGCTATCTATTACTAAAGCGGATTTATTGAGCTTTACCCCACTAATCAATCACACTGTATATCAAATTAGCGAATCGACTATTGGGACCGTGCAATTTCGGCAAAGCGACCCCTATTTCTACGCTCTGTATTTTTATTCGCACTTTTAATTATATTGGCCAATTATATTAGTCCTGGTTACTGGATAATTGTCAAGGCCATAGTCCAAAAAAATAATAAGAAGAAAAAATAAGATGCAGGTTATGTTATGCAAACGTAAACAATTGTATGTAGTAAATAAAATTAGTTATTAAAATGCAGTTCTGCAAGCAAAATACAATTAATTAAATTTACCTTTATATAATAATTGCATATCATATCGATATTGTGGAGCAATATATAATGTTTCTGCTTCAATGACAGAAGGTATGAAATATACGTCAATTTGACAATTTCAATTGACAATATGAATTATTTAAGATAGTTGCAATATTTCTCCGCGACTCGCGCACGGTCGTTTCTCGTTTCCCTTCCAAGTACTTGCATACCGCGAATACAGGATGTTTGTACAACAGTACAAAAATTCGCCAAAATTGTTATATTTCTCCGATACGGTCGCTGGCCTAGTTTCCTGTATCCCCACCATGGTCACGCACGGAGCGAATAGTAAGTATGATATACATTTTTTAATTACTGATTTACTTACCTCATCGTCTGATTTTGTCACTGGTATTGAATTTGCTTCAATTGCAAGTAAAATAGTTGCGATTACTAATACATGCATCTTCTATACGGTCGGCCTAAAAAATAAAATTGTTATTTTGATAATTTTAAAATAAACCTTTTTTTAAAATTAAATAAAAATAGTCCTGTTTGGTTCATCTGTTCATCTTATCGCTGTCCAAAGCGGCATAATAAAAAGAAAAACTTATGACGAAGTCGAATTTACTTTTGTTGTATAAAGTTATTTTTCTTTGTACAATATAAGTAAATTTTTTAGATTTTTTATTTTTAGTAGTTTATTAATAGCTTTCAGAATATAGAGAAATAGTATCTATATTATTCAACGAGCATGTAATGATGGTTATTACTCACAATGATGAAGTTTGCGACACCAGCCGAAGGTGCGTGTCGTAATTTATCAGAGTTAGTAATAGTCATTACATGCGAGTAGAATACTATACTTTTTGTAAGACTTTTTTTATTTAAATTAGTAAAAGTAATCAACTATCAACTACGAGATTAAAATTGTAATCAACAAAAACAAATATTGTTCGCCAATAGTACGCTGCTTAATAATTGGTTGCCTACTATTAGCAAATGCTGTCTTATGTATTGTAAAAATACAACAAGAAATAGTCAGTTTAAGTTCTATTCGTTTCCGAAAATTAAATGAGAAATGGCATTTTATAAAGTTATACTGTACATTTTTACACTTAACTATATGATATAATATAATAATTCGTAATATAATATAATATAATATAATATAATATAATATAATATAATATAATATAATATAATATAATATAATATAATATAATATAATATAATATAATATAATATAATATAATATAATATAATATAATATAATATAATATAATAATATAATTATATATTTGTAATATGTAATAATATTAAAAACAATATAACTTTATAACATAAACACAATGTAAGTTACAATTTCCAATAAACACGGCAATTGTCACTAAACTAAAACAATGTAACTAAAAATGATAAACGTCAAAATTCGTAGTAAACAAGGTGTAAACGTAAAAATGTACCGACCCATTTTTACAGTTAAAAATCTTTTCAAAATTTTTTGAAGTTAGTTTATTGATATAAGTTACAATTGTATTAAATAAGTATTTTTTTACGACCCTTTAATAATATTTTCACTATTCACTATTTTTGAATATAATAACACCCATTACTATACCCGTAAGTAATAGTTGCTTAATAGGTTAGTAATAGGGCTTTTCATTCACAGTCATTTGTTTCGAGCTTCTGTCATATGTCGTATAATCCGTGTATATTATTATTATACACAGATTATACAACATATGACAGAAGCCCGAAACAAATGACAATCGATGAAGAGCGATATATAGTTTAACTTCACGGGTTATTAGTCACGGACTGAAGTTAGGTTCAAGTGGTGCATGCCACTTTTATTATATTAGTTGTATATAAACTGCCCAAGAAATCTTATACAGGACGAAAAATGCAAATAAGATCTACTATGAACCAACTAAAACAATATTTGGAAAGAAAGAAATAGATAAAGAAATAAAACTGAAGGTATGCAACGCAACATCTCTACCAACTTTAATATATGCAAGTGAGACATGGGTAAACAATGCGAAAATAGACAGTACCTACAATAAACGCAGCGGAGATGAAGCAGTTAAGAAAAATAGTAGGAATGACGAAATTGGACAGAATGAGAAATGAGGATATTGGACAAAGACTGAAACAGGAATCGATAATAACAAAGATCAAAAAAAGAAAATTAAAATGGTTTGGATCCATTAACAGAATGGACCAGGGAAGACTACCAAAACAGGTGATGGAATCAAAAAGATATGGTAAAAGAAGGAAAGAGAGGCCAAGAAAAAGATGGATCGATCAGATTATAGAAATTGGACAGTAAAAAGGAAAAACACATCAACAAATGAAAGAGTTAGCAAAGGACCGCAAGAAATTGAAGATATGGACAGAGAATGAATAAAATTTACGACGCCCCTGGGGGGCATAAGGAGTTTAAAGAAAGAAAAAGAAGTATATAAACTGCAAATAAAATTACCTTAATAATATTATCTATATGCACCTCCAATATTATTAAATATTTTGCAGGTACAAAACAAAGTATGATAAAACTCACAGTGAAGTAAACCACTTCTAATGTATAATGATATATTTTATTTATATTTATATATTTTATAAAATTGAAATTATCCACACGGATTAAAAATTTCAGAACGTTTTCGATCTTATCAGACTATCATCAGTGAAAACATTATTAGTCATTGAAACTAGTCACATAGTAGTAAGCTTAATAGTTTCATCGATTGTCATTTATTTCGAGCTTCTGTCAAGTGTCGTCTAATATTAACACATTCGCGGACACGCTGTCATTTAATACACGTATTCTTATGAAGTAAATGACTTCATATGCAGTCATGACCGCGAATGTGTTAATATATCTACGTCATACGTTATTGGTATATACCAATGATAGAAACCAAAGATGTATGACGTAGGTACCTTAATATTCGATGACACATGACAGAAGTTCGAAACAAATGACTGTGAATGAAAAGCCCTATTTATTAAATGTTAAAGTTGATGTGATAAAAGATTTTACTTTAACGGAACTTATGGCTCCCTACTCAAAACAAAGACTACGTTAGTCTCCTTAGGAAGATATCAGCTAACTAAGAGTTGGATGTTACGCTAGACATGCTAAAGTAAAAAACGTATTGCTTGCATGCTGATATTAACTACTGACCAAGGTTATCAACCCTGCAATACTTTCTGTACAGTATGTTACTTAATATGTGACAAAAAGAATTGAATGATATTCTTGAATAATTTTATATTTTTATGACTCACTTTAATGTCAATCAATACATTTATATTTATCTTGTTTACCTTCTTAGAAGACTAGATAAACCACAAATACGTTTCCAGATTATATTAACCAACTTCGTTTATGATCTGACGAGTTAAAGATTAAATAAATATTCAGTTTTTGCATTATTGTGCATAAATGCATAAATCAATATTATACTAATAGAAAAAAAGTTATCAACGTCAGAAATACGTGCTAATTAACAAAAAAGTTACTTTAATAGGGTCTACTTAATAAAAATTAAACAAAAACCAGCATCGATATTGATTTATTGTTAATTGAGTAAGTATCAGCAAGTTAAATAATTTATTTCTAAGAAGATAAAATTACCATACGTAAATGCGGAATTGACCTTTGCTTAGAACATTACAAACAATGGTACCTATATTGTCTAAGAATATTAATTGTCAACACAGAGCAATACAAATAGTTCCATGTTTCAATAGATCCAGTGTATTATGTTAGCAAGTTGTCAGATAGATTCCGGTCGAGGTCTATGCATATACAATACATACACACATCGGAAAAGTCTAGGCAGGGGCGTAACAGAGGCCCCCGTAGCATGAAGCTTGCGGGGGGGGGACCCAATATGTCAGGGGCCCCATCTTGTCGTCTAATATATGTAAAATGTGTTACTATTATATTATTTTACGCATATATGAAAAATGTAAGTTGCCATAAACAGTGCATATAACACTAGTAGCCCAGTAAATGGCGTTTTGGAGTGTAATTATCAGCGTCACGACGGATTTGCTTGACAATTTGGATTTAGGTTCTACTTAAATTTCAACTTCAAAGTTGGACTTGTGTCGTTGGTTGTTTTTACTTGGGGGGCGAAAGTGATGACTCTCGGGGGTGAAAAACATACGTTTAAAATAAGTACGAAAATGGATAAATTTACTAATTCTAATCAATTTTTGTTCTAGAGTTTATACAAGTCAATATTTTCAAGTTATTTGAGAGTCAAAATGTTTATTTTTCAACAAATAAAACACGTCTTCAAGCAGTATCTAGCAAAATGTAGCTTATAAAAAAACAAAAAAATGGTGTATTCATGAAGTATATCGACACAATAAAAGCAAAGTTGTAGATCATGAAAAATTGTTCTTATTCGTCCAATTCCAAATCCAGTATTTCAACGTGAAATAACCAAAAACTGAAGCAATTTTTGAGGAAAACTCATTAAAACTTTTTTGAAATGTTTAATAAAGAGCTTTATTTTTATTTTTTATGAAAGTTTCTAGCATAAAAATTAGGCGAGTTACGTTCAAAATAAAGTTGACCCCCTTTTTTCCTCCTATAAAATCTCCTCCTCTTTAGCACCGCAAATAAAATTAATCGCTAGCGCTTTACCCTTTAGTTTATATATTGTTATATTTCTATTTGATATAAAAATTAAAATTTGATAATTATAAACAAAATTCAATTTAATATAAAATATTGTCAATTTTCTCAACCACGGGCATATAAATTTAAAACAACCTGTATACAACAAATTGTTATATGTAATTTTAAGAAGTGATTAGAATAAGCGTACGAAACTCGGAACAATGTGCTTAGAATAAACAAAGTGAATGACGCGTACCATTATCGTTTCTTCGCGGAAGGTCGATCATTAGCCTATGCTAAATAAAACTCAGTGAAATAGATGATAGTTCATTATCGTTTTTCGCGGAAGGTTTCGATCATTAGCCTATGCTAAATAAGACTCATTTGAAAGAGAGAATAGGTCATTAAAATTTGTAAATAGTTAGAAAGTATTTTAGAATGGGAATTAAATATTTTCTTTTGAAATCCATTAAGCATATTTAGAAAGATTAAAAATTGGTTTTGAGGAATATTACGAATGAGAGTTGGTGGTGGAAGATTGATTTGTGAATCTGGAAGGGATATTTAGAAAGTAGGGGAATGGATGACAAAGTGAGATCAGAATGTTTTGAGCTGTCGAGAAGTGAAGTCGAGTAGTAGACGGTAGTGTACGGAGAGTGAGAAAGCCGACGTAGTTCCGTGAGTGTGGAGTATTTATCGTGGAACGAGAAGTAGGCCAGGTCGAGAGTAAAAGAACCTCCTTGAGCCAAGAGTGTCCCGGTAGCTGATAGCAGTTTCGAGAAAGGTAGAACACAGCATCACGACAGACGCAGGAACGAGAGCTATACGAGCTAGTTTTTCAAAGGAGAACATTACTGGAAGCCAGGACGAGGTTTGATCGCAGCCAAGGATAGCAGGAAACGGGTCTTGTGTGAGGACATTTTCAGTTCACCAGGAAAAGGTCAGTCTCATTTGTTTGGACATGAATGTATGGGTTTTTCGTATTAAATTCCACATAAAAAATTGAATAACATAATCAATAATATCAGAAAAGCTTCATCAAACTTAAATAGAGTTGTTCCTAATAACTCCTAATAGTTAAATGTTAATAAAAACTTTCAATTGAAAACCAAAAGGAAATAAGATTCCCATTTGTAAATGTTATGTTTAAGAATAATAAGAAATAGCAAATATTAAGCATTGATTGCCTTTTAAATAAAATAAAAAAATATTTTGATTATAATTGTAACCCATATGTGTATTTTTTTTACTCTTTTCTTTTCTATCCCGATTAGGAACCATTAAGAAATATTTAGAAGCCACGAAAGTAAGTAATTAATTTATAATTCGCCCTGAGATTGAAAACATATTGATATGTGATCTGGTTAATTAATTAGATTAGTATTAATACATTGATTAAATTAAGTGACATATAAGAATATTATCTCATATCAATAATCAAGATCACATCAACTGTCGTCCAACGTGGAAAGCATTGTAAAGTATTTCTAGTGGCAAATTTGAAGGATAGAAAGAGTAAAGCCGGTATTTGAAAATTTATATGCCTGTGGTAAAAAGTGAGATACTTACATTTGATAACATAAAATTTTAGATCTCTTTAGGTACAAATTTTACATAACTGATTTAATATTTTATTTTTACGATATTTACATTTGATATATTTATTGACAATTTATAATATTTGGGTAAAAAAAAAGTCGTATTGGTAACATACTAGTAAAATTTCATATTTGGCGGGGATAATACTTCTTGAAAACAAATGTCTGTGACAAGAAGCCAAAGCAAGGATAACAAAAAACAAAAAGAACATTCAGACCAAGAAGATATTTTAGACACGACAATCATGGCATCAGAACAGCAAGAATTATCAGGAATAGATAAACTATTACAACTGATGCAACTCCAGTCACAAAAACTGGATGACAATCAAAGAGAAACAAAACAAGCAATGGATGAAGCAAAAAGGACGATGGATGAAAATCAACGTGAAACGAAACAAGCCATGGAAGAAACATCAAAGAAAATGGATAAAGTGGATCAAAAAATGGATGAAACACAGCAAAAAATGGATGACAATCAAAAAGAAACAAAACAAGCAATAGAAGAGAACAATAAGAAAATAGAGGAACGCATAGAAAAGTATGAAAAGGAAATAAAAGGATGTTTGACAACAATGAAAAACGAGATAGAACAGCAAGAAATGAAAATTAAAGATCACATGCAAGAACAAGAAATAAAAATGAAGGAGTTAACGAATTGCCAGAAAAAAGAAATGGAAAGTTTGGAAAACAAGTTGGAAAATGCTATTCAAGTAAACAGAGAAGAAGTGGAAAAAAGAATCACAGAAATAGAAAAACAAGTCACGGAAAACAGGACGCAACAGAATGTCGGAGAAAGAAGAGAAATGGTTATACATAGCACAGATGACGTGAAGATAAGGTTTGGCGGGGATGTAAGAAGATTACACCCAGTGCCGTTCATAAATAGCCTGAAAAAGAAAATACAGCACATCGGAAATTTCGAAACAGCAAAAGAAACTATCAGAAACCATCTCAAAAATGAAGCAAGCCTATGGTTCGATTGCAAAGAAGAAGAATTTGACAGTTGGCAACAATTTGAACAAAAATTTTTGAATTATTTCTGGGGAAAAGTCCAACAATTGGAAATTAACAAGGAATTGCAAAATGGGAAATACAATGATAGGATGGGTATATAAGAAAGGACATATGCATTACAAATTTACTATAACGCAAAACATTTACAATATAATTACTCATCGGAACAATTAGTCGAACTGATTGCAAGACATTTCGAAGAAACGCTGGAAGACCATATCACATTGCAAAACTACAAAGACATAGATAGTTTATGCCAATTCCTACAAATAAGAGAATTACGTGTAAAAGTAACAAAAGAGACCCCAGAATACATCATGAAGGGTGTATTGCCGATAAGGCCATGGGAAGACCAAGAGCCAAAAGAATATCAACAGGTGATTGAAACCGTACAGAGAAGATTACGGCGAAGCAACGAAAAATATATTCAAAGACAGGAACAAAATAGAAAAAGAAGACCAGTGACTTTCCAAAAGGGTGAAAAAGTACTCGTGAGGGCATTACGAGTATCAAATCTTCCTGGGGGCATTTGCGCAAAGTTGATGCCTGTTTTCGAAGGCCCGTACATCGTGAATAATGAAAATGGGATAAATAGTTATGAGTTGAGGCACAGGAACTCGGAAAAGATCCGAGGAATTTATAATATTCACGATGTATACAAATATCACGAATAAAAGACAGAATTACATGAAGTAGATAGTAAGTTAGGGTATAAGACATAGATTAAAGAGGAAATATACAGGGAGTTGGTTTTGCCTCGAGAAAATTTATTTAAAAATGCAGATAAATTTTATCGAATACAAGGCGGGGATTTGTTATATTTCTATTTGATATAAAAATTAAAATTTGATAATTATAAACAAAATTCAATTTAATATAAAATATTGTCAATTTTCTCAACCACGGGCATATAAATTTAAAACAACCTGTATACAACAAATTGTTATATGTAATTTTAAGAAGTGATTAGAATAAGCGTACGAAACTCGGAACAATGTGCTTAGAATAAACAAAGTGAATGACGCGTACCATTATCGTTTCTTCGCGGAAGGTCGATCATTAGCCTATGCTAAATAAAACTCAGTGAAATAGATGATAGTTCATTATCGTTTTTCGCGGAAGGTTTCGATCATTACCTATGCTAAATAAGACTCATTTGAAAGAGAGAATAGGTCATTAAAATTTGTAAATAGTTAGAAAGTATTTTAGAATGGGAATTAAATATTTTCTTTTGAAATCCATTAAGCATATTTAGAAAGATTAAAAATTGGTTTTGAGGAGTATTACGAATGAGAGTTGGTGGTGGAAGATTGATTTGTGAATCTGGAAGGGATATTTAGAAAGTAGGGGAATGGATGACAAAGTGAGATCAGAATGTTTTGAGCTGTCGAGAAGTGAAGTCGAGTAGTAGACGGTAGTGTACGGAGAGTGAGAAAGCCGATGTAGTTCCGTGAGTGTGGAGTATCTATCGTGGAACGAGAAGTAGGCCAGGTCGAGAGTAAAAGAACCTCCTTGAGCCAAGAGTGTCCCGGTAGCTGATAGCAGTTTCGAGAAAGGTAGAACACAGCATCACGACAGACTCAGGAACGAGAGCTATACGAGCTAGTTTTTCAAAGGAGAACATTACTGGAAGCCAGGACGAGGTTTGATCGCAGCCAAGGATAGCAGGAAACGGGTCTTGTGTGAGGACATTTTCAGTTCACCAGGAAAAGGTCAGTCTCATTTGTTTGGACATGGATGTATGGGTTTTTCGTATTAAATTCCACATAAAAAATTGAATAACATAATCAATAATATCAGAAAAGCTTCATCAAACTTAAATAGAGTTGTTCCTAATAACTCCTAATAGTTAAATGTTAATAAAAACTTTCAATTGAAAACCAAAAGGAAATAAGATTCCCATTTGTAAATGTTATGTTTAAGAATAATAAGAAATAGCAAATATTAAGCATTGATTGCCTTTTAAATAAAATAAAAAAATATTTTGATTATAATTGTAACCCATATGTATATTTTTTTTACTCTTTTCTTTTCTATCCCGATTAGGAACCATTAAGAAATATTTAGAAGCCACGAAAGTAAGTAATTAATTTATAATTCGCCCTGAGATTGAAAACATATTGATATGTGATCTGGTTAATTAATTAGATTAGTATTAATACATTGATTAAATTAAGTGACATATAAGAATATTATCTCATATCAATAATCAAGATCACATCAATATGTATTGTTTATATGATCTGGAACCTTGTTTAAAGTTCTTATTTTAAAAAAAAATTGGTTTTATAGTAAAAAAATTTCTTTATTTTGGAAAAATGTCATTTTTTCAAAATAAATTTTAAAGTATGTAAAGAAATGTAGGTTTTGCTTTTGTAAATATTTTGTGTTTTATTTTGTTTTTGTGCAAGACAAAAATTGGTTAAGATGTTGTTTAAAATTTGCAGACACTAGTGATTACTGACTCGTCCAAGCCCTTTCAAAAAAAGCACTTTGGACCGGTGAAACTTACTAATCATATAAAAAAGTTAGGTAATTTGTAAAGCGGTAATGATTAGTTTCATTTAGGGTGCTAAATAGAGAGATTTTCACAATTGTTTTCAACCAAAAAAAGGTTTTAACTGTATTTTGAGCACTGCTCGCTTAGTTTTGATGCTAGAAACTTTTATAAAAAATAAAGTTTTTTTAAACACTTTAAAAAAGTTTTAATGAGCTTTTCCCGAGAAATGCTTCATTTTTTGGTTATGTCATGTTAAATATTCGATTTGGAATTTGACCAATAAGAATAATTATTTTTCATGAGCTACAACTTTGCTTTTACTGGGTCGAGAGACTTCATTTTTCATTTTGTTATAAGCTACATTTTTGTTGAGAATAATTATTGCGATCAAATACATATTTACTTTTTGAGTTATTTGCGAAAAACCGCCTAAAAACGTGTTTTTTTACAATAATAATTTTCACTCCTAAATAACTCGAAAAGTATTGACTGGACCACTTCGTTGGTGACACTGAAAATTACACGGTATTGCCGTATTTCACGTACATTTTCTGTGATATATAAGTTTTTGTTACACTAGTCACATGTAGTAATTTTTTAAAGGGGGCCCCATTTCCAATTCTGCGGGAGGGCCCCGACGGAGTTTTTTACGCCACTGAGTCTAGGGATATTTTTATAATATCCTCTTTTGGTGCCTATTCGTTTCGAATATTTACAATCGTTCTGGCTATAATTATTTTATTAAATGATACTTTAAATAGATTAGATGTTTGTTGTGGAGGACTATTTCCTCAGGTTTTTTAACTATGATATTATTCTCCCAATTCCTCGCTTTCAACAGGCCGGCAACAGATATCTTTTTGCCCTCCAAAACCTTATAAAATCGAAACAACTAACAATATGTACGAAGATAAAAGTGAATAAAACAATCATACGACCCGTTGTGATGTATGGAAGCGAAACGTGGACGATATCAAAGGCAAACGAAGAGAGACTACATGTTTGGGAAAGAAAAATCCTAAGGAAGATCTTTGGGCCTATGCTGGATGAAGCATCAGGACAATATAGAATAAGAACTTACAAAGGACTCGAAGAACTTTAACCAGACGCCAATATCATAATAGAAGTAAAGTCCAGAAGAATCCAATGGTCAGGATAGCTCAGAAGACATTCTGACCAAAGAACAGTAAGACTGGTGTGGGAGGAAGTCCCAACTGGAAGAAGACCACGCGGACACCCTCGACTCCGGTGGCGAGATAATAAATATAGCAGGAGACCTGAAAGCTATGGGCGTGGAGAATTGGATGGAGGTTGCTCACGACAGAGAACAGTGGATGCATGTTATCGAGTCGGCTAAAACCCACGAAGGTTTGTATTGCCACGGAGTAAGTAAGTAAGTAATTCCTCGCTTTCCGAATACTTTGCCCTGAAGGATTACCTGCAGTAATCTGTATTTAGTGTCGTCTCTCATTATGTGTCCAAGATATTCTAACTTTCTTCTTTTAATTATATACATCACCTCCCTTTATTTCCCCATTTATCGCAGTACGGTCTCGTAGATTATCTTGTTCATCCATGATATCCTTAGGATTAAATCATATCTCAAAAGCTTCAAGTTTTTTCTCCATGGCTTCAATGAGTGTCTAGGATTCAACTGCCTAGAATAATATTGAGAAGATATAACATCGAGCATACGACAGCGTTCCTGTGACTAAATTGAGAAAATTACTATTAGAAACTAACATCAGCTACATTCTAATCAAAGCCTTAAAAATCTATATGAAAATTCTACACCACAAGTATAAATTGGCAACACACTATCTAAAAAGTTCATCGTTAACAAGGGTCTGCGCCAGGGCTGCTGTATTTCAGCAACTTTGTTCATGATATATGTTGCAAAAGCACTAAACCAGTGGAAACGTAAATGCCACGGTATGGGTATAGACCTCGGAGAGGTTTGTTTATATACCTTACAATTTGCTGATAACCAAGGCATCATAGCTAATGATAAAGACGATCTACAGTATATGGCAAGAAAACTAAAGGAGGAATATGAACAGTGGGGCTTGGAAATTAATGTGGAAAAAACGAAATACCTACCCATAGGAGCTGAGTTATCCAATATCGAACTAGAGGATAATGAAGAAATCACACCCTGTAGTAAATACACGTACCTGGGAGTAATCTTAGATAGAACGGGAAAAGAGGATGAGGAAAAGGGTAACACAAGCTAGAAGAACAATTGGCTGCCTAAATGGAATACCTTGGAGCTCCAAAATAGGAATACATCGAAAATACAATATCTATGAAACACTTATTAAAAGCGGCCTACTTTAACGGAGCAGAAACTTGGAGAATAACCGAGAACAACAAGAAAAAATTAGAAGCTGTAGAAATGGAAGTGTTTAGAAGATCGTCAGGTATGTCCCGTAGGGAAAGAGTTAGAAATGAGGAAGTAAGTCTACGAATTGGAATAGATGGTTACTTAACAACAGACATTGAGAGGAAACAGTTGATTTGGTATGGTCATGTTCAAAGAATGTAAGATACAAGATTCTAACAATAAAACACTGAAAACGTTTGTTTTCTAACAAACAAGATACAATATTGTCCAAAAAGATTATGCAGTGGGTACCACCAAATCGCAAAAAACGAGGAAGACCCAAAAAGACATGGAAAGAAGGGGTAACCAAAGCAATGAGTACAAGGGATCTTAGAGATGGCCAATGGGATGATAGAAGGACGTGGAAATTAGGCATCGGACAACGTCGAAAGACGTTCTAAAACCGATAAATACATACATATAACATCGTAGGAGCCATACCATTATCTCCAGATTAAGATTGTGGCTTTTAAAGAGTTTGGCCATGTTGTTGAATGCACTCCTAGCTTTCTGTATGCCACCTTTTTCTTCTTGTAAGTGAGCCCATTTGTTTATTAGTTGCTGCAAACTGTTTAAACTGTCTATGTCTGCAAAAATAACGGTGTCGTCTGCGGATGTTGTTTAGGGTTCTCCATTTAGGAATATTCCATGTTCGCAATTTTCCAAGGCTAAATATTTCCTCTGAATATAGCTTAAGTAATATAGGTGAAAGTATACATCCTTCTCTAACGCCTCACAGAATCTGGACCGCTTCCGTCGGTTTTGCTCCAAGATTTGTTCTCATTGTGGCTGATTGGTTCCATTATAGATTTTGTATCATACGGCCGTCTTTATCATTCATTTGGGCTTTTTTTAGAACATCCATAATTTTTCGGTGCTGAACTGTATCAAATGCTTTTTGTTTTTTTTTTTAAATAACATAATAAAATTTAAAAAATAAATTCACGTGGTCGTCTAATTTCAACTGAATTTGTAAAGTTACTCAGCCGGTACTTTTTTTGTGAGTAAAACATAACGGCAAAAGTGATAACGAATATTTGACAAAGTTTTTAACAGGAGAGGAAATAACTATATTTATATTTTATACTGCAGTAAATATTTTGCTAGTTTCGATTTTGTTCATGTTATAAAGTTCTTGTTTAGTAAGTGCATTGAAAATATTGTTTTTTATTAAATTTGTTAATAGCTTAACGGTGTCTAGTCGGACAAACTTAGATGTATGGGAACACTGGAAGAGGGGAAGTTTTAATTGTGGAACGTGATTTTAATTGTGGAACTTATCATCCTGACAAGTTTATAATTATTGTCAAAACTAGCAGGTTGTTTTTAAGTTTATTCAATAGCAAATTTTATATTATAATATATAAAAAATGGTTGTCCCACAAATATATTGGACATTTTAATAAGTTCGACACGTAGAACATGTCAAATGACAGGAATTATGTCGCTGAAAAATAGCAGTCGTGATAATAGCAGAAGGGTAACAAATCAATTGGAAGTTCTGTCCGACAAAATACATGAGACGTTTTCGTAGTCTTACGTTCGAAACCTGTAACCTGTTCCAGAATTAAAACTTCCCCTGTTCCAGTGTGCCCGGAAGCTATTAATAAATTTTCAGTTTGCTATTAGTAAACTTTTTTTTGGTACGTGGGTTCCAGGCCTATCATTTTGGGATATCGCCACTCACCTTCACGCCGCCTGATACGTACATATAGGGAATGCTGAAGGGGGCAGACCGGTCCACTGTCTGACATTCCGGAATTGCGGACTAGAATTAAAGATTTTTTATGCCAGACGGCATCCTTAACAACTGTTTTATCGGAAACTTATGGCAGGGCCTATGGAACTTATGGGCGCCTATGACAGGGTTCTATTAAAAATATTTAAAGTTAGGGGTTGTAACTAAGGAATGAATATTTAGGAGATGGGATGTTTTTTTCTACACCATATTAAAGTGTACTACAAACGAAATATATCAGTTTTTGTCCCATTCGAACATCTATATTCGTTTAAGAAATATAGAGTGGATAAATTAGTCTGGGACATATAATTAATAAAAATAAACTGATATTTTCTTGACTACTTACAAACCGATTTTATTTTTAAAAAATTTATTGAATAGACAATAGAAGACTACATAAAAAATTATAAAAAAATGTACAGGGTGTTAATAAAAAAATAAAGTTAGGGGTTGAAACTAAGGGATGAGTATTTAGGATTGATTTTTTCTACGCCATATTAAAGTGTATTACAAATAAAATTGATCAGTTCTTGTCCCAATCAAAAATCTCTATTAGTTTAAGAGATATAGCCTGGATAAATTAGTCTGGGACTAATACTCTACACTAAATATACATATAAATAATCATAAACATTTTAATATTCATTTCAGTACTGTTTATTTTGCCCCCTACCGCATCTATCATTATTTTTGATATTTCTGAAAGGCATTCTCGTTATTTTTGACATTTCAACAAATTTTGTTGAAAGAAGAATTACGTCTCATTCTAAAAATATCTCTAGACTTTTCCAAACGCTTTGTTTTTTATGTAATTTAACAAGGTCACTGTACATTGTTATTAAAGACCATTTTTTGAAGATAATTTGGAAAATTACTACATGCACAAGTTCAGGGTGATTAATCATATACAAAGAAACATTGTTTTCTTTGTTAGATATGGTTTTAGCTATTTGCATAAAAATATAATTTGTTTAGATGATAAAATATAACTAGTTTTAAAAAAAAATAGTTTTCTTGATTTTACGATCACTAATTGTTGACTATACACAATATTATTTATAAACTCTAAAGTTACGTTATTTAGCAGCGAGTAGGTTATTTTGTTTACAAATTTTGTGAATATTGTAAAACACCAAATTTTCTGTTGTTTACAAAAGTTGCACTATATGTAAAACAAATTGATTAACATTTAAAAGTTAAATATTATAATTTTTAAAATATCTATAGCTTTATAAAAATATTTTATAAAATATTTATAGCTTTACACATCCCAATCGCCATTTCTTATTGTGGTTGGTATATTATGTCCTCTTCAGTGAGGTCTCTTTTTTCCATTGCTTTTTTATTTGTCCTTTACACGATAATCTAGGATGTCCTCTTTTCTTCCTTCTATATGGTTTCCATTTCCAAGCTTTTGGCAGTATTCTTGTCTCGCCCATTCTTCGCATCGCAATATCAGGGCAATTTTCGTTATTCTATTTCATCATTTAGTGTTTGCTTCACATTTATTAGTGTTAATCCGGAGCTTATTCTCCAAAATAAAATTTCCATTATATTTTTCTGTTTTCATTTCCTTTATTTGTCACATTGTCACTTACGTCTCTGAGCCATACAGTGAGGATATTTCCACTATTGTTTTAAATATTTGCTCAGTTTTGCTTTTAATATCGTCCCCAAAATTTGACCCCCCCCCACCCAGAAACTCAGAAACCAAGAGCTTCTTCAAAATTAAAAAAAAAATACGTTAATTTATATTGGACGGGGGGGGGGACGAATTTTCATGCAAAATTCATGCCCTCAAATGTAACCCTTACTGCTCCACATCAACCCCCCGTTTTTTTTAATAGCAAGTGTGGTCGAGTGGCACATCATTTTAAAGGTAATTTTTTTCTCTATACGACACTCCATTTTTTTTTAATTTACGTAATAAGTTTGAAGATAATTTTGGACTTAACAAATTTATTATAAATTAGTTAAATCCAAAATTATCTTTAAAATTGTTCCTCAAATTAAAAAAAAATAGAGGGTCGTGTAGAGGAAAAAATTTCCCTTCAAATGATGTGCCACTTAACTACACTTGCTATTTAAAAAAAACGTCTGATCCCGTATTTGTTAAATTTACCCCCAAGTATTTATATTTATTTGTTTTTTGCTTTGACTTTTTATTTATGCAAACTAGTTTGGCCTAGGCCAAACTAGTTTATTCTGAAATCGGGTTTGGCCTGCAACATATACAGGGTGTCCAGAAACTCCACCGACAAACGAAGACGCAGGAGATTCCTCAGATCATTTTAAGATAATTTAAATGCTTCTTCCTAAGAGTACGAACATGCCGAAGATACATGGATGAGCGCGGTGTAGGTCATGATCGCGGTCGAGGTTTACGTCGATTACTGGCAGAATATATCCATCATATAACCAAAAACTTGTCGCAACCTGATTACAACAAGAAATGAATAAATACACCAGCCGTATCTCCGGCGAATGTCGCGTGGTTTAAAAACCACCAATAAACTTTAATTTATCACGCGATCAGCAGCTCGATAGCGATTTAAAACAAACTATTTTGTCTTGGCATCGACATCGCTGTAAATCGCGATGATAGGTCGCTAGGGTGAACGGGTGACAGATCCGTGGTATGTGCGATCTCATAAGAAAATGAAGGTTTGTTTTGACATTAATGTAGCGACCGCGATCGCGACCTACACCCATAGATATAATAACACAATTAGTCCAGTCGGGTTAGACGAATAACAGGCCTAACCTTACATTAGGAGCTGCCCCAAATTTTATTTTTCTAATATTTAGGGAGGGTCAATATTAGTATAAATTTAAAATCTCGACTGAATTCCACCGTTGCGTTAGCCGCCATCTTGATTTTAAACGAGAACCGTTTTTGCTCAATATCTCTGCCATTTTCAATTTTTTGACAAAAAGTGTAGAAACTGAAATTGTTGAAAATGCGATTTTCTATAATTTCATTAATTATAATTTTTTTCGTGCGGTAGATATTTTCCGAGTTATGAGGGGAAATTGTGAGAGTTGGAGCATAATTATTGAATTATTGAATTATCTCGTTTATTATTTGTTTTAAAACAAATATGTACCTATACAAAACTGAAGAGAATTAAATTCTAGACAATTTTGATCTCTTTCATTTTTTTGCTAAAATTAATATTTATAATGACGCGAGCGTAAGACCGGATTGATTTTATAACAATTGTTTTTGTTCAATATCTACGCCATTTTCAACTAACATTGTTCAAAATAAAATTTTTTACAATTTCTTTTTAACAATTTTTTTCATGCGGTTGATATTTTCCGACTTACATGGGAAAATAGTAAAAAGTGGTGGGGGAAGCATAATTATTGAATTGAATTTTGTTTCCGAGCTGCCCCAAATTTTATAATTCTA
Source organism: Diabrotica virgifera virgifera (assembly GCF_917563875.1). Classification (NCBI taxonomy): domain Eukaryota; kingdom Metazoa; phylum Arthropoda; class Insecta; order Coleoptera; family Chrysomelidae; genus Diabrotica; species Diabrotica virgifera. The sequence continues at coordinate 65,481,084 of NC_065447.1, forward strand.
TCCTTTAGCAGAGATCAATAGTAGTGTAAATTTAAAATCTCGACTGAATTCCGCGGTTGCATTAGCCGCCATATTGATTTAAAATGGCAACAGTTATTGCTTAATATCTCCGCCATTTTCAACTTTTCAACCTAAATGGTGGGAAAGAAAATTGTTGGAAATGCAATTTCCTACAATTTCTTTGGCACAATTTTTTTATACGATCAATATTCTCCGAGTTAAGGGGGCAAATAATGGAAGCGGAGGGGAAGCATAATTATTGAATTGTCTCATTTATTATTAACTTTACGACACAATTGTACATAAACAAAAATAAAGAGAATTATATTTTATACAATTTTTGAAACTTCCAATGAAACATCAACCAAACTAAGTATATAAAAGACATAAAAAGACATTATATGCATTAAGTTCACTTAATTTTATTAACTAGCGGGTTTGATGGTTGAATTTGTCTGTCGATATTTTAAGTTTAGGGGATTTTAATACTCCGACGAATATCAGGGAAAAGTCTGTTGGATAGGGAGAGGAGCGAAAACATAAGAAGATCATGCAATATAGAAGACATAAATGGATGGGTGACAAAACGGAAACAGGAGTGGAACGAACACATTAGTAGAATGGTAGAGGATAGGATAGTACGAATAGCACGAGATAAGTCACCAAATGGACGAAGAAGTATTGGCAGACCAAGAAAAAGGTGGTGCGATAACCTAAACAATTTAGGAGGATAATATTGAAGAAGAAACAGGCTTTAAAGCCTACATACAAGAAGGAAGAAGAAGAAGAAGATATTTTAAGTTTTATGTCACCTAATATATCGTGATGTTTCAACAATTTTTTTTAAATTTTGGACCCTGTTGGGGGGAATTTTCCCATTTCCCCCCTTGTAGACCCGCCACTGGTTCTCTCGAAAAATTGTAGTAAATCGTAATTGCAACAATTTCAGTTCTTACACTTTTTGTCGAAAAGTTGAAAATGGCGGAGATATTGAACAAAAACAATTGCTACAAAATCAATCAGGTCTTACGCTCGCACCTTTACCACATACGTACTACCTTAAATATTGATTTTATCAAAAAAATGTACGGCATCAAAATTGTACAAAATTTAATTCTCTTCCTTTTTGTATAGGTATATATTTGTTGTAAAACTAATAATAAACGAGATAATTCAATAATTTAATAATTATGCTACAACTCTCACTATTTCCCCCTCATAACTCGGAAAATATCGACCGCACGAAAAAAATTATAATAAATGAAACTATAGAAAATCGCATTTTCAACAATTTCAGTGTCTACACTTTTTGTCAAAAAATTGAAAATGGCGGAGATATTGAGCAAAAACGGTTCTCGTTTAAAATCAAGATGGCGGCTAACGCAACGGCGGAATTCAGTCGAGATTTTAAATTTTTACTAATATTGACCCTCCCTAAAGATTAGAAAAATAAAATTTGGGACAGCTCCTAATGCAAGGTCAAATGCTATCCCGACTGGGCTAAATATATTAGGCCAGGTCCGAAAAATAGCGTAACGCGGAGCAGTTCGGGTCGGTGGTCTATCTATCTCTCTCTACCAGCGCTGAGCTTTCTCTCTCTAGCATATGATGGCTGCCGCCTCTGTGTCACTGTCGTTCCATTACTCCCACCTCTTGGTGACAGACAAAGATAGCTAGACCACTGTATTTGATGCATGCGTTACACCCCGATGCATTGAGTGGCATATCCCTAACCTGATCTATAGTTGACATATCTCTGCCTACACCGCGCACATCCATGTATCTTCGGCATGTCCGTACCCTAAGGGAGCTAGAGCTCTTTGAGATGGCGTCTTGTAATTAGTTTGTGTTAAATACCTCCAGAACGCTTTTAGTTAGAAAACGAAAATTGGTACACCTATTTATCTTCTAGAGATAAATCGATTCTATCCATTGCAAATTTCTAGTACCGGTCATAGGCGTCCGTTTTGGGTAGGACAACGGTTATTTTATCGCATATCTTTTTTTGTCTTTTATAGGTTTTTTAGGCATAACTTTTAAGCATTTTTGACTCCGGATTATTGAATTGTGAGGTATTGTAGGACTAAAAGGTACTCTTGCTTTAAATCGGTAGGACACATCGTTTTCTAGAAAAATCGATTTGAAAATTTTTCGTTCCTTGCATTAGAAAAAAAATTAAATATTTTCAAAAAAAACCAACTTAAAGCAAGAGTAACGTTTAGTCTAGAATACTTCATAATTTAATAATCTAGTGTCAAAAATGCTTAAAAATTGAAGACAAAAAGTTATGCGATAAAATAACCGTTGCCCTACCCAAAACGGACGCCTATGACCGGTACTAGAAATTCGCAATGGATGAAATCGATTTATCTCTGGAGGATAAATGAGCGAACCAATTTTCGTTTTTCTAAATAGAAGCGTTCTGTCTGGAGGTATTTATCTAGCTCCCTTAGGAAGCATTTTTGGACCAGGTGAATTGGGTTAAATTGTCTTAAAATGAACTGAGGAATCTCCTGTCTTATTTTGTCGGTAGAGTTTCTGGACACGCTCTGTATACATAAATGATGACAACTCTACTCTTCAGAGCTGTTTCATATCGCCAGAGTATATAGAGGTTCCACAGTAAAATCACTCTTCTGTCGGCGCTTTGATCTCAGGAAGTAAATACCGGCAGTCCGCAATTGGTGATTCACCAGTGGTGGATGCGGGTTTTCCCTGTTACAAGCCGTACGTTTCTATGCGAATAGCAATGCGAGAGTGGGGCAAAAGCGACTGCCAACATTGCCATGCGCGACTACAGATTTTACTTCCAATTTTTCGGAGAGTGGTTCTACTGTCCCTCTTTATACTGTGATATCGCGTTGAATGTGCAAATTAATAAAGAATGGTATGGTCGTTATTTTTACCGTGACAGCTAAAAAATAAAAAAGATGTATAGCGGTGCAGTAAAAGGATGACTTTTGTAAATTACTCGTATTATTAAAGTGAATTAAAGTTGGTTACTGGTATTGTATAATATAGTGTTCAGTTAATAGAATTAATTAACCTGTTTATTTATTTATGGTAATTTACTAGTTTTTTTGTTGTTTTTTTTAAGATACCTGCTTGTTTGTGCTTGTGCTTGATTTGATGATACTATTTTTGTAAAAAAATGTATTATAATTTTTTAATGAAACTATTTATTAACATCCTTGAATCTAATGTAACTAATTTATATTATAAATATTTGTTCTAGTTTTTTATATTGAATATACAATGCTAGGACAAGTATTAATATTAGATCACAGAAACTGACGTCAGCAATTACGTTTAAATCATTTATGTTTGTACTGAAAATATAGTTAAGCGAATAACGACCTTTTAAAAGTCAGTTGTATGATTTTTTATATTTTGGTCAATTCAACGTTATGTGAAATAAAAAAATACATTAAATTCTATCAGTATATACTTGTGTTATGTATATAGTGTACTGTTGCACGGCGTGCAAGCTTGGACGTTAACAGTCAGCTCGTTACGACGTTTAGAGAGCTTTGAGATGTGGGTATTTCGTCGTATGCTGAAAATTCCATGACCGACCGCATTAGGAATGAAGAAGTTTTAAGGCGTATGAATAGAGAACGTGAACCCACAGAAATTGTCAAGCAACGTAAAACATCTTATCTTGGACACATATTTAGACACGACAGGTATAATTCCCATCAACTTATTATGGAAGGGAAAATAGAAGGAAGACGCGGCCCGGGTAGATAACAAAAGACCTGGCTGCGCAACATCAAAGAATGGACAGTATCAGACTTTAAAAGTCTAATAAGAAAAGCCCAAAATAGAGAAGACTTTGCAGAAGTCATCGCCAACCTTCGCTAAGAAGACTTTACTAATACTTTAAAAAAATGGTAAGGACGAACTATACAATTTCTCCCTCTCCTATGGCGCTACAGCCCAAGTCGGGCCCTGGTCTCCCCCAGCATCAGCCTCCAAGTATCTCCGTCCCTGGATGCTGTCCTTCAGTTATCCACCCTCAATATCTCTTCAGTATCGGTTCTCACTTCGTCTATTCACCTCTTTCTTGGTCTTTCTACTGGCCGACGTCACACCATAGCTCCGCTAAGCGTTCAACTAGGTGTTCTGTCAGTATCCATTGTTATAACTCGACCTTCTTCTTCTTTTTCTTTAGGTGCCGTGTCTGTATTCAGACTTTGGCCTTCATCATGTTTACAATTTCCTGAAACCTATCTCTATCGGCTGCTACGCGAAATAATTCTTCTACTGTGCAGCCACACCATTGTCTAATATTAGGCAGCCATGAAAGTTTCTTTCGACCAATCCATCTCTTTCCCTCCACTTTTCCTTGTATTATAAGGGGAAGCAGATGGTATTTAGGTCCTCGAACTATATGGCCGAAGCATTCTGCTTTTCTCCTCTGTATGATGCTTATGAGCAGACGTTCTGAATTCATCATTTGAAGAACATATTCAATGGAAGTGTGCGAAACCCACGATATCTTTAGGATTCTTCGATAGCACCACAATTCGAATGCTTCTATTTTTTTTAGCATTGTGGTTTTTAACGTCCATGTCTCACAACCATACAATAAGATAGACCACACATAACATTTCAGGACCTTCTTTCGAATATTCACCGAGAGGTTTCTGTTAGATAAAACTGGTTTCCAGGTCATACAAGCCTTCCGTGATATTTCGATCCTAGTTATTATCTCTTTATCAGAGTTACAATTTACATTTTACCAGCTGTCAAGGTACTTGAAATGATTCACCCGTTTTAACTCCTCTCCATCAAGAGAAAGCTGACCCTGATCTATATTAATCTTTCCAACTACCATCCACTTTGTTTTTAAAATGTGGATTTTAAGGCCTCTCTGATAACTTGCTTCACTGACTAGATTTAGTAATGTCTGAAGATCTTTCAGAACAGATCTTTAAAGAAATTTTCAGCAAGAATGACTGTATCGTCAGCGTATCTAATGTTGTTGATTACTTCTCCGCCTAGCCTTACTCCCTCTTTAGTCCAGAGAATTAAGGTTTTTGTCGGGACACTTGAGCAGCCAGGTTGAAAATGAGTTTTTTGGGTACTATATACCTAATAAATTATAAATACAAAAATTCCCGTCACAGTTCGGACGAGAAATTTAGTTATTAACAAATAAGGGTCAAAAATGGCAGTTTTTTCTTTTAAATCGCTACAGGTAAAAATAGGGTAATTAAATACCTTATCTATAATATTCTTCTTTTAGTAGATGAGCCAAGGTTTAAAGTGACATTTTTTGAATTTTGGTCTGATCATTTGTGGCTTAAGAAATTGCAAAATAAAACTAAAATTTCGAAAATAAAAAATTTGCTATAACTTTTGCGAAAATAACCTTAAGACTTTAATATTGCATGAAAAGTTTATTCAGACCGTCCGTCTAAGGCACAAAATATTTTAAGACGATTCGTCAATTAGTTTAAATTTTATTCAATTTGTTTATCCCAAAGAGCTTTTTTCGCAATGTTATTGTTCAGAAAATAATAATGATATAGCAATTCTGTGGAAACCACGTGAAAGAAGAATAGTTATGTTTTCAATTTAGTGACAAAAATCATTAAAAAGACGTTTTTGTCACTCCGAAAACATTTTACTAAAGTAGAGTCATTTTTGGCTTATAAACAATTTGATTAACTTTGTTAATATTTACTGAACAGTAAATCTACTTTTGGATTTCAAAAGCTGGTATTTTTACAGGAATTTTCAAAAAAAGCTATTCGCCTAGGTTAATTACGGTCAAAGTTAGCCACTATTATTATTTAATTCACAGTTACCTCTATATACATAAAATTCTCCTGTAAGAGTGTTTGTTACCATACTACTCCTAAACGGCTTGGTCGATTTTTATGAAATTTTTGCACCTATATCCTATAGGACTGAGTATAGGTTTTAATTTGTTTAGGTAGTAGGTTTTAATGAAATTTTCTTTTTATTTTTTTCATACAACCCTTAATTTTCACTTTTCTATCACCAACCCCTATTTGTTAATAGCCATTTATATATTTACATCTATAAAATTCTCCAGTCACAGTGTAAGTGGCCATACTCCTCCGAGACCGCTTGACCGATTTTTATGAAATTATATATGTATATTTGGTAGGTCTTACAATCGGTCGTAATATATTTTTCATATCCCTGAGTGATAAGGGGGGTTCCCCTAACATTTTGTAATGTTAGATGGGGATATGTGTACATAACGTACTCTATAAGACTACGAGTACACACAAATTAAAAAAATTATGATCAAAATCCATCCTTGAAAAATCAGTTTTATTTTTTGAGTGCACGGATTTTAATAATTCCCCTCCACCGACCACGAATCGATTTCGTTAGGACGTCATTTTTAAAGCTTTATTAACCACTCTGTTGAAGTTAAAAGTTTACTCAAACTTTTACACATATTATAGTCCATTCGCTATAACTTTTCCCATGCGGTACGATTTATTTTCAATCAAATTAAGTCACAACAGAAAGTGAAACGTACGCCGATGTGTGTAGTATATAGTATACAGTATAAAAAATGTATATACACATCGACGTTCGTTTCAATTTATGTTTTGACTTAATTTGATTGAAAATCAATCGTACCGCATGGGAAAAGTTATAGCGGACGGACTATATATACTTTCGTCTTCAAAATTGCGCTAGTTAGGTTGCTTAATTGTTATTAACAAAGTAGCCATCAATTAAATAAAAACATGACTATTTTTCTTTCATGTAGTTTCCACAGAAATGCTATATCATAAGTATTTTCTGAACAATAACATTGCGAAAACAAAGCTCTTTGGGATAAACAAATTGAATAAAATTTAAACTAATTGACAAATCGTCTTAAAAATATTTGTGCATTATACGGAATGTTTGACTCAACTTTTCGTGTAACATGAAAATCTTATTGTCACTTTTACAAAAGATATAGCATTTTTTTTTATTTTCGAAATTTTAGTATTCATTTGAAATTTCCGAAGCAAAAAATGATGGGACCAAAATTCAAAAATTGACATTTTAAACATTGGATCATCTACTAAAAGAAGAATATTATAAATAATATATTTAATTACCCTATTCTTACCTGTAGCGATTTAAACCAAATAACAGCTATTTTTGACCCTTATTTGTTAATAACCAATATTCTCGTCCGAACTGTGACGGGAATTTTTGAATTTATAATGTATTAGGTGTATAGTACCCAAAAAACTCATTTACAACCTAGCTACTTAAGTGTCCCGAACATGGTATATTTTTGCCTTATTTCCCTGGTGTACTTGTCTGTCATCCAAAGCCTCCCTAAAGAATTCTTCAGAGTACAGATTAAAAAGGGTGGGTGATAAAACACAACCTTGTCGTACTCCACGTTTTATCGGTAGTTTTTCAGTACGATTGTCTTCAATTTGGATAGAGGCTACTTGATTGGAATATAAGTATTTCAGCAGTCTTATATCGTAGTGGTCAAGTCCTGCTGCCCGCAGGCAATCGAAAAGTGTATCATGTTGTACTCGGTCTAACGCCTTCTCGAAGTCGATGAAACAAACATAAACGTTCTTTTGGAATTCACATTTTTTTTTGTAAGAGAACGCGCATACAAAATAGTGCTTCTCTAGTTCCAAGACCATTTCTAAATCCAAATTGCTTATTACCCATTCTAGTTTCGCACAGAAAGAATACTCGGTTTTGTATAATACGTAAAAGTATCTTAAGTGTGTGTAATACGTAAAAGTATCTTAAAAGTGTCTTGATAAGCCGACCTAGCAACCGAAATCTTTGTATTTTTGCATAATTTGCTATAAAGGGTTCTTTACGTTGAACCAAATTCGTGGTTGAAACTTATTCTTCAGATACCATTGTTGCAGATGGGTTCCAATATCCTTTTCAATATGTTTCTTTCAAAAGTAGTGGAGAAGCATTATTGTCTTTTCTGTCATGATTCTTTCTCATGATTTTTATTAAAAGATAACTTTATTTTAGCTATTTAGTCAACTTCCTAATTTAATTTAAATTTGTATTCAATTTACCAATATAAGAACCTATGTTATTTCAGTACTTCTTTACGATGCTCTAACATTAATCATTTTAGATGCATCCAAAAAAATATGATGCTTTAAAAAATGTGGCTATACGAGTATAGAAAGTTATTTTCTATATATCCACAGAAGAATTTCCTGAATGGATAAAAAAGGCTCGAAACAGAAGTGGAAGATCAAGTGAATAGAACAGAGCTATATAGGTTGCCTAAATTAAACAATGTGAAGAAATAAAATATCGGAAAAGAAATTAAAGGCAGAATTTACAAAACAGTCACCATACCAATTATGACATATGCGGCGGAAACACGACCTAATCCAAAAAGAACAATAACAATGCTGTGAGAAACAGCAAAGATGAAAACCCTTCGAAAAATCGGTGGCAAGACATTATGGGACAGAGCTAGCAGTAGAACAGGAAACAGAACACTAGAATGGAATGACCACATAAGCCGAATGACAACAAATAAAGTAGGAATAGACGAGGCAATGAAGCATTAAACCTAGGAATTTTGTGCAGTAAGATGAATCGTCATGCAACTTTTAGAATTCGATTCGAGAAAGTATCAGGCAATTTTGTGAACTAAATTGATCTCCGGCAAAAAATTTTGTGCATAAGAAGATGCATTTTCAAAGTGCATCTCGAAGAGATGGAAAATGAAAAATTTAGAACTCAGGAACTATTGACGGAAATGAGTCCAATTTTTATACTAAGGGGTTTTGCAGGTCACTGAACACGAATTTACCCGGTCCTACCCCTGGAGGTAGGGTGGGGGTAACTTTAAAATCTTAAATGGAAACCCCCATTCTTTATTGCAGATTTGGATTGCTTACGTAAAAATAAGCAACTTATATTCAAAACATTTTTCAAATTGTGAATAGAGCGCTATAATCGAAAAAACGATTTATTGTGACACCATAGGTAAATTATAGAGACGGTCTAATATCTCGAGAAACACACTTCCAAATAAAAAACCAAAAAATGCGTGTTTAATATTTTTCAAGAAAATATCGAATAAAATCAAACACGACTCTTCAGTCCACCTTCTGGAGGTGGGGTGGGTTAACTTTAAAATCTTAAATAGGAGCCCCCATTTTTATTGCAGATTTGTATTCCTTACGTAAAAATAAGTAACTTGTATTCGAGACATTATTCGAATTATGGATAGATGGCGTTATAATCGGAAAACACTATTTATTAGCGCCATCTATCGACAATTCTAAGAAATATTTCGAATAAATGTTACTTATTTTTTCATGAGAAATCCAAATTTGCAATAAAACATGGGGATTCCTATTTGATTTTAAAGTTACCCCAACCCCACCTCCAGGGGGTGGAGTGGAGGGTCGTGTTTAATGTTATTCGATAGGTTCTTGAAAAATATTAAACACGTATATTTTAGTTTTTTATTTGGAAGTGTATTTCTCGAGATATTAGACCGTTTCTATAATTTACCTATGGTATCACGATAAATCGTTTTTTCCGATTATAGCACCATCTATCCACAATTTAAAAAAATTTCTTGGATAAAAATTGCTTATTTTTATGTAAGCAATCCAAATCTGCAATAACAAATGGTGGTTTCCATTTAAGATTTTAAAGTTAACCCACCCCACCTCCAGGAGTTTTTAGTGTCATTCGATAGATTTTTGAAAAATATTGAACACGTATTTTTCAGTCTTTCGCGAGTTATTCGACCGTCCCGCGAATTATTCGATCGTCCCAGGCGACGAGTTCCATCCTGGGCTCTAGGTACCTCGGAGACCATCGCCGTAATGAAATTCGTGTTCAGTGACCTCCAAAATCCTCAAGTATAAAAATTGAACTCATTTACGTCAATATTTCCAGAGTTTTTCATTTTCCATCTCTTCGAGATGCACTTTGAAAATGCATTTTCTTATGCACAAAATTTTTTGCCGGAGATAAATTTAGTTCACAAAGTTGCCTGATACTCTCTCGAATCAAATGCAAAAAGTTGCATGACGATTCATCTTACTGCACAACATTCCTAGGCTTTGGGCTTTTTAGTGCTTCATTGCTTCGTCTATAAGGACGGCGAGAGACAGTTCCCCAATACGAAGACGATCAGTGGGACGAGCACGAAAATGATGGAACGACTACTTCCTGGAGGCCAATTGAAAAAACAGACAGAGTCATGTTTACACAAAAAGAAGACGAAGATAAGAAATCCAATAAATGAGCACTATATAAAGATATGGAATTCTCAAACAGATACAATGTGATAGTTAATACTATTAGGAAAAATACACGACGAAAGTAGTTCTGAAAGAAACAATATTTAAAAAATCAATTAATAGTTATTTATGAAACAGTTCGTGAAGTATGCTTTTTGCGAACGCACGCGATGTTGAGAACACGAGCGACAACGAGGCGAGTGCTATACATCGCATAAGTTCGCAAAAAGTACTTCACGCACAGTTTCATACAATATTTTATCTACGATAAACAAATAAAAAAACTGTAACTCTTCGTCACTGGAATTCATTTCTATTCTACAATTTTTAGAACTTTGACATTTAAAAATCCTAACTACTTTCAAACCACAAAACTGTCAAAATTTTTGTTGTAATTTATTGCTCATTATGTCATCACCATGACAACGCGAAAGTTAAGGATATTTGATTATATGAAAGTGTGTCAAAAACAGTGCGAAAAAGTAAATCCCATTTAGAATACATTGTTACTTCACGCACACTTTAAACCCTTCACGCACTTCTATCTATAATGACAGTTTTCACAAACTAAAAACTTATACATAATATGACATAGAGTAGATAAAATGCTTTTTCTATTTTCATACTATAATATATCAATTATGATGTCACTACCTGTATCATAATAAACTTCATTATGATACAGATTTTCATTAAGATACAGATTGTTAACCAATAGAATCGCGATATGGCATTCTCGATAAAGGTGGTACACGCGCAGTGACCAATATATATATATAGTTTAGCTCTCCAGGCCTAGAAGGCCCATGGCTTGGTTTACTATTCCTTTCCAATCTCTCCTATTTGCTGCTTTATTTTTCCAATTTGTGATTTTCAGTTCTTCTATGTCTTTTTCAACATCTTTCTTCCATCTGGTTTTCGGTCTACCTTTCTTCTTCTTTCCTCCTATTCCTCCCGTTAGTATTTTTTTGGGAAGTCTCGTGTTTGGCATCCTTTGGATATGTCCCAACCATCTCAGTCTTTGTGATTTTACGATCCCTACTATGTTTGGTTCACCATACATCCTCTCCAATTCCACATTTGGTCTTCTTATCCACATTCCATTCCATATCTTTCCGCCAAATATTTTTCTTAGGACTTTTCTTTCCCATACTTTAAGCATGACTTGCTCGGATTTGTTCATCGTCCATGTTTCACTGGCATACAAGACTATAGGTCTTATCACTGTCTTGTATATTCTTATCTTAGCCCCTCTAGATATGTTCTTATTTCTCAATAAGTTGTTTAGAGCAAAGATACAACGATTGCCAGCCATAATTCTCGCTTGGATTTCTTCTTTTATATTTGGTCTCCTAGTGAATGTCGCTCCTAGATATTGGAATCTCTCTACTTCCTCGAATTTATATATTTTTGCCTCTGTGTTTATTGTCAGGTATTGTCCTTGTGTGTATTCTCGTTCTGTCCATTCCATATATTTAGTCTTTTCTTCGTTTATGTATATCCCTTTCTTTCTTCCTATCGCCTCTAGTCTTTTTAGTATTTCTTTTAATTCTTGTTTGCTTCTGGCTATCATTACTATGTCATCAGCGAATGCCAAGCATTGGTGTTTTCGTTGGTATACAAGTCCTGTCCTGTTAATTTCGGCTTCTCTGATGACTATTTCAAGAAGGATACTAAACAACAGTGATGACAGTGGGTCTCCTTGTCGTACCCCTTCACCGACCCTAAACTTATCTGTTTCCTTTCCATTTATTTTAACCCTGTTCTCTGTTTCTCTGAGTGTAACTTTTACCATCTTTATTAATTTTTTACTAATTCCAATTTCACATAGTGCTTTGTATATTTCTTTTCGTTTAACTCTGTCAAAAGCTTGTTTAAAGTCAATGAATAGGGCCATTGTAGATTTTCCGTATTCGTAGCTTTCCGCTTGTATCTCACGCAGCAGGAAAATTTGATCCACCGTGCTGCGTCCTCTTCTGAATCCACATTGATATTCTCCTATGTCATTATCTATCTTTTGTGTTATCTTGTCTTTTATATGTACTGCAAGTATTTTATATGCAACGTTTAGTAGGGCTACTCCCCTGTAATTATGGCATAAACTTTTGTCGCCTTTTTTGTGAATTGGACACAGTGTGGCTTCAGTCCATTCTTTTGGTATGTGTTCTTGTTCCCAAATTTCTTTTATCAGCTTTTCCAAATGCTTAATTAGTACTGGTCCTCCATATTTAAACATTTCAGCTGTTATTTCATCCTTACCTGGGCTCTTGTTTTTCTTTAGTTTTTCTATTATTTCTTTTATTTCTTTTTCATTAGGCGGTCTTTCCTGTATTTCTTCTTGATCAATATTTTCATTCGGTCCTTCTTCTTCTTCTTCTGCATATTCTGTTGTGGGAATTTCATTTAGAAGCTCTTCGAAGTATTCTCTCCATCTGCTCAGTATTTCTTCGTCGCTTACTAAATTCCTTCCATTTTTGCTTTTGTAGTGTACAGGTTTTCTTTGGAACCCCTTTTTCTCATTTTTTACTCCTTGATATAAGTTCCTGACTTCTCCATTTTTATAGTTTTCTTCTATGCATTTCAATTTATCTTCGTTGTACTTTCTTTTCTTTGCTCTTATGATTCTTTTAGTTCGTTTTCTTTGTTCGTTGTATTGTATCTCCATCTCTGGTGTTTTCACTTGCATCATTTTGAGTCTTAACTTATTTCTTTCATCCAGTTCTATTTTACATTCTTCATCAAACCATTCTTTGAATCCATCTTTTATATTTCTATTACTGACTTGCGCTGCTTTGGTCATACATACTTTTATTTGCGTCCATTTTTGTTCGATGTTTTCATTTTTTGCAATATTTTCCAGTTCTCTAGTGACTAGTCTTTCATATTTACTTTGTTCTTCTTCTGACAGTAGTCTAATAGGTTTAGTTACTTTGTACCTTTTTTTCTGTTGATTTCTAAGAACTGGTATAACCTGTTTAAGTTGTATTCCGACTATAAAGTGATCTGTGTCTGCATCCGGTCCTCTATATGTTCTTATGTTCTTTATACATTTTTCCATGTCTTTTTCGATGAGCACATGATCTATTTGATTTATGGTTTTTCCATCTGGTGATCTCCATGTTCCTTGATATATTCTTTTGTGTTGAAAGTACGTGCTCATAACGATCATGTTTTTTTCTTTTGCAAAATCTATTAAGAGGTGACCATTTTCATTCGTTGTTTCATGCAGACTATATTTTCCTATGGTGGGTGTGTATATTTCTTCTTTTCCTATTTTGGCATTAGCATCACCTAGTACTATTTTTATATCGTATTTGGGAATATTTTCGAATACTGTATCTATTTGACTGTAGAAGTCTTCCTTTATCTCTATGTTTTTCTCTTCAGTCGGTGCATGTATGTTTATAAATGTTATTTTTTGGTATTTTCCTCTTATTCTTAGTATGCATATTCTCTCTGAAATTGGTTTAAAGTCAACGATTAGATCTTTCAGCTTTTTGTTTACTACAAATCCTGTGCCTAACATTCTATTTTCGCCTCCGCTATTGAAAAATAAATAGTCATTTATTTCCATTGAGTTTTGGCCTAGTTGTTTCGTTTCTTGTAGTGCTACTATTTCGAATTTATATTTTTTACATTCATCTACTAGGTGTTTCAGTTTTCCTTCTTCGTATGTTCCTCTTACATTCCATGTTCCTACTAATATATGTTCTTTTATGGGCTGCTTTTCATTAATAATCTGTACATTTTGTCTATTTCGTGTACCTGTACTTTGCCATGTCGTCTCCGTTATTTCAGTCTGCTTTCGTTGTATTGCTAGTTTTTTGGTTGTATATTTTTCTCTTTTATGAGTTGTTGTTGGCTGTTATTCCATGTCCATATTTCACCATTAATGATTAGCTTCTGGTATCCTATTTTTACATTTTTTCCATTATGCCTCTCTACCATAGCCTTGCTTCTAATTTCTTTCTGAATAATTCTTTCTTCTTTTGACATATCATCATTAATATAGATTCTTTCGTCCTTTTTGGTTTTTAATTTACTTTTATTTTTCATTACTTCTATTTTGTTTTTCACGCTGTTGAGTTCCACTATGACAGTATTTTCTCCTATTTTCCTTGCTCCATTTACATCTACTGAAACTTGTAGCTCTTTTTCCATAAAATTCTCCATAGCCCCTCGTAAAACTTTCTGATCATTTGTATCAATTTTTATTCCTTGTATTATTACATTTTTTCTCTTTCTTTCTCTTTCCAATTTCTCTATTTTTTCATTTGCTATACTAATTTCTTTTTCTAATTGACCTATTTGATTTATAGCTTTTTCGTTTGTTTCTCGCAGCTTTTTTATTTCATCTTTGTAGCCGCTTTGTTGATCTTTCAGTTCTTTAATTTCATTCTTTAGTTGTGTGATTTCGTCTCCAGATCTATATTGTTCTTTTTTTATGTCTTTTATATCCATTGCTAATTCCCTCATCATTTTCATCATTTGTTCCATTCCACTTATGTTATCTTCATCTGTTTTTTGTGATGTTCTAGCTGTTATTTTTGATTTTTTGCTGGGATGTTCCTCCTCTTCCCTTCTCCTTTTCATTTCATCATCTAATTCGCAGTGACCAATGGCGAGTCAAATAAATACGCTTTGACAGTTCTCAATATGTAAACAAACCGTCAAACTGACAAACTACTGAATTTATTTGTGTTAAAAAAATTAATAAATTTGAATATATTTTTTGTTGTGAATGAAGTGATCATAGAAAAAGTAGTGTATACAACTTGCATTTAATTATCATTATGAAACTGGTACTCTATAAGAAACTCGCCGAATACGGCTCGTTTCTTATCCGTCATACTCGCTTCATAATGACCATCATTAAAAATGCTCGTTGCATAATATACTATTAGAAAAGGTATAGATTTTATTCAAAATTCCGTTAAAGGGCTACATCACTAGTGATGTTGAAAAAGTAACTAATTGTTACAAAGTACTCGTTACTTATGAATACCGAAAGTAACGATTACTATACAGAGGCAAATCGTTACTTTGATTACTTTGATTATTTTGATTACTTTGATTACTCTGATTACTTCGTACCAATCGTATCAGAGCGAGTAACGACCATTGTATCTACTTTGATTACTTTGATTACTCTGATTACTTCCTACCAATCGTATCAGAGCAAGTAACGATTATTGTATCTACAACCAGTACACTTGATTACTTTCTATAAAGAAAATACCAATCGTATCCCAGCGAGTAACGGACGGGACCGGTATTTTACGAGTGTTATCGATTTTTTATCGCTTAAACAGATCGGTGAACGTCGTTGTTATATCGGAATACCTACACAAAATACCTACCTACTGAGAAATACGATTCTCAATATTCTCAATATGATTACCGGTACTCAAATACAAAAGTAATCATAGTAATCAAGTCATTTTTATCCCTTAAACAGATCGGTGAAGGTCGTTGTTATATCGCAATACCTATACAAAATACCTACCTACTGAGAAATACGATTCTCGATATGATTACCGGTACTCAAATACAAAATTAATCATAGTAATCATATCATTTTTATCCCTTAAACAGATCGGTGAAAGTCGTTGTTATATCGGAATACCTATACAAAATACCTACCTACTGAGAAATACGATTCTCGATATGATTACCGGTACTCAAATACAAAAGTAATCATAGTAATCAAATCATTTTTATCCCTTAAACATATCGGTGAAGGTCGTTGTTATATCGGAATACCTATACAAAATACCTACCTACTGAGAAATACGATTCTAGATATGATTACTGGTACTCAAATACAAAAGTAACAAAAGTAATCATTGTAATCAAAGTAACGAATACTGTAAATGATTACTTTATACAAAAGTAACGATTTGTAACGAATACTCGAAAGTAACTATAATCAACATCACTATACATCACATATTTTGCAGAACGTTTTCGATCTAAATTAAACATTATTTCAAACAAATAAAACAGAGATGGTTCGCAACTCTGTCAAGAAAATAAGAGGAGCCATGATGGTAAATCAAATATTGGTTCGCGCCAATATTTGGTAACTAATTAAAGAAAAAGAGTATTTTTATAACAGAAGAAGAACATTTTATAATCATTTATTGTTGTTTGTTTAAAAGTTTGTAAAATTAATTATTCTAATTTGTATTAACTGGCTATAGAATAGGTAGTTGAATTAATTAAAGATTAAATTTCTAAGTGGAAGTTCTGAAAATTTTAAAATATTCAGTAATTTTTGTCCATGACTTTTTATTATATTCAAATATTAACATAAATTATATTGTATTAAATGATAATATGCAATACATAGGTGGTCATGGATTTCAAAACTGTAAGGGTCATATGTAAATGCGTCGTCCTAATTGTTTACACACAAGTTTTTATTTAATAAAAAAATAAAAAGTAAAAAATCGATTGAATTAGATGTGAAATATCGTACTTCACTTAAAATTATGCAAATAATATAGACGATCTGAAGATCTGATAACACAAATATCGAGAAATTAATATCTTCTTATTATTATTAGATATGTAGACATGACATCAGTATCGATTTGTTGGTCCTACCACTGATCGTCTTCCTTTTGGGGAAATATCTCTTTACTATTCTATTTGTTGTCATCCCGTATTTTTCACTCTATTTTTCATTTTCTGATTTTTTTCGTTTGCAATTATATGCGTCTAACGCAATTTGTAATAATCCCCATCCATAAAGAGGCAAACGAAACTAAGTGCCCTAATTATAGAGGCATTCCCCTACGTAATACGACGTACAAAATTTTATCGAACATCCTAGTACGTAGGCTAACACATTTTGTAGAAAATTTCTTGGGAGAATACCAAGCATGGGATTCAGAAAAGATAGATCGGCCATAGATCAGATTTTTACTTTAAGGCAGCTGTTTAAAAATGGATGGGAATTCAACAGAAATATCCATAGTCTCTTCATAGATTTTCGACAAGTGTACGACAGTATTAAAAGAGATCAAAAAATTGTGTTATCTGTAATGACAGAACTTTCAGTTCCAAAAATGCTTATCCAGCTTAATAAGATATGTGTGAGTGGCTATAGATCCAGAGTACAGATAGGTAAAAAACTCTTAGAATCCTTTAAAATAAGTAGTGGCCTGAAACAAGGAGGCGCTCTGTTTTGTCTCTTTTTTAATATAATCTTGGAAAAAGTAGTAAGAACAGCACAAATTAGAATATAACTACTGACTAAAAACAAGGGCTGCCCATTTCCATAGGCTCTATAATAACCGCCTTGCCAAGTTAATCTGGAAGGAAGCCTTGACAGGAAGAAGGTTCTTAGGACGTCCACGAATGTGATGGAGAGATGTGCAGTCAGTCAAGATCCACCCCGGGTGATAGTACTACGAGAGGAATAAGAAGAAAGCAGTTTGGAAATGAGTTGGGGAACCGTTTCGAAAATTTAGCTCGTATTCCTCAGGACGGATTTATTCGCACGCAATTCTGCAAGATACACACTGGTGAAATGGTTCTTCTAGCGGAAGCATTAATTTATTTTCATATCTATTTTTTAAAATACTAATTATTTATATTAGTGCAGTCACTGAAGGTTTTCACCTCCGATTTCGTTGAACCTCCATCGATTTTCATGAAAATTGGAGGTTACCTGAAGGAACAAAGGCGACATGATACCAACTTGCGCTTTTATCCTGGGGTTGGATGTCACCCCTTCTCGGGGGTGAAAATTATTTTATTAAAAATAATATCACAAGTCGATAGAAGGACAAATTCTAAGCAAAATTTGTTATATAAAGTTATTAATATAAATCGATGCTTTTTGAGTTATTAAAGATCAAAGATTTTTTTTCGTAAAAAAATGCATGTTTTAAAGCGGTTTTTCACGTGCAATTCAAAAACTATAAGCTTTTTCAAAAAAGTTATTCTTATCAAAATTGAAGAAAAATAAAAAACTAAATACACTCCTTACTTAAAGAACTAAACTAATGTTAATTCAAAGTGAGTTATGAGTAATTGAATGTATATTTTTTTCGACGAGTACTCAAATCTAAGTATTTAAGCTTAAATAACGGGAAAAGATGCATTTTATAAAATATACTTGCTAAACACTTGTCAAAGTACTTTGGGATACCTATCAAATTGCTTCAGGAGAAGCTAATAGCATCAAAATTAAGCAAGTTATGATGAAAATAAGAGAACATACGCCATTTCCACAAAAAATGATTTCAACAATTTTGACTGGTTTAGACTGCATATTTTTGAAAAAAAAAATATAATTAAAAAATCAGAATTTTTAAAATTATCGTAATTTTTATTTTCTTTTGATACTAACTCCAAAAATACTCAATATACGTAAAAGATGATATACAACCAAATTAATTTTTTCTGTATCAAATATTTTACTTTTTTTACTATTTCTGTAGGGTAAAAGATAACCGAGATAGAAATAAAGATAGAAATAAATAAAGCTTAAATTTTGCTGCGGGAACCATGTAACCGGGTTTTTAACCTTTTACGCTTAAAAAAGTAAGAGGTTTAAATTATTATTATCAACGTGGTTTAATAGCCCTTGGAATTAACTTTCAAACCCTTTTTAGACGAATCTGATGTAGTAAAAATTAACGGAGTTATTTAAATAAAAACAATAACATTATTTGGAAAAAATTTTAAAAGATAAATTTTGAAAAATTTTTGGGGAATAAATTTTAATGCTATCAGCTTGTACGGGGACTCATTTGATAGATATTTCTAGGTACTTTGACAAATGTTTTATAAGTATATGTTATAAAATGCATCATTTTCCCGATATTTAAACTTGAATACTTAGATTTGGGTACTCATCGAAAAAAATATACATTCAATTACCTATAACTCACTGTTAGTTAACAACAAAAGGTTTCTCTAGTAAGAAGTTTATTTAATTTTTTATTAGCTTTAATTTCGGTTAGAATAACTTTTTGGTAAAACTTATAGTTTTTGAGTTATTTATAAAAAATCGGTTAAAAACATGCATTTTTCTCACGAAAAATTAAAAATTTTTATCTTTAATAACTGAAAACGTTTTGATTTATGTTAATAACTTTATATAACAAATTTTACTGAGAATTTGTCCCTCTATCGAATTATGAGGTTATTTTTAATAAAATAATTTTCACCCCCGAGAAGGGTGGCATCCACCTCCAGGGTAAAAGCGCGAGTTGGCACTATGTCACTTTGTTCCTGGAGATATCCTCTAACCACTCACCAATTTTCATGCAAATTGATGGAGGTTCAACGAAATCGGAGGTAATAGCTCATGTCCATTCTCAGTGACTCCACTATATGCTTTTTATGTATTTAACTACGTTTTTCCTAAAAATAGTTATAGTTGGTATACAAAATTTTCACCTATTTTCATTCTAATTTAAATAATGGTATCTTGAGAATATATCGATATTCTATTATTATCTCTCTTCTTTATTTTAACGGTTATAATAATTAGATTACAAGCGGACTGTATAATTATTAATTAATTACAAAAATGTTTACAAAATTTATTAAATTAGGTACCTGTTGCCGCCCATTTTTTTTAACATTTCAGACGTTTTTAACGTTTTTAACACTTCATAAAAATGGGCGACAACACCGTTGTAGAGTTTGTGGAAGTCTTGCTGAATAAGGGTCTAATAGAGAAAAGAATAACCAGTCTGTGGGAAAACGCCGAAATAATACTTTTACACAAGAAAGGAGACACTATTAATATTGAAAACTACAGATCTATAAGTTTGTTGTCACACTTATACAAATTGCTAACAAGATAATAACCAACCGCATAACACAAAAACCCGATTTATATCAACCGGTTGAACAGGCGGGATTTAGAAAAGGGTTTGGTACTAATAATCACTTACAAACCATCAAAACACTGGTAGAGAAAACGACAGAACATAATGCACCTTTAAACATGGCATTTATTGACTTTCACAAGGCTTTCGATAGTATTGAAACCTGGTTCTTTTTGTCAGCCCTAAGGGATGCTCGAATAGACTCACGGTACACCGGGTACACTACACTCATTAAAAACTTTTATGAACAGGCCACAATCCACATCAAAATCAATGAAGAGGAAAAAACCGAAAAAAAAAACGCCTTGGTAAAGGTATTAGACAAGGTGATACTATTTCACCAAAACTTTTTACCTTAGCATTGGAAAATATATTCAAAAAAGCTCGACTGGGAGGAAAAAGGTCTAAACATTGATGGTGTACGTTTGAGTCATTTGAGGTTTGCGGACGACATATTATTATTTAGTACAGATATCAAGGAACTGGAGCAAGTGATGAAGGAATTAAATCAGCAGTCAAATAAAATAGGTCTCAAAACGAATCTTCAGAAAACAAAAATAATGAGTAATTTACAAACTAATCTTTTTATTGACAACGTCAGTCTTGAAAATGTAGACCACTATATATATCTTGGGCATACCATTAAAATCGGCAAAGAAAACCAAATAGCCGAAATAAAAAGAAGCATATAATTGTCTTGGGTAACTTTCGGCAAGTTAAGCTTTACCTTGAAGAATAAAGATATACCAATGTGTCTAAAACGTAGAGTTTATGACAAATGTATCTTGCCTTAACTACATATGGACTGGAGACCATGGCCTTTACAAAGAAAGCCTTAGAGCAGCTCCAATCCAAAGAGCGATGGAGAGGGCCATGCTAGGGATTAGTTTGAGAGACAGAATTCGAAATATCGACATTCGTGAAAGGGCAAAGATTACTGATGTCGCAGAGCGTATAGCAAAGCTCAAGTGGCAATGGGTCGGACATGTTGCCCGAAATAATCTCGGAAAAATGGACACAGAGACCAATAAACTGGAGACCAAAAGAGAACAGGCGAGGAG
The DNA here is from genome assembly GCF_917563875.1 of Diabrotica virgifera virgifera. Taxonomy (NCBI): domain Eukaryota; kingdom Metazoa; phylum Arthropoda; class Insecta; order Coleoptera; family Chrysomelidae; genus Diabrotica; species Diabrotica virgifera. The sequence continues at coordinate 65,502,258 of NC_065447.1, forward strand.
TAGGCAGACCGCAGAAGAGGTGGGCAAGATGATATCAAACAAGTGGCGGGCAAGCAGTGAATGAGAATTGCCAAGAGTAGAAATCAATGGAAGCAAATGGAAGACGCCTATGTCCAGAAGTGGACGAACACAGGCTAAAGAAATAGAAGAAGAAGGTACATGTTAACACTTTGAGTTTTTCTTGGCAATTGTCTTCCTTATCTATGAATTACTGTCTGGTCGCCTGCGATGCACACTCGAATACCTTCGACGGTTTAGTAGACATTGGAACTACATTCGGGAGAGGTTCTTCCCCAACCTAATACGGATATTATTCATATGTACGTTCCTTTGTTATAGTTGATTGTATTTTATTTAATGCCTAGAATACTTCTTCCCATAATAAGCTATACTACGATTTTTGCAACGTTTGTGTCAAAGACCACAAAGCTGCTATGTCTTTACCTGCAATGTATCTTCCTTTTTTACTCGTGCTTGTATTTTGCCTAGAATACTTTCTCTTAGAGTAAGCTAAAGATGTTTTTGCAGTTTCTTAGTTTGTGTTTCTCTCCAAGACCATAAGCTAAGTGCTACGTCCTGCTCTATCTTTTCTCCTTCGTAAGTATGTAGAGGTGTCATGTAATTTGTTTCGACTATTTTTGTCCATTGCCATTGCCATTAACCATTGCCTTTAACTATCATTCTATGAATGCTATGTCTTTACCCACATTAACATAGAGATAAAAGAAAAAATTGTTAAGTAATTTAATAAATTCATATTTTTTTAAACTGACATACTTGTGTTCTACATACATGTTACCTTGTAAGTTAACCTTTAAAAGAATAGGCACACTTCTTCTGAAGACTACGCTATTGCAATTGGTTCCTTTAATGGTGATTATATTATTAGAGTTTAATAACTAAATTTTTAATATTTTATACAAATTATTTGAAATAAATTAATGGTGTGACCTACCTTTTATAATTATACCTAAATGACATTGTTCAATTTCATAAATTGCTCATTAGTGAGATGTCGACAGATGATACTTGGGAATATTCATGTTATTTGCATGTAACAATGCAAGCTGTAACGACATTAATCTTGTAAGAACAATTTTTAATATTATTTTGTCGCTGTGTTTTTAATTTGCCTCTTCCTTTGATTTTATATTATTTCATATTATGTTATACAGAATTGGCCACTCAAAAGAGTCCACCCTGATATTCGGCAATATTTATTTGGTTTTGTGAAAATACTGACACAGGTCGATTTTTATTCCAAAGGGTGAGTAGTTGATAAAAAAAGGGAGTGTGAAAAACGTATCGTATTAGGGCTGAAGGGCAGAAGTAGCAGTTTGAGGACATGTTAATTTGGAACATTCTTCAAGTCCTACAAAAATATCTTAAAGAACTGGTTTTCCTGGTCCTTAGAGTAACAAATTTGAAACATAATAACTTAAACATAACAAATTTGATCCCTACAAAATACACTTGGTACAGGAAATAAATGAACATGATACAGAGAGGCGACTAAAATTTGGTGAGATTATTACTGAGAAAATTATAGTTATCCAAACTTTGTATTTAATGTTTTCGGATAAGTGTTCTTTTTATAATGGGTAGGCTGTAAATCGACAAAAGTACCGGTATTGGGCTGATGAAGCTTTCCACGAGCAAGACCACTTATGGGTAGGAAATTGTGGGGATCGTATTGTTATGTCATTCTTTTTGAAACAAAATGTGAACGTAAAGCATATCTAAAATAATATTAGAAGACACAGTTGATTCCATTTTGATATATATAATCAAAAATGATAACAAGTACCCAGTAGATGATTAATTTCAAACAAGACGGTAAAAACGTAAGCCGATACATTAATTAACAGTTTCCTAGACGAGCGAAAGGATTGCCTTAAGAGGTTTCGTTGAATGGCCAACAAGATCGCTCGATGTAACTCCTCTGGACTCCTTTCTATGGGGATACTGAAAAAGCAAAATTTATAATACCACTTTGCTTCATTTAACGAAAAGGCCTGGATTTCGCGTATCAAAAAAAGTTTATTAATAGTAAGCCGAAAATTTGTTAATAGCTTAACGGTGTCTAGTCGGACAAACTTTGATCTACGGAACCACTGGAACAGGGGAAGTTTTAATTGTGGAACAGGTTAGAGGTTTCGAACGTTAGACTACGAAAACGTCCCATGTATTTTGTCGGACAGAACTTCCAATTGATTTGTTACCCTTTCATTAAACTCTCATTCAAAAATCAGACTGCTATTTACCACTAATATAGTTCCTGTCATTTGACATGTTCTACTTGTTGGACTTATTAAAATGCCCAACATATTTGTCGGACAAACATTTTTTCATATATTATATACAGTTTGATATTGAATAAACTTAAAAAACAACCTGCTAGTTTTCACAATCATAAACTTTTCAGATTCCACAATTATAACGTTCCACACAGTCTTCAAAATACAAAATGTTTTGGCTTCTCATTGCAACTGAATAAAAATGGTATACATTTTTATTTTTATATTAGTATTACTCCTATAGAGTAACTAGGTCCATTTTCCGTTGGAACTTTACCAAGCTGCAGACTGGGGTTGTGAATTGCATAGTGTAGAATTCCTTCCCTTTTGTCTTCACTGCAGCATCCATTTGGCGGCTTGCATATTGTAGAAGCCTTGGATATGTCACCAGGGAAATGGACTAATTAGTTTTTCAATTAAAAATCTTTTAAAAATATTTTATTTTACAAATATTTTTATTAGGTTGAAAAACTTAGTCTTTCATTTAGCAGATGCCGCTACGCACCTACTACCTTCACGTCAGTTGCAATGGGGGAGTAATATGTCGAAAAAATTTTACCAGGATTAGAGAAAGCAGCCTATGCATTCTCTGAAGAACCTCAAACAAGAGGTGAAATCGTCGATAAGAGTGGGCTGCACTCTCTAATCTAAGTAAAAATTAAGACGGTTTTGGCTTCGCATTGCAACTGAATAAAAATATACATTTTTATTTAAATAAATTTTGTTTTTATTCCTTGGTAAAAAATCTTCTAATAATTAAATTTTATCCGACTCATTCATATTGACAATTCAGACAATATATTATATATTTTAAAGTAAACAACTTTAAAATGCTTTTCCCAATATTTTTGAGTTGCGTTCCTGGGACGACTTTATTGGAAGTTAGTTCATTAATTAATTTTGTGTAAGACAAAATACTTATCATGTCGGGATAGTATCATAAAGTGTTTTTTCCTGGTTTTTCCTCGTGATTTATTATGGAATCAGTAACGATAATTTTACAGTCATTGCATGCGGTTGTGTTTTTAAAGACAAATCACTTGCTATGATTTTTCTGACGGATATTCTTAAGCTAAAGTTGATTTCATATTATCGAATGAACTATCTTCCAATAAAGTCATCCGAGGAACGCAACCCATAAATATTGGCAATTTCATTTTAAATTCATCTACTTTAAAATTTATAATATTAAATTGTCGGTATGAATGAGTCAGATAAAATAAATTATTAGAAGGATTTTTTTCACCAAGGAACAAAAACAAAATTTGTTTAATTAATTCATCTTTTGTATTTGAATAACGATTTCCGAAGTGGAAGTCAAAAAGTCAAATAAATTTAATTTCTAACTTAAATAATTGTGGCTTATTTCCCAAATAAAATAGTAAATGTTACAAATCTTGTTTACATAATGTATACATACATATTTGTGTAACTACCACAATTTACACATTGGTTACTTTTTTCTCCCTTTACGAGGAGTATTTTAGGGAGAATCCCGGGGATATGAGTGGCAAACATTTTTGCATATTTTTTGGGACCCCAAAACTAATATTCTCAAGAAAATTCAGCTTATGCATGTGATTTTTAGAGGTCAAATCTATGACGACTGTACTAATGGTATTACCTACTTAAAAGTTTAGAATGATATTTTTAAGTTTCTTCACAATCACATATAACTAATTACATTTTTATATTTTTTTTTGCACGATTGATAATTTTTAACTGTTTACCGTGACAGATTTTACGTCAGTAGGTGACATTTACTAGCAATTCGACGGTAAGTAATCCAACTCGACGGTAAGTACTCCAACTCGACGGTAAGTAATTCACTTACCGTCGAGTTAAAAAATCTCTTAATTTTAATTTATTTTTTGAAAGAATAAAGAAAACTAACGAATTATTTATTAATATTGAAACTTATGGTACAATTTGTTAAATTATTTAATGAAATCCCACTTGTTTGGGCTGTGGTTTCACTTCTAACAGAAACTCCTGCATAATCGCATACATTAGTAGTATTACTAGTATTGCACAATATTTTTTCGGCAAAATCTATTTTATTTTGAAGAGAATCTTCTACATAGCTTTCTGCCACTGTCGATGAACGCCAACCTCCATGACGCTTTAATCCGAGGACATCAACACCTTTATTAGCCAAAAGCGTTGCTGATGTCCTCCTGAACGAATGGCCAGTATAGTTCTCGGGATTAGGCAAATTTAAGAATTTGGCAATTTGAGAAGGCCAGCCCCCGATTGTCCTTTTCCCTATTACTTGAGCACAACATTTTCCTTTGGCGTATCTTAAGAACAAATGATTTGATTTTACTTGTAAAGGACGAAGTTTTATATACTTTTGGTAGGTATTTTGATAACGGATTTTGGATTTTTCGGGAATAATTGCGGAACACCCTTCTTCCCAAGCCCGTTCAATTTCTTCAAATTCACTTTCGTTCATATTTTAATTTATGATAATCAAAATTGTACTTAAAATTATTGACAACTAAATAAAAACTCAATTCTCCATTGTTGTTATGCACCCTAGTTACTACCTAACAACCAAAGTATCTATCTTGATAAAATGAATGAAACTAGTCAATATGACGAAAATGTTTAATTTTATAGTTTATAATGGTATCAATCGTGCAAAAAACGTTATAAGCATGTCGAACGTTAAGGGTAACCGATCTCAGACAATAATTGGAGCCGTCGCTCCACTCCTCCTCCAAACAATTGTCTTCGATCGGTATAAAACCCTTACCGTTCTCCATACTTAATATACTATTATTTATCCAAGTTACTGCTTTAAAATAACTGTTTGGATAGAGGTAAATGAACGCCATTATTAATAAAACACGATTTGCATACATTTTAATAAATATAAAACAAATTATACGATCAGCTCATAAAGATACAAACAGCTGGTTTAAGATTATACCTGTTTTGTCCACATTTAGATTCAGATTTATATCTTGCATACAAAATCAGTGGATCGTACATATTATAGAAAATGTTTTAACTTAATAGTAAAATTATATTCCAAATCATAATGGTTTACATCATGGAAGGGATACTTAAAATCGTCATCCTTTATTTGACAAAAAAGTGGCCCACGGATCTTCAATAATTTTTAGTGAAATCTCAGTACCTAATAACCGCATTCATCTCTACGTGATAAACTTAATACCTACCTAAATTTATGAAAAGAAGGACCAGTTCCTAACAAAAGGCAAAATGGGATCATACGGGATCATAATAGTTATTTATGTACCAAGTCAGTAAAGTGACTCATTATCGAACGAGTCTGATATTATGAGCCGAGCGAGCGTAGAGAGCAAGGCGAATAACAGACGAGTTCGATCAAGGGTCTTTACTGACGTGGTGCATACAGAATTTTATCGCCAATCATAAAAAATATTAACACTTACTTAATTACATACTTCTAATGAAAAAAGAGTGTGTGTACTTTGTACGCACAAAAGTTATATTTCTATTATCATGATTTCAACGAAATAAATATATTTTAAACAGTTTTATAGTATTTATATTTAAATAATATACTAATTTTAACACTTAAACTAAAATACCAAAAATTAAAAATACCTTTAATAGTTAAGTCATTGTTTATGGAGTGTAGCGTGTAGCCTGCCGCAGCGAAGTTGATTTGCCGTGATGAATAGTAGAAAATCTAAATAAATACATATATTTGCTAACAAATTATCAGTACCTACATATCTATGCCCGTCCTATATATAATCGAATTAACAAAAACACAATTTCATACTATATTCGCATTGATACGAAACTTAAAAGATTTAAGAATTCTTTTACTTTTACACAAAATAAAAATTTCGTATGACAGTAATGACAGAAGGTTCTTGCTTGCATGACGGCCGATTTCGATGTTTAATCGATAGTTGTTAGGTATCAATATTGCTAATTACTAAATCTGTAAAGTTTTGATTTATGTTTTATAAATATAATTGCAAAATACTACAGAATTTCATTTTCTGACATAAATTTAATTAACAATAACGTAAATTTTGTACAATATTTTTAATAATTAAAGTAAATAAATTTTAAGGTCACTCAAATAAATAATCGATTACTGCCATCGACCACTTACATTCAATCTCAGTTAATTTGATTAATCGCTACAGGTAAAGTAAAATTCTTCTTTCAGTACAATAAAGTGTTACTTTACTGCCGCAAATGGCGGCAAATGAGTACAATAATGAATGAATGAGATTAGTGACGGTTGGCGATAAACATATTACTAGTGAGTCAATTAAAAGTTGGAATTGCAATTTTAGTTAAAGCGCCAGAAAATTAGAAGCAACTTCAGGAATTCCATGTAGAGGTCTTCAGATAATCTCAAGAATGCTTCAATTATATCCCCTTAAGAGTGCAAGAACTCAATATAAACAGTGCATATTGGCGAATATAAGTTTGTGAACAAAAAGTGATGTAAATTTAAACAATTTTATTTTTATATTCTTTATCCTTTTCTGCAAAGTGGATATTTCATTATTATTTATTTATAGTTACGTTAGTAGATACTATAGGCTTCCACAATATGTCCCCGTTCAATAGCAAACTCTCAAAAAAACTCAAATTATTTTACTTTTTTTTTCTGTTTCATGGAAACACATTTTAATTATATTATGCTGTTTGATAGCATCTTTTAAAACAATAATTTTATAGCAATAATTTACAAACATATTTACAAACGTTTAGGTAGAAAGGTTAATGGTTTTTATGGCCTCGATGAGTAATGAAAATGTTGAATATTAATATAGTATATTGAGTATGTCTCAATTAATATCGAAAAAACTTCACGATATTTTTATTAATTCTATTAATAAGTCGAATTACTACGTCGTCGTAGAATACTCATAATGTGAGTTTGCATGTTATGAATGCAAAATGTGAATTTCCTGCAGTAAAATATAACCAAAAAGCATGGTCTTTGAAGCTTGGATGTTACACGACAATTGGTGAAATGCATAAAACGTAGTACCTGCTAATGCTTCAAGTAGGTACTACATTTTTGAAGATTTTACTACACTAACCAAGCATTAAATGCTTTGAAAATGTAGTAAAACACTTACAAAGCATTTGTAAGTGTAGTAATGCTTTGTAAGTGTAGTAAAATCTTCAAAAATATACTACATACTTGAAGCATTACCAGGTACTACGTTTTATGCATTCCACCCAATGAGTGACTAGGACAATGATAACAACGCTTGGAACACAAAATATACGTGGAATTTCACACAAAAGTAGAAATTTTGTCAGAAATCATTAAATTTAATTTAACGGATCCTGTTATTAGGTCAACACTATCCGCTGGGAGGATTGAAATGGAGGGGATATGACATGTCAACAGTGCTTCTCATGGTGGCATAATTTGTAGGCCGTTCCCCGGGTGATAAATTCAGTTCATGTTCTTCACTATATTTTTTTACCTTAGTAATGAAATCCACCTCTTTTTTTCAACCAGATCGTTTGGAAACACAAAGAATCTGCATATCCCTTTTTCACTACAGTATTTACAATCAGGGGCAAAGCACATTACCATTTCTATTTTACAAAATACAATGGTTCACAAAAGTTCCTAACCTTTGCATGGTAAATATCTCTAAAAACTATATTTCATGGAAATTTAAGACCACATTTTGGCGTATTATCTTAAAAACACTATACTTAAGCAGAAAAAGCAGCAGAGGAAGCAACATTTTAACTTTATAGGAATCAAAAGGCTTAATCTTGGCTTTTTAACCTTTGTTTACAAATTTATAATAACAATATGATAGTCGTGACGTCAGACATCGGCTTTCAGAATCTCTTCATATTTTTCTATACTTAAACTATATTTATGTATTATATCAGACAGCTATTGTCCATGTCGTAACTGGAGAAACCTTAGTACAAAATACGAAGATTTAACCCAAAACATTTAAATAAAATATTCTTCCTTACTTAAATACACAGTAGACCAGTAAGGATCTGTGAAAAAACGTCTATTTTTGGATGTGGGAGGTGGCATTCGGATTTTTGCAGATAAGTTAGGTGACACCTTCAGTAATAATAATTGACTTATGCTCCTTCTCAAATATGCCCGGAACATTAATAAAAAAATTAAAATATTTAAAAATTTCGAAAAACGTCGATTTTTTTCTGCTTTCAAAATTTTTCAAAAAAAAAGTTCAAATTTTTTAAAATCTTTCTGAACAAAAAGTAGACCATTTACAAGTTCGCTAATTTTTTTTACATATAAAGAGGTGTTCTACCTATCTAATACACTTTACAGAATTAAAATCGGATTATTTAATGGGCCTCAGCAATGTTTTAAACTTATAAACAATTTTTTGGCTTATAAAAAATAGCTTTGTTTAATAATAAAAAAATTCATTTTTAGCAATACAAATAATTAAAACCGGCATACTTTGGTTTAAACTTTCAAATTCTGTCAGCAGAATTGCTGTTTTATTTTTTAATCAAAAGTTATTCGCGTTCAAAAATTGCAATTTTTCGAATTTTTGAAAGTTCCACTGCGTTTATCTCGAAAAATATGCATCCTACGAAAAAACTTGTAAGAACATTTTTTGCTTAGAATTACCCAAGAAATACAAAAAAAATTATTTTGCGAAAAATCGTGTTATGTAATTCCTCAAGTTCTTTGTTTATAACAATCTTATCGACATCCGGATCAACTGTTACCCAAAAAAAATCGTGTTCTACGGGTCAAAAAATACATAAAAATCTTGGATAAGTCCATCTAAATAAAGGAGCCCATAGCACCCCCTCCTGGCCACAGGACTAATTTGTTTATAAGCCAAAAAATTGTTTATAACTTTAAAACATTGTTGAGGCTGCTTAAACAATCTGATTTCAATTCTGTAAAGTGCACTAGATAGGTGGAGTGCTTCTTTATATGTAAAAAAAGACAAATCTTGGTATGTTCTAGTTTTTGTTGTGCAAGATTTTAAAAATCTTTAATTTTTTAAAAAAGGTTTAGATTGCAAAATTATTATTCAAAATCTAGTTAGTCAATTTTAATGAAATTTGGTGTACGGTTTTATCACATTACAAAAATTTTCTAAGCGAATTAGGAAGGTTCCAAGTGTAACCTAAGTGATGGAAAATCATTGAATAAGGACAGGCTTGTTTTGCCCCTTATTTTATATTTATTGCTATTTTGTAGCAAGGATGATAAATTAAGACATTTTTAACTGATCGCAGCTGATAGAAAATTTAATTATCTTTGTTTTATTCCTATACGACTTTGTTCCAAAATGAATCGTGTTAAAGTTATAAGCAAAAAAATTAAAAAAAAAACGAAATTTTTTGAAATTTAAATATTTTATTTTTTTTATTAATATTCCGGGCATATTTAAGAAGGAGCATAAATCAATTATTATTAACGAAGTTATCACCTAACTTTATCCGCAAAAATATGAATGCCACCTCTCACATCCACCTAAAAACAGATCCTTACTGTTCTACAGTGTTTAATTACAAATGCTCTAAAATGATTTTAGCCCATTGTTAAAACACCTTTTAATATTTTTTGTTCAAACTTGACACACAATTTACACATGTTAGGATACTTTAACTAGTGTTAAAAGATAGTTATCCGCTGTTACCAGAGGCGTGCTGTAGGGATATATAATTTATTTTCACCACTTTTCACCCCTCACAATCTACGCCATTGTCGTAATAATCATATTAGCATGTTTATTTGATTCTTCGTTAATTTTTACGTAAATATCATCCTTTTGGCTCAATGCGATAGAGTGAGTAGTTTTTGAGTTATTTGCTTTTAAAAGTAATGGATTCAATGAGAATATGTGTATTTTAAACACATTAATCTGATCTGTTTAAAATACGTACAATGTCATTGAATCCCTTGCCTTTAATCGTAAATAACTTGAAAACTATTCACTCGAGTAGTTCTTAAGTTATTTGCTTTTAAAGGTAATGGATTCAATGAGATTATGTGTATTTTAAACACATTAATCTGATCTGTTTAAAATACGTATAATGTCATTGAATCCCTTGCCTTTAAACGTAAATAACTTGAAAACTATTCACTCTGTCGGATTGAGACACAAGGATGATATTTACGTAAAAATTAACTAAGAATAAAAAGATATGCTGAAATGATTATTACGACAGTGGTGTAGATTGTGAGGGGCAAAATGGGCAAAAATAAAGTATATATTCCTACAGCACGCTTCTGGTAACAGCGGAAATCTATATTTTAAGACTAGTTAAAGTATCCTAACATGTGTAAACTGTGTGTCAAGTTGGAACAAAAAATATTAAAAGGTGCTTTAACAATGGGCTAAAATCATTTGTAATAATACACTCTGTATCTCGCTAAGAAAGGATATTTTATTTAAGTGTTTTGGGTTAAATCTTCGTATTTTTTGCTAAGGTTTCTCCAGTTACAATATGGACAATTGTTAGTGAAACACCCTGTATAATATACAATTAATATAATGTAAATTTATAGGTTTATATCGACAATTTACCACCTCTATTGGTTTTATCTCTTTTTATATCACAACCTATTATGTTTTCCATCTTTTGCGTTATTTTGTCGGTTATTAGCGCACTCATCACTGTGTACCTACCATTACTTTTAAAATGTATATTTAATTGGTAAATTTACAATATTTATAGTAAATTTATTTACAGTATTTATTAGGTATATACCTACATTAAGATAAACGAGTTTCTTTGTATACCTACATTAATTACAATTATAATTAAATAGATTGCATCCTATTACCTTAAATTTTACTCAACCGATTGGTTTCTGCTTTTTAATTTATTCCATTTTTTGTTAGTCAATTATTTACTGTCTGTAGAATTTGAAAACTGTTATGGTCAAACTAGTGACCTGTGTTCATGAAATGTTCGGCAACAGCACATGCATTTTTGCCTGTATGACTCTCACTTTTGTGCTGGGTAATGTGTTGTTTTAGTCATTGACTTGTCTGTCCAATATAGCAACCTCTTACGCTAAATAGGGTAGTTTATAGATTCTAGTAGTACATAGTATACATTACAGGTGTCTTTAACATGAGAAAACCAAGTTTTTCTTGCTAATTACAATAATATTAATTATGCTAATATTAATATAGCTGTACCAACCAATTCTTATATTCATGTATGGTTTAAAGACATGACACCAGTAATGTAAAATACTAATAAATTCTATAAACTACCGGGTTTTCTGCGAAGGTTCTCGAAATGTTTAGACGTAAACAGAACATAAAATGTACTAAATTATAAGGCAGATACCGATTACTTGAGTAGCATTTAAGGTAATACTCTACTATCTATTTAATTTCAAATTGATCTACCATGTACCTACTACTTAATCGTCATTTTATACAAACAAAGGAACTCATTTATCTTAATCTACATGTTACATTGTTTTTTGTGTATTATCAACTCATCTTACAAATTGTTAGTTTTATCGTAAATATGTAATACATGTTAACGTTTTCCTTATTTTTGTGAACAATTCTACCTTTGTAAGTAGGTAGGTACTCATGCACTTTGTTTTTATGTTGCTTTTCTCTTTGTTTTAATAAATTGTAAAGCTCGTCTGATGAAGCCAACAATTAGTTGGCAAAATATTAAGTTGACGAGAAAATAGAAATTTCTTAATTTAAGACCGACAAAATCTGATATATCAAGAAGATTATTTTAAATAATATACGGTCGATATAAAAAAAATGATATATAGATAGGTCAAAGGTAGAAGCACCTGGTCCAACACCAATTAGAATATTTATGGACGAAATTATTAACAAAATGCACAACAAGAACAAGAAGCAAAAAGCTGAATATAGGAGCTCCAGAAGGGAATGTATAGATAGCTCCAAATAGGAGAAATCACGAAAGGAGGGTATGCTGACGATTTGGTGTTAACTGCAAAAACTAAAAAAAACTTCTTAATAATTTGGAAAAGTGAAAAGTGAAGATAACTATTAACAAAAAAAAATAATTCACCGAGAAACTGGCAATTAACCCAACTGTATCACAACAAAGTGGATAATCAATCGAAGAAACATGAAAGCATTTTAAAGAAATAACAATAATTACAGCACTAGAAACAATAGAAAAAAAAAAGAGAAAATAAAAAATAACTTACTAAAAATACTCTACAACTAAGAGAAGAAAAGAAAAAAAATCAAAGAAGAAATCCAACAAAAGGAAGGATCGAAAGAAGAGCGACGATTGAAAGGAAATATTTACATGGCAAAAGCTCAGAAGTAAAAAAAACAGGTCAGAAAAGACAACAGAAACATATATATATATATATATATATATATATATATATATATATATATATATATATATATATATATATATATATATATATATATAAATGAGATGCTCAATATATTAAAAAAATCAGCGCAAGACAATGATCTACGAATACAATATACAATCATACGAAACCTAACAGCAAGAGCACAAAAAATATACGACAAATAAAGGATAAACAAGGAAATGTAATAAAAAATGAGAAATAAATAGTACAAACATGGAAGGAATACTTCGAAAAAATATAAGCTAAAAATAAAGCAAGTCATTGAAGTCAAAGAATTATCAAAGAAGGGGAAGGAGGACTTGATAATAAAAATATCCAAAAAAGGAGACCTGAGTAGATACAATATACGGCGTGCAATAACATTACAAAGCGCCTCACCCAAAGTGTTGACCAAAATCATATTGGAAAGCTTGAAGCCGGAACTAAATAAACAACTGAGAATCAACCAAGAAGGATTGTGTGCCAAATGCTCCAACATTTATTATATTTGCGCCCTTATTATATAATTAAAATTATAATCTTGGAAGAAAGAAATGAATAAAATAAAGATATATGTTAGTTTCATCAACTTTTAAAAGACCTACGACCCTGTAAATAGGATAAAGATGTGGAAAATCCTAATATTATATGGGATACCAATAAAAATTACTAAAAACACTTCTACGAAGGATACAAAGCCAAACTGTAACACTGGTAAAGTAAGAGAAGAAATAGTCGTAGAAAGTGGAGTCAAAGAGAATTGTGTAACTATTAGTCCAGAGAAATAAGATTTTTGTCGGGACACTTGAGCAGCCAGGTTGCAAATAGGTTTTTTGGGTACTATATACCTAATACGATATAAATAAAAAATGCCCGTCACAGTTCGAACGAGAAATGTAGTTATTAACAAATATGGGTCAAAAATGGCAATTCTTTCATTTAAATCGCTACAGGTAAAAACAGGATAATCATATATCTTATCTATAATATTTTTCTTTTAGTAGATGATCCAAGGTTTAAAATAGCACTTTTTCAATTTTTTTCCGATCATTTTTTGCTTCGGAAAGTGCAAAATAAAACTAAAATTTCGAAAATAAAAAAATTGCTATAACTTTTGCGAAAATGACCTTAAGTCTTTCATATTGCACGAAAAGTTGACTCAAATAGTCCGTATAATGCACACAAAATTTTAGGACCATTCGTCAGTTAGTTTAAATTTTATTCAATTTGTTTTTCCCAAAGAGCTTTTTTTGGCAATGTTATTGTTCAGAAAATAATAACGATATAGCAACTGTGTGGAAATCACAAGAAAAAGAATAGGTATGGTTTCAAAGTATCGAAAAAAATCATTAAAAATTCGTTTTTATCACTCCGAAAACATTTTACTAAGAAGAGTCATTTTTGGCTTATAAACAATTTGAATAGCTTTGTTAATATTGACTGTAGATAAATCTACTTTGAAATTTCAAAAGCTGGTATTTCTATACGAATTTTCAAAAAAAAAAGATTTGCCCAGGTTATTTAGGGTCAAAGTTAGCCCCTTTTATTATTTAACTCACAGTTACTTCTATATACATAAAATTCTCCTGTAACCGTGTTAGTTACCATACTACTCCGAAACGACTTGACCGATTTTTATGTAATTTTACAAGTATATCCTTAAGGACTAAGAATAGGTTATAATCTATTTTTCATACCCAAAAATTATAAGGGGGTTGCCTCCCAGATATTTTTTTTATTTTTTCGGACAAAATTGTCTACCCTAATTTTATATGATGTAGGATTAAAAAATACATACAACCCTTTATTTTCACTCTTCTGTCACTAACCCCTATTTGCTAATAGCCATTTATATATTTACATCTATAAAATTCTCCTGTCACAGTGTTAGTTGCCATACTCCTCCGAGACCCCTAGACCGATTTTATGAAATTATATATGTATATTCGGAAGGTCTTAGAATCGGTCGTAATCTATTTTTCATATCCGTGAGTGATAAGGGGGTTCTCCCTAATAATTTGTAATGTTAGGTGGGGATATGTGTACATAACTTACTCTATAAGACTACGAGTACATACAAATTTAAAAAATTATGATCAGAATCCATCAAAAAACTCTGGCGATATTAATCACAGCATGTGTTTGAAGAATCAGTTTCATTTTTTAAGTCCACGGATTTTAATAATTCCCCTCCTCCGACCACGAATCGATTTCATTAGGACGTCATTTTTAAAGCTTTATTAACCACTCTGTTGAAGTTCGAAGTTTACTCAAACTTTTACACATAAACTATAAACCTTCAAACTCAAAATGCGCTAGTTAGGTTGCTTAGTTATTATAAACAAAGTAGCCGTCAATTAAATAAAAAGGTGGCCAACTTTGACCATAATTAACTAAGGCAAAACGTTTTTTTTTGACAATTCGTGTAAAGATACCAGCTTTCCAAATCACATTGTAGTTTTAGCCTACATTCAATATTAACAAAGTTATTCAAAATGTTTTTAAGCAAAAAATGACTATGCTTTTTGAAAATGTTTTCGGAGTAATAAGATTGACTTTTTAACGATTTTTTTAAATTCCTTAATAACATGACTATTCTTCTTTCATGCGGATTTCACAGAATTGCTATATCGTTATTATTTTCTGATCAATAACATTGCAAAGCTCTTTGGGATAAACAAATTGAATATAATTTAAACTAATTGACAAATCGTGTTAAAATTTTTTGTACATTGTAAGGACTGTTTGACTCAACTTTTTGTGCATAAGAAAGTCTTAAGTTAATTTTCGGAAAAGTTATAGCAAATTTTTTCTTTTCGAAATTTTAGTTTTATTTTGCAATTTCCGAAGCAACAAATGATCGGACCAAAGTTAAAAAACTCCTGTTTTAAACCTTGGCTCGTCTACTAAACAAAAAATACTATAAATAAGATATTTAGTTACCCTATTTTTACTTGTAGCGATTTAAACGAAAAAACTGCCATTTTTAATCCTTATTTGTTAATAACTAAAATTCTCGTCCGAACTGTGACGAGCATTTTTGTATTTATAATGTATTAGGTATACAGTGCTAGTCAAAAGTCCGTACCCCCCCTCGTATCTTTTGAACGGTTATACCTATAATAGTGAAATTTGGAGGGAGGAAATAAACGGACGTAAGCTTCTTAACTAGTCATGACAGGTGACGTAATAGTGACAGATGACTTTACAGCGCCACTGTGACAGATAATTTTAAATGAGACCTTATGGCAAGTGATACCTCGTTAGAAATGTATTGAAAATACCTATTCAGTCATACTAATTTTGTTTGAATTTAAGCTAATTTTGATGAATAAATAAATAAATATAAAATTGTAGTTTCGCATTTAATTAATAAAAATTAAAAATTCCGCCAATGATTACTTGTCAAAAAGGTTGACGTTGACATAAAAACTACTAGAGAATTGAACAACGTCAACTTTTTTGACAAAAAAAACCATAGGCGGACATTTGAATTTTTATTAATTAAATGCGAAACTACAATATTATATTTATTTAATATATTCACCAAAATCAAAATCAACTTAAACCCAAAAAAATTAGTATGACTGAATAGGTATTTTGAATACCTTTCAAACGAGGTATCACTTGCCATAAGGTCCCATTTAAAATTATCGGTCACAGTGGCTCTGTAACGTCATCTGTCACTATTACGTCACCTCCCATGACTATTTAAGAAGCTTACGTCCGTCTATTTCCTCCCTCCAAATTTCACTACTATAGGTATAGCCGTTCAAAAGATAAGAGGGGAGGTACGGACTTTTGACTAGCACTGTATAGTACATATAAATGTGGATAAACAAATAAAATCCAAAATTAAACAGGCTAAAGAACAGTGGTTAAAAGAACAATGCGCAGAAATAGAAGAACACCAGAAAAGACATGATAATTTTAACACACATAAAAAAATTAAGGAATTAACGCAGATCAACAGAAAAAGAAAACCGGGAATACTAAAAGATACAGATGGGAAACTTGTGTTGAGTACTAACGAAAAATTAAAGAGATGGACAGAATACATAAATGAATTGTTCAAAGACAATAGAACAGAGCAGATGGAAGTCGAAGTAGAAGATGATACGGTTTTGAAGATATTAAAAGAAGAAATTAAATCGGCATTAAAAAACAGCAAAAATGGTAAAGCAGTAGGTCCAGACCAAATCCCAGTAGAAAGCTTAAAATGTATAAATGATGAAACCTTAGACATTATCGTAGACTTGTTTAACACAGTGTACAAAACAGGAAACATACCAAAACAATGGTTACTCTCAACCTTTTGTGCTATCCCTAAAAATACAAACGCTAAAGATTGCAGTGAATACAGAACAATATCATTAATAAGTCACATTCTCAAATTATTCTTGAAAATAATACATGGTCGTATAAACAAAAAACTAGAAGAAGGAATAGATGATAGTCAGTTTGGGTTCAGAAACGGACTAGGAACCAGAGAGGCGTTATTTGCTTTTAATGTGTTAGCTCAAAGATGCATGGATATGAATGTGGATGTGCATGTTTGTTACGTTGATTTTGAGAAGGCTTTTGACAAAGTAAGACATGAAAAATTAGTCCAAATTCTAAATACAAAAAACATAGACAAAAGGGACTTACGAATAATAACAAACCTTTACTGGAATCAAAGAGCACAAATTGTAATAGATAACGAACCCAGTCCAGAAATTGAAATCAGGAGAGGAGTTCGGCAGGGATGTATTATGTCTCCATTACTCTTTAATGCATATAGTGAAGCCATTTTTGAAGAAGCATTGCTATCTCAAAGTGAAGGAATAATAATTAACGGAAGATCTATTAACAACATAAGATATGCAGATGACACCGTGATTATAGCAAGCTCTGCTGAACAACTCCAACTACTACTGAACAAAACAAACAATTTGTGTAAAGAATATGGACTAAAAATGAATATAAAAAAGACCAAATACATGATAATAACTAAGAAAACAAACATACAAACAAGCATACATTTGGGAAATGTACCGATAGAAAGGGTTGATAAATACAAATATGTACCTAGGAACCTGGATTTCAGAGAAAAATGATCAAACAACAGAAATAAGGACCAGGATAGAAATAGCAAGAAATGCGTTTGTAAAAATGAAAACAGTTCTCTGCAACAAAGACCTTAGCTTAGAACTGAGAGCAAGAGCTTTGAGATGCTACGTGTTCTCGATACTACAATATGGACTTGAAAGCTGGACATTAAAGCAAGAACACATAAATAAGCTACAGTCATTTGAAATGTGGTGTTACAGAAGAATGCTTAGAATAGCATGGACACAGAGGAAAACGAACACGGAAGTACTGCGAGAAATGGGTAAAGAATGCGAAATAATAAACACAATAAAAATAAGAAAGTTACAATATCTGGGACACGTAATGAGGGGACCGTGATATGAAATGCTAAGACTGATAATACAGGGAAAGATAAGAGGCGGAAGGAGTATAGGAAGAAGGAGAGTGTCATGGTTAAAGAATTTAAGGGACTGGTTTAGATGCAGTTCTATAGAACTCTTTAGAGCAGCGGTGGATAGAGTAAAGATAGTGATGATGATATCCAACCCCCGATTAGGAGACGGCACTTGAAGAAGAAGATATAGTACCCAAAAAACCCATTTGCAACCTGGCTGCTTAAGTGTCCCGAACATGGTATAATTTTGCCTTATTTCCCTGGGGTATATCCCCTACTCTATTATAACTGACGATCGAACAGGTATCAGATGTATGTAACCTATTCAAATAGTTAGAAAATCTTGAATTTGCGGATGACTGCTAACTGAACCGATATGATATGTAAATAAAAATTGATAAGTTGGAACAGTACTCCGATATGATCATACTTCGAATACACACAGAGAAAATCAAACTCTTAAAAAAAGTAACCACCCAAATAATAAAATAATAATAATCCGTAAGAAAGTAAAAGAGGCAGATAAGTTCACATATTTGGGATCAATCTTGGAAAGAAAATAGGGTTTAAACAGGATAAACAGACGAAAATAATCAAGGCGCAACAAGCATTCATCGCTTTAAATAAAATTTGGCAAACAAACGAAATACCGGATACAACAAAAATGAAAGTATTTAATAGTTGCCTCAAAAGCAGGGGTGGGCAAATACTTTTAAGCTCGGGCAAAAATGAAATTTTCAAAATGTTTCCCGGGCCGGAGTACTGTACCGTCTACCTACACTGTGTCGAATTTAGCCCTGCCCAAGAAATTTTTTTTACAAAAATACTTCTTCTTCTTTTTGTATTATCATGACTCTGTCTGATTTTTAAATGTACCTTCAGTAAGTTGTCGTTTCATAGTTTTCTTGGTTTTCCCACTGATCGCCTTTCTATTGAGGAACCGTCTCTCGCCGTCCTTATAGTGCTTTATTTGTGGTCATTCGGCTTATGTGGTCATTCCATTCTATTCTTCAGTTTCTTACCCGGTTATAACTGTTGTCCACCTTGCATCTCCGTCGTATATCTATAATTCTAGCTCCGTCCCATAGTGTCTTGCCATCGATTTTTCGAAGGGTTTTCATCTTCGCTGTTTCGAGCAATCTTTTTGTCCTCTCTGTGTCAGGTAGTGTTTTTGCCGTGTATGTCAATATTAATCTGATGACTGTTGTGTAAATTCTGCCTTTCATTTCTTTTCCGATATTTTTATTGGTCCACATTGTGTCATTCAGGTAACCTGCGAATCTGTTTGCTCTATTCACTTGATCTTCCACTTCTGTTTCGAGTTTTCTGTAGCTAGATATTGTGACGCCTAAAACTCCATCACTTGTTTTATTACATAACCCTCCAGCTCCCATTTACATCTTATTGGATGTGCTGTTATAACCATGCATTTTGTTCTTTTTAGGGAATTAACATGTTTCTGGCGGTTATATTAAATTGGTGCAGCGTAATACGCTGTAAATTATCTTCACTCTGAGAGATTAGTATTGCATCTTCTGCATTGCAGATTATTTTAAGTTGTTTTTCTCCCATTTGGTATCCTTTTTTAGTTCTTACTTTTTTATTATTTTATCCATGATTAGGTTGAACAATAAGGGTAAACATAATAATAACTCGGGGAATCGCCCTGTCTTATGCCATTGCCAGCTTCAACTGAGTCAGTTAGTTTATCTTCTACTTTTACTTTTATTGTGGTAGATGTTTTCGATCATTGACAAAAATATGTTAAAGCATTTGGACAAAGAAACTTTACTGTTTACAATAGATAATAGTAATAATACATTATCTTACTTGGGTGTGCATGCAAACAATTTGTGCCCAGTAAAATATGTTAGTATGTTTTAAAGAAATATGGTCCATTGTATCATTCATAACAAGGATCCAAATAAAAATGAAGTTATTGAACAAGTGGATAAAAGGATTCTGTATTACAGAAGATCTAAATCCGAAATCAAAAATTCGATGAAGAATAGGCTATCAAAAGCCGCCATTTTGAATATAGGGAAATTTCTGAGTAACCAAAGACTCAATTTGCAAATCCGATATCCGATGATAAAATGTTATATCCACTCTATTCTTCTTTATGGTGCCGAAGCTTGAACTGTTAATGTTGACTTAATGAGAAAACTGAAGCTTTTGAGATGTGGCTTTTTAAAAGAATTTTGAAAATACCCTGGACCGATCATATTACGAACGAAATGGTGCTGCACATAATGGGAAGAGATAGAGAACTTCTGACTATCATTAAAAGAAGAGATATCGTATTAGGGCACAGAAATGATAAGTATGAGTTGTTGCAGCTGATTATGAAGGGTAAACTTGAAGGAAAAATGGAAAAAAAACCAAAACATCACTGTCTCGAAGAGTGAGAGAAGTGATTGTTCATTGCTATGTAGTAAAGTAGGAATATAGTTTCAACTGTTCGAAATTATAATACTCTCTATTATTTAGGTACATATCTCATTATTTATATGAACATTACGCACATTAATACTGTTAATTTTAACAAAATCGCATAAAAGAGATTAAAAAAATGCTTGTGGGATTTTTCAACGGGCCGGATACAATAAGCGAAAGGGCCGGATTCGGCCCGCGGGCCGGCTTTTGCCCACCCCTGCTCAAAAGTATACTACTTTACAGAGCAGAAACATGAAAACAGGACGAAACTGCAACTAAAGAACTGCAAACTTTTGCAAACAAATCTTCATAAAAAATTTCCCGAAAATATACTGGCCCAACAGAATAACTAATACAAAACTATCAGAGAGAACAAAGCAAACTAACATATCTACCACAGTCAAAGAAAAAAAAAATGGAAATGCATTGGCCATATTAAGGAAATATCAAAGCAACATAACGAGACAAGCACTTAAATACCAACCAGAGGGGACAAGAAAGAGATGAAGTCCAGGCAACAGCTGCAAAAAGCTACAACAGGAAAAAACGAAAAAATTGGACTAAGATAAGGTACACACAAAAACAGAGTAAGAGATAGAAGAGAACGAAAAACTAGTACACAGTTTATTCAGAGAATAAATATAATAAAAAAGATGCGCTGATCCCGCCAGACAGCAATCTTACACTTTTGGCCAAGAAACGTATAAGAGCCCGATACAACACAAGGAGTGAGTAAGTAGAGAGAGAAAGTATAATTTTTGCTTATTCCCTGTAAAAATATTAAATCATAATGTTGAATGGGTTGCATGTGAGAGTTCATTTTAAATGAAGTAAAAGGCAGACGTACTCTCAATCATTTATTGTAACTTCCGACGACCGGTTTCGCTCTCTAAAGTATGCAGAGCATCTTCAGGTCAACGGTTACAAGTCACTAAATGCTACAAATAAAAAACCAGAGTTAGAACCAGAACCAGAACCAGAGTTCTAACTCTGGTTTTTTATTTGTAGCATTTAGTGACTTGTAACCGTTGACCTGAAGATGCTCTGCATACTTTAGAGAGCGAAACCGGTCGTCGGAAGTTACAATAAATGATTGAGAGTACGTCTGTCTTTTACTTCAATTAAATCATAGATTTTAAATTCGGTTTAAACTTAGTTTTAAGTTAAGAAAAATGTATAAAATGTTCAGAAACGTTCAACGAACCGTAGAATTGGAGCAAATATGATTAAGAATAACATTCACTCACCATCACCGGGACATTTCAACACCAAGAAAATCAACCGTGAACAAATTAACAGCTCACGAAGAAACAAATTAAAGAAAATTTATACATATTTTAAAGATTTAAATCAACATATATTATATAGGTATAGCAAATGCAAGAAAGTTGAATCAAGAGGGCTATAAAATCATTGCCCCTATTAAAACTGTTGTTGCGACAGTCAATAAACTAAACTAATAAAAAAAGTGGTTTTGTTTTGAACTATGATTATCCGAACAGTAAATTGTAATTGCAAAATTACACAAATAAATTGCACAAAATAAGTATTTACCTAGTTTTTTATGATTTTCAAATGGTCTATATAATTATTTGGTACACTTATTATAACTGCTTCCTGTAAATTAAAACGCACGTTATTGTTTGTAGTGTTTATACTATACTTCAGAAT
This sequence comes from Diabrotica virgifera virgifera, assembly GCF_917563875.1. Taxonomy (NCBI): domain Eukaryota; kingdom Metazoa; phylum Arthropoda; class Insecta; order Coleoptera; family Chrysomelidae; genus Diabrotica; species Diabrotica virgifera. The sequence continues at coordinate 65,524,462 of NC_065447.1, forward strand.
AGAAACAGAAACAGAAAAAAATATAGATAAACAAGCTAGTCAGCTAACAAACACAAGAAGAAAAGAAGGTATACAAATTGACAAAGTGGAAGAAATAAGGAAAATAATCAAAACTATTGTAAAAGGAGAAGCAGGTGACACTAGCAAGCCAAGAATCAACAAAAGCCACGAACCAAAAAAGGAGAAAATTTTATGAAGATGACTTGACAGATATTGAAAAAAATAACTATATATAAGAATAATCTAAATAAAAATTTATATCAAGGCATTAAAAAAAAAGAATATAAACCACAGCGTGCTTATTACAAAGACAAAGCATGTAAAATGATATTTGATGACCAAGAAATATTAAGACTATGGAAACATCATTTTGATGAATTGTTAAAGGGGAAGTATACAAATAATGACAACTATGACGAAAGCACATACAGTATGGTGCAAATGAAAGGAATAAATTCGTTATTTCGTAAACCGGCGAAGATAAGGAAAAACCTCAAAACAGGTGGATTTTTAATTTTTAATTATGATATTTTGGCATACATGCCATACTAGTGACGTCATCCATTTGGGCGTAATGACGTGATTGATAATTTTTTGAAATAGGAAGTGTGCTAGCTCATTTTAAAGCCTATTCAATTCTCTATACAGTAATATAAGCATAATTATTTATACAGGTTTTCCAAAAAAAAATTTAGTTAAATTTTTTGAAAAAAAAAAGAATAATATATTATGTAATTTATTTAATTCAAAATACATTTTACTGTTCCCGAAAACATTAAAAAATGTTTATTTCACAAATAAACATTGCTTTTCGATTAAATTCAATGTTCAAGCCAGCTCCCGCCAGCCACCTGCTTCTTGGAAGTTTGAATATTAAAATTTAAACGAAAGGCAATGTTTATTTGTGAAACAAACATTTTTTTCTGATTTCTGACAGCAATAAAATGAATGTTTACTTAAATATACTACATACATTCTTCTTTTTTTGTCAAAAAATTTAAGTAATTTAAAAACTTTTTTTGGACACCATGTATAAATAATTATGTAAATGGTTATGTTACTGAATATAGAATTAAATAACCTTTCAAATGACCTAGCACACGACCCCTACTCTCATTTAAAAAATATCGAATACGTCATCACGTCCAGATGGATGACGTCACTAGTATAACATATTATAATATGCCAAATTATAATTTAAAACAAAAAATCGATGGGTGGAAGAAAAAGAAAATCTGAAAATGGAAGTAAATGTAAAGAAAACGAAGACCATATTATATGATAGTAACAAAAAAGAAAAGGGAAGAAATAAACCAAATGATATTTAGGTGAAAAAACGAATTAATAGAAACAGTTTCGACATTTGAATACCTAGGGGTAATAATATCAGAAGGTGGAAAGCTAGATCAAGAAATCTCATACAGAGCGAAAAAAGCAAATGAGATCTACTATGCACTAAATAAAACAATATTTGGAAAGAAAGAAATAGATAAAGAAAAAATTTCAACACCAAGAAAATCATGTATGCAAGTGAGACATGGGTAAACAATGTAAAAATAGACAGTACAATAAACGCAGCGGAGATGATGCAGTTGAGAAAAATAGCAGGAAAAACGAAATTGGACCGAATAAGAAATGAGAATATTAGACAAAGACTAAAAGACTGAAACAGGAATCGATAATAACAAAAATAAAAAAAAAAAAGAAAATTAAAATGGTATGGACACATTAACAGAATGAACCGGGGAAGTCTACCAAAGCAGACGTTGGAATCAAAAAGATATGGTAAAAGAAGGAAAGGGAGGCCAAGTAAACATGGATTGATCAGATTATAGAAATTGGACAGGAAAAAGGAAAAACACATCAACAAATGAAAGAGTTAGCAAAGGACCGCAAGAAATGGAAGAGATCGATAGAGGATGAATAAAACCTCCGACGCCCCTGAGGGGCATAAGGAATTTCAAAAAAGAAGAAGAAGATATCCAAAGTGTGACCCAAGTTACAATGCAAAAATCTCAATGTAAGCAATTGGAAAGAAAAGGCGAAGAACAAACAAGAATGGAGGAAGATTGTAAACCAAGCCATGAATCTGCTTGGCTCGAAGTATTAATATATACAGTCGGCAAAATGAAAGATTACCCATGAACGGTCTTATAAATCACTTATTTTATATTTGCTGTCTTTTTCTATAACAAACGTTTCTTATTTTTATAGAAAAAGACAGCAGATACAAAATAAATGTTTCATATGATGGTTCATGGGCAATCTTTCATTTTTTCGACTATATATTATAATATTTTACATGTATTATTGGGTGAATAAAACTGTATAAACTACGAAACTTTCAACGAACCATATAGGTCTGGATCCCGCGTATGAAAAAAAAGTTGATTAATAGCAAGCTGAAAATTTGTTAATAGCTTAAGGGTGTCTAGTTGAACAAAGTTTGATATATAGGAACACTGGAACAGGGGCAGTTTTAACTGTGGAACAGGTTAAAAATTTGGAACGGTCAGAACACGAAAACGGCACATTTATTTTGTCCGACAGAACAGACTTGAACTCTCCGAACAGAGATTAAACTCTCATGCAAAAATCAGACTGATATTTATCACCTGTCATAATTCCTGTCATTTGACATATTCTACATGTTCCACTCATTAAAACGACCATTTGGTGATAAATAGCAGTCTGATTTTTGCATGAGACTTTAATCTCTCTTCGGAGAGTTTAAGTTTGTTCTGTCGGACAAAATAAATGTGCCGTTTTCGTGGTCTGACCGTTCCAAATTTTTAACCTGTTCCACAATTAAAATTGCCCCTGTTCCAGTGTTCCGATATATCAAAGTTTGTCCGACTAGACACCCTTGAGCTATTAACAAATTTTCAGCTTGCTATTAATCAACTTTTTTTTCATACGCGGGATCCAGACCTAATATAAGTGGAGTTAGCAAATATGATTAAGAACAAACATTCACTTACTATCAAGTTACATTCAAGAGACAAATTAAAGGAACATATTATAAACATATATTAGATATAAAAAATTCTGTTGGATTAAGATTACTATATAATCATTGCCCTTATTAAAACTGTTGTTGCGACAGTCAATAAACCCAACAAATAAAAAAATCGTTTTGTTTTGAAATATCATGATTATTCGAACAGTAAATTGTAGTTGCAAAATAATTTAATTGCACAAAATAAGTATTTACCTAGTTCTGCATTATTTTCAAATGATCTATATAATTATTTGGTACACTTACCTTTATAACTGCTTCCTGTAAATTAAAACGCACGTTACTATTTGCCGTGTTTATACTTCAGAATGCTCTCGCCAACTGTGGTAAAACACAAAGATGGTATTTTTTAGCCGAAGGTCAAAATCTAATTAGATGCAGCAAATAGGTAACTCTAGAGCATCACAAAACTTTTTGGACCCCGATCAATAAAATTGATTCTTGGTATTTTCAAGTCATCTCAGGTTTTTATAAAAATTAGTTACGTTCTTTGCGATTAAAAGTTTGAAAGTGTTATAGGATTGACAATATTCTCTACAACGAAATCACATTTTTTGCTTTGTTTGGCATGAAAGCCTTGGCGTGGAATATAAGAAGTGTTATAATTACACAAACGGGAAAGCAGCTTGTGAAACCAGTTTCAATTATACTAGATGTGGTATGAAATAATTTTATGTGGACTATATACTTCGGTTAATAACTACTAAAAGGTTAAATAACAACAAATGACTAATTACAAATTAACAAAAATTAAAAGAAACAAGTAGAATATGAGTTTGGTCGAAATGTGTCGGACTAATTTAGAACGAACCCTTTAGGACGCGTAAACAATACAAAAAACTGTATCTGTTATGTATCAACTTTTAAAAGTGCTTTTTATTCTATTATTTTAACTTTTGGGGCATAATTTTGGTGTTAATAAGCTCCCTCTCTCTTCATTCAATACTTTTGCTTACATGTGTACATATGCCTCTTCCAACTTTTTTACACATCTGAGCCGCCGCATTTCAAGCCATGATTTCCATTTATCATTAAAATCTTTGTCTCTAAAACTCAATATTAGTCCTCTCCATTTATTCCTATTTCTTACTTCTGCTCTAAACCTCAAAAAATGGGGGTACCTATTTAAAATTTTAAAGTTAGCCCCCACCCCACCACCATGGGGAGGAGTAAGTCATGTTTAGTGTCATTCGATACGTTTTTGAAAAATATTGAACACGTATTTTTCAGTTCTTCGATCTGGTGTTCATTTCGCGAATTATTCAACCGTACCACTACTTTTGGGACACCCTACATAAAGAAGAGGACGACTCAGAAAAACCTAAAAATAATCCAAAGAAATAAGATTTTTCTCGTGACACATCCCCCTCCAGGCCGAAACCAAATCTGCCGTGATAAGCCCAAAGGCGGTAACTGATTTTTTATCGAAAATGACATTTTTGTATTTCTAGGTAGGTTTCATTATATTATAATGCTTCTACAACTCCAAAGACTTTGTAAATATATTCTAGATACCCATTATAATAATTCTACAACTCTAAGGACTTGGTAAAAATATTCTAAATACCTATAATCTACGTAGAAATACAACAATCTCATTTTCGATAAAAAAATCAGTTACCGCCTTTGGGCTTAGCACGGCAGAAATTTTTTGAGTAGTATGGACATCTATGTTAATAACCTATATGTTTCCTGCAGCCGCTCTTGATGATATACATAGTTATAAACAAGTGAAGATCAAAAAACGGTAAATTTTCGCTTTTTTCGTCTATTACCAAAAAGTTAAGCATTTTAAAGAAATTTGAAGGTAAGTAGCTCATAAATCGTATAAAAAACTTCAATATGGTCTATCCTTATTGGTTGCTTATAAAATTGCAATATAATGGTAGGGGAGCCCAAGCGGGGATTTTTGCAGTTACTCGAGCGCGTCAGATTAGCATATGGGGAGAAACCTGGTACCCTGCAGATGTACCTCTACCATATATTGGCTCTTAACACAGGAGAGTTCGTTAAGGGGGGCCCGAAAAAAAAAGCCTATCCTTAAAAAAACTCGAAATTGTCAGATTAAGATAAGGTAAGTTAAGTGCATGCAAAAGAGTGTATATTTCAAAAATCTGACTATTTAAACCGGGCGTAAGGAAATGGGTGAGTCCCAAAGTTTCACGAGAAAAAAGCGAATATTTCGCGAAATAAATGACAGATCGAAAAACTAAAAAATATGTGCCCAATATTTTTTAAAAATCTATCGAATGATACCAAACACGACTTCCCAAGGAGAGGGGTAAGGGGTAAATTAAATATTTTTAATACGAATCCCGCGATATTTCGCGAAATGAACATCAGATAGAAAAACTGTAAAATACACTTATTCAATATTTTTGAAAAATCTATCGAATGGCATCAAACACGACCCCCACGGAGGTGGGGTGGGGGGTTACTTTAAAATCTTAAATAGGAGCCCTCATTTTTTTATTGTAGATTTGGATTCCTTACGTAAAAATAAGTAACTTTTATTCGAAACATTTTTTCGAAATATGGATAGATGGCATTATAATCGGAAAAAACGATTGTTGGAAATGGAAAATTAAATAAAATAATGGCAAGCGCCCACTAAAATGGAAAACTTTACTTAACTTTTTTTGATTTTAGGACCTACTCTTCACAACCCAATAGGTCCCCAAAGCGCTCGAGTGACTGCACATTTAGCATACTTTGATCCCCTATCATAAATAATAAATTTTCAGTTTTTTTAAATATTCATAACTTATGTAAAAATTAACTTAGAACCTTCTTATTACACGGAATGCTGAGACTTCTTGTTCTTAAAGTATATTTTAACTGTCAAAGCAATTGGTCAAATAGTTTAAAAGTTATTTAATTTGTTTTCCCAAATTCATTTTTTTTGCAATACTATAAGTCATAAAATTATGAGGTTACAGTAATACTTCGGACAGTTTATGAAAGAAGAATATTAATACTATTAATTTAATTAAAGAAAAATGACAAAAAGTAATTTTAAACAGTGTAAAATTATTTTGCAAAAACATGTCGATTTTTTGCTTACTTATAAACAATTATAATAACTTTTTAACCGTTACCCGTAGAAAAATTATTTTTCCATATTTAGAAAGACTGAATTTTTATACACATTTAGAAAGAAAAACATTTGTCCTAGGGCAATTAGGGACGAAGTTAGCCCCCCTCCCTTTTTAATTCACCTGTTTTTGCAAAATAATTTTGCAATATTTAGAATTACTTTTTGTCATCCTTTTTTAATGAAATTATTAGTGTAAATGTTCTTCTTCCATAAACTATCCAAAGTATTACTGTAACTTCATCATTTTCTGACTTACAGTGTTGCAAAAAAAATTAATTTGGGATAAACAAATTAAATAACTTTTAAACTATTTGACCAATTGCTTTGAAACTTAGGGTATTATTTAAGCACCAGACGTCTCAGAATTACGTGTAATTAGAAGTTTCTACGTTAGTTTTTACATAAGTTAAGAATATTTATAAAAACTTAAAATTTATGATTTATTTTGCAATTTTCTAAGCAAACAATAAGGATAGACATATTCAGAGAACGCCATATTGAAGTTTTTTATACGATTTATGGGTTTTTTACTCTCAAATTTGTTTAAAATGCTTAACTTTTTGGTAATAGACGAAAAAGGCGAAAATTTACCGTTTTTTGGTCTTCATTTGTTTATAACTATGTATATCATCAAAATCGGCTGCAGGAAACATATAGGTTATTATTATAGATGTCCAGACTACTAAAAACATTCGGTTTCGGCCTGGAGGGGGTTGTGTCACCAACAGGATATTTTTTTCCCTTATTTCTCAAAACTAAAAGTAGGAAACGTTTATTGTTTTGGACGTATGATTTACAAAGGTTTTCAGTAGTGTGCAATCCTTTCTATGCATCAACTTATTAAACAATAATAATTGCATTTTCTACAGGAATATTTTTATTTTTATTCATCTTCAAACATTACAGATTTTATTTATTTTCATACCTAATGTCACTAGAGAAATAAGAAATTAATGCATTTATTGTTACTTAAAGTATATAATTATTAGGGAACTATTTTATGCAGTACTTAAGTATGCTTTTATTGACGATTTGAAAGTGAATTTTACAAAATAATTGCATCTTCACTTCAACAGGTATTGATCCTACCCGTACTACAAACACTTTGATATAATGCTAAGAACTTACGTAAGATTGATTAAATTGTGCAATGCATAAAGACACGCTTTTTTAATATGCACCACAAATTAAGTAACTGCTATAACAAGAAAATTTCAAAGCATATTTTGCTGTCAAGGCAACAGACAATAATAGTTGTGTCAATGAAAGCCGGCTTTATTGAATAAGTCATAAAGCGAATAGATATTTTTAATTTTTTTATTACTCTACTTTATGAGATAGAAAGCTATTAACCTATTACGGAATATTTAATTATTGAAAGTGAAGAACATATACGGGATAGTATATACTAGGCCTAGATCCCGCGTACCAAAAAAGTTGATTAATAACAAGCTGAAAATTTGGTAATAGCTTACTGGTGTCTAGTCGGACAAACTTCTATGGGAACACTGGAACAGGGAAAGTTTTAATTGTGGAACGTGATTTTAATTGTGGAAAATGTCATCCTGACAAGTTTATGATTGTGAAAACTAGCAGCTTGTTTTTAAGTTTATTCAACAGCAAATATTTATACATGGGTGTCCCAAAAGTAGTGGAACGGTCGAATATTTCGCGAACTAAATATCAGATCAAGAAACTGAAAAATGCGTGTTCAATCATTTTCAAAAATCTATACAATGACACCAAACACCAACCCCCACTACACCCCCTGGAGGTGGGGTGGGGGGTAACTTTGAAATCTCAAACGGAAACCCCCAGTTTTTCTTGCAGATTTTAATTTGTTACATAAAAGTAAGCAACTTTTATTCAAGACATTTTTTCGAACTGTGGATAGATGGCGCTATAATTGGGAAAAACGATTTATCCTGATACTATAGGTAAATTATAGAAACGGTCTAATATCTCACGAAATACACTTCCAAATGAGAAACTAGAAAACAGATTTTTTTTTTCGAAATTTTTCGAAAACCTATCGAATAACACCAAACATGACCCTCCAACCCACCCCCTGAATGTGGGGTGGAGGGTAACTTTAAAATCTTAAATAGATCCCCCACTTTTTATTACAGATTCGGATCCGTCATGAAAAATTAAGTAACATTTATTCGAAACATTTATTCGAAACATTTTTTAGAATTGTTAATAGATGGCGCCTTAATTGGAAAAATTCGATTTATTAGCGCCATCTATCAGAAATTTTAAAAAATGTTTCGAATAAATGTTGCTTAATTTTTTATGACGAATCCGAATCTGCAATAAAAAGTGGGGGTTGCTATTTAAGATTTTAAAGCTACCCACACCCCACATCCAGGGGGTGGGTTGGAGGGTCATGTTTGGTGTTATTCGATAGGTTTTCAAAAAAGATTAAAAATCTGTTTTTTGGTTTCTCATTTGGAAGTGTATTTCGTGAGATATTAGATCGTTTCTATAATTTACTTATGGTATCAGGATAAATCGTTTTTCCCAATTATAGCGCCATCTATCAACAGTTCGAAAAAACGTCTTGAATAAAAGTTGCCTACTTTTACGTAACGAATCCAAATTTGCAACAAAAACTGGGGGTTTCCATTTAAGATTTTAAAGTTACCCCCACCCCACCTCCAGGGGGTGTAGTGGGGATTGGTGTTTGGTGTCATTGGATAGATTTTTGAAAATTATTGAACACGTATTTTTCTGTTTTTCGATCCGATGTTTAGTTCGCGAAATATTCGACCGTTCCACTACTTTTGGGACACTCTATATAATATATGAAAAATGTTTGTCCGACAAATATGCTGGGCATTTTAATAAGTCCGACACGTAGAACCTGTCAAATGACAGGAATTATATTGGTGGTAAATAGCAGTCTGATTTTTGCATGAGAGTTTAATGAAAGTGTAAAAATCAATTGTATATTCTGTCCGACAAAATACATGGGACGTTTTCGTAGTTTGACGTTCGAAACCTGTAAACTGTTCCACAATTAAAACTTCCCTGTTCCAGTGTTTTTGTACACCAAAGTTTATCCGACTAGACACCGTTAAGCTATTAACAAATTTTCATTTGCTATTAATAAACTTTTTTTTGGTACGCGGCTCCAGGCCTATAAAATATGTAATGTATTATCCTATCATACTAGGTACTTTATTTCCATTACTTAGTTCTAATTGCTTCTTACTGATTACTATTGTTCCAGTTTTTTGATTTGAAATCACTATGTTAACTTGTTTTGCTCTTGTATGAAATCTGAGAATCAGTCTTTGAAGGCTATCATCATTTTGGAATAATTACATCATCTGCGTACTACATAATTTTGATTTCATTGTTCTCGATTCTATGTCACCTTCCGTAATTTATAGATCTATTCTGGCTTCATTGTTTTGATATACATTTTCAATTGTTTTTATAATACCCAGCCCGATATCTTTATTATACAAGAGATGTTACATCTTTATTACAACTTCATTTTGTCAAATGCCTTCTTGAAGTCGATCATATATAGAAATGTGGGTCTATGGTATTTTTATGCTTTCTCTGTAATATTATGTTTTATGACGTTTTATGATATTGCATTCGTACACGGCCTTCCCGCATGAAAAGATTGCTGCTCATTTGCTAAGTTTATGAGCTGATTTAATTGTTCTTGCAAAATTTTAGTTGTAAGTGTTAGCGAACGGCTCCACGAGCGATCAATTGTCGCTATAGGGAAGTGCAATTAGAACGAAAACATGCATTGTTTCGGAAAAATTCAAACAAGCTTATATTTTTCTAAAACTTTTTTTGTTAGTTTATATACATATACATGTTAAAGTAAAAAGTTCAACTCGCGGATTTGGCCGCTAATCGTTTATTAATTGTTTAAACAATAACAATTATTTTATATAAATAATTTTAAAAATATCGTTAAATTCATCATTTTACTTTGATCAAATATGTTTCAATTTTGATTTTGACTATACTGAATCCGAATATGGCATTGCAATTTGAAAATTCTTATACATAAGCTCTTATACAGTATGTCTGTGTAGCTAGAAACCACATGGAAAACTTTTTTATTATCAATTTTAAGAAAAAAAGTTATTCTTCATAAAATGCTCTGGATAGTCAAAAATCTAGAACTCAACCATCAGATATCAAATTTTATAAATTTTATACGAGTTATGTCAAAAATATGAATTTCGTTAAAGAGTAAAGTAACTTTATATTTCAGAATATCAAAAAATGCTATTATAAAAAGTTGTTTGAAATTAAAAACTATGTTTAAATACCGTAAAATGGGGTGAGATTGATCTCCCGGGGTGACATTGATCATTTGTTGTTGTATCACATATATGTAGATACAATCGGCAACAATGTAAAATTGTTTCTGGGCGTGGCACTATTCATTTTTTGGATCTTGACTATGATCAGTTCACGTCGTTGTTAGTTTGCAATTGGCATTGGGAAGAAGTTCTGTGGCTTTGAAATTAACCATAACTTTTGTCCTATTTTTATAGTTTGTGTACTTTTGATGGTAGAGGAAGAACAGAGGTAAGTTCGCTATTTCTAGTGTTATAAAATTATTTTTTATGGTTCTGTAATAATAATTTTATGTATCTAGCAATTTAACTAACGCCAGCTTTTTTAAGATGGTGGATAATATTGAATGGGGTGATATTGATCAAGTGATCAATCTAACCCCACGTTACGTACGTTTCAGAAATTAATTTATAATTTTTGTTACAGATTTAAGAATATCAATCAAAATGGGAGGAGCGTACAAAAGACAATTAGGCAGTAGAACGTATGGCAATTTTAATGAAGAATAAGTTAATCAGGCGTTGCACGATGTATTGGAAAATGGATTATCGCTAAGAAAAGACGCAAAAAAATACAAATTGTCCTACGGGACTTTAAATAAAAAGTACCATGGAAGGAAGATTAAGAAAATAGGTGGACAATCTGTATTCACATATGAAGAAGAAGTAGCCATTATAAATAGCATTTTAACGTGTGCAGATTGGGGATATCCTCTAAGTGCAATGGATTTGAGAATGTTCGTCAAAAGTTTTTTGGCCTTAAATCAGCAGGATCGAGGAAGATTTTCAAAATAATTGAAAATGACATATCCACTTTTCCCTTCAAGGAAGTAGTTACCTTACTACCAGATCCGATACTTGAGACGATTTCTGATAGGATACAAAAATATCATTTTCGCGGAGAAATTAATATAAAAGAATGTTGAATCAAATTTTATTTTTTTATAAATTGTTCTCAATTACATTTTTAGTTGTTAAAATATGTTTTTTTTGTGTAAATAAAAAATAGTACAATAAAAATAGTGTGATCATTCTCACCCCGCATGATCAATCTCACCCCTTTGTAAAAATTCGAAAAACTGTCTGACCGAATTAGTCAGGGTTAAGATTGATCATATTCTATTTAAAAGCACTACTGTTTCATGCTATAAAATCATCATGATCAATCTCACCCCAGTCAGGGGTCTAAGATTGATCACCCTTTTTTTATGAGATAAGTGGATTTTCTTAATAATTAAAACAAAACTAGTATTAAATCACTACTCTTTAGATATTAATATAACATGTGAAGTGTTTAAATATAGAACAGTCACAAAAACGTTTAAAATATAAATCAAATAAAGTTAAAATTGATCAATCTCACCCCATTTCACGGTATACAATTACATTATTCTAATAGGAAATTTTGTTTTTCAATTTTTTCTCAAATTACGGATACTCATCATCATTTTATTACAATTATGATAACTATTTTATTATCACTTTTACGAAAGAAAGTCATTATTCATAAAATGCTCTCCCTGGTCTAGTGCCTTTATTATTCACAATATTTTAATTAGAAGGATGTAATTGAACACTAAAACAAATTTTTTAATTCCGAACAACTTTTTTAAGAACAATTTTCGATATTGTGAAATTTAACGATACTTTACTCTTGAGTGAAATTAATATTTTTTGACATACCTCGTATAAAATTCATTAAATTTGATATTTCTTGATTGCATCTTAGATTATATACGATGCAGAGTATTTTATAAAGAATAACTATTTTTCGTAAAACTGATAATAAAAAAGTTATCAATAGGTTCCAAGTTACGCAGACATACTGTATAAGAACTAAAAAAAATTTTTTTGCTGAACATTTATTATTGTTGAAGTCTATTATTAAATGTATTTTAGGTAAGTTTTCCAGAAAAAGTTTGATGACTTTATATAAACATTTTTTTAGCTGGTAGTTTTCGGTTTTTGTATTACATTTTTGTTATCTTTCTTAATTTTCTCAAAAAGATCTATATAGTCTATTTTATTTCTAAGGTAAAATAATTTAGTGCATTTTAAAGATTACACACTAAGTTTTAAAAAAGTAATACCGTCTTAAAGTGGTGGTAATTCTATAAAACTACGAAGATTTCAAAAATTACATTTTTTAAGACGTCATATCATTTGAATTAAATTTTTGAGATTTTTTTGAATGAAACATCATTTAGAACGATGCTTGAAAGGTAAATTGTGCTAAATTGAGGGTTTTATAAGAAAAATTGTATTAGTTACACATTTTTAAATAATTCTTAAACAAAATTCATGTAAGGCTCATTTTCCACCCCCATCGTACTTATGCCCATACATTTTATTTCTTTTTATTATAACCATAAGATAGCTTAATTATTTTTCTTTTGGGGTCAATTTGTGAAATTTTATTTGATTCATTATTTAAAGAATTACATTAAAATAACTCAACCGTGCACTTCGCCGTACGCTAGTTTACAGTGCGCCAATGTTTGTGAGAAGGGTGACTTTAGCGTTATAAATAAAAAATTATAGAAGATACAGATTTAATTTTAGAAAATTCTTTATATAAGGTTTTTTTTGTAAAATTTTCTGAATTTTTCAATGGTCAAGTCAGTTTTGTTCTAAAATATATATTTTCGCAGTTATTTAAAAAAACATCAAACTTCGTAGTTCATTTGTTTAATAAAAAATAAAGCACCCACTTCTCGAGTAGAACTTTTTGATATGTTGTTTATTAAACATTTCTTAATGGAATTACAAAAAGTTCTATCTTGTTTGATTTTTTCCGAAGTGAAAATTTATATGCACTCCCCTACTAGCAGTAGCAGTAAAATGAAGCGTGATAAATGAAACCAACAGCGATAATACTGGACGGCTCCACGGAGCTGTCAATTGTCGCTCAAGATCGGGAAAAGGTGTTTTGTCAAGATTATGTCGCAGACGGATGTTTCAATATCTCTAGATATTATACTTTTGTCCTTGAATATAAGGGTAAATCTACCAGTTTATACCTAAATTTTATATAGGGATGGTCACTTCTAAAAACTCCTTTTGTTGTAAGATTAACACGTGCCTTTGCAATTGTGATAAAAATAGGACCTTTAAAAATTCAAGACCAAGACGCGGCACTATGCACGCTCTAAATTGTCGCCCTCATTTAGCCATGATTTTACAGCTGTACTGCCGCCATAATTTTACCGCTACCGCTAGCGCCAATTTGTCACTCGTGGAGCCGTTCGCCAAGGGTAGCAATTAGTAAATTGAAATCTCTGGTTTTTGCTCATCAACTCCGAGAAAACTAAGTGCCTAGTAATTTCCAAGGAACCGATAACACACTCAAAAAAATTTAGTTCGTAATATTGATTAACAGTGTTTACTGATTAGTATTTCGTTGTCACAACAATTTAATTTGTTGTTTCAACGAACTTTTAGACATTGACGAATGTATTTGGTTATTGTCACAATGATTAAATAATAATTGTGAGAATAACTAGAGTTCATTAATCAATAACACTCAATTTATTCAGCCAATAACTTAGTTTCGTATATTTAATAAATACTGTTAATTCTGGCAGCAACTCACGTTCTTGATTTCGTAGATGACAAGCAATTACCTTGGTTTATCGTGAAAACGTACAGATTTCATTAAAATAATGTACAAATGTTGTTAATATAGAGTAATATATGATTATTGAATAGATTGATTGTTGTGACAACGAATGCATTAATCAATCTACTACTGCATTTAATACCCACAATCAATGCGTTCATTGTGACAATAATCGTATGTAGTTGTTGAGACAATAAATGTTTTGCTTGACCATTTGAAAGTTAACGGCTTTTCCTTATCGTGATACCCCTAGCTTCTCTGTGTTACCGAAGTGCCGAATAATAATTGCATTTCGTTTTCAAGTGTAGTCCGTAGTAGAAGGAGGTTTTTGTGTGTCTATTATCGTGAAATTTCGGTCGAATTCTTTTTAAATGTATTCATTTTTTTCGAATCCTGAGAAAACTAATTATTATTTTTGAAAATTTAAATGTAAAATAAAATATTACAGTATTATCGAGGGTCTGAAGTCCCTGAGAACCTCTATAATGATTATTTTAATAAGTCACGGGGGTGAAAAAGAGAAAATTTAGTATGATTTTTAATTTCAAATAGGCATATCATTCAACAGAAACTTTTTGTTTATTCTAAGTGACTTTCTGCCCTCGGTAATAATGCAATATTTTATTCTGCGTTTAAATTTTTCAAAAATACTTATTAGTTTTCTCAGAATTCCAAAAAAAATGAATGCGTTTAAAAAGAATTCGATCGAAATTTTGCACCTGCGCTCTCAAAAAGGATTAAAGTGTTATACATTTTTGGAATCACTATTTCAAACGCTTTTAAATAATCTGTCACATGACGTACTTTCCCATTAAAAAAAATCAAAGTTACGCCGCGCCTGTCACCTGAAGAGGGATCGTGTAAAGTTCGAAACATTGATGTTCTAATATACTTTGATTATTTTAAAAATCGACCTGTCCGAGCGTTTTGCTTATGTGCTAAAAATAAATAAGTTAATAAGGGGGTGGGGGGAGTGTAACACTTATTCCAGTACACTGTAAGTGAAATCATATGAAAAATCACACAGTGTAAAGTCCTTTAGGTTAAGGACAGAAAAGGGGGATTTAAAAAATTATTATTAATCAATTCATATCATACATTGGGCTATCGCATTCAGTAATTATTAATATAAAATACGTTCATAGTAGGAATGAACGAAACTGATTGAAAGAATGCATAGAATTACTTGTAAGAAAAACCGTATTTATTGTGGGAATGAACGGAATTAATTGTAACAATAAACAGAAATAATTGTAGAAATAAACGAAATACGTTAGGAGAAATAACACTGTAATTGACACAACGAATAGTCTTCGTCGGTCAATTAACGACGTTGTTGTTTCAATAAATAGTGTTCGTTGACTCAGTGAACAGAGTTCGTAATATCAATAAATAGTGTTCGTTGACTCAGTGAACAGAGTTCGTAATACCAATAAAGTGATATTCTGGTATAAATAATGAATGTTCATCCATTCACTAAACGTAATACATTGGCTCAACGAACGAAATTAATGAATTGATGAACATCGTTTTGTTGTCCCAATAAAACCAAGAATTGGCCAAATTTTAAGTATTGCGTTTGTTGTCTGAATTAACATTTTTATTGATATTACGTACGTTTTTCGTTGAGTGGATGCAAATTGGAAATTGACTTTAAAACTATGGAACAGGTGAATCATTTCAAATATCTCGGAGCGGAAATAAAAAGATATGGAAATCTCTCAAAAGAGGTCAGAGAAAAAACACTGGAAGCAGCTAGAATCTCGGGATGCTTGAAAGAATGGAATCGCATGGAAGAACAAATATCTAAATACTGAAAGCAAGTCAAAATATACAGAGTGAGTCTGTAATTTGAAATAAATTCAATATCTCAAATGCTAATGGCCTTTTTGAAAAATGCTTAGACCCGTCGATTAGTATTTCAAATTTTCCTCTTTGACATATAATAATAATGTATACAGGGTGTCCCAATTTAGAGATATGACGTCATTGTTGATTTTCTTAAATGGCAACACTGTCATTTTAATAGCTATTTTGATAGACTGTGTAAAGTTTTACATAACTGCAAAATATCAAATTTTTATTCTCTACCATTTACAAGATAATAAAAAATAAAAAAGTTATGTCTGTAATTTGGAATAAATTCAATAATTCAAATACTAATTGTTTTTTTGAAAAATGCTCAGACCCGTCGATTAATATGTCAAATTGTCATTTTTGACATACAATAATAATATACATAGAGTGTCCCAATTTAGAGATATGACTTCATTGCTGATTTTCTTAAACGGCAACACTGTCATTTTGATAGTTATTTTGATAGGGTGTGTAAAGTTTTTCATAACTGCAAAATTTTAAATTTTTATTCCCTACCATTTACAAGATAATAACAAATAACAAAGTTATGAAAACCAAGTAATCAAATAATAAATTGAATTTAATTATTTCAATTAAGCAAATGCTCATAATGTTGCCCATTGACTATTTGACAATAATTGAAGGGCAACATTATGAGCATTTGCTTCA
Source organism: Diabrotica virgifera virgifera (assembly GCF_917563875.1). NCBI lineage: Eukaryota > Metazoa > Arthropoda > Insecta > Coleoptera > Chrysomelidae > Diabrotica > Diabrotica virgifera. The sequence continues at coordinate 65,541,060 of NC_065447.1, forward strand.
TTGAAATAATTAAATTCAATTATTATTATTTGACTATTTGTTTTTCATAACTTTGTTATTTTTTATTATCTCGTAAATGATAGGGAATAAAAAGAATGTGTGTGTACTTTGTACGCACGTAAGAAATTATACTTCTATTATATGATTTAAACGAAATTAATATACTTTTTATTTATATTTTGTTTAAATATTAAACTAATTTATACTTACTACTTCTCAAACATTTTTATTAGAACAGTGCCAAAAATTAAAATAATAAAAGAATAAAACACACACAAACACATTAAACAAGCCACAAATGATGTCTGAACATTAATTGTCGAAAAATTTTTTAACTAAGTACGTATTTTCTGAAAATACAATTATATAATAAGTATACTTACAATCATAAAATGTATTAAAAAAAAAACAAAAAAGAAAGTTTCTACTGGGACTCGAACCAGCGCTGATAAGAGCGGTTGGTATTGGAATTCATTCGCCTTCTCCGCTTAGCCACGGACACTATGTGTCATTATTTACGAAGATCGACTAACTAAACGGATTAAACTTGTGATATTTTGATATTTTGAAAATTGATCAAATTATTTTAATTTTGAATTGAAATGATTTAGAATTGAAAAAATACAACAAAACATAGAGTAAAAAAACAATATATTAGGTGAATATTGATAGAAATTTTGATGGTAATCAAATTATATAAATAAAAGTATTACATACTATGTATTTTGGCAGATCAAATAGGTAGGTTTATACCCATGATACATTAACAATTATTACGTACCTGTTGCTTTTAAAAACTATTTAAAAGTCACTACAATATTATAAACTTTTTTGTTTCTGTCCTCACAACAATAAAACTAATATATTATATATTTGTTTACCTTTACCTTTACCTCCAAACCACAGCTGCCATATCGGATAATTTTTGACATGTCATTTGAACATCCAATCAGAACAAAGTTATAATGCGCATGCGCCGGGCTGATAGGTTTTAACATATAAAAAAATCACCCTCTATCGCCGGTAAAGAAGTATAACTTCAAAAATTTGATATTTTGCTATAACTTTACACACCCTATCAAAATAGCTATCAAAATGATAGTGTTGCCATTTAAGAAAATCAACGATGACGTCATATCTCTAAATTGGGACACCCTGTATACATTATAATTATATGTCAAAAATGACAATTTAAAATACTAATCGACGGGTCTGAGAATTTTTCAAAAAAACAATTAGTATTTGAATTATTGAATTTATTCCAAATTAGAGACATAACTTTCTTATTTTTTATTATCTAGTAAATGGTAGAGATAAAAAATTTGATATTTTGTAGTTATCTTTACACATCCTATCAAAATAGCTATCACAATGACAGTGTTGCCATTTAAGAAAATCAACGAGGACGTCATATCTCTAAATTGGGCACCCTCTATACATTATTATTTTATGTCAAAAAGGACAATTTGAAATACTAATCGACGGGTCTGAACATTTTTCAAAAAAACGATTAGCATTTGAGATATTTAATTTATTCCAAATTACAGACTCACTCTGTATAAAACAACAATAATACCTATTATAACATATGCGGCAGAAACAAGAACAGACACAAATAGAACGTTACAAATGATGAGAACAGTTGAAATGAGAACACTAAGGAGTATACAAAGCAAAACTCTACGTGACGGAATAAGAAGTGAAGACATCAGACAAAACTGTGGAATACAGGACATAGGAAGGAGGGTCAGACAGAGACGAAGATATTGGAACAAACGTATCAAGATAATGGAGTACAGCAGACCCATCGGACATTAAATTGAAAAAGGTAATTTCAACTGTAACTGTAATAAAAGTTAGTTTTTATGTTAACCCTTAGTCTCCCGACGACGCACGGTACTTTTAAGTATGTCCCACCAAATTCGGGTGCCCTTAGTAGGTCTGGATCCCGCGTATGAAAAAAAAGTTGATTAATAGCAAGCTGAAATTTGTTAATAGCTTAAGGGTGTCTAGTCGGATAAACTTTGATATATGGGAACACTGGAACAGGGGCAGGTTTAATTGTGGAACAGGTTAAAAATTTGAAACGGTCAGACCACGAAAAAGGCACATTTATTTTGTCCGACAGAACAGACTTAAACTCTTCGAACAGAAATTAAACTCTCATGCAAAAATCAGACTGCTATTTATCACCTGTCATGTTTCCTGGGATTTGACATATTCTACATGTTCCACTCATTAAAACTCCCATTTGGTGATAAATAGCAGTCTGGTTTTTGCATGATAGTTTAATCTCTGTTTGGAGAGTTTAAGTCTGTTCTGTCGGACAAAGTACATGTGCCGTTTTCATGGTATGACCGTTCCAAATTTTTAACCTGTTCCACAATTAAAACTTTCCCTGCTCCTGTGTTCCCATATATCAAAGTTTGTCCGACTAGACACCCTTAGGTTATTAACAAATTTTCAGCTTGCTATTAATCAACTTTTATTTCACACGCGGGATCCAGACCTATAGGTATAGGTATCTTAACTGTGGAAGTAGATTTTTTTTAAGAATGTTCTGTTAAATATAATTTATTAGTTAGCAGCTCTGATGTTTAATACTTCAAATGTCATTCAAACGATTTCGTGTCAAATACGCAATAGGATATACAGAGGGGCAAAATTATGAAATAAATTCATTTTTTCCAGAATGGGAGATTTTTGAGAGAAATCCCGAAACAGATCGATTTTTATTTTTAAATTATGATTTTTCGGCATGTCTATCATACTAGTGACGTCATCCATATAAGCGTGATGACGTAATCGATAAATAATTTTTTAAATGAGAATAGGCGTTGTGTGATAGTTCATGTGAAAAGCTATTCAATTGTCCTTTCAGCAATATAAACATTACCTACCATAATTATTTATAAAGGTTGGCCAAAAAAATAATTTTTGAAAAAAATTAAATCACACAAAAAAAGAATGTAGGTATGTAATTTAATAAAAAAATTTAATAAAAATATTGCTTTAACAAATAAACATTGGTTTTCTCTTAAATTCAATGTTAAAGCTGCCACCCACCTGCCTCTTGGCAGTTTGAACGTCTAATTTAAGCGAAAAGCAATGTTTATTTGTTATATAAATATTTTTTTCTGTTGAGATAAAAAATGAGATACATTCTTCTTTTTGTGTTAATAAATTTAATTCATAAATTGTTTTTTAGCCGCCCTGTATACATAATTATGGTAATGTTTATATTACTGAAAAGAGAACTGAATAGCCGTTTAAATGAACTATCACACGACCTGTATTCCCATTTAAAAAATTTTACTATTACGTCATCACGCTCAGGTGACGTCACTAGTATGATACATACGCCAAAAAATCATAATTTAAAAATAATAATATTGACCTGTTTCCAGATTTCTTTCAAAAATTTCCTATTCTGGCAAAAATGAATTTATTCCATAATTTTGCCCCTCACTATACATATAGGTACTCTACAGGATAGTTGGAAAAAAACTACGCTTTTAGCTTATTTTAAAAAGATATGACCGAAAAAAAAATCGTATTTAAAAGTACCGTCGGGAAGTAACTGTCAAAAAAAATCTAAAAGTGTTGGGAGACTAAGAGTTAACAAAAATGAACAGAATAATTCAATTTTGACGATACGAATTATAGCGTTACGAATTGTGCTAGTTACGAAATATTGTCGTGACGAACTGTCGTCGTTACAAATTAACGGCGTTACGAATTGTCCGTTACCATTTGTGGGGTTACGAACTGTCGCGTTACAAGATGACCTATCACGAGATGATATATTATAGTCCGTCCGCTATAACTTTTCCCATGCGGCGTACGTTTCACTTTCTGTTTTAACTTAATTTGATTGAAAATGAATCGTACCGCATGAGAACAGTTATAGCAGACGGACTATATGTATGTACAGTCGAACCCGCTTATTAGAATCCCTGTTATAGGAATATCCCGGTTTATGGAATATAAATTCAAGTTCCCGAAACATTTCCATTTACTCCTTAATAAATTTATCTGTTTATTGGAATAGGATCTAACTAGATAATACCGCTTATTAGCATATTTTGCAAGTCAAACAATATTTTTTTTTACAATTTACTAAAAATTTAAATTATGTATGTTTGGTATTATGGTTTGTCGTCAACGGCTTGTTTGTAGTGCTGGATTAGATATTATTAGGGTAGGTAATAAATATTTATTACTTTGTTACGAATACCAATTCGATCTTTAGCAAGGCCGACAAATGCATGGGTCATAAAATAATTTTTATTTGTCTACACAAAGGCACTGTTATAAAATTGTTAGAAGCAGTTTATTTATAATTCACTCAGAGAGTACCTACTTGTTTGCAAGATGGAATTATGGCTTTGTTAAATTCGAAAAGAAGAGAAAAGAACAAGAATGTAACAATCCATTTCTTGACGCCAATAAAACTTCTATTCAACCAATGGATTAAGGATGACCACACGGATTAACAACGAAAAAGCTATAATTACCAATAATTTCTCAAGAAAAAAAAGTAATTTTGTTATATATGCATTTTAATAAGAAAATATTTACATATCTACATATTGCATACATTTCATATTAATTACCTAATGTATTCATTCACATACATGTAATGTAATTTGGTATTTAACACATACATAAATAAGTACTAGTTACACTACTGTATTATTGACGTAAAAAGACCTAAAACCATTTACATACACTGATTATGTAGGTACATAATATATGATATACATATTGGCATAGTATGTAATAAAACTACATATTGCATAGTATGTAAAACTACACATTGGCATAGTATGTAAATAATATTATTACGTATATTCGGTAACACTTATTTCAACTAGCCACCAATGATCGGTTATTAGAATATCCCGGTTATAAGAATATTTTTGCCTTGCACAAAGGCTATTCCAATAAGCGGGTTCGACTGTATTTCTGTATTTTCCTCCTTCTTTTTTTGAGATGATCAACTTTTATCTTTGTGGTGTATTCAGCGCCGATTTAACCAGGGGTCTTTTCGGAGCTGTAGCACCGGGCGGTATTCGTGCTGTTCCGAAATTAAAACACTGGACATAGCTCACAAGAACATGAGGAAACAGCTATTGGGATGTTAGAGTCTTTGAAATTAGATATTAAGAACTGTAGAGGCTAGTTTTACGACAATGCCAGTAATATCGAGTGGCAATTATTCTGGTTTGCAAGCACGCATTAAAGTTTACTCTCTTATAATTTACTCTTTATTAAAGTTTAGCTCTCTTTGTGCCGTGTGCTGCTCACTCTTTAAATTTGCTTGTCCAAAATGCAGCAGATTGTTGTTTGGAAGCAACATCTTTTTTATGTTGGTACACGTTAGCTAGAATTTTTTCTCCGTGTCTACACACAGGTGGGAGTTATTGTTTCGTGCAATAAAGGATTCGCCTGAGTCGGGGCATACACTGTTACCTAAAAGAGTGAATACAACTCGTTGGTCTTCTCGTTTTGATGCCGCAAAAGCGTTAAAAAGCAATTACGGTTTGACTAAAACATGTTTATTGAAATGTCAACTTATATAAATGAGAAAAATGAACTAATAATTGAAGCAGCAATTCGGAAAAACTTGATTTTTTGGAAAACGGAATAATTTTATCATTCTGGCTTGACATTTTACAAAGGGTTAATGAGGTAAATAAAGCAGTACAAAAGGAAAATATGGATTTAAGCAAAACCGCTCATCTGTTATCTTCTTTAGCAGATTACTTTGATTTCTTATGTGATCGTTTTGATCACTACAAGGCCTTAGGAATGTTGTTAACAAGGAATGAAAATTATGCTGAGAAGAGGATTATAAAAAAAATGGAATTAGGAGAAAAGAATTTGGAGGCAAGTTTAAGCCAAAAAGAAAAAATGCGAAAACAATGTTATGTTTTTTTAATAGACAATTTTAAGCCGAAGATTATTCGCCGATCTGATAGTTATAAATCTTGTTCAAGAGCATTTGAATTTTTGTTTAAACTAAAAACTACGGAAGATGAAGATATTTTCAGGTCGGCAACCTAATTACAACAAAAATACAAGAAGGATTTGGACGAGTATTTTCTCCAAGAATGAGTTCATTTGAAGCATTTGTTAACGTCTCTTCCCCAATTAAAAATAGACAGTCCTTTAGACTTGGTACAGATTTTATAAGAAAATAAATTAATATCTTCATTTCCAAATGTTAATATTTGCCTGCGTATTTTTTTCTCCATAATGCAAGTGGCGAACGCTCTTATTCGACACTAAAAACGGTAAAGACCTACTTAAGAAATGCAATTTCCCAAGAAAATTTGAACTCCTTAGTAGTTTTATATATTAACGAGGACCTGCTAAATGAATTAAATATAAATGATATCATCGAAAACTTCGCTTCGGTAAAAGCAAGAAAACAAGATTTTCAATAGTAAAGGTATTTGATTACCTACCTCATGTTACCTGTTTGAATACTATTAGGTACATTTTTATTTTACTTTTTGAAGTTCGCCCTTAATTTTTTTCTTGTATTTTGTAAGTAATCATTTAAGTTTGAAACCAAAAAAAGTTGTAATTGTTTTCCTTATTTTAATAAACTTATATTCAAAATATGTTTTGTTGAAATGAAATAAAGTTAACAAAAATTTTTGAGCCTGGGCGCGGCATCCGTATCAGCACCGGGTGGCAGACTGTGTTAAACCGGCACTTGGTGTATCCTGTAATTTAATTTTTATGGTATTATAGGTAATGTTTGTTCAACAGTAAATGGTTTGAGTTCAATTAGTGCGGTCGTAAATTATATTAAATTTATCTGACCTGGCCCATTGTTAAGACGCACCCGGAGCGATAAGCCACCGAGGTAGACAGAGTTGGTCTTTTGCAATTAACACTGACTAGACGGTACTCCCATAATAAAGCCTAAAATAAATTTTACCTGAAACCGGGCCTTTTATACTATTATCGGTTAATCGGGGCTGTTTATAGTGGTAACTAATTGAACTTAACCATTTACTGTTTAACATACCATACGTGTGTGATCGCAAAGGGAAGAAAGTAGCTCTCTATTTGACAGAATATAGCCGATCATAGATCTTTGTTTTCGGCAGAAAACAAAGTTTGTTACTGACAGAAAAATATATGTAATTTTATTATGTAACTTATTTGCAAAAAATAAAGGATCAAAGAATGAGATTAAAGTTATTTGATGATTTCCATATTAAATGATTAAGAACTTTGTTTAATTCTATACATAATATACCAAAGATATCACATGCAAATGAAGATTTGGGGAAAACCAGACGTCATTTTTATTAAAAACAAGAATCAAACCAAAAGTTGAGTTTCCAAAACAACGGTGATAATTATTTATCGAATTTACAACTAGCTTATTATGTATAGGTATTGGGCAATTTGGTAACCACAGATATTTTTTATAAATTTTAATTTTTTTGTAACTTTAATTAATATTAATAATAGTTATTTCCTGACTGACTGGAAATTTTTCGTTTATTAAAAATTTAATAAATAAAAATAATTTCTATCCTTGTTGGGTCCGTGCTCATATTAAGGGCCGCAGATGTTCGGATACAATAAGCATCTCTTTGTAAAGACAATGAAGTCGACTTTACAAAGTAACAAGACATTTACTCAACACACACTGCACATACTTCCCTGAGCTAGTGATAATTCTGACTGTAGAAACCATTGCGGCTGGCTAATGACTAATAATGTCTATAAATATCATTAAAAAAAGACAATAGTTATTCTTTATTGAGTGTTTAAAAGCAAACGTCATCTATCAAATTTCTCAGTTATGCATATAGTTGGACATTGGACAAACTGGGGCTTTAATAAAGCACACTATTATTTCATCCGGTTCCGAGGTTTCACATTGTTTCTTTGAACAGTATTCGTTTTTACGATTGGTAAGTTGCTAACTTTGCTAATCACCCTCCACATTTTATCCAGGCTTGGGACCAGCCGGAGGCATCACACTATCTATCTACGAACCGCTCGAAACAGGAGTGGAGGATCAAGTGAATAGAGTAAACAGAGCCGCAGGTTGCCCGAATGAAACAATAGAGCGAAATAAAAATATCAGAAAAGAAGTGAAAAGCAGAATTTACAAAAGAGTCATCAGACCAATAATGACATAATGGGCAAAAATAATGCTAGCAACAGCAGAGGTGAAAATCGTTCGAGAAGTGGTAAGACACTATGGGATAGAGCTAGAAGTCCAGATATACGACGGAGATGCAAGATGGACAACAATAATAATTGGGTAAAAAACAAAAGAGGAGAATGGAATGACCACATAAGCCGAATGACCACAAATACACCAGTAAAGACGGCGAGAGACGGTTCCCCAATAGGAAGAAGATCAGTGGGAAGACCAAGAAAACGATGGAATGACAACTTACTGAAGGCACATTGAAAAACAGGCAGAGTCATGTCTACACAAAAAGAAGAACGAAAATAAAAAAAGAAAACTATTATTTGAGTATACAAGCTTTCGGAAAATTTAATTCCCTTTAATTTTTTTATGTAGTTTTCGAAAATGATAATAGAAAAACAAAGATGGTGTAAACAAAATGGCCGCAGATGTTAACCTTGTTAATTTAAATAGGACACCCTGTATATTTGAATAGAACGTTCTGTAACGAACATTTCCATGTTGAGTTTAATGGGCCAATCTGGAAGAATAAATATGTATATACATATACATACATATATTATACATACATACACATAGTATTCTCTACAGTAATTTATTTATGAGCTATAATATTTTAAACTTTTCAGCTTCCGTGTGACCCATTCCAATTAAATATTATAAATTGTCAAAAAATTACATTGTTGACATGATATTCCTATCATTGTCATAGCCTACCATCATCATGGCTGAGATTTATTCAAACTATCTAGTATCTCGCTTATTTTTCCAGATAGTATTTCCAGTATTTATCACTAACTGGTCATTTTAATAAGTCCGATACTCAGAACATGTCAAATGACAGGAATTATGACAGATAATAAATAGCAGTCTGATTTTTGCATGAGAGGATAATGAAAGGGCAACAAATCAATTGGAAGTTCTGTCCGACAAAATACATGGAACGTTTTCGTAGTCTGACGTTCCAAATTTTTAACCTGTTCCACAATTAAAACTTCCCCGGTTCCAGTGTTCCCATTCATCAAAGTTTGTCCGACTAGACACCGTTAAGCTATTAAAAAATTTTCATATTGCTATTAATCAATTTTATTTTGGTACATACGTGGGATCCAGGCCTATGGTTAATTATTGCAAATCAGAGGTCTCATGTTGGTGCAGTCGAACAAATGAATTAAACATGAAACATCGCGATGTTGTTTTGAAATTTACACTGGTTAATTGCAAATCCAGTATCTAACTTATTACATCGAAAGTTCTTATATCCCGAAAAAGGATTTCCAATAGTGTATAAATATGTTAAATATAATAGAACTTTTGTCCACACTTAAAAAATGTATTACCTTCTTCATGAGATTTTTTTTCATTTATTCATGTTGAACCCGACAACTTTTCTATTACGGAACATTTTCGGGAGGGAAGTGTTTCGTACATGTAGAGGTTTTTAAACTTTGGTGCGCCCGACAACTGGAGTACCCTTAAAAATTTGTCGGACAATAATTGTAATGCCAGAAAATTGTAAGTATTTTTATCAAACAATCCTGCAAACAATCTAGACCAGGGCGCATCTGTAAGCATATTAGTACATTTGGATGTTGAGAGGTGACTCATATTTTTTGCAGAAATTGCTTGAAAATAACTCATATAATACCACTCAAAAAGGTCCGGAACATTGTTTAAATAATTAAAATGTCAAAAAATGAAGGAAGAATTCGATTCTTTTCTTGGTTTTTTGATTATAACTTTAAAAGTATTCATTTTAAAAAAAGGTTACACCGACATAAAAGTTGCGTAAATAAATTTCCTACAATATAGGATTAACTGAAAATTTTAAAAATTGTCATCATTGTTGCAAGATAGCAATAATTTCGAAAAAACCATAAAAAGGAAGTACATATTCGCATTTTACGTTTTTCAACCATTTATGCTACACTTAGGACCTTCATATTTCACCCAGAAAAACTTTATGATATAGTAAAACAATACTGTAAACTTTAAGATCGGTTTAATAGATTTGGCAAAATAAATTTTGCAATCCAGCTTTCGCAAAAAAAATCATTTTTTCAAAATGTTGCAGAACTGAAAATTAAGTATTGAATTTTTTTACATATAAAAGAATACTGTATCTTTCATCTTCAATTTACAAAATTAAAATCGGTTGAATACCACGGTGTCAGGAATATTTTTAAATAAACATTAATTTTTGGTGCTACGCGCAGGACAACGGATACGTTTGCTCTGATTTTGAAATTTGTTTATTGCAAAATAAAAACACATACTCTGTCCTTTGAAATAACACTTTTTTTAGCAAAAACTTTCTTTGTTCATATATTTTAACTTAGAAAATAAAAGTGTGTTATTTTTAAACAGATGCAATTGTTTATACAATTTTTCACACACAATTATTAAATTAGTTTAATTTTTGTGGAATTAAAATATTAACATACAACAAAATATAGAGTAAGAAAATAATATATTATATAAAGATTGGAAGAAATTTTGGTGGAAATCAACTTGTGTGAATCGAACACCGCTGTCATGCGCGTAGCACCAAAAACTAATGTTTATTTAAAAAAATTCCTGACGCCGTGGTAGTTAACCGATTTTAATTTTGAGAATTGCAAGTGAAAGGTACAGTATTCTTCTATTTGCAAAAAAATAACTTGCTATCTGCTTTATTTTCAGTCCTGCAATATTTTGAAAAAATAAATTTTGTTTACGAAAGCTGGATTGCAAAATTTATTTTGCAAAATCTTTTAAGCCGATCTTAACTAAATTTAAAGTATTGTTTTATCATATCATAAAGTTTTTGTGGTTGAAATATGAAGGTCCGAAGTTTAGCTGAAATGGTCGAAAAACGTAAAATGCAAATACTTGTTTTTTTATGTCTTTTTTCGCAATTATTGCCATTTCGCAACAAGAGTAACAATTTTAAAAATTTTTAACTAATCTTATATTGTAGGAAATTTAATTACGCAATTTTTATTTTAGTGCAACTTTTCTCGAAAGTGAATACTTTTAAAGTTATAATCAAAAAACGAAGAAAAAAATCGAATTTTTCCATCATGTTTTGACATTTTGATTATTTAAACAATGTTTCGGACCTTTTTGAATGGGAGGACAACTCAATTATTATTATATGGGTAAATTCCAAGCAATTTATGCAAAAAAATTAGAGTCACCTCTCAACGTCCATCTCAAAACAGATCCGCCCTGGAATAATCATTTGGATGACTCCGTAGCACGCCCCCTAAAATGGGAGGGAGATCGCACGCATCATAGTCATAAAATTTATACCGTTACAACTGATTTTTGCAAGATTGTTTGATAAAAATGTTTTCCGACAAATATTTAAGGGTACTTTAATTGTCGGACTCACCAAAGTTGACGATTTCATGCATTTTCTCTCCGCCCCCTTCCGAAAATTTTTTATATTAGAAAAGTTGTCCGACACGACGTGAATAACTGAATAAACGAAGTCTCATGAAGGAGGTAATAATTGTTTTTAAGTGTGGGCCCAAGATCTATAAATTAATCTAAAATTATCTTACTGTGCATAAGTTATTTCAACTTACCCAAATAGCGTTATTCTGTCAGTCTTAATGTATACTGGAAGTTTTAATATTAATATTTTATGAATGTAATTCTTTGGTCTTTATAATTTTAGTTTACCACTACACAGATAATTTCAGTAGATAATGAATTAATGTGTCATAGTCTAATAATTGTAAATATTTTATTTATTAAATACATATTGTCATAAATCGCGATGACCTCAATGCCTCTAGCAACAATAGAGTTGATGACCGGTATAAAAAAATTATTAAAAACAGAGTGGGCCAAAGAAATGAGTCCACCTCGATATTTGGCAGTATTTATTAGATTTTAAGGAAATGAAGAAACAGGTCGATTTTTGATATAAGGGGGACACATTTTTACGGTACATACTTCTGTGGTTTGTCATGCCCCTCCCTTCCATTTCACCCACCACTTATTTTTAAATAGGGAATAGGTGTCTTGTGCTACCTAATTTGAAAGGTTCTTCAATTCTCTATTCAGTAATAAAAACATTAACATAATTATTTATACAGGGTGTCCAAGAAAAATTATTTTGGATTAAATTATTGACACAGAAAGATAAATGTATGCAATTCATTTAACTCAAAATACATTCTACTACTGACAGAAAATAGAGAAAAATGTTTATTTGACAAGTAAATATTGTTTTTCGTTTTAATTCAATATACAACCTACCAAAAGGCAGATGGGTGGTAGCTGGAACAGTGAAATTAAGCGAAAAGCAATGTTTATTTATCAAAAAAACATTTTTTTTTGTTTTGTGACAGCAGTAGAATGTATTTTGAATTAAATAAATTATATACATTCTTCTTTTTTTGTCAATTAATTTAATAAAAATATTTATTTCTTGGACACCCTGTATAAATAATTATGTTAATGTTTGCATTTTTGAATAGATAATTGAATAATCTTTTAAATGAGCTAGCTCACGACTCCTATTCCCTATTCAAAAATAAGGGGTGAGGAACTGGAAGGGAGGGGGTTCACAAATCACAGATATGTGTACCATAAAAATGTGTCCCCTTAGATCAAAAATCGACCTGTTTGGTAATTTCCTTAAAATCTAATAAATACGGCCAACTATCGGGGTGGACTGTTTTCTTTGGCCCACTCTGTATATACATAATATGACGTTCTACATCATAAGTAAAAATACAATGCATGAAAAACAGAAAAGATAAATCTATGGAGGGGTGTTAGACAAGGGGGATTCTATCTCACCCAAACTTTTTACTTTTGCTCTAGATAATATGTTTCGAACTTTAGAATGCATAACTAAAGAAATGACGATAAACGACAAAAATCTAAGATTTGCCACTGATGTTGCTCTAATAGCAAAAGACAGAACAATTGCAGGGAATACTATTAGACCTAAATATAAAATCAAAGGAAATATAACTAAAAATAAATCTAGTAAGAACTTAATATCGAACCAACCAATCTCTAGATATAACTGAGAATATAGCCCAGTCGGGATAGCATTTGACCTTGCATTACGAGCTGCCCCAAATTTTATTTTTCTAATCTTTGGGGGGGGTCAATAGTAGTATAAATTTAAAATCTCGACTGAATTTGACCGTTGCGTTAGCCGCCATCTTGATTTTAAACGAGAACCGTTTTTGCTCAATATCTCCGCCACTTTCAACTTTTCGACAAAAAGTGAAGAAACTGAAATTGTTGAAAATTCGATTTTCTATAATTTCAGTTGGTATAATTTTTTCGTGCGGTCGATATTTTCTGAGTTATGAGGAAAAAATAGTGACAGTTAGAGCATAATTATTGATATAGAACTATCTCGTTTATTATTAGTTTACAACAAATTTGGACCTATATAAAAATAAAAAAAATTAAATTTTGTACAGTTTTGATCTCTTTCATTTTTTTGATATAATCAATATTTAAGGTAGTGCGTATGCGGTAAAGGCGCGAGCGTAAGACCTGATTGATTTTATAGCAATTGTTTTTGTTCAATATCTCCGCTATTTTTAACTTTTCGACAAAAAGTGTAAGGGCTGAAATTGTTGCAATTATGATTTACTACAATTTTTCGAGAGCACCAGTGGCGGGTCTACAAGGGAGGGGGGAATGCAAAAATTCCCCCCACAGGGTCCAAAATTAAAAAAAAAATTGTTGAAATATTAAAATATGTTAGCTGACATGAAACTTAATTATCGACAGATAAATTCAACCAATAAAACCCACTAGTTAATAAAATTAAGTGAACTTAATGCATATAAGTTCTTAGGCATGTCTTTTATGTACTTAGTTTGGTTGGTGTTTCATTGGAAGTTTAAAAAATTATTGTATAAAATATAATTCTCTTTATTTTTGTTTATGTACAATTATGTCGTAAAGTTAATATTAATTGAGACAATTCAATAATTATGCTTCCCCTCCGCTTCCACTATTTTCCTCATTAACTCGGAGAATAATAATCGCATAAAAAATTGTGGAAACAAAATTGTAGGAAATTGCGTTTCCAACAATTTTAGTTCCTACCGTTTTTGTCGAAAAGTTGAAAACGGCGGAGATATTAAGCAACAACTGTTCTCCTTTAAAATCAATATGGCGACTAATGCAACCGCGGAATTCAGTCGAGATTTTAAATTTACACTACTATTGATCTCCCCTAAAGGATAGAATTATAAGATTTGGGGCAGCTCGGAATCAAGATTCAACTCAGTAATTATGCTCCCCCACCACTTTTTACTATTTTCCCACTTAACTCGGAAAATATCAACCGCATGAAAAAATTATTAAAAATAAATTGAAGGAAATCATATTTGGAACAATGTTAGTTGAAAATGGCGTAGATATTGAACAAAAACAATTGCTACAAAATCAGGTCTTACGCTCGCCTTATTATCGCATACGTACTACCGTACTACCATAAATATTAACTTTAGCAAAAAAATGAAAGACATTAAAATTGTGTAGAATTTAATTCTCTCTATTTTCGTATAGGAACATTTTTGTCGTAAAACTAATAATAAACGAGATAATTCAATAATTATGCTCTAACTGTCACTATTTCCCCCAAAACTCGGAAAATATCGACGGCACGAAAATATTGTAAGAATAGAAATGATATAAAATTACATTTTCAACAATTTTGGTTGTTATACTTTTTGTCGAAAAGTTGAAAATGGCGGAGATATTGAGTAAAAACAGTTCTCGTTAAAATCAAGATGGCGGCTAACGCAACAGCGGAATTCAGTCGAGATTTTAAATTTACACTACTATTGACCCCCCCCCTAAAGATAAGAAAAATAAAATTTCTGGCAGGTCCTAATGCAAGGTTAGGCCTGTTATTCGTCTAACCCGACTGGACTAATATAACTCTGGACCATAATAATATAGAAAAGGTTGAGTCGTATTTAGGACAAAAAACGAACTTTCAAAGCTTAACCCAAAGGCTGATTTACATAGAAGATGTTTTTTAGCATGGCCAGCGTTTAGTCGATTACAAACAGTAATTAAATCAAACTTACCAAATACATACTTTAAACAAAGAATATATACTCTCCTAGAAGAAGAGTTTGAATGGAACAGATGGTCACGTTTATTTGCCCTTGAAAATATCGTAGTCATTGTCAGACCACATGCACCCACTCAGTTGGTGCACAAAATCCTATGCTGAAACGTTACAGGGACGTACCCTTCTATAAGATCTATATTCTTTGCTTTAAAGGCAAAAACCTGATGGATATGTTATGGACAAAGTGATTATGTTAGCCATTATGTATAATGCCCGGTCATTATTAATAATGACTAACTTCAGCGGGCAATTTGATAACTTTTTACAATTTATCATATTGTCTGGTCATTATGAAAAATGCTATACTATGGCCGGGCAATGTGAGAAATCGGCGTTCTTAGTAAATCATGCTATCTTCAGCAGCGAATCAACGCGCTGTATCCAAGGTTACAGTCACCGAAGCACGTCGGCCATTATTTATAAATCATATTGCAGTTGAATGTTAGTAATGGTATATACGACAAGTGGTTTGTTTGTGACATTTCTTTGTTAATTCTTTGTTTATAAAGTATTGCATAGTGAACTATGGAAAAAGAAGAACCATTAAGTGATATGAAAAATCGATTTAACAATCGGTTAACTGAATTAGTTTCAGTAAAAAGTCAAAATTCACAAATTTTCACAAAAACAGCCTACATGGAAATGATACAGAAGGTAAAAAACTCTAAAAGTAAACAGACAAATAAAACGCCGAGTGATTATCAGCGCTTACGAAGATTCGACGTTATGACGATTAGAGAAGTAGAAAAATTGATTGTTCCTGTGAAAGAAGATAACGTAATTAAATACTACGTCCATACAGAAGAAATATTTGATACATTGCGCAATCTTCATATTACTATCGGGCATGGTGGTAGAAACCGAATGGAGAAGGAAGTACATTCTAAATTTAAAAATATTACAAGGGAGATGATTGTTATCTATTTAAATATATGCATGACCTGTCAGAAAAAACATAATGTTCCAAAGAAAGGCTTGGTGGTGAAACCAATATTGAGCAAGGAAATGAATTCAAGATGCCAAGTCGATTTGTATCGATATAGGCCAGGGTAATAAGACAAAAATATACCCTGTTCGTGACACTTCAGCAGCCAGGGTACTGAAGTGTTTTTTCGACAAGTAATATCTATAGGAACAAATTGTAACTATTTCCTGCGTAGGATCTGGCGGTCATTTTTATTTATAAACAATTAACTGTCAAAAAATGACATTTTTCCCTTTTTTTTCATATAAATGGAAAACAGTGAAACTTATGAGTTTTTTAGGGCAAATATCTTTGAGGTTATAGAAAAAGCTTTAAAATGACATATTACAAAGTTTGATTTACTCATTTATTGTTAATATAATTGCGAAAAAAGTTCGGAATTGCAAAAAAAATTATTTTCGCAATAACTGTTGTAAAAATTAGTGTACAGATTTGAAATTTTTGTCAAATGAGGGTTCTTTGGTAATTAATATGTGAAAAAAATTTCAAAGCGATTCATTTCACTGTTTAAATTTTATTCGAATTGTTTATTTCAGAGAGCATTTTTTTTGTAATAACATAAGTCAGAAAAAAATGTCGTTAGAACCATTCCACAGGTGTCAAATGAAAGAGCATGAGCTATATTTTCACCTTAGTTTAAAAAAGCGAATAAAAAATGCATTTATTAGTAATAAATAATTATGCAAATGTATCGTAAATCTTTCCTTATAAACTTTTTGGATAACTTTTTCCAAAAAAATTAACTTTTTTACCCTGTTTTAAGTGCACAACTACCAAGTAATGTTATTTATATCATAATTGATAAAAAATTTTAATAAATATATATATAATTTCTTATATAACAAAATAAAAATTTTTAAGGAAAGATTTATGATACTTTTGCATAATTAATTATTACTAATAAATACATTTTTTATTCGCTTTTTTAAACCAAGTTGAAAATATGGCTCATGCTCTTTCACTTGACATATGTGGAATGGTTCTAACGTCATTTTTTTCTGACTTATGTTATTGAAAAAAAAATGCTCTCTGGGATAAACAATTTGAATAAAATGTAAACAATTGAATGAATCACTTTGAAATTCTTATCACATATTAAGCACCAAAGAACCCTTACATGACAAAAATTTCAAAGCTGTACACTATTTTTAACAATAGATATTGCCAAATTAATTTTTTTTGCAATTCCGACCTATTTTCGCAATTATAATAACAATAAATGAGTATATCGAACTTTGTAATACGTCATTTTAAAGCTTTTTCCATAATCTCAAAGATATTTGTACTAAGAAAACCATAAGTTTTAATGTTTTCCATTGATTTAAAGAAAAATGGGGAAAATGCCATTTTTTGACACTTCATTGTTTATAAATAAAAATGGCCGCCAGATCCTACGCAGGAAATAGTTACAATTTGCTCTTATAGGTATTACCTGTCGAAAAAACGCTTCAGTACCCTGGCTGCTCGAGTGTCATGGGAAAAACCTTATTACCCTGGACTAATATGCAGTCACAAGCCGATGGCTGTTATAAATTTGTGCTTGTTTATCAAGACCATCTTACCAAATTTGTCCAACTTCGACCTCTTACAAGTAAAAGAGCAGAAGAAGTATCGCATGTACTTTTGGATATTTTCACAATATTTGGGGCGCCGAGTGTGCTTCATAGTGATAATGGCAGAGAATTCGCTAACCATATTATCAAAGAGCTGTGTAGCATGTGACCCGAGTTAAAAATGGTACATGGCAAACCCAGGCATTCTCAGAGTCAAGGATCTATAGAAAGGGCCAATCAAGACGTAGAGAATATGCTTAGTTCGTGGTTAGAAGACAACAATACAAACAAATGGTCTGAAGGCTTACGTTTTGTTCAACTAATGAAAAATAGAGCTCATCACACTGGTATAGGTTGTAGTCCATATGAAGCCATGTTCGGCACAAAGTTGAAAGTTGGTTTAAAAAGCTCTCTACCCCAAGAAGTTCTGACTGATGTTAATTCGGAGGAAGACTTAGAGGTCCTGTTCAAAAATCAAGAGGCTGGGCTATCTACAGAACTGGATATAATACAAAATAATAATATAAATGTGGACTCTTCAATAATGTTGCCCGAATCAAGTTCATCTCATGTTCAAAATTCATCTCGTGAATCTAGTCAAGTTCCGGAATTTTTAACAAATGCGGTAGAAACGGCTATTGTAGTTAATTTAGAAAATAATGAAAATCTGGATTCCAATATAGATATTAGAATAAACGATGTAAGGAAGAAAAGAAAATTGGCTTTGACGAATCTAGAAAAACAAGCAGAGAAGATGTTAAAATTTTCCAATTCCAAATATCCATCGGCTAAACTAGGTAACACAGTTAGGTTACGAGTGCCAGATGTGGACCGAGCTCGTAGTGATCAAAGAAATCTACTAGCTATCGTGACAGAGATAACTGAAAAAAAGCTTTACAAACTAGGCACAAAATATGGCATACTAAATCAGTTATATTCAAGAAACCAGTTTACCGTTTGTAAAGAAAAGTTTATCTCCATAGAAGAGATTCCAGACACTGAGATATCTCTTAGAGAATGCGCAAGAAAATCTTCTAACTGTGGGGGACAAGGATACAGTAGGTGCAGTTGTAAAGGTGGGTGTAAATCTGCTAAGTGTAAGTGTCGTAAAGAAAAAAAAAATATGTAACTCCAAGTGTCACCATAGTGGAACATGTTTCAACAAATAGTTATGTATTGTAAATCATTCATACAAAATAAATTTCGATGATGTAGCACGCAAAGGTGGTAAGTGTATTTTTATTTAAAATTGAGTTTGATTTAGAAGAAAAACGATTTAATTTCTCACTGGCATGACATTAGAAAAAAATGCAAATAAAAACACAGAATTCTTTTTTTGGTTTCCTCAATTACCGTTAATACGTATTATATTTTTTATGTATACTTATTCATTAAATGTACTCATGTGCCATTTCACAGAAGACTGCAGACTGTTTTCATTAGTATATAAGAAATATTTTAGTTTTTACTACATACTTGATTGTATCAAAATAAATATATTTCATATTTAATAAAAATAAAAGTAGTTTTAATCATCCTGTCTAGTAGATGCCAAGCATTATACATAATGCCCGGGCAATGTGATGAATTTAATAGTATTTATTATATTGACCGACAGTATTGGGCATTTTTTATATAGCCCGGGCATTATGAAAAATGACCAATTAATCATATGGTCCATAACAGATATATAGTCCAGGGCGCATCTGTTTTGAGATGGACGTTGAGAGGTGACACAAATTTTTTTGCAGAAATTGCTTGAACATAGCTCAAATAATAATATTTGAGTTATCCTCCCTCTCAAAATGGTCCGGAACATTGTTTAAATAATCAAAATATCAAAATATGAAGGAAAAATTCGCTTTTTTTATTGGTTTTTTGATTATAACTTTAAAACTATTAATTTCTGAGAAAAGTTGTACTGACATCAAAGTTGCGCAATTAAATTTCCTACAATATAGAATTGACTAAAAATTTAAAAAATAGTGACCCTTGTTGCAAAATAGCAATAATTCCAAAAAAACCATACAAAAACAAGTATTCGCATTTTACGTTTTTCAACCATTTATGCTACACTTAGGACCATCATATTTTACCCAGAAAAATTTTATGATTTAGTTAAACAACACTGTAAATTTCATTAAGATAGGTTTAATAGATTTTGCAAAATAAATTTTGCAATCCAGCTTTCGCAAAAAAATTCATTTTTTTTTAATGTTGCAGGACTGAGATAAAGCAGATAGCAAGTTGAATTTTTTTTTTGCTTATAGAAGTTTACTGTACCTTTCATTTGCAATTTGCAAAACTAAAATCGAATAATTACCACTGCGTCAGGAAATTTTTTAAATAAACAATAATTTTTGGTGCTACGCGCAGGACAGCGGTGCTCGATTCACACAAGTTGATTTCCACCAAAATTTCTTCCAATCTTTATCTAATATATTATTTTCTTACTCTATATTTTGTTGTATTTTAATATTTTAATTCCACAAAAATCAAACTAATTTTATTATTGTTTATGAAATATTGTTTAAACAATTGCATATGTTTAAAAATAATAAACTTTTATTCTTTAAGTTAAAATATATGAACAAAGAAAATTTTTGTTCAAAATAGTGTTATTTCAAAGGAAGTATTTGTTTTTATTTTGCAATAAACAAATTTATGTATTTATATCGAAATGTAATAAAAATTAAAATGTATCAATCATTATCAAAGGTCACTGGAATGCCCAATCAGAGCAAACTATCCGCTGTCCTGCGCGTAGCACCAATAATTAATGTTTATTTAAAAAAATTCATGACGCCGTGGTAGTTAATCGATTTTAGTTTTACAAATTGCAAATGAAAGGTACAGTATACTTCTATATGCAAAAAAAATTCAACTTGCTATCTGCTTTATTTTCAGTCCTGTAACATTTTGAAAAAATGAATTTTTTTTGCGAAAGCTGAATTGCAAAATTTATTTTGCAAAATCTATTTAAACCATCTTAATGAAATTTGCAGTATTGTTTTACTGTATCATAAAGTTTTTCTGGGTAAAATATGAAGGTCCTAAGTGTAGCATAAATGGTTAAAAAACGTAAAATGCGAATACTTGTTTTTGTATGGTGTTTTTCGCAATTATTGCTATTTTGCAACAAGGGTCACTATTTTGTAAATTTTTAACCAATTCTATATTGTCGGAAATTTAATTGTGCAACTTTTATGTTAGTAAAACTTTTCTCGGAAATGAATACTTTTAAAGTTATAATCAAAAAACGAAGAAAAAACTCGAATTTTCCCTTCATTTTTTGACATTTTGATTATTTAAACAATGTTCCAGACCTTTTTGAGAGGGAGGATGACTCAAAAATTATTATTTGAGTTATTTTCAAGCAATTTCTACAAAAAAAATTGAGTCACCTCTCAACGTCCAAATGTACTAATATTTTTACAGATGCGCCCTGGTCTAATATGGAACTAAAACATGGGATTTTAATAAAAATATAGTCCATAAACTATAGTTGACTCAGAAAGCTATGGAACGGAGAAGAGCAATGAAGAAATAAGAAGACGATTAGAAAGTATCAGATATAATCCAAAAGATTACCATGTTAAAATGGAGCTGGGCAGGACACATATGAAGAATGGAAGACAACTGTTGGATGAAGCGAATTCTTGAAAGGCGACCAAGAGCAAGTAAGTAAGTAGAGGCAGACTTCAAACCAGATGGACTGATGACCACGAATGGCTAACTAGGAATTCATGCAAAAAAACAACGAACAGAAATGAATGGGCACAACTAAGAGAGGCTTACATCCAACGATCGATGGAATAGATGTTGATGATGAGGATGATGAAGATAAATGACGATATTTTATTCTGTACTTAGATTGTGATTGGTGGGGATTGGGATTTATAGTGTGAGCAGATAACATCAAGTTAGGTTTTGCAATAAATATACAAACGTTGAAGAGAGGTTAGTACTGGTTTAGTATCTCCACATTTTTTGCTTTCTTTTACGTATAGACAAGGGCGGATTTGTTTTGAGGTGGATGTAAGAGGTGGCATTCGGATTTTTGCAGATAAAATTAGGTGACAACTTCAGTAATTATAATTGACTTATGCTCCTTCTCAAATATGCCCGAAACATTAATAAAAAAATTTAAATATTTAAAAATTTCAAAAAACATCGATTTTTTTCAACTTTCATTGCTTATACCTTTAAAACGATTCATTTAGGAACAAACTCGTACGGAAATAAAATAAAGATAATTGAATTTTGTATGATATACGACTGGTTTAAAATGTCTAAAATTAATACCGCTTCTGCAAAATAGCAATAAATACAAAATAAAGAGGCAAAATAAGCCTGTGTTTGTTCAATATTTTTCAACCACTTTGGTTGCACTTAGAACCTTCATAATTCGCTTAGAAAATTCTTACAACATACTTAATCCGTTCACCAAATTTCATTAAAATCGACATAATAGATTTTGCATAATAATTTTGCAATATAAATTTTTTTAAAAAAGTTCAAATTTTTCAAAAACTTTCTGAACAAAAAGTAGACCATTTAGAAGTTTGCTAATTTTTTCACATATCAAGAGGCGCTGTACCTATCTAAAACACTTTACAGAATTAAAATCGGATTATTTAAGCGGCCTCAGCACTGTTTTAAAGTTGTAAACAATTTTTTGGTTTATAAACAAATATAGTGAGGACGTTTGAGTTGGAATAAATTCATTTTCTCGAGAATGGGCCACTCTGGAGATAAATCCCGAAACAGGTCGATTTTTGGCATATATATCATACTAGTGACGTCATCCATCTGGGTGTGATGACGTAATCGATGATTTTTTTAAATGAGAATAGGGGTCGCGTGCTAGATTATTAGAAAGGTTATTCAATTCTCTATTCACTAATATAGACATTAACATAATTATTTATGCAGGGTGCCCAAAATTTTTTTTAATTGATTGAGACAAAAAGAAGAAAGTATATAATTTATTTACTTCCTAACTACTAAATCGGTCGGCACAGACCAACTGCCCATTGAACTGGCAAGTACCTAGTTTTTTTTTCGAGCAGGGAAGCATGTTGCCCTTTAAGCATGTACTTAATTTAATCTTATAACATCGATTGGTAGTCACCATATTTTCATAAAATTTAACATGTAAACCGTATATTATGAAGTTACCACTTTAAATAGTGTGCTAGTTACAATTACTTAGCAGAATGCACTGAAGATGTTCTGAATTAGAACGAAAACGTTTTGCACGACATTTTATGAAGTTTTTTAATAAACGATTTTATATAATTTTATAGCTATAATTTTATTTTCCATCAAAACGAAAATCCCTTTTCCGCCACGCAATATTTATCTCAGTTTTTTTGTAGCTGGAATATTGTCTGCTCCACTCATTTTTACGGTGTTTAGCGGTTTTTTATTCTTGTATCAGGAGTTTTTGAAAGTTTTTTATAGATTAAATGTATGAACTTGTGTAACGTTTCTCAATTACACGGTAAGCGTTATAAATGGTCGCCTTTGTCGCATTATCGTCCAAATGATCTAGTGGTTACGACACTAAACTTGTGATAGGGCAATCCGTGTTCATATCCCATCCATCCCAATACTTTTTTTCAATGTAATTCTTTGTGTGCATCGACTATACACTAGATTTTTTTTTCTATTCGGAATAGATTAAAAAAATATTGTGATGGCTGACAAATGAACTCGCCACTACAACTAGACCATTTCAGGGATAATGGTTAAATGGATTATACTTTCGAGCTCGATAACTTCTATATGGCTTAACTGATTTTGATCAATAAACATGAGTTAGAAAGGTATTGACAAGTAGTGTCAAAAGGGACAAAATAATTATATAAAAAGCATATGTGAACAACTAGAGAAACATGCTGACCGCCAAGAATCTAGAGAACTTTTCTCCAACGTCAAATATCTAGCGAGAGAATTCAAACCACAGACACAGATCATCAAAGATAATAGTGGAAATACCATAACAAACCCAGACGGTATCGCAGAGGTTTGGAAACAATATTGTGAAATACTGTTCTCTAACAACGACCCAGACCATAATACAGAGAAAAGAAGTTATGAAAAAGAACCTCAAATATTGAAATCTGAAATTGAGTCGGCAATAAAAAAGCTAAAATGTAGAAAAGCACAAGGAGAGGATGGAATAACAGCTGAAATACTCAAAGAAATGGGAGAATTAGGGACGGAAGTCATGCTTAGAATTTGCAATGAGATCTGGTATACCGGAAAGTGGCCAAATGACTGGGGTAAACTCACGTTTATTCCCATATACAAAAAAGGTTCTCCGACAGATTGCAGTAATTACCGTACAGTAGCGTTGATATCTCACGCGAGCAAAGTACTTCTAACAATAATCAATGAAAGATTAAAATCCAATCTCTTACCGCAAATTCCACAAGAACAATGCGGATTCGTCCCAGGTAGGGGAACAAGAGAACACATTCTTAATATTCGTCAAATTATCGAAAAATAGAAAAATAGAGTTTAACATAGAAATATATTTGTGTTTTGTTGACTGCTCCAAGGCCTTCGATAACGTAAAATGGCATAAAATGTGGCATATACTTAGAGAAATGGGTACGCCAGAACATCTAATCTATCTATTACAAACACTTTATGTAAATAACACCGCTAATGTAAGAGTTAATAATGTGGTTTCGAAAAACTTCAAATTAAAATCTGGAGTGCGGCAGGGATGTATAATATCCCCCATTCTATTCAATATATATATATATATATATATATATATATATATATATATATATATATATATATATATATATATATATATATATATATATATATATATATATATATATATATATATATATATATAATATATATATAGTGAACACATTATGCGTCAAGTTTTTGAGGAATGGCAAGGTGGAGCAACGATAGGAGGATGAAAAATAAAAAACCTACGTTATGCTGATGACACTGTTATATTGGCGTCTTCACCAGAAGAACTGGAAGAAATTATGAATAGGCTAGGAGCGGTGAGTACAGAATATGGTTTGAAAATAAATATACAGAAAACCAAAGTAATGATCATCGATAGAATCAGAAACAACCAACCGGAGATAAGAGACTTGGCAGGTTACGAAGTGGTCAGACAATTGAATTACTTAGGATCCGTTATTACTAAAGGGTCGTTTAAACACAGCGATAAATCAAACAACTTATCAAGGTCAATCGAGTTGTTGCAACTTATCATTGTGTGTAAACGGTGCATCGCACAACTTATCAAAGTTGGAGTTAGGTTGAAGGTGGTATCGCATTGAATCGCAGCGTCTAAACAGCGTTTCAACTTGTCATCACAACTAGTTGCTGTGACTTATCGTTGTGTTTAAACGACGCTTAACAGTGGAGGATGCGTAGACGAGATCCGTAGGCGCATCATAATGGCCAGATTGGCAACAGCCAATCTCACAAACATATGTAAGAATACTGACATTACAAAAAACACAAAATTACGCCTTGTTCGAGCGTTAATATTTCCTATCGCCACCTACGCTTCAGAGACTTGGACTATCAAAAAAGCAGATTCAAAACGTATAATGGCATTTGAAATGTGGGTCTACCGGAGAATGTTGCCCATACCATGGACCGCACATCGCACAAATAATTCAATATTAGCCGAACTTAACATAAAAACTAGACTCAGCACAACTATCAACCAATATATACTGAGATATTTTGGACATATAACCAGAAGAAGGGAAGGCATGGAACGAATGATAGTTGAAGGCAACGTAGAGGGCAGAAGATCCAGAGGAAGATCTCCATTACGATGGTCGGACCAAATAAGGGACATGACTGGTTACTCGTTCTCCGAAACAAAACAACACGCCCAGGAGAGAGGGGATTTGATAGAAATAGTCAAACGACTTACATGACGCCACTACATCCTTACGAAGGAGAACAGATAGAGGAGGGAGGGTCTGATACATCCAAATCAAATATGATAACTGAAGATATTATAGGATTTAGTGAGCTTAAAAAACCTTTTTCCACAGGAACTGGATTTGATCATACTTATGAGGCCTGTAACTTAAAAATTCGAATTTTCTCAGATATGAGGTATACACCGTTAGACACGTTTAAGGTCCTCCTACAAACGCTCAGTTCTTGACGCAATTCGTAGGTTAAACTTTTGAATAAATGTCGAAAAACCAAAATTTTCAAAGTTCAATTTTTTAAATTTTCGGCTATACTGAGCAGTGGGTATGTCTAATCCTAACCGCTTTGGCACCATTTAAATGCCTAACTTAACGCCATTAATTTGGTTTACTTGCGGTTTTCTTGTCTCTTCTTAAACCTTAGATATATACCCCCAAAAATATGCCATTTTGTACCTACCCAGTCATCTAGCTGGCTTATGGGTGGTCAAAAATCACAAACTACACCGGTTCCTGAATCGGCTCTGACCCCCTTTCCCCATTTTCCCTTTTTTAAGTAGAAATTGAGTCATATTTCTGAGCTCGGTAACTTTTGAATTTTATAACCGATTTTCAAAATTAGACATGCGTTGGAAAGGTAATGATCAGTACTATCAGAAGCCGTAAAGTTTGGACTTCAATTTACGAAATGTTTGGGAGTTTTGGGGACGAGAACGAAAACCAGACCCTAACTGGAAAGGGTCGTAAAATCCACCCCCTTGGACCAAAATGGATGATTGATATATGGATGGACAGGTCTTTTCCTAAAATTTAACATGAAATTTGGCCAAATTTTCAATTCAGTCAGATTTCGAAAATCGAATATTTCGTGTATATAATAGTGGTCGCATGTAGGGGGGTTGTGCGCCACTGGCGAGAACTGCCGTTTCTGGGATTCTATTTGTTTGTTTTATGTATATACTTAACGTATCCATCAGTTTACATAGGTGAGGGAGCCTCACGTTCAATTTCAAGTGAGGTCTTCTTTCAAATCTTGCCGTTTGTTTCTAACATTGTACTATTTTCTAAAATTTTCTTTTAATTGGTAACTATAATTTGTTTTAACGTTGTAACATTGTTTAACATACATAAATACATAAACACAGTATTTAATTTAAAATTTATTAAATAATAGTAATTTATTATAAAATGTACAATATTAACACATAGTTTGCCTTTTACTTCTTCAAAATAACATTACAATATCTAAATATCATACCTAATATAAAACATGGAAGAATTCTATTCTCACTCCAAAGTTTAAAAAGGTGAGCAATTGGTCAGGTTACAAATATTCTTTTGAAGAATATTAAGAAATCTAATTATAATAAATCATATAAAAAGCAAATAAATATACAAACACTGGGTAATAGCCTACAAAATTTATTAATTTAAGTTTATAAAGTATCCATCTCCATGACTATTGTTTTACAATCGAATAAAAATAATTAAAACTAAATCTTCACTTCACATTTGTTTTTATTTTAGTTGATGGATTTAATAAACAATAATTTATTGATTAAAGCACTGTGTATTACTGTTTTCTAAATTATTATATTTATTCTTTCAATGGCAAGGAAATGTTCTAAATTGTGAACTTTTATTTATGATGGTAAACAGCTATCGATGTTGTAGTCATTTGCATCAATTTGGTTATTAAGTATTGAATTTTGGATTTATTTTATATGTTTTTTTATGTTTTATTTTGGATTAACAATTCGGTTTTATTTCCGGAGAAAATAAAACTTTTAATGAGACCAAGTTTATGGTTACGCCTTCGTGGTTTCTATTGCTTGCAAACCAAGCGAATGTTGAATTAAAGAGGACTAGGGGAGGTCTAAAATTTGCACCTCACTTCTCGTCTATTCAACGAGGCAAATTACAACGAAAACATGGTCTCGATACTCAGTAAGGAGTAAAACTAATACAAAAGAATTCGCCGTGAAACGAAATCAAAAGACATATAATATTTCAGTTTGTTCAGAGAGCGGCATAAACACCCTTACCAGTTTCATTCTCATTAGAATTGAGTGGTTTCTATTACTTGCAAACCAAATGAATGTTGAATTAAAGAAGGTCTAGGGGAGGTCTACAATTAAAGACCTCCTAAATAAATTAGAATGTGATTACAGTACATATTGCTTGAAATAAAAAAATACCAACTTTTTGACACTATTAATATTCTCAAAAACAAATTTTAAATCTAGATTCATAAAACAATTGAGTTTGGCAGATGATGCAAGTAATTATCCGCTCCTATATCTATTTACCCCAAATCCAAAAATAACTGTCTTTAATAAATAACTATTGCAACAATTTAGAAAACAGCGGCGTTCAATATTAGTCTGGGAGCCACGGCAGGGGGGTCGGGTATGTACTTTTATGTCCCCTCTGTGTCTTGACGTTTTGTATGTTTTTTGGTGTGTAGATTTTTTAGATGATCCTGCTGAAAATACGTCACACAATTCGTTATTAACAGTTTAATTGTTTAAATTATTGAACATCCTAAACTGTTAGTAATTTTATTAACGTGAAAATTGTTTATTTTGAAAAAATCAACAAAATGGTGTTTGCTAAATTTTATTCCGATTGTTAGAACCTGAGTTATAACAAATTTCGTGAAAAACAATGGCAAAATAGAATAGACTTTTTGAAGTAAAACTCGGCTTTCTTAGCTGCGATTAACTTTCTAAATCCCTCTGTAATTTTTTATCTTTAAATAAAATTGCAAAATTAATTTATATTTTATTTATTTATTTTTTTAAATAAAAAAGATATAACAATTAAGCATTAAAGATGTCACTACTAAGTTGCGAATTATTCGCAACTTAACCGATTTATAATAGATTTAAACAAAATTAAGAGATACAATTTAAAAATCTAACTAATCTAAGTTATAGAACAACTCAAAACGAACATTTTAAGCTTTGGTAAATGTTTCTATGTTAATTTTTGACCAAGATTAAGCTTTATTTCTGTTTTTATAACAAGTTTCTAGAATCAAATGTAAGCCAGTTACGCTCAAAATAAAGTTGGTCCCTTTTGTTTTGGCAAAAAAAAGCAGGAAGATCAACCCCTAATTAGCAACTTAAATTAAATTAATCGTTACCGCTTCACAAATTATTTTACTTATTATGTTGTGTTTATATTATGAACTGTAAGTTTCACCGATTCAAAGTGCTTATTTTTGAATAAAATTTGGTTTTAAAATAAAATTCTTAAAATTTATGATTTTGAAAAAAAAAATGGATTTTTCGAAATAACTTAAAAATTGTTAGAGATACCAAAAATCTCAAAAAACAAAAAAGTCAGCATTGCTTTTCTGAATATCTTGTATGTTTTTTTTTCTGTAAGACAAAAATTGATTAAGATTTGGTGTTTCGAAATCTGCATACACTCGTGATCAGTGACTCGTTCAATCTCTTTTAACTACAGCCCTTTCAAAAGTAAGGACTTTGTACCGATGAAACTTATAGATCATATAAACAATACATACACGAGTAAAGAAACTTGTGAAGGGTAACGATTAAGTTCATTTGAGATTCTAATTAGGAGGTGATTTTCCCGATTTTTTTAACCAAAAAAAGGACTAACTTTATTTTAAGCATAACTTGTTTACTTCTGATACTAAAAATTTTTTTTATAAAACAAAAACGATGTTTTTTAAACAGTTTAAATAAGTCATAATACGTTTTCCCCAAAAAGTGCCTTATTTTTTGATTATTTCACGTTAAACTATTCCATTTGGAATTTGACGAATATGAACCTATTTTTCATTAGCTATAACTCTGTTTCTGTTGGGCATAGAGACCTAATATATACACCATTTTGTTAAATTTTTTACAGGATATATTTTTGCTCAAACTGTTTTTTTCAAAAAATACTCACTTTTTGAGTTATTTGCGAACATCTGTCTAAAAGCGTGGTTATTTTGTTGAAAAATGAACATATTCACTCGTAAATAACTCGAAAAGTATTGACTTAATGAAAAAACTCTATAAAACTTACTTAAAATTAATCAGGTTATCCATTTCCGGACTTACTTTGTACGTATATTTTTTTAACCCCCAAGAAGGGGTGAAACCCACCCCAGCACAATATCACTTTTTCTTTGACTTGTTGGCTATGTGTTTTCCAAATTTAATGTCAATCCAAGAAGTTCTGTAAAATTTAGAGTTTTTGCAATATTTTACCGTTAAAGAACGTACTACTATATCAAATGCCTATTTTGCAATTGTTTTTCATGAAATTTGTTATAATTCCGGTTCTAACAATCGTATCAAAGTTTACCAGACGCTATTTTTTAATTTTTTCACAAGGAACCATTTTCATTTTGGTAAAATTAAATATCTTTAATGGTTTAGAAGATACAATAATTTAAACAAATAAATTGTTAATAACAAATTATTTGACGGCTTTTCAGCCTGGTACCATCGAAAAATCTAATCTACGTAGCAAAAATATAAAAAACATCAAGATACCGAAGGTACTTAAAATTGCATACTTAACCTCTCCTGGGACTCGATTTTTGACCCTTCGCTTCGTTATCGAACGTATTCGCTTCGTATCTGTTTAGTATACGAAGCGAATACGTTCGATAACGAAGCGAAGGGTCAAAAATCGAGGTCCTGGCTCCTAGACTATTATATTATGTTATTTACAAATTTTATTTTTATAGTATCTACACAATAATAAAATTTGATATATTTATATAAGAAAATACGTGCTGTAATGAAAAAAGAAAATAATAAATATTAACAGATATTTACAAATAAACATAATATAACAACAATGAGGAATTTATAAATAAATTTTGAATTGATCTAAATTCCCACAGTTACTAAATTTTAAAGCCATACTAAATTGACCTAGGAAAAATAAAGTGAACCGTCTATGGCAAAAAACTGTGGGGAACGTATTATGGTTGTCATTATATCATTAAACAATATTGACATTTATGAAGAATGGCAGCACTTCTTATATGAGGGATGTTATCAAACGAGCTTTGAAGTTAACCAACCTCTCACTGGTTTGGGCCAAACGCTAAAAAATAAAAATAAGTTTATTAATAATAATCATAAAAAACACAGAATAAAATTTGTTTTTATAAAATGAAGCTATTATTTAAATTAGATATAGCAACTTTTACTATCTTCAACGGTTTAAAAATAAATGTGATCCATCAAAATAACCATTTTAAAAGTTATCTATCCCTTGCTGTTACTACATGACACAATTTTTTATTAGTCCACTTATTTATCATTTATGTAAACAATTCTATTTTATATTTTGATTGTGATCTAAGATATGAGTCTCGTTTGATTGCATATTGTTTGCAATGCTGTCCTTTTCTCTATATATAATTTCTTACGTATTTTCTTGATATTTGCTTCCGTCATTTTTAAATTTTTTTCACTGATTGCCCCTATCCTAATATGTTTTGTACATAAGAATGTCGTTAGATATTACTCCTGCTAAGTAGTCTCCTGACTACTAAGTGGCCTCCTTTATTCAGATGGACTTACCCAAGTTTTTTTCATGTATTTTGACCCGTAGAATACGAATTTTTTGGGTAACAGTTGATTCGGATGTCGATAAGATTGTTATTGACCAAGAACTTGAGGAATTACATAACCGCGATCTCTCGCAAAACAAAACATTTTTTGGTATTTTTTGGGTCATTCTAAGCAAAACATGTTTCTACAATTTTTTTCGTAGGATGGCTAGTTTTCGAGATAACCGCGGTTGAACTTTCAAAAAAATCGAAAAATTGCAATTTTTGAACCCGAATAACTTTTGATTAAAAAATAAAATAGCCAGTCTGCTTACCGCATTTGAAAGTTTAAGTCAAATTATATCGGTTTTAATTATTTGCATTGCTAAAAATTTATTTTTTTATTGTTTAACAAAGCTATAAACACATAGTGTTTCCCGTGCCTTTACATGCATTTTAACGCATGCTACGTAGAAATAGCCTCGATTGCACTAGTACCTATTCTACCTACTCGTTAGATTTTAAATGAGAAATTATAGAAAACATCACTCACGCACTAGGTGTTTGTAGCTTTGTTTAACAATAACACAATAAATTTTTAGCAATGCAAATAATCAAAACCGATATAATTTGACTTGAACTTTCAAAGGCGCTAAGCAGAATTGCTATTTTATTTTTTAATCAAAAGTTATTCGGGTTTAAAAATTGCAGTTTTTCGATTTTTTGAAAGTTCAACCGCGGTTATCTCGAAAACTGAGCATCCTACGGGAAAACTTGTTAGAACATTTTTTACTTAGAATGACCCAAAAAATACAAAAAAATGTTTTGTTTTGTGAGAAACCTCTGTTATGTAATTCCTCAAGTTCTTGGTCAATAAAAATCTTATCGACATCCGGATCAACTGTTACCCAAAAAATTCGTATTCTACGGGTCAAAATACATGAAAAAAACTTGGGTAAGTCCATCTAAATAAAGGAGGCCGTTGTACCCCCCTGGCGACAGGACTAAAGGGGTAAGGTTTTGCTTAATTGTCTGTACCCAGGGTATCGTATCAGATAACATTCAGGTTTTATTAGGTAGATATGGAATTATATACAGTGGATTTCTTAAGAGTCACGTAAGAGAAGCTTCTGAACAAAATAATAGAGTTGGATCCAAAAGTAAAGACAAAAGCTGATTTAGCACCTTACAATTTAAGCTAGGCTTGCTACTATTGGGTTGTATTAAAAAACACTGAGTTGAGTTTATAAAAAATCCTGACGTTTCTAAAAAAATTTCAAATGAATTCAAAATAGGTAAACTAAGATATAACAGAGAGATAGTATAATACCATTGTAATTCGTCATAATAATGGACAGAATTGTAAAGAACTAATTCTAAATAAGAAAGCCCAAATATATCTAATAATTGGATATGGGAACCTGCAACTAGGGATTGTAATCCAGCAGCATTTTCAATTCAGCTGGATTTTTGCAAGATTGGCCTGAATCCAGCTGGATCCAGTGCGTATCCAGCAAAATGTGGAATCAAAATAAAAACACGATTTAAATGTTTTTTGTCTGTATGCTAAATTTCTAAACAACAGAAACATGAATTATTTAGTTTTATGTAAGTGATACCTTAAAAACATAGGCTTAACCTACTTCGCACAGAACTGCACATATAGCCGGTTGCGAACAAAGCCCTTCCGGCCTCTGTGCTGATCGGTTTTAAGGTCATCATCAAATAGTCATAGACCATTGACAAACGATCGCCTTTCACTCCTTCGGGCTCATAAACCGCCATATCCTTTTCCAAAATCTTTTCGTAATCTTTTTGAGAATCAGTTTTTTGGCTATAAATGTTTTCCCTTTCTCGTTTCAATTCAATCTCAGGTTCTTGTTCCAAAGTAAAATTCACAGGCTCCGGATTAGTTCGCCCATCTTCTTCCATTATCTCTTGCACTGGTTCCACAGTTACTTGTTTATTTATACGAATCAACAAATATTTCATCTCTTGTCGCATTGCATTCTTTTTCGGCATGGGGAAGTAACCAGGATTGTTTAGTCCTTTGTCATACTTTTTTTGATTTTGTAAATACACTAATGTACCTGTAATCTCATAGAGACGCGCCGCGCCGTTCCGTGATTCTTTTGCGTAGTGCTTCCGATAGATCGGCATTAAGTCCTGGCTATTTAGTTTGTCTAAGACAAATTTCATAGTTGTGTCGGCCGTTATCAAAGTGGAATCTATTCTGTAAAGAGCTTCTACAGCCGGTTAAAAGTGGTCAAGAGGGAAACTGGTGTAGAAATAATAAGGAAAAAGCCGAAGCATTTGCAAATCACCTCACTAATTTATTCCAGCCACATCCCATGGAAGATGGTGACACAGAGGAAGAAATAAATGACTTCCTGGAATCGCCCTACCAGATGGACTTACCTATACAAAAAATCACCACTAAAGAAGTTAGAAATATGATCCAGCATGAAATCAGTCCAAAAAAAGCTCCAGGGTATGACCTGATCAACGGGAAAGTACTGCAGCAATTGACATGCAAAGGTCTGAAAATGATAACGCAAGTATTTAATGCAATATTTAGGCTAGGTTACTACCCAGAACAATGGAAAGTTGCTCAAATTATTCTCATACCTATGCCAGGGAAAAATAAAACTCAGGTGACTTCATACGGACCAATAAGCCTTCTACCTGTTCTATCAAAAATTTTGGAAAAACTTCTCCTTAAACAATTATCCCCAGTTATAGAAGAAAGGAAACTAATTCCCCAACACCAATTTGGGTTCAGAACACAACACGGAACGATAGAACAAGTACATAGACTGGTAAAACACATCAGAAGTGATCTAGAAAATAAAAGGTATTGTTCTGCTGCATTACTGGACATTGGTCATGCCTTCGACAAGGTATGGCATGCTGGTATGCTCTTTAAACTAAAGAAAAACCTTCCTCATCCTCTTTATCAAATCCTAAAAAGCTATTTTTTCAACCGACATTTCCTAGTCAAGCAGGATAATGAATACACAAGCCTAAGACCAATAAAAGCCGGAGTACCACAAGGAAGTGTCTTGGGACCGATATTGTACTTGATCAACACTGCTGACCTACCTACAAGTAACCAAACAACGTGTGCAACTTTTGCTGATGACACTGCTGTACTAGCCTCTCACCATGATCCAAATACAGCATCCAGAGCCCTTCAGAAAGACTTTAATAATATACAAATATGGCTTAAAAAATGGAAGATAGGCGAATGAGAGTAAATCCATCCATGTAACCTTCACCATGAGAAGACAAACATGTCCATCTGTAACACTAAATGAAACGCAACTCCCACAAACCGATACTGTCAAGTACCTAGGAATCCATCTTGATAGGGGATTAACTTGGCAAAAACACATTTTTATAAAACGAAAACAACTAGGAATAAAATTAATTACGAGAAATGTACTGGATCATCGGTCGTAAATCTCAACTATCACTTGAAAACAAACTGCTGATATATAAAACTATATTAAAACCAGTGTGGACCTATGGTATCCAACTTTGGGGGACAGCCAGTCAAAATAACCTAGAAATATTGCAGAGATTCCAGAATAAAGTCCTTAGAACAATGCTGAATGCCCCTTGGTACGTGCCAAACTATGTGATAGAGCAAGACCTCAATGTGCCATTCATAAAAACAGTAATAACGGAATATTACAAAAAATATTCCAAGAGACTAAAATGTCATCCAAACAAGTTAGCCAGCAACCTCACTGATGACCACAATGATGTACGACGCCTGAAGAGATTCAAAGTAGTGAACCTAGCAAGAAGATTCGAATAATCTGTGATAACTAAACTTATTTTAATTTGTTTTAATTTAATTTATGTAAAGAGGCTGATCACTGGATCTCCCTCTACAGGTTAAATTTTCAATTTTTGCCAAATAATTTACCTATTGTTCTTAGTTGAGGACAGATTGTAAATATTACATTAAAAAAAGTGGGGATTAACTCGGTGATGATTGACCACTGGCCTGTAGAGAATTTTATCGCAGAATCAATGTATATCAACGCTTTATCGATGCAAACTTTTAAGCTATAGAAACTTTCCAGCATACTGAGCTACTGCCAGCGCGATAGAATGGCAAGTTGCCAACTCACGGCTTTGAATAAAGAGGCTAATGAAGACATTAACCCTTATCCGAGCAAGGTGGGTCCAACGGGCCCGAGACCCAATTCTTTTGTCATAAACTGATAGAAAAATTTTTGTTGAATTTTATGCATCACTGAATTTGTTTAGAAGTATGTTTCCTGCAACATAGTCATGAGCTATTCAAAATACATATTCATTATCATTTTTGAAATTATTGCGTCGAAAGAATTTTGTCACGTAAAGGGGCAAAACGAGCCCGTCGGACCCTATTTGTATTTATACCTAAGTCTAAATCTTTGTTACAGAAGTTAATCTGGCAGTCAGGTAATGCTTTTTTGGATTATCTAAACGACTTTTATGAATCCAGAAATCCAATAATAAAGTTAGACTTTTTAACTGTAACAAACAACGTAAACGTCTCTTCGATGTGAACATCAAAGAGATTCTTACAATAGGTGTTATATCTATTCTAAATGAAATTTAAAAACTGGTAATCATTGTTGAAATGCAATAATAAGAACTAGGAAGGAAAAAAAGGGAAAACTATCACATAATTAAAGATAATGGCCAAAAATAGAAATGCAAGGAAAAAAGAGAAGATAAAGAACTGGAGTCCCAATCCGATGCCTGAGAGGGTAAAAGGATATGAGAAAAAGAAGAGTTTCTAAAAAGCATATTTTAGGAGCTTCAGTCACTGGAGAGTATTTTACTAAAGACAAAGGCTGGTTAGAATTTAAACCAGGATTCTTACTGATATCTTGTGCTAATAAAAGTTGATATATCCAGAAAGCATAATTTAGGAACTTCAGTTACATGGTTTATTTCACTTAGACCGAAAAGGATAGTAGCATTACCCCATTCCCTGAACAGTCTGAACACCTGAACATAGCTGACAAAGACCTCCGATTCTTAGAGATATAAGCCCCAGAATATTTAAAGAAGTCATCTAGGTATTGGTAGTAATTTATAAATCTGGCCATTTAAAACATATTATTGCTCAAACAAAATAACATCGCTTAACCTAGTATAAATTCTATAAGACCCAATAACTAATCTGCAAAGGGCAATATTTTAACAAAATGAGAAAAGTGCTCTGCACAAGAGATTTGAAGTTGGAGCTAAGAGTTAGGTTGGCTAGGTGCTACGTTTTCTCGACTTGGTTTTATGGAATAGAAGCTTGGACCTTGAATGCTGCATCAATGAAAAAACTAGAATCATTCGAGCTGTGGGTGTACAGAAGAATTCTGAAAATATCGTGGACAGAACACGTCACAAACAAAGAGGTTCTGAGAAAGATGAATAAAGAAATGGAAATCCTAAAAACCATCAAAACAAAAAAATTGGAATATCTCGGACATATTACACGTGGACAGAGATACAGCTTGCTCCAATTGATTATGCAGGGAAATATTCAAGGAAAGAGAAGCATAGGGAGACGCAGAATATCGTGGCTGCGCAACCTGAGAGAGTGGTACGGATGTACACCAAATGAACTTTTTAGAGCAGCCGTCTCTAAAATACGAATAGCTATGATGATTGCCGACCTCCACCTCGGAGATTGCACTTAAAGAAGAAGAAAGGGCAATAAGCAATCAAAGAAAGATTACTAGAATCCGTAAAATTGGCTCAGTTAAAACCTATAACTTCTCTGTAATTGAATACACGCTTTTTAAAAGCTACACCTAGTTGCTTAGAAGGAGCTTCAACCAACATCTAAGACCCAAGCGATAATAATATATAAGCGGTGATAATTTCTGGCATTCATACTTCCTCATTGTGGTATCAATCATCATCATCCAGCCCTTTGTGTCCACTGCTGGACATAGGCCTCCCTCATTTTTGTCCATTGTGCTCTATTTTGAGCACTTTGCATCCAATTTCTAGACATTTTCTTGAGATCGTCAGTCCAACGAGTAGGTGGTCTTCCTCTACTTCTTTTGTATAATCTCGGCCTCCACTCAAGTAATCTCTTCGTCCATCTCCCATCACTGATTCGGGCGACGTGTCCGACCCAGTTCCATTTCAGGGTGGCAATTCGGGAAATTACATCGGTAACTCCTGTTCTTCGTCTTAAGTCTTCATTTCTAACTCGGTCACGAAGCGATATACTCAGCATTGATCTTTCCATTTTCCTCTGGGCTATTTGCAGTATTATAGAAGTTGTAGCTGTTAATGTCAAAGTTTCGGCACCATAAGTCATCACAGACAATACACATTGGTCAAATGTTTTACGTTTTAAAGAAATTGGTATATCGCTTTTAAAGATGTCTTTGAGTTTTCCATAGTCTGCCCATGTTAGGTTTATTCTTCTTCGTAGTTTGTATGTTTGGTTGTCTCTTGTAATTTTTATTTCGTGTCCAAGGTATATGTATTTTTCCACTAGCTCTACTCTGTTGTCTCCAATATTGATATTTCCGCTAGGTACAGTGGAACTCAGATAATTCAGCCCCCGATAACCCGGAAGTCCGGCTAACCCAAACCGATTTTTATCAGACAAACATTTCAACAATAAAAATGTATGTAATATAATATTTGAGAGATAATGGGTATTTGTGTAATTTGAACTACATTATATACGATAGTAAAAATGACTCATGGCACACGACGTTCATTGTCGTGTTATAGGAAACAACAGGCACCTGTAGTATCTTTTATTTATTTCAAACTGTCTTGGCATTTTTTAAAAAAGGCTAAAAGACTATTAAAAAATTCTTTTTTAAACAATGGTCTCAGTCTTCACTGTTATTAAATAACATAACATCGTTGCGATTGAGACCGTATTGTGTGTGGTACAGTCGTATTGTTCGCTTCCGTTCTGTAATCGTTCGTAAATCTATTCAGAGTTTGTGTTTGCGTGTTTTTTTGTCAACGTAATGGCAACAAAACGTAAAAATGTTGTAGTGACAATGGAAAAGAAACTAGAAACATTAGGTAGAATTGATAAAGGCGTAATTGATACGTAATTTAGATGTGTACTGTGCATACATATTTTATGTTATTTCAATTATAACGGAGTTTATCTGTAAGTATACCGTATTTTATTAATTTTTACCATTTTCTCCGGCTAACCCGGATTTTCGATAACTCGGATCGGCCGCGGTCCCGATTAATCCGAGTTAACGTAGTTCCACTGTACTAGGTTTGTCTAGAATTTTGTTTTGGAGATGTTTATTTTAAGACCTACACTGGCACACACTAACTGAAGTTCATGTAGCATTGTACATATCTCCTTAAGGTTGTCAAAGAATAAAACTATGTCGTCTGAGAATTTCAAATTTGTTAATCTTCTACCGTCGATATTCAGGCCTCGCTCTTCCCAGTTAAGTTTTTTACAAGCATATTCTAGTACCTACTGCGGTAAACAGTTAAGGCGATAAGGTATCGCCCTGTCGGACTCGTCTGCCGATTGGGATATGGTCCGTATTTTTTTGTAGTTTCACCGACATAGTTGCGTTCCTGTATGTATTGTAAATTAACCTTGTATATCGGTAGTCAATGCGGCATGCTTGTAGTCTTCTTCTTCTTCATGTGCCATCTCCGCGACGGAGGTTGGCAATCATCATGGCTATTTTGATCTTAGATGCTGCTCTGAATAGTTCGGTTGATGTGCATCCGTACCATTCCCTCAAGTTACGCAACCACGAGATTCGTCTCCTTCCTACACTTCTCTTGCCCTGGATTTTCCCCTATATAATCAACTGAAGTATGTTGTATCTCTCATTACGCATAACATGCCTCAGGTACTGCAGCTTTCGTGTCTTGATGGTTTCCAATATGTCCAGTCTTTTGTTGACTCTTCTCATGACTTCGTTGTTTGTTATATGCTCGGTCCATGATATCTTCAGGATTCTTCTATACACCCACAGTTCAAATGCTTCCAACTTTTTAGTAGTCGATGCGTTAAGTGTCCATGCTTCTATCCCGTAAAGCAGAGTGGAGAAAATATAACACCTTGCCAGCCTAACTCTAAAGTCTAATTTCAGTTCTCTTGCACAAAGTACCTTTCCATTTTATTGAAGTTTGTTCTTGCTTTCTCTATTCGAACTTTGATTTCTTTGGAGTAATCGTTTGTGTGATTATTGTGCCAAGATAGTTGTAGTTTTCTACTTGTTCTAAAGTTTTACCTTTAATTGTCAGGCTTTCATCATTATTTTGGGTTTTTGATATCCTCATAAATTTAGTTTTCTTGATGTTTATTGATAATCCATATTCTTCTCCATACTCAACTATCTTGTTCATTAGCTTTTGAAGGTCTTTAAGGTTGTCTGCTATTATGATAGTATCGTCCGCATATCTTCTTATTCTTCTTCTTCTTCCTCTTTATAATCAATTCTGCTTGTTCATTGGCGGATTGATACCTCTATGGAAGGTTGTCACTCCATCTTTTGCGCGGTCGGCCGATACTTCTTCTGCCGATTGGTGATTTATCTCATGCTATTTTGACCACACGTGTCTCCCCCATTCTGGTTATGTGGTTGTTCCATTCTTTTTTTCTATTTAGTGCCCATTCCTTTATACACTGTACGTTACATTGTCTTCTAATATCTTCGCTCCTCTTTCGATCTCTCAGTGTATTTCCTGTAATTCTTCTCAGTACTCTCATCTCTGCCGTTTCCAATAGCCTTTGTGTTGTGGCTGTATCGGGTCTTATTTCTAATGCATATGTCAGTATTGGTCTTACACTGGCTTTATAAATTCTTAACTTCATCTCAGTGTTAATATGTCGGTTTCGCCATATAGTGTTATTAAGGCATCCTGCCAATCTATTTGCTTTTTATACTTGATTTCTCACTTCTTTGTCTAGATCTCCATAACTTGACAATGTAATTCCAAGGTATTTTACTTCCATTACTTGTTCAATACTGATACCATCAATTTCTATTTTGCATCTGATTGGTCCTTTACTAATTACTATTGTTTTGGTTTTCTGACATGAAATTGTCATATTGAATTCTTTTGCTCTTATGTTAAATCTGTGGACTAATCTTTGCAGACTATCTTCATCTTGAGCTATCAATATTGCGTCATCTGCGTAACAGAGTATTTTTACTTCTTTGTTTTCCATTCTATAACTTCTTCCTTTGTTGACGTTTTTAATGATTTCATCCATGATTAAATTGAAAAGCATAGGACTCAATGAGTCTCCCTGTGTTATTCCGCTGCCTATATCTATAGGTTCTGTAAGTTGTCCATCAATTCTGACTTCCATTTTGTTATTTTGGTAGATGTTCTCAATAGTTTTTATGATATCTAGAGGCACTTCTCTATTATACAGAAGATGGATTACATCTTTGAGTCTTACTCTGTCAAATGCTTTCTTTAAGTCAATCAGACATAGAAATGCTGGTCTATTATACTCTAGTGATTTCTCAGTAATTTGCTTTATGACGAATATTGCATCTGTACACGATTTTCCAGTACGAAAACCCTGTTGTTCATCTGCTAAACTTACCCTCTGCGCATATCTAATGTTGTTAATTGGCGTTCCATTTACCTTTACTCCTGCTGTTTCTCCCTCAAGAGCTCTTTTCTTAATTTCTTCAGAGTATGCATTGAATAGTAGTGGTGATAATACACACCCCTGTCGCACTCCTATTTTAATTTCCAATTCTTCTGATATGTGTTCGTTAATGCGTATGTGTGCTTGCTGTTTATAATATAGATTTGTTATAATTCGAAGGTCATTGTATTGTAATTGATTTGCTTTGAGGACGTCCATTAGCTGTTTGTGGCGGACTTTATCGAAAGCCTTGTTGTAATCTATGAAACAGACGTACATATCCTGGTTCACGTCCACG
This sequence comes from Diabrotica virgifera virgifera, assembly GCF_917563875.1. Classification (NCBI taxonomy): domain Eukaryota; kingdom Metazoa; phylum Arthropoda; class Insecta; order Coleoptera; family Chrysomelidae; genus Diabrotica; species Diabrotica virgifera. The sequence goes on from NC_065447.1 coordinate 65,582,317, forward strand.
TCATGCTTGTAGTGCTTCCAGAATTTTGTCAAATTCTACCGTGTCAAAGTCTTTATGGAAATCTACAAATGCCAAAACGAGTGGTCGATTGTATTCGATAGTCTTTCTATTACAGTTTTAATGCTCTGTAGGTGATCATTCGTTCCAAATCCGGTACGAAATCCCGCTTGCTCCATTGGCTGGTAGAAATCAAGTTTTTCCTCAAGGCGATTCGTTACTATCCTTGTAAGGAGTTTGTATAAGTGACTAAGAAGTCTTATAGGTCTGTAATTTTCTAATTCATGGGGATCACCTTTTTTCTACAATAGAATTACTTCAGCATTATGCCATTTGTCGGGTATATTACTATCTAAAAGGCACATGTTAAAAGGGTTTTTTATTTTCTTAAGAAGACTAGTGCCTCCAATTTTGATTGCATCAGTAACTACATAATCCTCGCCTGGAGATTTGTTATTCTTAGCTTTTCTTAGGGCTAGTTTTATTTCGTCTATTGTGATTTCCGGTAGCAGTTCTGATCCTTGGTTGACAATGCCCTTTTTCCTTGTTAATATTTCTGGTACTTGATCTTCTTTGCTATTTACTTTGTGTTGGCTTGTGTACAGCAATTTGTAGAAGTCTTCAACTATTTTAAGGGTTTCCTCTCTGCTGGTTGTAAGATGACCATTTCTATCTTTAATCTTTATTATCTACCTTGTCCCTGTGCTTAGTCTTCTTCTCAATACTGTCATACTTCTATTGTTCTCAATGGTATGTTCGATTTGTTCTTGGTTGTATTTTCGAGTGTCTTGTCTAATAGCTTTGGATATTTCTTTATTTAATTTTTGTAGTTCGTTAGCTTTAGTTTCCGTGCCGCTACTCATTTCTCTTCTTTTCTGCATTAGTTGCCTAGTATTTTGGCTGATCTCTTCTTTTTGAGTTCAAGGACAGAATTTGTTTTGACTTTCCAGTAAGGCATTTGTTAATTTATTATTTAAGTCGTTTATATTACTTTCTGCTTCAATATGCTTCGTTGTGGTATTAATAGTGGGTTGTATTTAATATTAGTTTTAATTTTTTTTTAAATTCTTTCTACTTAGTCTTAGTTTCTTGTTTTTTTTCTTTTTACAAGAGTTTATAATTAGTAAAAGTTTAGAGATTAGTTTAGGGAAATGTTTATGAATGTTGTTCTTATCAGTTTTTTGGCTATAATATTTCAGCTCTGGTTAGTATAGGTATCATGCCTTGTTATGACTACCTTATTAGTTTCTTTCTTTTCTTCTCACGTAGGATGACGAATATAGCATCCGGCTATATTATGATGATTGGTCTAATCCTGTTACTACTGCCGGTTTCGAGCCTGGAAGAAGGAGAAGAGTTCACATGTAAACCAGGCAAAAAACTATTTCAACTATAAAGTCTTAGTTAAATGGTCGTTGTTTGGCAAACAATTTGGAATATTTTGGGTTTTTTACTGCTTTATTGCCTCAAATTAATGTGATTTGTTTTTATGATGTGTAATTTTTACATCTACAGCCATCATTGCATATTTTATTACTTATTGTGCAACTGCTCCATTAGAAAAAAATATTATAAAACTTAGTAGTTCACTGAGTGCTGCCCAGATCAAGACCATATTTTTATGTGATTGTATCCGTCATCGTGATATTCTTTCTACAGTTTCTTACAAATTTATCATTTTCTCTTTATAAATTTATATAAATTTGTTTTCAGAAATTATATCAATCATTTTAATAATTAGAGAATAATAAGTTTGTAATGAAAAACAACTTACGAGAATAAGATCTTGAATTAAATTGGCTACTCCTCTATTAGCTATGACAAGTAATCTAGTGATAGGTCCGGGAATGCCTTCGCTGTATTGGTGATCTGCGCTTTTCTGGGCACCTTCACCATCAACGCCATCTGGTGAATTGGCTTTTTCATCTGATTCTTCTGTTGCTCCGGATCCAGCTACCAACTGTATAAAAAAAATAAAAGTATTAAATTATCAATTATTTTGCATAAAATCACAAACGAATAATAAAAGCCAGTCCTTTGTTATCAACTTTTAGGTGCTTTGATTTGGTTAGAAAAATGTGTAATACCGTAATACCCAATAATACTTTATTGCTTTTTACAAATATATTTTTAAACTATAAATATTTACAATATGTACTCAGTATATACACGTGATGGTCCTTGGGCCCACCATTAAAAATATTACCTCCTTCATCAGACTTTTTTATTCAGTTATTCATGTCGAAGCGGACAACTTTTCTATTTCGGAAAATTTTCGAAAGGGGGTTTTTAAACTTTAGTACGTCCGACAACTGGACTACCCTTAAAAATTTATCGGAAGATATTACTGGTAAACTGGTATTTTTATCAAACAATCTTGCAAAAAAATCATCATTTATGACTCCACAGTACGCCCCCAATAGGGGAGGGGGGCGCACGGATCATGAAGACTAATATAATTTATACCCTTACAGCTAATTTTTGCAGGATTTTTTGTTAAAAATATTTACAATTAACTGGTAATATTTTCCGATAAATTTTTAAGGATACTCCAGTTGTCGGACTCACCAAAGTTTAGAAATCTCTATATTTACGAAACGCCCCCCTCCGAAAATTTTCCGAAATAAAAAAGTTGTCCGATTCGATATGACCTAAAGTCAGGATTCTAAGCATTTTGCATTTTTTTATTTTTTTTTTGCTTATACTTAATTAGGATTTTTAGTAAAACTGCGTATTTTAAAGATGTGTTGCTTATCTGTGTTTATTTTACTTCTTATGATAAACTATAGTGAAATTTCATGTTACTTCCTGTCTTAAGCAAAATGCTATGAAGTATACAGAGCTATAAAACTCTAATTATTCAATAAACCATAAGAATTTTAATCCCTTAGGCTTAGGAGATAAACGGGAGAACCCATCGTTATACCTGTCATGTAATAAACTAATATTTGTCTGCAGACAGCCCACATTTATTATATTATTGTAAAATAGTACCAGTACATTTGTCTAAATTTAAATACGTACCAATCACATCTGCAGATATTGAAAGAACTTTTTCTACGTATAAATATAATATTATGTATACAGATAAAAGACCTAGCTTTTTACAAGAAAATTTTGAAAAACATATTATTGTTAATTGTTTTTATGCTAATGGCCATGAATAAAAAATATATTAATATGTTAATTATTTTTAGATTTTTTTTATTATATTATAGCTTAACACTTTGGTAATTTTTTATTTATTGTTAATAATACGATAATTAAAAATAAATGTAATTTAATGTTAATGTCCTTTATTCATATTTATATCATTATATCCATGTTTTCTTACACATTTTTTCCTTGAACCTTGCTTATTTCATAAAAACTTTGCTTATTTTTGCGACATTTTGTGCTTATACAAGTGCTTATTTTGACGTTTCTGTCATGCTTATAATCCGGACTTTACGAAAAAAAAGTCTCATGTGGGAGGTAATACATTTTTTTAAAGGTGGGTCCAAAGAATATAAATTTAGAGCTTGTTTTTTATATTATTCTTTCAGATTTAGAAAAAATTGCAAAAGATACTGATCTGCACCTATAGTTAATGATAAAATATCAACAAAGGTAGAGGGATTCCATAAAGGTTTATTCCAATGAAGAACGTGAACAAGAACGGATAAGGTGAACTTGATGGAACGATTTCGACTAGCTACCTATGAATAATCGAGTTTATTGTATAAAGCATTTTTGTACAGTATTGAGTTATTGCAACGCTAGTTTTGCTTGTGCTAGTCTAAATTTCTCTGTGCGTGTTTTTTGAATATGTACTTATAACCAAGTTGGCCTAAATATTGATTTGTAAATAGAAACTTTATTTTCTACAGGTAGGCAGGATTTTCTGCAGATCAGCCTCTCAAACTCTTTATTTTGATATTATTTTGTTTGGATTTTCTGGTAATATGGCATTTGCTAGTAAGTTTATTGTCTAAATACAAAAAACTACCCAAGTATTTAGTGCTAATAGATTATGCTATTGCATAATTGCTACATTCCTTAAACGTACCTCTAGAAAGTGTTATTTTAAAATATAAATTGGCTAAAATATGCATAGAAGTAATGTGTAGTACATAATTAGGAATAGAATGCGGATATCATAATAGTCTAAGAGCTAGTGAACCCTCCGACTAACGGTCGTCCTGTAAGGCTAGAAATTAGTCTAGTGATAATTCATAGCACACCAAGGCTAAAAACCCGTGCACGTGTATCTACCAGGTGAATCGAAAAGTGCAAATATAGGGGGTAAAATAAACTGTCTCCTGTAAAGTTTAAATTTAAGTATGTGTTTGAGTAAGTCATTTAGAAGAAATGTGTACAATGACAGACGATTCTGAAGAGCATAAGACCTTGCCAGGCGAGGGAAAAAATTAGGGGTTTTTCCTAAAATTATCTTTTTTTGTACCGAACAAAGTTATTTTAGGTATTTTGAATCATTTCAAACAGAAAAGGTCTTTAGTGACTTTTCTCTTAGGTTATTAGTTTTTGTTATAATATAAGCGATTAAAAATTTTGAAAATTGCGAAATCGGCCATTTTTAACCTTAAATCGGACATTTAACTAAAAATATCAATATTGCCAAGGTAGGTAGATATTATTTAAACATTGATTGATGAAATCCCGAAGAGTTTTTTGCAATACAATATCGAAAACCCCTTTGTTTTTTAATTGCTAATCAAGCGGGCTCAACACTGTAGTATAAATGAGGACGTTTGAGTTTGCATAAATTCATTATCTCGAGAAGGGGCAAATTTGAAGAGAAATCCTCAGACAGGTCGATTTTTATTTTTAAATTAGGACTTTTTGGCATATATATAATACTAGTGACGCAATCCATCTAGTCATGATGACGTAATCGATGATTTTTTTTAAATGAGAGTAGGGGTTGTGTGATGCTCAATTGAAAGGATATTTAATTCTCTATTTAGTAACATATTTCATTCTTCTGTAACATTCTTCTTTTTGTCTTAATTAATTTAATAAAATTTTTTTGTACACCCTGTATAAATAATTATGTTAATGTCTTTATTACTGAATAGAAAATTAAATAACCTTTCAAATGAGCTATTACACAACCCCTACTCTCATTTATAAAAATCATCGATTATGTCATCACGCCCAGACGGATGACGTCACTAGTATTATATATATGCCAAAAAGTCCTAATTTAAGAATAAAAATCGACTCGTCTGAGGATTTGTCTTTAAATTTACCCTTTCTCGAGATAATGAATTTATGGCAAACTCAAACGTCCTCACTTATACTACAGCGTCGCGCACGCTTGATTAGCAATTAAAAAAACAAAGGGGTTTTCGATATTTTATTGCAAAAAACTCTTCGGGATTTCATGAATCAATGTTTAAAGAATATCTACCTACCTTGGCAATATTGAAATTTTTAGTTAAATGTCCGATTTAGGGTTAAAAATGGCCTATTTCGCAATTTTCAAAAATTTTAATCGCTTATATAACAAAAACTATTAACTTAAGAGAAAAATCACCAAAGACCTTTCCTGTTTGGAATGAATAAAAAAATCTAAAAAAACTATGTTCGATGCAAAAAAAAATAATTTTAGGAAAAACCCATAATCTTTCCCTCGCCTGGCAAGGTCTTATGCTCTTCAGAATCGCCTGTCATTGTACACATTTCTTCTAAATGACTTACTCAAACACATACTTAAATTTAAACTTTACAGGAGAAAGTTTATTTTACCCCCTAAATTTGCACTTTTCGATTCACCTGGTAGATACACGTGCACGGCTGATGCCTGCCAGGTCATGGTTTTTAGCCTTGGTGTGCTATGAATTATCACTAGACAAATCTCTAGCCTTACAGGACTACCGTTAGTCGGAGGGTTCACTAGCTCTTAGACTATAAATACGCTCACCGGCACAAAATTCCGCCACTAAAAAATTTTCATTAAGTTTGACAATTTACAACTTTATTATTTGTATTCCGATTTCAAGATTCTTGCCTTAGTTTGTAGGTACATTTATTAATATTGTTTGTTATTATTCCGGTAACAATTATTTTTTTGCTTAAATCGCATTATATGGGGGCGAATGGAAGCGTTGTATTTTCTCCTAATTTTAAAAAATTCTGTGAAAAAATTGACCGGTTTTGTTTCATACTACTTTCATAATACTCTTTTGGAGGCATCTCTAAGATTTTGGTTTTTAATTATCCGAATATCACTTTTCTTCTAAATGCTGTAAATATGAACACTACTTTGGAGGTTTGTTTAATTGAACATATCAAACGCACTAGAATTAACAACACAAAACTAAATTAACAACAAAACAAAACAATTCAATGGCGGATATGTCCACCTCTCGCAGCAACGACTGCTCGCAATCTGTTTGGCATCGAATAAATAAGACGTGTTATCCTTGCCTGGGGAATATCCCGATATTCCTCTATCAGGGTCATAACTGTACCAACTTTTCTGGAGGCCTAAGATGATGGCGAATAGCTATTTTCAATTCATCCCATAAATGCTCTATAGGATTGAGATCTGGACTGAATGCTGACCATTCTAATCTTATCAATCCAACCTCTATTTTAGATATGTTTATAAGTCAGTAGTGTTTTTGTTTCCAAAAAATTGCGCAGCTCTTACAAGAAAAGTGATATTCAGGTAATTTAAAAAACAAAATTTTAGGGATACCTCCGAGATAATATGAAAGGAGTGTGAAACAAAATCAGCCCTACAATTTTTCCATCAAATTTTTTAAAGTTGGGAGAAAATACGACGCTTCCATTAACCCCCGTATAATGCCATCTAAGCAAAAAAATGTTGTTACTGGAATAATAAAAACAATATCAATACATGTACGTACAAACTGATGCAAGAATTTTGAAAATTATATTACAAATAATAAAGTTAGGTATAGGTTGTCAAACTTAACCAAAAATTTTTAGTGGCGAAATTTTGTGCCGGTGAGTGTAGAAAATAATAAACTTGATAGTAAATCTAAAATTTTTACAGTTTCAAAATTTCTTTCAACAAGTCCCTTTACATTTTTAAGTTCTTTCATGGAGAAGAAATATTCATGGCTCCGAAACCTTCGTCAATGGTTTATCAGCAGATCAACTATTACATGCCGCGTAAGATCGAGAACAATATCGGCAAATTGTCATGGAAGCTACCCACGCCTAAAATTTGGGCACGGTACTTAAAGAAGAAGAAGAAGCTCCTTCAGTAAACTTCTGCAAAGATTTCAATCTACTGCTATTATTTTCCATGAACGTGTTTTTAGGAGATTTTTAGCATCCTCATCTACTATTTCCCTTATCATTTTTGGCAGGCCCGGCCCTAGAAAATTTGCCGCCCTGGATAAGATCGGCGACCCCCTTGGTAGACTCAAAAACTCAAAAATTTCACCGTGGCTCTTAATTCGCTGAAATCTATCATTTAATGCATTAACGATTGTGTCTATAATTTTTAAATCGAAGTCAACTTAATACCATTTTTCGCTTTTCTCTTATTACTGTGCCTCCGATTTTCGGATTCTCGATTTCTAACTTTGATGATAGCTCTTTTGCGCCTGTCAAATAGCCCTGGAATCTTAAATCACTTCTGAGAGACCTAAAATGGATTTCCGTTTTTTCTAATAAACTTACAGCTTGATACACTCCCATATCAATACTCTGCAGTGATTTGCTGACTACGTTGATATGAAGTAAAATGTTATGCCATATTACCACAGAGCAAAGAAAAGTACAATCACGAATTTGATTTGCCAAACAGCTTGTCTCATGAGCAACCATTTTATTGTTGTTTTTATTGATAGACATTTCTACAAAAGCATTGTAGATTTCTTCAATTTGGTATCTGATGGGAGTAATGGCATCAATTCAACTTTCCCATCTAATTTCGGAGAAAGGTTTCAATTTTAGGCTAGAAATATGATTTTTCAATACAGCCCAACGATAAATAGATGCTGAGAAAAAGTTGTAAATTTTTATCACTAAGGAAAAGAAAAAAACTGCAAACTGTGAGGCTTTAGCAGCATCGTTCACGACTAAATTGAGTGAATGGCTAGGCTAGAACATGGGACAAAAAATGCTCCAGGAATCATTTTTAAAGTTTTGTTTTGAACTCCCAAGTTCTTCCCTTTCATGTTTGCCCCATTATCATACCCTTGTCCTCTCATATCTTCCAAAGCCATTCTCAGTTCATTCAATTTTTGCAAAATAACTTCTGTAAATCCCAAGCCAGTCGTTGCCAGTACAGGCAAAAATCTAAGAAAATGTTCTGCAATTTTTACACTTTGTTAAGAACAGGAACCTAAATCGACAAAACGTACAACAATAGTCATCTGTTCCACTCCAGAAATATCAGGATGTACAATCTAAAATTATACTATAATACTTTGCTGATTTCAAAAAGTTTAAAATTTTATTTTTGATTTGGTCATAGAGGAGCTGAATAATTTCGTTTTGAATACGTTTTCCCAAGTAGTGATGCTGATTGTTACTACCATTCGTTGTTCTCCAAATGTGCTCTTGTAAAACAAAATAAAATTTTCCCAAAGAGCTCAACAAGTTTTAAAAAATTACCATTGTTTTGATGAAAAAATTTATCAGAATCGCTTCTCAGTGGAAGACAATGTTGTGCTAGGAACTGTATTATTGATATAAGTCGTTCTACATAACTTTTTGTGTTTCTTCGTCTACGGTTTTGTCCGATTCTTGTCTAATTGCTAGTTCTACCCACTGTCGCTGTGACTGTCGATGAGCTGGAGACTTAGCGTGGCTGGACAAAGTCATAAATATGTTTAATCTAACATGTAAAATTTAATTTTGACATTGGAAAATATTCTACAGAAAAACCAATACACAGAAATATTTGTCTTAAAATAAATTAACCACTTTCACTCAAGAGTTTCACCATTGCACATTTTGTATCTGTAGTACTTAGTTGTAAATCTACGGGCATCTATCTAGAAATCTGAATTATCTTTCGGGCACAACTGAGCCTCTGCAACGGATAATTTTGGCGGGGGCGTCTTGTTACCAAAGTTGTTCTAACAAAATCATTAATTTTATTGGGCCACTTTGCTGGATCATAATAAATAATAACATTGTTACCTGTGACAGTAGTAGTGTCATCAGTAGATGACGTAGATGCTGATGATTGTCCTAGATGACCGTCGTTCGCCGGAGAGGGGGCGGCAGCAGATGTGGATGCTAATGATATTCCTAGGTGACTGTCGTTTGTCTTGCCGCCTTGTTCATAATATTGATTTTTTATAATATTAAAAACATAATTTTTTATTATTCAATTTCAAAAATTGGCTGTTCTCTAAAATTTGCCGCCCCTAAATTCTGCCGCCCTGGGCAGCCGCCCAGTTCGCCCACCCCTGGGGCCGGGCCTGATTTTTGGTCTTTCAACAGGTATTTTTCCTTAAATTCTTGCATTTAGTAATTTTTTGGGAATTCTGTTCTCATGCATCCGGACCACGTGTCCTGCCTACCGTAATCGTGCTAGTGTTGGCTCTCTATATTGTTCGTATATTTTTTTAATAGGCTATGTCTAATCCGACAGTTGTTAATTTCACTGATTGAGTGTCATCTGTCAGGTTTTTATTCCTAACACGCCTAAAACTGCAATCTCTTTAAAGCGACTGTCATTTGCGCTTGACGCAAGCGACTAACGCACTGGTTGGTTGGTCTCTCTTGTCAATTTAGACGCACGCAATAAAACAGGTGATATTAAACTTAACAGAAACTTCATATATTAAAAGAGTCGGAATTGGAAAATAGCATTGAAAAAATGAGGCTACATACCTTCAAAAAGAATAAAACTCATGGAATTTATCTGGAGAATTAATAAGGAGAATTAAACTGTCTACAATAGTTTGTTTATGATCTACAATATTTTATACTAGCATCTAGCATTAGCAATCTAGCATCGTTGCTAGCTTCCATTTTACAATAAAATCAAAAATATATATTCAAAGTTTCATACTGCAAACAAAAAACTACTTTCTTCTCACAGAACACGTGTCGATAACCTGCAAAGGCTCAATTTTTTAGTGGTTTGTGAATTGGACGCAGCTGCTATTATACGCAGTTGCTGCTAATTCCTTGCGTCAGATGCACAAGACTGTTTGTAGTTATACAATTACCATTTGACGAGTGCACATGCACAAGGCTTCGTGTTTACTATAATAAGAAAATTTTTTATTGATTTTTGAGATAATCTATACTTATTGTCTTGCATCAGCATTTTACTGTCTTACGTATGTACTTACAAAGAATAATACCAGAATTATTGCACAAAATCTATTTTTAGAAACCGCATAAAAACTCTTTTGTTTATTTCAGGATTTATATTCTATTGTTGCATACTTTTAATAATGTTTACATCTATAAATATTTCATTCAACCTTAACTTAAAAGTACTTAATTAACTTAATGACCAAGTAATAAAATACTGTAATAATTATTTGTAATTATTTTATGTACATTTTATAGATATTTTTCATGCAATAAATATATACAATATTAGTACCTGCTACTTAAAATACTTAAACTTAAACAATATACAATTTTTCTAATTTTTCAAATATTTAAGGTTTTATTTATCTCTAAAAAATTTAATTCAGATTCAGTAAGAACCTTCAATTGTTTTATATTTATATTATATTTCTTAATGAATTGTTTTTAATCTAAGTAGTCCAGAAAGCCACTGCGCATCCGCTAGGAAAAATATTCTAATTCGGATTTTTTGCGCAATCTTACTCAAAAAGGACTACTTTTAACAAATTTGCATGTTGCCAGGACCAAAAGGTGGTCAGAAATTTGTTAAACGTTTTTTTTTGTTTTTTTTCCTAAAATTATTTTTTTTGCATGGAAAAAAGTTTTTTTTCGGGTTTTTGGATCATTCCAAACAGAAAAGGTCTTTAGTGACTTTTCTCTAAAAATGATAGTTTTTGACATATAAGCGATTAAAAATTGAGAAATTGCGAAATCGGCCATTTTTAACCCTCAAAAACTATGTGAAAAACTAACAATTTTAATGTTGCCAAGGTAGGTAGATATTCTTTAAACATCGATTGATGAAATTCCGAAGAGTTTTTTGCAATACAATATTCAAAACTCCTTTGTATATTAATTGCTAATCAAGCGTGCGCGCCACTATTTTCCACTGACAATATGGTGCAAATGAAAGGAATACATTCGTTATTTCGTAAACCGGCGACTTTAAGGAAAAATCCCGAAACAGGTCGATTTTTATTTTTAAGTTATGATATTGTGGCATATATGGTATACTAGTGACGTCATCCGTCTGGGCGTGATGACGTAATCGATGATTTTTTTAAATGAGAATAGGGGTCGTGTGGTAGCTCATTTGAAAGGTTCTTCAATTCTCTATTCAGTAATGTAAACATTTACATAATTATTTATACAGGGTGTCCTTCTACTTCTTTTTTTGTAAAATAATTTAATTTAATAAAAATTTTTTGGACACCCTGTGTAAATAATTATGTAAATGTTTTTATTACTAAATAGAGAATTGAAGAACCTTTCAAATGAGCTAGCACACGACCCCTATTCTCGTTTAAAAAAATCATAGATTACGTCATCACGTCCAGATGGATGACGTCACTAGTATACCATATATGCCACAATATTATAACTTAAAAATAAAAATCGACCTGTTTCGGGATTTTTCCTTAAAGGCGCCGGTTTACGAAATAGCGAATTTATTCCTTTCATTTGCACCATACTGTCGGTGGAAAATAGTGTCGCGCACGCTTGATTAGCAATTAAAAAACAAAGGAGTTTTGAATATTGTATTGCAAAAAACTCTTCGGGATTTCATCAATCGACGTTTAAAGAATATCTACCTACCTTGGCAACATTCAAATTTTCAGTTTTTCACATAGTTTTTCAGAGTTAAAAGTGGCCGATTTCGCAATTTTTCAATTTTTAATTGCTTATATGTCAAAAACTATCATTTTTAGAGAAAAGTCACTAAAAACCTTTTCTGTTTGGAATGATCCAAAAAATCTAAAAAAACTTTTTTCCATGCAAAAAAAAATAATTTTACGAAAAAAACAAAAAAAAACCGTTTAAAAAATTTTTGACCACCTTTTGGTCCTGGCAACATTCAAATTTGTTAAAAGGAGTTCTTTTTGAGTGAGATTGTTCAAAAACTCCGGATTAGAATATTTTTCCTAGCGGATGCGCAGTGGCTTTCTGGACTAAAGGCCTTTTTACTTGGAAATGTATGGCATAATTTTTACATTTGACTTTAAGCGAATAACCTATCTACTACATATCTGGTGGTCGGATAAGAAACCTCCTCTACCGAATAGGGTACTATGATCCCAAAGAAACAATCATTCTAGAAAGTTTTGTTCTTTTTTATGCCTACAGATCAAATTTTCACAGCTTGGTAAAGCCAAGAATATATTTTTCACAGCTGCATTTTGAAGTGTTTGGATAAATTACGCATATGAAGATAACCGATTTTAGATCTCTCATTGTACTAGTACACTTTAGAACAGAGGTAGGCAAAGCGGCGCCCGCGGGCGCCGCTGCGCCCTTCAATAAATTTTAGTGCGCCCTTTAACTATTGTTAATTCAGACAAAAAATTCAAAACGTATATTTTTTATACGTTTATATTTATATATTTGTTATGTCAAAAAATAAACTCCTGGACAAAATTAACGCACCACTCATATTTCTCTCAATAATCTTTATTTATTGATAATTTACTGTACGACAAGTTGCCTATGGACCTTGTTTGAAAGTGACAGTGGTTATGTAAGCTAATAATAGTTTTGTTTTAACAATAATTTGTATTAAACTTCGTTTTAGACTAAAAGTGAGTTAAACTTTTCATAAAAAGTGCCGATTAAAGCAAAGTGCTTGTGAGAAACAAGCTTTTTATTGTGATATTTTTCATCACATACATGTTTGGAAGTTAATTTGCATAAAAATCAAATAAAAAAATGAACCGCCAAAGAAATTTGTCAATGGAGGAGGCAGTGCGAGCATCGACTCTCCTAGATGAAGGATATTCAATGCGATACGTTGCTGGTTTGTTAGGAAGACATCATTCCAGCATCAGTGGCAAGGTGAGGCGATATAATGAAATAATGAAACAGGGTCGTACCATCGAAGACCAGGGCAAGGGCGAAAACGTTGCACTAATCAAATTGATGATCGTTTTTTGAGACAACGTGCTCTCTCAGAGATGGGAGTCACCAGCAATTTGCTAAAAAATGAACTAGCAGATGTTCGGAATGTAGCGATATCGTCTCAAACAGTTAGAAGACGTTTACATGAAGCAAAATTGAGCAACAGGAAACCGGCCCAAAAACCCTTGCTTACCAGAGAACACAGGGTTCAGAGATTGAATTTTGTAAGATTGCATCAAAATTCTACCATCGATGATTGGAAACGAGGTCCTTTCTCCGATGAGACTAGAGTAAGCCTAAAAGCTCCAGATGGTCGTGAGCGTGTCTGGCGAAGTCGAGAAGAAAGGTTTGCCAGCTGCAATATCTCTCCTAAAGTACCTTCTGGTGGTGGCTCTAAAATGTTTTGGGGGGGAATTTGTTTTGAAGCTCGTACGGAGTTGGTCCCCATACGTACGAGGTCTATGAATGCACATTATTACTTAGACAACATTATTGTCGAACATGTAATGCGTTTTGCTTCGTTTCTTGGACCTAATTTTTTATTCAGGCAAGACAACGCTCGTCCTCATGTGGCTCGACAGGTTATTGGCTACCTAAATGATGTTGATATTCCATTATTAGAGTGGCCACCTAACAGTCCGGACATGAATCCGATAGAGCATCTAGTGGACTATTTCAAAAAAAGATTCGAAGTCGTAGACCCCCTATTGCCAATCACAACCAACTCATTGAGGCAGTTATTGAAGAATGGAAGAATATTCCGCAAGCTCTTGTTGAACATTTGATATCAAACATGCCTCGACGCATAAATGCAGTCATAAGAAGTAGAGGAGGGCCTATACGGTATTAGTGTTGACCCAGATGCATTTTATTGTGTTACTTTACTGATTTTTTTTCTTTTTGCAATTTGGAGTTATGCTAGATTATATACGCATTTCCGGCAAAAACAATTTTTTAACGAAACGATAAAGGAAGTTAAGGTCATGATAAAGTCATCTTGGACTTATTTGTAGGTGTTTATTATTATTTCAATGTAACTTAGTTTTATTTTGTGTTCATATTGTAAATATTTAGATTAATTTAAGTGGTGCGTTAATTTTGTCCAGGAGTTTAGTTGGCGCCCGCCATGAATTTTTAATTTAGTATTTCACTCTTTACATTAAAAACGTTGCCGACCTCTGCTTTAGAAGACCAAAAATAAGCATTTTTTCAAGATTTGTTTTCTCAGAACCTGTATTAAAAATGAACATAAACTATTTTACATATTAATATCTAACTCTTAGAGAATACAAAATATTTATCTTTTTTCATTTATGCACGTAGAATAATATTGTAGAGGGCACCAAAACCGAGGCCTCGAAAAAAAGTAGTTCCGATGGCGGACAGTTAATTTCAGGATTGGGATCTCTGAAATAAAAAAATCTTACGGCATTTGAAAAAGAAAGGTTTCTAACGTGACAATTTACCACTGTTTGTGGAAAATTCTTAAAAAAAAAAATTTTACCGAAATTTGAAAAATTTTTGTGAAAAAATCGCCTGTTTTTCTTTAGTTTTTCATGGTTAAAAAATATTTATTTTTTATTTTTTGGTCAAATTGTGGTAAATTGTCACGTAAGAAAACCTTCCTTTTTCAAATGCAATACGATTTTTTTATTTCAGATATCCCAATGCTGAGATTAACTGTTCGCCATCATTTTTCGAGGCCTCGACTTTAGTGCCCTCTACAATATTAGTGTACGTGCATAAATGAAAAAGTATAAATTTTTTGTACTCTCTAAGAGTTATATATTAATATGTAAAAAGTTTTATGTCCATTTTTAATAAAGGTTCTGAGAAAAAAATTCTTGAAGAAAATTATTTTTTTTTGGTCTTCTAAAGTGTACTAGTACCTTAAGCAATATTATTTCAGAATTAAAATGGCAAATGAAACAAAAAAGAAGCTCGATCAATTAATATTGTGGGACGAATACTTCCCCAGACTCTACTGTCAAATTTTGGTTCCGTGAATTTCTAGTGGTCGTATACCTACATTGGATAAACCACACATTGTATGGCCCTCTCATGCACTTACAGTTTACATTACACCGAATAATATAAAGAAAGTACAGTGGAACAACGATAAGTCGGCCCCCGATAACCCGGAAGTCCGGCTAACCCAGACCGATTTTCATCAGACAAACATTTTAACAATAAAAATGTACTATCCGCTGCAAGATAATTCTGATGGAATTCCCCAGATTATTTTGTGCTTGATATCGGCCCAGTCTCTTAATCTGGGGAATTCCATCTGAATTATCTTGCAAGGGATAGTATGTAATATAATATTTGAGAGATAATGTG
The DNA here is from genome assembly GCF_917563875.1 of Diabrotica virgifera virgifera. Classification (NCBI taxonomy): domain Eukaryota; kingdom Metazoa; phylum Arthropoda; class Insecta; order Coleoptera; family Chrysomelidae; genus Diabrotica; species Diabrotica virgifera. The sequence continues at coordinate 65,597,851 of NC_065447.1, forward strand.
TGTTTGTGTAATTTGAACTATGTATACGATAGTAAAAATGACTCTAGGCACACTAGTCTAGTAAAATAAAATTACACTACATGTAAATCAAAATGTAAATTCGTACAGGTTGAAACAAATTTTATATCAAAGTTTAGGTGGGTACAAAAGATATTTTCAAGAAAGTATCCAAATCATACAAGGGGATCATTGTTTAAATAATTAAAAAGGGCTCATTTTTGCAAAAAAATTACTTTTTTAACTGCTGAGGTCATTCAATTACTAATGAAGATCTATGAGACTTTTTTCTGCAAAGTTGAAGGGTAAGTCTTTCACATAAGACTTACTAAATTAAATTTGACCCCCTATTTATTTAAATAATTGTATATAAAACTTTAAAAACAAATTTGCAAAAAAATATTTTTAGCGTTTTAAATAAGCACTATAAAATATCTTGTTTTACACACTAAGTTGTCCTATGTTATCAGTATTAAGAAAAAAAAATTGGTTCAAAAATATTTAATATTTTTTGAGATATTGAATTTGTTTATTAAATGTTACTCTATTTTTTATTGCAAAAACGCGGTTGTTGCCAAAGAAATATTCCCCTGTATTAAATCTTATTATTTTTATTTTTATGTATATTTCCGATAAATGTATTGATAAATTCAAATTTCAATTAAACTTCCCCCTAAAATGGCATTTGAAAATTATTCAAATTTGTTTATAATTTATTTTTTTAATAACGTCGCGGGGATTAAATATTTTGAAATGCCGTTTCGATAATTGGGTTTCTGGGAATTTTTCACTAATTAACAAATTTTTTTGTCTTTTTTTCCTCTTCTTTTCTTTTTCTTGGAGTTATATTATTACGGGCCCTTTTAGGGTTAAGTTTCATTAAGAATATCTCTAAGTTGTAGATTCTAGACACAAAAATATTAAGATTGGTCTAAAATCACTTAAATAAAATGTGACTACTTACTGAGTTACAGGGTGTTTTATTTAAAAATTAAAAAAAAATTTTACCAATTACTTTCAAACTATTTGAAGTATCCTTATCATGCTTGGCAGAAAGTGTGTGTACTATATAGTCTACTAAATTGTGATAAATAAAAGTTTCTAACTACTACCAGAGGCGTACGACAGAGGAAAGTTAATGGTTGACCCTCCCCAAATTCTACGCCACTGAGGGAATTACAATTTTAGCGAAATTTTTCGATTCTCCAATACTTTATATATAAATAATATACTCTTTACTGGTAACGATTAAGTCATTAGTTTTCGAGATATTGGACGTTAAAAATGAAACGGCATAGTTATTTTGATTCATTCATTCATTCATTTTAAACTTCCAATATCTCTCAAACTGATGACTTTATCAATACCAATAAAGTTATTTACATACAAAGTATTGGAGAAACGAAAAATTTCGCTAAAATAGTAATTCACTCAGTGGCGTAGAATTTTGGAAGGGTCAATCATTCACTATCCCCTGTCGTACGCCTCTGGCACTAGCTAGAAACGTTTATTAATCACAATTTAGTAGGGTGTATAATAGCCACACTTTTTGCCAAGTATGATAAGGATACGTCAAATAGTTTTAAAGTACTTGGTAACAATAATTTTTAAATTTTTAAATAAACCACCCTGTAACTCAGTAAGTAGCCACATTTTTTTAAAGAGATTTTAGTTAAATCTTAATATTTTTAGGTCTAGAATCTACAACTCAGAGATTCGACATTCTTAATAAAATTTAACCCTAAAAGGGCTCGTAGTAATGTAACTCAAAAAAAAAGAAGAAGAAAAAACGACAAAAAAATTTTGTTAATTAGTAGAAAATTCCCAGGAACCCAATTATCGAAACGACATTTCAAAATACTTAATCCCCGGGACGTTATTAAAAAAAAACAAATTATAAACAAATTTGAATAATTTTCAAATGCCATTTTAGGGGGGAGTTTAATTGAAATGTGAATTTATCAATACATTTATCGAAAATATACATAAAAATAAAAATAATGACATCTTAAGCAGGTGAATATTTCTTTGGCAACAACCGTGTTTTTTGCAATTTAAAATATAGTAACATTTACCAAACAAATTCAATATCTCAAAAAATGTTAAATATTTTTTATAAATAAATTATTTAAATAAATAGGGGGTCAAATTTAATTTAGTAAGTCTTATGTGAAATATTTACCCTTCAACTTTGCAGAAAAAAATCCCATAGACCTTCATTAATAACTGAATTACCTTAGCAGTTAAAAAAGTATTTGTTTTGCAAAAATGACCCCTTTTTAATTATTTAAACAATGATCCCCTTGTATGATTTGGATACTTTCTTGAAAATATCTTTTGTACCCACCTAAACTTTGATACAAAATTTGTTTTAACCTGTACGAATTTACATTTTGACTTTTTTTTATTTTATTAAGCTACATGGCGTTGGCGGCAGAGCGACGGTCATTGTCTCGGATTTATCGGAAACAACAGGCACCTGTTTTTTCTTTATTTATTTCGAACTGTCGTAGCATTGTTTAAAAAAAAACTAAAAGCCTATTTAAACAACTCTTTTTTAAACAATCGTCTTAGTTTTCACTGTTCATAACATCGTTCCGATTGTGACTGTATTGTGTGTAGTACAGTCTTGTATTGTTTGCTTCCGTTTGCTTAGGTTTGTGTTTATGTGTTTTTAATAATTTAGATGTGTAGGTACTGTGCATGTGTTCATGTTATTTCAATTATAACGGAGTTTATCCGTAAGTATACCGTGTTTTATTAATTTTTACCATATTCTCCGGCTAACCCGGATTTTCGATAACCCGGATCGGCCGCGGTCCTGATTAATCCGAGCTATCGAGGTTCCACTGTAAATGAAATAGCTTTAGTTGACCGTAAAGTAAATGTGCGCGAATTGGCAGAGGCCACAAAAATTAGTAAAGAGCGCACTACTCATATTTTAACCGAATTTTTGAATATGACAACTTTATCTTGCCGATTTGTGCCGCGTTTGCTGCTGACTGTTGACCAAAAGCGTGAACGATATGAACAGAATGAACCACGATAGTGGACTGAAGCCAGGAAATGTGCTCCGAAGCGACCAAGAGTAACTCAAAAGGTTATGGCTACTGTATTTTTAGATTGCAAAGCCATTATTTTAATGAAATATTACGAAAAAGGTAAAACTGTCCATAGCCAACATTATTGAGCATTACTGGATATATTGAAGCAGGAACTGCGTGATACACGGCTCCATATGCAGAAGAAGAAAGTGTTGTTTCTCCAAAACAATGCACCAGTTTAAAAAAACCGTTGTCACAATAACAAAAATTAAGGAGTTTTGCTTCGAATTGTTTTTAATCCAGCTTATACTGATTTGGCTCCCTTCAATTATTACGTGTTTCCAAATATGAAAATATGACCTGGAAATAAAAAAAATCAGCTCGAACGAAGAGATAATAATTGTCGAAACAATCGCTTATTTTACATGGCTTTCTGTATTATATTATCAGCACGGAAAACAGAAATTGGAAAAAGTTGGAAGTTGAAATCGTTATATGTAGCTAAAAGGAGGCTATAACGAATAAAATACAAGAAATTCTTTGTAGTCTTTTTCTTAGAATTGTATTGATATCGCGAGATACGCAATCTTACACTAAAATACGCACTCAAAGCAACCTCTAATACGTTATTATTTATTTTTTTTAATAGATAATATGGAAAAAAGATGGATTAAACAGGACTTATTAATAATAATCGAGTTTAGACGCTTTATTTCTTAAATATTTTCTCCTTTTTATTCGTTAGTTACCACTGACTTCTTATCCAGGAACTTTTTCTTTATAGTCCAGTTTTTCGCCCAATTTTATTATTGTTTTGAATTCAATTTTGAATACTCTTAGGGCCGGTTGTTCGAACACTAATCAAAAATGAAATCAACTGATCATTATCAAATATTTAATTACTGTCACCAACTGTCAATGTCAACTTTGTTTGGGTTGCTGAAAACATAGTTGATTACAATTATGAGATTTATTAATCAAATATATTAATAATTGTTATGTTAATTAATAATTAATAATTAATTAATCAATCAATTATAATGATAATTAACATAATTGATTACAATCAACTGATTGACGTACGAATGAGGGGTGTTGTTATTTGATGGTTGTTAAGAGGACTTAATTATAATCAACATCTTGATTAGCGTTCGAACAACCGGCCTTTAATAAAGTTATTTAGCCCTTTATTTTTCTTATTTATATCTCAGGATTAGAAGATTAAGTAGTGGGGGAAAAGGGAAAAAAGGAACTTTTATTTATTTATTTATTTTTTATTTTATAAAATGTAATTATTATTCAGTACATATTTAAAATTATTCCTGAAAAACTTTATTTATTTTTTTTCTTTTACTAATCTTTTTCTTCTTCTTTATAAGCAATTCTGCTTGGTCATTGTTAAATTGATACCTCTATGGAAGGTTGTCACTCCATCTTTTGCGCGGTCGGCCGATACTTCTTTTACCGATTGGTAAATTATTTATTGCTATTTTGACCACAGGTGTCTCCTCCATTATGCTTATGTGGTTATTCAATTTTTTTTTTCTATTTAGTGTTTATTCGGTTATAGTGTGTACGTTATATTCTCTTATAATGTTTTCACTCCTCTTTCGGTATTTCAGCGATTTCTGTAATTCCTTTCAACTTACTTTCATTTCTGCCGTTTCTAGTAGCCTTTTTGTTGTGGCTGTATTGGGTCTAGTTTTTGATAAATCTAAATTTAACTAAGGCTAATATAAGATATAGCGGTGTACTTATAAAAAATGTACTTGTTTAAAAACCTAACTGCTAAATAGCACGAGATATCTTGGGATATGTCACACCCCAAATTAACTAATGCAGGAAGCTAAAATTTTTTAAATTTTGATCATTTAAAATGATCAATCTTAATGTTTTGCTTATTTATAATTTAATTAAATCAAACATTGTACTGTAAAAGTTTTATATTTAATCATTTATCCTACATATTGCAATCTGATCAAAAAACACGGGTGCAGAACATAATACACTCAGATATTATGAAATAAGTTAAAAAAAATGTTTGCCAAAATACATCGAAAAATAAAAAAGTTAGGACTTCTCAATAATATAATAAAATAATATTCCCTAATAATAAAATAAAATAAAATAAAATAAAATAACGAATGAAGAATTATGGAAACGAACGAAACAAACCAGTATAATAACAACAATCAGACAGAAGAAATGGAAAAGGATCGGCCATACGTTAAGAAAAGATCCTAGTAACATCACAAGACAAGCACTCGAATATCAATCTGAGGGGACAAGGAAGAGGGGTCGACCAAAACAGTAACCAGAGGACACAACAGAATCGGCTTAAGTTGGGGGAAGTGAAAAACAAAGCAAGAAACAGAGGAGAATGGAAAGAACAGGTAAGCAGATTAACCAGAGAATAATCACAAGAAGACGCGCTGAGCTGGCCACCAGCCGTCTAACATAAACGGCCAAGAAACGCAGATGCGCCCAATACTCCACTAGGAGTGATGGTCCAAGAGAGACAGGACTTCTCAAAATAGTCAAAATTTGAACATGTAATTATTGCGTGTTCCCAAAAAATTGGAGTATTACATCGCATGTATATGTGAAATGTCTTCCTATATTTATTTCTTGGACATGCAGAACATCTACTGCTTGTCATACCTCGCTTAGGTCTCAGTTGGTGTACCTCTGAATGCTGATTATCACGTAGTGGTCAATGAAAGGAAGGGTTTTGTCTTCGTTGATTTCAAAACTCAGAAATCAGCTGTATACTCAGGCCTTTCAAAAACATTCGTCTTTTCAGGTTAAAATTTTTGGTATTTGTTTTACACATAACTTAAACATTTAGTCCAGCTGTATTCAAAAACGAAAAAAAAATAGTATCAAAGGCCAACTACGGCTCCAGCTGTTTTTTGACACGCTGTAATTAGCAGATAACTTATCCAATATGTGTACACCGCCTTTGCTTGCATTTTAAAAGCCAATAATATCAGGTCATTTCGTTTCACCAATTTCTCTTCAATTATATCCTGTTGTAATGCAGAAAAAATGATTACAGTTTTTGATTTTGTTCAAAAGAGAAACGTATATGCCACAGTAGTTATAAATATCGTCTTTGGAGGCAAATTTTGAACTGCGAATTTCTCTTTCTCGTGTGATCCGAACTGCTGCTGAAATTTGTATTTTTAGGAAAAATATAAATCAAAGTAAGTCTCCAAAAAAACATAAAAAATATCATGTACTTTACCTCCAGAAAAACCGCAGACGGTCCGATAGAATTAGCGTCTCTTTGCAAAGACAATGACGTCGACTTTGCAAAGTAACAAGACACTTACTCAACACACACACTACACGTTACACCTGAGTTAGTTATAAGTTATACAATTACGTGGCTAAAGGTTCTAGTTCTAAACCAAGGCCAGAATAAGAGAAAAAAAAAACCTCCAGAAAACAAAACAACTAAAAGTTACAACAGTAGTGTACCGAGGTATGGCATACACTAACCGTCTTTGACAAACGCCTAATTCAAACTTAAATTGTATCGACAGCTGGCAATAACGTTATCTCGACAAAACATGTATAAACTACATCTACTAGGTACTAGGGGGTGCTATTTTATCTACTTTCTAAATTTTATAAGTTGCGCTCGCGGGTACAGTGGACAAATTAGGCAATCCAAACCACGTGACCTCTGGTTGGCACACAAACTAACAAAGAGGTTATGTTTGTATCTATTTTTCAATGATTTTTCATTGTTTATCGTCGTATTTTGTCTATTTTGGATTCATTTGGATTTCGTTTCCTCTTTTTGTGAACTTTATAAACTTTACCACAATGCAAACTGATTATTTAAGGAAATTATTATTGGAAACTCCAGATGTTGCGAGAAAGGTAGGCGAAACAATTTTTATTACTGTTCATTTTGCCCCGATATTTTTCAATAATGATGAATTTTGCAAGCAATAACATTATTTCTTTTATTGTTTTAGATATTTATTGAAGCTAAAAATATAATTGGGGATTTAGATCCATACGCAATTCAGTCAGAATTGGATTTTATAGTAAAGTGCAGTCCATCAAGTTACTATTATAGATATTTATACATATCGTGGAGTCTCACAGTTGCTACTCTAAGCAGCAGATGAAAGCATACAAAAGCCTTCAGGCACATAAATATTTTACAGCTGGATTTGTTTTGAATGGAGTAAAAATTGTTAATGATTTTCTGATTTCCATATTATTGTTGGAAAGGTATGCCTTTATTTTATTTATTCACCATTAAGAAATATTAGATCTATTTACGTTTATATATCTGTATGAAACCAGACATATCGTCGTCCTAATCTGTAAACTGCGAACTCCATAATTCTCTGAAAATGATTTATTACTGCCATCTATTTGAATTACTGTCATGATTGTTCTAAAATTATATTATATGAATGTCTGGCTTTAAATAAAATATTCTCAATCATTGTAAAGAACGCAAATACTCTAATAAAAATAAATTTTTGTAGTTGAAGAATTTCCAAAAAAATAAAATATTTTTTTTAGGTGAAGCATTTCCAAAAATCTAATGCTAAACGACTAAATGCTTGGGTGGGGTGATAGCCAGTTCTGATGACATAGCAAATGCACATTGTATGCGTATGGCCAATAATAGTGCAGTCTCCAGCCATATTGCAGCAATTCTATTTTTAGCTGAGTATGCCCAGGGCAAGACAGACGAAGAAGAACCCAATGCATGTACATATGTTACAGCTACATGGTTTGAAGATAGCAACATATGCATTCTCTGATGAAAAACTAATGAGTTTTGAAACTGTTCGGTCAGAGTGCTTGTTGCGCTCACTAAACGAACTGAAATATAAGATGGCTTTGGCATTGTGTTGCAGCGATATGAAAATGGTTATTCATTTTTAATTATAATGTACTTCTTCATCATGAGTAATTATGTATTGGTCTTTTAAATGTGTATTTATTTTTGTAATTAGTATCAACTTGTAATGATAATATACATTTATCGTTTAAGGTATGACTATGTTTTGACTCTAAAATAAATGTTTCAAAAATCGAATTCTGCCTCTTTCTGTTAGTAACTACCCATGGATATCACAAATTGTGCTTACTGATAGGTTTGTTCGTAGAACGATCGGCAACTCTTGCCAACCATCAGACACATGCGCATTCGTAGTCTATGAATGCTAACTATTAACTGCACAACGCTAACTGTTAACTGCTCATGCATCTGATGGTTGGGAGCAGTTGCTAATCGTTTGTGTTGTACTACAAAACAACATATTAGGTCTGGATCCCGTGTACCAAAAAAATTGATTAATAGCAAGCTGAAAATTATATATATTTGTCGTGACAGAACATCCAATTGATCTGTTATCCTTTCATTAAATTCTCATGCAAAAATCAGACTGCTATTACTAACCAACATGATTCCTGTAGTTTGACATGGTCTTCGTGTTCTACTCATTAAAATGCCCAGTTGGTGATTTTTTCACCAGTCTGATTTTTGCATGAGAGTTTAATGAATTGGTAGCAAATCAATTTGAAGTTTTATCTGACAAATTACATAAACATCTTCGTAGTTTGACGTTCCAAATTTTTAACCTGTTCCACAGTTAAAACTTCAAGTGTTCCTGTACATCAAAGTTTGTCGGACTAGACACGTTAAGCTATTAATAAATTTTCAGCTTGCTATTAATCAACTTTTTTTGGTGCGCGGGATCCAGGTCTATATGGAATAAATAAATAACAAAACAAATTCCCTGTCAAAACTGCATTTATTTTGAATAGAATGAAAAACAAAACAATATTGTTTTAACAAAATAGGGGATACATGTTAAAATTTAGTATTAATAAAGTTCGTCACATTGGCCTAAAAATTAATGTCACTAGTTACATTAGTGTCACATATAAATAATTGTAATAATATTAATAAAAACCATAATTCCTAGCATGAGTGCGTCCTGTTTTTTGATAATTTACTTAGGCGAGGAAACATAAATGAGTTTCTAATAGGGCTTTTCATCGATTGTCATTTGTTTCGAGCTGCTGTTAGATGTTTTATAATCCGTGTATAATATTACTATACACGGATTATACGACATATGACAGAAGCTCGAAACAAATGACTGTAAATGAAAAGCCCTATAGAGGGAACACGAAAAAAATTAACATTATCCGATCAGCTCGACTTCCACAGTTCACTACTATACAAGTTACAGACATGTTTTCAGCACTTAAAATCACCAAAAACGAAAAGTTTATAAAATAATCAATCTAATGAATGTCTTTAAATACTATATTAAGCTCAAAATCACGACAGATAACAAATTAAAATTAACATTATTCTGATCAGTTGGACTTCCACAGTTCACTACTATACAAGTCACAGGCATGTTGTCAGCACTCAAAATTACCAAAAACGTAAAGTTTATAAAATAATTAATCTAATGAATGTCTTTAAATACTATATTAAGCTCAAAATCACGACAAAAAACAAATTAAAATTAACATTATTCTGATCAGTTGGACTTGCACAGTTCACTATTATACAAGTGACAGGCACGTTGTCAGCACTCAAAATCACCAAAAACGTAAAGTTTATAAAATAATTAATCTAATGAATGTCTTTAAATACTATATTAGATCAAAATCAGGACAAAAAACAAATTAAAATTAACATTATCCCGATCAGTTGGACTTCCACAGTTCACTACTATACAAGTCACAGGCATGTTGTCAGCACTCAAAATCACCAAAAACGTAAAGTTTATAAAATAATTAATCTAATGAATGTCTTTAAATACTATACTACCTCAAAATCACGACAAAAAACAAATAAGAAAAATCGATAATTACATTGAGTTTAGGTTAAGAACAGTTTTGTGTGCCAACCAAAGATCACGTGGTTTATCTTTGACAGGTCGATGGATTGCCTAATTTTCGCCGACAATTTCTAACCTCACTTAATATAAATAATACCGTTAATAGACAAATATACAAGGTATATTTACTTTTAATTAATATTAATAACTAATTATTAAATTATACTAGGTAAATATACCTCGTATATTTATCTATTAACGATATTATTTATATCATTTTAAAGTGCGCATGTGTTTTGCTGCTAATTTATCGCCGACAAGTCGCCGACAGGCAAGGCCACCGAGAGGGATGAGCGGGCCCTGGTAAAAAGTGAAGGCCCCCGGCAAAAAATGAACAGCGAAAAAATTGTTTAATTTTTATAGAAATACAATTATAAATAATAAATAACAAGAAACATTTTAAATACATATAAATTTTATTAAATTTTGATTATATAAAATTTTATTCAATTTATAAGAATGAAAATATTTATAATTCAGGTGCTTTTCGAGTTTCTGATTTGGCAAAAATCGCATGATTTTACCAACTCATTTTCAATTCACAAAGTTGAAAGGCAGCTAACGGATTCTGTTTCATTCATTACCTCATAGAATTTTTTATGCGAAAAAGAAAACTAAAGGATCTTTCTGCTTCTGCGACTGTCACCGGTAATGTGCAAAATATTCTTAACACAATAACGATTCAAATTTGAGATGTTTAATTTTGTTAAGCAAATATATTGGAAAAAGTTGAGATTCACCAATATTATCCTTGTATATCGCTCTCAAATGAAAAATTTCATCTCTCATTTCTTCACTGATGTCTTCTTTATAAAAGTACCGCAATACATATATAAATTTTCTTCCTAATATTCTCGTCATCTTCATCTCGGAATATCCATAAAATGTTGAATATTATATAACAATAATAAATATTTCCCAGCGAAATATTGCGTCGGGCTTAAAATTATCAGTCGCATCACTACTACAGGCAAATCATCAAAAAATCTCACAGGCTTTTTGCGCCGTTTTTCTTTATTTTATGTAAATTATGGATTTATTACATAATTGCTGGTAACTAATATAGATTCTTCAACATAGATTTTTCTGATTTTTTGTAAATTTTCTAGAAGCAATGATGTATCTTTAAAAGACTAAAGACTAAATTTTCAATCTAATAGCACATAAAACAACACCAAAAAATGTTATTCCACATCCTACCAGACTGAAAAGAATGGGAACCTTCTCTGGTAACACCTCCGAGGCTTGGAAAATTGGAAAGGGATAACGGATGCTGAGACTAAGGAAGATGAGGGAATTTTACAATTTATAATTCACGTCCCATCTGCTCAGCGCGGTAAAGTTCCAACGAGAATGGTTCCCTTCGTACTCCAATCAGAGTAAATATGTAAATCAAAAATGAATAACCATTTTAAATTTAGTTGCAACACGAAACTACAGCCGCATCATTATTCCAGTTCAATCAGAGAGTGCAGTAAGCACCTCTACCGGTTTCGAAATTTATTAGTCTCTCATCAGGAGGTACATATGCTGCTCTCTCTGACCCAACTAGGACAAGCCCCGGCGTGCAGTCACGGATTGCAACGAACGAAATGGCAGGGATGCCATAGCGGCAACTGCTAGCAAAAGACTAAGTTTTCAATCTAATAGCACATAAAACAACACCAAAAAATGTTGTTCCACATCCTACCAGACTGAAAACAATGGGAACCTTCTCAGGTAACACCTGAGACTATGGAAGGTAAGGACTAGGATGCTGAGACTAAGGAAGATAAGGGAATTTACAATTTATAATTCACCGGTATTATAATTCGAAACCGGTAGAGGTGCTTGCTGCACTCTCTGATTGAACTGGAATAATGATGCATCTGTAGTTTCGTGTTGCAACGAAATTTAAAATGGTTATTCATTTTTGATATATTTTTAATCTCCACATCCATCATCATCATCATTCAACCCGGATCTATCCACTGCTGGATATAGGTCTCCCTCAGTCTTCTCCATGCATTGCTGTCCTGTGCTGTCTGCATCCAGTTTCTGTCGATCCGTTTGATGTCATCAGACCATCTGGTTGGCGGACGACCTCTACTTCGATATGCTTCTTGTCTTAGTCTCCAGTGTATTATTCGCTGTGTCCATCTGTTATCCGACATTCTAGCTATGTGTCCAGCCCAGTTCCACTTTAGGGTCATAATTCTTTCTATGGCATCCGTAACTCCTGTTCTCCGTCTTATCTCCCTGTTCGTAATTCGATCCCGACGAGAAATGCCCAACATTGAGCGTTCCATGGCTCTTTGGGTAATACAAATTTTATTTATTTTTTTTTATATCTCCATATCCATACCATAGTTTTATCTGACTGTATTGCAGTATTTGACTCATGTGATTTATTGCTGTTAAAATTTTAAACCAAATCAAACGAATTATGGACATAAAGTGAAGAGCAAAAAAAAACGGGAAAAATTACGTCCTTGGTCTGGTCGACGACGGGCTCCTTACATCGCCGGGCCCCGGTAAAATTTACCGGCTGTACCGCCCTCTCGGCGGCCCTGCCGACAGGCACCCGCGAATGCACTTAAAAGTACGTTCAAATAGTCCTAAAATGAGGAGAGCGAGGCTTTTTTAAATTTGAGCATAAATCAAATTTTAAGTGGAAAAACAGAACCATTTCATTTATCTAAAAATATGAAATTATACAGAGTTATGTCTTATTTTCAAAATTCACATACTTGGCCTCGATCTTGCATATCATGCATATGGCTGAGAAAATCTGAGGGTAGTGTTTTTACCATAGGAATATAAAATTCTGACTGTTGTTTGTTTTTGTGTTATATGTGTGTCTAATCTGTATCGTAATTGTGCTTCTGTAACGTAAGAAAGTTGTGCAACCTAGATTTATGTTTGTATTTTGTGTGTTGCATATGTATTCTATAAAAGATTATAGGGGATGTTTTTCCGACTTCTTATTACTCGCTACTTTTGTTATATTCTTGTTGTTAGAATAGAATAGAATAGAAATATGCTTTATTGTCATGAAAAATTTAACAATTTTATAGACAAAGCTTACAAGAATCATAAATAAGAACAATAACAAATAACAAATACAATTTACTAAAATGTTATAAATCGTCTACATAAATAAAAATAATGAAGATAAACAAAAAAACAGTAACAATCTATTGCAAAATTAAAAAAAAAATTGCAAATTGCATAATCTACGTTAAGAAATTTAATAAGTTAAGTTAAGCTGCTGAATATGACACTCAAATATAGATTAAGATTATACTTATAAATAAGAATACTGTACTTTCTTAGTTATTGGTTAAGAAACTCTGCTGTTGAATAATATGGTCTTTCAGATAAATAGGCTTTAGTCATTTTACGGAACTTGGGGAAAGATGTTGCAGATTTAAGTTGTAGAGGGAGATGGTTTTAAAGTTTTTTTGCAGAATATAATATAGATTTCTTTACTAACTCACTGGACGGGATCGGTAAATAGATGTCAAAGGTAGAATTTCTGGTGGAATAGTCATGTCTAGGTCTTGCTGGAAAGACATGTAGATGTTTACGAATTAAGCAAACAGTTTCTAAAATATATAAAGAAGGTAGTGTTAGAATCCTGTGATCTTTGAAGTAGCTTCTGCAATGTGTTGTTCTTCTGAGGCCAAACAGATATCTTATTGCTCTTTTTTGTAATTTAAAAATAACATCAGATTGGGCAGCCGTACTAGAACCCCAAAAAGGGAGACCATATCGAAGATGTGACTCGAACAAAGAAAAATATGTTATTTTGGAAGAGGCTAAATTCATTTCCTTTGAAACAGATCTTATTGCAAAGCAAGCTGAGGATAGTTTCTTGCTTAACACATCAATATGAAGGAACCGTTTCAGATTGCTATCTAAAAAAATACCAAGAAACTTTACAGAATCAACGATACTGATCTGGCTGTTATGAAGAGGTAAGGGTTGAAGAGCTCCTTTATAGGACAATGCTACTGTTTTATCTACATTAAAAGAGAGTAAATTTGAATCGGACCAAGATTTTATTGTAAGTAGATCAGAAGTTATAGTAGCATGGAGAGTTGCGATATTTGAGTTGCTCCAAGTGATACTGGTATCATCAGCAAAAAGAAAAACTTTTCCATCGATTTTTAAGCTAGTGACGTCATTAATAAAGATAAGGAAAAGTAGAGGACCTAATACTGAACCTTGTGGTACCCCACATACAACATTTTTGAGACTAGAGTCTGTATCATTTGCTCTAACCAGTTGTTTCCTATTATCCAAGTAAGATTGAAACCAGTTCGAAGAAATACCTCGAATTCCGTAGAAATCTAGTTTTTTTATCAAAATGTCGTGATTCACACAATCAAAAGCTTTGGCATAATCACAAAAAACAGTGGCAGTGTGCAGATTATTGTTTAATGCTTGATAAACCTCATGTAGTACAGAAAACATGGCATCTGTGGTACATTTATTATTTAAAAAGCCGAACTGATTTTGTGATAAAATATTGTTATCAACGAGAAAGGACATAAGTCGGGCTTTTATGAGTCTCTCAATAATTTTGGAGAGTACCGGTAGTAATCAATAGGTCTATAATTACAGGCATTTGATTTTTCACCACCCTTATGAAGAGGAATAATGATGGCCGTCTTTAGGCACTCTGGAAATTTACCTTTCTCAAAAGAATCATTAATTAGAGAGATGAGGATTCCCAACGCACTGTCTGGGAGATTTGAGAAAATTTTTATGGATAGTCCATCGGTACTACAGGAAGATTTGCTTTTGATATTATTGATTGTCTGAATCAGTTCAGATTTATCAACCGGTCTTATAAAGAATGAATTCGAGACCTTTCCTGAATTAGGGAGATAGGAAATGGGATCTTGTTGTGACACAATATTTGATGTTATATTTTTACTCACATTAACAAAGTATTCATTTAGATTTCTGGGTCTGGAAGGGAAAATGTTTGAGCTGTGTGAGTTTTATTACGAAGATCGTTTATTATGGACCAAGTTTCTTTTGCAACACTTTTAGAGATTCTCAGACGATTTTGATAGTACAATTTTTTAGCTGATTTTATAAGTTTTAAGTAGATTGCCCTGTACTTGGTGATATATTCAGTAACAGAGACGTTGGTAATAAATTTCTTGATGTACAGCAGTGAACGCATATTTTTGGCTGATATGCGGACACCTTTGGTAGTCCAGTGGTTGTGATGTTTTGGCTTAATTGTGATTAAAGGAAATGCTTTATTGAAGATACAGACAAGCTTATTCAAAAAGTCACTGAAATTATTATCGACGTTCATAGAAGGAAAGGGCCACTCAGAGGTTAAGCATAAATTTTGGAATTTACGAAAATTCCGAGCGGAAAAAATCCATGCCTAAGCGTCGAGTTTTCGAAGAGTGCTTGCTAAAGATGTTAAACTTCGTATAAACCGCTTCATAATCAGATAGTCCCGCATTAACAGTTGTAGAGCAGACATCACGGGGTGAGAAATCTGAGACAATATAATCAATTATGGTAGATGAAGTTTTTGTAATCCTTGTAGGAGAATCAATGTGCATTGTTAGACCATACTCATTCAAATATGTTGACTAGGGATATTTGTGTAGCACAAGCAGCAGCATAATTAATGTTAAAGTCCCCGCATAAAATTTTTCTGCTTTTATGGGGCAGGTCATCTAACAAATTAAGCAGGTTCTGAAAAAATAGTTCCACGGAAGAGTCAGGTGATCTATAAATGCAAATAATATAAAGATTAAAGTTCTTACTGGAAACTAAGCAAAACTCAAAGAATGCTTCGCTTAATAGAAAATCATATTTTGTTACCAGAGAAAAATCATTACTTGTAGAAAGAATCAGGGTGCCTCCATGCGCTGAACTTTTACGATCGTACCTAGCAATAGTGGAATATTTTTCTACAAAAAAAGGCTCGTTGACTTCAAGCCAGTGCTCAGTAACCGCAACTATCGGAGGAAACCCTAATTCCTCTAGAAATAGAAATAATTCATCAGTTTTATATCTTATAGAACGAATATTAATCAGAACCATGCTAAAGTTGTTATCACTAAAATAATTTGAGGATTCTAGTCCCTCAGAACACTTGACTTCTTTTTTTTTTTTGTATGGACCACCAAAGCCTGCCACTTTCTGCTAATGGGTTTGTTACACATTTTTCTTCGTTAACTTGAAGACATTTTTGTAAGATTCTCCGACTTTAGCAGTTTAAAATGTAAAGAGTCTAAACAACATAATTATTTATCGGATAATTTTATATTGTCATGAAAGTCAGTAAAAGGTGATAGGTTTTTAGATTTTGCAAACATTCTAAAATGTTGTTTTTTTTTCTGCTATAAAAAATTACAACTAAAGTAGAATAGTAACCACTAACACAATACACAATAATTTTAATATAATATATACATGATTGACAAGACTGTTCTCGGTCTTTTAAAATTTAAAATATAATATTTATTTGAACAAGCATGCATTTCTTATCCTGTTATTTACAATATTTACATACATTTACATACATTTGGATATACAGGGTGAATAATTTCAAAATATAAACCCAACCGCATTTTTGAAATTGACCATTTTAAAATGTTGCTTCCTTTGGAAATGTTTAGTAGTAGGTATACAGGGCTGGTCACTCAAAAGTGTCCACCCTAATATTTGGGAATATTCATTGAATTTTATGAAAATGCTTAAACATAACTAAGAGTATTATTCTAAATTTGTCATCCTTCAGTATCTGTCATTTGTCAACCCACTCCAATGAAGATGATCCAGACCAGGGGAGGCTCCAGGATTTTATTTTTGGGTAGGCAAGCTACCGGGGTGTCTGGAAGGTAATACCCCCCAGATAAAAGGGGGGTCAAAAATTTTTTGGAAATGACAAACGAAATTGTGAGTTTTTAGGCTCTCTCTGACTTAATTTTCCAAACAACTTGTTAAGTGAGTTAATGCCTAGCTGGAGGTAACAATTATACTAATATATATTTTCCAAGAAACTTAATGTAGGCCTACCTCTACAGTCTAGTCTTATGTTATAAATTTAATAAACTTACCGGTACCTGATACAGAACTCTGTTAGGGTAAGTGCACTATGTATATATAATGTATCTAGCCTAATTAGTATTGGGAAATAAAAACGACAAAATCAAATTGACGAGGCAAATCACACAAAATGTATTACACAAGTTAGTTATTCTTACAGTGTTCGAAAAAGAGTTGTACATATTATTTTAAAATGTTTAATGAATTGTTTAATTGAAACCTATTGATCAGAAAAATGTAACTGATGGAGTTCATTTTAAAAGGAACTTTAGTCTTCTCCCTTTTTGAGCGGCGAATTCGTCTACAACAATTTCAGGGTGACATAGGAGATTGTAGCTAAGTTCTCGTTCTATTGAAATCACTCCCAAACTGTGAAGTCTTCTGGATTCCAGACAGGAGACAGGTGATTACAGTTTTATCAGATTATGACGGAGAAAATAAATCGTAGTCCAAACATTTTATTTAATATTTGTTTTTAGGATAAATGATCTTTTAGCCTAAATGGTGCTGTCGAAACAATTGCAGATATCGGGTTAATGAACATTCTAGGGTTTTCTAGGATACACATATGTATTCAAAAACCATTCCCTTGAAATTAAATTTATGAGATGATTCATATCTAAAACTAGTAGAGGACACAGTTCATCTCATTTTACAGATATAATTGAAAATGATAACGTGCTCAGATTATTTGTTTTGAACATAAAACGCACCTCCACAATATATCATAAACGCAATAAGGCGATTCCCTAATGAACGATTTACTAAGAAACATATTGTATAAAGAGGTTTTATTGAATACCCAATAAGATACCCCTGTTAATTTAACTCCCATGGACTTTTTCCTATGGGCTATTTAAAAAGCAAGATTTTTGATACTATTCCTGCTTTATTTGAAGAACTAAGACGACAAATAATGCAAGAATGTAGTCTAATAACCATTGAAATGCTTCAAAATGTTCGTTGTACAAAAAGTTTCGTTGCACGGTTTAATGTAGTTTTTTTAAATGATAAGAAAAATCTGAAATTGGCACTATCGAAACATATACATAATTTTTAGTTTTCATGAGGTGTACCTAACACTTTCAATAAAGTGATTATTTTTCACAAGAATATTATTATCGAAAAAAATCGTGAACGCCTAAATTCTTCAATTAAATATCTGTGTAGTCATGTACCATACATGTTATATGCTCTATTTAAAAATATAGGTTTCTGGTACCTATTGTAAAGGGGGGTTTCAAACGAAAGATATTTATATCGTTAACAAATGAACTGTTGAAATTAAAATTAGCCTGCTTTGTCATTTTTGCAAAATCCAATCAATATTTCCAAGTACCAGGGTGGACTTTTTGGAGACTAATCATATATGTAGTTTTTAATAGCTATGTAAAATTATACTGATATGATCTTTGTATACTTCTCGTCTTATCCTTGCATAGATTAAGTATATTCTGTATTTCTCCTTAGCGTCTTATGACCCATTTTCAGTTTGTATTATTCAGTTTGTAAATTTAATTAATATAATTATTGCTACGGATACAATCATACTGTATTATTGGTGAACTGGTGATGCCATACACTCACATTATATTTTAGTTTTATAACTTGTTAAGATATTAATATTTCTTTATTAATCCATTAGTATTCATACTCTTGTATTGTATCCATCATTATTCAATAGAAGGATCGCTCTATTCTGGGAAAGACCAGATGGAAGAAAGTCTATATGATGGATTAGAATAAAGTGGAACGATACAGTCAAAGATGATCTGGGGAAAATGGGAGTGAGCCAGTGGAAAACAGTGACGTAGGACCGACAAGCATGGAAGGCAATAGTAAACGCGCAAAAATTCATGAAGAGTTTTAACGCTATTGATAATGTTAATGATGATCAGAATCGAGCTCGAGCGTTCCAGCTTGATATGCCAGTATCTTGGCCACTCAGCTATGGCCGCCACATTATCTTATTCTTTACGTAAGTATGAAGATCAATACCGCAGAAAATTATCAGGCAGCTTTGAGACTATGATCTGAGTTACAATCCCTGACTAAATAATGGGTCGAACCATATTTATTAAATCTTCCAGTAAGTATGCACTTCCGACTTGTGTCTCAGTCTTATGCCAACGATGCAATGTTATTATCAATAAATAGTTTTCTTGATATTTGAAGTCTCAAAAATCATTAGCTGCTATATTTGCTGTATAATGACATATTCTTATTATTTCATTTAAATTTATGCATAAGTTTTAAGATCTTTTGTCTAGTTAATTGAAAAATAAATAGAAGCTGGCATAAAAATTAAGTTCTAAGTATGCAGGAAGTATTTTCAATTGAATCTTCAGATGTTTTACCAGTATTTATTAGTAAACATTTTTGAATTATACAAGATTTTCACACGTAATTTACAATGGATTTATTATAATAATTAACACTTTTGTTGCAGCAAGTCTTCAAAGTAATTTGTATTATCGCATCCATGCAATGCATTAATAACCGTATAAAGAAAAAAAAAACGTTGAAAAAGTAAAAACCAGAAAAACATTGGGATACTGAGGTTCGAAAATGAATTAAGAAAACAGACAGCGTAAAGATTTCGTTTATTCTAATAATTAACACTTTTAGTGCATTAAGTCTTCAAAGAAATGTATCCAAATACAATCGTATAATAACCATAAAAAATTAAAAACATTCGTATGGAAAACACTAAGCTAAAAACAAGTTGCATGAACTGGTAAAATTTGCTAACAGTCCTATAAAATAAAAAAGGGGTATAATAGAAATGTACGTCCATTGATTTCACAATATGGCTTAGAAAGGAGCAAACATTGTATATTATTCTTATTTAGATACTTTAGTAACATATTCAAATAAAATGTCAGGCGTTTTTTACCATTAGGTACTTACGATATCCGCCTTTCTGTAATACACTACTAAATTCTGTCTATGATACAGCAGCATCAAAAGGGATATATACTACCACATGCAACTGGATTAAAAAATGCTTGAAAATAGTATTTAATAGACTTGCAACGACCGAAGGTTGTGGCCAAAAAAACTCAGGGGCAGAAATGCCAATGTAACAAAAAGAGAAACTTCTGTTGGCGTGAAAATAAACAGGATGCTATACTCCAACAGAAGTAGAAAAGAAAGAAACTAATGTGTAACTAAATGGGAACAAAAATGAAAATAAAATGAAAATAGCTTCTCGTTGGAGAGGCTGAAGTAATAAAATATTCCTTTTTGCAGGTGTATTAGTACAGGAAGATGCAAAGATGCAGAAATAGATGGACTGATAATAGAAGTATGGAGAGACAGATGCAAACTGAAGGGAGTTAGGCTAGCTAGATATGCAAGAGAACGACAACTTGACACTCAAGGATGGATACGGCCAATTTGCATGCCTGTCAAAGACGGTAGCTCAAAGTAGATAGGGATGAAGACTAAGAAGGGAAATATTAAGATAAGAATAATGTACTGAAAATGAATAATTGCTAATGAAGAACAAATTGAATAAAACCAAACACATCATGGGCGCCAGGAAATGATCTTCGATCACTCTCCTAGGTATCTTACAATGCTGTCAAATGTTACAATGCTGAAATACCCTAATAAATTATTTATGGTAAGAAAAAAGGCGGAAGTGTCAAAGAGTCAAATGAATTCAAATATATACGAGTAATAATAGATAAGCGGCTTACATGGAATGGCCATCTGAAAGGAATATCCCACCAAGACAAAGCTTTTCCTTTATACATGTCGAAAGATATATTATGCACTGATATGTGTGATACCAACAAAATACGACCAAAGAGACGCTGAATAAGCTTCAACGACAAGCATGCTTAATCGTAACAGAATCAATGTTGACTATTTCAAGGGCCTCCATGGAGGTAATACTTGACCTCCCTCAAGTAGGAGCATACAGAATGCGGCTAGGACACCAGATAGCCGGGCAAAAGGATACCGGAATAAAATCTGAAGAGATAATAAAAAATCATCCAGAGTTGTAAAAATGCAACCTAATCTCGGATAAATAGAGGGAAACCAACGCTAATAGGAAATGGAGAATGCAGAGATAAATCTATACCAATTATATCAAATATCCAGGCGGTATTAAAGATACTGGAGTCGATTACTGTTAAGAACTTTCTGCACAATCTGATTTGGATCGAAAAACGAAACTTTACTCTGGATTCCTGTACATACTGGCATTAAAGGGAACGAAAAAGCGCACTTACTTGCCAACTTGCCAGGAAAGGGGTAAAAACATTGATAAGCTCATAACCTTTCATTGGCTTAGCAGAAAGCATATTCAATAAATGATATAGGACTGGGTGCAACAGATGAAACGTAACCACGTACGAAAATGTGGGTCTTAAACATTCGAAGACTTCTTAAATTCGCTAGGTAGTTAATCGGATCCAGTAGTTTTCTCATCCTTTAGAAATTTTAGGGCACTTTCAATGTCATCCATGCTTTGTTTTCAATAGTTCCTCTATTTTAAGACATTTTTTGTTAAACCATTTTGTATACCATGTTCTTTGTGCATTTTTTTTGGAATTTTCGTTCTAATTTCATTATTGAATTTGCTGTATCCTTCACTATTTTTATTTTTATATCTTGGTCTGCTTATTTTACGTTTTCGCCCTAAGATTTATTTAATATACTGATGTTATGTCCATTTATTAATAGTTTTATATATTTTTGTCAGCGCTTCTAAATATAACAGGAGCCTTGAATAGTACAGGAACGGCTTCCTTAGAGGCTATCACAGGTCTCCCTCCGCTGGAATTACATATTTCGGCGGTAGCCTTTATGACCATCCTGAGACTCAAAGCAAACAATACTTGGAGGTCAAATTATGTATTGAATAGCCACACAAACATTACTGGGACTATACTTGATGAATCCATCTTTATGATGAACTCAGATATGATGACACCAGAACTAATCTTCACTGAGAAGATTAACATAATTATACCCTCTAGAGAACAAAAAGTCCCAAATATTAATTGGGACTTAATATGGTTCACTGATGGATCTAAAACTGCCCATCGTACTGGATCAGGAGTCTTTGGGCAAACATGTAACTATAATAAATCTTACTGCCTAGGTCAACATACAACGGTGTTCCAGGCTAAAGTTTTTGCTTTGGTGGCCTGCATTGATGAAATCATTGATAAAGACCCTAAATCTAAGAGAATCAACATTTACACAGATAGCCAATCGGCTATTCTGGCTGCAAAGCACCCTCTCACCAAATCAAAACTGGTGAGGAACTGCAAAGATCTCCTCAATAACCTGGCAAAAGACAATAAAGTATCTTTAATATGGGTGCCGGGTCATGAAGGGGTGCATGGGAACGAACGAGCAGATATGTTAGCTAAACAAGGCTCGAGAGAAACTTTTGAAGGCCCTGAACCTTTCTGTGGCATCACTAAAGATGCTATGAAAAACGAGGTTCAGAAATGGCCGATAAAGAATCATCAAAATAAATGGAGAACCACTCAAGGGCAAATCCAGACTAAAAAAATAATCAAGAATATTGATAAAAAACTCTCGAACAGTTTGTTGAACCTCAATAAACGAGAGATAAAAATGGTGTATGAAATGGTGACTGGACATTGCCGTTTAAGAAATCACCTATACAAACTAGGTAAGGTGAATGAACCATAGTGCAGAAAGTGCGAAATGGAAAAAGAAACTGCCATACACATACTACAGTGGGTGATCATATTATTAGAGCCACCTAGTAAAATTCAATGTTTTAAAGAAGGGCATATAATTGAGCTGTATCATATATTATTGGATTTGTTTCCATTTGGCTGTCTTGTTACACTTTTTGAAAGTGCAATAAATAGTCTGACAATAGTGGCAACACGCATGTGTGACAATACGTGACTCAGATGCCATTGTTTGTCAGTGCTGCCCAGCCTAGCTTGCAACTCGTGTGCCTATTATTTTGTATTCTTGGTGTTTAGAGTTATAATAAACTTTGCGAGTTTCCATTGCTCTCTAGTGATATTCTGACAGGCCTATACTATTTCTTGTGAATTTAGTAAAAATTGCGCGTTCGTTACACTGGTGGTACCATAACATCATGAGAAATCCAAAGACATCTCACCAAGGAAAATAGCAGAAATAAAAACTTTAATAGTCAATACTAATCACTCGAACAGAAACATAGCATCCATTTCTAAAGTTTCAAAGGCAAGGTGGACCGTATAAAGAAAAAACTTACATACCATTATTAAACAAAAGTAAAATTTTCTGAGGTGGCTCTAATAATATGATCACCCACTGTATGCCATTGCAGTGTGCTAGGTGATGTCAGGCAGGACTTCACTGGTGAAATGAGGTTTGAACCAGAAGAGATCCTAAAACTACCAATAAGAAAACTGTTGGCCTTCGTTGAGGCCACAGGACTTATTAAAGTTTAAGGAGAAGAACAGGGTTTGGTACAAAGGTCTTATGACCAAGTGCCAGAGACTCACGAGTCTCGCCTGAGTTAAGAAGAAGAAGAAGATATATTTTTGTCGTTTTATTGCATAATTGGTTTGACCTGATTCTGGTGTTTTTCGTTGTTAATTTTGCTTTGTTTAAAAAATTCGTTTTCTAGTTTCTAAATCATTTATTTATTATTGATCATCTTTTGAAATACACTAGGTGTTTTATAAACAAGTTATGATCGATAGAGAAATATGCTACTTTCAACATTCAATAAGGCACGTTTCCACTATGTAACTTACAGATCTATAAAAAATAGATATGTTTTGTAAAAGCCTCAACTACGCCCATGAATTTTTTAAAATTTTAAAATTGATTGGATCCCACCTAAAAAAAAATAAAAACCAAAAATGAATGTTTTGATGGTGGGGGAATGGGGAAGGAGGCGGTGGGTTAAAATTACACTGAGTCTTATTTTTTAATCACATAGAACTTAATAAAATAAAAAAAAATTAATTCTGGGAGTGAAGGATGGTACCTTTTAATTTATTTATCCCGTCCATAAGTGAAAAGTTTGATGCGCCACTGTAGACGCATGTGCCACTAAAAAGTGACAGCACAGTGTTCATACGTTTTATTTTAGGTTCTACTGTTAAATTTATAGGGTCTTATCGTGCCTAAAATGATTACCAAATTTCACCTATAGCGGCTCCTAGTCTGTAAGTTCAAAGTAGCCAACGATTTTTTCTGTCGACCCTTTCTACTTTGACATTGAAATCCTCCATTATAGTAGTAATATCCTTCAAAATGTCGCAAAATTTCTCTAGTTCATCATCAACACTGATGGCTGTGGGTGCGTAAGAATGAATCAGGCAGATAACTACTAGTATTTAGCTTAATTTTTTTTATTTAGCTAATGCCTCGACAACTAATGGCCATTGGCATGGTAGGTACGGTGAATTTTTGGAGTTAGGTACCTAGTGTCATGTGTAGTGAGTGTGTTGAGTAAGTGTCTTGTTACTTTGCAGAGTCGATGTCATTGTCTTTGCAAAGAGACGCTAATTTTATCCGAACGTCTGCGGTCCCTTCGGTGAGTACCGATCCCACAAGGACAGAAACTATTTTCATTTACTAATTTATAATAAACGAAAAATCTCTGACCCTGGTGAGATTCAAACTCACGAGCATTCGGACCTTTCGATTCAAGGGTAGGCGCTCTTACAACTGAGCCACAGAGGGGGTTATTTAGCTTAATTGTAACTAGATTACATTGCCAAATATATAAGAATTATCGAATATTACAATAATCCCAAATGATGGAGAGAAGATAATTTTTTTTTAAATAAAGAATCTTTTGAACATCTAACGATGAAAGAAGAATATGTAAGGATTTACTTTTCTAGAGATTTTCGATATTGAATTGTATTTTCACCAAAACAAAAATACATTTCGAATTAAAAATCGTATTTTAAGGTCTCGAGTTTCAAGGCAACGACATGATAGCTACTTCGATCATATTATAGATTAAGTACTGGTATAAACTATAAGTTGCTGGTAAAACTTAAGATCATATTAAGTGCTATGTACATTTGTACATTTTTACAATAAAATATATACACTAGTGCTGCAATTCTACAATCTCCCAATCTCTAAGACCTGATTTATAAACCTTGGTGACTGTCTTTAGATACCTGTACAGCGGTAGAAGATTGAGCTGCGAGATGGTCTGTATTTTCTGGATTGCCGTTAGGATCAGAAGCCCATCCAAAGTGTTGTGTACCAGCCACCATTCTGTAGATTGTGCCCACCATTCGGGCAGCACGATCAGCTGTGTTCTAAAAGCTTAAGTATGTTTATTCGAAAGAAATGTTTTTTTCTTTAATTTATGGTTTTAATAAGGTACACCAACTTGTTTCTTTTAAATATAACTCATATTTGTAGAAGAGAATTTAATATTTTTCATAATCAGTCAACTATTTACCTGAGACTGAATGTTTACAACTAAAAATAAAAATAATATAGCAATTATTATGACTATTCATAGTTTATAAAAAATATTATAAATAATAGCGATATGTAAAACAGATTAATAGTACGTTCTTTAACGGTAAAATATTGCAAAACCTTTAAATTTGAAAGAACCGCTTGGATTGACGTGAAATTTGGCATACACATAGCTAATAAGTCAAAGAAAAAAAGTGATATTGTGCCGATGTGTGCTTTTGCCCTGGGGGTGAGTTTCACCCCTTCTCGGGGGTGAAAAAGTATATGTCCAAAATAAGTTCGAAATTACGATAAACTGACTAATCTAAGCAACTTTTGTTTTATAGAGTTTTTTCACCAAGTCAATACTGTTCGAGTTATTTGCGAGTGAATTTGTTCATTTTTAAACAAAATATCCACGTTTTTAGACGGTTTTTCT
Organism: Diabrotica virgifera virgifera; assembly: GCF_917563875.1. NCBI lineage: Eukaryota > Metazoa > Arthropoda > Insecta > Coleoptera > Chrysomelidae > Diabrotica > Diabrotica virgifera. The sequence goes on from NC_065447.1 coordinate 65,623,737, forward strand.
CAAATAACTCAAAAAGTAAGTATTTTGTCGAAAAAAATATTCTTAATAAATATATAGTTTATAAAAAAATAAAAAAAATGGTGCATATATTACGTCTGTAGACCCAGTACAAGCAAAGTTGTAGCTAATGAAAAGTAGGTTCTTATTCGTCAAATTCCAAATCGAATATTTCATCGATAAATAACCAAAAAACGGAACACTTTTCGGGGAACACTCATTTCAACTTTTTTTAAAGAGTTTAAAAAAGGGTTTATTTTTGTTTTTTAAAAAAACTTCTAACCTTAAAAGTAAGTGAGTTATGCTCAAAATATTGTTGGTACCTTTTATTTTATGGTAAAAAGAGTCGCGAAAAGCACCCCCTAATTAGCATATCAAATAAAATTAATCGTTACCGCTTCACAAGTTACTTTACTTATTTATTCCTTATACGATCTGTAAGTCTCAGCGGTTCAAAGTGCTTATTCTTGAAAAGGCTGCAGTTAAAATGGCTTGAACGAGTCACTAATCCCGAGTGTGTGCAAACTTTGAACAGCCATAGCATAACCGATTTTTGTCTAACAGGAAAACAAAAAGTCCAAAATATTCAGAAAAGCAAAACGTACATTTTATTACTTCTTGAGATTTTTGGTATTACTAATAATTTTTAAGTTATTTTGAAAAAGCATTTTTTTCAAAATAAAAAATTTAATTTTTTTTTAAATCATTTTTTTTTCAAAAATAAGCAAGTTGAATAGATGAAACTTACAGATCATATTATAGACACAACATAAATAAAGCAACATGTGAAGCGGTAACGATTAATTCTATTTAAGTTGTTAATTAGGGGGTGACTTTCCCGATTTTTTATGCCAAATCAAAACGGACCAACTGTATTTTGAGCGTAACTTGCTCACATTTGATGCCAGAATGTTTTTTTATAAAAATAGACATAAAGCTTTTTAAACTCTTTAAAAAAGTTGTAATGAGTTTTTTCCAAACAGCGTTTAATTTTTTGGTTATTTCATGTTGAAATATATTTATTTGAAGTTTGGCGAATATGAACCTATTTTTCTTTAGCTATAACTCTGCTTCTACTAGGTCTAAAGAATTCATGTATACAACATTTTTTTCACTTTTTTACAAGCTATGCTTTTGTTAACAACGGTTTTTTCCATAAAATACTTTTTGAATTATTTGCGAAAAATTGTCTAAAAACGTGTTCGTTTTGTTGAAAAATGAACATCATATTCACTCGCAAATAACTCGAAAAATATTAATTTGGTGAAAAATCTGTACAGAACAAAAGTTACTTAGAATTAGGCATTTTATCGAATTTCGGACATATTTTGAACGTATGTTTTTCACCCCTGAGAAGGGGTGAAACTCACCCCCAGGGCAAAAGCACACATTGGCACAATATCACTTTTTTTCTTTGACATGTTGGCTATGCTTATGCCAAATTTTATGTCAATTCAAACGGTTCCTTAAAATTTACAGCAAAAACCGTCAAATAATGTACTATAACATTCAGACGCAAAAATACTAATTCCATAATAATGTGAAGTACATTTTATGTACTTCACATTTTCGAGTATAAGCGAATAAATAGACGACATTCAACTATTTTCAGGCTATACCTGTATGTTTTGTTAACTCTCTTCTTTCATTGTTCTTAATCACTTATCACTTCCAATACTTTATTTTTCCGTGTCTGCTATATTGGTTCCCAACACCTTTACTTCTTATTTCTCTACTTTTCTTTTTATTCTTTCTTGTGGTATTTGTAATGCTATCCAGTTACTTAATCTTTACTCTCTATTCGTCATATTCGTTTTGTTGTAATCGTTTTACCTACTTTTGTTCCTTATGTATGCTATAAAGTTGTATTTTTGCACCTCTCTCCCATCCGTGCTCTTTTTTTATTCCATATGAAGTACATATGAAGTATATTACTTAGGTCTTGTTTGATTATAATGCATGTTTCGCTACTATGTACTTGAGCTGGTATATACACGTCTTTTTAACTTTTGTGATATATGCTTCTATGGTTCGTACAGTATAAATAATGTTGCACGTCATCCGCGTCATAGCAAGTGACGTCACATGATACCAACCCAAAATATTTAAGTGGGACGTCTGTTTTTTTAGAATCATTTGGCCAAGTACTCTGGAATTACAGCCACTAGACAGACATATTTTATTATATTATACGTGTAGAAATAATATTTGAATATTTCTATTAAGGTTAACTTAAAAGAATACACCATAATTTGTTTCATTTCATTTGTACCTATAATTGGATTATAAAGCGTTTTTATGAAGCACACTCTTGTCCTGATCACACTTTAACTGCAATCGAACGAAGGTGACATTTTTGAATAAATTAATAACACTTATTATTTGTCAGTTGCGGTGTTGACACTTCAGATTTGTTTTGTTATTTACTATAAGTATTTGTTTTATTATATTTATATATTACTGTTTTTATTATGTACCTTAACGTAAGGTTATTACTTTATTCTTGTTTTCTATTTCTACTGTTTTTATTTATTTACATTGAATATTAATTTATTTTAGTATTCAGGGTGTCCAGAACCTCTACCGACAAACGAAGACAGAAGATTCCTCAGATAATTTTTAGACATTTTAATCCAATTCACCTAGTCTAAAAATTCTTCCTAAGTGAGCTAGAGCTCTTTGAAGAGGGCGTCTTGTAATTAGTTCTTCTTAAATACCTCCAGAACGCTTCCATTTAGAAAAACGAAAATTGGTATGCATATTTACCTTCCAGAGAGAAATCAACTCCATCTATTGAGAATTTCTAGTACCGGTCACAGGTCCGTTTTGGGCAGGGCAACGATTATTTTTTTATAGCATAACTTTTTTATCTTTAACTTGTAAGCATTTTTGATTCTGGATTATTAAATTGTGAGGTATTCTAGTACTAAAAAGTACTCTTGATTTAAGTCGGTAGGACGCACCGTTTTCTAGAAAAATCGATTTGAAATGTTTTGTTTTTTGAATTTGAAAAAAAAATTGAAAAAAAATTAAAAAAAAAAGGTGTATTTTACAAACTTAAAGCAAGAGTAAATTTTAGTACTGGAATACCTCATGATCTAATCATTAAGTGTCAAAAATGCTTAAAAATTAAAGACAAAAATTTATGCGATACAATAACCGTTGACCTACACAAAACGGACTCATATGACTGGTACTAGAAATTCGAAATTAATGAAATCGATTCATTTTTGGAATATAAATACACGTACCAGTTTTCGTTGTTCTAAATGTTTTTTTTTATTTTTTTTGAAAATTCAAAAAACGAAAAATTTTTAAATCGATTTTTTAGAAAACTGTGTGTTCTACCGCCTTAAAGCAAAAGTACTTTTTAGTACTAGAATACCTCATAATTTAATAATTCAGTATCAAAAATGCTTAACAGTTAAAGACATAAAAGTTATGCGATAAAATAACCATTGCCCTACCCAAAACGGACGTCTATGACTGGTACTATAAATTCGCAATAGATGGAATCGATTTGGAAGATAATTATGCATACCAATTTTCGTTTTCCTAAATAGAGGCGTTCTAGAGGTATTTAAGAAAACCTAATTACAAGACGCCATTTTCAAAGAGCTCTAGCTCTCTTAGGAAGTGTTTTCGAACTGGATGAATTGGGTTAAAATGTCTTAAAATTATCTGAGGAATCTCCTGTCTTCGTTTCTCGGTAGAGTTTCTGGACACCCAGTATAATCAACTTCTGCAATAATTATGTGATATAATTGTTTTAAAATGAATTCAGTATTTTTTTGTAATTTTTTATCTCTGACGTACAACAATATTTATACTGTTCCAACCAAATATCAATTCACTGAGTGGGGATCCTTATGGGAAACCAGTTTCTGCTAATTTTTTGTTGTTAATGATGTAATGCCTATGTTTGAGTAATTCTGTTGATGATATGAGTTGAGTTGATGAGTATTGAGTAATGCCTCTACTTCAGGAAAGAAGTGTACTATACAAAAATGGAGTTCATAAAGGAAAGTTTCAAAAAGGAAATTCATAGTTGCATTTTAAAATGCATAGAAAGCATCCTAAACTGCATAAACATGTCAAAATAGGTACGTGTATTAACCCTAAAAGGACCAAGGAGGGTTAAAAAGTATCCGCAACATTGCATTACATCCGATTTTTTATTACTTTTGTTTCTAAAAATCTTAAATAATTAGTAGTTGTCGGCGTACTACTGCCCTATTAGCTGGCATAATTAGCATTTCTATAATTTAATTCATTTCCTCATACTTTTATAAAAACTTGACAGTAGACTACAAATAATTCCCTTTAATACCTTTAACGCCATCCCAAAATGGAAAGGGACGATATCGTTCATGTGTCAAATTAGCAAAATCTAAAAGAAAAAAGGCCAATAAGTGAGCAAAAACAACCATAGTTTGTTCAAAATGCAAGTATGTATAATGTGTCCTACGATGATGCCAATTCCACTGAAGCCGAAGACTCTGGGTAAATTATAAATTCGTATCTTTTAACTGTTCCATTATCGTCTAGGAATAATGTAAAAGTGTTATTTTTAAATTAGTTTAAATGAAGAAGCACGTTTTTGATTAATTTATGTATGGATATTTATTGACCCTCCTTGGTCCTCACTGTTTCTACTCCTTGGTCCTCACTGTCTCTACTAAAAGGTTTGTCCTGCGAGGGTTAAGGGCCAGATTTTGTTACTCGGGGTTTTTGGGGTCGCTGAAGATGAATACCCCATCAGAACCTACCACCGGAGCACCTGGTGCTCAGGTTCACTGCTAAGGCACGTCATATGAGTTTCGAGTGTTTTCGGCAGTAAATTAATGAAAACACGCTACTTGGGGGGTTTTTGGGGTCAAAGAACAAGAATATGCTACCAGGACCGAACCTTAGTGCATCTGGTGACCAAAACTCTCACAAAAGTCGAGAAAATAACATGTCTTAGCAGTGCCTTTGGGCACCAGGTGGCCCGGGGGTCAGTTTTGATGCCGTATTCGTATTCAGCGGTCCACAAACCCCCTGGTAATCTATTTGCATACATTCAAGTTCGAAAACCTTCGAAACTCCTGAAGATGACATGCCTTTGCAGTGACTGTGGGCATCTGATACTTCAGGGACCAGTTCTGATGACGTATTCGTTTTAAGCAACCCCAAATACCGCCCGAGTAACCTATTTGCATCAATTTAATGCCGAAAACGCTTGAAATTCCAGAAGCTGACGTGCCTTGGCAGTGACACCGGGCACAAGGTGCTCCGTGGGGTCAATTCTAATGGCCTATTAGTGTTCAGCGACTACAAAAACCTACAAATAATCTGTTTGTAATAATTTAGTGCCGATAACGCCGAACCTCCAGATAACGTGCCTTAGCAATGGTTCTGGGCACCAGGTGCTCCGTAGGTCGGTTCTGGTGGCGTAGTCGTGTTCAGCTACCCCAAAATCTGGCTCTTAGCCCTTACACGCCCAACCTTTTTTAGGTTCCATGTACGCCCAAGTGTGGGTAAAAAATGTCCACCTTGAAAATAGCTAATATATTTATTGAGAGTTGTTGGAAATGGATTAAACTTAAGAATATTATGCTTAATAAACACAGCATCTTCTAAAATATTAATATAAACAATTTACAAACCTTACAACAAAATTACAATGTACATCAAAATCAATATACCAGTAAAAGCCAGTAATTCAGATTTGTCGATTTTCTCCACATTCTTCCTTTCAGTTTCCTCATTGGTGGATAATTATGTCGATTATGTAATTACACGCCGATAATTATATTTATGGATTATGTTCCAACCAACCAGAAATTATATAGAAACTTTAATAACAAGTTTTACCAAGGGTGTACCTTTTATGCCCACCCATATTTAACTCAAGATATTACCTTTATTTTCTAAAATATCGGTAGAACCAATTAAACATTCGATAAAAGGCTGTCTTTTTAACAAAAAGTAATTTTTGGAAAAATTTTAAACACGTAATAAATATGTTACAAGGAAATACGCATTAGGTGGACATTTTTTACCCACCCTTGGGCGTTTAAGGGTTAATATGCTTATTTTGACATGTTTATGTAATTTTCTGTGCATTTTATGCACTTTAATAATATGCAATTATGTATTTCCACCCATTTTTCTATAGTAGACTCTTTTCCTGACATCATCCCGAGCACAATGAAAAAAATTGCAAATCTCTAGGTGCTGTATTTATAAATCGATTTATTCCGGTGTTTTTAGTGCTACATGCCCTAGTCTATATGGCTAGTAACGACACCCAATAAATGTTTAATTACTTATTTTGTTTCAATATCACACAATAAACTAAATTAAAATGTTCTTTTTGAAACCACCAAACCTTCGAGTTTTGTTAAATGCAAATAAATATCCTTGCTAAAACTGACCTCATTGACAATCGCTAATTATACTGAAAAAAAAAACCCAATGACACCATTGAAGTTTGTTCGAGAATTTAAAAATATGAATAATATATCGAAGTGAATGACTACAACGTCAGTAGAAAGTACTTTCAAGGACTATTTTCCTTTATATAGTGCAACCATTATGCAGTCCAGTCGTGATTTAGTTTTATGTATTTCATGATATATCAGTGACTCTAACGGTCATTCTGTAGATCGGTTATCTGTTTTTTTAACTTTTTGTAAATATTATAAGATCCAAATAAGGTACAACGTTAAAAATTTCCATGTTTTGTGGCAAATAGATTTTGTCTGACTCCATGAGCTCATATATAAACACATTAAAAATTTATGTAAAAATTATTTTGTAATAATCACCTAATGGGATCTGATTAAATTTTTTACACAATGCTGTTTTGATTTGCAATGGTTCTTTAATTAGCTGGACCTAATAATATTCTTTTATTTAAGTACTATTTAAGTCAACTGTCACCAAAGGAAGGCGTTTGTATAGCGACGAAAAGCAAAAAGAAAATACTCAATCCAAGTTAAATCATAATGGAAAATAAAACAAAAAGAAAGGCCTTTAATCAGCAATAGATCTTCAATGTTAAGAAGATGCAAAGAAATTTCAGGTGTATAAAAATTGGAACGTGGATGTTAAAAGCTGATAAATTTTAACACTTTAACAACATAATTAGACCTTATTGGGTCTTATTCCTTTACTAATAGAGAGATTAATATTTGCTATAGCTAGAAAGATCAGAAATATAAATGAATATAAGTTTATTTTTACATTCCAAAATAAGGAAGCAAAGAATATTTTTTTAATTAAATTTTCCAACCTATTTGAATTTGAAGACCAACCAAGAAACATAAAATATTTATCTTAATAAGAGTTCTAAATGCAGAAAAAACAAGAAAATGCGAAGATTTGATTGACAACTACGGATAATAAAATGAGTGACTTTACAAAAAATAATACAAACGCTTGGGTACTTACATTAACAGCCATAATGGTTTTTAAATGCAATTGCAGAGAATTAAAATACGTAGCTCGTTTTAAGAAAAAAGAAACAATCAAACCGTTGGGCGACTTTAGTTCTTTCCACCCAACTGACTGTCTATTTTAGTTCATATAAATCTATATTTTATGTACTGTTACTTCTGTATATGAAGGAAAAATAATTTGCAAACATTTTTTGCGCATTACTCCATTACTGCGTTATTTTTTATGTTCTCCGTAAACAGGAAACCAATTTGAATACAGCTTGGCCATTAACAAATGTTTATGCAATATATTTACTACACTGCCTTCTGACATACTCAGCTCATTTCTTCTTCTTTTACTTAGTCGGTAGCTTCTTTTCAAAAATCGGTATTTCGTGGATATCTCTGGTACTGTCAGTTCCATTTGTCTCGATCTTCCGCTACTTTTATTAATATTGTTGTAGAGTAAATTAGATATTAATATTGTTGTAGATACACTCTAATGCTGGGGCCACAGTAACGTCTAATGCCGTTAGTTATATGCTATCTCTGTAATGTAAATAATGCGTTAATTAACAGCTAGACGTTACTGTGGCCCCAGCATAAGGATGTGGTCTCCAATAGACGCTGTAGGCTGAGCACAACGTCACGCCATAGGAAAATTGTTAATTTTCGTTACTTTTGGGTTGCTTGGCCAGTGCACAGGCCCGGGTTTACCCCTACTAGCGCCCTAGACCCAGCCGCTTTTACCGCCCTGCCTCCCTCATCCACTCCTCTCCCTGTAGCTGGCCCCCTGCCCAGTGATGAAACACTCATTTAAAAAAAAATAAAGAAAGGGATGACTCAAGTTAAAGAGGAATCGTCGAAAGCTTTTATTTTCAATCTTACAAAATTAAGGCCATTTCCGGCATAATTTGAGTATTAGTATAATAACAAGGAAACAAAAAAAGAAGAAAACACCATTATTTCACCAATCACCAAGGTTACATTGCTTTACGCCCAGCTTTTTGACGGGCAAAATCATCAATGAGGTCTCCATACGCAATTCTTTTGGTAATACGCTGCTCAATAGTAAGAAGTGATAACGCTGTCAATCTTTCAGTTCCCATTGTTGACCGAAGGTAATTCTTGACGCGTCGCAAGGTCGAAAATGAGCGTTCTCCGGAACAGTTTGAGACAGGTGCGGAGAGAATCATACGGAGTGCTATGTCAATGTTCGGGCACATTTCTAGAGCACCATTTTCATAAAGAAATTTATAGAGTCCGTAAATACTTGAGGTTTTTTTCACTTTTTGGCCACCTGTTATCTTCCAAAGCGATGACTCACATTGGCCCAAATAAGCTTGCAGATAACAACATTCATCAGTTAATGATGTTTCGAGATCATTTGGGTATAAGGTCACTAGGTGATTAGCTTTTTCTATAATGACATCGGAGCTCTGCAAGTCAATGTCCTCAAAAAACCCAAAAATGGAATGAATGTCACTATATTTATCAGCGCGTTTACGTAGCTCAGTGCTTAACTTGTCCAAAATTACATTGAACGTATTGATTTTGAAGTCATCCCGTCCATTAAATGATATTTCACCATCTCGAGACTCATCAAATGCTAATTTTCGTTTCTTATCTCTCCTTTCATCATATTTGTAAGTGACCTTGCTAGATTTTTCCTTCGCTAAATTTTCCAATTGGTCAAGATCTTCTCGTAAATTTCACAAATACTCAGAAAGGGTACTGTAATGTAATTTTACTTGTCCTAGATCTATGCTTTGACTTTGAAATTTCTTGCCCACTTTGTTGAATGTTGTTAAAATACTTTCCCATAAAGTGACCATGAAGGCTCTTTCTAGGGAATCCAATTTGTCTTTTAAAGGAGAGGCCTGGTGCCTAGTAACTTTTGGCTGATGTTCATCATGTGCCATGTTACATGGGTAGCGTAAGTGTAACAGTGTAAGTACAGGAATCATCGTGGTATTGACGTATTGTTTATGTTTTCTCGCGTCTCGGCATTCCGTCCCCCGCGTTTTCATTAGTCGCCCTCAAATTTCTGTCCCATTGAATTGAAAACATCTAAAATTTTGCGCCCCTAAAAATCTTGCGCTATAGGCCCGGGCCTAGTCGGCCTTATGGGAAACCTGGCCCTGTCAGTGCAACTCCTGTTTAATTTTTTCATTGCATCCCCTTGGTTTGTTATTTAGGAACTGATATAAGTAGTAAAGTTTTTAACGTGTTATCGATTTTATTATTTGGGTTCTGTCGGTCTGCTTTCATTTTTTCTTATGATACATTATTGTGGCGGCCGTAGATCAGTGGCTATGTTACTGGTTTAACAAGTTGGAGAGTCCCGGTACTGACCAAATTTTCAACTAATTTGCCCATATTAGAGCGCAGCCTGAAACCCATAACACTAGATTTGACCCAGAAGGTTACACAAACTTTATATTTTACATCAATATTCTATTTTTTTTTTGTTAATCTGAATACCGACGTTCAAAATGTTTTATTCAATTCGTTGTACAAATATTTTTTCTAATTCTCTCTTAAATGCATCCATAAGGGTAGTATCATCAGCGTACCGAAGGCGAAGTTTATTACTATGTTGAATTTCCCGTTTTTTGACAATCTGTCTTATATTCTGTAGTGCTTTTGCCAAGTACAAAGCACACTTGGTTCAGCGGCAGTTGTGACAGGATGTAGTATGTAAGAAATTATGATATAATCCACATTCAACTTATTTACTATCTTACAAAAACTCAAGTTACGATCGGTTAAATGCCGATTACTGCTTTGGTAGAACAGTGGACTGTATGATGGCACCAACTAATTATCAAATTAAGTTTTAAGTTTTGAGAGGTCTGGTTTGAGGATTGGTACTAATTAAGTCGGATGCGTCATATTGGTGGCGACATCTACATGTTGGGTAATAAATTTTCTTATACCATTCTTTAATTTTTTCAATCTTGTTTTCTTATGTGTGTATAACTAAAGTATTCCATTTTTCATACACCTCAAGTGGCCATGTACCTTTAATAATTTTTCAAATTTTTAAAACTTTTATATATTTATTATACTGAAGACACAAAACATCGATTTTAGATGTTATGTTAGTTACTTATGTTACTGCAATTTAAAGCGCTTTTATATTATATTATTTCTTTCTTTTGTTTAAATTTTATAGTTCTAAATTTGCTATCGAATCTTTTTATATACATCATACAACAGGAAAGAAATTTAGTTTTAGTAAATTTAATTTGTTTATGTTATCTAAATTTAGTATACAAATTGATGCATTTATTGGAATATGTTTTTCTTTATTAAAAATTGCCTAAGAAATAATCAAATTTTTCACATGTATTTTTATGTTTAACAAAAGAACAACGTAATTGTTTGTAATAGCATGTTTCTTTGTGTATAAAAACGTAGTAGTAATAGTACTTATTAGTAGTTTTTTGTTATTTTAGACAATAACTGGATTATTATATTTTCCTTTGGGGAGTAGTTTTCATATTTCTAATCATAAATCACAACATTGTGGCTTTCTTAAATAATTTATTAATAATTATATAATATCAAAATTAACAATATAATGTAAAACAAACAAAAAATACAGCATTTTTTAAAATCTTCATTTAAAGTTATCTTATCCTTCTTGTTTTAGGATATGGTCGTGTCTATTATATTATCTCCGCTCTTCTGATGTCTAGCTGTGGTAGCACTTTTTCGGGGGTCTTCTTAGTGGTCTTTTTGTATTGGATTTATGGATTTTTGCCCACTTTGCTATTCCTTTTGGGTGCAGTTTCTCTTAATGTATCCTCATTCGAAGACCCTCAGTCTTCGGCAGTACTTTGAAACCAGGCTATGGCAGTAGTCTCGGAAATAGAGAGACAGAGAGTGCTAAGAATCACTGGAATCATCCATGCTACTTTTATAAATGACAACGGCAAATAATATGGATTAGAGCAACATGTAATACCAGAATATTGATGGAGGACGAAGAACTTGTTGAACTTAAAGACCAGCTGAAGCCTGAGATATACTTAGCTCTTAAAATGGGATAAGCATAGGTTATCAGAAATACGGGAAAAGGTGAAGAAAAATAGTACTTTCGCCGGGAATATTTTTGCCTAATTTTGGAACACCTAAACGTCAATATAAGCAATAAATAGGATGTCAGAGTTTGGAGTCGACGATTTGATTTTATAATTACCAACAAGAAAGCAGCTTTGTAAGACGTAACTGTATTAACTAAATTTTCAACCGGAAGTGGCCATGTAATGGTTAGAGCAAAGATAACCTTAAAAATAAAGAAGAAATATGGTAACAAGGACTAAAATCCTAGCAATACAAAATACACAATCAAAGATCAGGACAACTTCAGGATATAACCGAAGAGGAAATTCCATTAGCGTAAAAAAGTGTAAAGAAAAACAAAGCACCTGAAGAAAATGGCATTGTTAGTAAACTGACTAGGAGACAAACCTAGGAAAACTAGGAGGTAAATGTATCATAAAAGCCCTTAAACATTCTTAAAATATCCTGTCTCTTTAAAGGAATTACACCCGAGAAATAGTGCCATTATGATAGTATTGAGTAAAAAAGGAGACATAAAAAACCGAAAACTACTGACTTATTTTTTATCAGCCGTTCATTTACATAAGCCGGATTTAGGCCAACTAGAGCAAGCCGGATTTAGGAGTAATAAAGTATTTAAAAGAGAAAGTTAGGTAGATTATGCCTGGCAACTTCTTCAAGAACTTTAAAGTTCTTGTGCACTAGTTGCTCTTAAAATTAAATTTTCCAAAATACAATACATAGCCCACCTTCTACCGGCCAAAAACATTTCAACTGTCACAAAATTAAATTAGGAAGAGACAAATTAAACAACAGAATTAAACAGGAGTATTATAGGATTAAGCCAACCGAGGATCGGAATTGATGCCTGATATATCAGCAGACGAAATCAGGAACGCATTGAGAAAAATGAAAAGAAATAAAGCTCCGGAAGAAGACAATATCGTTATAGAAGCCGTAAAGATTGGAGGAGACAGACTTTTAAACAACATAAAAGAATTGTTCAACTTATGTCTGCACCAAAGTGAAACACCTACAAGATGGCACAGTGAACTTACCATCTTATTACACAAAAAGGGCGATCCAACAGACCTCGAGATTTACCGGCCCATAAGCCTATTAGACCACCTCTACAAGTTATCCACAAGAATAATAACAAATAGACTGGAAACAAAATTGGATTTTTACCAACCTAGAGAACAGGCGGGTTTTAGGAAAAACTTTGGCACTCTAACGACCACCTAGACTGCCTAAAAGGAATTATAGAAAAATCTATCGAATACAACCGACCATTGGTTCTGGCTTTCTTAGACTTTCGCAAAGCATTTGATACGATAGAAATTAACAGCATAATGAGAGCATTGAAGGAAAGTCGTATAGATTATCGGTACTCCAAACTGATAGCGAACATATACAATAATGCAAACATGATCGCCCGACTACACAAAGATACCAAATCTATAAAAATCAAACGAGGAATTAGAGAGGGAGACACGTTATCTCCCAAACTCTTTACGGCAGTACTTGAACATGCTTTCAAACAATTGGAGTGGGACGCTAAAGGAATAAATATCGACGGTGAAAAGTTCTCCCACCTACGATTCGCAGACGACATAGTTCTTATAACGAACAACTTAAAAGAGATTAGAACTATGCTTACTGACTTAGATGTCGCCTGTAAAAAAGTTGGTTTAAACATAAATTTTGGAAAGACAATACATGACAAACCTGGTACCAAACGAAAATCCAAAAGTCTACGTCAACGAAATAGCATTGGTCCATAAATATAAATACGTAGGGCATGAAATCCAAATTGCCAGAGACAATCAAACTGCCGAATTACAGAGGAGGATCACCTTAGCATGGGTCGCATGTGGAGCTCTATCAGACATCTTCAAGAGCAACTTGCCAATTCTTTGAAAAGGAAGACGTTCAACCAATGTGTGCTTACAGTCATGACTTACGGCGCCGAAACATTATCGTTAACCCAGGCCACAGCAAAGAAACTTAGAGTGGCCCAAAGAAGAATGGAACGGTCAATACTTGGACTGACTCTCAGAGACATGGTCAGAAACGAAGAAATCAGAAGAAGGACAGGCGTCACAGATGTCATAGGGCGAGTAGCATGGCTGAAGTGGAATTAGGCGGGACATGTAGCCAAAATGAAGGACGGGAGGTGGACCCAAAAAATTACAGTGTGGAGACCAAGAGAAGACAGAAGAAGTAGAGGTAGACCACCTACACGATGGACAGACGACGTCAAAAGGATTGCTGGGAATGGGTTGCAGAAAGCCCAAGATCGACAAAACTGGAAGAAATTAGGGGAGGCCTATGTTCAACTTTGGATGCAGAAGGCTGGATGATGATGATGATGATGATGATGATGATGATAGGATTAAGATTAGCAGCTCACGGAAATCTGAGGAAAATCTTTAGATCAGAATATTCCCATGTGCTTAAAAAGAAAGATCTTTAATTAGTGTGTACTTCTGTACTTCCAGTTCTAACCTGTGGATCAGAAACATTGACCCTTACCAGAAAAGTAATTAATAATAATATACAAGTGCCACAGAGAGCAACTGCGAGGTCAATGTTGAATACATATATTCCTTAGATATAGAGTTTTAAATAAAATAGTTATGAGAAAAACTGGTATTACGGACGCAGTTACAAGAATTGCAACGCTGGAATGAAATTGGGAATGTCATGTCAGCAGAGTCAGAGATGGGAGATAACGAAGATAATTTTGGAATGCAAATCTAGATACAATGCTTATCGTAGTCGAGGGGGTTCTGCCACGGGATAGTCGGTCGGCATCAAGTGAATTCAGCACAACCGGATTCAAGGTGCTCAAGACTCAAGATAAAATGTACGTGTCACATGAACATTACTTAAAAAAATTATATAGTCTTGCTGTGTTTTTTAATTTGGCCTATTTTATTAAGGGGCTATCCTAGTGTAAAAGTACAAAATTCACATATACTTAAGATTAACCATTTAGATTGAAAATAAGCCACAATTAAATTGAAAAAATAATTTTATTAACGTTTCGAAGCCCAAATCGGGTTTCCTTGTATTTTGTATTTTGACAACGAAACCCGATTTGTGCTTCGAAACGTTAATAACATTATTTTTTCAATTTAATTGTGGCTTATTTCCAATCTACATAGTTAATCATAAAAATGCCACAAGGAAATAGCTTCAGAATCACATATACTTGTTTATGAATTTGTAAAATAAAAAGGACAGCTGTTTTGAAAATGTGCAAGATTATTTATTATAAAAAGAAATACATGCAAAAAAATTTCATAAAAAATTATTGAAAACTAAACAATTTATGTGCCATCTGCTGGCACCGTGAAAAAGTTATTTTCTATATACTAGGATTTTTTAAAAATATTAAAATTTGGAAAAACGACGAGGTATTTTTTTTAATTAGCTAAAAAAGTATCATTTTCAAAAACCGCCAAGTTGACATTTTTTATTCAATGAAAAAACTCCTAGTTGATGGTATAGAAAATAACTTATATTTCAATAATCACTTTGAAATTTTATATTTCAGGATCTCTGTAAGTCCGAATTACTGTAGCAGTGGAGCAAGTTTTTTTTCACGGTGCCAGCAGATGGCATATAAATCGTTTAATTTTCAATATTTTTGTATGAAAATTTTTACCTAATATACTTCTTTTTATAATAAATTCTCATGCAAATTTTTCAAAACGACTGGAACAGTGCTTTTTATTTTAGAAATTCCCAAAAAGTATATGAACTTTGTAATTTTACACTTTAAGATAGCCCCTTAAAGCAATATAGTCATATTATATAAATATTTTATATATACTCCCAAGTATACAGGGTGTAACAAAAATACAGGTCATAAATTTAATCACATATTCTGGGACTAAAAATAGTTCGATGGAACCTAACTTACCTTAGTACAAATGTGCACATAAAAAAAGTTACAGCCCTTTGAAGTTACAAAATGAAAATCGATTTTTTCCAATGTATCGAAAACTAGTAAAGATTTTTTATTGAAAACGGACATATGGCATTTTTATGGCAGTAGTACCTTAAGAAAAAAAATTATAGCAAAATTTGGACACTCCATAAATATTTTATGGGGGTTTTGTTCCTTTAAACCCCCCCCCCCCCAAACTTTTGTAAACGTTCCAGTTTAATTATTATTGTAGTACCATTAATTAAACACAGTATTTAAAAAACTTTTTTGCCTCTTAGTACTTTTTCGAAAAGTCAGTTTTTCTCGAGATATTTTGAATATTTGTCAAATCCACCACAATATTTGTACGATTATGGAGACTTGTAATAATATGAAAAATGATTTACATTTTTATGTAGGTATATTTTGAACCATATTAAAAAAGAAACCACATCTCGAAAAAAGATGCCTTATCGAAAAAATACAAAGAGGCAAAAAAGTTTTAAAAACACTATGTTTAACTAATGGTACTGCAGTAATAGTTTAGTTGAAACGTACACAAATATTTGGGGGGTTTAAAGGAACAAAACCCCCACAAAAATGTTTATGTAAACATATTAAAAAAGAAGCCGAAACTCGATAAAAAATGCATTACCTAAAAAATACTAGGAGGCAAAAAAGTTTTAAAAATATTGAATTTAACTAATGGTACCACAATAATAATTTAATTGGAACGAACACAAAAGTTTATGGGGGTTTAAGGGAACAAAACCCCCATAAATTTTTTATGGGGTGCACAAATTTCACCATAATTTTTCTTTAAGATGTTACTGCCACAAGAATGCCACATGTCCATTTTCAAAAAAAAATCTGTAATAGTTTTAGACATATTCGAAAAAATCGATCTTCATTTTGTAACTTCAAAGGGCTGTAACTTTTTTTATGTGCATATTTGTACTAAGGTAAGTTCGGTTCATTCGAACTATTTTTGGTCCCAGAATATGTGATTTAATTTACGACCTGTACTTTTGTTACACCCTGTATAAGTAAACAATATTACTTTTTTATTGTTCTACAACTAAATTTCTCTATATAAATAAATAAAATTAAGTTAAACATATTTTTAAGCCAATTTATTCAAACGGGAAAAGAAAAAAGGGATTTAGAAAATAAAATTCAAGGTAATAAATACTTACATAGTATTTATTTCTAAGTCTTCTTATAACTCGAATTACATCAATTATTCGTATTTTATGGTATTGCCGGTAACAATTACTATGTTTTTATAGGGTATACATTCATGCCATTGGAATTAATTATATATAAACCATATATGCGAGCGCCAAAGGTACCTACTTAAATATAGTCACATAAAGACACTGAGAAAATCAACTTCCTTGAAAAATTAAACAATAAATAAGAAATAAATAATCTACAACTGGTGTTGCAGTAATTGTTAGCTTTGGAATATATGCTTAAGGCACTACATAAATGTAACTATTTCTTACGGATGTACATACTATTTTCATCGACTCATAGATGGCTAAAAAAAAATTCCACAAATGCCTACATAAAATAATTATTACTTAGTGCATTCAATCATTCCAGGCATACCTAACCTAAAAATCTAATACTACATAATAATATTTTACAATTCAATAAAAGAATATAAACATTAATTCGTGCTAAGAGCTAGTCAAAGTAAACTTAAAGAGGAAGAATTTGATTTTCACGTAAAAGTTTAGGGTATGTGATGTTAACAACGGATACCCAAAATAAAGGCTAGGCGACTTCAAAATGATTTGGAAGGGATTGCTGAATTCCAGTAAAGAACTATGTAGAGTACAGAAGGAAAAAGTAGAGGATTGTAGAGTAAATGTAGGACGAATTAAAATTGTTTGTAATTTATAGTAGTTAAATATATCACATAAGAATAATTAATGAGAAACTGTAACAAATCTCCTATATACCCTAGTTGCAGTGTATGTATGTGTATGCTAACTACCCTGTAGTTACCCTGTGTCCTTTGTGCTTATAGATATTTATATGCCCAGCCATTGGTAACACTGAGGCAATGGCATTATTGGCAGTTACAGTTATGAGTTATGTTTTAGGTTACAATAATGCCTTGTGTATTCTTAGAAGATTTTATAATAATTTTACTTGTTGGTTTTGAATATACATTTCTTCATTGAATATATTTCTCTCTCTAAGAAGAGTAATCACGAACCTTACAGTAATAATTAAAGGGGAAAGAACACCCAACCTCCTTTATATTTGGCGCCCAACGTTGGTCATTAGTTATTGTATGGTTCGTGATAACTCTTCTTAGGGAAAGAAATCTATATTCAATGGTAATTGTTGTATTTGGTTACTGCACTTAAAACTATTTTTACAATGAACAAACAAGTAAGATTATTATAAAAGACTTCTGACAATGCACAAGGCATTATTATAACGTAAAACATATCTCATAACTTGCCGATAATGTCATTGTATCAGTTTTACCAACGGCTAGGCATATAAATATCTATAAGCGCACAGACCACAAGGTAACTATAGGGCAGTCAACACACACATACATACACTGCAACAGGGGTTGCATACATGTAGGAGATTTGTTACAAAACATACATAATAATATTATCCACGTACACCCGAGGACAAAAAATATGACTTTCTAAAAACACCGCCATTGAAACTAAAATTTTATACTAAAATATATAAAATAATGCTCTCTAGAATTGGAATTTCCAGTTGCCTTTAGCGCTGCACCAATTAAAAAAGATATTGTAATGTAAAGTATATTAAGTAGGTAGGTACTGTTAATTTACACAACTTTAGAAACCTTAAGAAAAAAAGAAACCAAAAATAATATCATCGTTAGTTCAGTAAAGAAAAGTGGAAGCAAAATTCCTCTAAGCAATATTAGAGGAATATTTAAGGTCTTTAAAATTATATCTAGTTAATAACTTTAATTGATTCACCTTTGTAAAATTCGATATAACGCAAAAAAAGTGTTGTAAGAAAATTTTAGTATCAGAACCTCTAAAACTATTTTGAAATTAAAACAGTTTTTAAGACCGAATGGATGTAAAAAAAGGAAAAACTGGATATAAAAAGGTTTTAAAGAATAAATGTTTCTCAAGAAGTAAATATCATTGATTAATTTAAACTATTTCAATCTTCAATTAACTATAGAGGATCAGGCTACACATTATGGCTCAAAAGTAGGTAATTTGTTTGAGGTTGATTTTAGAGACTCAAGCTTTGATCAAAATTCATTCAAAATTCATCAAAAATCAAAATTGATTATAACTATAATTGGAATATGATGCAACTACAGAGAACGGCTTCAAAGAACCTCAAAACATATTTTAGTAAAAACAAAAAAGGTCGGTACAGTCTCAACAAACCATTTCTCATATTACACTTAAAATAAAAAGTTGCACAACATAAGCTTTGTAAATTTTCTCATGTAAAATTGGTACTCTTTACAGGTTTTGAAAATCTGCAATTAAAAACTTAAATTACAATTTCCCGAAAAATGGCGTAAAGAAACAGGTTATAGTTTTTTTCTGTTTTTGCATAATAACATTGTAATCCAGCTGTCAAGGAAATTAGAAAGAAATGTCCAAACTTTGCAGCATAGTAATTATTTTGTGTAGAAATTCCTATTTTTACTTATAGAAACAGTTTTTCAAACCCATTTTAAAAATCAGTTGATCCGGAAGGTCTGAAGATTTTTAACCTAGGAGGATCTGAAGGACCTATGAAAGTTATAATTTTTATTTCAGTTTTTTTTGTACAAAACATTTTATTGAATTTATTCATTTCATTGAATTTTTCTATGATTATAAACATTTATCCCATTTTAAAAATTTCTAAAAAATATGCAACAAAAAATAATACAAATAATTTTTTTTAATTGCTACATTACCAAGTCACATTTAAAGAAAAAAAAGTAAATTGTTATATTTTTTTTTCATAAAATTATAAAGTGAAACATTATTTATTTTCTATTCCATATAATTTTTATGCTCTTTTTACATTCCAAAATGTAAATGAACAATAATTTTTTCTTTAAACTACGACTATAATGTAAAGAAATAAAATGTTTTATATATTTTTTTATTTCAAATAACCTCATCAATACGGTTATTGGTGGCATAATAATTATTTTGGAGCGAATTATATCAATGTTTATCCAGAATAATTAGCGTTGGTGTCTCTACAGTCGTAACAATTACGTTGTCAAAATCCCACATTATTTTTGGTTCTTCTTCTATTACGTCTTCTGCATCTCGCTATGACCTGAGTTTACCCACGTTTCGTCCTGATAGTAGATTGGCCTTCTTTCATCCCGGAATTTTCGTATGAATCTTAAATAATTTCTTCTCCAACATATTATCTCTTCCAGGAGTTTTTATATTTCACATCAGAAATGATTTTTAGTCTGATTTCTCCCACCAGAAATTTAATTCTTTTAAAACTTGCCACAATTGGGAACTTGCATAAAATTTTAAATTTGAAAAAAATATTGTAAATTACAACAGAACATAATTTAAAACATGTATCAAAGATAAAAAAGTTTTGTTTGTCTTTCGTTTGGCCCCTAAAGACGATTAAAAATTCAACTTATACCAGCCAGCCCAAAACGTGTCGTGACGTCACGGGGTTATATGTTTACATTTGTAAACAAAATTGTATATAATTTTAAATTTTAGACATTATAAACGTCAGTAGAAGATACAGTTATGTGACTTTACAAGTGTTTTTGATCGTTTGATCTATTCATAAAAAACTTGTACTTTTACAAAATGGTTTTATTTTTCATAGTAAACCTTCTTTCCTTTCCCTCGAAAACTTTATCAAACTCCAATTTCAACAAACTGGTATATATTATTACAATGATATACGATAAATGTCATAAATATTTTTTCTTTATTACGAGACGACGAGCTGGCCAAATACCCAAGTAGGTGGAGGCCAATAAAATAAAGAAGAAGAAGAAGAATATACCTAAATATAACCATAAACGGAACCATATAGTTAAACTCTGTGACGTCCGGGTCGTTTGAATTATTTTAAGATACAGAAGATTTTAAATTTGTAATTCTAAGTTATTATTAGTTTTTGAAACGTGAAATTTTGGACATCTCATTTTTATACAAAACTGAACATTATTATATAATAAAAAAATGTGCAAGTTCCCTATTTGGTTCGTCGGATATGAGGCAAATTCGGGTCGTCTATAACATCTTGTTTAAGTTGCTTATTTCTTTTTTGAAAAAAAAATCAGTGAATTTTCCTTCGAATACCCTTTTTGGCAAATTCATCAATTTTATAAGGCTTTTTCCGCCTCCTTAATTGTTCGTTTGTATTTGGGTTAGCTATAGGTACCTTATTTTTTTTCTTTGTGATAGGAACCTGTAATTACATTGTTGACTCCCCTACGCTCTATGTTGGCACAACTCTCGATTATGTTCTGAACAGTGTTTGTGGGATTCTGAGAAACTAGAGCATGGTGAACGTTCAGAACAATAGTCTTCTCTCGTGGTGAATATACAAACTTACTGACTGTACGCAACAGTACCGGTGTAAAAATTGATGATGTTGATGATGATGTGCTTATATGTTCGTAGGAATATGGAAAAAAATCTACTCACGCACTGCACAAAATTCGCAAAACAAATATTCGAAACGCTAATTACTACCGTATTTTAATCAAAACAGGATATTGATAAACGTTTTGAAAAGGAAGATAGATGTAAATATCCATTATTTTAATGAATAAACTATGATTTTACTACTTTTACGACCGTTTTATGACTTTGAGGCAAATTTAGTGCTCTCAACAATTTATGAACGGACCATAAATTGAAAGATTGAATTTATAATAACATAAAAATGTTAGTTAATATTCAGGTATGAATTGAGGAAATGAGAGCCAGAGTGGCCTAACTGATAAGAACATTACTTGAAAATAATCAAAGAAAATAATCAGAAGCTCTCAATGTCCGGTTGTTTTAGTAATTGTTTGTTGACCAACAATGATTCTTGGTCAACATAAAACAACTAAAACAATCGGACATTGTAAGCTTCTGATCATTTTCTTTAATTATGTAAAGTAATGTTAAAATCAGTTAGCCCACTGTGGCTCTCATGAGCTCAATTATAACTGCCTTTTAAGGAATATATAGAATACTGTAACATATTTCTGAAACTATAATTGGTTTCTTCTTTTTCAGTTTTTTTTAAATATTTTCAGATTTTCACGAAGCTATCTTGCTTACCCTAATAATATCGAATAAGAAGTTTCCAGACCCTCCGGAGCTAGAACCTCCTCCAAAGGGCAGGAACCTTTTATTCCGATCTTGATCATCATCATCGAGATCAGAAAGATCTTCCGCAGGTTGTGGTACTGATTCTGCCGGCGCTTGATCCGCAGCTGCTTCTCTGGTTATCCTCGCCGATCTTCGGGCGATCAAGTTGCTCTCGTCAGCGGCGGCGGACTGTAAAAGAAATGTATATTAGAAAAATACTCTTACTTATATAGATCGAAGTTTATAATAATAGGTACATAGATATAAAAACGCAAAAAGATGACATATTAACACAAATACATAAGCATCTCAAAAAACAAATAATAATAATAATAATAATAATAATATGTTTATTAGTTTTCATGTACATGTATCTGTATAAGAATTTTACAATAATTAAGTTATTTACACATAAAACAATAAACATCTGGTGTAATACATTAAAAAGATAGGAGAATACTGTTACATAAAATATATATAAATAATTAATTAAGTCTAATTACATCTATATTATAATTATACTTCAATTTGTACAACGTATTTATATTATTCTTTTTTTATTTATTCTTTTATTTTGATGATGATACTGATGACTATACCCACTTTGATGTTATGAGATTCATGTAATGAACATATTCATTAAACCATACAAAATGGTAATATTCTCCTTTTCATGAACATTTTTCAGTGCGTCACAAATTATAGAAAAAAAGGTAAGTCCGTGATAATACACATTTATGACATTTATTCTAACGTGACATTTTAGTTAAATCTGACAGTTGTCAAATTTTATTTTCAATTTGGAATAAAACCAAATCAATTGTGTCTATTGCATTTATAAAATGGTATTTTCTTTCATTTGTATAGTCTTATAAATTGTACAGATTATATTGATAATATTATTATTTTATTTAATAAATAATTCTTTTTTGATTATGGCGCCATCTATCGACAACTAGAATAATCACCGAACTAGAATAATTACCGAAGTATTCCCAGACGTGCCTTTTTTTCTGTCACATACAATTTAATGCGTTAGAGAGAAATCGAAAAACTGTGACGCACTGAAAGATGATCATGAGAAAAAGAATAGTTGTTTAATCCATTAAAGTTTGCACATAGCTGCGATCTAAATTAACAATATATTTTTTAAATATTGATTTAACCATCACTGGTGAGTTGAGAGTAGTTATATATATTTTATACATCTCTGGTAAGGAATTAAATATTTTTGGAGCTTAATAAAGGATGTATCTTTGCCCTAATTTTTTTTTGCTACTTTAAGTTTTAACACAAAAAAGAGGTAAACGATATGAAAAAGCCGAATATTGCAGTTTTGGACACATTTCTGCTTTGTTTATTATTATGAACTGTCTCTATTTCCTTTTTTTAATTTTAGGAGAGCTCTTGTTTGTATTTTCTAAATACTAGGTTTTTTTACTAGTATCACTTTTTCGGCAACCGCTTTATTTGTGTAAGCAAGAAAATAGCAAAAAATATAAAAGAATTTTTGTTAATATTTAATTTTTTTATCCAATCATGATCTGAGTTATTATGATATAATAAGTGTGATGTAGTGGACTTAAAATATAGAAATCTAAACGGGAACTGGTGTATGTTTTCAAAAGACTGATAGTGTGTAAATAAATTTATTAAATCAGCTAAGTACTTTCAGCATATTAATGCCATCATCAGAGCTATCCTATAAAAAGACTAAGTTGAAAAATCTTATTCATAAAAAATTATAAAGTGAAACTTACGTCTTATAGGTGTAAAAACCTCAAAAGAAGAGAAAACTTCGAACAAACACATTCTATAGTTTAAAATAAACCCAGGGATATAACCACTGGTTAGGGTAAAAACCCTTAAATGTTTAAAAAATCACATTTAATGTGTTTTTATAAAATGGCTACCATTCTTACAAACAGCTGTTACTGACAATATTCAAAAACGACAGGCTGCTGACGGAAACAATAGTTCCTAGCGACATCTGTGTTATTAAAATTATTTAAAATTTTTGAAAATGACTAACTTTATGACAACTTAGTCACTTTCAAAAAATTAAAAAAAAAAAAATTTTTTAAAAAAATTTTAAAAAAATTTTAAAAAATTTTAAAAATTTTTAAAAAATTTTAAAAAATTTTTTAAATAATTTTAATAACACAGATGTCGCTAGGAACTATTGTTTCCGTCAGCAGCCTGTCGTTTTTGAATATTGTCAGTAACAGCTGTTTGTAAGAATGGTAGCCATTTTATAAAAACACATTAAATGTGATTTTTTAAACATTTAAGGGTTTTTACCCTAACCAGTGGTTATATCCCTGGGTTTATTTTAAACTATAGAATGGGTTTGTTCGAAGTTTTCTCTTCTTTTGAGGTTTTTACACCTATAAGACGTAAGTTTCACTTTATAATTTTTTATGAATAAGATTTTTCACCTTAGTCTTTTTATAGGATAGCTCTGATGATGGCATTAATATGCTGAAAGTACTTAGCTGATTTAATAAATTTATTTACACACTATCAGTCTTTTGAAAACATACACCAGTTCCCGTTTAGATTTATATAGAAGTGTGTACAAGTCAAACAGTCTTTTTCTATTCTATTTAAAATATAGAGCTTAACCACAAACCCCCACAAAAATCATGAAATTTACGAGGAGGCATTTAAAGTAATTTGGTCTAAATTGTACAGTTTTGATGAGCCAGACGTGTTTTCAACCACGAAAATTAACAATTTCATATACATCAATGGCATTGTGGCCAAAATATACAAAAAAAACATATCCTTAAAAAAGAAAACGTGTAAAGACTTAATTGTCTAGGAATCACAGAAGCCCTAAGGAGCTCATCAACAGAAGCTATGGAGACCCTACTAGACCTTCCTCCTATGCACCTAAAAGCTATAAGTAAAAGGCTAAAACGGGATATTATAGACTATAATAAAACATAAATAAAGTAATGGTTATATCAGGATATAAAGTATCTTTCTAATCAGACACAAGATCACCAGAGAAATGGGGCAGAAAAAACACATAATCCGGTTTTGGAGCTGTAGCAGATAATCGAACGGCCAAGGAGATCTTAGAAGCCCTAAGTGGACTCAGGCTATTATCAAAATGCTGAAAAGAATTCGACCGACTGCCTGAGCATAACTGTCATACAGGTATGTGTTCCAGTTTTCCGGAGAAGCCACAGGAGTTTACCGGGGAAAGAGTAGATGAACTTGTCAGAAGAGGATCAGCTACAACATACTTCAATCCAGAGTCGACTGTGGGAGTCTCAAAAAGCCCCGTACTGCAGAAAATAAGCACGGATCAACTCAGAGACATAAAAGGCATGCTTACAGGGCATACGCCAGTCAAGGGATACCTAAATGCAATGGGGCTGTCTAATAGAAACTTAAGATGCAAAATCCGACTCTGTAGCAGACAACCTGAAAGGGTTAATCAACATATCTCATATGACTGCGAGGAATTAAATAGAAAGCATCAAATCCTTTTGGAGGCTAGCAAATGACTCAAATATATATTGTGATACTCATTCATGGTAGACCTTCAAGCGATCTGGTGCAAAGTTCCAGAATTATGGAATAGCTATCACAAATAAATACATGGAATATATATAAAACTTGATCATTCGCTAGGTTATGACCGGTTTAAAATATGTGAAAGAAAGAACAATGAGACAGGTTTCGAAAAAAAGAAACAAAATAGGTATATCCTATTCTTTTGTTTTAAGGTTAATTCCTTACTAAATGCTGGCGATTATTATAGGTACTCATACTTTGTTAAGTAAGACCTAAATCGCACCTATACTGTTAGATCAGTTTTGAATAGTTTTAGTTAAAACATTCTTCTACTCTCAACATATTGTTATCAGAATTATTTGAATCTCACTATGTAAAAGACAAAAAACCTAGAGAGAAATCTTCCCAAAATATTCGTATTAAAGATTAGATTAGAATAGTAATTAGAGTAGGTGTTATTCTATATTTTATTTACTATTTCGTACCAAGAGCTATATTCTTTATAACTTTAGAAATTACTTCTTTTTAACCATCTAGAATCATGGTATAGTGACTTCTCACACAGTTTTTTGTTTATTGTTTATGTGACAGTGACAAATAATAACGTATATCAAGAGGATCGGAGAACTAAATTTTACGGGACAGTTAAAAAAATTATATTAAAAACAATAATATCCCACTTAAACGGGCCTATTCCATGGGAACTTATTGAGTGTAGTGTTGTTTTCTATAGCGATGCACCCATTATCTCATCTACTGAATGCCACTCACTATTATTTTATTACCAAAAATAATAATGCTGCAGTAGGGATGCTTAGTCAACTGCTGTATGAGGATGCTTTTAAATTAATGACTGAGAAATGCTACAAATTATAGAAACTATGTCTGATTATATTGGTACGCACTTCAGTCCAGACAAATTATCTTAGTCTGAATATAGTCATAGCATAAATATTTTTATAATAAATAGTAATGCAGGAAGTAGTCTATATCAAAACGGCCAAAACATCTAGAGCATGGGTAAAATTGAAGAAATCATAAACAAATGAAACATAATTATTTACATGGCTCATACGCAAGGCAAAATAGTTACACTATCCATATTTTACAAGTAGAAATCCGCCCTAAAGCCCTAATAGGTCTGGATCCCGCGTATGAACAAAAAAGTTGATTAATAACAAGCTGAAAATTGGTTAATAGCTTAAGGGTGTTTAGTCGGACAAAATTTGATATAAGGGAACACTGGAACAGGGGAAGTTTTAATTGTGGAACAGGTTAAAAATTTGGAACGGTCAGACCACGAAAACAGCACCTGTATTTTGTCCGACAGAACAGACTTAAACTCTCCGAACAGAGATTAAACTCTCCGAACAGAGATTAAACTCTCATGCAAAAATCAGATTGCTATTTATCACCAAATGGGCGTTGTAGTGAGTGGAACATGTAGAATATGTCAAATGACAGGAATTATGACAGGTGATAAATAGCAGTCTGAATTTTGCATGAGAGTTTAATATCTGTTCGGAGAGTTTAAGTCTATTCTGTCGGACAAAATAAATGTGCCGTTTTCGTGGTCTGACCGTTCCAAATTTTTAACCTGTTCCACACTTAAAACTGCCCTTGTTCCAGTGTTCCCATATATCAAAGTTTATCCAACTAGACACCCTTAAGCCATTAACAAATTTTCAGCTTGCTATTAATCAACTTTTTTTTGATACGTGGGATCCAGGCCTATAACTACTTTCATGTTCCAGGATTAGCTATTTATTTGGTGTATTTAAGTGCAGTAAAATAAATATGAAAACTTTTCGAAGAAAACTAAGAATATAGATACGTATAAAGAAAATAAACAACGAGACAAGATAAACAACGAAACACTGCTTAAACTAAGGGAGGTCAAGAAACGGATACATCCCTATACGGGATCCCTATCTCAGCCAAGCCCATGTCGACAATAATATGGTCTTCACGGAAAATATTTTCCAAAACGCAGGGTTGCTATTTTGGATCACGTAATATCAGTAAAAGCTAGTGGAAACACATCCATAGACAAGCCATCCAACATCTGGCATGGGATCACAGGTATTTGATGATTATTAAGAAGAGCATGAGTCAGTAGGTAAGATATTTTATCAGGAGCTGAATTACTAACCTAAAATATCTCAAACATTAACAAAATCGCTTATTATAAACATGTTTCTGATACCTTAACTAAGAACGACAAAATACTATGCTGGAACAATTTGTGCTCACAGATTTTTCAGTTACGCATAACAGGCTAGATACCATACTATTTAACAAGGTATGTACTAGCATAAAACGCTTTTGAATGTGGCGATATCTAATAACAAAAATCTGCCTGAGAAACACTGCGAGAAAATAAGCAAGTATATAAGTGTTGAAATATACATAAAAAAGCCAAATCCAACTTGGCAGTGTCCAGATCATATTTCTCTTAGTTTCTAGTATCGTTCCGAAGAGTCTTTTTAAGTAAGCACCTTTAGGTTTTAGTGAACATTTTTATAAAAGTAGTAGTCCAAGTAATGAAGCTTCAAATAGGACAAAACTTAGCAATTTTTAAAGAATGGATCGATTTGCTTGAACATTTGAGGATACGTAGTGGATAGTGCAAGGATCAAAATATATATGTTGCCGAAAGGCGCTTTTACCGTGGGAGTGGTTGCCACCTCATCTCGGGGGTGGAAATTTTTTATTAAATTTTGACTGCAAAAGTTGGTAAAAACATTCATTCTAAGCAAAAAACGTTCTATACATTTTTTGATAAATATAATAGTTTTCGATTTATTTGCTATCGAAAGTGTTAGTTTTATATCGAAAAATCGATGTTTTTATTAAGTTTTCTGCCAGTAACTCCAAAACTTTTCGTTTTATCCAAGCAACTTTACTTAACAAAAATGTACCTTTTGAAAAAATAAACAACACCTTTTTTTTAATTTTCTTTAAGACCAATAGTAATCGAGCTATACATTATTATATATTAGCTCTTCTTCGTCAAGTGCTAAATATTGTAGTTTCAAAAGTCAAAAGACGGGAAAACTATGCATTTTTCGAGGATAACTTTTTCAAACTAATTTAAAGTACTTATTTCTATCTCCATAAATAAAAAAAGTCTGTAGCTCAAAAATTAAGTGACTTAAAATGAAATGAATGTCAGCCCCCATTTTTTTCAGCCAGAAAGTGATCGGAAGCAACCCCCTAATCACCGCTCTCATTAAAATTAGTTATTGACCTTATTTGGTCTTTATTTATGTATTATTAATAGGTTCTCGAAGTTTGAACGGCTTATAAAGATTAGTTTAAAATAAATGGAGTTAGAAGCGAATAACGAATTTTTGTAGTTTGGAAAAAAATGGCTTTTCTTCAGAATATAAACGTTAACATGACAGATACGAAAAAAATGTTTAGATATAAAATTATAGATTATTTAATTATCAAGAATCTGGTTTGCAAAAATATTTCCTACGGCCAAAATTGAGTGAGCTATTGACAATTAAAACTTGTAATAACATGCAAAAACCACATTTACCAACCCTTTCAAAGTCATTTCTTTTTGCAACTGAGGATTTTAAAAATATTTAATATTAATTTGCTTATATACCTTGTAAATACCTACAAAATTCTTTTTTACCAAACTTCCTAAGGTAAAAAATAAAAAAGTAACGGTTAAAAAATCAATATATTTTTTTGAAAAAAAAGGGAGAGATCAAATTTGAAAGCATAATAATGTAAGTTGGTGGTGTTTTTATTCATTGGTCTTATTCATTCTTCTTTAGTAATGTATTATTAATAAATTCTAAAAGTTTGACTGGCTTTGAATGATAAGTTTTTAAAAAAACTGAAGGTAAAAGCGAATACGAATTTTTGTAGTTTGGTAAAAAATGCCATTTTCTTCAGAATGGAAAGATTAGCATCAGAGATACGAAAAAAATGTTCAAATATGAAATTGTAGGTTATTTAGTTCCCAAGAACATGGTTAAAAAAATTTTTTCTACGGCAAAAATTGAGTGAATCGTAAATCAGTATATCGAGAAACATTGATTTTTCGATATTAAACTAACACTTTCGATAGCGAATAAATCGAAAACTATTAATTTTATCAAAAATATGTATAGAAAATTTTTTGCTTAGAATGAATGTTTTTATTAACTTTTGTGGTCAAAATATAATAAAAAATTTCCACCCCCAAGGTAAGGTGGCAACCACCCCCATGGTAAAAGCGCATTTCGGCATCATATAGATTTTGATCCTTGGACTATTCACTACTTATTCTCAAATTTTCAAGCAAATTGATCTATTCTGTACAAATTTCGAGGTGAAAAGCTTCGGTTCCTGGACTATAGTGCCTCGAGCGACGCCGACGCGACGTCCAGATGTTTTGAAATTTTTTTAAATATATCTTATCATTCAATGTGTGCTTAAGAGCTTAATCTTGCTGTTATCGGCATCTGGGCTGATATAATATTCAGCTTAAAGAGGGCGAGGTTGGCATCATTTAATGCTAAAGAAAGTATTTTTAAAATGTTTATAAGATCATGCAAAAAGCAGTAAGTGCTCTGAAAAAAAAATGTGAACAGATACACCAGGACTAATCTGTAAAAAACGTATATTTTTGGATGTGAGAGGTTTCATTCGGATTTTATGCAGACAAAGTTAGGTGACACCTTCAGTAATAATAATTGACTTATGCTCCTTCTCAAATATGCCCGGGACATTGATAAAAAAATTAAAATATTTAAAAATTTCGAAAAACATCGATTTTTTCTGCTTTCTTTGCTTATAACATTAAAAGGGTTCGTTTTGGAACAAAGTCGTAAAAAAATAAAATAAATATAATTAAATTTTGTATGATATACGACTGGCCAAAAATGTCTTAAGGTATTACCTTTTCTGCAATATAGCAATAAATACAAAATAAGGGGGCAAAATACGACTGTTGTTATTCGATGTTTCTTAACCACTTTGGTGGCACTTAAAACCTTAGAAATTTGCTTAGAAAATTCTTATAACTTACTTAAATGGTCTACCAAATTTCATTAAAATCGACCTAATAGATTTTGCATAATAAATTTGCAATTTAAATATTTTTAAAAAAGTTCAAATTTTTTAAAAACTTTCTGAACAAAAAGTAGACCATTTAGAAGTTTACCAATTTTTTTACATATAAAGAGGTGCTCTACCTATCTAATACACTTTACAAAATTAAAATCGGATTGTTTAAGGGGCCTCAGCAATGTTTTAAAATTATAAACAATTTTTTGGCTTATAAAAAATAGCTTTGTTTAATACTAAAAAAATTAATTTTTAGCAATGCGAATAATTAAAACCGGTATAATTTGACTTAAACTTTCAAATGCTGTCTGCAGAATTGCTATTTTATTTTTTAATCAAAACTTATTCTCGTTCAAAATTGCAATTTTTCGATTTATTTAATGTTTCACCGCGTTTATCTCGAAAACTATGCATCCTACGAAAAAACTTGTAAGAATATTTTTTGCTAGAATTACCCAAGAAATACAAAAAAATGTTTTATTTTGCGAAAAATCGATGTTATGTAATTCCTCAAGTTCTTTGTTTATAACAATGTTATCGACATCCGGATCAACTTTTACCCAAAACATTCGTGTTCTACACAGCATTAGTTTGTTTATAAGCCAAAAAATTGTTTATAACTTTAAAACATTGCTGAGACTGCTTAAATAATCCGATTTCAATTCTGTAAAGTGCATTAGATAGGTGGAGTGCTTCTTTATATGTAAAAAAATTGACAAATCTTTGTATGTTCTAGTTTTTGTTGTGCAAGATTTTAAAATTTTTTAATTAAAAAAAAAAAGTTTAGATTGCAAAATTATTATGCAAAATCTAGTAAGTCAATTTTAATTAAATTTGGTGGACGGTTTTGGCACATTACAAAAATTTTCTAAGCGAATTAGGAAGGTTTTAAGTGTAACCTAAGTGATGGAAAAACATTGAATAAAGACAGGCTTGTTTTGTCCCCTTATTTTATATTTATTGCTATTTTGCAGCAAGGGTGTTAAATTAAAACATCTTTAACAAATTGTATAGGATAGAAAATTTAATTATCTTTGTTTTATTCTTATACGACTTTGTTCCAAAATGAATCGTTTTAAAGTTATAAGCAAAAGAAAGTAGAAAAAAAAAACGAAATTTTTTGAAATTTTTAAAATATTTTATTTCTTTTATTAATGTTCCGGACATATTTAAGAGGGGCATAAGTCAATTATTATTAACGAAGGTATCACCTAACTTTATCCGCAAAAATCCGAATACCACCTCTCACATCCACCTAAAAACGGATCCTTCCTTGTCTAAGCTACTTCAGCTTACTAGTACACCTATTGTTTCATAACAGAGAAAGAGTCCTCTTAGGCCTTAGAGCTTAATTCGTTTTGATACGGTAGTAATATAGGCAATCTGAAATTACAAAATTAAAACTAATACCTGCAAGAAGAATAAAATTTTAGTCGGGGATTTTCGCAATTATGTTTCTTGATTGTTTTTAATGGTGTAAACTTTTGAGCTTTTCCATCCATTAGTAACAAACCCATATCCTGTTTTACCTGACGTTAACAATATTGCTAGAGCTATTACTATCTTTGTTAAAACAAACAATAAAGAGTCCCTAAATACGAAAATGAATCTATGAATACAAAAAGGTTAACACACTGTTGAGTTACCTACTTAATAAATATTAAAACAACAATTATATAAATATGTGGTGTTTATATGGAGATTTGGCCAATAATACACTTATGATCTCACTGTAAACACAGCATTTTCCGCTTCCGTTTTAGCCGTGGTGCTTTCTACAAGAGGTGCTGATTCGCTAGTTACTCCAGATTTAGTGTTTACTGCTTCTACAGGTTTTTCAGTTTCGTCTTCGTCTTCGTCTTCATAATCATCTTCATCTGGCGGGAAGGTCGGAAGAACTACATGTACGGAATTTTCAACATCTCCTCCTTTGTCTCCTCCTAAACCTGCTCCTTGAAGGATGGCTTTACCGAATACTCTAAACGCTGTACTGGTTATGTTTTGAATGACATGGTCTAAGATCTAAAAAGAATATATGTTAGTTAAGCTATGAATTTGAGGCATTTATAAATTCTATATGTGTACTTTATGTTACCACGACGAAAAAAATAATGAAAAAAGGTAGTTTGATTGGCCATAATGCTTATTGGAAACTAGATACAGACAGTGAAAGTTAGGGTAGTCCTAATATAATAGGAATATATTTATTATAAAATTATTCATCGAGACCTTAAAACTGATATGGTACAAGAAGTCATCACAAAACGTAGCGCTGCATACATTGCCAAGTTGGAGGATCATGAAAACCAGTTTACACTTAACCTCCTAGACAATTCCCAAGAACAGCGTAGGTTAAAGAGGTTCAAACCATTGGACTTACCATTTAGAGTAAACTTTTAAACTAATTAGTTAGTAGTTATGAAATGTAATTATTTTGTACACAACTTTATAAATATTGTACTTTGATTTTGCCAGTGGGTAAAATCTTTCTTGTCCTTAGTCAATGTAATTACTTTTGTTTATTGTTGACACTCAACAGATTGCAAAATACTTTTAAATAAACAAAAAAAAACTTATTATAAAATACAAGTCCATGTCAACATTCTTCTTCTTTAAGTACCGTCTGCGTCTCCAATCGGAGGTTGGATATCATCATCACTATCTTTACTACAGCTGCTCTGAAGAGTCCCTTAAATTTTTCAACTATGATACTCTTCTTCTTCCTATACTCCTTCCTTCTCTTATCTTTCACTGCATTATCAGTCTTAGCATTTTATATCGCTGTCCCCGTGTCCCCTCATTAGGCGTCTCAGATATTGTAACGTTCTTATTTTTGTGTTTTTTGTGTTCTTATATTTGTGTACTTTCGTGTTCGTTTTCATCTGTATCCATGGTATTCCAATACCTGCCTCCTGTAATACAATATTTCAAATGACTGTAGTTTATTTACGTGTTTTGCTTCAATGTCCAGATTTTAAGTCTATATATATTGCAGTATCGAAAACATGTAGATATATCTCAGAGCTTTTACTCTCAGTTCTCATCTAAGGTCTTTGTTGAAGATAAATAATTTCAATTTTACAAATGAATTTCTTGCTATTTCTATCCTTATTTTCTGAGCCCCAGGTTCTTAGTTATTTGCATATATCAATTCTTTCTATTATTACTTATCCCAAATCTATGTTTGTTTGTTTATTTGTGTTGTTAGATATTATTATGTATTTTGAGTTTTTTATATTAATTTTTAGTCCATATTTTTCACAGAAACTGGTTGTTGTGTTTAGTAGTAATTCGAGCTGTGCAGCAGAGCTTGCCATAGCTAAGGTGTTATCTACATTTGTTGCAATTTACAAAATTTACATTATGTTGTTAATAGACCTTCCGTTCATTACTATTCCTTCACTTTCAGATAGTAATACTTCTTCAAAAATGGCTTCACTATATACATTATATAGTAATGGAGACATAATACATCCCTGCCTAACTTCTCTCCTAATTTCAATTTATGGACGGCTTCGTTATCTATTACAATTTGTGTTCTTTGATTCCAGTAAAGGTTTGCTATTATTCGTAAGTCCCTTTTGTCTATGTTTTTTATATTTATCATTTGGACAAATTTTTTTTGGACTAATTTTTTGTTAACATTGTCTATTCTATATCATAAAATCTATTATTTTTACATACCAAAGTGTACATTTGACTATTATCACTTCTACTACAATTTTAGATGCAGCCATAAGATGCCTTTATTTTTCCAACATATCTTCTTATGCTTCTTGTTGCTTTTAGTACGTTCGAATACCTCTTGTATACCTAATGATTATGAGTACCAGGAGTACCGTATTAGTAATAATTTATCTCCGGGTGAAATTTGTAAACTCATTAATATTGTATTAATATTAATAGTACTGTTTAGTAAAAGTAAATGTATAGACCTCACGTGTTCTCATTCTATTTTAATCTGTGTGTCCTGTGTTCTTTGATAATATTAAAATATTATTTTATTTGCTTGTAGATTAATCTGTGCTGATCTTTGAAGAAGCGCCTTTTACTAATATGTACATATACGCTTCATGCCTACTTTCTCTCTTGCATCTATTAACATACTTCTTATTTTGCCCATAAATGTTTTTCTTGTTATTCTTCTTAGGATTCTTATTTAATTTGTTTATAAGTATTTTCGTCTTTTCTATAGTTTTAAGTTATGTCTCTAATTTATTTCATTTTTGTATCTGGTCATTTTCTGCGCCGGTTTTAAATTAATGGATCATAATGCTCATTTTTAATTCATCGGTTATTCTTGAAAATTTGAAGGTCTTATTCATTAACCATTTTATTACTTTTTATTCTTCTGCTATTACATCTTCCTCATACTCATTCTATCTTTCAGTCTCTTGATTATTTTATTTTATTCCTTTTCTGTTATTTGTCGATGCTTGGACCTTTTGTCTGATTTATACTGCCCATTCATCTTTGGGAATATAATTATAATATAATATATATTTCTTATCAAGTTTTTTTGTTTTCATTATTTGCCTTTTTTTTCCAAAATACATTTCGTAGTGGTGAAAAATAAATTTGTAATTGGGAAATAATTGACAGAAATGAGCTCAATATTACTAGTCAGGGATTTTTGGGACTGCTGAATAGGAATATCACAAGGACAATAATCCTGGTACTTAGGATAGGCCTCGTCTGGAGTTTCATGGAAATTCGATACAAAATTAGTGCAAACTGTCTAATCGGGGGTATTTGGAGTCGCTAATTATGAATTTTATGACGGCAATGGTCTCTGAGGCAACTGGTGCACAAGAAGCGCCTACTTTTGTGGATTTCTGTGAAAACTTGATACAAAAGCTGTGCAAACTCGTTACTTGGAAATTTTTGAGATCGCTGAACACATGTCGGCGATGATCTCTGAGGCACTTGGTACCCAGGACAAACCTTGTCTCCTCGAGTTTTGTAAAAAAATCAAATACCATGTGAGCAATTGGCTTCGAGGCGCCTGGTGCACAGTTGGGAACACATCTTCTGGGTTTTTATGGAAATTCAATACAAAATGAGTTTGTCCTAGGCATCAGATGCCTAGGAGACGATTGGCGACATAATATTCGTGTTCAAAATTCCCAAAAACCTCTGACTACCGAGTTTGTACTGATTTTCTATTGAATTTCCACAAAACTTCAGCTGATGAGGCCCGACTAGACTCTAGTTGCCTCAGAGATTTCTAAGTGTTCTGACGCCACTAACACGACTTAACGACCACATAGCTGGGTTCAAAAAGAAAAAGAGAAAGAACTACCTCATAAAAAGACAAATATAGCAACATAATACACTTAAATAATTACCTGTGAACATGGCCGACAAAATACTCCAACTAATTTTACAAAACTATTAATTCCTCTTAATATTCCAGATAAATCAATTTGGGATAAAATATTTGTTAAACCGCCGAAACCTCCTTCGCTGCCTCCCCTACTTCCACTTCCACTTCCAGATCCAAGTTGCTTAAATAATGTATAAATATAATCAATAAAAATAATATTAGCAAAGTCATAACTTTTTTTTTATTTATTTAGCTCCATTTAATTTACAATCTGTTATCACTCATAACAATAAGTAAATTTTATGACAGTTATTAGAAGAAACAATGACATGTAGGAATTCTCTCCAGTGAGAGGCTTCCTTTAACATATAATTAACAAACAAAGTTAATAATGTAATGGCAAATGTTAATTAATTTTATTTAAATCTGTTTATTAAGTCTGTAGGCTTAAAACACTTTAGTCGACGCACTTCATCGTTGATATTAAACAGTTCGCGCACTAAGTCATTAGAGTGAGCACGAGTTTCGTTTTTGTATTTTTCACTGTACTTTGTGACTTCAGTTTTTATGGATTAAACTTGGAGGTATTTTTCTATTATCTTGTTAGAAACATACCACGGAGCATTGGTTATAATTCGAGAAACTTTGATCTAGAATCTTTGTATGATTTCTAGGTTTGAATTGCTAACAGAACCCCATAATTGAATTCCATACGTCCATATTGGCTTCAATACGGCTTTATATATTAAGATCTTATTTGTGAGATTTAATTGTGATTTCCTGCCAATAAGCCAGTAAAGTTGTCTTAGTTTTAGGCCCAATTGTTTTCGTTTTGTAAATATATGTGTTCTCCATGTTAAACTTCTGTCAAGATGTAAACCTTAATATTTGACTTCATTTCTCTGAGTAATCATTTGATTATTTAATAACACTGCTGGACATATACCTCTTTTTAGTATAAAGGTAACATGGATTGATTTGGTCTCATTAACTCAAATTTTCCATTTTTTAACCATGCTTGGATATTATTAAGGCTGGCTTGTAAGTTTCTTGAGGCAGTTACTGGATCATGATGTGAGGCGAGTGTTGCGTGTCATCTGCGAAGGTTGCTGTTATTGTAGTTCTTGAAATTGGTAGATCTGCAGTAAAAAGCTGGTACAGCATTTGTCCTAACACGCTGCATTGCGGTACTCTTGATTTTATTTGGTATAATTCTGAATATTCTGAATGGTATTTAACTGAAAAGAATCTGTCAGATAAGTAAGATTTTAGAAGTTCATAATACGGATGAGGCAATAGGTTTTTAGTTTATAGAGTAGACCTTTGTGCCAGACTTTATCGAACGCTTGACTTATGTCAAGAAATGCTGCTGAGCAATATGGCTTATGCTGATATGTTTTAATAATCTATGGACTTGCTCTATGGTTCCATGTTCTTGTCTAAACCCAAACTGATATTCTGGTATGAGATTTTTTCTATCTAGTATTGGCTTGATGCGTTTCTTTATTAATTTTTCCAGCACTTTGGAAAGCACAGGCAGTAAACTTATTGGCCTATATGATGTTAATTCCTCTAGATTTTTTCCTGGTTTTGGGATTATAATTATAACTGCCATTTTCAGTTGTTGCGGAAAATAATTTAATCTTATTATTGCATTAAAAATTTGTAATATTGCCGTTATTCCTTTCTTTGTTAATTTTTGTAATATCCTACCTGTTATCAGATCATAACCAGGAGTTTTTTAGGATTAATTTCTTTCATTATTACATCCTTAACTTCATTGTAGTTAAATTTCGGTATGGGCAGCTCCATTTGGTAAGGTTCATTTATAAATATTTATTTATTTATTTCCTCCAATTCTTCAGGTGTTGATTCCAAGCTCTTTGTTTGAAAGACTTGTGAGAGATAGCCACCAAAGGCATCTGCCTTCTCCATGTTATTTCTTGTCCATTTGCCATTGTTTTTTCTTATTGGTGGTATTGGTATCTGAGGACTTTTTAGTTTCCTTGTGGCTTTCCATAGTGAGTAGTCGGTGGCTTCTGTTGGTGTAAGCTGTTCTAAGTATCTTTGTATAGAATCATTTTGTACTTTAAGTATTATTCCTTTTAGTTCCCTTGCTGCTTTATTAAATTTATTTTTATTGCTCACTGTTCTGTTTTGTTGCCAATTTCTTAGCCTTCTTTTCTTGAAATTTTTTCTTTTATAGTAGGAGGGCAGGATTCTTTTCTTGTTGACTTTTTGTAGTTTGGAGTTGCTGCCCCTGAAGCTTTCTGTATGTTTTTCATGAGGTTAGTTATCGCCCATTCAACATCTGCAGGTGGTTTTAAATGTATTTTTAAGTCTATTGCTTCATCTAATACTTCTTGAAAAGTATCCCATTTGGTTTTTTATTGCACAGAGCGGGTGGATTTGGATTCTGAGTTATATCGGAGTACACGTTCATAAGGACTGGAGTCTGATCCGAAGACATGTCTAGGCTGGATGTTGCTGTGACTAATTTGCTGTCAATTCCTTTTGTGATATAGAAATCAAGAAGGTCTGGTATTTTATAAGGGTCCGAAGACCAATATGTGGGTTCTCCT
This sequence comes from Diabrotica virgifera virgifera, assembly GCF_917563875.1. Taxonomy (NCBI): domain Eukaryota; kingdom Metazoa; phylum Arthropoda; class Insecta; order Coleoptera; family Chrysomelidae; genus Diabrotica; species Diabrotica virgifera. The sequence continues at coordinate 65,661,998 of NC_065447.1, forward strand.
GTTGAGAGATAGTTTAGATTTTTGCAATGCATTGCAGTTAGTAGCTCACGACCCTTAGTAGTTTTAACTCTCGCACCCCATACTGTGTTTTTAGCGTTGTAATCTCCACCCGCTATAAATTTGTTTCCAAGTGTTTTGAAGAAAATCTCATAGTTGTCTCTTTTATTGTTGTGCTTGGGAGGGCAGTATACAGCAGATATTTTGGTGATTCAAGTAACTCCTTTACTTGCAATGGTAGTGGCTTGTAGGTAATTTTCTGTATATCTTACCAGTTCGTGATGTTTTATTGAGTTTCTTATTAGTATTGCTGTGCCTCCATGTGCAATCCCATTTGGATGGTTGGTAAAGTAAATTTTCCTAGTTAAATAGGGCTAGGTGACTTTTATTTGTAAAGTGAGTTTCAGTAACTAGCATGACATCTATTTCATTGTTGGTTATGAAACTTTTGAGTTCATGAGTATGCTGGTTTAAGCCGTTTGCATTCCGTAATGCTATTTTTAGTGTTTGGACCATTATGACCTATTTGAGACAAGATCGGTGATAAGGTTCATTATTGTTCCCATTTACGTAATGGGATCTCTCATAATTGATTTTAGTTCAGAAATATCATTAGGTTGACTTATACTATTTTGTTGGTACATAGTGTTACTTTCTTGTTGATTATTTTGATTGGTTACCTGTGCATATGTAATTCCTTGTGTTGTAGCCCTGTTTTCTTTAGATGTTTGTCCATTTCGTTCTTTAAGTTTTAGATGCATTTTCTCTTGAAGTTGCTTATGTATAATACAACCTCTGTAATTTGCGGGATGCTGTTCTCCACAATTTACACATGTCACATTTCCACCTTTTATTTTCCTGGTACATTCTGAAGTGTGATGTGACCCTGTAAATTTTACACATCTGGATTCTCTATGGCAAAAGGTTTTTTAATGACCGAATCTCTGACATTTGGTGCACTGCGGAATAACTCTTCTAGCATAAGGGGCTTCAATTGTAACTATCGAGTGTCCTAGTTTCTTGACATTATAGATGTCTTTATTATTTTCTTAAATTTTTAGATTGACAAAGAACATGGGAAATGGTTTTTTGTTATATTTTGTTTAACATTCCATATATTTAGAACTTCATGTCCAAGAGATTCTATGTCCTGTTTAATATCGTCAGGATTTGTTACATAATGAATATTTTTTACTACTATTCTAATAGTCCTGTCGCCAGGGGGGGTACAACGGCCTCGTTAATTCAGATGGACTTACTCAAGTTTTTTTTATGTATTTTGACCCGTAGAACACGAATTTTTTGGGTAACAGTTGATCCGGATGTCGATAAGATTGTTATAGACCAAGAACTTGAGGAATCAAATAACAGCGATTTTTGGCAAAACAAAACAATATTTTGTATTTTTTGGGCCATTTTAAGTAAAAAATATTTCTACAAGTTTTTTCGTAGGATGCACAGTTTTCGAGATAAACGCGGTTGAACTTTAAAAAAATCGAAAAATTGCAATTTTTGAACCGGAATAACTTTTGATTAAAAAATAAAATAGCAAGTCTGCTTACCGTATTTGAAAGTTTAAGTCAAATTATATCGGTTTTGATTATTTGCATTGGTAAAAATTTATTTTTTTATTGTTTAACAAAGCTATAAACACGTAGGGTTTCCCGTGCTTTTACATTCGTTTTAACGCATGTAACGTAGAAATAGTCTTGATTGCACTAGTACCTATTCTACCTACTCGTTCGATTTTAAATGATAAATCATAGAAACATCACTCACGCACTAGTTGTTTGTAGCTTTGTTTAACAATAACACAATAAATTTTTAGCAATGCAAATAATCAAAACCGACATAATTTGACTTGAACTTTCAAAGGCGCTAAGCAGAATTGCTATTTTATTTTTTAATCAAAAGTTATTCGGGTTTAAAAATTGCAGTTTTTCGATTTTTTGAAAGTTCAACCGCGTTTATCTCGAAAACTGTGCATCCTACTAAAAAACTTGTAGAAATATTTTTTGCTTAAAATGACCCAAAAAATACAAAATATTGTTTTGTTTTGCCAAAAATCGCTGTTATTTGATTCCTCAAGTTCTTGGTCTATAACAATCTTATCGACATCCGGATCAACTGTTACCCAAAAAATTCGTGTTCTACGGGTCAAAATACATAAAAAAAACTTGGGTAAGTCCATCTGAATTAACGAGGCCGTTGTACCCCCCCTGGCGACAGGACTATAAAGGGCTTGCTTTGTTTAGACTGGTATGTATGATGCTCTGTTTTTTTTACTGTCCAATGCTTTCACTATAGTAGTATATGCTTCACTCGAAGTTGGTTCGATTCTTACTTGACTTTCACCCAGGGCTTTTAAGGTGTACTGATCTTTAGTAATTTCAATAAGAAGTTTATTTAAGGGGTTCATATCTTCAATAACGGATACAAATATCGGTGGTGGTTTGGGTTCTTTTTTTCGTTTCTGTTTTAGATTGGTCTATTTTATCCTCATCTTCTTCTTGGAGATTGTTATAAATATATATATTGCTGGTGCTGGTGCTAGGTTTCGACAACCAATAATGTTTTATTTTGGTTTGTTTTAGCTTTCCTGCTATCTTATTTATCTTTTTTTAGGTGCTTAGGGCTTACTTGTCTTTTTTTGTAGTTCACTGTTTGCCATTCATTGTCCTGAGTAGTTGCAGGTGCAGTTAAACTGTTGTTTGTTCCAGAAGGAAGTTGTTTTGGTTAAAGGGTTGTCCATGTCCATTTATGGAATTTTGTGATAATGGGATAATTGGTTGCGTGTTTAGGTAAGATGTAGGTTGATACACAGGTATTGGTTGATTCACTAACATTTGACCATAATTATCAGTAGAAACTTGCTTTGGTTGCAGGTATGGATAATTTGTGTAAGTATATGGATCTGTCATTTTTGACTCACCCTATATTTGCCTTAAGTCCTACTTTTACAAAAATCAACATTACAAGTTTTTTTTTGCAAAAACCGAGAAAGGAGTTAATTTCGGATCAACTCCTCAGAAAATTAACCCCTATCGGTTTTTAAAATTTTTACTTTTATTATTTTTTGTGATTTATATTTTTTATTATATTTCTCATGTACTATTTTGTAAAAAACTTAATATCTATTCTTTATTTATTTATTTACTGAAATAATACTGACCGTTATTTTGGAACGTTGCTTCCCACCTTTACATTCGCCAACAATTACAACACAAAAAGGTATAATCTTTTAACCCAAAGTTCGAACGTTTATCACCAATTAGCACTAAACAAACACTCTTAAAAACTACATAAATCTTTCTTATAAAAGTTAAGGAAAACCTTGCATGTTCAAGAAGAAATTTTTCCAAAAATTTTAAAATATAAAATATTTTAAAATAACTCTAATGAATTTTGGACAAGGTTTATTTATCACAGCTTTTTTGTTGATCGACAACCGTCCGCTTTGGCTGCTAATTGACGACTAAGTCATAACTTAACAAGCAAACATTGAAGAAAAATAGCTGAAAAAAAATTTATTTGGGTGCGCACTGAGATAATGGCATTTTAAATATTGTTACGATTCCTAATATCAGGCCGGCCGCCTATGACAAATCTAATAGATGTTTCTGGAGTCCTAACCGAACGAGCTGAGAACTAGTTTTGAACCCTTTCAAACGCGAAACGAAAACTTGTCTGAACGTATTCAATTCGATTTTATTCTATTTGTTCCAGGCCCGGTTTAGAATATTGGAGAAAAAAAAGTCGGGTAGTACCTAAATAGAAGATTGGATTATAGATGTTCAGTGGTACTTTTGACTTTAACAGTGCACGTTATAAATGTAAAATAAATTGTACATATAAATTATATGTTTTAAGTATAAATATGTTTTAGTGTGTCAATAAGTTAAAAATAAAGACTAATAGATTAAGTGTTTTCAATTAAAATAAAGTTTTAAAAATTATAATACAGTAAAGAACGCATTACAATAAAACAGCTAGTTCAACGACGTTAAAGTTATACTTGCCACCTATTCGAAAATATCTTAAATTAATACACATAATATGTATACAGGGTGTAACAAAAATGCAGGTCATAAATTAAATCACATATTCTGGGACCGAAAATAGTTCGATTGAATCTAACTTACCTTAGTACAAATATGCACACAAAAAAAGTTACAGCCCTTTGAAGTTACAAAATGAAAATCGATTTTTTCCGATATATCGAAAATTATTAGAGATTTTTTAATGAAATTGGACATGTGGCATTTTTATGACATGAACATCCTAAAAAGAAATTATATTTAAATTTGTGCAGCCCATAAAAAATTTATGGGGGTTTTGTTCCCTTAAACCCCCCCAAACTTTTATGTGCGTCCCAATTAAATTATTTTTGTAGTAACATTAGTTAAACACAATGTTTTTAGAACTTTTTTGCCTCTTATTACTTTGTCGATATACCAGTTTTAATCGAGATGCGGCTTCTTTTTTAATATGTTTACATAAAAATTTTATGGGGGTTTTGTGCCTTTAAACCCTCCAAATGTTTGTGTACGTTCCAATTAAACTATTATTGCTGTACAATTAGTTAAAAACAGTGTTTTTAAAACTTTTTTGCCTCTTAGTATTTTTCAGATAAGGCACCTTTTATCGAGATGTGGCTTCATTTTAATATGGTATACCTCAAACTGTAAGTTATAAATAAATTTTCATATTATTACCAAGTCTCGAAAAATCATACTTAACAGTACACAAATATGTGGTGGATTTGACAAAATATTCAAAATATCTCAAAAAAACCTAACTTTTCGAAAAAGTACTAAGAGGCAAAAAAGTTTTAAAACATTGTGTTTAACTAATTGTGCCACGATGATAATTTAATTGGAACGTACACAAAACTTTGGGGGGTTTAAGGGAACAAAACCCCCATAAAATTTTTATGGGGTACACAAATTTCACTATAATTTTTTTTCAGATGCTCCTATCATAAGAATATCACATGTCCGTTTTCAGTACGAAACCTCAAACAGTGTTCGAGCTATTGAAAAAAATCGATTTTTATTTTGTAACTTCAAAGGGCTGTAACTTTTTTTAGGTGCACATTTGTACTAAGGTAAGTTAGGTTCAATCGAACTAATTTTGGTCCCAGAATATGTGATTTAATTTATGACCTGTATTTTTGTTACACCCTGTATTTTAAAACACATAAAACAATCGTAACCCTTAAGACTAACATCTTAAATCAATGGCGTAAACACTAACTAACCGCCTGACAGACGGGTTTAACATTTTACTGGTTATTTTTTTTTGTTAAATATTTTAATGCAAAAAAATATTTCGATGACTTACTGAAAGTATTACTTATCTAAAAAACACATTAATTGATCTAGTTGTTCTGTATTTATTAAAATAAAAAACATACCAATTATATTGTTTGTGTGGCTTTTTATTCCTGAAAAAAGTGTGATAAAAATGAAACAAATTAAAGAATCTTGATAAAAATTTATAATCGAGTTAAACAAAGAGTAATAAACATGAAAATAAAATAGTTTTTAAAAAATGTTAAAATAAAAAAAAAACTGACAGGCACTAAAATTTGTACACTGTAGCAATGGTAGTCAGTGGCAACATTTCGTCACAAATTGATCCCACTTCGCTTATGTCGTCTTCTACCTCATCAAGTCATTCGAAAAGAGTTTCCTCATAGTCTTTTTCCCCTTATTTGAACTTTTTGACGAACTGGGGCACAAACACTAACACCCCGTCTGTTACACGGAAATCACACTTTGAGTCTAAATATCTTTCGAATACCAACCTGCCGCAAATTGCCGAATTCAATACTACTAATCAACAACCCAACTTGAAAAGTCATAAACGGGTGACCTTCAAAATTTTCTAGGAAGGGAAATATCCCACTTTTAACAAGCGATGCCGTCTGAGAGACGGTGTGTTAGTACTTAATATTACATATTTATTTTTAACATATACGTAATATAGATACTCCCTGATAGTTAGTTTTGTTATGTAGTCTTAATAACAGATTATAAAAGACCATTGTTAATAGCTTTTGTTTAGAATAAGTAAAATATAATTGAGATTTGATTCCAGAATAGGGATTGCACTATGTGCTTATGCACATTTCGATCTAGAGCACCATCTCGCCAGAGCACCTCCGTAAAAACTCTGAACTAGAAACAAATCTCTCTCATCTTTCAGTGTAATTATTAATATAATTACAAAGATTATTATCATCGACTAGCACCATCTATGAACCATAAATTAAAAAAGTCGGAAACTAAAATTCGAATTAAGATACTTAGACTAAGAGCCGCTATAGGTGAAATTTCTTAATCATTTTAGGCACGATGGGACCCTATAACTTAAATAGTAGAACCTAAAAGAAAACGTTTGAACACTGTGCCGTCACTTTTCGGTGGCACATGCGTCGACAGTGACGCATCAAACTTTCCACTTACGGACGGGATAAATAAATTAAAAGTTAACAGAACTTACTAACAGAATTAAATTTTTTTTATTTTTTTAAGTTCTATGTGATTAACACATAGGATTTATCGTGATTTTAACCCACCACCCCCTTCCCTCTACCCCCCCATTAACAACTTCATTTTTCGTTTTATTTTTTTTTGGTGGGATGAAATCAATTTTAAAATTTCAAAAAATTCACACGCTTAGTTGAGGCTTTTATAAAACATGCCTATTTTTTATAGACCCATAGGTAGAGTGTACATGACCTCAAAAAATTAAAAGAATTTTTTTTTTCAAAAAAGCGTATAACTTTTTTTGAGGAATAGCTGCCGGTCTAATTTTTTCTTAATCTTGTGTGTTCTATCAAACACTATATTTTAAATTTTTTTCAGATTTTTCCGTAAGTCTCCCCACCTTCAAAAATCCGAAAAACTGTTTTTTGGGGGGTTTTGGGGGATTTTCCCTATTTTATAGACTTCATAATACAGAATAAGCCAAATAAAAACGGAACATACGCAGTTAATACAGTGTATCGGAACTACGTTTGAAATAGTCTACCAATATAAAAGTTTGACAAACATAAATCATAGCAACTCAACTACCTGTTTTCTTTTAGGCTAAGGCTACGACCAGACAAGCGACAATTTACGGCGCCATAAGAGCAGTAAAATGAAGCGCGAAAATGGGTCCTGGTAAGAAGGATCTGGGTCCAAATTTGTAGCTCATCTAACCACAACAACGACCGAAACACTGTATTTACATCTCGCGACACGCTGTAATTTACATCCCCATCTGGTCATGCTTTTTACGGCCGCTTCATTTTACTGCTCTTACGGCGCTGTAACAGCAGTAAAATGAAGCGGCAGTAACTGCAGTAAAAAGCATGGCCAGACGGGGATGTAAATTACGGCGTGTCGCGAGATGTAAATACAGTGTATTGGTCGTGGTTGTGGTTAGATGAGCTACAAATTTGGACCTAGGTCCATTTGTTTGCGACACGACGCTGAAGATGGACCCGTTCGATATTGCTTCGCGATATTTTACAGCTCAGTCAGGCCATCCACTACACTCACCACGGGACCAATTTTCGCGCTTCATTTTACTGCTAATATGGCGCCGTAAATTGTCGCTTGTCTGGCCATAGCCTTAGCCTAAGAAGACAGGTAGTTGAGTTGCTATGATTTATGTGTGTCAAACTTTTATATTAGTCGACTATTTCAAACGTAGTTCCGATACACTGTATTAACTGCATATGTTCCGTTTTTATTTGGCTTATTCTGTATATCAAATCAATTTTGTTTTTATAGGTTATATGTAACTTGAAGTAACTGAGTTCTTTAGAATATTTAAAAATCAGAAAAACACGTTCAAACCCCCCAAAACCCCCTTAAAAAAACAGTTTTTTGGATTTTTGAGGGTGACCAACGTTACAGAAAAATCTGACAAAAATTAGAAATATAGTGTTTGATAAAATACACAAGACTAAGAAAAAATTAGATCTGCAGCTATCCACAAAAAAAAGTTATATACTTTTTTTCAAAAAAAAAATTTAAATTTTTTTTTAGGTTATGTACACTCAACCTACAGGTCTATAAAAAATATACGTGTTTTATAAAACCCTTAGCTATGCGTGTAAATTTTTTGAAATTTTAAAATTGATTGCATCCTACCAAAAAAAAAAATAAAATGGAAAAATAAAGTTTTTGATGGTGGGGGCAGGGAGAAGGGGGTGGTGGGTTAAAATTACGATGAATCTGATGTCTTAATCACATAAAATTTAAAAAAATGAAAAAAATTAAATTCTTGTAATTAGGGAGGGTATTTTTTAATTTATGTATCCCGTCCATAAGTGGAAAGTTTGATGCGCCACTGTAGACGCATGTGCCACTGAAAAGTGACGGCACAGTGTTCAAAAGTTTTCTTTTAGGTTCTACTATTTAAGTTATAGGGTCCCGTCGTGCCTAAAATGATTAAGAATTTTCACCTATAGCGGCTCTTAGTCTAACTCTGTGCTTTTTAAGATCTATATATAAAGCATAACAGAGTGATGAATTAATCGACAATGGAATCTATAATTGCATTCACGACTTGTCGTTTACCGTGATGCATCGAGATGTTCACGTCTCTCTCTCTCTCTCTCTCTCTCTCTCTCTCTCTCTCTCTCTCTCTCTCTCTTTCTACCTCTCGTCCTTGAAAAATGTCATTTTGGACTTATCCACTATCCTATAGGTCTTTTCTTCTTTAAATTTTTGTTAGTGATACAAGTGCAATGTTGTCAATATGTAGTCCCTAAATACGAAAATGAATCAATGAATACAAAAAAGGTTAACACACTGTTGAGTTACCTACTTAATGAATATTAAAACAACAATTATATAAATATGTGGTGTTTATATGAAGATTTGGCCAATTTGTAATAGAGTAATGAAATAAATGCTACGATAATAATACACTTATGTTCTCACTGTAAACACAGCATTTTCCGCTTCCTTTTTAGCCGTGGTGCTTTCTACAAGAGGTGCTGATTCGGTAGTTACTCCAGATCTACTGCTTATTGCTTCTACAGGTTTTTCAGTTTCGTCTTCGTCTTCATAATCATCTTCATCTGGTGGGAACGTAGGAAGAACTACATTTACTGAATTTGCAGCATCTCCTCCTCTGCCTCCTCCTAAACCTCCTCCTTGAAGGATGGCTCTACCGAATACTCTAAACGCTGTACTGGTTACGTTTTGAATGACATTGTCTAAGATCTAAAAAGAATATGTTAGTTAAGCTATGAATCTGAGGAATTTATAAATTCTGTATGTGTACTTTATGTTACCACGACGAAAAAAATAAAGAAAAAAGGTAGTTTCATTGGCCATAATGCTTATTGGAAACTAGATACAGATATTGAAAGTTAGGATAGTCCTAATACAATAGGAATATATTTATTATAAAAAAAAGTCCGTGTCAATATTCTTCTTCTTTAAGTACCGTCTGCTTCTCCCAATCGGAGGTTGGATATCATCATCACTATCTTTACTACAGCTGCTCTGAAGAGTCCCTTAAATTTTTCAACCATGATACTCTTCTTCTTTCTATACTCCTTCCTTCTCTTATCTTTCACTACATTATCAGTCTTAGCATTTCATATCGCTGTCCCCGTGTCCCCTCATTACGCGTCTCAGATATTGGATACGCGTCTCAGATATTGGAACGTTCTTATTTTTGTGTTTATTATTTCGTGTTCTTTGCCCATTTCTCGCAGTACTTCCGTGTTCGTTTTCATCTGTATCCATGCTATTCAAATACCTGCCTCCTGTAACACAATATTTCAAATGACTATTTTATTTACGTGTTTTGCTTCAATGTCCAGCTTTTAAGTCTATATTGCAGTATCGAAAACACGTAGCATCTCAGAGCTTTTACTCTCAGTTCTCATCTAATAGTCTAAGAGCTGGGAGCGGATTTTGTGCGTGATAAGTAATATGGAAAAACTATACGGGGATATGTTAAATTAGTTGTGTACATGACTTTCACCAACGGCCGGAAACCAGAGTGGGGGCCGAGGGTAGATAGTTATAAGGGGTCAAAGTCGCGGTTTTTATTATTTTTTTATTACGCTCATGATCGAGATAGTTCACCAAAATTTGGGAATAGGTAGGTCATGACGTACCTAAGTAAAATCTCTAGGGGCTCAACGCTGCGTGGCCGACAAAGGGGTGGGGGTAGGGGTGAATATGAAAAATATAAGGGGTTTTTTGCGACGTTCGTGATAGAGATAGTGCACCAAAATTTGGGTATAAGTAGACCATGACATAAATAATTAAGATCCCCAGAGCTGGAAACCAGAGTGGGGAAGGAGGGTAGTTATAAGGGGTCAAATTTCCGTTTTTTATTATTTTTTTTTGTGACGCTTATGATCGAGATAGCGCGCCAAAATTTGGGAATAAGTAGGTAATGACGTAACTAAGTAAAATATCCAGGAGTGGAATGCTGCTGGCCGACAAAAGGGTGGGGCAGGGGTGAATATAAAAAAATGTAAGGGGTTTTTTGCGACGTTCGTGATTGAGATAGTGCGCCAAAATTTGGGAATAAGTAGACCATGACATAACTAAGTAATATCCCCAGAGGTGGAAACCAGAGTGGCGGACGAGGGTAGTTATAAGGGGTAAAATTCGCGGTTTTTATAATTTTTTTGTGGCGCTCATGAGGGAGATAGTGTACCAAAAGTTGGGAGTAAGTAGGTTATGACGTAACTAAGTAAAATCTTCAGGGGCGGAACGCTGCTTGGGGTACACAGGGGTGGTAGGTAGGGGTGAGTATAAAAATATATGGGGTTTTTTTGCCGTCCGTGATCGAGATAGTGCACCAAAATTTGGGAATAAGTAGATCATGACATTACTAAGTAAAATCTCCACAGGCGGAACGCTCCGTGGGGGACAAATATTGTGCCGGGTCACAAAAAATAATACACACTGCGACTTTGACCCCTTAAAACTACCCTCATCCCCAACTCTGGTTTCCGGCTCTGGGGATTTTACTTAGCTAAGTCATGGTCTACTTATTTCCAAATTTTGGTGCACAATCTCAATCTAGCACGTCGCGGAAACTCCCTTATATTTTTTATAGTCACACCTACCCCCAACCCTTTATCGGCCACGCAGCGTTCCACCCCTGGAGATTGTACTTAGTTACCTCATGACCTACTTATTCCCAAATTTTGGTGCACTATCTCGATCATGAGCGTCACAAAAAAAAATAATAAAAACGGCGAATTTGACCCCTTATAACTACCCTCATGCCCAACTCTGGTTTCCGGCTCTAAGGATTTTACATAGTTATGTCATGGTCTACTTATTCCCAAATTTTGGTGCAATCTCTCAATCACGAACGTCACAAAAAACCCCTTATATTTTTTGTATTCACCCCTGCCCCACCCCTTTGTCGGCCACGCAGCGTGCCACCCCTGGAGATTTTACTTATTTACGTCATGACCTACTTATTTCCAAATTTTGGTGCACTCTCTCGATTATGAACGTCACAAAAAAATAATAAAACGTCGAATTTGACCCCTTATAACTACCCTCATCCCCAACTCTGGTTTCCGGCTCTGGAGATTTTACTTAGTAATGTCATGATCTACTTATTCCCAAATTTTGGTCCACTATCTCAATCACGAACGTCGCAAAAAACCCCTTATATTTTTTATATTCACCCCTACCCCTACCCCTTTGCGGCCACGCAGCGTTCCGCCCCTAGAGATTTTACTTAGTTACGTCATGACCTACTTATTCCCAAATTTTGGTGCACTATCTCGGTCATGAGCGTCATAAAAAAAATAATAAAATCCGCGATTTTGACCCCTTATAACTACCCTCGGCGCCAACTCTGGTTTCCGGTCGTTGGTGAAAGTCATGTACACAACTAATTCAACATATCCCCGTATAGTTTTTCCATATTACTTATCACGCACAAAATCCGCTTCTATCTCTCCGACTATAAGGTCTTTGTTGAAGATAAATAATTTCAATTTTACAAACGAATTTCTTGCTATTTCTATCCTGGCCCTTATTTCTGGTGTTGATCCCTATTTTTTGAACCTCAGTTTCTTAGGTATTTGCATTTATCAACCCTTTCTATTGTTACGTATCCCAAATGTACGTTTGTTTTTATATTTGTGTTCTTAGATATTATTATGTATTGGGTCTTTTTTATATTAATTTTTAGTCCATATTTTTTACAGAAACTGTTTGTTGTGTTTAGAAGTAATTGGAGCTGTTCAGCAGAGCTTGCCATAACTAAGGTGTTATCTGCATTTGTTGCAATTTACGAAATTTACATTATGTTGTTAATAGACCTTCCGTTCATTACTATTCCTTCACTTTCAGATAGTAATATATATATGATCGGTTTAGAACGTCTTGCGGCGTTGTCCGATTCCCAAATTCCATTCCTTCCTATTTTGCCACAGGTCATCCCTGAGGTCTCGCGCGCTCATCGCTTTCCGGATGCCGGTGGTCCAATTAACTTTCGGTCTCCATCGCTTCCGATGTTCAGGAGGTTGCCATTCCAGACATTGTTTTGGAAGTCTCTCGTCATTCATTCTGTTTACGTGTCCATACCAGATCAGTTGTCTTCTCTCTATATCTTTCATTATTGTTCCTTCTATTCCCATTTGATTTTTAATGTCTTCATTTCTGATATGTTCTCTTCTGGATATACGTAATGACCTTCTGATTGCATCCATTTCCACTACTTCAATTTTGTTTTTGTTTTTTTTTTCTGTAAGCCTCCAAGTTTCAGCATCATATAATAAACTACTCTTAATCATAGTCTCGTAGATATTAAATTTTCTCTTACTCGATATTTGAGTACTCCAAAGAATATTATTGAGATATCGGATTGCTCTTTTTGCTTGTATAATTCTGGATGTAATTTCTTTGTCATCAGTTCCAGTTTTATCAAATGTTACTCCTAGATATTTATAATCTTGGCAGGCTTTAATTTTTTGATTATTTTCCATAGTAAGATGAATATCGTTCTCTTCTGAACCAACACATAAGTACTTTGTTTTATCTATATTGACGTCCAATCCCCATCTTGAATATTCCTCGACCAACTTACGCATCATGTATTCTATGTCTTCCCTGTCGTTTGCTATTACGACCTGGTCGTCCGCGAACTGGAGCGTGTAGAGGCATATATTGTTTAGCTCGATGCCCATTCCATTTACTTTCCTCTTCCAACCTTTAAGTGCTGCTGCAACGTAGATTTTAAACAGGGTCGGAGATATGCAACATCCTTGTCTAAGTCCCTTAGTTACTGGAAAGCTGTTAGTAAGTGAGTTTCCTATCTTTACTCGTGAACGTGATCCTGCATATAGATTTTTTAATGCATTGGTGAGAGTGTAGCTTACTGGTGAAGAATGTAGAACTTCCCAAATCTTATTTAAGGGTATGTTATCATAAGATTTTTGTAAGTCAACGAATGTCAGGTGCACTTCTCTGTTTCTGGCTGTTTTTTTCTCTATAATTTGTTTTAAACTAAATACGTTGTCTGTACAGGAGCGGCCAGCTCTAAAGCCCCCTTGTTCTTCTTCTTCATATTGGCTATATTCGGACTCCATTAGGTCTCTCAGTATTCTACCATACAGTCTACTAAGTGTGCTGGTCACCGAAATTCCCCTGTAGTTTTCGCAGTTTCGCTTATCTCCTTTCTTATGGATGGATGAGATATAAGCCATTTTCCATTCATGAGGCACTGGATGTCCATTTAAGAATTCGACGAAGACTCTTGTTAGCATTCGAAATAGCTTAGCTGTTCCATTTTTAATCAGTTCTGCTGGAATACCTTCTGGACCGCAAGCTTTACCATTCTTTAAGCTTCTCACCGCTTTTATCAGACTTTCTACGTCGATATTTATATGTTCTCCTTCTATTTCTATACCTGGTGTAGCTATATTTTCTAGATATTCTCCTCGTTCTTCTGTTAACAGATAGTAATACTTCTTCAAAAATGGCTTCACTATATACATTATATAGTAATGGAGACATAATACATCCCTGCCTAACTCCTCTCCTAATTTCAATTTCTGGACGGCTTCGTTATCTATTACAATTTGTGCTCTTTGATTCCAGTAAAGGTTTGCTATTATTCGTAAGTCCCTTTTGTCTATGTTTTTTATGTTTATAATTTGGATATTTTTTTTTGGACTATTTTTTTTTTGTTAACATTATCTATTCTATATCATAAAATCTATTATTTTTACATACCAAAGTGTACATTTGACTATTATCACTTCTAATACAATTTTAGATGCAGCCATAAGGTGCCTTTATTTTTCCAACATATCCCCTTATGCTTCGTGTTGCTTTTAGTACGTTCAAATACCTTTTGTATACCTAATGATTATGAGTGCGAGGAGTACCGTATTAGTAATAATTTATCTCCGGGTGAAATTTGTAAACTCATTAATATTGTATTAATATTAATAGTCCTGTTTCGTAAAAGTAAATTTATAAACCTCACGGCTTCTCATTTTATTTTAATATGTGTGTCCTGTGTTCTTTGATGATATTAAAATATTATTTTATTTGCTTGTAGATTAATCTGTGCTTATCTTTGAATAAGCGCCTTTTACTAATATGTACATACATATATGTTTCATGCCTACGTTCTCTCTTGCATCTATTAACATACTTCTTATTTTGCCCATAAATCTTTTTCTTGTTATTCTTCTTAGGATTATCATTTAATTTGTTTCTAAGTATTCTTTTCGTCTTTTTTATAGTTTCAAGTTTTGTCTCCGATTTATTTCATTTTTGTATTTGGTCATTTTCTGCGTCGTTTATAAATTAGTGGATCATAATGCTCATTTTTAATTCATCGGTTATTTTTGAAAATTTTAAGGTCTTATTCATTAATCATTTTATTAGTTTTTATTCTTCTGGTATTCCATCTTCCTCATATTCATTATAATTTTCAGTCTCTTAAGGATTATTTTATTTTATTCCTTTTCTGTTATTTGTCGATGCTTGGGCTTTTTGTCTGATTTATACTGCTAATTCATCTTTGGGAATATAATATAATATAGTATAATATAATATATATATTTCTATCAAGTTTTTTGTTTTCATTATTTGCCTTTTTTTTCCAAAATACATTTCGTAGTGGGGAAAAATAAATTTGTAATCGGGAAATAATTGACAGAAATGAGTTCAATATTACTAGTCAGGGATTTTTGGGACTGCTGAATATGAATATCACAAGGACAATAGTCCTGGTACTTAGGATAGGCCTCGTCTGGAGTTTTATGGAAATTCGATACAAAATTAGTGCAAACTCTCTAATCGGGGATATTTGGAGTCGCTGATTATGAATTTTATGACAGTAATGGTCTCTGAGGCAACTGGTGCCCAGGAAGCGCCTACTCTTGTGGATTTCTGTGAAAACTGGTACAAAAGCTGTGCAAACTCGTTACTTGGAAATTTTTGAGATCGCTGAACACATGTCGGCGATGATATCTGAGGCACTTGGTACCCAGGACAAACATTGTCTCCTGGAGTTTTGTAAAAAATTCAAATACCATGTGAGCAATGGGCTTCGAGGCGCCTGCTGCACAGTTGGGAACACAAATTCAATACAAAATGAGTTCGTCCTAGGCACCAGATGCCTAGGAGACGATTTCCGACATAATATTCGTGTTCAAAGATCCCAATAATCTCTGACTACCGAGTTTGTACTGATTTTCGATTGAATTTCCACAAAACTTCAGGTGATGAGACCCGACTGGACACCAGTTGCCTTAGATACTTCTAAGAGTTCTGACGCCACTAACACGACTAAAGGACCACATAGCTGGGTTCAAACAGAAAGAGAGAAAGGACTACGTCATAAAAAGACAAAGTATAGCAACATTTAAATAATTACCTGTGAACATGGCGGACAAAATACTCCAACTAATTTTACAAAACTATTAACTCCTCTTAATAATCCAGGTAAATCAATTTGGGATAAAATATTTGTTAAACCGCCTAAACCTCCTCCGCTGCCTCCACTACTTCCACTTCCACTTCCAGATCCAAGCTGCTTAAATAATGTATAAATATAATCAATAAAAATAATATTAGTAAAGTCATAACTTAACAAAAAAAAAACATTGAAGAAAAATAGCTGAAAAAAAAATTATTTGGATGCGCACTGAGATAATGGCATTTTTAATATTGTTATGATTCCCAACATCAGGCAGGCCGGTTATGACATATCTAATGGATGTTTCTGGAGACCTAACCGAACGAGCTGAGAACTAGTTTTGAACCCTTTCAAACGCGAGTCAAAAACTTGTCTGAACGTATTCAATTCGATTTTATTCCATTTGTTCCAGGCCCGGTGTAGAATATTGGAGAAAAAAGTCGGGTAGTACTTAAATGGAAGATTGGATTATAGACGTTCAGTGATATTTTGACTTTAGCAGTGCACGTTATAAATGTAAAATAAATTGTACATATAAATTATTTAAATAGAAACTTTTTAATTCCTGGGTTTTCGGTCTGATAAAAATAAAACACTTTGTTATGGCTTAAACGTTTCAGCTAATTGCCATTTTCAATAAGCACTTATAAATAATTATAAACATTACATAAAACAAAAAAAAAACACTAAAATATAAATTGCACTTATTGGCTTGGCGTTTTGCTGTGGAATGCGAGCTTGACTCTTGAAACCATATCGCAGAATTCAAATTAACGTCCGTTAAGATCCGTATATAAAATATTTGCCAAATTGTATATTTATAAAAATTAAATCAATTTATTAAATTATGATATACATTGGAGAGATCCTTGATGTCAGTTTTATTATTTATGCAATTTTGGTCTTTCTTTATATGAATCATCTCCAAAATAGATCTTCTGTTATAGTTTTGTTCTTTTTCTAAAATTTGTACATTTTCAAAATCAAAAGAATGGTTATTTTCTATGGAATGCTTGGCTAATGCTGTAGTGTTTACTTTGTTGGTTTGTACACTATGTTTGTGTGCAACAATCCTTATATGTATATATTGATGTGTTTGCCCAATGTATGTCGAATTGCAGTCTTTACAATTTACTTTATAAACAACATCTGACTGCTGGTCCTTAGTAACAATGGGTTTAAACTTTGAAAAACATTGCCCCGATGTTTTTATGTCCAACATTGATATCATATTTTGCAAACATTCTCGGCATTTGTTCGGAAAATCCATTTATATATGGTAAAGATATATAGCGTTTGTTTGGGTTGGTTATATTACTATTGATATTGTTAGGTGAAATTTGGATTTGATTTGGAGTGGTATTGGAATTTGATTGATTGTTGATGATATATCTTCTTTTTGAAGTTATACTTCTTTACCGGCGATAGAGGGTAAATTTTTATATGGGAAAACCTAGCGACCGGGCGCATGCGCATTATAACTTTGTTCTGATTGGATGTTCAAATGAAATGTCAAAAATTATTCAATATGGTGGCTGTGGCACAGCTGTAGTTAGATTATTTATGGTTGTTGCGTTTTAAAATTTGTGTGAAAAGAAACAACAAACAAAAGTTAGTTAATAGTTATACTGCCTTTTTAAATAGTTTTCATATACCTATATTTTTGGACTTTTGGACTATTTTGGACAAGGAAAACTCATTCTAATTTGGTAAGTACCTAGTTTTTATTATAATCATATTGTAATTATACATTTGGATTAGGTTGAAATACATACATTTATTTTCTCAAGAATGCGGATTTTAGAGAGAAATCCCAAATTAGGTTCGATTTTTATTTTTAAATTATGATTTTTTGGCGTAGATTTATTTATCTAGTAGGTATGTAATGCTTTGATTTACATACTTAATTTGATTACCAACAAAAGTTCTACCAATCTTCATCTAATATATTGTTTTCTTACTGTTTTGTTATATTTTTAAATTTTCTTCCACAAAATTTAAACTACATAATTTTCAAAACCATTGTCAAACAGTAAAACGTTCAGTTACCGTATTTTTCCAGATGATAAATAATGTGCGATTGGACGAGTGAGTCTACGCTTCGATTACGAGTCAGAGCGGCACGAAATTCAAGGGTTCAATTCCCGATGAAAGTTTATTTTTTTATTTTTTTATGCATATTATGATTGTAAGTATATTTGTTATATAATTTTTTTTTCAGCAAATGCGTATTTAAAATTTTTGCCAACAATTATTATCGTCCAGAAATCATTTTTTCTTTGTGGCATTTTTCAATGTGTTTGTGTGCGTTTTATTCTTTTATTTTTTTAAATTTTTGGTATAGTCTTAAAAATCACATAATATGTAGTAGAAGTATAACTTCTTACGTGCGTACAAAGTACACACACATTCTTTTTTTTAATTAGAGGGTTGTAAAATTCTGGCGGATAATTATTTTTTTCTAAAATATCTTTAACTCTTCTTAGATTTTCGGAATGGAATTGTGAGCTAGATAGCTTAATTGCTCTATCCGTTAGACTAATATAACACTTCTTTTGTGACTTACCGGTGCGTTGGTACCGGTAAATTATTATATGATTTAAGTATATGTTTTAGTGTGTAAATGAGTTAAAAATAAAGGCAAATAGATAAAGTGTGTCAAATAAAAATAAAATGTTAAAAAATATAATACAGTAAAGAACGGTAAAGAACGCATTACAATAAAAAAGCTAGTTCAACGACGTTAAAGTTATACTAGCCACCTATTACAAAATATCTTAAATTAATAAATACACATAATTATGTATATGTTAAAACCCATAAAACAATCTTAAATATTTATTTTTAACGAATACGTAATATAGATACTCCTTTATAGTTAGTTTTGTTATGTAGTCTTAATAACAGATTATAAAAGACCATTGCTAATAGTTTTTGTTTAGAATAAAACATTAAGAGGAAACAGTAGCGATCAACAGGTAGCGAAAACGCGTTCCAAGATTGCGGCTGTAATTTTGAATATTTTTTCGAGATATTTGGCACACGTATTCGTAATATAATAAAGAATGGCGGTACAGAGCCCAATTTGAAAAATATATTAATATGTGGAAATTATTCTGTAATTAAATACAATATTAAAAAAACGAGCATGTACCGCCATTAAGAAGAACAAAAAAATATACTTTCTTCTAATAAACTTTTTTATCCGATGCCTAGATTTTGTGACATTTTGGAACTACTAAAATTTTTTATTTCATTAGTAGTTCCAAAATGACACAAAATCTAGGCATCGGATAAAAAAGTTTATTTGAAGAAAGTGTATTTTTTTGTTCTTCTTAATGGCGGTACAGGCTCGTTTTTTTAATATTGTATTTAATTACAGAGTAATTTCCACATATTAATATATTTTTAAAATTCGGCTCTGTACCGCCATTATTTATTATATTACAAATACGTGTGCCAAATATCTCGAAAAAATATTCAAAATTACAGCCGCAATCTTGGAACGCGTTTTGGCTACCTGTTGATCGCTACTGTATCACCTTAAAAGTAAAATATAATTGAGATTTTATTCCAGAATAGGGATTGCACTATATGCTTATGCACATTTCGATCTAGAGCACCATCTCGCCAGAGCACCTCCGTAAAAGCACTGAACTGGAAACAAATCGCTCTCATCTTTCAGTGTAATTATTATAATAATAACAAAATCTATCACAATCAACTAGCACCATCTATGAATCATAAATCAAAAAAGTGGAAAACTAAAATTCGGATTAGGATACTCTGTGCTTTTTAAGATTTATGTATAAAACATACAGAGTGATGTATTAATCGACAATGGAATCTATAATTGCATTCACGACTTGTCGTTTACCGTGATGCATCGAGATGTTCACGTCTTTCTCTCTCTCTCCCTCTCGTTATCTCTACCTCTCGTTCTTGAAAAAAATGTCATTTTGGACTTATCCACTCTCCTATAAGTCTTTTCTTCTTTAGATTCTTGTTAGTGATCTAATACAAGTGCAATGTTGTCCATATGTAGTAAATAATTTAAGTATTTGTTGGTAATGTTGCTATGCCTCTGACATTCTCAGATCTAGTTTATTTTTTGTCTTACTTCGCGATTTGTGGTTGGATGGTAGTTTGTTCGATAACTTTCTACTCTGAGAATGTTTTAAATCTTCTGCTCTAAAGAATAAATTACGATTTTGTATCCAGTTACATACATCATGGCCTCCTATCCATTACTACCGTTTTAGATATATTATCATTCAATATTCCCTACTAAAAAAGTCGTGGATGTCTAATTAATGGTTGCGAGGAAAATTTAGTGGGAAGTTTTTAGATAATTCAAAATTTGACTTAAATTCCTGAAAGGTAACGTATTAGGCCTTATATTAGATTGAATAGTACTATAACATTAACGTTTGCTGGTGAAACATTTACCCTTGTTATAGCCCCGTTCAGATGGTACCGATTAGAATTTTTATAATTTTTTTATTCGAGTCGATAAAAATGTCGAATTGCTTAGTATCACATAGTTTTTAATGGGCACGCTCAGGGCACGATTTGATCGCACTCGGAAATCTTACCGGATACGTCCAAATTTACATGAGATTTTGTCTCTGTAAAACATGAGCCATGATGCGACAAGAAAATTGAATCTAACGTCAGAGTGGTGCTTGTATCTAGGTTCGCTCCTTCACACTATTTGAATTTTGTCGAACTTGTCGAATACCAAAAAAGCGTATTAGGTTTTAAAATGGATTTTATCTACTCTATGTCATATTATGTATAAGTTTTTAGTTTGTGAAAACTGTCATTACAGATAGCAGTGCGTGAAGGATTTAAAGTGTGCGTGAAGTAACAACGTATTTTAAATGGGATTTACTTTTTTGCACTGTTTTTAACTTTCGCGTTGTCATGGTGACAATCCTTACTTTTGCGTTGTCATGGTGATGTCAATATGAGCAACGAATTACAACAAAAGTTTTGACAGTTTTTTGGTTTGAAAGTAGTTAGAATTTTTAAATGTCAAATTTCTAAAAATTGTAGAATAGAAATGAATTCCAGTGACGAAGAGTTACAGCTCTTTTTTGTTTATCGTAGATAAAATAGTGTATAAAACTGTGCGTGAAGTACTATTTGCGAACTTACGCGATTTATAGCACTCGCTCCGTTGTCGCTCGTGCTCTAAAAATCGCGTGCGTTCGCAAAAAGCATACTTCACGAACTGTTTCATAAATAACTATTTAATTAGTTGTTTACGATATGAATAAACTGGACGTGGAAAATTTGGTAAGCAATAGCTTTTACTAGAAGTTCCCAATATTTTCTGTTTCGTCGTTGTCGGCAAGCCAATACATTGTAACAAACGTATTGATATCTTTTTTATTCCGTTTGAAGTAAATTATCGTATCATACATGCCGTCTTAACGGGCCGCCTCAATTCGAATAAAATATCGTTCACGAATAAATTACCGTATCGTATATGCCGTCTGACCGGCTTAGAGCTGAAAATCAAGCTAAGGCCACACGAAAACTCCAAACAATTTGTCCAAATCAAGGAATACGGCTCGTTCGTTTCTGTTCTTAAGCTTTTACGACATGTATTCTGTAGTTTTACATTCTACTCGGAATTATTCACTAGCGGTGGTCTAGAATTTATGATTCTTTCTGACGTCTCATCTGCAACTGCGCCAGACATTTTTTAAAACTATGAAGTATCTTGAATTACAGGCTTACACGAAAATACTCATAGAAACTGCAGCAGCTAATAATATGTTAATAAAGTCAACTTCATGTTTCCGCATAAAGACATTCATAAGCAAACCTGGATCTCAAACGACCATATTACGCGAAACCAAATTGACCACATCATTTTAGATGCCCGACATGGGAACAATATCATAGACGTAAGAAATCTCAGAGGAATAGACGGAGACACAGATCATTACTTAGTCAGAGCAAAAGTCAAATCCAGAATATCCAGCCACAAATACAACAAAACAACAATGAACCCACAATGGAACATGGACGAAATGCAGAACACAGAGAAACATCAAAAATATATAGAACAACTTGAACAAACCTTGAACTCTGAAACTGTTTACAATGATATAGAAGAGCTGTGGAAAACGACTGCCGAAATAATAACCAAGACAACTGACCAGATCTTTGGAAAGAGTAGGTAGAAGAGGGCAAAAACTTGGTATGACGATGAATGTCGGAAACAGCTGGAAAAAAGACAAACAATAAGGAAGACATGGATACAACTACAAACAGACAAAAGCAAAAAGGAATACGACGACTGCCGAAAAGAAACAAAAAAAAAATGATACGCACAAAGAAATGAAACTATGAACAACAAAAATATGAATCTGTAGAGAGAGACCGATCCAAACCAGGCTCCAGTGAATTCTATAAAGCAATCTCCACTGAGAAAAGAGGACATAGAACCAATTCTATTCATACACTGAGAGACAATCAAGGCCATATGATAATCGACGATAAAGAACTAACAGAAGAATGGAAAGGGTATTTCAGGGACCTTCTAAACATCATGCAGGAAGAACAGCATAAAGAAGAGATCTATATAACAGCAGAAATGCCCGTCGAAAACCTCTCTTTTGAAGAAACCCAAAAGGCCTTAAATAAGCTGAAAAATCACAAAGCGCCGGGTATGGACGAGATACCAACAGAATTTCTGAAATATGGTGGAGAAAAACTACATCGCCAAATCCACCAATTAACAACACAGATATGGTTAGAAGAAAGGATACCAGCAAGATGGAAGGAAAACATTATAGTGCACATCCACAAAAAAGGGGATAAAACAAAATTCGTGAATTACAGAGGAATTTCACTCTTAAACACGGCATATAAAATCCTCTCAAACATCATTCTTAGTAGACTAACCCCTTATGCTGAAAATGTCCTAGGAGAATATCAAGCTGGTTTTAGGACAAACAGATCAACAATATATCAACTATTCACGCTGAGACAGCTTCTAGAAAAGGGATGGGAATATAACAGACCCATACACAATCTCCTCATAGCCTTTCGATAGGCATCTGACAGCGTAGAAAGAAGCCAAGTATGAAATGCCATGGCGGAGTTCTCAATACCAAAGAAACTCATTCGGATGACTAAAGTCTGTATAGAGGGTGAGCTTCGAAATCAACAGTGGACTCAAACAGGGTGATGCGTTATCTCCACTACTTTTTAACCTTGTATTAGAGAAAGCCATGAGGTCGGCCGAAATAAAAACAGAACTGCTATCGATTCAAGGTCCCAAGTTATTACTAGCATACGCAGATGACATTGATCTCATTGGAGACTTCATCCTATCCACAAAAGCCATGTTCAACAAGGTGGAAGGAGCAACAAGCGAAGTAGGGCTGAGGATTAATGAAGAGAAGACGAAATATATGTGTATGGATAGAACGACACGAAGAGACAGGATAGGGCAAAATGTGACGGTCAACACCTTCAATTTCGAAAGAGCACAACGTTTCAAGTGTCTGGGGGCCGTAATCACAGCTGACAACGATGTTACTGAAGAAATAAAAGACAGAATACAATCAGCAAATCGCTGACCCGTGTTGAGCTGCCCCCCCCCCCACTTGCAAAAATTAAAAAACAAATAGCCCTGATTTATGAGCTATTTATGAGCTCTCATATTCCGCAAACTAAAAATTTTGAGCTCGTTCCACTGAGCAGGAATTTAATACCCTAGTGGGGGGGGGCTGAGTCAGCCCCCCCACTACTTAAAAATAGGAATATTGAATCGGTTTTTGCGGCAGAATTACGAGCTATTTATGAGCTCTTGAAATTATATAGTTTCGATTTTTGAGCTCATCCCCTTCACCCCCAAACAACCCTTTAATTGATTTAACTTAAGAGAAAGATGCTGAGAAAACTTAAAATATATCGTATTGCGGATATAATTCATATAGCTTATATACTCTAAGAATAAACTATTAAATCAAGAGCATTTCGATTATTGAGCTACAACCCCTTCGCAAGAAAAACACCCTATCTTCCCGGCTTAAGAGAAAGTTGTACTTAAAATGCATTAAACTAATTATTTGGCGTCTACATATCATTTAATAATTTATAACCTTCCAAATTACGCGCATTTAGATCAGTAAATTGCAATTTATTTTGTATAGTGCAGTCACTGAAGGTAAAAATCAACGATTACCTTCAATTTCGGTGAACCTTCATCGATTTTCACGAAAATTGGTCAGTAGTTAGAGGATACGTCAAGAAACAAAGGTGACATGGTACCACCTTGCGCCTTTACCCTGAGGGTGGATACCGCCCCTTCTCGGGGGTGAAAATTATTTTATAAAAAATAAATGCACAAATCAATAAAAAAACAAATTAAAAGCAAAATTTATTATATAAAGTTAATAAAATAAGTCAATACTTTTTAAGTTATTAAAGATCAAAGATTTTAATTATTTGTGAAAAAAATGCATGTTTTGAAGAGGTTTTTTGTAAATCACTGAAAAACTTTAAGTTTTTACAAAAAACTTAATAGTAGTTTAATTCGTATAGCTTATATTCTAAAAATAAACTCTTAAATCACGCGTCTTTCGATTATAGAGCTACAACCCCTTCGCAAGAAAACGACCCCATATTCCCGGCTTAAGAGAGAGTTGTTCTTAAAATAATTTAAATTAATTATTTGGCGACTACATATCGTTTAATAATTTATGAGCTTGCAAAATATACGCATCTCAATTATTGAATCGCCATTTTCTTTCTATAGTGCAGTCACTGAAGGTAAAAATCAACTATTACCTTCGATTTCGGTAAATCGCCATTTATTTTCACGAATTGACAATAACAACTTGGGGTTTTAGCCTGGGGTATATGTCACCCCTTCTCGGGAGTGAAAATTACTTTATTAAAAATAACCCCACAAATCGAGAGAGGGACAAATTGTAAGCAAAATTTGTTATATAATGTGATTAAAATAAATCAATACTTTTTGAGTTATTAAAGATCAAATATTTTAATTTTTGGAAAGAAAATGCATGCTTTAGAGCGATTTTTCATAAATGACTCAAAAACTGTAAGTTTTTACAAAAAAGTTTTCATCACTAAAATTGAAGCTAATAAAAAATATAATAAATTGCTTACTTGAAAAACCCTTTAATGTTAATTTAAAGTAAGTTATTGGTAATTAAATGTATATTTTTTTCCGCGACTGTTCAAATCTAAGGGTTCAAGCTTAAATAACTGGAAAGATATGCATTTTATAACACTTAGTTACTAAATACTTGTCAAAGTACTTAGAAATACCTATGAAAAATAAGATCCAGAAAAAGTTGATAGTATCAAAATCCGCTCACCAATTTTCGTGAAAATGAATGGAGATTTACCGAAATCGAAGGTCATAGTTGATTTTTACCTTCAGTGACTGCACTATAGAAAGAAAATGGCAATTCAATAATTGAGATGCGTATATTTTGCGAGCTCATAAATTATTAAACAATATATAGTCGACAAATAATTAATTTAAATTATTTTAAGTACAACCCTCTCTTAAGCCGGGAATATGGGATGGTTTTCTTGCGAAGGGGTTGTAATTCAATAATCGAAAGGCGCGTGATTTTAGAGTTTATTCTTAGAATATAAGCTATACGAATTAAACTACTATTAACTTTTTTGTAAAAACTTAAAGTTTTTCAGTGATTTACAAAAAACCTCTTCAAAACATGCATTTTTTTCACAAATAATTAAAATCTCTGATCTTTAATAACTTAAAAAGTATTTACTTATTTTATTAACTTTATATAATAAATTTTGCTTTTAATTTGTTCTTTTATTGATTTGTGCAGTTATTTTTTATAAAATAATTTTCACCCCCGAGAAGGGGCGGTATCCACCCTCAGGGTAAA
The DNA here is from genome assembly GCF_917563875.1 of Diabrotica virgifera virgifera. Lineage (NCBI taxonomy): Eukaryota > Metazoa > Arthropoda > Insecta > Coleoptera > Chrysomelidae > Diabrotica > Diabrotica virgifera. The sequence goes on from NC_065447.1 coordinate 65,687,848, forward strand.
GGCGCAAGGTGGTACCATGTCACCTTTGTTTCTTGACGTATCCTCTAACCACTAACCAATTTTCGTGAAAATCGATGAAGGTTCACCGAAATTGAAGGTAATCGTTTATGTTTACCTTCAGTGACTGCACTATACAAAATAAATTGCAATTTACTGATCTAAATGCGCGTAATTTGGAAGCTTATAAATTATTAAATGATATGTAGTCGCCAAATAATTAGTTTAACGCATTTTAAGTACAACTTTCTCTTAAGCCGGGAAGATAGTGTGGTTTTCTGGCGAAGGGGTTGTAGCTCAATAATCGAAATGCTCTTGATTTAATAGTGTATTCTTAGAGTATATAAGATATAGGAATTATATTCGCAATACGATATATTTTAAGTTTTCTCAGCATCTTTCTCTTAAGTTAAATCAATTAAAGGGTTGTTTGGGGGTGAAGGGGATGAGCTCAAAAATCGAAACTATATAATTTCAAGAGCTCATAAATAGCTCGTAATTCTGCCGCAAAACCGATTCAATATTCCTATTTTTAAGTAGTGGGGGGGCTGACTCAGCCCCCCCACTAGGGTATTAAATTCCTGCTCAGTGGAACGAGCTCAAAATTTTTAGTTTGCGGAATATGAGAGCTCATAAATAGCTCATAAATCAGGGCTATTTGTTTTTTAATTTTTGCAAGTGGGGGGGGGGGGCAGCTCAACACGGGTAAATCGCTGTCTATTCGCACTGGATAAGCTTATAAAATCAAAAAATCTTACAAGAAGTTCCAAGATCAAAATCTATAAATCCATCGTCAGACCTGTACAAACATATGGTTGCGAAACGTGGACCATGACCAAATCAAAAGAAGAAAAGCTCAGACGTGTTGAACGAAAAATACTTTTCGGACCTCACCACGACATTAACTTAAACCAGTATAGGATTAGAACCAATTTCGAATTAAAAGAACTCTTCAATAACACCGATATTGCCCAAGAAATTAAATCACAGCGACTAAGATGGGCAGGCCACGTGCACAGACTTCATAACGAGAGACTTGTAAGACTGGTATGGGAGGAGATTCCTACAGGCAAAAGACCACTTGGAGTTCCCAGAATGCGATGGAGAGATACCATCCAAGCAGATCTCCGAAAAATGAACATCCCATTTGACCCTAGGTTGATGGAAGACCGAAGAAATTGGAAGAAAGTTGTACAGTCAGCCAGGACCCACCTAGGGTTGTAGCGCTACGTGATGATGATGACGAACAGACTAGGTAATTAATCAAAATAAGAGAGATATTTTATAATCTTTCTTATATCGCGTAGTAAAACTGGTAGAAATAATAATCATATCTTCTTCATCTATTGCCAACTCCACTAATGAAGGTTGGCTATAACTACGGTGACCATATGTACTTATTTAAGTAGGACAGTACTTATTTTTAAATATTGTCCTAATGTACTTTAAAACCTTTCTAAGGACACGCAAATGTACTTATTTTTTCTAAAAAAATAACTTTATCTTTTACTATTTTTAAACAAATATCTTTGTATACTGTTCTCAGTTGTTTATGTTTGGCACGTTTACTTAAACTACAGCAGATAACAATAACACAAATACTAATTTTGGTGGAATGAAAAGACAGGGTATTAATAATTTATTCACTAAATTGACTAATTATTCTTGCGGGAAACCTTTAATCGGTATTTGATGTATTGCTCACATATTCAACAATTGTATTCAACGTGCTACTGATGGTTTACCAATTGGTATCGAAGTCTTAACAGTGAAAATTTATAAGCATTTCTATATTTACACTGTTAGAGTTGATAAACTAAAGTCATTTTGTGAATCGGTCAAATTATGAATACAAAAAAATGTTAAGCACGATTTCTAAAAATGATGCCTGCAATTGAACGGATTTTACAAATGTTTGAACCACTTAAAGCTTATTTCCTATCATCTGAGAATTGTCCCACAATTTTGAGACAATTTTTTACTGATCTCATTTCAGAGATGTGGATGTGGCTTGTTCATAATGTGGCGTCGCAGTTTCATGAAGCCATTCTGAAAGTAGAAGGTGATAAAATAAATGCGGCAGATGCTGCCCAAGAATACTTTAATCTTAAAAACAAATTACAACATCGGTTGGACGCATTATTTTTGCCGTTTAAAGTGAGAGAATGTCTTGGTAAACTTGAAGACGGGCAAGCCGCTACTGCAAACTTCAGTACACAAGTGAGACATTTTTACACAAAATGTGTAACCTACCTAGAAAATTGTAGTACAAATCTTCATGAGTTCAAAATATTCAAATGGATAGATCTAAGAAATGAAATAACATGGAACTATGTTTGCTATTCTCTCGAAGCTTTTAAACTGTATATCAAGGCAACCATTTTAAATGAAGATCAACTCTTAGACGAACTGGGAATTTTGAAAGATGTGGGGCTACAAGTGAAAAAATTGCTGAGTGGAACAGAGAAAAAAAAATAGTCAGGATCGATGGCTTGAAGTTTTTAAGTGTGTAGATCAATTCAAACTGAAAAACTTACAAATATTATGCAAATTTATTTTTTGTCTTCCGGGTACTAGTGCGGCTATCGAGCGTTTATTTGCTGCAATAAATAATTATTGGACGTCGGAAAAGTCACAAATAATGTCCATTTCCACTCTCAAGGCAGCGATGCAGGAGTACACAAATTTTGATGAGACTTGTAATAAAATGTTTCATTTACTTCAGTCGAAGCCGGACATTCTTAAATTAATTTTAAGTTCAGAAAAATATGAATGGTACAAATAACCGGAAGAAGATGAGGCTATTCCAGGTCCCTCAGCTAAAAACTGTTAATTACAGTCTTCTAACTTTTTTAAAGTTAATATAATGTGTTATGTTTAGTTTAATTGATATAATTTTTTATGTTTAGCTACATAGTTTATTTATTTTTATTGCTAAAAAGTTATGTTTGTCCAATAAAAAGATACATTTTGCGTTTTTAATACATTTTTGTTTTTTTTTGTACTTTTTTTTCTTTAAAAAGATATGGTCACCGTAGCTATAACCAATGCAATTTCGTCTCTATATTGTGCTTGTCTTAAAAACGTCTGTGTATTTAACGAAGTCCAGTCGCGAATGTTTTTCTGCCAGGATATTTTTCGTCTTCCAGGACCACTTTTCCCTTCGATATTACCCTTCATAATCAGCTGCAATATCTCATACTTGTATCATTTCTAAGTATGCGCCCCACATATGCTGTCTTTCTCCTTTTAATGGTGGTCAAAAGTTCTCTGTCTCTTGCCATTCTGTGCAACACCATCTGTGCAACGTCATGATCTGTCCATGATATTTTCAAAATTCTCCTAAAAAGACCCATCTCAAAAATTTCCAGCTTTCTCATTAAGTCAACATTAACAGTTCAAGCTTCGGTATCATAAAGAAGATTTAGAGTAGATATAATTTGCAGATTGAGTTTTTGGTTAGGCTGCTCTTGATTGTTCTATTCTGGATCGAATTTCTGATCTTCAGTAATCCAGACTCCTAAGTGTTTCATTTTGCCCACTTGTTCAATATCTTCAGATTTTATCTGGATCATTGTTATGAATTTACCCCTCTTACTGATAACCATGGTTTTTGTTTTCTTTATGTTTTTGTTAAACCATTAAACTGATTTCCAGTATCACAAATTGTATTTAGTAACGTCTGCAGGTCTTTCTCACGTTCGTTGAATCAAATGAAAAAAATTATAAATTAATAAGATCTTTTGATTACAAAATACAACAAACTCAGCCCTGAGTTCGTATCACAAATAAACGAATGCATGCAGTTTATTACGATAAATAATTTCTTTGTCTACATAAATGATTTGATCTTTTCTTGCATTAAAAAGTTTCTTTTTTCGTCAATTATGTTATTATAAACCGCATCGTGAATAATATTATGCACGTTGCCAAATATGTTATGCAAGTATCGTACATGCTTTACTTCTACGAACAGACCACAAATATGTTAATACCTGAACAGCTAAAGGAAAAATCCGGTATTGGATAACTAATTCAGGTTTTTTTTATTATAGTTACGTAACAGTTTAGACCAATTACTTTACGAGAATATTCCAACGAAAACGAACTTTAAAATATGTAATCGTTATTTAATTATGACTTAACCCAAAAATTAAGAAATTGATACCAATTTGTTGACAAAAATAGTAACATTGGCAAAGTACAGTTTTCCGAATTCTTTTTGATCATTTATTTTGGACAGAAATATGATTTCCATATCTATTTATGTAAATTTAAGAGCATTATCGTAAAATCTGTATTTATGGAAAATATAAGTTATTTTGTTTTAAGTTTCTTAGTCTAGTCCCAACATAGGCTTTTTGGATCGCTGAATCCAATGGAAGTGGTCTGGAAGCCCAAATGTGCTGCGTTTAGTTGTTATTAACAAATTATGGTAAATTTAGGGGTTTTTCAGGAATTATTAGAAGCCCTGTAAGTAAATTAATAGTATTAAGGCCTTCTCTGGTGTATTTTTGGTCGCTGAATTGAATGCGACTAGTCGCGATTACTCAAAATATTTTCTTATTTTGTTAATAACAAAATAATTGTTTATTCGCCGAAAAGCTCGAAATGCGCTATCTACAGCAAGTTTGAAGTCTTTTTCATAGTATTTTTATACGTTAAACCGATTGCCACTAGTCGTGATAGCTTAAACCACAATCCGACTTTGTTATTAATAAATTATTGCAAAAATAACGGTTTATAGTACGTTCACTCACGGTTTTTGCTCTAAATTTTGAAGAACCACTTGGATTGACATGAAATTTGGCACACACGTAGCTAACATGTCAAGCAAAAGAAGTGATATTGTGATAATGTCTGCTTTTACCCTAGGGGTGAGTTTCACCCCTTTTCGGGGGTGAAAAAAGAAACCTTTCAAATAAGTCCGGAAGTGGATAAAATTATTAATTCTAAGCAAATTTAGTTCTATAAAGTTTTTTCACTAAGTCAATACTTTTCGAGTTATATGGTTTTTTTCTTGAAAAATGAACATATTCACTCGCAAATAACTCGAAAAGTATTGACTTAGTGAAAAAACTGTACAGAACAAAGTTGCTTCGAATTAGTCAGTTTATCCAATTCCGGACTTATTTTAAAGGTTTCTTTTTTCACCCCCGAAACGGGGTGAAACTCACCCCCAGGGTAAAAGCACACATCGGCACAATAGCACTTGTTTTGTTTGACATGTTAGCTACGTGCGTGCCAAATTTCATGTCATTCCAAGTGGTTTTTAAAATTTAGAGTAAAAACCGTGAGTAAACGTACTAGGTATAAACCGTTATTTTTGCAATAATTTATTAATAGCAAAGTCGGAACGCGGTTTAAGCTATCACGACTATTTAGTGACAATCGATTTAGCTTATAAAAATATTATGAAAGAGACTACAAACTTGCTGTAGATGACGCATTTCAAGCTTCTCGGCGAATAAACAATTATTTTGTTATTAACAAAATAAGAACACATTTTGAGTAATCGCGACTAGTCGCATTCGATTCAACGACCAAAAATACACCAGAGAAAATCTTAACACTACCAATTTATTTAGAGGGCTTCTGAAGAAAGCCCTCCTGATTGTATAGGATAGAATAGAAATATGCTATATTGTTACTGAAAGTTTTACAATTTTATGGACAAAGCTTACAAAGATTAGGAAAAAACAACAACAAATACAGTTTACTGAAATTACATAAATCGTCAATATTATTACAAATTAAAAGATAATGAAATAAAACAAAACAATACACGGTGTTTTCATTAATAATTGGAAATATTTTAACTGTAAATTACTGGGATTATTTGACCTACCCACAAAGGACGCATATGACCGGTACTAGAAATTCGTAATTTATGAAATCGATTCATCCCTGGAATAAACGTACCAGTTTTAGTTTATTGTCTTCATAGTATTTTTTTGAAAATTTTTCTCAAATTAAAAAACACAAAATTTTCAAATCGACATTTCTAGAAAACGGTGTATCCTACCGACTTAAATCAAGAGTACCTTTTATTACTAGAATATTTGTATATTTAATAATCTAGCGCCAAAAAGGCTTAAAACTTAAAGATAAAAAAGTTATGAGCTAAAATAAACGTTCCCGACCCAAAACGAACGCCTATGACCGGTACTAGAAATTAGCAATTTCTGGAGTCGATTTAGCTCTGGAAGATAAATAGGCGTACCAGTTTTCGTTTCCCTAAATAGAAGCGTTCTGGACGTATTTAAAAAAACTAATTACAAGACGCCTTCTTCAAAGAGCTCTAGCTCCTTCAGGAAGCATTTTCGGAGTAGGTGATTTGGGTTAAATCTTAATATTTTGAGCCCAGGAACCTACAGTTATATCATTTACAACTATTAGCGAAATACCCTGTATATTGCAACATTTAAATAAATTGAAAATTGCATAATACAACCTTAGGAACAAATAAGTTCTGTGTATAACATCCAAATATAAATAATTATAATAAACCTAATAAACTCTAATAAACCAAAGTCGAAAAATAGATTTGAATTTGAAAGAGTATTTTCAAAGTCTGAGCAGTTAACCAACCTAAGTATTTTTTAGAAATTAGACTAGACATCAGAATACCGGTTTTAATGCCGGTATCCCGATATTTCAAATTTCTAATGTCAAATACCGGTATTCAGATTTTAGTTCGGTATTGTAAGCCCTACAAACCTCCCTACCAAGGCCCTACAAAGCCTTTCAAACCTCCGATAAAGTCTCGATAACTTTATCTCTCGTTATCTCCGGTATTTTATTCTTCTTTGGGACCGTCCATCTCTCCTCTGGTGTGCTTCATCTAGCAAAATTATACAGTGCTTATACCAGCTTTGCTCTATAGCAACATTGAATCTTAATACCCTTTAGTTCACACTCTTAATCTTTTGCACGTCAATAAATTCCTTTGATGACTTGTCTGTTGCTTTAGCAATGTTGTATAATCGTTTTATCCTCTCCGGTGTTTCAAAATTTCATATAGCTCTGTAGATGATATTTTCAGAGAGGAATAGATACTCGTATGTATCCCTCTTGAATACATACTTGTATGTATGTATCTTACACTCATTTAGACCTGTCATACCTCTTTCATCCTTGCTTCTGCCTAAGAGGGAAGAGAGCGGCCAAACTGAGATTCAATATTTTGTTCTTTGTATCTAAATTGAGACGCTCAGAGCTACAGTGGCCTACGCCACAAATTAAGCATTTTTAGATTAATGTATCAAGAGAAGCAACAACATTAAATCTTTGGACTAACAAGGGTCTACACAACTTACACAACCTATATTTGGCTAAATGGTGCTACATAATTTGTAGCAACATCCCATAAGCAAAATGGAAATACTAATAGACAAGCAGAAAACGGCGGGTTCATTGGAAAAATATTCCCATTAGATTTTTTCGCATAATCACATTTGTAATACACCCCAGAATAAGGTTCAAGAAGTCTCCCACGAGAAAAGTGGTCCAAATTTTTTTTAACAATTTTTTTAATCAAATTGCAAAAATTATTATTCTTGGTCTGGACAATTTTTTTAAGATTTTTTAGACCATTCTGAACAGAAAAGGTCTCTTGTAATTTTTCTCTAAAGTTGATGGTTTTCGAGTTATAAGCAGTTTAAAATTTGAAAAACGCAAAAATGGCCATTTTAAGACTTAATAACTCGGTTAAAAATTAATTATGAAAATCAGAAAGTGACTAAATCAAAGTTTACAGCCCCCCTACATGATCCTGAAGAAATTTGTGTCATTAATTTATTACTAAGTTGTTATTTTTAATTATTAACAATAAGCCGTAAGAGTTTATTGACGCGGCTGTAAATGTGAGTGCGAGTAAGATGTCCCATTGGACTGCCGGAATGGCATTTCTCTCGCACTCACCATAGACGGCCACCTAATAGTAGGTGGCGCTTATTATTATTACTTAAAAATAACAGCTTAATAATAAAATTATGACAAAAATTTCTTCAGGATCTTGTAGGGGGGGCTTTAAACTTTGATTTAGTCACTTTCTGACTTTCATAGTAATAACTTTTAACCAATTTATTAAGCCTTGAAAATCGCCATTTTTCGTTTTTTCAATTTTAAATTTTTTATAACTTGAAAACGAGCAAGTTTAGAGAAAAATTACAAGAGACCTTGTTTTGTTCAGAATGGTCCAAAAAACCTAACAAAATTTATGCGGGCCAAAAATATTGATTTTTGCAATATGATTAAAAAAAATTGTTAAAAAAAATTGGACCACTTTTCGAGTGGGCGACTTCTTGAACCTTATTCTGGGATGTCTCACGAATGTGATTATGCAAAAAGAATCTCATGGGAATATTTTTTCTAACGAACCCACCGTTTTCGACTTGTCTATAATGCAAAGATTGCATTTATCTCAAAACTTCGTTTTTGGGGTTAGGTCACTGTTGCTCCGAGCCCCTTAATTAGTAACACCAGTATACTTTGGCCATTTTAAGCTTGATTTCTATCATAGGACAAGCATAGATGTATACAGAGTGAAATCCAAAGATCAACAAAACACACGAAGGAGAAGCACCTTATACTCTGATGGCCATAAACCAAAACAACTTAATTATTCACAAATAAGAATTAGGATCATATAGACAATGTCGTCTGTGTCTTCTACTAAAATTTTTGATCATCGGCAAACAAGAGGCTATAGATGTAGATTGATAGATCCTGATCCTTTTTAAAAAATCTAATAGCTTCGAGACTGAATTTTCCATGTATTCCAGCTATTTATCGGTGGATTTGCTTCTTCTAATGCAAAAAACCGCACATTTGCCAGACTGTCACACTGATATAGAATGGGCTCTGCTGTTTCTTCTTCAAGGTGACAGAATCTACAGACGTCATCATTTGATAATCCCATCAGCTTCAAGTGCCTATTCAGCTTACAGTGCCCTGTTAGCAGACCTACTATTGCTTCGACTGTTTTCTTGTCTTTGCTTATTAGGTCTGCCGTAAATTTTAGCGAATGTTCTGTTGTAAACTGTTTCACCAGTCTTTATCCTGGTGAATTTCTCCACCATTCCAAAGATTTGTGAGCTACCCACTTTTTTGTAGCCGTGCGGTAGGAAAGAATATTCCGCTCAGTTGCCATGTTCACAGATAGTCAGGTAGCGCTTAAGGCACTCAATTATGTAGAGGTCAATTCTAAACTAGTATGGGATTTTGTGTGTGCCCTAAATAAACTAGGAGACCGTAGTAAGGTTACGTTAGCCTGAGTACCGTGGCACGAGAGTCATAAGGGTAAAGAAAAAGTTGATGAAATGGCCAAACAAGGCTCATCAATGCCTTTCGTTGGACCGGAACACATTTGCGGCGTTGTAAAGGCAGGCTATAGATATAGCATGTCGTCAATTTTTACTTTCATCTGTCTACATTTCTTCTTGCTCAGTTTTTTATTGTTTCGTCTATATAAAGTTTAAATAAGGTCGGTGACAGGCCGCATCCTTGTCGAAAACCATTACACGGTTCTGAGTAGTTTTGTTTGACTTTAATTCTACATTCATTGCCTTCGTAACATCCTTTTAATACTATTTACTCTCGCTAATTTACCCTGTTTATATACATACTTTAATTTTGATAAAATTTCGTTCAAATAATTGCAGACATATAAATTAAAATGAAATGATGTAAGAAACCAAATAGCACCGATGACAACAGCCGATCACCGACTCCTTAATAGAAGTCCAAGGCCGCAAAGAAAGTGAAGTGAAAGTAAAAAAGAATCAGTCGAAAAAATTCGTGCAATGCATCATCAATCTTATATAAGACTGTATTATACAGGTATTAAAGAAATTAAAAGCGAAATTTTGTTAAATAAAATATTTGGCTGTATACACGCTAACAATAAAAGATGGTATTGAATAAATTAAAAAACTAATTGATATAACTACATAATTATATAATAGGCTAAAGTCTGACATAAATTCAGGTTTACTAAACAATCACTTGGAAAGAACTTGTTTGTTTGTTTCTAATTATATTAAATTGCAGTAAAGGTTTTCTTATTAGAAACATTCTGTGGCCAACTTGAATACATTTTGCATTTTAAAAATAAATAAACCTGTTAAATGAAATCTGACAATGTACTAATTGTAGTTTATTGAGTGACAAAAAATGGTAAACTTATATACATCTAACCGATTTTCGTAATTTTTGATATAAATGTTCTATACCTACATGTTGGTATGATGCCCACGTATGCCTACATGCCCACGAGACGAATGGGACAGAGGAAACTCGACCCAGACTGCAGGGTTACACCTGGTATACGGAGGGTATGCAGACTGTTCGGGCACAGGAATATTCTGTAGTGGTGGAAATTTCACATTTATATTCCACTGGTAGAATATACCTCCGTATTTCAGGCAGAGATTTTTGCAATCTTGCAATGTGCAAGAGAAAACAACCTGAGGGCATTCGAACTGCAGCGGGTTAACATATGCACAGATTGCCAAGCAGCAATTGGGGCTCTTATAAACCCTAAGATGAACTCTAGGCTGGCGTGGGAATGTCGACAAGAACTAAGCAGACTGGCACAACATAACAGTGTTATACTGGTATGGGTTCCAGGTCATCGGGGCATATACGGCAATGAAAGAGCTGATGCACTTGCCAAGAGAGCATCAGCTACAAAATACCTGGGTCCAGAGCAGGCCGTGGGAGTGCCAAAAAGCACCGTCCGCGAACGAAAAAAAGCCTGGATCCGAAGCCAACACAACCACACTGGGAGAGTGTACCCAGTCAAACATATGGCAAGATGTATATCAGACGGATCTGTGCTAGTAGGGCTGAGTTACTACTGAAAACAAGTAGGAATCAGCTCAGAGTCATAACACAGATTAACAGATAACTGGCGCACTGGACATGCGCCAGTTAAGGGTCACCTGCATACAATTGGGCTGTTTTATAGAGACTTGAGCTGCAGACTCTGTAACAGAGAACCTGAAACAGTCAACCATATTTTGCATTACTGTGAGGCATTGGATCGGAGGCGGCAAACACTTTTCGGAGACATCGAAGTGACTCCAAATATATATGGTATCCACCCACTAGACCTGTACAAGCTGGTACAGGGCTCCAGAATTCTGAAATGGGTTTTATAAACGAATGGAAGATGTACAATAAGCCAAGTGACTGCAGTACAACCGGTTCACAAGAGACGACTTCCAGGAAAAAAAATACCTACATGTTCAGTGTGTCCCTTAACAGTAAAATGATTACATTTTTATCTTGATTCGTCAACTTACTGCAGAATCTGGGTCAATAATGTATTGATGATCCACGATCTCTTATTCAGTAATTGAAATGCCTGGGTATCTTTCTGATGAGATAGTCGATATCCTAGAGATTCTGGTCACCTGCAACTTCTTTAGTAAGAGCTGTTAACATCCATGGAGAGTATTGCAAATTAAAAAGCCTGTGTCCTATCATGTAGCAAACATAGTCAATTGGAGACAGATGAGGCGGTCGTGGTGGCCAAGGTAAATGGTTGATGTGATGTTAATATATGGAGGCTAAGGATTCTCTGGAAATGTCTGGTCTGGTATTATTCTTCTTAAAGTACCCTCACCTGAATGGAGGTTGGCTAGTACAATTGCAAATTCTTGTCTGTCTTCAGCTGTTCTTATTAGCTGTTCAAAATTTAGTCCTGTTCATTGTCGGATGTTTCTTAGTCACGATAGTCTTTTCCTTCCTAGTCCTCTCTTTCCATCGATCTTTCCTTTCACTTTAGTTGATTATATTGGCACTAATTGTTTCTCAGTATGTGGCCTAGTTCTAACTTTCACTATGTTGAAAAGTTCTCGTTCAGCACTTCTTCATTTGAGGTATGCAATGTCCATCAAATTTTGAGGATTCTCTGGTAGATCCACATTTCAAATGGCTTCAATTTATTTACGGTTGCTGTTTTAAGTGTCCACGTTTCAACTGCATAGAGAAGTGTCGACCAGACGGCATTTTGATAAACGTATTTGAATTTAGAGTTTCATTGGGGAATCGCATAGTAGGGTTTTGATTTTTTCGAAGGATTTTCTGGCTTGTTCTATTATCGATCTTATTTCTAGATCAGAATTTAGGCTGCTATCGATCCAATGCCCCAGCTACCTAAATTTATTGACCTCTTCTAAAATGTACCCGTTTATTGTGCAAGGTTGGGGTACATTCTGTTTTTTTTTGGATTGACATAAACCCGTTCAACTTTTTGAACAGAGAAATAACACTATAATAAAAAGTATTGTAGAAGGAAAACGATGCATTTATATTCTGATGGATGAGGGGTTAAATATACTTCACATTTTTTTTTTAAATTCCATTAGTCATCAAATTTTTTGCAGCATATCGCGCTTACTTTGAACGTAATCGACATTTAATGTTGCTCATTCTAAAGGTCTTTTCAATCACTACAAAAGGTATTGGTAGCATTATACAACTAAAATCGACCGTTTCTATTTTATTTTAAGTTGAATACCTACACCGATTTGAGCATGCACCAAAAAAAAAACATACTCTTCTCACCTACCATATCTCTTTTTGTATTATAAGTAGAAGATATGTGAAGAAACGAATCTCTTTGTTTTTTTATAATCTACAAAAATGTTTTGTATAGTTTTTTTCGTTAGATGCATAGATTTTAAGGTATTAGCAAAAAATTGCCCGAAAAGGTGTCACTTTTTTAATGAAAACGGCCAATTTTCAACCAAGAATAACTCAAAAAGCATTGAGTTTTCAAAAAAAAACTATTGAACAGTTTTTGCTTAGAATTAGGTTCTCTAGCTACTTCCGTGGTTATGTTAACCAAAAATTTTACATCCACGAGAAGGGGTGGGAAACATAGCCAAGATAAAAGAGCACATAGACATAGGGTAGACTTTGTTTCTTGAGCTATTCTCTACTTATTGTGAAAATATCAAGTAAATCGATGTAGTAGGATGGAATTCGGAGCCAAATAACCTCATTGACCTCCCTATATAATATAATAAGCTACAATTTTGCATAAATACCTACATCATTCCATCAGCATGTTTTTTAAAGAAATATGAGTGCTCATGACTCAATTTTTCAACAAGATTATGTCTGAGCTCAGGGGCAAATAGTCAAATTAAAAACTTGAATGTTGGAGGATTCATAAATACAACAAAAAGACAAGAATACCAAAATACTCTACAAATACAACTCAACGGAATCAGAGAGGAAGATACTGCAGAGGAGGAATGAAGACAATTAAAAACAATAATAACGGAGTCTGCAGAGAAAACTGTCGGAAAAGTCAAAAGGCAAAGAAATGTGGAATGGTATGATGATGAATGCAGAACTGCAGTAGGGAAAAAAAGGCAAGCTAGGCTTAACCAACTTCACAAAAACACAAGAAAATAGCAGGGAGATTTATAACGAAAAGAGAATACAAGCGACTAGAATATGCAGAAAAAAAAGAGAAGCTTTTTAGGATTTGTATTTCATTCTTTTCTGTTTATACAATACCGCGGTTTGCAATAATTGTTTCACTTCTGATTAAAAAAAAAATATCCATACATAAATAAATACATATTCCTATTGGTATTAATGTGATGGGTTAACTACTTTTACTAATATTGTATTCCGAAAACCGCAACAACGAATTGCTTGACTAACCTTGGACATAATATAACAATAAATTTGTAAATCAAGTTACACTTGGCGAATAAATAAGTAAAACAATGACGACCATGAGGTTGTTGTAACATCCAAACTTAAGTACAGAGCATGGCCAAGTGTGAGATTTTTATACTCATCAATAAAATTGAAAGACTTTGCTAAAATAAAATTTAGACTAGGGAATTTAACACAAAATAAATCGATTTTGAAATACAGCACATAGAGGCTTGCAACTTTTTGCATTGTGTTCAGGATTATGCCAGGAAAAAAGTCTATTATACAAAAATGGGTGGAAATGCATAGTAGACCAGGAAGGATCTGTTTCTAGGTGGATGTGAGAAGTGGCATTCGGATTTTTGCGGATAAAGTTAGGTGATAACTTTGTTAATAATAATTGACTTATGCTCCTTCTCAAATATGCCGGAACATTAATAAAAAAAAAATGCTTTAAAATTTCGTTTTTTTCTATTTTCTTTGCTTATAACTTTAAAACGATTCATTTTGGAACAAAGTCGTATAGGAATAAAACAAAGATAATTAAATTTTCTATTAGATACGATTGGTTAAAAATGGCTTAATTTAACACCCTTGCTGCAAAATAGCAATAAATATAAAGTAAGGGGGCAAAACAAGCCTGTCCTTATTCAATGTTTTTCCATCACTTAGGTTACACTTGGAACCTTCCTAATTCGCTTAGAAAATTTTAGATATAAGATAATTTAGGTACTAGATTTTGCATAATAATTTTGCAATCTAAACTTTTTTTAAAAAATTAAAGTTTTTAAAATCTTGCACAACGAAAACTAGAACATACAAAGATTTGTCATTTTTTTTACATATAAAAAAGCACTTCACCTATCTAATGCACTATACAGAATTGAAATCGGATTATTTAAGCAGTCTAAGCAATGTTTTAAAGTTATAAACAATTTTTTATTACTCAAGTTTACCCAAGACTTACCCTAGTTTTTTATGTATTTTGACCCGTAGAACACGAAATTTTTGGGTAACAGTTGATCCGGATGTCGATAAGATTGTTATAAACTTGGAGAATTACATAACATCGATTTTTCGCAAAATAAAACATTTTTTTTTTGTATTTCTTGGGTTATTCTAAGCAAAAAATGTTCTTACAAGTTTTTTCGTAGGATGCATAGTTTTCGAGATAAACATTACAAACATTAAAAATATCGAAAAATTTCAATTTTTGAACGAGAATAATTTTTGATTAAAAAATAAAATACCAATTCTGCATTTGAAAGTTTAAGTCAAATTATACCGGTTTTAATTATTTGCATTGCTTAAAATTAATTTTTTTATTATTAAACAAAGCTATTTGTTTGTAAGCCAAAAAATTGTTTATAATTTTAAAACATTGCTGAGGCCCCTTAAATAATCCGATTTTAATTCTGTAAAGTGTATTAGATAGGTAGAGCACCTCTTTATATGTAAAAAAAAATTAGCCAACTTCTAAATGGTCTACTTTTTGTTCAGAAAGATTTTAAAAAATTTGAACTTATTTAAAAACATTTACATTGCAAATTTATTATGCAAAATCTATTAGGTAGATTTTAATGTAATTTGGTAG
This sequence comes from Diabrotica virgifera virgifera, assembly GCF_917563875.1. Lineage (NCBI taxonomy): Eukaryota > Metazoa > Arthropoda > Insecta > Coleoptera > Chrysomelidae > Diabrotica > Diabrotica virgifera. Next base: position 65,703,125 of record NC_065447.1, read on the forward strand.
ACCATTTAAGTAAGTTACCGGAAATAAATAGAAGGCTTGTGCTGGCAAATAAAGCCTATTTCGCGATGGGCCACATATTCAAATCGCGAGACGTACACCGGAAAACAAAACTCCGGGTCTATAAAACAATAATCAGGCCCATAGTAAGTTATGGCTGTGAAACATGGGTGGTGACACAAAAATCTGCCAATGCATTAGATGTGTTTGAAAGAAAAATATTACGTAGGATACTGGGCCCAATAAGTGAAAATAACAACTGGCGAATTAGGTATAATAGAGAAATATAGGAGCAATATAGCGAACCAACTCTAGCACAATACACTAAACTGCAGAGATTACGGTGGCCAGGGCACGTGGTCCGCATGCATGAGAATACAATCCCCAGATAATTGATAAATGCAAGAATGCAGGGAAAAAGACCTGTTGGAAGACCTAAAAAGAGATGGGAAGACGAAGTCGATGAGGATGCAAGGAACTTCCTGGGAACGCGTTCATGGAAAGAAAAGCGATAAATCGAAATGATTGGAGAAGCTTGTTGAAGGAAGCTCGATTTGGGCTGTAGTGCCATTGGATGGATGGATGGATTTACGTAAGTTATAAGAATTTTCTAAGCCAATTACTAAGGTTCTAAGTGCTACCAAAGTGGTTAAGAAACATTGAATAACAACAGGCGTATTTTACCCCCTTATTTTGAATTTATTGCTATATTGCAGAAAAGGTAATACCTTAAGACATTCTTGACCAGTCGTATATCATACAAAATTTAATTATCTTTATTTTATTTTTTACGACTTTGTTCCAAAACGAACCGTTTTAAAGTTATAAGCAAAGAAAGCAGAAAAAATCGATGTTTTTGTAAATTTTTAAATATTTTAATTTTTTTATTAATGTTCCGGGCATATTTGAGAAGGAGCATAAGTCAATTATTATTACTGCAGGTGTCACCTAACTTTATCTGCAAAAATCTGAATGCCACTTCTCACATCCAAAAATACACGTTTTTTATAGATTAGTCCTGGTCTATAGTTGCATTTAAAGTGCATAAAATGCATCCAAAAGTGTATAAGCTTGTCAAGGTAAGTGTATTAAGGGCCAACTTTTGTTACTAGGGGGTTTTTGTGGTCGCTGAAGACGAATACGCCATCAAAACCGACCACCGGAACACCTTGTGCCCAGGTTCATTGCTAAGGCACGTCATCTAAAGTTTCGAGTGTTTTCGGCACTAAGTTGATGAAAACAGATTACTCGGGGGTTTTGGGGTCGATAAATAAAAATAGGACATTATAACCGACCCCCCGGTTCACTATGTACTCAAAAACCCCCGACTTGACTTAGCAGTGACTTTGGGCACCAGGTCCCCGGAGAAAAGTTTTGGCGTATTAGTGTTCAGAACCCCTAAAATCGCACATGTAATATGTTTACATCAATTTAGTGCCGATCTCGCTCGAAACTCCAGAAGATGACGTGATTTTAGGTACCAGGTGCTCCGGGTGTCGGTTCTGATAGCGTATTCGTTTTTTGCAACCCCAATAATAGCTCTAGTAACGTATCTGTATTAATTTAATGTTGAAAACCCTCGAAACTCCAGAAGATAACGTGCTTTACCAGTGACACTGGGCACCAGGTGCTCCAAGGGTCGGATCTGATGGCGTATTCTTGTTCAGCGACTCTATGGCTGGCGTATTCGTGTTCAGCAAAGTAATCGGTTTGTATCAACTTAGTACCGATAATACTTGAACCTTCAGATGACCTAGCAGTGACCCTAGGAACCAAGTGCTCCAGAGATCGGTTTTTATAGCGTAGTCGTATTCAGCGGCCCCTAAAACCTCCGAATTACAAAATTTGGCCTTTAACATGCTTATTTCCACATGTTTATGCACTTTTGGATGCATTTTATAAACTATAAAATTCAATTACGCATTTCCACCCATTTTTATATAGCAGGCTTTTTTCCTGACACCATCCATAAATCACAAAAAATACAAGATCCTTTGTAAAAGGTATATTTAAAATACCCCAATAAGGGTTATATCACAAAACAAAACGTTTTCGGATTAATAGGTAATCCATCATCAGTGTTAAGCCCTAAAATAGTAAGTATAACCTAATTAATAATAGACAATGTTATAAAAGTTGAGTAAGGTTAAGAATTGACAGAGGCCATACTTACAATAGCATACATGCGTGAGCCACCAAAAAGTTATGGGTGAAAACCCTTTAAAAGTTTTAAGATCTTAAATGATACTACATATTATTATTATTACAGATGGATGTTGCAAATATTCCTGGATATAACCCAGGGTTAGAGTCCTGTGTTGCCCTGGGTTATATCCAGGAATATTTGCAACATCCATCTGTAATAATAATTATATGTAGTATCATTTAAGATCTTGAAACTTTTAAGGGTTTTCACCCATAACTTGTTGGTGGCTCACGCATGCATGCTATTGTAAGTATGGCCTCTGTCAATTCTTAACCTTAGTCAACTTTTATAACATTGTCTATTATTAATTACGTTATACTTACTATTTTAGTGCTTAACATTGATGATGGATTACCTATTAATCCGAAAACGTTTTGTTTTTTGATGTAACCCTTATTGGGGTCTTTTAAATATACCTTTTACAATGCAAACAGTTGTAAGTCTCTAGGTGGTGTATTTAAAAATCGATTTATTTCTGTGTTTTGATTTCTAAGCGCTGTTTCACATTATAAGAATTTAAAGGTGCGAGGGTTAGAACGCACGACGACAATCCAATGGAGGCTCATGTAATCATACCCAAGTAGCAATTTTTCGACGCATTGGTTGTCAGTACAAACAAATGCACTGTATATAACGTTGCCACAGTGGACTTTCAGTTGTTTCGGCCAACGACCCCTAACCCGACTGACATTACGATGTTACAACGTTAAGTAATATCTTTAGTTATATGGGCAACTAAGCTATTACTATTGTGACAACTACATATCACAGTTAAGTTTTTTCAACAATCGCAACTACTTAAAAACGTTATAATGCTAAACTAATTTACGCCCATGGGTTTTCTGGCCGACTAGGTAGTTGTCTCTCACGACCCCAGGGACTTTACGTATAGTTCTATAGATGTGTGACACGTTTACGGCAACTTCAGGAGCAAAAAAAGAATTTACTTTATAACCTTACTTTTTTCTTATTATTTTATATTTTATTTTGCTGGAAATTTTCGATTTATTTAACAACCTGTTTATTTGTTTTTTATTAGCTGGTTTCTCCATTGTCCATTGTTTTATCAGTAGATTTGATAAGCTTAAATCTTTGTATCAGCTTTGCTAGACAGGGTTGCCAGGCCAGTTCTTACTCTTTCAGTACTATATCCGTTGCAAGATAATTTGGCTGAAACTCCGACAAAATATGTACTTTTTGTACATATTTTGTCTGCATTCCATCCGAATTATCTTGCAGCGGATAGTAGTTTTGCTTTCAAAAAATCAATAGAAATCAGTAGATTCTTTTTAGGCCCTGTAAATACAGTAAAATCTGTGTTAACGGTTACCTGTCAAAATCGCCCGGTTTCATAATCAACTTAAAGTAAACATTAAGTAAAGTTCACTTTAAAGTTGACATTTACCCATATATGAATTGTGATAAAAGTAGGTACCAACTTACTTAAAATTTAAAATCCATTAACTGATTATGAAACCGAGCGTTACAATCATTTTGAAAATTCTCCAAACCAATTATATGAAGATTTCCTTATTTAGATCTGGTATTTACCAGTTTCATTTCTCTGTCCATCTATTATCATCATCTACGTCCTGAATCTTATTTTCGGTAATGACATTGGGAAATTGTAACAAAATGTCTGAAAATTAATTTAGAAATGGGGTGAATACTATTAAAAAGCAAATTTTATTTTAGTGATAATAAAATATTGAAATATACCAAACATCTAATAAAAAACATCGCCTACTAGAATTTTTTAAATAATATCAAAAATATACCAAAACAGTAGATATCTACTAAATGTGGCAACGCTGTTAAGGAGAATGATGCACTTCATTGCACTGGTCACATGACCTCTGTCACCCAATAAGAGGGTGCGTTCTAAAGTGGTTGGGATAGTCGGTCCAGGCCGTGTTTGGTCGGCGATTGGACTTCTCGGTTGTCTCATCCGTCTATGGTTGGTAATAAGGTATATTTTAAGTAATATTGGTAATGTTGTTTAATGCACCATTTTGGTTTTTTTGGGATGTAAAGAAAATAAAAACACAAAATATAAAAAATGCAGGCATTTTCTAATACCTTTAAAAGCACCATCATTACATTAAATTTATACAAAACATCTTTAACATAAATTCTGGCTTTTATATTAAAATTAGATTTTTTAAATTTACATATTTTTTGTTAAAAAGGTGATAAAAAATGAGCGCGTGTGTTTTTTAAAGGTGGAATATCCATATTTGACGGTAATCTGAGATGCGTTTATAAATTTCACATCAGGTAATTTTGTTTAAGTCCTTAATTTATGTATTTATATAAATTTAAATACCTGATATGATGTCAAAATAGTTTCCTTTTTATATAGGTAAAAAAACATAACCAGTCCGACTCTTTGAGCAACCATTGCACGCAGGCACTTTTTATAGTCGCTTCAGTTGTCTTATGCAACGCTTAAGGTTGCCTAGGCAACGTCAAGACAACTCAAAAATCGTCCACCAAATTAGTGCAGAATTGGGTCGTCTTCTAGGCAATAACAACGTTGTAACAAAACGTTGCCACGCGGTAGACAACGTTGTCGCGTCGACAAATTGCTACTTGGGTATGGAGCCTTTCTCACTAGACGGTGGTTGGAACGTTCGGTGAAGTCGCCGTGTTTATGCCGTCCGTCGCTTACAACAACAGACGGCAGCCCTGCCGTCTTTACGCTCCCAGTAGCATAGGAGACTTAATGCACCCTTTCATATAATACTGTCGTTCAGTCTCACGAAGGTAGTTCCTTTGGTTGTTTGATACATTATTTTCATTTACATTTTATGGCTGTTTGAAATAGGTGCATATATTTTATATTATGGTGTCTCAGATTGATAGTGAAATATTAATAACATTAATTGAAGCGAGACCTGTTCTTCGGGACAAAACAATAGAAATATATAAAGATGGAAACTTGACGAGAAATGCTTGGAATGGTGTATGTCGTGCACTTAACATTAAATTTGATGAATTAGGTGATAAAGAAAAAAACACATTTGGTAAGTACAGCAAAATTAATTATATATTACTGATAACAACAGTAATTAAAACTGCTAAGTATATTTTAATAAACGTTATTTTACATAGTTGCAATTAACTTTGAGTATAGAGGGTATTCCATTAATATGTGTGAATATAAAAATATATAAATCTTATATTTTTGCGTTCTTAGGATGGACCCAATGAATTCGGTTCCTCTTATTTCTCTTTTTTCGACGATAAAGTAACCACAACGCTATAATTTGATTTCGCTCCATATATCTTTTATTCTACGAAATTATATTTAGTTTTATAAGGTAAACGACTCGGTGAAGACTAGAGTAGGGCAGCCGTCACGTCTTGTGTGAAATTATCTAAAAACAACATTTAAAACGAGGGGAACAACATTTAAAAACGAGTGGATGACGGATGGTCTTTTAAATTCTGTACATGAAAAACATAAATTGTAATGTTGTTCTGAAGCTATTTTCTTGTGGCATTTTTGTAATAAACTATTCTAAATGGAAAATAAGCCACAATTTAACTAAAAAAATGATTTTATTATGGTTTCTACGCCCAAATCGGATGTCGAAACGTTAATAAAATCATTTTTTTAGTTCAATTTTGGCTTATTTCCCATTTAAAACAGTTAGTTACATAGATTGTATGAGCTAATTAGATGAGCTAGTCCAAGATCCCACAAATAACTTAGTAGAACAACGATTATAAAAACAAATTAAGACTTTTAATTAAAAACATAAGAAATAATAACTGACAAAATAGAAATTGAAAATTAATTAAATACGCATTACAGTACATTAGGACAAAAGTATGGACAAAAAATACCCATTTGTAATGATACATCGTAATGATACATATCAGACATCGTATCATGTACCTACCTCAGCCACAAAGTGTAAATAAAAATAATATACCAAACAACGCAGCAAAATATCTTCGTGCGACTCAATTCTTATTATGTGAAAAGGACAAGTGCGTCAAAATTAGCGCACGAGAAAACCCTCGCACGTTCAAAATTCTTATAATGTGAAACAGCGCTTAATGTACTATCTAATTATGTTCTTAAAATTGTACGCTGGATTTACAAAATTTGTTTTATTTGATACGTCCATAAATATAAAACAACTACTGATATTATTATAATTTAAGAGAAAAAAAGTAAATTTAATTTTGTTGTCAATTTCAAATTACACAGAAAATCAACTTAATGACATACGATTTGGGATCCACAATAACTTTTAAATCATAGAAGCATTATTTAGAATTCAAATTGTGGTACAAAGCTACTGGAACCTTGTCCATTTGGTTTATATAATATATTTTATTGACTTTGAGAAGGCATTTGGCCAAGTGAAGCATACCGAAATGATAGCGATTCTTCATTAGCTACGTATCATTAAAAATCTTTACTGGCATCAAAATTCAAACATTACCATTGGCCGGAATAATTCTAAAGAGATGCATATACAAAGGAGAGTAAAGCAGTAATAATGCTCTATTACCCACAGCTATCCTTGCTGAGACCTCTATTTATATGTGGTTGTCATCTACGATTACCGGTCATTGATATTTAAATTCTTTGACTACTTCAAAGTTGTGATCATTAAAAGTTCTGTTCTGTCTAACTCTTGGCCTTGGATTTTGGTTACTTGCATGTACTACCTGTTTCTTTTCGAGTTGTATAAACATCTCTCCTACGTCTCTTGCAAAATGAGCGACTGCATCTAGCTGGATCATCAGTAAAGGCCAAGCATAGTTTTGATCCTCGATTTCTCAAATCCTGACAGAAGAGGCGATATTTTACTTATTCCATATTCTAAGACCAAATTGAAAAGCAACGCATAAGGGGTCTTTTTGTCAGAGTCTGGATATTATACTAAATGCAGTTATTTGTGGATTTATTATAATTAAAAGATTAAAAAAAATAATAAGGAATGTAGGTATTACTGAAAGGTATTTAATGCAAAAAGTTTATGCAACAGCTTTAAAACCTCGATATACCGAAAGTGTCAAAAAACTAGTAAAAGTGTAAATAAGTGAAACCAAAAATAAAGATATAGCTGAAACTCTGACCAACTTATTTGACAATAATTGAAAATCATTGGCAAATTTGGATTCGACTGAAGATTGTTGATACAAAAAGTATCTTTGGATATACCAGAAAGAAAGACATATACCAGAAATATAGAGAGAAAGCGAGAAAGGAAAAGGGGATAGAGATGATAGAATCTACTATAAAACATAGGTAATGACATAATATTTTCCTTAGTTATTATTATTTGGAACTAGTGAAATGAAGGTATGGGAGCATACAAATATGTTCAAAAATAAAAGTAACACCAGTGTAAAAATTAAAATTTATAATCAACAAGAAAACCGTATAGACCTTGAGACAACACTAAAAAAAATGATTATCTCCCTCATGAAACTTCGTTTATTCAGTCGAGTCTGAGAGAGTATAAATTTTATGACTCCATAACTTTGCTGTGTTTGGAGGGGCACATGCATCATAAGGTTTGTTCCAACTCGATACAAAACCGTTCTTGAATCGTTACGCGCATGCGCAATAACGAATAATTATGCGCAGTAACACATTTTTCGTTACTGCGCATACTCGTAACCATTCAAGAACGGTTTCTGTGACCAGTTGGAACAAACCTCTTAATAGTCATAAAATTTATACTCTCACAGCTGATTTTTGCAAGATTATTTGATAAAAATATTTAGAGTTAACTGGTAATATTGTCCAACAAATTTTTAAGGGTACTCCAGTTGTCGGACGCACCAAAGTTTTGAATCCACTATATTTATGAAACACCCCCTTCCGAAAATGTTCCGTATTAGAAAAGTTGTCCAACTCGGCAAGAATAACTGAATAAACGAAGTAGTACTAATTTGCACACCAGAAAAAATCACATATTTTTATGCCTCCCATATGTTAAGAGTTTTTCCTTTATGCTGTAAATTGACGTCTTGGACATAATATGATGTCTTCAGTACAGTGTTTAGGTTTCAGCAAACTGGGCTATTTATCAAAATCATATCTTATTTTGCTGTGAAACCGCTTTAATATCATTTATTCAAACCTCCAATCATTCAATTAAACCACAATGTTTACCATTGCTTTTCTTCTTCTTCTATTAGAAATTTATTTGAATTTTTTATTGGTAGCTTTTGTAAATGTAAATGAGGCCAATTATCTTCTACCTCACTTGCCTGCTTTTCCCTATTAGAATCAATTATTTTAACAATAGAATATTATATTCCGCTTTATCGCTCATTAAGTGAGATAATGCTATATATTAATATATTATTATTAGTAACCTCTTACTTTATTTTAAACATTAAATATATTAGGTAAGACATAAGAAAATATCAATAATTTTGATGTATTGCAATATTTACCATTTCCCATCTGAAAAGTCACTCACTTATTCAAACGTAAGAAATATAATTTAGTAAATTGGCTTAATAATGTAATACATGATTACTAAATTGTAGAAACGTAGGGTAATTTAAAATAATAGCAGAAAATTTCAAGAGCGATTTGTATATGACTGACTTGAGCATGCCACATGCCATAATATAATCATTTATAGTCAATTTCTTAAAAATGGTATAATGATTTAAAGAAATTTTATATAAATAATTAAACTGGAGTATTAAATTGAAAATACCAATAAAAGTTTAGTAAACAACAGCATATAAAACCGTCTATATACGTAAATAATATCAAACTTGAGCAAGTTAATCAAATTTCATAGCTATTTAAATTTTTGAGGCAGTAGCTCTAAATAGTTGTTTTGAGCTGCATCCAAACCATTCTCTCAGGTTCTTCAGCCATGAAATTCGTCTTCTTCCGATTCTTCTTCTGCCATCTATCTATCCTTGCATTATGAGTCGCAGGATGCCATACTTCTCGTCCCGCATCACATGTCCGAGTTACTGTAGTTTTCTTTCTTTAATTGTAAGTTCAGCTTCCTTCTCTTTACCTATTCTTCTCAGTACTTCGTTGTTCGTAACTGTATCTACCCACGAAACCCTCATAATTCTTCTATAGGTCCACATTTCAAAGGCGTTAAGTCGTCTCATTGTCTCTACATTTAACGTCCATGATTCCACTCCATAGTAGAGTACACTGTATACGTAAAATTTTGTTAGGCGTACTTTAAGAGCTAATGTTAAATCTTTGTTACATAGGACCTTTTTTAATTTTCATAAAATTAGAACGTGCTTTTTCGATTCTGACTTTGATTTCTGCAGTGTAGTCATTATTTTCTGTTATAAGTGTTCATAGGTAAGTGTACTTTTTTACTCTTTCGATCTGCTAGCACTCTACTATCACGATTTCGTTATTATTATGGTTGTTTTTACTAATTTTCATAAAATTCTTCTTTTTGATATTGAGAGAGAGTCCGTACTCCCTACTACACCTTACTATTTTTCTCATGAGTTTTTTCAGGTCTTGTAAACTATCAGCTATTATTACTGTATCATCTGCATATCTAATGTTGTTAACTAAGACTCCATTTACTCTTATGCCGACTGTTTCATCTTCCAGAATTTCTCGCATACCTTTTCAGAATAAGCGTTAAATAATAGAGGTGATAGTATGCAGCCTTGCCTGACTCCTCTCTTTATTTCCATTTCTTCAGATGTTTCTTTTTCAATTCTTACTATTGCTTGCTGATTGTAATAGAGGTGTGTTATTAGTCTTAAATCTCTTTCATCTAGAATTTTAGTTTTCAGAATTTCCATGAGTCGATTATGTTTTATTTTATTAAACGCTTTATTGTAGTCTATAAAACAGCATACTAATGCCTCTCTGGTACCCGTACCATTGCGGAACCCATATTTAGTGTCACTAATATCCAGCTCCAGTTTAGAGTGTATTCTGGTGTGGATAATTTTCAGCAGAATTTTCAAGGTATGTGACATTAAGCTTATCGTTCGGTAGTCACTGCATTCTTTGGCATTCACTTTCTTTGGCAAACACACAAATGCTGATGTCAACATTTCTCTAGGGATGATTCCCGTAGTATAGATAGCGTCGAACAGTTCTACTATTATGCCCAGGTTTTTCTCGTTGACCAACTTTATCAGCTCGCTAGGTAATTCATCTGGACCAGCATATTTATTGGTGGTCATAGTGGAGTCTATTGCCTGTTGCCTATTGCCTGTTCTCCGTAGCTGGAAAATGTAATTACAAGTTATTTTATTTCCATAACTTGTTTAATACTGATGCCATCAATTTCTATTTTACTGAGGTGAAGTTTCTAGGTATTGGAGTTAAATTTTGAGAAAGGGGTGAAGACAGTCACTTTTGTAGAATATATGGTATAGATATCGTAAGGGAATAATTCAAATGGAATGGATAATAAAAATTGGTGGATCATAAAAAAAGGAAACAAGGCTCCGAACAAAGTATCCATATGGGTTAAACTATATAAATTGGTACTAGCAGCGGGCAAGACAGAGGTCGTCATATTACAAGGAAGAGGGACTTTATTAAGTTCCACCTAGAACGGGTTGAAATTATACCGAAAAAAAAACGAGGTATCATGAGGTTCAACTTAATGACGGATTCAGTTGCCAAAAACTGAGTGAAAAGCAATATTTATTTATTAAATAAACATTTTTCTATTTTCTGACAGAAGTAAAATGTATTTTGAATTAAATAAATTACATACATTCTTCTTTTTTGTGATTTATTTTAATTCGAAAATTATTATTTTGGTCATCCTGTATAAATAAATATATTAATGTTTATATTACTGAATAGAATAGAGAATTCAATAACCTTTCAAATAAACTGTCACATGACCTCTATTCTCATTTAAAAAAATTATCGATTACGTCATCACACTCAGATGGATGACGTTACTATCTAGTAAGATACATATGCCAAAAAATCATAATATAAAAATTAAAATCGACCTGTTTCGGAATTTTTCTTCAAAATCTCTCAAATTCGAAAAAATGAATTTATTCCATATTTTTTCTCGCTGTATATTGTGTTTTTTTGGGTAATAACTATACATAATATAATATCCGTAATATAATAAGTATAATAATATCCGTAATCCTAACTACTGGTTCCTACACACAAATTACATTTCCCACGACTGTAGCAAGAAATCGAGATATTTAAACTTTAAAGAACTTATAACGAGTTATGGATATAACACTAATTTGTTTAGATATTTGCTATCTACAGACCCAATTCTACCACCCTGGACAATTAATACTCCATACATTAATACTTCTTTAATAGCCCACCCAAAAAACGACACAAGTCCCATCCTCATTAATCACTTATATCAAAAAATTCCAACAAAATATGATGACTATATTAAGAGGAAACAGTAGCGATCAACAGGTAGCAAAAACCCGTTCCAAGATTGCGACTGTAATTTTGAATATTTTTTCGAGATATTTGGCACACGTATTCGTAATATAATAAAGAATGGAGGTACAGAGCCCAATTTGAAAAATATATTAATATGTGGAAATTACTCTGTAATTAAATACAATATTAAAAAAACGGGCCTGTACCGCCATTAAGAAGAACAAAAAATACACTTTCTTCAAATAAACTTTTTTATCCGATGCCTAGATTTTGTGTCATTTTGGAACTACTAAAATTTTTTATTTCATTAGTAGTTCCAAAATGACACAAAATATAGGCATCGGATAAAAAAGTTTATTTAAAGAAAGTGTCTTTTTTGTTCTTCTTAATGGCGGTACAGGCTCGTTTTTTTAATATTGTATTTAATTACAGAGTAATTTCCACATATTACTATATTTTTCAAATTGGGCTCTGTACCGCGATTCTTTATTATATTACGAATACGTGTACCAAATATCTCGAAAAAATATTCAAAATTACAGCCGCAATCTTGGAACGCGTTTTCGCTACCTGTTGATCGCTACTGTTTCACCTTAAGATTTTCACTGACGCTTCAAAAACTGAAAATGGCTGTGCAGCAGCATTTATAAGAGACTCTATGGAATACGCTATACGAATACCGATTTATTGCAGTGTATTTACCGGAGAAGCTATTGCAATTTTAAAAGCACTTGAATTTTTCCAAACTAATAGTGATCCTAATATTCTACTAATCACAGATTCACTATCAGTACTTCAATGCATAAAACAGATATATCCATCTCATACTATTATCCAAAAAATTAAATATATGATACATTGTATTCAGAGCAGAAATATAAACATTAACTCCCTTTGGGCACCTTCACACATAGGTATTTCAGGTAATGGAAAGGTCGGTGCCCTAACACTTAAAGCAACTACTGACGAACACATTGATATTATCCAAAAAATTTCAATCGCAGATATCAATTTGAATATAAAGCAATATTTTATACAAGTTTGGCAGCATTGTTGGGATTCGAAAAGCTCAAAGCTCAAAGAGATCAAACCTTTCATTAATCTCCAGCTCTAACTCCCTGAAAAGAGAAGGTAACAAGTGGTCATAAACCGATTTAGAATTGCGCATACAACATTAACCCACATATACTTAATAACCAAAGAGTCTGATGTATGCCTGATAACAGTCCAGCATATTCTTACAGAATGTCCACTTTACTCGTATGAACGAAGCATCAACAACATTTCTGAAGAACCAAGTCAGCTAAAGAATATATTAAACTATAATTTATTAAGTGCAATTAATTATCTTAAAGATATACATTTATTTCATAAAAAGTAATAATTATTGTAATTGTTCAACATCCGCTAATAACCTTCCATGGTTGATGGGGCTTTATGTAAATAATAAAAAAAACTATACATAATACACCTAATTATAAATATTTTATTTATAAAATCCACAAGGAAATAATTTTCCTGTAGCTGGCTGTAGGTATACCATTAATCACAAAAAATTTATTGAAAACTCCTTTATAAAAGGTATATTTCTATAAAAAAAACCTCAAAGAATCACATCTAACTCACAGAATGTTTAAGATCTACATAGATCATCATCAGTACTGATAAAGACAAATCACTTGCTGAGCCACATTCTTTACATTATTGTTAAAAAATTTATGTGATGAATAAAAATCCGTATGGTTTTGGCCTTTGACATCGTATGACCCCCACAAGGCACGTGGGATGCTTGTTTGAAGTGTAGTATGTCTGTACATTAGCAAGTTCTACCCACTGTTCGTAATGTAAAGACATACTACACTTTAAACAAGAAACTCACGTGCCTTGTGGGAAGTTATAATATGCCAAATTCCATATCCATACGGATTTTTATCCATCAGTTAGATTTTTTAATACGTTTTTATATACTTGGCTTGGTTGTTGTCACGGTCTCCGCAAATTTTGTAGTCCATTTTAAAAATAGTTCTAGGCTACCTAGGTACCTGAAATTTTCAGAATAGCTTAGAACTAGCTAACAATGCAATATTTAACTGCTATTATACGAGTGATTGATTAGTGGGGTAAAGCTCCGTAGATCCGTCATAGTAATGGATAGCGATAAAAGGTAATAACAGAAATTGTAGCCAACTTTGAACTTCACATTACACAATTAGTTAGAATGTTACAGGTTATTCGATAACATAGTGACAGATCAAAGTTATGTTTTTTTTAAATAGAACACCCTGCATTTTATTTTATATTCAAAATATTCTTAACTTCTCCATTACAAAAATGTAAAGGTTTAGTATGTTATACAGGGTATTTACAAAGTTATAACCAATTTTATATGAAAATCGTAACAAGTTTAATTCTCTGTATAAAAATAAGCACAACGGCAATGGTTTATTAATGCTATATTTTTTATTTATTGTCAAAATTTTCATAAATTATCGATATTGCTAATTTTCTTTATATTGAACACAGAGTGGGTCAAAACGAAAGTACATTATTTTCTCAGTAATTTTAAATGAAACTCCCTGTATTTTATGTCACTATCGAAAATACCATTACCGTACTTTAATTTTTATATAAAATTCCCAACGTCTAAATTTATTAGTTTTCGAGATATTTTCATTTTTCAGAGCAAATTATTAATTACGGGTCTAAATTAAGCGATGACTGAATTGTCTAAAATTGACAATTTACGATTATTGATTATCAATCTGTAATCAAAGTTGGTTACAATTTTTGTAATTTACTTTTATTGCTATCTATTACTACAACGGATCTACGGAGCTTTACCCCATTAATCAATCACCCTGTATGGATAAATCGATTTTTTTTATTTCAAACTATTTTAAACATGTGACTAATGCAATGATATTTTAAAGTACGTTAATAAATCGATATCTACAAATTGATGGTGGATCAGTGGCATTAGAATCTACAGATCGAGAGTTCCCTAGTTCAAACACGGCTGTTGCGTATCTTTTTTTAATTTTTTTAATAAATAATTAAAAGTTGATTTAGTTAAAATTCATATTTTATAAGTTAATTAATATATATACCATTTTAAACAACCGTGGTATTATAAAAAGTACTTTTTTCTACAACCACTATTCAAAGTGCACTTTTCTGCACGGTTTTATGTTAGCAAACTTGATATTTTCTCACAGTATAAGATACTTGACATTAGTGTGCAGAAAAGTGACGTTTCTGTACCGCAAAGTGACGTTTCTGTGCCGCAAAGTTCTTTTCTGCACAGTTGACTACCTCATTCTGAGTAACGTTATATTCTGTTTACATCCGTGGACTACCGCATTCTAAGTAACGTTATATTCTGTTTACATCCGTGGTTAAACTTTAGTCAAATATATAACCTATAAGACAATTATTATATTTAACTATAGCATAGAAACTAAATTATGGATGTTACAACTGTTTTATTTTACAATTTTATTCTTATTAAATATTTTATAATTATCAAATAACCAATAAGGATTTAGCAACCTGTGCAAGAGACATCGAATGAAGTAGGTTTTGTGTAAATCCGTGACTGCATAAATATAATGTCAATAATGTGTAATAATTGTTTAAATTTAAACAAATTAAGGCAGTGTATTAATTTTTTAACTGATTTCTGTGCAATTTATTTAGGTATAAGGAATTTAAATTGATTAGTAGGTATTAATTAAATACAGTTTAAAATTTATCACATAGGTACCTATTATAATTAATGGTCGTTTGGAAATTGTGATTTTTATTTTTAGGAAAAACTGTGCTTGCAGAAAAAGTATAGTGTGAAACACGTGCAGAAAGGTAATTTCTCACTCGTTTGAATTGCGGCACTCGCTTGCGCTCGTACCGCAACTTTTCAAACTCGTGAGAAATTAGTACCTTTCTGCACTTGTTGCACAATATACTATTTTATACTGGTGTAATTTTTGGAATTATAATTTTAACCGTTAATACACCTACTAAAAATTCATATTTTATTCAAACTAGAACATGAAGTAAAAACCACTTCTATGTAAAAGGTATATTTACTAAAAATTTTTAGAATCCCAATGGATTCAATAAAATGAGTTCATCAGAACGTTTTCAAACCTATCGGTCCATCATCAGTGAATTTGAATACTTGCAAAATAGCCCCAGAACCAAACAATGGTTGTGATTATAAATAAATCTACATTATGTTAAAATAAATTTAAAATGGCTAAACGCCGATGTTCAGGAATTAAACCTCTGGGAACATGGTGAAACTCTACCCGAGGACCCAATCAACCATCTTCGGTCAACGATGACTACTGATTGGGTGCTCGGGTAGAGTTTCACCATGTTCCCAGAGGTTTAATCCCTGAACATCGGCGTTTAGCCATTTTAAATTTATTTTAACATAATGTAGATTTATTTATAATCACAACCATTGTTTGGTTCTGGGGCTATTTTGCAAGTATTCAAATTCACTGATGATGGACCGATAGGTTTGAAAACGTTCTGATGAACTCATTTTATTGAATCCATTGGGATTCTAAAAATTTTTAGTAAATATACCTTTTACATAGAAGTGGTTTTTACTTCATGTTCCAGTTTGTTTAACTATAAGGTATACAGCCAACCCAGGGAACTACCCCTTTTTAGTTCATATTTTATTCTTTCAAAATATGTTGTGTCCTGTATATGTATAACAAAACCGTGTTATTATAAAAATTACTTTTTTATTATAGTGGAATTTTTGGAATTTTAAGTATTTTATATCGTCAAATTATTTTATATTTTCTCCTATAAATAATAAAAACGTTTTACTATAATTTTTTTTTATTTAGCTAATGCCTCGACAACTAATGGCCATTGACATGGTAGGTACGGTGAATTTTTGCAGTTAGGTACCTAGTGTCATGTGTAGTGTGTGTGTTGAGTAAGTGTCTTGTTACTTTGCAAAGTCGACGTCATTGTCTTTGCAAAGAGACGCTAATTGTATCCGAACGTTCTTTTTTATAAAAGTTTAATTATTAATAATAATGCAACTTTAACATATTGTGTTAACAGTTAAAGGGTTTTTATCCATGTATTTTTTGTGGCTGAGCATGTGATTTGTCGATGATCTATGTATATCGAAAATGTTTTGTGATTTAGATGTGACCCTTTGAGGTTTTTTTAATAAATAATATACATTTTTTAAAGGATTTTTCAATAAATTTTTATTTTATATGTGTTATTCCGAGAAAATGTAATATCTAAAATGTATACTGTCACAAAAGATAGCTTCAAAACGTAATAAATCAAAAAATCTTAGGAACTAAAAATTTTTTATTACATGTGACCAAATAAATTACACAATTACACATAAAAATTCTAATAAGAGTAACATGAAGTATTAAAATACATGAAATTCTCCCTGATTTTATACACAATTATTGGAAGCACGTTGACATGATAATAGGTCAGCGTACCATATGCTATTGAAACTATTACTAATATGTATGATATAGGTAATTAAAAAAATCACACTGACCTGTAGTTGGGTACCAGAATTACCTCCTGATGATGCTTGGAAGAATGGTGCCGAACTCACGAACACGAACACACTCAAAAAACTTACGAGAATGACGTAACACTTCATTTTGACTAGAGTAGGTAAATAGGCAAATCTGAAACAGAAATAAGACCCATTAATTTATAAATTCGTTTACCACTTGCAATATTGTCTTGACTTAGTCTTGCCACTTTCACTTATGGCAATGTATATGGTGGGTACGCACACATAATGTATTGAGGACTTACATAAATTCTGTTTAAATTGTACAGGGTTAGACAATTGTGTAAATATTGTGGTAGACCGCAATAATTAATATACTGTTTTCATTTTTAATAAGCCAAACAATGAATTAAATACCTTGATATAATGAATTTAAGGTTACACTTATTACAAAAATGTTGGATTATATTAATAATAAATATTGACTTAAAATAAAATCCCAAACACAAAATCACAAATAACATTCATCAACCATCAGCCATTTTGTAAAAAAAATTAGCCTAGTATTTTTCAAATACAAAAATACAAAAATTTCTGACCAATGGTAGATCACAATTTTTAAAACAACATTTATATTTTTTCAGTGATATTTTATATCGACAGGGATAGATATTTTTGGGTTATTTTATTACAAATATATAAAGATTAAGGTTTTTTCTTTAATAATTGAAGTATCCAGTTATAATATTAGGTCTGGATCCCGCGTATGAAAAAAAGTTGATTAATAGCAAGCTGAAAATTTGTTAATAGTTGAGGGGGTCTAGTCGGATAAACTTTGATATATGGGAACACTGGAACAGGGACAGTTTTAATTGTGGAACAGGTTAAAAATTTGGAACGGTCAGACCACGAAAACGGCACATTTATTTTGTCCGACAAAACAGACTTAAACTCTCCGAACAGAGATTAGACTCTCATGCAAAAATCAAACTGCTATTTGTCACCTGTCATAATTCCTGTCATTTGACATATTCTACATGTTCCACTCATTTAAAACGCCCATTTGGTGATAAATAGCAGTCTGATTTTTGCATGAGAGTTTAATCTCTGTTCGGAGAGTTTAAATCTGTTCTTTCGGACAAAACACATGTGCCGTTTTCGTGGTCTTACCGTTCCAAATTTTTAACCTGTTCCACAATTAAAACTTCCCCTGTTCCAGTGTTCCCATATATCAAAGTTTGTCCGACTAGACACCCTTAAGCTATTAACAAATTTTCAGCTTGCTATTAATCAACTTTTTTTTCATACGCGGGATCCAGACCTATATGGCTTTATTCTCATGAATTTATTAATTTTTTAAAACAGATTTTTAGCAATTTTAAAACACAATAATTACAGGAAAAGAGGAGAGTAAATGAAGAAGGCCAAGTTTACAGATAACTCAATAATTATATGCCTATGAGCCTATTGTTTAAGAAACATCAGAAGAAGAAACACTGGAATTTTACATATGCCTACATAATGTACTAGATCATGAGAGAAAAAATACAGTAACTATGGGGCACTTGAAATGCAAAAGTAGATAAGGACACTATACTAACAGAGGTCTAGGGTGCATGGAAATATATGGTGAACAAGTAGTAAAAGGGAAGAAATGATCTTTTAACAGGGAACTTAGGGGAACATAATATAAAAGATAAAAAATATATTTCGGTAGTAATACAAATAAACGCAGAAAAGCCTAGCAAATGAAGATAGTGAAAAGGCAGATGTAATGATGTAATGATGTAATGATATAATGAATACAGGAAAATTTCAATTAACAACCTGTACATTATAGAAAATATAAGTAAGTACCAAGAAAAAGATAAAGAATTCACAAGCCCAGAAAATCTCAAGGACAGATGGACACAGGAAAAAATGTAGGGAAATACTACTAAAGACAAAAAACAGAGAAGATGTGTAGAAGAACAAAAATACAATAGAAAACTACGGAAAACTATAAGATGGAACGAGAACGTTAAAGATTTGGTAAAGAAAAAGAAACAAGCATGTAAAACATTTATTCAGAGTTCAGTTTTACGAGAGAGAATATAACACTAGAAAAAAGGTTAAGTTAATCAGAAAATAAAGAAATTAAAAAAGTAGATTTAGAAATAATTTAAATAGAAAATATCGAGGAATATTGATATTGATAACATAAAATTTTGGACAAGAATTACAAGACTAAGACGTGATAAAAAGAAAGAAATAAGAATAACGAGAGACAGTCAAAACCACTTAAAGGCAGGAAAAGAGGAAGTACGTACTATTAGAAATATGTAATGAATAATTATACCAAGAAAATTTTTATGAAATACAAAATGAAGCTGAATACACTTAAGGCAAGCCGCACATCAAAGAAACATGAAACGAAAAACATGAAACATGAAACGTGAAACATGTTTCATGAAAATAAAACACTGCTAAACAAATCTCAAAGTCCGCCTACCAATAAAACGAGTGTGATTCATGCTCATCACACATTTTTTATTTTCGGAGAGTTTCATAAATGGCCGGATGTACATTTGTTTAGCAGTGTTTTATTTCCATGAAACGTAATTTACGTTTTATATTTCTTTGATATGCAGCCTGCCTAAGCCAAGCCGCACACCAAAGAAACATGAAACGAAAAACATGAAACATGAAACGAAAAATATGTTTCATGAAAAGAAAACACTGCTAAACAAATCTCAAAGTCCGCCTACCAATGAAACGAGTGTGATTCATGCTCATGACACATTTTTATTTTCGGAGAGTTTCATAAATGGCCGGACATATATTTGTTTAGCAGTGGTTTATTTCCATGAAACGTAATTTACGTTTCATGTTTCTTTGATGTGCGGCCTGCCTAAGAGAAATATTTCGACGACAATCTAGAGATAGAACTAGAGATTGACGTATAAAAAGCTTGTGGATGAAACGATTTAGCTTATGAAATGGTAAAATGGCTAGGCGAGAATGGAATAGAATGGTTAAGGACTGCACTCAAAAAAGGGTGGAGATTACACAGAGATGATCCCCGAAAGTTGGGAAAACAATTTGATAATATCAATTCATAAAAAGAGAGATCAAACACTATGCCGAAACTACAAAGCATGTCTTGCAGTAGAATGCTGTATTTCTATACACAAATTTTAGAGAACATAATATAGAGAATTTACATTGAGGAAATACTAGAAGATACACAAGTAGTATTTAGATCGGGAAGGCAATTAAATAGACAAGGCGAAAACGGCGGGTTCGTTGGAAAAATATTCCCACGAGATTTTTTTGCATAATCACATTTCTAATACACCCCAGAATCAGGTTGAAGAAGTCGCCCACGAGAAAAGTGGTCCAAATTTTTTTTAATCCAATTGTAAACATTTTTATTTTTGGTGTATACAATTTTTTTTGAGTCTTTTATACCATTTTGGACAAAAAAGATCTCTTGTAATTTTTCTCTAAAGTTCATGGTTTTCGAGTTATAAGCAATTTAAAATTTGAAAAACGCAAAAATGGCCATTTTTAAGACTTAATAACTCGGTTAAAAATTATTATTATGAAAGTCAAAAAGTGACTATATCAAAGTTTAAAGCCCCGCCTACATGATCATGAAGAAATTTGTGTCATTAATTTATTACTAAGCTGTTATTTTTAATTATTAACAATAAGCCGTAAGAGCGTACTGATGCGGCTGTAAATATGAGTGAGAGTAAGATGCCCCATTGGACTGCCAGAATGGCATCTCTCTCGCACTCACCATAGACGGCCGCCTAATACGTGCTGGCGCTCATTATTATTACTTAAAAATAACAGCTTAGTAATAAAATTATGACAAAAATTTATTTAGGATCTTGTAGGGAGGGCTTTAAACTTTGATTTAGTCACTTTAGATTTAGTCACAATAACTAATAAATTACAGTATTCTTATGTATAAGTAGAATCTTAATATATATTTGAGTGTCATATGTAGCAGCAACTTATTAAATATCTTAAGGTAGATTACGCAATTTGCAAATTTTTTATTTATTTTGCAATAGATTGTTACTGATTTTTATCTCACTTTTTTATGTTTTATTTATATTGACGATTTTTATAATTTTAGTAAATTGTATTTGTTATTGTTTTCATTATTATTTATGATTCTTGTAAGCTTTGTCTATAAAATTGTTAAATTTTTCATGACAATAAAGCATATTTCTATTCTATTCTACTTTCTGACTTTCATAATAATAACTTTTAACCAATTTATTAAGCCTTGAAAATCGCCATTTTTCGTTTTTTTCAATTTTAAATTGTGTATACCTCGAAAACGATCAACGTTAGAGAAAAATTACAAGAGACATTTTTTGTCCAGAATGGTCCAAAAATATTGATTATTGCAATTTGATTTAAAAAAAATTGTTAAAAAAAATTGGACCACTTTTCACGTGGACGACTTCTTGAACCTTATTCTGGGATGTCTCACGAATGTAATTGTGCAAAAAAATCTCATGGGAATATTTTTTCTAACGAACCCGCCGTTTTCGCCTTGTCTAAAACGACATTGTCGTAGTGAAAAGGGTAATAGAATGAAAACTGAAGGAGAGCGAAGAAGTCTTCCTAGCCTTTATGAATCTAATAGCAGCTTTTGACGTGGTAAATAGGGAGGAATATGAAGTAACTGGAAGGATATACAAGTACCAGTAAAACTAATAGCAGAAATAATTATATCCACCTGTAAGGTAGTAAAATCTAAAGCTAAAATATCAGAAAAATAGATAATATATCAGATTAATATTTGAACGGAGGAAATATAGAGGTAAAATGGAAATAAAAATATAGAACAACCAAAAATAGATAGATAACGAGAACGAGAAACAAATAAGTGACCAAGACATAAATAAAATTAAGTGCGAGAGAACGAATTTAGCAGAGGTAACCACATTCGACCACATGAGTACAGTACCTATTAACAAATGACGGAAAGATGGATACCGAAATAGCAATTAAGTTGCTTTTGTATGTGAAAAGGTAAGACAAATTGCGGACGAGTAATCTTTCTGGTACATCCATTCTATAGTCGTTTAGAATCGATGTTAAACTTAGATCCCGTTTGTCCGTGTATTCTAATTGATAAAAACGATATACAAATCCCAACTGAATAACTTCATAAAGAGTATTGAAAGGACAGCGACAAGGTCACTGCATGTTACCTGTGCTATAAGGAAGTAATATAAATAACAAATCCATTAAAAATATTCACCGAACTTTGACAAGGCTGTTGTATTTTGCATAATGTTATGAAAAATTTTCTTGGACACAGATCATAACAAATGGAAAATAAATAACTGATGAAAAGAATAAAATTGTTAACCTCAGTTACAGATACTGTTGCCAATAATGCTTGATGCTCAAAGGACCAAATACCTACATGAATTTAGATAGGACTACTGCCAAAACACTGTAAATTCAAAGATTGATTGTGGTGGTTATTACGTAGGTATAATTATTTAACTTTATAAAGAATTCTCACAATAAAACACTGAAAACTTTTGTTTTCTATACTTCCACAAAATTTATTATTTACAACTATGTGACTACAGCTGTTTCGGCAGAGTGCCTTTCTCAAGTGATATAATTTACAATGTGTTTGCCTTTTTAAGTCTCTAACTGAAGAGGTTGAGGAGTGGGGAGCTGTTTGTCTCGAGTTGGTCATTCAGAATTATATCTGTATTTTTCAGTTTATTAATTTCCGTAGATTCTAAAAAAGATAGCTTAAGGCTTTTATTTTGGATATGCAGAATTTGAAACTCTTCATTGAAAGAATGATTATGATCTAGAAGGTGAAGTGCGTATGTAGAAGTGTCTCTTTTTCTATTGTTGAAAGCCCTTTTGTGTTCTGCTATCCGTTTGTCAAAGGTTCTGCCAGTTTGACCGATGTAAGTTTTCGGACAGTCACCACAAGTTAGTTTGTACACACCACTCTGTAGTTGCTTTTTCTTTCGGCTTTTATTGTTCTTAATATATTTGCTTAAGTTGTTGTTAGTTCTGAAAGCTGGTATTATTCCTTTCTTTTTTATGTATCTGGCTATTTTTGTTGTTATCTTGCCAGTATATGTGAGAGAGCAGAAGGTACTGGGTTCTTTCTGTGGTGGTGGATACACTAATTTCAGGGCTTTCTTATGGAGTTTTTGATTTAAAATTTTGTTAACTGTTTGTTCGTTATAGCCGTTGTTTACTGCTATTTGTTTAATGATGTTTAGTTCTATCTCTAGTTATTTTTTGTCATGGGAATTTCTGTCAGTCTATGTATCATGCTATGGTAGGCTGCTAATTTGTGTTGTGTAGGATGGGATGATGAATTGTGTATAGTTGTGTCAGTATGGGTAGATTTATGATATACGGAGAACTCATGTTTGTTGTGTAGTCTGGTAATCGTTACATCTAGAAAGTTTATGGAATTATTCTGTTCTGTTTCTATTGTAAACTCAATATTACTATGAAGCGAATTAATGTATGATAGAAATTGGTCAAGTTGTCTGTTAGTTCCTGTAAAGCATACTAGTATATCATCCACGTATCTCCACCAATATAAGGACTGTTTAAATACGGGAGATACGTGGATGATATACTAGTATGCTTGACAGGAACTAACAGACAACTTGATCAATTTCTATCATACATTAATTCACTTCATAGTAATATTGAGTTTACAATAGAAACAGAACAGAATAATTCCATAAACTTTCTAGATGTAACGATTACCAGACTACGCAACAAACATGAGTTCTCCGTATATCATAAACCTACCCATACTGACACAACTATACACAATTCATCATCCCATCCTACACAACACAAATTAGCAGCCTACCATAGCATGATACACAGACTGACAGAAATTCCCATGACCAAAAATAACTTCGAGATAGAACTAAACATCATTAAACAAATAGCAGTAAACAACGGCTATAACGAACAAACAGTTAACAAAATTTTAATTCAAAAACTCCATAAGAAAGCCCTAAAATTAGTGTATCCACCACCACAGAAAGAACCCAGTACCTTCTGCTCTCTCACATATACTGGCAAGATAACAGCAAAAATAGCCAGATACATAAAAAGAAAGGAATAATACCAGCTTTCAGAACTAACAACAACTTAAGCAAATATATTAAGAACAATAAAAGCCGAAAGAGAAAGCAACTACAGAGTGCTGTGTACAAACTAACTTGTGGTGACTCTCCGAAAACGTACATCGGCCAAACTGGCAGAACTTTTGACAAACGGATAGCAGAACACAAAAGGGCTTTCAACAATAGAAAAACAGACACTTCTACATACGCACTTCACCTTCTAGATCATAATCATTCTTTCAATGAAGAGTTTCAAATTCTGCATATCCAAAATAAAAGCCTTAAGCTATCTTTTTTAGAATCTATGGAAATTAATAAACTGAAAAATACAGATATAATTCTGAATGACCAACTCGAGACAAACAGCTCCCCACTCCTCAACCTCTTCAGTTAGAGACTTAAAAAAGCAAACACATTGTAAATTATATCACTTGAGAAAGGCACTCTGCCGAAACAGCTGTAGTCACATAGTTGTAAATAATAAATTTTGGGGAAGTATAGAAAACAAAAGTTTTCATTGTTTTATTGTGAGATAAAAATGAACCATCAAGTAACGGTCGAATCCATCAATTATTTATAAAGAATTTTTATAGACCAAACAGTTTGTGATAACTACAGACTACAGAGGCATTACCCTGCTAAACGTGACCTACAAAATATTTGCCTTCATCCTTTACGATCGACTATCGGGGAGGGATGGCGGTTGTTTACAAAAACACCGGTTTCCGGTTAAACCGGTTACGGTTTAACCTGGAGGTTATAACCGGTCATAAAAAACGGTTATTCAAAAAGCCGGTTTTCGGTTTTTTGAATCAATTTCCAATACCCAATAAGTTACAACGTTACATTTACATTGCAGTTTAGTTTGTGATACTGTTTTTGATATATTGGAAAAAATATAATTTCGTTTGGTAATTTCAAAGGGCTGTAACTTTTTTTTAAGTGCTCATTTGTACTAAGATAGGTGAGGTTCAATCGATCTATTTTTGGTCTCAAAATACGTCATTTAATTTACCTTTATAATAAATTACCTTTATAATAAACTAACGCAATGAAAATTTCGGGTCGAAACAATACCAAATAATTGCAAAATACAGAAGGTAGTGAAATTAGGTACCTATTTATAAAACTATAAGTAATATGAAGTGATTTACGAGTATACAATACATGTATATTATAAAAACCAAAAACATCATGAATAGTAAAACTTATAAAAACAAATAATGAATCATTGTTAAAATTCCGAACTGGATGTATTATTGTCCTAAATATTTTTGCTAGTCTGTTGTATTTCTGAAAAAACGGTCCGTTTACACAAGATACACAAAACTATTTTATTTTTTTTAAGTGATTTCACAGGAATGATTTTTCCCCTGGATTTATTAATGATAAAATACGTGTATTGTCGTTTTTGTAGGTACAGCATCTATAAAATATTATGTAATTATAATACCACCATGACTGCACAGATGATGATTGGTACTATTATCTATTTTTACTAGTATTCCCCAATTCAACAGACAAGACGTGCTTATTCTCAAGTTCATCAAAATAGCCAATTCAGCTTATCACATTTCTTAAACATATTTCAGTGAGTGTGAGAGCCAATAACGAATATACACATTAAAGAAATCTTGATCCCACATTTAAACAAATCATTGTTGAATTTATACAAACAATATTTTTCTTATAAAGGAAGCCTTAGGAGTAAACATGAATGAATACAATAAGTTATCTAAAAGACACTGGCTTATATCAGCTATTGTAACTTTACTAACTTTACTTGTTTTATGTTGTTTAGGTCGCTAATAACCCTTGTGGTTGCAGAGTAAACTAAAAAAAAATTATTTCAGAATTCATTATTTCAGCACGTAGCGTTTAATTTCCGAAAAATATTGATTTTAATGGTTTTAAATATGAACAATTCACACTGTCCGGAATGTATCCTTTCAGACATCTCTTAGTCTTAAGGTCGCGGCATATTATCATGCACGTCGGGTTTCCAGCACGTAGCGTAATCTCCGAAAAACCTGATTTTACTAAGAGATGTCTGTTACGATACGTACCGGACAGTGTGAATTTTTCATATTTAAAACCATTAAAATCAATATTTGTCGGAAACTAAACGCTACGTGCTGGAAACCCTACGTGAATGATAATATGCCGCGACTTTTACTATTTGTTTATAAACTATTTGTTCAGCCATAGCTGGAGATGAATATAATACGAACTTATTAATGTATATAAACATGTCGTTAAAATTATCTATTTATAAAATATAACAATTTTAAATCAATTTACTCTTTCCAAACAAGTTTTAGTATGAGACCCAGTACAAATAAATTAAACAAACACAAAATCAATACCTATACTGTAACATTGAAGGCTAACAACATACATGAAATCTTGTGGCTTGAAAACGCGCTTATTACGTACAATCAGATACAAGTTTTGGTGCATACATTTATGTGAAAATTAAAAAGGTACGCTAAAAATATTCCAAAGTGGCAAAACAAAGAAAACAATTCTGGTTTTCGCGGGAATTTTATGGTAATTGTTAATTTAACTTAAATGAGAATATTCAACCCAGGCAAAGCACTTAGACTGTGGGGAACAATAAACATATCTACTAAATGCACTTATTAAAAACATATAGATATTAACAAGCTTGTTTTAGATTGTCCCAAAATTCAAGTAGAATTTGTTATACAGGGTGTTTCATTGGGAAAGTAACGTTAACTGTAGAAAAAAATAGGCGGTCTTAAAAATACCATACTTAATGGGTCTTAGTTCATTAATAACAAAGATACTGGGTGTTTTATCTATTTTGCCACCTTTTATTTGGTTCTTAACTTTTTAAGCACACCGTATATTTATTTTATATTTGCCACGCAAATATTCTTTAAGGTGTACAATCAATTAATTTATTTACAATTGTAAAATATCCAGGTCCGGATTAAAAAATATTGGAAAAATATTCCAACCCAGAAACAACACCTTGTACATTAAATTTTTTTAAACGGATTTTTCATTTGAATATAGGATGAAAAACTAAATTTAGTGGTATACTGTGAATTTTCGGCAAAATGATTTTTCTGGTAAAATTTTGAATTTGACTTCTGAAATTATGTGAATTGCGAAGCTCGAAGTAAAAAAAATTAATTTTAATTAATACCATTATTTAATCTAGACTGCGACGAAATCGCATATGACAATATAAGCCGAGAATTCTTAAAATAAATGGTAAAGGAATTTAATACATTAACACAACTAATAGTATTGATAAAAGAAACTCTAATAGTACGAAACGGAAACAAGAGATCTTAAAAAAGCACTATGTCAGTGTGAGGCCCTATAATCCATTCTGTTCATCATGCTCAAAAAAAAAATGTAATATCTAAGAGACGCAACAGTCAATATACTAGAGGAAAAATAATGAATACAAATCGCACATCCGCTCAAATAGTGTCACAACTAAAAAAAAAAAAAAAATAAATACGGTTTTGTTGCACCAACAGTTTAATCTCTTACCTACAACTCACATCTACAAAACTACAAACTCTAATCTCAAAAAATGTTACGTTTATAGTTCAAGTATTTGTCGTTAGATGACACTAGAGTCATTATATGATTAACCAAAGTCAACGGTGCACCGAACTTAAACAGTTAGGACATGGTAATAAGACAAAAATATACCCTGTTCGTGACACTTAAACAGCCAGGGTACTGAAGCGTTTTTTCGACAGGTAATACCTACAAGAACAAATTGTAACTATTTCCTGCGTAGGATCTGGCTGTCATTTTTATATATAAACAATTTAGTGTCAAAAAAGGCCATTTTCCCATTTTTTTTTTCAAATTAATGGAAAACAGTAAAAATTATGGTTTTCTTAGTACAGACATCTTCGCGAGAATGGAAAAAGCTTTAAAATGGCGTATTACAAAGTTTAGTACACTCATTTATTGTTAATATAATTGCGAAAAGTTCGAAATTAAAAAAAAAATTAATTTCGCAATAACTATTGTAAA
Organism: Diabrotica virgifera virgifera; assembly: GCF_917563875.1. Classification (NCBI taxonomy): domain Eukaryota; kingdom Metazoa; phylum Arthropoda; class Insecta; order Coleoptera; family Chrysomelidae; genus Diabrotica; species Diabrotica virgifera. The sequence continues at coordinate 65,731,393 of NC_065447.1, forward strand.
AATAGGTATAGAGCTTTGAAATTTTTGTCAAATGAGGGTTCTTTAGTGCTTAATATGTGACAAAAATTTCAAAGCGATTCATTCAATTGTTTACATTTTATTCAAATTGTTTATCCCAGAGAACTCTTTTTTTGCAATAACATAAGTTAGAAAAAAATAATCTTAGGACCTTTCTACATATGTCAAATGAAAGAGCATGAACTATACTTTCAAAGTGGTTTAAAAAAAGTGCATTTATTAGTAATAAATTATTACCCAAAAGTGTCGTCAATTTTTCTTTTTTTGAATCCTTTAATAAAACTTTTTTCAAAAAATCTATTTTTTAACGTTTTTAGGTGCATAACTACCAAGTAATGTTATTCATATAATAATTGATGAAAAATTGTAATAAATATACATAATGTATTATATAAAAAAGAATGTGTGTATACTTTATACGCACCTAAGAAGATATACTTCTATTATATAATTTCAAAGAAATAAATATACTTAACAGGTTATTTGTATTTTATTTAAATATTAAACTAACTTTCTTACCTACCACTTTTAAAAGGTTTTTACTAAAACGATACCAAAAATTAAAAAAAAAGAATATGGATCGTCCGGGATTTGAACCCGGGACCTCTCGATCTTCGGTCACACGCTCTCCCACTGAGCTATATTCCCTTCGCTTTGACAGGTTACAAGATTTCTCATACATACTAACAAATTTAATATACCAAGTGAAGTATACAAAATTACTTTAAATATACTTACTATTATTATAAAGTATCTTATTCCCGAGGAAAACAAATCCAAAGACACAAAAATTATAATAAATATTATATTTATTAAAAACACTAATATATCCTTTTAATGACTTATTTGCGCTGACAGCGCTGATACATACATGACTTGAAAGATTAGCAACGAACTACATACTATCCCGGTATTATAACATATCACTCTCGGTCGTAAAGAAGTATAACTTTAAAAATAAAAAGTTTATAAGGAAAAATTAAACATACTTTTGCATAATTATTTATTACTAAAAAATGCATTTTTTATTCACTTTTTCAAAAACAATTTGAAAGTTTAGCTCATGGTCTTTCATTTGACACCTGTAGAATTGTTCTAGCATTATTTTTTTCTGACTTATGTTATGGCAAAAAAGCTCTCTGGGATAATAAATTTGAATAAAATTTAAACAACTGAATGAATCGCTTTGAAATTTTTGTAACATATTAAGCACCAAAGAACCCTCATTTGACAAAAATTTTAAAGCTCTGTACTTATTTTCACAATAGTTTCAATTGTTTTGAAATTTCGACCGTTTTTCGCAGTTATATTAACAATAAATGATAATATAATATTAAAAAATTGGAGAGTATTGGGAGAGACAGGAACAAGGTGGCTAGCAGATCTATTTAATAGAATTATGGAAGTTGGACAAATGCCAGACGAATGGAGAAGCAGTATACTGGTATGTACCTGTTTACAAAAACAAGGGAGATATACAACAATGTACAAACTACAGGGCTATAAAACTGCTTAGCCACACCATGAAAATATGGGAAAGAGTAATTGATAGACGAATATGTGAAGAGACCGAAATATCCGAGAATCAATTTGGCTTTATGCAGGGTAGATCAACAACAGATGCAATTTTCGTTATAAGGCAGTTGATGGAAATATACAGGAGTAAAGAAACAAACGCTCATATGGTATTCATTGATCTTGAGAAAGCATATGATAGAGTTCGTCGAGAGATTCTGTGGTGGGCACTCAATAAGAAAGGAGTCGAAAGGAGTAACGACTAGTGTTAGGACAGGTGTGGGAGAGACTGATAAATTTCGTGTGAAAGTAAGATTGCACCAAGGCTCTGTGCTTAGTCCGTATTTATTCTCGTTAGTTTTGGACCAGATAACAGCGAAACTACAGGGTAACATTCCATGGTGCTTAATGTGTGCTGATGATGTCGTGTTAGTAGGAAATAGTGAAAGAGACTTAGAACAAAAACTGGAACAGCGGAGACAAGCTCTGGAGGAAAAAGGTTTAAAACTTAGTAGGACAAAAACAAAGTATTTGGAATGTTCATTTAAAGATGGAGTTACTACAAATAAAATTGTATCTTTGGATGGTGAAACGATTGTGAAAAGCAATAGTTTTAAGTGCCTAGGATCGGTATTACAGAGCAATGGAGAAATAGATGGAGATGCATGCAGTAGAAATATGGCTGGATAGATGAAGTGGAAAGAAGCGAGTGGTGTGTTGTGTGACAGAAAAATTCCATTGAAGCTGAAGGGAAAATTCCATAAAACAGCCATAAGACCGGCTATGATCTACGGAACTGAATGTTGGGCAGTGAAAAAGAAAGAGGAACAACGAATGCATGTGACGGAAATGAGAATGCTTAGATGGATGAGTGGAGTGACAAAGAAGGATAAAATTAGAAATGAGTATATTAGGGGAAGTCTAGGTGTGGCACCAATAGATGCCAAAATGAGAGAGCATAGGTTAAGATGGTTTGGTCATGTTCAACGTCGAGACGTTAATCACCCAATACGAAGAATAGCTGAAGTGCAGATTTCTAGAAGGGGTAGGAGAGGAAGACCAAAGAAAACCTGGGAGGAGACGATAAGGCAGGACATGTTGGTAAAGGGGATTAACATTGATATGACCCAAGATAGAATTGTGTGGAGAAATGCAATTATTATAGGGAAGCCGACCCCGCATAGGGATAAGGCAAAGATAATGATGATGATTAACAATAAATGAGTGTATTAAACTTTGTAATACGCCATTTTAAATCTTTTTCCATTCTCTAGAAGGTGTTTGTACTAAGAAAGCCATAAGTTTGACTGTTTTCCATTAATTTGCAAAAAAGGAAAAAAAAACCGTTTTTGACATTAAATTGTTTATAAATAAAAATGGCCGACCGATACTAGGCAGGAAATAGTTACAATTTGTTCTTATAGGTATTACCTGTCGAAGAAACGCTTCAGTACCCTGACTGTTGAAGTGTCATGGAAAAACCTTATTACCCTGGACTAAGTGTCACATATCGACTTTTGCAAGGCATTTTTCCATCTAAGATGGATACAGAGAAGTTTGTGGAGTTAAGAAAATACGTTGTTACTTGTATTTAAAGTTACGTCATTAAAAAGTATACGTCTGTTAACCAGATAATAATAATGATATTATATTTTATACTGCAATAGCCATTACTTGATAGATAATATTTCGTAAATTTTTCGTTATTTTATCTGTATAGAGCTTTTGTAGAGCTTCAAAAACGTTTGCAACTGACTAAAATAGTTGTTATTATATACTAATTTTAATATTTTTTTAACTAAACCCGGAAAAGTTCTAGCATAAATTTTAAACGTCGTTTTCTCGATACTTTGCTTTTTTGACTTACGACACTGTTTGAGCGGAGGCGTGAAGTGTGCAAATACTGGCATTTGCAGATAATTTTGATATAACCACAAGGTCAAGAAGAGAAATGATAAAGGGACTAAATCAAATAGAACGAGCTGCACGAATAGTGGCCCTAAAATCAATTAGGTAAAAACAAAATATAGGTACGCATGCAAGTAAAACCGTAAAAATGAGCAGCTACAAAATCTAACAATAGGAGAATACAACATTGAGAGGGTAATTTAGAGGACTTAGTTACCTACTTAGGTTCTGTAGTTACGTCTGATAACAACGTTGTAGAGAAAGTGAAGAGGCGAATATCCATTGCCAATAAAAGGTGCCAGGGCTCTTCTTCTCCTTGTTATCCTTCTATCGTCCATTTATGGATATAGTCCTCTCCCAATTCCTTTTATTGGTCTCTGTCCTAAGCAACATATTTCCAATTTGTTCCGGCTATTTTTTTTATGTTATCTACTCATCTCATATGTGTTCCTCTTCTTGGTCGTTTACCTTCGTAAGATCTCCAATGTTGTATTGTGGCATCCCAACGGTGTTTTTTGTCTAGCAGTGTGGTCTGCAAAGCTATATTTGAGTTTGGCAATTTCTGTTGTGATTTCCTCGACTTTTGTTTTTGGTTGTACCCAGTTGTTCCTCTTTTTATCTTACAATCTTATACCTAGCATTTCTCCTTCCACTGCCCTTTCTTGCTTGGTGGCTATAAATCCTCGAGAGATTCTGTGGTAGGCACTCAATAAGAAAGGAGTCCCTGGCGAATATGTAAAGATTGTGAGAGATATGTATGAGGGAGTAACGACTAGTGTTAGGACAGGCGTGGGAGAGACTGATAAACTTCAGGTGAAAATAGGATTGCACCAACGCTCGGTGCTTAGTCCTTATTTATTCTCATTAGTTTTGGACCACATAACAGCGAAACAACAGGGTAGCATTCCATGGTGCCTAATGGATGCTGATGATGTAGTGTTAGTAGGAAATAGTGAAAGAGAACAAAAACTGGAACAGTGGAGACAAGCTCTGTAGGAAAAAGGTTTAAGACTTGGTAGGTCAAAAACAGAGTATTTGAAATGTTCATTTAAAGATGAAATTTCTACAAATAAAATGGTATCTTTGGCTGGTGAAATGATTGTGAAAAGCAACAGTTTTATGTACCTAGGATCGGTACTACAGAGTAATGGAGAAATATATGGAGATGCCTACAATAGAATTAGGGCTGGATGGATGAAGTGGAAAGAAGCGAGTGGTGTGTTGTGTGACAGAAAAATTTTAATGAAGCTGAAAGGAAAATTCTATACAACAGCCATAAGACCGGCTATGATGTACGAATCTAAATGTTGGGCAGTGAAAAAGAAAGAGGAACAACGAATGCATGTGGCGAAAATGAGAATGCTTAGATGGATGAGTGGAGTGACAACGGATAAAATTATAAATGAGTACATTAGGGACAGTCTAGGTGTGGCACCAATTGATGCCAAAATGAGAGCATAGGTTAAGATGGTTTGGTCATGTTTAACGTCGAGACGTTAATCACCCAATACGAAGAATAGCTGAAGTGCAGATTCCTGGAAGGAGTAGGAGAGGAAGACTAAAGAAGACCTGGGGGGAGACCTTAAGGGAGGACATGTTGGTAAAGGGGATGAACATTGATATGACCCAAGATGTAATTGTGTGGAGAAATGCAATTAGGGAAGCCGACCGCGCATATGGTTAGGGCAAAGAGAATATTGATGATGATTCATATTGGCCTTGATTAGGTACTTTTGGTATCCATGTGTCATGATAGGAAGGATACAGTGGTTGTCTTCTCTGCTCCTCAAGTATTGATGTATTTGTCCAACTAAGTTTACCAAATCCTGCCCATGGCATGGGCAGGATTTGGAAATCCTGTCTCTATAGTTCTATTTCACTGCAATTTATAGATAACATCTGGGGTCGTCTTCGTTTGTCATTGTTTTGTGTTTGTCATAATAATTTTTAGACCGATATATTTGGAGCTGTCTGCGAGTTCCTTCACCATAATTTGTAGTTCCATGTACCATGGCTAAATTGGGCAACTAAAATCAATCAAATTACGTCGCAAGAAAAACAAAATGTCAAATAAACAAAACCTTAATAAGACCGGAACTCATATATGATTCAAAAACCTGGACATTCTCTAAAAGTAAGGAAAGATTTTAGCCACATTTGAAAGAAAAATCTTGCGACACATCTACAATGGAATTTGGCGAAGAAAATACAACTTTAAGCTATACGACACAATGTTGTTTGGTATATTAGAATATTAGATATAGGCACTAATATTTTGTAAAAGAAATTTTCCTATACGATCGATATAATGAGATACGAATCCTGGTATACCTTGTCAAAATATACCACGATCTGTATCTCATTATATCGATTGTATATAGGAAAATTTCTTTTACCAAATATTAATATAGTAAATAAAACAATAATATGAACACATATCGATATCATCATAATATGAAAAAAGCTACCTTGAAAACAAGTATTGTAGCAATAATTGATTTAGACTAAGAAAATAGTTCAAGGGTTATATAATTAGGTATACTAAATATCTGTAGAATAAAGTATAAAATTTAACATATTATTAATTATTTTTGTGAAAATTTCCATATTACCTTTCGCAATCTATTAAACGTGTAAATTGTTGTTTAATTGCCTACGTGCAACATGGTAGGAAATGTCATTAAAAGTTTATATCGGAAAAAGTTTATATTTAGTATTTATTGGTTGTTGTCTTCTTTTTTAGATATGTTAGAAAATGGTAATAACAATCCCAATGTCAATATTGCAACAAAACAGAACTTATAGAAAAAACCTATTTAATTAATATTTAATATAGTATTTAAATTATGTAATAATAACAGGTAGATGCAATCAAACAATCGAGATCCGATGAAGAAAAAACCTGATCGATTATTAGAAGTGAAGGAAAATAAGCAAAAAGAGAAGATTCAATGAAAGTCTGTGTCCACGACATCCGCAGGTATTTAGATCAACTTTGAACCCTTAAAGGAAAGCAGACGGCGGTAATGCAGGTTTAAGTAAACCTAAAGAAACCAAAAGCCATAAAAGGATGCTATAACGGATAAGATGACCACATATGAGGACGAATGAGAGACAATAGATTAACTGGAAGACCAGTTTAACTGACCTAACCTAAAGATATCTGCACGAGGACTGTAGTGACCGTGGAAGAAACATCTTAAGTAACAGGATAAGGGGCACTTTTCGTTATCAAGAACGACAAGGAAAACAAAGCCATGGAAAAAACGAAAACTATATGTCCGGAACTACCCACCTCCTCCCCTCGCCCTTCTGGTCCACTTCCCGCGGAGGTAGACTAAGAGAGCGGCCTGATAACTATTTATAACTACTATCCTAAAGAAACCAAATGTTGGTTGCATATGTTGCAATGAATATCGTACCTTAAAATGCGGAAGATAAATATTAATTTCTACGACTTATAATCCAGGGAAACATTTTAGGAAGAAGAAGAATAGGGAGAAGAAAGGTGTCTTGACTGCTAAATTTAAGGGAAACCTTGATTTGGTTGTAACTCATTGTAAATCTCTTCGATCAAGATTAGGAAGATATGACTCTAAAACTGTGTCTTTGTTTCCTTTAGTTCAGGTATTTAATTTTGAAATCTAGATCTGAAAGTTGTAGCTTCAAACAAATAATTAATTTGATTTCAAATTGAATACAAAAGTGTTTAAATGAAGGAACTTACTCAACAAGCGGAAACACTTAACTGGGCCGTAATTGTCAATATAATTATAATATAAAAGTAGACACATGGAAACACTAGACAGAAAAAATAACACATTAGAAGAGCTAGGGCATTTGATAGAGACAAGTAGAAGAAAGAAAAGACTAATATCTAAAAATAATAAAATCAGGAATGATAGAAATAAAAAGGGTAGTTATCTAGTTGCCTAGGTCACACGATCAAACTAGGTAAACATAATCAAACGGCAAAGATAACTAGAAGAATCCCAATGACTTGGGCAGCAGTAGGGAGACTTAGTAATGTATTGAAAAACAAAAAGATACCAATAAATCTAAAGACAAGGGTGTTCAACAGTTGTACGCTACCAGTTAAGAACTTATGGAATGGAGACCGTGACACTTACAGAGTTGTCAGCCAATAGATTAACAACACAGAAGGCCATCGAACGATCTATGTTGAGAGTATCTCTGAGAAAACATATCGTCCTATTAGAGGTAAAACTCGCTAACTACACTTTTCAGAAAGTGGAGAAAAATCGATTTAAAGGTACAAATTGTTTTTTAAATTCACCTGACTTGACTATTGGAATAATTGTTTTAAGGCAACTTTACATATGTAATAAATAAAAACAAATATTTTAAGCCATGTTTCGTCACAGGAATATTAACAATTAATAACTAACTATTTTCTATGGGAAATAAGCCACAATTTTACTAAAAAAAATGAATTTATTAACATTTCGAAGCCCAAATCGGGTTTCATTGTCAAAATACAAAATACTTCTAAAATAAACAAAAATGTTGTTGCTAAGTAAAAAAATTCTTCTAATAATTTATTTAATCTGACTCATTTATATTGGAAATTCAGACGTATATTATACACTTTAAAGTAGAAGAACTTAAAATGATATCGCCAATATTTATGAGTTGCGTTCCTGGGACGACTTTACTAAAAGATAGTTCATTCGATTACATGAAATAAATCCCAACTCAAGAATATCCGTCGCAAAAAAATCATAGCATGTGATCTGTCTTTAAAAAGACAACCAAATGCAATGATGACAGTAAAATTCTCGCGTTAGAGATTTCATAGTAAATCTCGAGGGAAAACCAAGAAAAAACCTCGTGATACTATCCCGACATCGTAAGTATTTTGTCCTACATTTAATTTACCTTTAAAGAAAAAACTAATATCAAATTCTGACTTTAATATGTTTAAATTATAAATAACATTAATAATACAGTTGAGTCCGCGAGTCTTTACCCGTGCGTCATCATTTAAAGCATACGAAATAAGTCGGAAATTTACTAAACGCAACGGTAAGCGGATATTATTCCGATCACGGGTTATAGTATAAAATTTGACGTTATCAAATAAAAAGAATGTCAAATTTAAGTTTTGCTTTAAAATTTTGGTGCAGAATTACAGCTACCTTTGAAGTAGCTTAATAAATTATTTTATTATCATTGATTAATAAATAAATAAACAATTTATAAAAGAATTCAATAACATATTTTCTTTTTGTTATTTTATTCACTTTGGCGGAACCTTAAACACAAGTATTCAACTGTGTCAACAATGAGGTTAGCTTTGTACGTTGTCAAAATTTATCGTAGAATAACATAAACTTATTACAAAATTTCTAAGTCTAATACAAAATGCAAAAATTCGACAAAATAACAGCAAAACATTCAACAAACTGACAGCCACAAAAGTAAACAAACCAAAACGTCAGAAATTGTACTTAAAATATGTGAAGACATCCCCAATCGTCTTTTTTTGTACCTATCTCTTTTGAATGCACTGAGTCTAAATCGTTCATAAAAATAACATGTGTTTTTACTTAATAACAGACGGCAGCTGGTTTGTCATTAATCTCATGCGTGGAAGAGAATGATGCTAAATAAAAAGTATGTGTTTTATCTCGCCAGGTATTAATGACGCACGGGTAAAGACTCGCGGACTCAACTGTACATAGATATACAATAAGTAATACTAAAATATAAAATTTGTACTAACTCGATATGTTATTGACTTACTAATCGTGGTATTTTCTTTCTATTGACTTCCTCTTTCATTAGGGGTAACCACATCCTACTGCATTCTTCCGAGGAATTTGCGACACAACTGGTTTCATTTAGCATAATTAGAGCCGCTTCTTTGATTTTTCTCTTTTTACTATCTGATTCTTTTAGGACTATACTTGAATCTCTCCACTGAATTCTATGTTCATTATCCCATGCGTGTTGACATATTTGAGATCTATCAAATTTTCTATTTTTAATATAAGACTGATGTTCACTTATTCTAACGTTTAATGGTCTTGATGTTTCACCTAAATAAAATTGTTCGCATTCACAAGGTATTTTATAAATGCAAACAATTATATATAAATATATTATTTTATAAATGTGAATGCGAACAATTTTATTTAGGTGAAACATCAAGACCATTAAACGTTAGAATAAGTGAACATCAGTCTTATATTAAAAACAGAGAATTTGATAGATCTCAAATATGTCAACACGCATGGGATAATGAACATAGAGTTCAGTGGAGAGATTCAAGTATAGTCCTAAAAGAATCAGATAGTAAAAGAGAAAAATCAAAGAAGCGGCTGTAATTATGCTAAACGAAACCAATTGTGTCGCAAATTCCTCGGATCAAAATAGTTTTTTTTTGAAGGTAAATTAAATGTTGGACAAAATACTTACGATGTCGGGATAGTATCACGAGGTTTTTTCCTGGTTTTCCCTCGTGATTTACTATGAAATCTCTAACGCGAGAATTTTACTGTCATCATTGCATTTGGTTGTCTTTTTAAAGACAGATCACATGCTATGATTTTTTTGCGACGGATATTCTTGAGTTGGGATTGATTTCATGTAATTGAATGAACTATCTTTTAGTAAAGTCGTCCCAGGAACGCAACTCATAAATATTGGCGATATCATTTTAAAGTCTTCTACTTTAAGATGTATAATATACGTCTGAATGGCCAATATAAATGAGTCAGATTAAATAAATTATTAGAAGAATTTTTTTACTTAGCAACAACATTTTTGTTTATTTTAGAAGCATTTTGTATTTTGACAACGAAACCCGATTTGGGCTTCGAAACGTTAATAAATTCATTTTTTTAGTAAAATTGTGGCTTATTTCCCATAGAAAATAAAAATGCCACAAGGAAATAGATTCAGAACAACATTAATAATTAATACGATCGATATTAGACAAATTTTTGTAGTTGATGAGTTTTTCCATGAACACAATTTTTGGATATTGATATCCTTTTAGAGGTAAAACTCACTAACTACACTTTGTACTTGATGAGTTTTTCCATGAACACAATTATTGGATATTGAGAAGTCTCCATAAACTATCATGACTAAAATTAAGATTCAAAATTCAAAATAAGTAACAAAAAATGCATTATATTACAAAATGTTAAACCTAAAACAGATTATCTAACTTCTAACTGAACTAAAGCTGAGTATCTGGTAATGGTAATGAATGATAATGAATAAAATGTTAATAAACAATTAAATAAGTTTCTACAAAACAGTCCCCTCTAGGTGTAAAAAATTACACGCGATAGAAAAAGAAGTAAATTATTGTTGAAATATCAACATCCATTTTTATAGTTACTAATTTATTGTTTGAAAGATCACTAAGTACCGGTCCGGCACTCCGAATTGTAAGGAAAAATTCACAAAGTGCAATAATACGTTTTAATGAGTTTTACGCTGAAACCAAAATTCAAAAAATGCACTCCAGATTGTAAGGAAAAATTAACTAAGTGCAATAATAAGTTTTAATGAATTTTACCCTGAAACCGAAATTCACAATAATGCACTTAGTTAATTGTACCATAAATTATCTCAGCAATTAGAAGAGTTAGAGCCTTAGGTGACTTCTCCAGGGCTGGGCAGTAGCGTATTGAGTTCAAATCGATGAAAATGTAAAAATCTCAAAAAAGTGCACTTAGTGAGTTTTACCTCTAATAGGACGATATACGAAACGAGGACGTGCTAGGCAGGACGAAGGTGGAAGATGTTATTGGAAAAATTGTGCAAATTAAATGGAACTGGGTAGGACACACGTGACACGGCAAAACAACGATAGGTGGACGAGAAACATTGTACATTGGAGGTCTCCAACGCGAACACAGTCGTAGTAGATGAAGACCACAAAAACGATGGCTAAACGACTCACAAAGCAAGGGAGGCCTTTGTCCATGAGTGGATGCAAACAGGCTAAAGAAAAAGACGAGAATATTGACCGTGTAAGGTACGCTTTACAAAAGATGCCATAAAACGGTTAGAGGAATATGGAATGTGGTGCTACCAACGTAACATTTCTACAACTAACTAACTATGCTCCAGAGGCTTAGAAAAGACAAAGCAATTATTTAAAATGTAAAGAATAGAACATTTACTTACTTCGGCCACAGTATGCGAAATAATAAATACCGACTTCTACAGTTGATTCTACAAGGCAATATTGTCAGTAAGAGAGGCCCTGGACGAAGACGTATATCCTGGCTGGCAAATCATAGCAAATGAAATGGTCTAACGTCAACTAATTTATTATCACTAGAATATAGGCACCTCTAGAGGAAGAAGAACCATTTCTTTAACCCATAGCGATTCGATATCAAATTTTTTTATTTAGCTAATGCCTCGACAACTAATGACCATTGGCATGGTAGGTACGGTAAATTTTTGCAGTCATGTACCCAGTGTTATGTGTAGTGTGTATGTGTTGAGTAAGTGTCTTGTTACTTTGCAAACTCGACGTCCTTGTCTTTGCAAAGAGACCCTAATTATATCCGAACGTCTGCGGTCCCTCCGGTGAGTATCGATCCCACAAGGACAGAAACTATTTTCATTCATTAATTTATAATAAATGAAAAAGCTCTGATCCGGGTGAGATTCGAACTCACGACCATTCGGACATTTTGATCCAAAGGTAGACGCTCTTACCACTGAGTCACAGACGCGGTTGATATCATCATTAAAATTAATGTACATATGAAAATATAATATACGAAAAAACAAATATATAATACCATATTAAAACCAGTAATCGTCTATGGCTCAGAAGTGTGGCAGTTATCACAAAAACTTAAAGGTAACCTATTGGCAGTTAAAATGAATTTTTGGAGGAGAGCAGCGGGAAAGTTTAGATTAGAACATGTGAAAAATGAGGACATCAGGAGACAAATGAAAGTACAAAGATCAATTATAGAAGACATCGAAAAACAACAACTAATATGGTACAGACATGTTAGACGTATGGGGGAAGCAAGACTACCCAAAAAGATATTAGAATGGGTACCACCAGAGAAAAGAAAACGAGGACGACCACCAACAACATGGATCCAAGGAATCTCAAAAGCAATGTCAGCAAGAAATCTATCTGAAGAAGACTGGCAGAATAGACAGGCTTGGCGAACGGGAACCCAAAGGCGTATTACGCTGTGAACGGGATATTTTATATAAATATATTATGAAAATTGTATACAATAACAATACAATAATAAGTATTCATTATACAACAATATACAGCATTACATTGACAAGAAGAAGTTGCATCTACTAGCAACCTTAATGGACTTGCATTTTGCTGTAGCCTTATATAATGTATTCATATATTGCTTTATACATGTTTACAAGATTGTTTATAGCTAAAAACTTTTAGTTTATACGCGTGGTACTTGTCTGTTCCAACGAAAATTTGACCCCCCAGAAACTCAGAAATCAAGAGCTTCTTCAAAATTAAAAAAAAAACACGTCAATTTTTAATGGGAGGGGGACGAATTTTCTTGCAAAATTCATACCCTCACATGTAACCCCCTACTGCCAAGCATCGACCACCACTTTTTTTTTTAATAGTAAGTGTGATCGAGTGGCACATCATTTGAAAGGTAATTTTTTTCTCTAAACGACGCTCTATTTTTTTTTTAATTTACGTAATAAGTTTTAAGATAATTTTGGACTTAACAAATTTATTATAAATTAGTTAAATTTAAAATTATCTTTAAAGTTATTCAGCCAATTAAAAAAAAATTAGAGGATCCTGTAGAGAAAAAAAATACCTTTCAAATGATGTGCCACTCGACTACACTTGCTATTAAAAAAAACTTGGTGTTGATGCGTGGCAGGGAAAGGGGGACGAATTTTGCATGAAAATTCGTCCCCCTCTCGATACAAATTGACATGTTTTTTTAATTCTGAAGAAACTCTTGGTTTCTGAGTTACTGGGAGTGGGGTCAAATTTTCTTTGGAACACTCTGTATACAAAAACTACCAGATGAGTCAATTTTACTTAATTGTCAGTTAACTACTAAAACGCTACCAATATGTATGCAGGTAGATAATATATACGTCACTAGCAATTATAGTCCAGTTGAACTTTGATTTCTAATTAAAGTTAGACACTTTACAATATTGAAAAATGTATTAAAATATCCATACAGAAAAACCCAAACACAAGCACGTAAGAAATTGAACAAAACAAAATTTTGTGTTTGTATATAATTTATCACACAATGAATTATTTAATTTTAGTGTCCCTTGGGAGGTATTCCAAAATTGACGAAAAATTTCGTTTTGCCGCCATTGATTCAGTAAAGTGTTAAAACAACAAAAAAAAGTTTCAAAGCTGATAGTTTAGGGCTAGTAAAATGGACAGGACAACAAGTTTTTATAATCAACTATTCTTAATGGGGAATAAGCCACAATTTAACTAAAAAAACGATTTTATTAACGTTTCGATGTCCATGTAGAATGTCGTTGTCAAAATACAAAATATTAATAAATTAAACACAAATATTGTTGCTTACTAAAAAATTCTTCTAATAATTTAATTTAATCTGACTCATTTATATCGGCAATTCAGACATATAAAAGGGATAGTTCCCTGGGTTGGTTGTATACCATATAGTTAAAAAAACTCTAACATCGAAGTAAAACAACTTCTGTGTAATAGGTATAAAAAAATCCCAATGGATTGTATAAAATGTGTTCAGAATGTTTTCGGACCTATCAGTCCATTATCAGTGAATCTAAAATAAAAAAAAGTAATCCCACTATTAAAATTGAAAAGATAGTTGAAATTTTGAATGTTAAAAAATTGTGGTTATGATTACTTACTCATATACTTTCTAACTAGCCTCAGAATTCTATTACAGATTATAATTCTATCTATATTCTAATGTATTGAAATTGAGAAGGTTTAACGCCGAGTTAGAAGAATAGCACTGGGAACATGGTGAAACCCTTAACGAAAACTTTAACAACCGTATGCAACATATAACAACTTTATGGTTGTTAAAGTTTTCGTTTAGGGTTTTGTCATGTTCCCAGTGGCTTACTTCTAACATCGGCGTTAAACCCTCTCAATTTCAATACATTAGAATGTAGATAGAATTATAATCACAACCATTGTTTTGTACTGGGGCTAGTTAGCAAGTATATGAGTAAGTAAACATAACCACAATTTTTTAACATTCAAAATTTCAACCATCTTTTCAATTTTTTAATAGTGGGATTATTTATTATATTTTAGGTTCACTGATGATGGATTGATACGTCCGAAAACATTCTGAACACATTCTATACAATCCATTGATATTTTTTAGGATTTTTATTATACTTATTACATACTTCGATGTTCGAATTTTTTACATATAAATGAATCAGATCAAATTAAATTATTAATTTTTTACTAAGCAACAGCACTTGTGTTTAATTTATTATTATTTTATATTTTGACAACGACATCCGATCTGGACTTCGAAACGTTAATAAAATCATTTTTTTAGTTAAATTGTGGCTTATTTCCCATTTAGAACAGTTGATTACAAAAATGTCACAAGGAAATAGCTTCAGAACAACCACAAGTTTTTATTGTTGAAAAATATTTTTCCACCTACCTCTACCGAAAGTATAATTTTCCCGACCTGACTGTAGGGAGCAAAGTTGTACTTTTCCTACCTAGGGAGGAAAAGTAAAAGTGACGTCATGGTATTTCATTCATGAAATATAACTTATTGACGCCCTGTACAATATATATTTTCTATTACGTGAGTAACTATACATTTTAACTTTTATTTAAAAACACTCTGTATTTTGCAGAATGGTAAAAAACAGTAAATTGTTATTCTGATTTAACAATGTTTACATTAATAATTTGACAGTTGACAGTTATATTTTATCTACTTGTTAGTTTTAGTTCTAATAAATTTTGTTGGTTAGTTACATAAATAAATTAAGTAAAAATGAAAAAATGACCTGATATTTGAGGAAGGTGGAAAAACCATTATGTATAACATGGGAGTAAAGTGTCTTTTCCTCCCTTGAATGATTACTGCCCTCCGCTACGCGTCGGGCGGTAAACTTCATTCTCGGGAGGAAAAGTAGCACTTTCCTCCCTTGTTACACAAATAGCTATTAAAACTAACGAAAGTTTGGCGGTCACAGTTCAAATATTTTGTAGAAAATATGGACGGGATATTGATTTAACTTCTTTAACTGCAAAGAGGGCAACTGAAAAATTCAGGGAGACTTAATCAATTCGTTACGATAAATACACTGGTCGTCCAAAAACAAGCCGGTCAAATGTCAACATCGCAGCAGTATGTGAGAATGTTAGTAAAAGCTCAGGAACATCAATTCGGCATAGTGGACAAGAATTAAAAAGTTTAACAAGTCTTAAAAGCTCTCTACAGCGTACATTCGCTGAAGATCTACATCTGCATGCTGAAAAAGTTTAATTGACACAAGAACTGAAGCGTAATGACCATGCACAGCGAAGAGATTTCGTTGAATGGAATATTTAACATCAAGTGGATGCTGATTTTTCGAGCAAAATTTTACCCTAAGCGATGAAGCACATTTTCTGATTTATGCCTTTGTTAATCATCAAAATTGCCGCATTTTGGGAATCTGAGAATCTACATGTGACTTTCGAAAAAAACGCAGCCATAAAGTATCACCATTTGGTGCAAATTTTAGGCTGGAGGCATCACTGGAACATACTTTCTTAAAAATGAGGCTGATTAAGTAGTGACTATTGATCAGCCAAGTAGTTGGTGCTTGATGTCGCGACATGATAAAAGAGTTATTACTGCCTAGTTTTGATCATATTGACGTGGACGACATGCGGTTTCAACGAGCCGGTAGCACATGCCATACATCTCATGGCTAGGACTCAGAAGATGCTAGAGGGTAGACTGCCGGTACTATTTGTAAGTATAATACATAGAAGGACGTCAGAGAAGAGGTCAATCCAGAAAAAGTTGTAAAATGGATGTTGAGGAAAATCTAAAAAGCCTCAATGTTCTAAATTGGGGGATAAAATTAATGGACAAGGAAGGATGTAGGAGAATGAGCCTATTAAGCTATATTAGCTATAGGATTAAGAAAGGTATGGTCAATCAAGCCATGAGCCTATTAAGCTATATTAGCTATAGGATTAAGAAAGGTATGGGATTAATTCTGATTAGGTATAATCGATTATATAAAGAAAATATTATAAAATAAAATCTATGGTATAGAAATATCAAAGGAGTAGCCTCTGGATAAACAAAAGGGGTCCTCAATAAACAAAAGGGAACAATTATAGACCAATAATACTATTGAACACCATGTATAAACTGCTTACAAAAATTATACCAAACAGACTAACAGGAAAGCTAGACGGATACCAAAGCCGAGATCAAGCTGGATTCAGAAAGTGATACAGCACGACAGACCACTTGCTAACAAAAAAATACTCACTAAACGCGCTAATAAGTACAGAATACCTCTATATATTGCTTTTGTAGATTTTGAAAAAGCCTTTGACAGTATTGAACACTGGTCCATAGAAATCGTCGCTAATAAATGAAAGGATCGACTATAGATACACAGAAATGTTGAAAAACATCTACGAAAAGGCAACAATCACAGTAAAACATCCACAACAAAACACCAAACCAATAAAAATAAATAGAGGAATTAGGCAAGGGGACACAATATTCCCAAAATTATTTACACAAGCACTAGAAGATGTATTCAAAAAACTTTAATGGCACAACAAAGGAACCAACATCAATGGACAACTGAATAACCTGAGATATGCGGATGACATAGCGGGGATATCAGACAATACGAAAGATCTTAACGAAATGATGACACAATTGGACAAGGAAGCAAACGAGATTGGTCTAAAAATGAACTACACAAAAACTAAATATATGACAAACGTAGAAGAGGACAACGAGACCATGCAAATAGGAACAAGTACAATACACAAAGTCAAGGAGTACATATACCTAGGGAAAAGAATGAAATTTAATAAAGAAAATAGCAGAAATAAAAATAAGAATAAAACTAGCATGGGTGACATTCGGAAAAATGAGGTATATCCTGAAAAACCAGAAATATGCCCAATACCTCCTCACAAAAGTATACGATCAGTGGGTTCTACCGATACTTACATTTGGAGCACAGACATGGACCTTCACAAAACAAAATATGGGAAAGATGGCCAAGACTCAAAGGTCAATGGAAAGGCAGATGCTGGGTATCAAGCTAAGTGATAAAAAGAAAAATACGTGGATCAGAAATAAAACCAAAGTGAAAGACGTAAACAAACATGCAGCTACTCTCAAATGGAAATTTGCAGGATACAACAGTAGACAGAAAGACGGAAGATGGAATGAAGCAATAACCCAATGGAGACCTAGGGATCATAAAAGAGGAAAGGGCAGACCATAGATGAGATGGTCGGGTGACATAAAAAGATTCTCAGGGACCAGATGGACAGGATTACAACTGAACCGAGAAGAGTGGAAAAAAAAGGGGGAGGCCTACGTTCAACTTTGGACAAATGAAGGGCAATAGATAGATCCAAACGAGAAAAAGAAGGAAGGAAAGGAAAAGGAGAAAATCTCAAGTATTGTTTATAAACTAAACAGACGAGTCAATGGAAAGAAAAAGGTGCAAAATGGGGATTGACAATATAGAAAGTGCTGGAAAAAACGACTGAGGGGAAGGATACAGTTTAAAATTTGAAATCCTTTTTAATGTGTACCAAAATAATTTTAAAATTACCCCAAATACTGCACTAGCAGATTATCTTTTAAATACCGACATGTACTTAATACTATAGAGATGATTACAATACAGAGAATACAAAACAGAAATCATAAAAACTACAAATAAGACATTGGCATTAAGCCCTTCCATAGAATATTGAAAAAACTGAATAAATATTTTATAAGATCACTAGTTTATAAGTTACACTAAATTAAGCGAAACAAATTAAAGGAAATATTTATTATTTGATAAAATGAAGATATATTTTAAAAGAATTAAAAACAAAACAATAATAGGATTTTCGAAATCAAAAATATTCAAAAATAATAATAGACAATTTTTCAACAGTATTATTAAAAGTAAATATTCATATTTAATGATGCATTTTAGATACACGTACGTAAATCTACTATCCATAATAAAAATAATGCTTACCTAAAAATTTATATACAAATATAGCGTTTAAAATATTGAATTTCCTTATTATCTGTATACTATTTGATTTCCGTATCCTCAAAACCCAGAAAGTACCTGGTAATCAAAAGGAAGGAAGAAGTAGCTGAAAAGAAAAGAAAAGCACACTGGGCAGAGTGCAGTATTGCAACCAATCACTAAGACTGCATAATAAGCAATCGTTACCTCATCGGATTCTCACCGCAAAGTAAAAATCTTGACGCGTCGTCAAAACTATATGCTTAAAAATAATTGGTCGGCCAGAGGAGGGAAAAAGAGGTTCACATTGAACGAACGAACTGAACCTAGACCTACAAAATGTAATAATATCGAGCCAATGACATGAAGAATGTTGTGGAATGATTAAAGTAAAAGTGTAATTATATCGAAATTATCAATATTATTTTATCAATTAGCACTTTACTTATTTCGAGACATTTTTGGGTAATTACAGTGATTATTAGTACATAGATTAGTAGTAGTGATATTTTCTAACGTTACACACAGTGTTAAAAAAATCTAAATAAACTCTAAATTAGCCCCCTATTTTTTGGCTGTAAGTATACTTGCAGTATTACGTGTAGGTCAAAAATACGTCAAAATTAAAATCGGCTATGAGGCACTTTTCTACGAACGCGCAAAGAAAGCTTTTTTCTATTTATTTTTCTTTTTATATCTTTTTTCTTTATCTCTATAATCGGATTTTCACCTATTTTAATAAGTGTGAGTAAATATGTTAAATAAACGTTGAGCGGTGCAATTTTTTATGATTCTTATGAGATGAGAAAAGAAGCAATTTTCAACGTTTTGAGATAGTTTGCAAAATGAAAGTTTAAATTCAACGTTTTTCAGGCATATTTCAAATGCCTCATATATGTTGCTAAAACTCAAAATCGAAATATCATGTTATAAGTTTTGAAAACTCTGCTCTAAGAATAGAAATTCCCTAGTGACTAGTCAGTGGAAGTAACAAATTTTATTCATCGCATAATAATCGTGAAAAATGGTAAAAATTGGAAACTATCTTTTCAGGTCTGCACTAAATTTTCGGGGAACGTTTGTAATAAACTGTTTCGACTGTCTTTGTCGAAATGGCGGAATTCCTCCACCATTCCAGAGATTTTTGATCTAATTACTTTCTTGTAGCAGTTCTTGTTACTGCCTTTGCCACCCCGCAGAAAGCTTCCGGTAAAACAAATGGTATTGATTAGCCTTCTTTGGCTATTTCATCTGCTTTTTCATTGGCATTATGACCCTCGTGTCCTGGTACCTAGGCTACCGTAACTTTGCTACGGTCTCTTAGTTTATTTAGCCTTGTATTAGCCTACACAATCCCATAGTAGCCTAGAATTGGTCTCTACAGAATTTAATGCCTTAAGCACTGCCTGGCTATCTGTGAAGATGTCAATTGAATGGGATGTTCTTATCTGCCCTTCTAGTTCTTCCACTTAACAAATTATTTCTATCTGATAAATTTATTTTGATATCCTTAAAAAGACTTACCAGGAAATCCATCACCGTTACAATATCTGCTTTGAGCTCCTCGAGATATATTATTTTAACAATTAGCACTATACTTATTTTGAGATTTTTTGGTAATTTTATACTGATTATTAGTGTAATATACAGTGCTTCCATAAAGTAACGCATACATTCATTATTTCGTAAACCGGCGACTTTAAGGAAAAATCCCGAAACAGATCGAGTTTTATTTTTAAATTACGATTTTTTGTCATATATATTATACTAGTGACGTCATCAATCTGGGCGCGATGACGTAATTGATGATTTTTTTGAATGACAATAGGGGTCATGTTATAGATCATTTGAAAGGGTATTCAATTCTCTATTCACTAATATAAACATTAACATAATTATTTATACGGGGTGTCCAAATTTTTAGATTAAATTAATTGACACAAAAAGATGAATGCATGTAATTTATTTAATTCTAAATACGTTTTACTTCCGTCAGAAAACAGAAAAAAAATTATTTAGAAAATAAACATTGATTTTCGCTTAAACGAAATGTTCAAATTCCAAGAAGCAGGTGGGTGGCAGATTTAACATTGAATTTAAGCGAAAAACAATATTTATTTGTGAAATAAACATTTTTTTCCTGTTTTCTGATAACAGTAAAACGTATTTTGAATTAAATAAATTACGTACATTCTTCTTTTTGTCTCGATTAATTTAATTAAAAATTTTTTTTTTGAAAACCCTGTATAAACAATTATGTTAATATTTATATTAGTGAATAGAGAATTAAATAAACTTTCAAATGAGCTATCTCATGACCCCTATTCTCATTAAAAAAAAATAATCGATTACGTCATTACGCCCAAATAGATGACGTCACTAGTATGATATATATGCCAAAAAAATCCAAATTTAAAAATAAAAATCGACCTGTTTCGGGATTTTCCCTCAAAGTCGCCGGTTTACGAAATAATGAATTTATGAGTTAATATATGGACGCACTGTATATTTTCTAACGGTAAAGGGTTCTTGATTAGTAAAATTACATTTACGGATTTATTTTATAGATTTTTTAAAAAGACATCGGTTTGGCATTAAAAAATATTTACTCTAATATTTATTATGCTACTGTGCAATTTTGACTACTGAACATCGGTTTAGTATCATTTATAGTTGTGTGGTGGGTTAGTTGATCGCTGATGCTAAATACAGCATACAAGATAGTGTTAAACATCTTTCATCATGGGAGATTGAAGCCTTATACCGAAGCGTTTCTGGGAGAATATCTGGCATGTCTCGAGAACCATATTATTGAATACGCTACAGACTATTCTTTTTGTGGTAAGTAAGTTTTTCTTTTGTTGTATACAACAAATTTACTGACGTATTACAATATAAGAATTAATTATATTAACATTTTCCTCTTAAATCTAAATATTTTTTTATATTTTTTATTTTTGCGTTTTTTTTTTACCTTTTTACCTTTTTACCTTTTTTATATTTTTTTTTAAATTTACTTTTATGCAATTTCAATCTCTTTCGATAATAATTTTTTTACAATTTTTTTTTGTTTTTCATTATTTATTTAATTGTGTTTATTTTTTTTATTATTTTGTTTATTTTTTATTATTATTTTTATTTGCCTTTTTTTGTATGCCATATTTACAATTTTTTCATTTTATTCCCTATGCCTATTTATAATCTAAATTAACAGGGTGTAATGTGATTGTAGATACATTTTTTCAATTTTGTATGAAATATTTACAATATTAAATTTTAATTTCTAAAGCAGTCCATTCAAGCCTCTGGTTCAAATATGAATCAGACATGGAACCTAATCAAAACAGACGAGTTACCTCTATCGATTTAAAAAAAGGTACTAGGGAAGATATTCGGAGCTGTCTGTGAAAACGGAATATGGAGGCGCAGATTTAACTTTGATCTGCAGAATATCTACAAGCACAAGCTTGGTGGAAGAGATATTACAACAATCACGTGAAACAGTCTGCAGTAGCAGTAGACATGTAGCACTGGGCTTAGTATCGACATTCATAAAAAAAATCTAAGAGCGTAACCGGTTGGACTCTGAGAAGACGTGGAAGACCAAACCTGAACTTGATAAACAGGGTAACACCGGATGCTGAGAAAGTAGGTGTTGCCAACTGGAAAATCCAAGCAAGGGACAGAGCAGACGGACGCAGAAATATTAAGATAGTCGAACTCTTTTATTAAGGATTGTAACACCGTGATGATAATGATGTTTCGGTATCTTTCTTGACTTTCGGACTTTGGCAAAGTGCAGCATGGGGGGTTAAATACAAATTAAGAAAGATCTTGCCCAGAAAATACATAGAAATATTGGAATCATAAATATATTTCCGATACAGCTTTTAGGGTTTAACATATAAAAGCTTACTCATAGCTCAAAGGAAGTAATGTAGGGGTGCCGCAAGGTAGGGTATTGATACCTATCAGTGGCGTGCGGTGACTTTTTCTAAAGGGGAAGCGATTCAATAAGGATATAAAAATATTTTCTTAAGGGTTGAGGGTCGAGCCACTTCCCACCTGATAACACTCTGATGCGCTATAGGGCCTCTCTATCAGCAAAGTGCTTATGTGAGACGTCCTGGGTACAAGGAGTCACACACTAAATCCTAGCCCGATCAATGCGTGAGGCACTCTATTGCCGCTATTTCTAGTGACTATAGTGACCTATCATTGATCTGTATTGCTTGCTCGGGCCTTAAGTCCTCGCTCCGGGCTTCGTTTCCTAAAGAAGAGATCCTATTTAAATGTTTTTTTTTTAATTCCAAGGCATTTTTCATAACACACAACTTTCAACAATATGACATTTATACTTGAGCTCTATTCTCCTATCAACTTCTGATAATTGTTGAATTCGGTCTTTTTCAATGGACTTGTAAAGTCTGTCTTCGCTTGTTGAATTTCTTGTAAAACTTTTAATACATTTTAATACTGAGAAACTTCGTTCAACTGATGCACTTGTGACTGGGATAGTTTGTAGTAATTCACACAACTTGGACACTTCACACAGGGACTTTTTTAAACCAGTAGTTATAAGAAATACCCAGATTTCTGAGTATATCTTTATCACTAATGTGAGTTGTTTCATAAACAACACTTAACTTATAATGCAAAGCTGGCATATCAAAATATTTTCATTATTTAATCGTAGTGAAATAAATTCCTCTGTGGGAAATTTTGATGAATTATAATTAGAAATATTAAATAAGAATATATTATATAACTCTACAAATTTTAATTCGTTAAAATTTTGAAAGCGAAAATTCATTTTTTGTAGAATGTTATCAAAAGTTCTCTCTGTTGTCGACATTATCAATCTTCATTCTTTTTCTTTCATGTTCAAACCCCATATTTTCAGTTTTATCCCAAATATTTTTAAACTGCTCTCGTTTTTTAATTATCGTATTAATAAAGTCATCAATTTGTCTTATACAAAATGCAATGTTAATTGACTTCATATGTAAAATGTCAAATAAAAGATCAGTAAAAGGAAAAATCTCTGCAAAAAATTTAAATCGAAATATTCTTTAAGCGAATGTATGCACCTAAGCAGACTAAGCACCCCTTAGAAGCAGTAACAGTCAGAGCATCCCACTCTTGGAAGGCGATCGAACAATCGCTTCTGCAGGGTACCAAAATTCGCGCGACTAGTGGGTGCGGTCATTGAACCCTGACCAATTTTTATACGAGACAACTGCATGACAAGCGGCGATTTTGAGATGCGCTTCTGTCAGGGGTGGACCGAATAGTTGAATTGTGTGCATAGTGCATATTGAGTTCCTTCCTATGCGATTAATTTTTAATATTTTTCAATGCCTATTGCCTAGGTAATAATATGTAGATTACTGGGATTGGGGAAAATTTTTGATAATTAAATATTAGCTAATAATATATTTTGTTATATCGAAGTATATAATAGGGAAGCGGTGCTTCCCCCGCTTCCATGGACCGCACGCCTCTGATACCTATACGTATTATAGACGAGCGACATTCATGAACGAGTACAAATACTAGTACAGGATACTGCCTGGTTGGCTGTGTGTAAATGTGATATAAAAGCAACCCCAAAACTTCAATTTTCTGTTAGAAAAATGAATAAGTGGTCTAAGTGATGGCAAATCGAGTTAAGTGAAACGAAGTCATTACACATCAATTTTACAAACAAGAAGAGCCAAGCCATTCTTATATTGTTAGTATAAATAATGCAAGAATACTATTTGTTAATACAGAAAAATATTTGGATATTGAGGATATTTTGGATTTGACATGGAGAGATTATACTTTTGTATAAACAAAAATAGGTAACTAATAAAACCATAATGGAGATATGTAATCCAGATCTGAGGTTTTGCTAGCAGTGGGTAAGATTGATTTTAATATAGTAGAGTGGTTCCAAATAAAGTGCTAAGAAGCAATGCTCTTTGGTATTATAGGAACAGTGACCTCCATGAGGACTTGAAAATGGACATTGTTAATGAGACTAGTAGTCATATAGCCAAAATAGCTAAGGGTTACGAACAGCATGTTAATGTCAAGGCCAGAAGCCCTTTGAGTTAGTGAAGTGAAAAATAGAATACTTATAGTAATCTTATATGCTAATATCTGTGTAAAAAACTATTAGATTCTAAGGAATACTAGTGAGTCCGTCTGATTCCAAAAAGAAAAATCTGGAACACCTTTAGTATGTTTTGGGTGTAATTCAAAGTTTTCAAATTAAAATGTTCTAACTTTTTAGGAAACCGCAAATTTTTATTATAAAAATAAGCACTTAAAAAAAGTAACCCAACCAATAATTGTGTATATTTCGGAATTGTCTAAATATAGACACGTAACATAGGAGAACAAAAAAAAAACAATATAGTGCGGCCGATATGTGAAACAATTGCACATTTAACAATACAAGCATATAATTTGGACCACATATACTATACATATAAAGGTTCAAATTTAGATATGAGGCCATCTCAGATTTTTCCTTTTACAAAAATGGCGGGCATTCAAAATGGCGACTACACATATGTGTTTAATAGTACCATAACTCTTAAACGAAAGGTCTGATTTCAACCAAACTGGGTATATAGGTTCCTTTTTTTATTTACAAGATGTATGTGGTGAACCAGAAGAATCGGTTCACAAAATGTTGTGTTTTTACTGGTTGTTTATGTAAAAATATGTTTTTTTTTTAATTCTTTCCCTCTGTTTATATTAATTTTTCAAAAAGGTAATACCGCAATTGAAAAGAGCGTAAAAGTATTTTGTAGAAAATATTTTGAACTTTTTAGTTACGTTAATTACCATTTAATAAATGCATAACGTATCTTCACATGTACCTATGTGTGGCAGATTCGTGCAAATATTATAAGAATTATTGTGAATTTAATGATAGAATCATATAATTTGGACCACATATACTACACACATCAAAGTTCAAATTTAGATATAAGGCCATCTCAGATTTTACCTTTTACAAAAATGGCGGGCATTCAAAATGGCGATCATACATATATGATTAATAGCACGATAACTTTTGAACGAAAAGTCTGATTTCAACCAAATTTGGTATATAGGTTCTTTTTTTGATGTGTAAGACCAGGGTCTTGAACCAAAAGAATTGATTTACCAGAAGTTTTGTTTTTCCTAATTTTTATGTAAAAACATGTTGTTTTTTACCAATTCTTTCACCCTGTATATATTAATTTTTCAAAAAGATAATACCGGCGTTGAAAAGATCGTAAAAATATTTTTAGCAAATATTTTGAACTCTTTAGTTATGTTAATTACCAATTAATAAATGCATAACGTATCTTCACATGTACCTATGAACCTATGTGCGGCAGATTCATGCAAATAATATAAGAATTATTGTGCACTTAATGCTAAAAGCATATAATTTGGACCACATACACTACACATACAAAGATTCAAATTTAGATATGAAGCCATCTCAGATTTTGTCTTTTACAAAAATGGCAGGCATTCCAAATGAATCTGCCGCACATAGCTACATGTGAAGATACGTTATACATTTATTAAAAGGTAATTAACATAACTAAAAAGTTCAAAATCGTTCCTAAAAAATATTTTTACACTTTTTTCAATGGCGGTATTACCTTTTTGAAAAATTAATATATACAGGGTGGAAGAATTGAAAAAAAAACAACATATTTTTACATAAAAAACAGTAAAAACACACCTTCTGGTAAACCGATTCTTCCGGTTCAAAACCTAGATCTTGCTCATCAAAAAAAGAACCTTGTTGCCAAATTTGGCTGAAATCGGACCTTTTGTTCAAAAGTTATCGTGCTATTAGTCACATATCTACAGCCGCCATTTTGAATCCTCGCCATTTTTGTAAAAGGCAAGATCTGAGATGGCCTCATATCTAAATTTAAACTTTGGTATGTGTAGTATATGTGGTCCAAATTATATGCTTCTACCATTAAATGCACAATAATTCTTATAATATTTGCACGAATCTACCACAAATAGGTACATGTGAAGATACGTTATGCATTTATTAAATGGTAATTAACATAACTAAAAAGTTCAAAATATTTCCTAAAACATATTCTTACGTTCTTTTCAATGGTTGTATTACCATTTTGAAAAATGAATATACACAGGGTGAAAAAATTGAAAATAAATTATTTACATAATATAAAATAGTTTTACATAAGAAACCAGATAAAACATAACTTCTGGTAAATCGATTCTTCCAGTTCACGATATTGATCTTGTAAATCACAAAAGGAACATATGTAACAAATTTGGTTGAAATCGGACTTTTCATTCAAAAGATATCGTGCTATTAGTCACATATGTATAGTCGCCCATTTTGAATTACCTCCATTTTTGTAAAAGGCAAAATCTGAGATGGCTTCATATCTAAATTTGTACCTTTATATGTGCAGTATATGTGGACCAAATTATATGCTTGTATCATTAAATGTGCAATTCTTATATATTTGCACGAATCTGCCGCACTAATATTGTTTACATCAAATTAATGTGGTAACTGTAAGAAAAAAGCCACATAAGTTTTGTTTATTCATGTTTTTTACCTTATTAAATCTTGGACTGGTATGTTTAATCATTTACAAGATTTCATAGATTATAACGAACATAAATTATGATATTTACCTTCAAACCTGTTCAAATTTATACACAAATTCGAAAGAAATAGTTAGAAAAAAGTGTTAATGATGTTTTAAATTATTGGTTCGGATGTGCAATATGTAAGACAAGGTAAATATTATAATAAATTGGCATAATTAAATAGTAAGAAATTGCATTAAGTATCCGTTATATTAATTTATTTAAAAAATGGCCTTTTTAGATAAATTGTTACAAAATTTGGACATTTCACGAAGACATAGATTAGCTTATTAAATTTATGGATAACGCACATTGATATGCAGATTTCGTTGATCGGAATCTTTTGTCAATTATAATATTTAATCAATAATTTTTAATATCGTAACAGCGTTATTAGTGAGCCTTTGTACTTCCCTTGAACACATGACACCCGCCAACTGAATGCTAATTAACTCAATGTCACATTGTTTTTTCTACATGTTATAGAACATTTTCAAGATACAGTCGAAATATTTTTAGCTTCTTTATTTACACTGTTAAATGATTTTTGTATTGAGTAGTAGAAGTACCAATTGAGCATCGAGAAGATATGGATCTTCTTCTTCTGGTATCATTACCCTGGAGGGGTCTTTGCATATCTGGCTATGCCCTTCCATTCAAATCCCTCTTGTGCTCTTCTCCTACATTGTCTTATATTCATGGGTTTCAGGTGGCCTTCCACGTCATCTAACCATCTCGTTCTTGGCCTTCCTTTTTTAATCTTACTGTTGGCTTCCATTGTAATATTTTTTTGCTGTTATTGCATCTTCTTGTCCATCGACATGTCCCAGCCAGGTCAGTCTTTACCTGTTCACAAATCTTACAATATCAGACCCTTCATTTAATTCATTATCATCGTCGTTTCTCCTGATTCTCCATGCGCCGTCTTCCTCTTGCACCGGACCATATACTTTTCTCAGTATCTTTCTCTGGAATGTCCTGAGTTGGGCTTTATTGTTTTTTTGGCATTTCCCATGTTTCACAAACATAGGTTAATACGGGTCTAATCAATGTTCACTAGATAGCCATTTTGGTTCTTTTGTCTAATAATTTCAATGTCATCAATATTTTATTAGCATAGTATTTACTATTTTCACTGGAAAAACTTGCATTCATTTCGCTACTTACGGAATTCTTCTGATTAATTTTTGTGACCAGATGTGTAAAGGCCACCACACGTTCAATAGTATACATAGTTGTCTATTGCGATATTATGTTCATTGGAAGGTGTTCTTTTGACGGTCATATATGTAGTTCGAGAAGAGATATACGCTATGTCATTTTGTCTAAAATGAGCTGTGTCTAAATAAGCTGTGGTTGTTCTCAGGTAAATTGTGCTTTGCTAGACTGTTAATATATTTTCTGCCGCCGTTTCCTTCTTCTTCTCACGTTAGATGTATGACCTGTGTTTACTCGGCTATGGTTAATATTATTTGCAATTCTTATCTCCACACACCTCGTCTTTCAATATGTTACGTCATTTTGTTTTTCAATTTAAATTCTATGACAATTTTGCTTGCTGTATACCTTTATTGATCCCTCTTCCATTATACTACGTATTAAATATTACATTGGTCTCTTATATCCTCACTTATTAATCTCTAACCTAGTATTCTCTACAGTTTATCTTAGTGATTTTAATTCTGCGGCTCTTCAGAAGCCATTAAGGAGCAAAGACCAAGAGAAAGATCTCCAACACGATATACAGACATATGAAGACTACATATATTATATCGGTTTTATAGCGTTCTACGCCTTTCCGTTCCAAATCGCCACTCCTTTCTATTGTGGCAGTCTTTCTCTCTTAGATTTCTGTCAGACATCGCCTTGGAGATGCCCTTTATCCATGTAGTTGCTGGTCTTCCTCGTTTTAGTTTTTCTGTGGGGGTCCATTCTCCCACTTTTTTGGTGATTCTCCTTTCGTCCATTCGTCTTACGTGTCCGTACCAAACTAGCTGTTGTCTTTCGATGTCATCTATGATTGTTCTTTCTATTTCCATTTGTTGTCTAATGTCGTCGTTTCTTATGGGTTCTAGTCTAGATCTTCTTGCTGACCTTCTCCAAAAATCCATCTCAGTAGCTAGTAACAATTTATCTTTGTACTTTTTGGTTAATTGCCAGACTTCAGCTCCATAGGTTAACACTGGTTTTAATATTGTGTTGTAAATTCGTTTTTATTTTCTGTTCTTATATTTTTTGCCACAGTACAGAATTCAGGGCTCCTATCACCTGTTTTCCCTTTACTATCCTTTCCTTACTATTTTCTTCGTTTCGTCCTGTACTAGTTAGTTTTATTCCCAGATATATGTATTCATTGCAGCTTGTAAGTGTCTCCTGTTCCAGGTTCAGGTTCTCCGTTTCTTCTCGTCCTACGCATAGATAATATTGTGTTTTTTTTTTGGTATTCACCTCCAGGCCCCATTTTCTATAACTAATGAACTAACCTATGAAGACTCTGGTGAGAAAATGCCTACATGAAGCCATTTATCTGGCACAGGATTGCAGACAATGGAGTCAGAAAGCTAGAAATATTTAGAGTGACACCATGCCTTGCCAAGGTTTCAAGTTATGAGGAGGAGGAAGATATAAGACCATCTAATACATAATCCAAGAGCATGTGTACTATAGTCTCTGTAGGTCTCTTCACTCTTTGCTATTAACACAGCATCACTTGAATTTCATGTGATATTGATCTTTAAGTTCTCTATTTTATACTAACTTGACATTATTATTTTCTATTATTTGTCCCATTGTCCAATTAAACAAGAATGGTCTTAAGTAGTCACTTTGTCTTTTCCTTGTGTTTGTTAGTATATTTTTCTTACTCTTCCCTGATCTTTTGTTGCAAGTCAAAAGCTCATCTATAATTTTTGAGGGGGCATTTCATTTTTAAAGTGTTTTTACTCAATGTTATTTAATCTAAAAAATTTGATAAATCCACGAATAATATTGGGGCCGGTGTGTTGTATTCAATGATCTCTTGACTTTTCCTCGAATTATACAAATGGAGTTGGTTGTCGACCTGTTATTTCTAAATACCTGTTGTTCTTTTAACATATACATAGATCATGCCTTTTAAATCTTTAGCTATAATTTTGGTGAAATTTTTTGAGAGTTTCTAGCAGTATGTCTCCAGCAATGATATTCCTCCATAACTTTCTATTTTTTGGACGCTTTTTGAATACCTATATATCAATGCTTGTTTTTCAGCTTCTTCTTATTCTTGTGCCACTCCTATCGGAGATTGGAAATCATCAAGGCTATCCTGATCTTGTTTACAGCGGACCTAAAGAGTTCAGTAGTGGTGCAGCTAAACCACTTTCTCAAATTCCGCAACCATGACATTCTTGTACGGCCTGGATTCCGTTTTATTTCTATTTTTTCCTGCATTATATTTTGAAGTAATGCGATTTATGTCCTCCTATCAGGTGACCCAAATATTCGAGTTTTCTTCATTTTATCGTTAACAAAATTTCTGGGTCTTTTCCTATTCTTCGTATTACTTCAAAGTTTGTGACTCTTTCAACCCAACTTATCTTCAGCATTCGACGGTAGCACCACATCACGAAACATTCAATGTTTTTTTATGTTTTTCTGTTTGAGAGTCCAGGCCTCTACACCGTATAATAGTGTGTTAAATACGTAGCCTTTTAGCATTCTTAATCGTAGATGGATGCTTATATCTCTGTTGCAGAAAAATTTTCTCATCTTTATGAAGGTGGCCCTGGCAATTTCTCGCTACGTCTTTTTATTTCATTGTTTTGGTCTCCAGTTTCGTTTATTAAAGTTTCCAAGTATTTTTAACTTAATACTTTTTCAGTTTGAATGCCGTTTATACTAATATGTGCTGTTTGTGTCATGTTTTTACTGAAGACCATATACTTGGTTTTATTGATATTGATATTTACGACATAATTGTTGCAGGAAATATTTATGTTTGTAAGTAATCGTTGTAATTCTTCTACTATTCTTGCAACTAATACAGTGTCGTCCGCGTATCGAATATTATTTACAACCTCTCCATTGATTACGATTCCTTCGTTTGCTTGCAAAAGAGCTTCCTGGTAGATGCTTTCACTATATACATTAAATAGCAGTGGTGACAAAATGCATCCCTGTTGTACTCCTCTACGTATTTCAGCTTGGTACCTTCTAATGTTAAACCATTTTAAAAGTTTCCCTCAATTCACTCAATCCGTAATATTTAACTTTCCTGCCAATAATGTATTGTTCTCGTCTTTTCCAATTTTTCAGCTCTCGTATTACGTTTAAAGTTAATTGTGTTTGCTTTTTTTGCATTTCGATTTGTATTCTATAACTTTCTAAAATATGTTCTCTATCTAATTTTAACACTAATTCATCATCTTATCCTGAGTGAGTTGACAGCAGTATTTAGATTTTCTAAATAGGTACCACCAGAACGCTTCTATTTAGAAAATCGAAAACTGGTACGCTTATTTATCTTCCAGAGACGAATCGATTCCATCAACTGTAAATTTCTAATACCGTCATAGGCGTGTGTTTTGGGTATGTCCAGGGTTATTTTACCGCATAGTTTTTTGTCTTAAACTTTTAAGCATTTTTGACCTTAGTATATTAAATTGTGAGGTATTATAATACTAAAAGGTACTCTTGCTTTAAATCGGTAAAATACACTGTATTTATACTTAAAATAAGAGTACCTTGTAGTACTAGAATACCTCACAATTTAATAATCCAGTATCAAAAACGCTTAAAAGTTAAAGACAAAAAAGTTATGCTATAACAAAACCGTTGGCCTACCCAAAACGGACCGGTACCAGTTTTCGTATTTCTAAATAGAAGCGTTCTGGAGGTATTTAAAAAATATAATTACAAAGCGCCATTTTCAATATAGCGCCCTAGGGAGCTATAGGGAGATATATAAAGGAGCATTTTCGGACTAGGTGAATTTGCTTAAATTATCTTAAAATTATCTGAGGAATCTGCGATCTTCGGTTGTCATGAGAGTTTTTGGACATCCTGTAAATTCAATCAAAGTTTTACCACTACCACCACCTTTATTACTTCTTTCTTGAATCTTTCTTTTAATCCATTTACGAGTTCGTTGTCTATTCTAACGTTCAGGTCTTCCATACTAATTATTATTCTGTTAAATCTATTCTACTAAGTTTATTGGTCTTAATATTTCATTTGTAGAATGCTTTGTATTATGCATGTAGGAGGCATAAATATACTGTAAATTCTGTCAAAAAAATTATATATCTCTATTTTATGTCTGTTTGAACACTAGTACTTGTTACGTCATAATATTCCTCGATTTAATTCAGTGATATTTTACCCACTCTTTTACTGATTTTTTTTACGTTATTCAACAATTTCATTTTTACATCTAATTGATTTAATTTATTGTTTTCACTCATTTTAAAAAAATATAAAAACTTAGAATTATCCATGTCTGTCCGTCCGTCTCTAAATACAACTCATCCGTGATTAGATCAGTTAGAGGGAAAAATAAGGTATCGAATGAATGCCTACATCCCAAGGATGGTATTAAAGGTGAGGAATTTGACCTCGCTCTTCCGGATTTATAGTTGCCACCGGACGCACTGTTTTAAAGTCGCCGAAATAGTACAAGCGCTATATTAGTCGACGCGCCTTAGCAAGACGAAAACAAATAGATACTTCCGATTTCGTGCGTGTCTGTACGTCCGTCTGTTAAATGAGGTAAAACAGACAGAAGGAAAAAGTTATTGTGGAGATGGTAATAATATGCTTCCGGTCTAGTACTCTGACGATTGTGAATTCAAACCTTCACTCAGGCTAGTTTTTTCTTTAAACATCCAGAAATCTCGGGCAAACACCTCACATTTAGAAATTTGACCATAACTCTCTAATACGCAATCAAATAACTAAGTGCGTGCTAGTAGTCTTCCAAATTGTGTTGATTTGCATTGGTATAAGGTTTGCTCTCGAAACGTTCGCTTAGTATTCGTTTATGCGAACTGACGGTCCGCGTGCGAGCATTGGGGTACCAAGCTTGTGGGATGAAGATTACTTTTATATTTGGGTTTTATAACATTTTAAAAGGTAATTGTAGTATTTTTATTTAGAAACAGTTTTTAAAAAAATACTAGATACGTGTTCTTGGAAAAAAGAACAAGAATACTTAGAAAAGCCTATGCTGGAAGTCTTGGCTGGAGATGATATTCAGGAATCAATTGATTTAGATGATGAAGAAGATTTGAATGAAATTGATGAAGTTGAAGTCGACATTTCTGATGAAACGAAGCAGGAAATTTGTGATTAGAAGGAAATAATATGCCTGAAATTCTTAATCCTACATTTATTCGCAAAGAAAACACACTATGCGCTAAACATCCTGTACCCAAGCACGGTAGCATTAGGGCAGAGAACTTAATAGGATATAGGCCTGGTGTAAAAATAATACCAAAGATATTGAAAACGGACTTAGAAATTTGGAACTACTTTTTTTCAGATATCATCTTGGATAAAATTATCGAGTGCACAAATAAACACATTAAAGTAAACACTATCAACTACTGTATATCTCCTTTACATATAACAATAAGAGGTGAGGCGAGAATGGGATAATATAGACTGCGAGAAAACCTGAGCAACCAACGTACCAGTTAAATCAGGACATAGTAAAATAACGAATGAAACTAATATTGCCGAATGGATGATGATTTCTGACCATATGACATCAAGATACAAGCCTGAAGTACCTTTTCAAGTGGACATTTGCCAACGAGACGAATGGGACAGAGGAAACTCTCGACCCAGACTGCAGGGTTACATCTGGTATACGGACGGGTCTAAAACTGCAGACGGTTCGGACGCAGGAATATTCTGTAGTTGTGGAAATTTCAACATTTCTATTCCACTGGGAGAATATACCTCCGTATTTTGGGCAGAGATTTTTCCAATCTTGCAATGCGTAAGAGAAAACCACCTGAGGGTATTCGAACTGCAGCAGGCTAACATATGGACAGATAGCCAAGCAGCCATTGGGGCTCTTATAAACCCTAAGGTGAACTCTAAGCTGGTGTGGGAATGTCGACAAGAACTTGACAGACTGGCACAACATAACAATGTTATACTGGTATGGGTTCCAGGTCATCGGGGCATATACGGCAATGAAAGAGCTGATGCACTTGCCAAGAGAGCATCAGCTACAAAATACATGGGTCCAGAGCCGGCCGTGGGAGTGCCAGAAAGCACGTTCCTCGAACGAAAAAAGCCTGGATCCGAAGCCAACACAACTCACACTGGGAAAGTGTACCCGGTCAAACACATGGTAAGATGTATATCGGACGGACATGTGCTAGTAGGGCTGAGTTACTGCTGAAAACAAGCAGGAATCAGCTCAGAGTCATAACAGGTTTTCTCACTGGACATGCGCCAGTTAAGGGTCACTTGCATACAATGGGGCTGTTTCATGGAGACTTGAAAGCAGAGCTGCAGACTCTGTAACAGAGAACTTGAAACAGTCAACCATATTTTGCATGACTGTGAGGCATTGGATCGGAGGCGGGAAACACTTTTCAGAGACATCGAAGTGACTCCAAATATATATGGCACTCACCCACTAGACCTGTACAAGCTGGTACGGGGTTCCAGAATTCTGGAATGGGTTTCATAAACGAATGGAAGATGTACAATAAGCCAAGCGGCTGCAGTACAACCGGTTCACAACAGGCGGCTTCCAGGGGAAAAACGCACTATCAACGTGAAAGAGATGCCAAAAACACATATTTAATAGAAATCAAGTCTGATTGGGTGATTATATCTAGCAGGAGTTCTCAAATCTAGCTGATTAAACTGTGAGCAAATACATATGAGACAAAAAATAGATGTTTTGTACGTGCAGACTCTCAGTCTGCACGCGAGCAATTATGTTTTAGAACTGGACGCGAGCACCGAAAGTTTAAAAAATATATCTATTAGGAAAGCCCTAGTTGCCTCTCTCCCTTTGGACATAAGTTTCTCACTATTTTTACCGATACAGTAATAATGTCATCTCCACACCGTAGATACTGTAGTAATCACGCTGTTTTCCTTTTCGTTTTCCTTCGGTGACTATTTATATCTTTAAAGTAGGAATATAACAGCATAAGTACTAAAATTGTTGATTAATCAACAGATATATTTAATCCTGTCGCCAGGGGGGGTACAACGGCCTCCTTTATTCAGATGGACTTACCCAAGTTTTCTTATGTATTTTGACCCGTAGAACACGAATTTTTTGGGTACGAGTTGATCCGGATGTCGATAAGATTGTTATAAACAAAGAACTTGAGGAATTACATACCAACGATTTTTCGCAAAACAAAACATGTTTTTGTATTTTTTTGGTCATTCTAAGCAAAAAACGTTTTTACAAGTTTTTTCGTAGGATGCATAGTTTTCGACGTAAACGCGGTTAAACTTCCAAAAAATCGAAAATTTGCAATTTTTGAACCCGAATAACTTTTGATTAAAAAATAAAATAACAATTCTGCTTACCGCATTTGAAAGTTGAAGTCAACTTCTATCGGTTTTGATTATTTTCATTGCTATAAATTAATTTTTTTATTGTTAAACAAAGCTACAAACACATAGTAATTGAATGATGTTTTCAATTTCATATTTAAAATCGAACGAGTAGGCGCGCATACAGACAATTTCTACGTAGATTACGTACATTAAAACGCATGCACTTGGCACGGGAAACACTATGTGTTTATAGCTTTGTTTAACAATAAAAAAAATTAATTTTTAGCAATGCAAATAATCAAAACCGATAGAATTTGACTTTAAGTTTCAAATACGGTAAGCAGAATTGCTATTTTCTTTTTTAATCAAAAGTTATTCGGATTCAAAAATTGTAATTTTTCGATTTTTTGAAAGTTCAACCGCGTTTATCTCGAAAACTATGCACCCTACGAAAAAACTTAAGAACATTTTTTGCTTAGAATCACCCAAAAAATACTAAAAAATGTTTTGTTTTGCGAAAAATCGCTGTTATGCAATTCCTCAAGTTCTTTGTTTATAACAATCTTATCGACATCCGGATCAACTGTTACCCAAAAAATTCGTGTTCTACGGGTCAAAATACATAAAAAAACTTGGGTAAGTCCATCTGAATTAAGGAGGCCGTTGTACCCCCCCTGGCGAGAGGACTAATTGGAAATCTCAGTTATTTAGTCATTTTTCTGTACACTATTTAAAATTTATGTAACGTTTTATATTGAATTTTGTCTAAATATTATTATTTTGCAGATATTTTTAAGTAAAGGTATATAATTTTATTATTTCACTTGCGCAAAGTTGTTATATTTACAGTTCCTTTAAATCGGTAAGTGAAGTAAGTCCAGCGAACCGTGAAAGCATACCATTGCGACTTTTGCAATTTATATATTCTTTTAGATTTCCAATCTGCTTTTTAAGCATGACTTATTCATTTGTCACTGGAAAAGTGACCACTATAAAAATGCTGCGTTGCAAGAAACTATTTCATTTTTTTAACAAGCACGTTATATTTAATTCTTTGTTTTGCAAGGCTTATCATTTTTTTTATAGTATTCTATTCTATTTTACTAATTATATTAATAAATATATAAATTTATGGAGAAATGTAATCAGGGAAGCCAACCACACTTAGTGCAGAAATAAAGTGAAGTTAGGGCATCCAATCCCGTAGCCTAAGTTCAATCTCGGTATTTGCGGGACTACCAATTTTCAATCCCGCGGGATATCTGTATTTGCGAGATCCCGCATATTGAAAATAGTCATATTTATTTAAGAAAACGAATTAATCAACTAACTCCACATTTATTACTATTAAGTAGTATGAGATCAATCAAATTACACCGTTTATTCTTCACAAAAAACAAAAAATACATGTTCTTCAAAAAATACACCAATTATTAAAAACCAACAAAAAACACATTTTTAACTGAAAATTGACATAGTTTACTTTACTTATTTAGTTAATATATTACTTAGCTTAAGGTTACTATTATTTAGCTAAAGCTTTCAATTGAAAATGCTTGCGAAGGAAACACATCTAAACTGTCGTCTGCCAAACTACTGCGTATTTTAGAGACAATATAGCCGGCAGCACAAAATGCCCTTTCGGCTTCCACACTTGTCGGCGGTGTTCCTTTGAAGGCTTTATATAAAAATGTAAGATATTTTCCCATTGACCCTCCAGATTCATAGAGTAGTTTCTTTTTTTATAATGGACTCAAAAGTATAAGCTCGATAAGGTTACATTACACGCTGATGATAAAGTTAACTCTAACTCCTTTTGCAATGTAAAATCAAGATCTGAACCCCATGACGGAACCTCTACATTGACGTTTCTTAGTTGATCAGTTTATTCGTCATCATTGCTCTTAGCCTCTTCGTCACACGATACGTGATAAATCAGTAGTGCAGTCACATTTCTTCGTTGTTGTAAAATACGTCGGCGGAAAAACAAATCTTATAATTCTGAAGCTAACATGATTATCTTACAGTTTCTTAACAATAAATTTGAGCGTAGCTTCAGCAGTAATGAGATTGGCATCTTGAAGGCAAAGAAGTTCGGCAGCAAGTTTTACCGGCTTCAAGATATTATTTAGATTTACTAAAGCATGAAAACTCACAAAAGTCACGGGCCTATAGCTCTGGCGAGAGGTCGAATGTACGCTTTTTACAGTCCCGCAAATCCCACGGATCCCGCATCATGCGGGATTGGAAAATGACGCGGGATCCCGCAATACTCATATCTCGGTATTCCGGGATTGGAAGCTCTAAGTGAAGTATCGGATCCGCCAAGCACCTTGCTATAGTCGGTTAGCTAAACTCAGACACAACTGGCTAGTGATTTTAGTAAGTAATTTTGGCAAAAAAAATAATTGCTAAATAGTTAGTAATTTTGCCAATTTTGGCAAAATTGGACAAAAACAAAAAAAATACCTACTAAAATCACTAGGCAGTTGTGTCTGAGTTTAGAGAACCGACTATACGACCATCGCTACGTTCATCGCATACTGAAAAACAAATTGCGATGTGCCTGGCGAGGTGCAATGCTTCACTATGTTTCTACACTTATTGATAAAGGAAAAAGAATGATGTTCTCATACATTATAAATTATAACGAACCAACAAGATAAATAAATTAAACAAAAAAACACAAATCATAAAGGTGGCCTTCCGGGCCTTATTTTTTATTTAAACTTGAACAAAATCCGATCTTCATAATCTATCAAAATTCAATGTTTTCGTATCGAAAATCATCATACATTCTCGAATTTAATAGTGTGACTAAATATTTATGTTTACACTCATGTGGAACTGACATAATTTTAATGAATAATATTTTTTATCGCCAACCGTCACTAAAGTCATCCATTATTGTACTCATTTGCCCTCATTTGCGGCAGTAAAGTAACAATTTATTGTACTGAAAGCAGAATTTTACTTTACCTGCCGCGATTACTCGGAATTAAATGTAAGTGGTCGATGGCAGTAATCGATTATTTATT
The DNA here is from genome assembly GCF_917563875.1 of Diabrotica virgifera virgifera. Classification (NCBI taxonomy): domain Eukaryota; kingdom Metazoa; phylum Arthropoda; class Insecta; order Coleoptera; family Chrysomelidae; genus Diabrotica; species Diabrotica virgifera. The sequence continues at coordinate 65,770,275 of NC_065447.1, forward strand.
TGATTTAACTTAGAATTTACTTACTTTAATTATTAAAAATGTTGTACAAAATTTACGACATTGTTAAGTAAATTGATGTCGAAAAGTGAAATTATGTAGTATTTTGTAATTATATTCACATAAATTAAATCAACACTGTACCGATTTAGAATTTTTCAACATTGATAACTATCGATTAAAAATCGAAAGCGGCCATCATGCAGAAGTCACCTGCCATCACTGTGATGAAATTTTTAGTACGTCTAAAATTTAAAAAATTCTTAAATTGTAAATTGTAAGTAAGTATTAAACCAATATCAAATTGCTGGCGATAAAATTTTGTATGCACGACGTCAGTAAAGACTCTTTATCGAACTCGTCTGTTATTCGCCTCGCTCGCTAGGCTCGCTCTGCTGATAATAATATTATCAGATATCTGATATTATTAGACTCGTTTGATAAAGAGTAACTTTACTGACTTGATACATAAATAACTATTACGTTTATGCAAAAAACAACCCTCTCTTTTATTTATTTTTTTTTCATTTAGCTTAATACCTTGACAACTGTTGTAGGCTATTGGCATGGTACAGTTGATTTCGCAATCAGATGGTGTAATGTGTAGTGTGTATTTCTAATAAAGTTTCCTACTTAGCTGGGATTTGAACTGATAACCCTTGGATCCAAAGGTAGGCTCTTTTGTCATTGAACCACAGAAGGGGTTAATTAAAATTGATAAGATTTAATACTTTGTTTTATTTTATAGTATGCGATTATATTTTAATAATTTTGTTAATGATAGAAACTTATGGAGAACTATAATTAGTAAGGCAGCCAACTCACTGGAAAGTAAAGGAAAAAAAAATGATGATTCTTATGATAATGAACCAACAAGATAAATAAATTAAACAAATAATAAATATACTCCCTATAATAAAGATTTCCGAAGTCTACAAAATTTGTAAAAACATTATAAACTTTATTGAATGAGAATGAAGTATAAATTTAATTGAAAACTCGTTATATTTGTCATAATGAAATGCCACAGAAAAATAATTTCAGAACCATAGTTTTTGTTTGAACTTGAACACAAGCTGATCCTATTAAAAATTATACATGCGTTCTCGAAGGGCAACTAGATATTCACTGTTACACTCTTGTGGGATTGATATTCGCTAATTTTGTCGTTTGTTATTTGACGAATGATATTATTTTTCCACCTACCTCTACCGAAAGTATACTTTTCCGGACCTGATTTTAGGGAGCAATGTTGTACTTTTTCTCCCTAGGGGGAAAAATATTTTACTCCCTAGGGAGGAAAAGTAAAAGTGACGTCATGGTATTTCATTCATGAAATATAAATTACACAGGTCTGCGACCAAAAAATTGTTTAAAATTTAATAAGTGATTTTCATTATGTTTTCAACACTGATGCCGGGAAAAATAGTGAAAAAATTCCATCACGTACAGTTATTTCACAAAATGATAATAAAGAGTTATTCGGAGAAAGTGATTTTCATACTGTTTTCAACGCTGATTTCGGGAAAAATAGTGAAAACATTCTATCAAATACAGTTATTTCACAAAAATAAAGAGTAATTATGAGAAAGCAGCAGTATTTTGTACAATACTACGATCCTGGCACAACCGATCCCCATTCCATTCTTACAATTTGAGCTGAAGGATTTAGTAAGAGATCTAGGCCTTTCCAAGGAATTGGCAGAAATTTTAGGATCTAGAATAAAAAATAAACATATGCTGGTTCCGAATACATCTTTCTCTTGGTATCGATGTACGGAAAGGAAAAAAAAATGATGATTCTTATGATAATGAACCAACAAGATAAATAAATTAAACAAATAATAAATATACTCCCTATAATAAAGATTTCCGAAGTCTACAAAATTTGTAAAAACATTATAAACTTTATTGAATGAGAATGAAGTATAAATTTAATTGAAAACTCGTTATATTTGTCATAATGAAATGCCACAGAAAAATAATTTCAGAACCATAGTTTTTGTTTGAACTTGAACACAAGCTGATCCTATTAAAAATTATACATGCGTTCTCGAAGGGCAACTAGATATTCACTGTTACACTCTTGTGGGATTGATATTCGCTAATTTTGTCGTTTGTTATTTGACGAATGATATTATTTTTCCACCTACCTCTACCGAAAGTATACTTTTCCGGACCTGATTTTAGGGAGCAATGTTGTACTTTTTCTCCCTAGGGGGAAAAGTATTTTACTCCCTAGGGAGGAAAAGTAAAAGTGACGTCATGGTATTTCATTCATGAAATATAAATTACACAGGTCTGCGACCAAAAAATTGTTTAAAATTTAATAAGTGATTTTCATTATGTTTTCAACACTGATGCCGGGAAAAATAGTGAAAAAATTCCATCACGTACAGTTATTTCACAAAATGATAATAAAGAGTTATTCGGAGAAAGTGATTTTCATACTGTTTTCAACGCTGATTTCGGGAAAAATAGTGAAAACATTCTATCAAATACAGTTATTTCACAAAAATAAAGAGTAATTATGAGAAAGCAGCAGTATTTTGTACAATACTACGATCCTGGCACAACCGATCCCCATTCCATTCTTACAATTTGAGCTGAAGGATTTAGTAAGAGATCTAGGCCTTTCCAAGGAATTGGCAGAAATTTTAGGATCTAGAATAAAAAATAAACATATGCTGGTTCCGAATACATCTTTCTCTTGGTATCGATGTACGGAAAGGGAATTTGTATCTTTTTTCTCCCAAGAAGATGACCTGGTCTTAAGCAAACTCTGCTACTCAGACCACAAATGTACACTATGTGGTGATTTAAAAGTTATTTCAATGCTGCTTGGTCAACAAAGTGGCTATACAAAGTTCCCTTGATTTCTCTATGAATGGGACAGTAGAGACAGAAAGCAACACTACATAAAAAATATTGGGCCCTGAGAGAAAGCTACAACTTTGTGAACAAAATGAAAAGGCGACTTGGACAACTTTTAAATTAGGTGTTACCGATTTCCTCGGTAACAAAAGAGATCCAAACTACAAGACAATCGTCGCACACATGATCGACAACTTTAAGAAGTTTGGCTGTACACATGAGCATTATAAGCTTTACTTTCTCCACTCACATCTTGAGTACTTCCCGGCAAACATTGGTGATGTCAGTGAAAAGCAGGGCGAAAGATTTCACCGAGACATCAAAGAAATGGAAAGAAGATACCAAAGAAGATGAAACTTCAGCATGATAGCAGACTACTGCTGGGTGATGAAAAGAGATGATCCTCAACGAGTCCACAGCCGGAAAAGCAGTAAAAGAAGCTTCGACAGAAAGCGTTAGCGTTATTATAAGGAATTTTGAGCTTAAAAAATAAATGAAGTGTACCGGCAATGTAGATTAGAACATGACTAATAAATAAAATAAATTTTATAACGTTGGAAAGAGGTGAGAAATTGCTTACATTTTGTTATTATATCCAAATATACCCCCTAATTTGTGAGAAAACCTGACGTGATAGACAAAAATGGTTTACATTTTTGAAATCAGCGCTGAAAAGTACATCAAAGTCAGTTATCAAATTTCAAACAACTTTAAAAAAATATTTTTTGCAGCCCTGTGTTATTGACGCCCTACAATATCTATTTTCTATTAGGTAAGTATCTACACATTTTAACTTTTATTTATAAAACACCCTGTATTTTGCAGGATGGTAAAAAACAGTAAATTGTTATTTTGATTTAATAATGTTTACATTAATAATTTGACTTATATTTGACAGTTGACAGTTATATTGTACCTGCTTGTTAGTTTTAGTTCTAATAAATTTTGTTGGTTAGTTACATCAATAAATTAAATTAAGTAAAAATGAAAAAATGACTTGTTATTTGAGGAAGGTGGAAAAACCATATTATGTATAACATGGGAGCAAAGTGCCTTTTCCTCCCTTGAATGATTACTGCCCTCCGCTACGCGCCGGGCAGTAAACTTCATTCTCGGGAGGAAAATTAGCACTTTCCTCCCTTGTTATACAAATAGCTATTACGTTTATGCAAATAACAAAGCTTTATTGGAATATAGTGAGTAAAAAACTGATTTTTTATTATACATAATAGTAGGTAAAATAATAGTTATTTATGTACCAAGTCAGTAAAGTTACTCTTTATCAAACGAGTCTGATATTATCAGCAGAGCGAGCCTAGCGAGCGAGGCGAATAACAGACGAGTTCGATAAAGAGTCTTTACTGACGTGGTGCATACAAAATTTTATCGCCAGCAATTTGATATTGGTTTTAATACTTACTTACAGTTTACAATTTAAGAATTTTTTAAATTATAGACGTAATAAAAATTTCATGACAGTGATGGCAGGTGACTTCTGCATGATGGCTGCTTTCGATTTTTAATCGGTAGTTATCAATATTGAATAATTCTAAATCGGTAGTGTTGATTTATTTTATATGAATATAATTACAAAATACTACAGAATTTCACTTTTCGACATTAACTTAATTAACAATGTCGTAAATGTTGTACAATATTTTTAATAATTAAAGTAAATAAATTGTAAGTTAACTTAAATAAATAATCGATTACTGCCATCGACCACTTACATTCAATTCCGATTAATCTCGGCAGGTAAAGTAAAATTCTTCTTTCAGTACAATAAAGTTGTACTTTACTGCCGCAAATGAGGGCAAATGAGTACAATAATGAATGACTTTAGTGACGGTTGGCGATAAAAAATGCTATTACACTCGTTCTATTGTAGCGTCTGGTGCTATTAACTTTTTACTAACTGAAACATAAAAATTGACGTCATATCAGTTAATTTTTCTGTGAGATGTATTACATTTTAAGCAATTCGTATTTTATATTGGTTTAAAATATATTTTATCTACTCTATCTCATATTATGTATAAGTTTTTAGTTTGTGAAAACTGTCATTATAGATAGCAGTGCGTAAAGGATTTAACGTGTGCGTGAATTAACAATGTACTTTAAATGGGATTTACTTTTTCGCACTGTTTGTGGCACACTTTCATATAATCAAATATCCTTAACTCTCGCGTTGTCGTGGTGATGACATTGTCAGCAATAAATTACGACACAAGTTTTGACAGTTTTGTGGTTTGAAAGAAGTTAGAATTTTTAAATGTCAAAGTTCTAAAAATTGTAGAATAGAAATGAATTCCGGTGACGAAGAGTTACAGTTTATTTATGTGTTTATCGTAGATAAAATATTGTATAAAACTGTGCGTGAAGTACTTTTTGCGAACTTACGCGATGTATAGCACTTGCTCCGCTGTCGCTCGTGCTCTAAACATCGCGTGCGTTCGCAAAAAGCATACTTCACGAACTGTTTCATAAATAACTACATTATATTAGTAATTTACTAAAATGTTAGCCTCCTGTCTAGACATTTAAAATGACTTTTGGAATAAATACAATAACTACATGTAGTAATTAATAATAAGATATGAATGTTCTTCCGAAATTCACAACTCATTTGGAGTAGAACACGCATACAGTATTACTCGAAGCAATAAAGCACTGAACCTCCAAAAAAAATGACAAGACGGATCTTAATAATTCTTTTTGCATTCGATTTGTGAATGCACCAGGAAACTCTGTAACCCCTAGCCATGAGATAATATTGAAAAACTGCATACAGAAAATGCATTCTTAAAGTGCATCTCAAACAGACAATAAAAAAAATTCAGAACTCGTCAATTATAGGCAGAAATGAGTTAAATTTTGTTACTCGGGGGTTTTTGGGGCGCTGAAAACGAATATGACGTCGTAAGTGATCTGCGGAGTACCTGGTGCCCAGGGTACCTACTGTTTACCTCGTCTTGTGGAGTTTTCGGAAAATTAATGAAAAAATTAGTCAAAAATCGTTACTTGGCGGTTTTTGTGGTGGCTAACGACGAATATGACATCGGAAGTGATCTCCGGAGTACCTGGTACCCAGTATACCTACTGTTTACCTCGTCTTGTGGAGTTTGCGCAAAAAATTATTATTAAATTAGTCAAAAATCATTACTTGGGGGGTTTTTGGGGTCGCTAACGACATATATGACATCGGAAGTGATCTCAGAAATAGACCCCAAAAACTCCCCGAGTAATGAATTTTGACTAATTTTTTAATGACTTTGCCGAAAACTCCAGAAAACGTGGTAAACAGTAGGTACCCTGGATACCAGGTACTCCATAGATCACTTACGATGTCATATTCGTCGTCAGCGACCCAACCCCGAGTAATGATTTTTGGCTAATTTTTTAATGAATTTGCCGAAAACTCCACAAGACGAGTTCGACATACGACATCATATTCGTTGTCAGCGACCCCAAAACCACCCGAGTAACAAAATTGAACTCATTGCCGCCGATAATTATTGACGAGTTCTGTTTGAGATGCACTTTAAGAATGCATTTTTTGTATGCAGTTTTTCAATATTATCTCATGGCTAAGGGTCACAAAGTTTTTAGCTCCGGCAATTCGTTGGCTTGCAAATTTTAGAAGCCACGAATAATGTAACCAGAAGAGTAGTTCTAATAAAGTTTTATTTTTGCTATTGTTAATATTAAAAGTAAAACTTTCATTCGTCTTTTAGCAGATGCCACCACGGCATCAATTCCATCATGTTATTTCGTTGTGAACCGATACCGGAGGCCCGAATTTTAGTGGTATAGAGAGAATCAAATATGCGCTCTCTGATGATATCCTAAGAAGGATTGAAACTAGTCAGAGTACTTTTGGGGCTCTCTGAACTAACTAACATAGACGGCTTTTGTTTCGCTTCACAACGAAATGATTATTTATTATTTTTATTAGTTCTACTCTTAATCTGATCATTGGGAACTAATCTTTGTTGGAATTTTACCGTGCTGGACAGGCGGGTAGTGAGATGCAACGTCATAGATCTCCCTCGGCCTTCTTAACCCGGGCAATTCGTTGGCTTGCAATTTTATAAGCCACGAATATATTGCTGACGTCGAATGATAAAAATGTCTTGGATTGAGAAAAAAACTAAATTATTTGGTCTCCAAAATATGAAGAAGAGGACTACTAAGAAACACCTAAAAAGCAGTAAATGTTTATTATTTTGTACATATGATTTACAAAAGGTTTTCAGAAATATAACATAATAATTTCTTATGCATCAGCTTATTATTAAGTATTTTCTACAGAAATATTTTTATTATCATTCATCTTCAAATATTACAAATTTTATTGAATTCCATACTTAATGCCACTAGAAAAGTGATAAATGAATGCATTGAGTATTAATTATAAAGTGTATAATTAGAGAACTATTTTATGTAGTACTTTAAGTACGCTTTTATTGATGATTTGAAAGTGAATTTTGCAAAATAATTGCATCTTCACTTCAACAGTTATTGATCCTAACTGTACTACAAATATTTGATATCATGCTCTTAACTTACGTAAGGTTGGTTAAGTTGTGCAATGAATAAACACACTTGCTTTTTTAATCTGTACCACAAATTAAGTAACTTCAACTGTTATAACAAAAGAAAATTTAAAAGCAGGCTTTACTGTCAAGACAACAGACAATAATCGTTGTGTCAATGAAAGCTGGCTTTATTGAATAAGTCATAAAGCCAATAGTTGTTTGGAATTAAAATTTTATGAGCTAGAAAGCTATTAACCGATTACGGAATATTTAATTCTTGACGTAGTGAAGAACGTACCTATAGGGGATAATCCATAATTCATATCTATATTGTTTTATTGCAGTGTAAATAATAATCAATTAATAAAGCATAATTAATCAATCAGAAAAAAAACATCAGACAACTAACTGTCTAGAAGTCACGTCGTAAATATGCTTATCCAAGAAATTAACGCACCACCTTAAAAATGGGTCATTTTTGATGTCTCGAACTTCCTAAACCTGTTGTCCGATTTAAGTATTTTTTATAATATGTCAGGCAGGCATTCTAGACAGATAAATTGTCATTTTACAATTGACGATTTATTTATTGCTCTTAAACCGCTTAAAATATGCAAATGAGATTTGGTGAGTTTTAAGAAGTAGTTACTGCGCATTTTTTATATACAATTAGGAATTTATTATTTAACATTGGAGTACATACCGGTAATATGACCCCTTATATTTGCCATTGGTGAACACTACCTCTTAAAACCCACCAAATTTAATTTGCCGGGTATCTCAACCGGGTTTAGAGCAATAAATAAATCGTCAGACTGTAAGAAAATTTTCAACACCCCCTATCTCGGAAACGAAGCATTTGCGGACATACGATTTTAAAGCAAACTGTCATTATTTTTTCATGCAAAATTGCTCCTTAAAGTTGGCCATACTTATTTAAAAACACCCTGTATTGATGAAAAACAAGGCTCGTTGTTAAAGTACCTAACTTTTCTATTGTTCAACATAAGCAAATGAATTAAAAAAACAGAATGTTAATAAAGCATGAGGCTATAGTTGGGTTTTAATTTCAGTATTTTAGAAATGCTAGAATATTCCACAGAGTGACGGGAACTTTGAGAAAAACTCAGTTTGATTGGTACACCCGGTACACAATGACAGTTTGCCTGTCTAGCAACAATATTATTACAGCGATATTACATCCAGCGATATTACATACAACATGTTAAAAAATCACTTAAATCGGACAACAGGTTTAGGAAATTCGAGGCATTAAATATGACCAATTTTTAAAGTGGTACTTTAATTTCTTGGAGAAGTGTAGAAAAATATTAATACAATAATAATATGACATGTAGTTATACTAGTGATACTATTATACTATGTATGTGTGTAAGAGAATGATATCTATACTGCAATAAAAATTAGTCCTAATTGAAAAAAAATGAAATTTTTTCTCAAATTACCGATACCCAACATCATTTTCATTTATTACAAAAATATGGTATAGTTGTCCCATTATATTTTTGCACAAACGTCATAGTTCATTTGCAAACAAGTTAAATCAAAACATTAAGAGGAAACAGTAGCGATTAACAGGTAGCGAAAACGCGTTCCAAGATTGCGGCTGTAATTTTGAATATTTTTCGAGATATTTGGCACACGTATTCGTAATGTAATAAAGAATGGCGGTACAGAGCCTAATTTGAAAAATATATTAATATGTGGATATTACTCTGTAATTAAATAGGATATTAAAAAAACGAGCCTGTACCGCCATTAAGAAGAACAAAAAAATACAATTTATTCAAATAAACTTTTTTATCCGATGCCTAGATTTTGTGTCATTTTGGAACTACTAATGAAATAAAAATTTTTAGTAGTTCCAAAATGACACAAAATCTAGACATCGGATAAAAAAGTTTATTTAAAGAAAGTGTATTTTTTTGTTCTTCTTAATGGCGGTACAGGCTCGTTTTTTTAATATTGTATTTAATTACAGAGTAATTTCCACATATTATTATATTTTTCAAATTGGGCTCTGTACCGCCATTCTTTATTATATTACGAATACGTGTGCCAAATATCTCTAAAAATATTCAAAATTACAGCCGCAATCTTGGAACGCGTTTTTGCTACCTGTTGATCGCTACTGTTTCCTCTTCACTGAAATACGTCGATATGTAATAATCATTGATACAGTCGGAAAAATGAAAGAATACCCATGAACGATCACATCAATCAGTTATTTTGTATTTGCTGTCTTTTTCTATAACAAACGTTTGTTATTTATAGAAAAATACAGCAAATACAAAATAAGTGATTGATGTGATCGTTCATGGGTATTCTTTCATTTTTCCGGCTGTATGTTCTGTGTTCTGTGAATGTAATAAGTAGGAAATGGCTATTATCGGTGGACGTATTTTCTAAAGTTAAATTATACATTTATATTTAACTATGTTATAATATATTTACCGCAATATAACTTTATAAAATAAACACAATATAATGTATAAATTCCAATAAATGCAACAAATGCAATAATGTGACTGTCACTGAAAATGAAAAACGCCAAAATTCATAGTAAACAAGATATCAAAGACATACCGTATTGTTTATCCTCGTTTAACTTATTGTGGTTTCTATGGACAAGAGGTTTAATTTTGCGATACGAGTTTCTGTGAGTAAAAAAGAGACCTAGTGTAAAAATTAGTTCGTGAATAATTTCATGTATGTGCAAAGATATAATGGAAGAACTATAAATGATTTATTATTAAATTTACGAAAATAGTATATTGTACAACAAGCGAGAAAAAAGACATATTTCTCACGAGCGCAGTAGTTTGTTGGCAAGTGCCGAGGCACGAGGCGAGTGCCTCAAATTAAGCGGGGGAGAAATATGTCATTTTCTCACGTGTTGTACACTGTACTTTTTCTATTGATGCGTTTTTGTCAAGAGTTCAAATTTCAAAATTAAATAATTTAGTTGCTTTTACGTATATTATATGCATAAATTGAAATACAATACATATACACATATGTAGGTATTTAATATTCTTAATAATTATATACTTTATTTATTTAAAATTATAATTCTATATATAGTAAGTTTTGCTTTACACATTTTGTTTGACAAAAATAATTGTGTTTGTATTGTGTATGTTACCATGGAAACGGCGATTATTTGTATAGAACACCGGCAATGGCTGACTTTTCTCACTGCAATGGCCGACTTTTCTCACTGTGTGAGAAATGTTTCGTTTTGAATGTATGTAAGTAGTGAGAGAAGTGGCACATTTTATAGCATCCATAGAAAAAATAGGCATTGCTCAAAATAGTTTTTAATTCCAAACAATTTCTTATGATAACAAGTTTCAATATTCTGAAAAATAAAGGTAGGTACTTTACTCTTGAGCGCAATTCATATTTTTTAACATACTTCATGTACAATTGATAAAATTTGATATAATATGATGGTTATATCTTAAGGTTGTAGCTTAAGGTTGCACCTTAGCTTGAGGTGGAGATTGTGTCACTTTACCAATTACATCCAACAACTATTTAATGACGAATGGGAAGATATGTCATTAGACACAAGATACCTGACCTCCAATATTACGAGAAGTCATTATGCCATAAAAAAAAACAATAAATAAGGCCAGATGATGTGTCCATCGAATTATTAAAATTCATTGATGAAGACGTTGTTGATGTAATGGTTTTAACTCTTTAATCTAATACATCAGACTTCCACAATCATCTCACAATGGCTGCAATCGACATGTGTAGCAATTATTCCCACAAAGTAAGTACAACAACCTTATAAGATCACGAACAATACCCTTAATAAGTCTCACCCTTAAAACAATTAAAGCAGAATTGTTCAATCTCTTGAATATAAAATTAGTGAAACCCGATTTGGATTTAGAAATGGCATGGCCACAAGGGGTGCTACGTTTGACATGAAAGTGCTGGCGAAGAGATCTATGTATACAATATCTGTTTACTATACTTAGTTTTTGTAGACTTTGAAAAATCATTTGACAAGGTTTAACATAAAAATATTGTAGATACATTAAAAGCAAAAATATTGACAGCCGTGATATGAAACTTATAACTAAACTATATTGGAATGAAACTGCTAAGGTAAGAGTTGACAACCACACTACGCAAGCTATCAAAATACAGAGAGGAGTTTGCCAGGGTTGCGTGCTGTCCCCACTGCTCTTAAATGTCTACAGTGAAGCAGTATTTAAAGAAACGCTCGCAAATCCAATAGAGCTTATAACTGTGATGAAAAAAATTTGTAATAATTTACGTTTGGCAGACGATACAGAAATAATGACGAAACAAAGATTTACAGAACGTATTTTAAAGAAAACTAAATGCATGATCATGACTAAATCAGCATATGCAAAAATCCAATTGATTATTGAAACTACTGTAATTGAGATTGTGGATACCTACAAAGATTTAGGAACGTGGATAACATAAAATGTAGACCAAACCAAAGAAATTAAGACACGTTTTGAAATAACACGTGCATCATTAATTAAAGTTAAAAAGTTTACGTGGTGTCTACTCTTCTGCATGGCTTGGAAGTGTGGACACTAAAACAAGTTCATATAAAAAAATTTATTTGCTACGAAGAAAACTTCAGTGCTTACGGTAATGAGAGCGCAAAAATACTCCTTATTACAACTGCACACAAAGGAAGCATTAAGAAAATTAAAAAATAGAAAATTTCTAGGAAAGGACAGAATATCGAACGAACTCCTAAAGTACGGAAGACAAGATCTAACTAAACAACTATTAAAACTAGTACAAAAAATAATAGAACAAAACACAATACCACAAGGATGGAGATCAAGCATCCTAATACCTCTCTTCAAAAAAGGAGACAAATCAGACCCGAAGAATTACAGAGGGATTAACTTATTAAACATAACATTAAAATTAACAACAAAAGTGATAACAAACAAATTGAATGAAATTATATCATTAGCAGAAGAACAACAAAGTTTTAGTTCGGGAAGTCATGCACTGACGCTATATTTATAATATAATATATAATATGAATATTTAAAACGATAGAAAACATCTACCAGAACAACACAATAAAAGTAAAAGTGGAAGATGAACTAACTGACCTAATTAAAGCCGACAATGGGATAAGACAGGGGGATTCCTTGAGTCCTTTACTGTTCAACTTGATCATGGACGAAATAATAAAAAAAGTAAGAACTAAAAAAGGATACCAAATGGGAAAAAAACAACTTAAAAGATGCTATGCGGACGATGCAATACTAATCTCTCAAAGTGAAGATGATTTACAACGTATGCTGCACCAATTCAACATAGTCGCCAGAAAATTTAACATGTTAATTTCCTCAAAAAAGACAAAATGCATGGTTATAACAGCAGATCCAATAAGATGTAAATTGGAGCTGGAAGGTCAGATAATAGAACAAGCGATGGAGTTTAAATAATTAGGCATCACACTATCTAGCTACGGATGGCTTGAAACAGAAGTGGAAGATCAAGTGAATAGAGCAAACAGAGCCGCAGGTTGCCTGAATGACACAATATGGAGAAATAAAAGTATCGGGAAAGAAATGGAAGGCAGAATTTACAAAACAGTCATCAGACCAATAATGACATACGCGGCAGAAACACGACCCGACACAGAGAGGATAAAAACATTGCTCGAAACAGCGGAGATTAAAACCCTTCGAAAAATCGATGGTAAGACTCTATGGGACATAGCTAGAAGTACATATATACGACGAAGATGCAAGGTGGATAACATTAATAACTGGGTAAGAAACAGAAGGATAGAATGGAATGGCCACATAAGCCGAATAACAACAAATAGGGTAGTCAGGACAGCTATAGACGGTTCCCCAATAGGAAGACGATTAGTGGGAAGACCACGAAAACGATGGAACGACAACTTACTAGAGGCACATTGAAAAAACAGACAGAGTCATGTCTATACAAAAAGAAGAAGAAGACTAATTAGAGCGGCGATCAACAGAGCCCGCATAGTAATGATGATTTCCAACTTTCGAAGACGATGAAACTTAAAGATGAAGAAGGTTTTTAAAATGTTCACCATTAACTTGTTGACAGTAGTATAATCTATTTTTTGTTTCTTCTCTAATATTGTCAACATTTTTTTAGTTACGTTGTTACCTTCACGTATAAATCATTGACATAGGTCAGCAAGGTTTTCTGGATTTGTCTGGTATACCTTCAACTTTGAGTAACTTCAGAATAAAAAATGTAATAAGTAAGATCCGTAACGATCACGAAGTCATAAGAATTTTTAATCCACGATCTCCTGTCAAATCGATAAATAATATTTATATATAAGCAGTAGGGTTCCTACGGTCTCCTTCGCATCCCACATTTCGATCGCCATCGTTTTCTATCCACCCATTCGTTTTCTTCAATAGCTCTTTCTACCACAGACTGTTCTATGCCTTTCTTCCATGTTTCGGTAGGTCTTCTTCTTCTTCTTCTTCTTCTATTTATGGGTGTTTAATTCAATGCTCTTTTTGGCCATCCTTCCTCTGGTATCTTCATAACCTGACCACACCATAGCAATTTCTTTGTTTCTATATGGTCAACCCTGGAATATACACTCTTTGTCCGTCGTCTTATTTCCTCATTTGGTGCGTGTTCTAATCTAGATACCCTGCATGCTCTACGTAAGTAATCCATTTCCGCTACTTCTATATTTTTTCTTTTCTTTATCGTGAGTTGCCAACACTCTGCCCCATAAGTTTGATCTTATTTTAGATTCATTATTTCTAAATTTTTGGAAACTGGCCGCATACAAAACAAAAAGCGGTTTGGTTGACAAAAGCATTATCGAAGATAAGAATAAACAATTTTTTCTCATAATTCATTGCAGATCCATCTGTTTTAAGCAGGAGTGTAACTCGTAATTACGGTGTCATTCAAAAAACAGTTTGAGAAAAAAGTGTCATTCATACAAACTGCATGGTTCACAAACTAATGAAAGATGATCCAGACAGATGAACGGAATATTATGAAATTGTGACCAACAACTTCGAACACAATCCCAATTATTTTAAACATGCTCTAGTGGTGAAGCTACATTTTATTTGAATGACCAATTTCGCCTTTATAATGTTGGGTATTTGTTTGATTCAAATCCTCCTTTCTTACCCGCGTAAATAAAGAGATGAACCTCCACCTTAAGGGAAAATTATGCCTTGGTGAAATCATGCTAATGATTTGTAATTAAATTGATTATCGCAGCTAATATTTCATTCCTCAATGGATCATGCCCAATGGATCCATAGAATGGCCACCAATATCAATGGATCTCTCCCTATTAGATTTTTTTCTTGTGAGTTTGTTCAAAGTTTATGGTATACAAGACAAGCCCACAAAACATTGCTGATCTGTGACAGACACAAGAATGTATAACAACATAAATATAATGAACTATTTTAAATGGAAAATAAGCCACAATTTTACCAAAAAAATGAACTTATTAACGTTTCGACGCCCAAGTCGGGTATAGTAAAGTCGTCCCAGGAACGCAAATCATCAATATTGGCAATATCATTTTAAAGTCTTCTACTTTAAAATGTATAATACATGCCTGAATTGCCGATATAAATGAGTCAGATTAAATAAATTATTACAAGAATTTTTTACTAAGCAACAACATTTTTGTTTATTTAGTATTATTTTGTATTTTGACAACGACCCCCGACTTGGGCGTCGAAACGTTAATAAATTCATTTTTTTGGTAAAATTGTGGCTTATTTCCCATTTAAAATAGTTCATAACATAAATAAAGATATGTTACAGAATGTTAAGAAAAAAAATAAATAGATTATATTACCCTCAACAGGCGAATATGAAGGTGATGAAAATGTAACATGGTTATGATAGCTTTCAAATATGATAGCTTTTAGCAACAAATGAGAAAAAAGTTATTAAGCTAAGAATATACTAGATTTTCTAATCTAGTAATATCATTTGGCTACTGCAGGGGTCACGAATTAGCGGACCACGGTTCGCATCTGGACCGTGAGCTAGTTTTGTGCGGACCGTCAATAAATTCTGAATATACCTAGTGTTTGGTAATTTTGAAAATGTTTGGCCATGAAATTGTGTACTATGTTTGGCTCAACTTATGTGTGCGAAGCCGCGTTATCAAGAATGAACTTTATTAAAAATTGGTAGAGATCTGACTTAACCTTCGGATGACCAAGCGGGGGAAATTGTGACCCCAGCGTAAGTTTTTCTTTAATAAATTCAAAAGTATTTTCAATTTTTAACTCATTATTTTTTTATTTGATTTTAATCTCATTCTAGATATCCTCATATTTTGAAATAAAAAAATTCCCTATATTTTACGAATAAAAAATACTTTCTGAAGTTGATGTTTAGTAAAATACCGTCTATTATGTGTAATTCTAAGTAGTTTTACGCTAATGACGTCGACTTTGCAAAGTAAGAAGACACTTACTCAACATACACACTACTTATGACACTAATACTCATGTTGTGACTGGCTGAATGACATTAAGTCCATGCCATAAAAAAAATAAAAAAAAACTTCATTTTTTTGTTAATTGTCATTTTTGACCTTTTTGACCTGGGGTCATTTTTCCCCTCTTGGTCATCCGTGCAACAAAAAAAGGTTGGTCATCGGAAGGTTAACAGACGAATATCTTAACTCCCTAATGTAATGAGAATCAGTTGCACTAAACTCACTCCAAACTTCAGACAGGTTGTACATAACAAAAATGTCATGTTTCTCTCTGATAATTTTAATTTTGTAAAGAGTTTTTCCCCTTATTGTTACACGTACTAATCATTAATTTTGAAATTAAGTAAACTGTAATATAAAATAAATTGTCATGTGCATTTTTTTATCTTCATTTCCTCTCTACTATATGTTAAGTAGGAGTACTTTTCAGATGTGCATTTAATTAAAATAATTTTCAGATTTAATAAGTTTGCAACAAACACCTTGTATTGAAACTAATGTAGAAAAGATAACATGTTAATTAGCATTATGTACTATGATTATTTATTTTAAATTCCTAAGTTTCTTTTCTACAAAACTGAAGATGTCTAAACACTTCATTAGCATTCAAAATATAAATTCCTAACTTTTAAAATATTCTCAGTAACAATTTACAATACTGATAACATCGAAACAATACACAATAAATTTATATTTTATTTATTGTACTAAGAAAACTTACAGAAAAGTATACAGTAACCAAAAAACAATCAGATATTATTAGTTTTCCTTTCGATATTATTAGTCCATATGTGTGAGGTCACTTTCGTATGAAAATGTTTCTGACTCGATTTCTTTGCGGATTCCTGTTCAAAAATGTCCCCTTTAAACAAATCAGAAGGGTGCAGGGCAAAACAATTTTTTTAAGCAAATTTAAAATTAACTTTTTTGACCCGAAAATATATTTTTGGGTTTCTTGGGTAATTACAAACAAAAAAGGTTTCTTGTCATATCTCTAAAAAGTTGATAGTTTTCGAGTTATAAGCGATTTAAAATCTGAAAAATGCGAAAATATGCATTAGCGATGCTTGAAAATGCTTAATAAAATGACAGATCTTTTTTGTTTAAGATGACCCAAAAATGCTAAAAACATATTTTCGGGGACAAAAAAGGTGATATTTTGAATTTGTTAAAAAAAATGTTAAACAATTTGTGCGCAAGAATTTCGCCGGCACCCTTCTTATTTGTTTATAGGGGATATTTTTAACAAGAATCCGCAAAGAAACCGAATCAGAACAGCCAGACACAGGCAGCATAAATCCGGACCCCGGAAGTGTCATAGGTTTTCTAAACGGACCCTCAGGGAACTAATCGGTGACCCCTTGATAGACCACTCAGCATCGGTAAAAACTCTAAAACCGTGGAATTTTGAGAATCAACACCGATTTTAATGATAATTTGGGTTTAAGCTCTGTTGACCCTCTTCTTCAAAAGCTACCCTATGCCGAAATGCGCTTTTGCCCTGGGGGTGAAAACAACCCCATCTAGTTGTTCTGAAGCTATTTCCTTGCGGCAGTTTTACAATTAACTTTTTTGATTGGGAAATAAGCCACAATTAAATTGAAAAACTAATTTTTTTATCGTTTTGACTCCCAAATCGGATGTCGTTGTTAAAATAAAAAAAAATAAAAAATAAATTAAAAAAAAATATTTTTTTTATTTTGACAACGACATCCGATTTGGGCGTCGAAACTTTAAATTAGTTTTTCAATTTAATTGTGGCTTATTTCCCAATCAAAATAGTTAACCCCACCTAGGGGATGAAAATTTTTTTTAATCAAAATAACTATGGAAATCGATAGAGTGACCAATTCTGAGTAAATTTTGTTCCATAATTTTTTTTTCAAAATTGACACTTTCCAAGTTATTAGTGATTGAAATTATACATTTTTCATTGAAAAAACTCACCTTTTATAACCCTTTTTCATGAATAACTTAAAAAAAAATTAATTTTATAAAAAAATCATTAAGAACAAAATTGTGGCTAATAAAAAAACAAAGATACTCGCTTCAGGAAGACCTATGTTAACCTAATAACGACTGAGTTATTGCTCTTTAAGGCATGGTTATTTTCGAAGAACCTCGAAATGGAGAACTTTCTCAAATGAAGAACTATCTCAAATAACTCGAATGTGGTGCAATTTTTTGGGAAAACTTAACAGGCATCTTCTAAAGCTCATTAAAAAATCTTTCAAATAAGCTCTGACAAAAGTTTTTTGCATAATAAGTAACTGACTTATGACGAAAATAAAGTTGCTGTTTGCTTTTTCCTTTTTGAAATGTAACAGTTAAACCCTCGTCAATACACTCTTAATGAAAATGAATAGCTTTCCACTTGAAATTTACTTTAATTAGATATAGTTGATACGATCCATGTGATTCGACCGGTTTGGAATGCTTAGTTTAGAAAAAATAGTTGATCAAATCAAAAATGACATAATAATTTGAAAAAAAGTGCATTTTTCTTAAATTAACCTAAAATTATTCATGATATACTACATTCGCTCTCGCGAGATTTTTTTTGACACTGACGTTAGTAATTTCTTTTTTGAAAAATTCAGTTGTCAGAAGTGACTGGAAATTACTACAAAACCAACGCACCTGCTCATATCCAATATTATTAATAGTAAACAGACATAAAAATAACATAAACCTTACGCCAATCAATATTTATTTATTTAAACCATTATAATGTATTGATAGCAAATGAGAAAATTATTTATTGTACAAAATAAAAATATTTTGTAGAAATAAACTTCACAAAATTTTATGAGATTAGTAGACACTTCCACTATTTCTAATAATTCTTCTTTTTTTAATGAAAGATTAAGTTGATTTGAGTTGATTTTAGCAGTTAATAGTGTGATGTAGGAATTTTTGTGTTGTACGTTTCCTATTCCGAATGTCTCAAAAAAAATCTCGCCAGAGCGAATGTAGTATACAAAAACAAACAAAAAATACAAATTTTCAGTAAAATAAATTCTAAAATTATTATTTAAAACATTTTTTCATGTTATGATTAGACTTATTTAAGAAAACTGCACTTTTTTTTAATATTAAAAATGTCATTTTGGATTTAATCAACTATTATTTCTATTATAAATTAATAAATGGAAAATAGTTTCTGTCCTTGTGGGATTGGTACTCACCGGAGGGACCGCAGACGTTCGGAAACAATTAGCGTCTCTTTGTAAAGACAATGACGTCGACTTTGCAAAGTAACAAGACACTTACTCAACACACACACTACACATTACTCCCCTGACTTAGTGATAAGTTATACAATTACGTGGCTAAAGGTTCTAGTTCTAAACCAAAGCCAGAATCAGAGAAAAAAAAACTATTATTTCTAAACTAAGCATTCCAAACCGGTCAAGTTACCTGAATCGTATCAATTATACCTAAATAAATTTAATTTTAAATTAAAGAGGAATTAATTTTTATATTTCAAAAAAAAGCAAAGAGCGACTTTATTTTCGGCATAAGTCAGTCAGTTCTTATGCAAAAAACTTTTATCAGAGCTTATTTGAAAGGTTTCTTAATTGACTTTAAAATATGTTTCAAGAGTTTTCTCTAAAAATGGCACCACATTCGAGTTATTTGAGATTAAAGGTTCTCCATTGCGATGTTCCTCGGAAATAACCATACTTTAAAGAGCAATAACTCAGTCGTTATTGGGTTTATATAGGTCTTTCAGACCAAATCTCTTTGTTTTTTATTAGCTACAATTTTCTTCTTAATGATTTTTTCAATAAAATTAATTTTTTTTAAGTTATTCATGAAAAACGGTTATAGAACGTAAGTTTTTTTAATAAAAAATGGATAGTTTCAATCGCTAATAACTTGGAAAGTATCAACTTCGCAAGAAAAATTTATAGAATAAAATTTACTCAGAATTCGTCAATACATTGCCTTCTATAGTTATTCTGATTTAAGAAATTTTCATCCCCTAGATGGGGTTGTTTTAACTCCCAGGGCAAAAGCGCAGTTCGGCGTGGGGTAGATTTTGACGAAGGTTATAAATACTACCTAAATCCAAATTTTCAAGGAACTCTAAGTTGATTCTCAAAATTCCACGAGAAAATTGCTGTTGATTGGACTACTAGATTATATCAATATTTTTTAATTAAGCTAATATCCTCTCAAATTACATGTGATATAAATTAGGCAACTTTCAATATGTAATTTAAAATAGCTGAAAATAGTTCACTGTACACACATTGCATAAGTGTAAAAGCTAACAAATATTGACCATCAATCATTTTTTGTTTTTAATCCAAATGAAATTACTCTTATAAAGCTGTTACATCATATTGACATAATTTCCAAAATACCAAAAGCCGGTGCTAAGCGATTTTTAAATAAATTGAACTATTCATATAATATTATAAATAATACGCAATTATGTTATATTATTAAATCCATTTATTTAAATACATTGTAGACATTCAAGGCAATTTACTAATAAAAAGTAAATTATCCACTAAAAAGTTGTTGTTTAAATGTATGTATACCTACAACAATTTCATCACAGCTTTTTTATACAGTTCATCAATCAAAAACAGTAGAAATTTGATGCGTTAAATTTAATTCAATGTGAAGAGTCTCTCATGGGTAATTTGTGAATGAAAAGAAGAGATATGGATAATGAGTTTATTAGATCATAATGTTTACTATTTTGGAGTGTAGGTATCTATCTCTAGGTGTTTATAAATTTTCTTTAATTGCTTCTGCATAAAATACTCGTTATTTTACCTTCTTATTATTAAGTTTCGTTTTTAATTTTCTAATTTTTATTATCTCCCAAGATTATACTGTTTTTTAAGTTTATAATATTAAATCTCATTTGTATTACACTCTAATCTAAGAAAGAATTACTTAGAAGCAGGGATCTTCCAGAAATTTTAAGAAATTTGCTATAGAGAATAAACTGAAAATAGCTAGTATAAGTTTTGACCATAAAGACATTCATAAGGTAACATGGACTTAACCCGATAAAAAAGTAAAAAATCAAATTAAAGCAATTACATATTATTATATACTGTCTTAACTCGACAAACGACGCATTAGGTATACAGATTTTAGATCGACAAATACCTTGCACAATTTGGTATGTGAAATTGTTTATGTTCGGTGCATCGTTAATTTTGGATAAAATATAATGACGCTAGTGTCATTTAACGACAAATACTTGAACCATAGACGTAACACTTTTTGAGATAGGATTTTATAGTTTTATTAAACTGTTTGTGCAATAAAACTGTTTTAATTTTTTTTTTCAATTGTGGCACTGTTTGAGCGGAGGTTCGAAATGAAGTCTGTAAACCCAGTAGAAGCAGAATTGTAGCTAATGAAAAAGATGTTCTTATTAGTCAAATTGCCAATCGAATTCAACGTGAAATAACCAAAAAATTGAGCACTTTTTCGGGAAAACTCATTACATCTTTTTTTAGTGTTCAAAAAAAGCTTTATTTTTGTTTTCTATAAAAGTTTCTAGCATCAAAAATAAATAAATTTTCTCAAAATAAAGTTGGCATTTTTTTGGTAAAAAATATCGTAAAAATCACCCGCTAATTAGTATATATATATATAGACCGGTCGCTCTAGTAGATTATATTAGCTAATTAGCATACCAAATGAAATTAACAGTTCCATAACCGCTCCATAAGTTTTTTTTTATTTGCATTAAGCCGTATCAACCATGGAAGGTTATTAGCGGATCTTGAACAATTAAAATATAATTATTACATTTTATAAAATAAATTTATATCCTTAAGATAATTAATTGCACTGGATAAATTATAATTTAATATATTCTTTAGCTGACTTGATTCTTCAGAAATGTTATTGATGCGTCGATCATACGAGTAAAGTGGAAATTCCGTAAGAATGTGCTGGACTGTTATCAGGCATCTACAGTATGAGCATTGTGGTGGTAGCTCTTTGGTTATTAGGTACTTATGGGTTAATGTTATATGATCAATTCTTAATCGGTTTATTACCACTTGTTCTCTTCTGTTTTCAGGGAGATGGAGCTGGAGATTGATGTAAGGTTTGATTTCTTTGAGCTTTGACCGCTCCACAAGTTACTTTACTTCTATGTATAGTTTATATATTTATGATCTGTAAGTTACACTTGTTCAAAGTGTTCAGTTTTTAAAAAATTTGGTTTTAAAATAAAATTTATTTTTAATTTCGAAAAAAATTCCTTTTTTTCAATATAACTTTACAAAATTATTAGTAATACCAAAAATCTCAAGGAGTACAAAAAAGTTAGTTTTGCTCTTCTGAATATGTTCAATTTGTTGTTTTACCATAAGGAAAAAATGGGTTGAGATAAAGCTGTTCAAAATTTACATACACTCGTAATTAGTGGCTCGTTCAAGCCCTTTTAACTACAGCTTTGTCAAAGATAAGCACTTTGAACCGATGAAACTTACCGATCATATAAACAATACAGGAGTAAAGTAACTTGTAAAGCCGTAACGATTAATTTAATTTGGGATGAAAAAAGGGGGAGAACTTTATTTTGAGCGAAATTTGCTTAATTTTGACGCTAGAAACTTTTATACAAAATAAAAATTAAGCATTTTTTAAACACTTTAAAAAGTTGTAATGAGTTTTCCCCGAAAAATCCTTGATTTTTTGGTTATTTCACGTTGAAATATTCGATTTCGAATTTGACGAATAAAAACCTACTTTTCATTAGCTAAAACTCTGCTTCTACTTGGTTTATAGAATTCGTATATAAACTATTTTTCTCACTTTTTTATAAACTATATTTTTGATAAGAATATGTTTTTCGATAAAATACTTACTTTTGAGTTATTTGCAAAGAACCGTTTAAAACGTGTTTTTTCTGTTGAAAAATGAACATATTCACTCACAATTAACTCAAAAAGTATTAACTAAGTGAAAAAACGCTATAGAACAAAAGTTTATTAGAATTAGTTTGTCCATTTCCGGACTTATTTTGAACGTTTGTTTTTCACCCCCGAGAAGGGGCGAATCTTACCCCTAGGGCAAAAGCACACATCGGCACAATATCACTTTTTTTCTTTGACATGTTAGCTATGCGTATGCCAAATTTCATATCACTCCAAGCTGTTCTTAAAAATTTGAAGGTTTTGCAATATTTTACCGCTAGTGAATAAACTATTTAGTCGGGCTCTTGACTCCATTATTTTTGTCTTAATCGACTGCGTTTTAATGTTGACAAAACAAAGAAAACAGTTCACTAAAATATGTATCTCGTGTTTTCCAAGTATCAATTTACTAGAAACATTTTTAAAAAGTATAATCTATATTAAATTAATATATTGTTTGTTTCCAGCAATGCTAGGGTAATAAGTCTAATGAAATAATTAAAATTGACCTTACTTTCAAAGAACTCCAGACTAGATACTTTCTAATGGCTTTTTAAAATATTATTGCAAATCGATATAATAATTATTATTCAATGGAATTAGGTCTGGATCCCGCGTATGAAAAAAAAGTTGATTAATAGCAAGCTGAAAATTTGTTAATAGCTTAAGGGTGTCTAGTCGGATAAACTTTGATATATGGGAACACTGGAACAGGGGCAGATTTAATTGTGGAACAGGTTAAAAATTTGGAACGGTCACACCACGAAAACGGCACATTTATTTTGTCCGACAGAACAGACTTAAACTCTCCGAACAGATATTAAACTCTCATGCAAAAATCAGACTGCTATTTATCACCTGTCATAATTCCTGTCATTTGACATATTCTACATGTTCCACTCATTAAAACGCCCATTTGGTTATAAATAGCAGTCTGATTTTTGCATGAGAGTTTAATCTCTGTTCGAAGAGTTTAGGTCTGTTCTGTCGGACAAAATAAATGTACCGTTTTCGTAGTGTGACCGTTCCAAATTTTTAACCTGTTCCACAATTAAAACTGCCCCTGTTCCAGTGTTCCCATATATCAAAGTTTGTCCGACTAGACACCCTAAGCTATTAACAAAATTTCAGCTTGCTATTAATCAACTTTTTTTTCATACGCGGGATCCAGACCTAAATTGGAAAGACACTTTAGATTAAAATAATAGCTAAAGAGAATTTTTAAATTTTTTGTAATGGTGGTGTGGTGATATCTTTATTAGCTTTGCATGTTATTAGTTGGAAGGGTTTTAATCATTATATCCTTATAATCATTCTTTTTGCCTTTACCAACATGTGGGGTTGGCTTCTTTAACTGATCGACTTCCTCTTCTTCTTCTTGCAGTACCGTCTCCTATCGGAGGTTAGCTACTATCACAGCAATCTTAACTTTTTTGGCTGCAGCTCTCAACATTTGTATTGAACTGTAACCGTACCACTCCCTTAAATTTGGCAACCAGGAAATCCTCCTACGTCCCACATTTCTCTTTCTCGAGATTTTTCCTTGGATTATGATCCATAGTAGGGAGTACTGTTCCCCTCTCATTATGTGGCCAATATATTCCAGTGTTCTCGTTTGTATGGTTTGTATAACCGGAAGTAGCAAATAGATGAAAATATTTTCATTACATAGATCGCTCTTCAAAACCCCTTCATTCCAATTTTCATGATTCAGTTGTCTTTAGTTCTCGAGATATTTATCTGCCGTTTATCTGCCTCGCCCTATATAGTAATCTCAAGAAAATATTGTAACATAGATATATAAATATTAGGGGAGTGCATATAGATTTTCACTTCGGAAAAAATCAAACAAGACAGAACTTTTTGTAATTTCATTAAGAAATTTTTAATAAACAAGATATCAAAAAGTTCTACTCGAGAAGTGTGTGCTTCATTTTTTATTAAACAAATGAACTACGAAGTTTGATGTTTTTTTAAATAACTCCGAAAATATAAATTTTAGAACAAAACTTACTTGACCATTGAAAAATTCAGAAAAATTTACAAAACAAACCTTATACAAAGAATTTTCTAAAATTAAATCTGTACCTTCTATAATTTTTTATTTATAACACTAAAGTCACCCTTCTCACAAACATTGGCGCACTGTAAACTAGCGTACGGCGAAGTGCACGGTTGAGTTATTTTAATGTAATTCTTTAACTAATAGATCAAATGAAATTTTACAAATTGAACCTAAAAGAAGAATAATTAAGCTATCTTATGGTTATAATAAAAAGAATAAAATTTATGGGCACAAGTATGGTGGGGGCGGAAAGTGAGCCTTACATGAATTTTGTTTAAAAATGATTTAAAAATGTGTAACTAATACAATTTTTCTTATAAAACCCTCAATTTTGCACAACTTACCTTTCAAGCATCGTACTAAATGATGTTTTATTCAAAAAAATCTTAAAAATTTAATTCAAATGATATGACGTCTTAAAAAATGTAATTTTTGAAATCTTCGTAGTTTTATAGAATTACCACCACTTTAAGACGGTATCACTCAAGTTTGAACAGATGTATTACAGTTTTATAAGTGCTTTTTTAAAACTTAGGATGTAGTCTTTAAAATTCACTGAATTATTTTACTTTAGAAATGAAATAGACTATTTCTTTTTGAGAAAATTAAGAAAGATAACAAAAATGTAATACAAAAACCGAAAATTATCAGCTAAAAAATGTTTATACAGGGTGTTTCATTGGGAAACGGAAATACTTTAACGGTGAATAGATACAGTACATTTTTTGCCCTACCGACTTTTATAACCGAGTTACAGGGTGTTTTATCGATTTTGCCCATTTCTTTTCTAAGCCATAACTTTAGAACCACCCTGTATATTTTTTGATATTTGGTACACATATGTCTCATTCAAAACCCACGCGACCGACATAGTAACCATAAGAAAAATCCAGGTCCGGATTAATAAAAAATTATAAAGTAATTGTGACCTTAAAACAACACCCTGTATATTGAAAATTTGAAAATCTGTTTGCATATTTGAAAAGAGCACAAAAAAGTAAGTTTAATGGTTTGCTTCAATTTTTCGGCCAGACAATTTTATGACTTTAATTTTGAAATTATAATATTGAATTTTTTAAGAACTTTGACATTAAAAAGCAGATATTATTAACTTTTAGTTATAAACTATTAAAGTTAATGAATAAATACTCATTTTAAAAATAATCAATACTTATTTACCACATTGGAACGACCCAATTACTAATGACAAGAAAAATCCAGGTCCGGATTAAGAAAAAAATACAAAGTAATTGTGACCTGTAAACCAACACCCTGTATATTGAAATTTTAAAAATTTGTCTGTGCATTTTAAAAGAGCATAAAAAACTGTCATTAAAGGCTTATTTGAATTTTTTCGCCGTTGATTTAATTGCATCAATTTTGAAATTATATTGAAATTTTGAAGAACTCTGAGATTAGAAATTAGGTATTGTTAACTTTTAATAATAATTTAATGTTAATGAATAAATACTTATTTTAAAAATACTTAATACTTATTTACTACGCTGGCTTCATAGATTCTCTGGATTTGTAGCTATATGCACATCATTAAAAATTAGAATTGCGAGAATTGGGATATTTTAACGATTTAGTAAAGAATTAAAAAAACTGCTATATCTAATAAAACAAAAATTCGTTACAATTCAACAATTTAACATAAATTAAAAATATTTGAACTATAACAGTTGCTCAAAATGTGCGCCATTTTGTTCGATGCATTTCCTTGCTCGTTTTAAAATATTTCGAATCGATTTTCTAAGTACATTGGGATTGTTCTTCATTTTTCTGGTAGCTTCTTGTGACCTTGACAGAATTAATCAGTATGATTTCAAAATTGCCGTAATTAAATTATCTGCGCAAAAATTTGACATGCACCTTTTAACGCAGTTTTTTATGCTATTTTAAAATACACAAACAAATTTTCAAAATTTCAATATACAGGGTGTTGTTTTAAGGTCAATTACTTTATATTTTTTTCTTAATCCGGACCTGGATTTTTCTTGTCATTAGTAATTGGGTCGTTCCAATGTGGTAAATAGGTATTGATTATTTTTAAAATTAGTATTTATTCATTAACTTTAATAATTTATAACTAAAAGTTAATAATATCTGCTTTTTAATGTCAAAGTTCTTAAAAAATTCAATATAATTTCAAAATTAAAGTCATAAAATTGTCTGGCCGAAAAATTGAAGCAAACCATTAAACTTACTTTTTTGTGCTCTTTTCAAATATGCAAACAGATTTTCAAAATTTCAATATACAGGGTGTTGTTTTAAGGTCACAATTACTTTATAATTTTTTGTTAATCCGGACCTAGATTTTTCTTATGGTTAGTATGTCGGTCGTTTGGGTTTTGAATGAGACATATTTGTATTAAATATCAAAACAATATACAGGGTGGTTCTAAAGTTATGGCTTCGGAAAGAAATGGACAAAATCGATAAAACACCCTGTAACTCGGTTATAATAGTCGGTAGGGCAAAAAATGTACTATATCTAGAACCGGCTCGGTGACCTCTATTCACCATTAAAGTATTTCCGTTTCCCAATGAAACACCCTGTATAAAGTGATCAAAACTTTTTTGTGTAAAACTTACCTAAAATACATTTCATAATAAACTTTAACAATAATAAACGTTCAGCAACAAAATTTTTTTTAGCTCTTATACAGTATGTCTGCGTAACTTGGAACCTGTTGATAACTTTTTTATCATCACTTTTACGAAAAAAAGTTATTCTTTTTAAAATACCCTGCATCGTATATAATCTAAGATGCAATCATCAAATATGAAATTTAATGAATTTTATACGAGGTATGTCAAAAGATATGAATTTCACTCAAGAGTAAAGTATCGTTAAATTTAACAATATCGAAAATTGTTATTAAGAAAAGTTGTTTGTAATTCAAAAATTTGTTTTAGTGTTCAGTTACATCCTTCTAATTAAAACATTGTGAATAATAAAGGCACTTAACTCTTAAGAAAAATTCATATATTTTACATACCTCGTATAAAATTAAAAAAGTTTAATATCTGATGGTTGTATCTTAAATTCTAGACCAGGGAGAGCTATTTTATGAAGAATAACTTTTTTTCGTAAAAGTGATAATAAAATAGTTATCATAATTGTAATAAAATGATGATGAGTATCCGTAATTTGAGAAAAAATTGAAAACAATTTTTCGATTAGAATAATGTAATTGTATATTTAAACATAGTTTTTAATTCCAACCAACTTTTTATAACAGCATTTTTTGATATTCTGAAATTTAAAAGTACTTTACTCTTTAACGAAATTAATATTTTTGACATAATTCGTATAAAATTGATAAAATTTGATATCTGATGGTTGAGTTTTAGATTTTTCACTATCCAGAGCATTTTATGAAGAATAAATTTTTTTCGTAAAATTGATAATAAAAAAGTTTTCCATGTGGTTTCTAGCTACGCAGACATACTGTATAAGAGCTTCTGTATAAGAATTTTCAAATTCCAATGCCATATTCGGATTCAGTATAATCAAAAACAAAATAGAAACATATTTGATCAAAGTAAAATGATGAATTTAACGATATTTTTAAAATTATTAATACAAAACAATTGTTATTGTTAAACAATCAATAAATTATTAGCGGCCAAATCCGCGAGTAGAACTTTTTACTTTAACATGTATATAAACTAACAAAAAAGTTTTAGAAAAATATAAGCTTGTTTGAATTTTTCCGAAACAATGCATGTTTTCGTTCTAATTGCACTCCCATATACTGAATAATGTATATTAAAAAAAGTAGAGTTAAATATCTAGGTGTAACAATAGACAGCTCAAAATGATCGGAGTGCAGAGAAAACTGAAGAGTAAAAGCGGACAATAAGAGTAAAAGCGGACAAAGCGGAATAAGAGCGGAATATTGGAAATACCAAAAACTACTAAAAGACAGGCATATCAGCAAAAACACCAAAATGAAAATCTATAAAACAGCAACCAGATCTGTTAGACCCTACACAGCAGGGACAATGTGCCTAACTAATAGATACGAAGGGGAGCTAAGAATAATAAAAAGGAAGATCCTTAGAAGATTTAGACGATTTAGAGTTTAGGCGATTATTTAACTAGTACTACTATCGGTTTACAGCGTTCTCCGACACCTTCCGACTCCTAACCGCAATTCTTCGCTGTTTAACCGTAAACCTGGAGGCATTTATCTTTCCTCTAATTCTTTTTGAATTCCCTCCCTCCAGCTTCTTCTCGGCATTCCCCTGTTCCTTCTCCCTTGTGGCGGCTAAATCAAAATCTGTTTAGGGATCCTGTCATCTGTCATTATCTGTACATAGCCGTACCATATTAGCTGTTTTGTTTTTATGTCATCAATTATTGTAAGCGATCTCTTCTTGATGTGCGTGCTGCGCTTCTCCAGAAGTTCATTTCTATTCTTGGTAACATTTTCTCTGTTCTTTGTTTCATTAGCCAAACTTCACTGCCATATTTATGCGATAACACTTTTAATATGATATTGTATATGAGCTGTTTGTTCACTTTAGATATTGTTTGGTCCCACAGAATGCCCTTCATCATGGATATAGCTTTTCTACCCTGTACATTTCTGTCTATTATAGCAGCAAACGGAATGTTTAATCTTGAGTTATCGTCATGCCCAGGTACTTGTATTCATGACAGTGTTTAATTTCTACCCCAACTGTTTTGTTTTGACTGCTTTGTCCCTCCAATACACATGGCTTCTGCTTTCTTAATATTTACTTCGAGACCCCATTTGTTATATTTTTCTATTGGCTTCCTCATCATGTAACTAAAGTCGTCATCATCCTGAGCAATCAGAATTTGGACAAAGTTCAAAGTATATTAAACTATCATACGGCCAATATGGCGTGGCAACATATGACGTGGAAACCTGGATTATGGCAGAAAAGACAATAAACGTTATCAATACTTTTGAAAGAAATATATTAAGGAGGAGATTGGGCCCATGTGCGATAATGGTATATGGTGAGTAATTTGGATTTGGTAAAGGTTCAACCAAAGGTTCTATCAATCACAGATACTGGGAGGTAGATGCTAGGTGAGGTCAGGGTTTGCCTTGGACCTTAGCGCCATAAGAGAAGAGAGAGAGAGAGAGAGAGAGAGAGAGAGAGAGAGAGAGAGAGAGAGAGAGAGAGAGAGAGACAGACAGACAGAGAGAGACAGACAGACAGAGAGAGAGACAGAGAGAGAGAGGGAGAGAGAGAGAGAGATAGAGAGAGAGAGAGAGAGAGATAGAGAGAGAGAGAGAGAGAGAGAGATAGAGAGAGAGGAACGACAATTAAATTTTCATTCCCTGAATTTCAGTTTACTTCTTTTGTGTAAATCTGGTCGAGTTTCAAAAGGGAGCGTAGTCGTCAGTGTTTAATCAATTAAAAAAATTTCGTAATAGGTAGGTATCTTATAACTTGATAAACTAAAACTCAATTAATTATCTTGTTTTCGCGAACCGTTAACATTTTTTAAGGTTAAAATTTATAGCGGTTATTCAAATTTACTAATTACAATAATGTCTTAAATGCGTGTGCAACACCATTTAGAGCCAATAAAAAGTGAAACTCTAATTACATAATGCAACAATTAGCATCAATGTACTATTGATATAAATAATCTTCTATTTATTCATTGTTCGAGATTTCGTAAATATAAATGATAATGACATAATGATTTTATCTAAAACAATGGACATTTTTTACAATGAAGCTGTTAAACGTTTTATTCGTTTGTATTTAATAGCATTAACAATTTAGTAGCATCTAACTTCAAATTTGAAATAACGAGCTGTCAAACTTCTAATCGAAATTTGTGGGAACGTGGGATCATAATAATTTATTTACACATATATAATAGACAAATGGTTACTACCTTGACTTGTATATTATTGTATAATGTGTTGCCTAAACTGTAAACAGCAAAATCTAATTAACTAATTGGAACTTGTTTTAGAAATTTTACGAGCATGGGCGCCGCTAGAATTATTTTCAGGGGGTGCATTTGAATTCCAGGGGGATGCATCTGAATCCTATACATCGGTACTATTAACGGATATAAATTATAGAAGTATACACATATAGCTATGTACCGTAAAATGGGGTTACTTTGACCGCTGGGGCGAATTTAACCGAAAGCATAGAAAAATATCTATTATGATATAATTCAGCCACCCTGTATAATTTTTAAAATTATTTTTAACGATTCAAATTTATAATTATCTAAGAATTCATTTTTAAATAAAAAAAAAAGAATTAATATTCAAAGGGTTGTTAAATCCACCGATATAACGAATTAAGAAAAAATGGTTTAAAAACGGTCAAATTAACCCACCTGAAAGAAAAATAAGTTTAACAGGCAAAAAGCATATACGGTCAACTTCCCCCCAGATGGGGTGAATTTGACCAAAGGCATTTTTTATGTTTTTTTTTCTAAGTCATGATTATTTTTTTGTAATTATAATCTAAGCTACTGAAAGTAGACGCCTAAACCCATAACATATTTGCATATACAAAAATGTAGCAAAATTTAAAATATGATTTTTATAGGATTAAAGTACAAAATCGGCAAAGTCACCCCATTTTACGGTAGTTTCTTTACGGACATAGAGGTGCAATTGCACCCTCTTGCACTTCACTGCCGGCACACATGTCTGCAAATATAGGACATAATACTTATGTCCTAGTTAAAAATCAATAAAATTGAATGTATGGTAAAAAAGATAAAAAAATAGATGATATAATATAGAGCAATCGAGAAAACTTGCAGATAATTGAAATATATAGGTTGTGAAATGAACGTTTAAGTAACGAACGTTTGCCTATCAGTCATTTTAAAACTTTTTTATATACTTGGCTTGGTTGGTGTCACGGACTCCGCAAATTTTGTAATCCATTTTAACAATAGTTCTGACTAACTAGGTACTTGAAATTTTCAGGATAGCTAAGAGCTGACTAACAATGCAATATTTAACTGCTATTATGGATAAATTGATTCTGTTTTAAATTTCAAACTGTTTTAAAAATGTGATTTTTATGACATTTTATATTAACTATGACATTTGAATTCCATTTTAATGTGAGTCAAAACGTCGAGGGCCGATAGCTCTGTGGTTGAGCGTTAGTTCGGTGATCTACTGGTCGTGAGTTCAAATCCTACCTCTCGCTTACCTTTTTTATTTTTTTTAATACATAATTAAAACTTAATATACTTAAAATTCATATTTTATAAGTTAATTATTATATTATGCCATTGTAAACAACCGTGGTATAATAAAAAGTATATTTTTATACTAATGTAATTCTTGGAAAATAATCGTGTTTAACGTGTGTTTTCAATAAAGTTAAGAGCACTTAGGATGTTAATAAAAATCTGATATATTCCATAATCGTATGGATAAATGATTTTTTTTTAAATTCCAAACTATTTTAAAAATATGACTCATGCTATGACATTTAAATTCCATTTTAACGCAACATAATACATCGAGTCCTGATAGCTCAGTTGTAGAACGTTGGGCCGGAGATATACTGGTCCTGAGTTCAAATCCTACCTCTCGCTTACCTTTTTTTAATTTTTTCAATACATAATTAAAAATTAATATACTTAAAATTCATACTTTATAAGTTAATTATTATATATGCCATTTTAAATAACCGTGGTATTATAAAAAGTACTTTTTTATACTAGTGTAAGGTTTGGAATTATAATCTGGACCTCGGAGTTTAAACTACACTACAGTCGGAAAAATGAAAGAATACCCATGAACGAACATATAAAACACGCTGTATTTTCCTGTCACAGTGTCACACAAAAAATTGGTCAGCGCAAGTATATGTAATAATTATTGTTACATGTACTTGCACTGGACAATTTTCTTTGTGATACGGTGACAGGAAAATACAGCTTGTTTTATATGTTCGTTCATGGGTATTCTTTCATTTTTCCGACTGTATATATTATTTCGAGTAACTGTGTTTAGCGTATATTTGCAACAAAGTTAAGAGCACTTAGGATGTTGATAAAAATCTGATATATCTCATAATTGGTTGAAAGACCATATTACAACTACAGAAACCGCAGTGTTGGTTCTTGTTATTTCGCCGCGGCTTTATACAAAAGATGACGCTACTAGTTTACTCGGTTGATGTTTACTTTTAATAGATGGCGTTACTTTATATGTCATATTAATTTCATATTTTATTTCTGAAAACTATTGAATATTATTAAAACCTTTTTATATACTTGGCTTGGTTGGTGTCACGGACTTCGCAAATTTTGTAATCCATTTTAAAGATAGTTCTAGGCTACCTAGGCACCTGAAATTTTCAGAAAAGCTCAGAACTAGCTAACAATGCAATATTTAACTGCTATTATACAGTGTGATTAATTAGTGGGGTAAAGCTCCGTAGATCCGTTATAGTAATGTATAGCGATAAAACTTAATATTAAAAATTGTAGCGAACTTTGAGCTGCACACTAAAAAATTAGGTAGAATGTTACAGGGTGGTCGATAACATAGTGGGAGACCAAACTTATGTTTTTTTTTAATAGTACACCCTGTATTTTATTTTATATTCGAACTCTTCATAACTTTTCCATTATAAAAATATAAAGGTTTGGTATGTTATACAGGGTATTTACAAAGTTATAACCAATTTTATATGAAAATCGTAACAAGCTCAACTCCCTGTATAAATAAAAGTAAGCAAAAGGGCAATGGTTTATTGACGTCATATTGTTTTACTTATCGTCAAAATTTTCGTAAATTGATGTTGCTAATTTTCTTTATATTGAATACAGGGTGAGTCAAAGTGCAAGTAAATTATTTTCTCAGTAATTTTAAATAGAACACCCTGTATTTTATATCATTATTGAAAAGTAACATTAACGTACTTTAATTTTTATATACCTAACATTGCCTATGTGTAAATTTATTAGTTTTCGAGATATTTTCATTTTTCAGAGCAAAATTATGAATAATTACGGGTCTAAATCTTTCCAAATTTTAAGTAAGCCATGACTGAATTGTCTAAAACTGACAATTTACGATTACTGATTATCAATCTATAAACAAAGTTACAATTTTTGTTATTAACTTTTATTACTATCTATTACTATAACGGATCTACCGAGCTTTACCCCACTAACCAATCACACGGTATGGATAAATCGATTTTTTTAAATTTTGAAACTATTTTAAAAATGTGACTAATGCAATGATATTTTAAAGTACGTTAATAAATCGATATCTGCTACATAAAACTTGATGGTGGCTCAGTGGCATTAGACTGCAGATCGAGAGGTCCCGAGTTGGAACCCGACTGTTGCGTATCTTTTTTTAATTGTTTTAATAAATAATTAAAAGTTTATATACTTAAAATTATATATACTATTTTAAACAACCGTGGTATTATAAAAAGTACTTTTTTATTACAGTGTAATTTTTGGAATTTTAAGCATTTAATATCGCTAAATTATTTTATATTCTCTCCTATAAATAATAAAAAGGTTTTCTATAAAAAAGTTCTTTTTTAAAAAAATGTGATTATTTCAAATCATAAACGTCAGTGCATAGCATTTATGTCATTATTGGGACCGTGCAAGTTCGTCAAAGCGACACCTGGTTTCTACGCTCAGCAATATTATTCGCACTTTTAATTATATTGGCCAATTATACTAGTCCTGGTTACTGGATAATTGTCAAGGTCATAGTCCAAAAAAATAATAAGAAGAAAAAATAAGATTCAGGTTATGTTATTAAAACGCAAATAATTGTATATAGTAAATAAAATTAGTTATTACAATGCAGTACTGCAAGCAAAATAAAATTAATGTAATTAAATTTACCTTTATATAATAATTGCATATCATATCAATATTATGGAGCAATATATAATTTTTCGTCTTCAGTAACAGTTGGTATGAAATATACCTCAATTTGACAATTTGAATTGACAATATGAATTATTTAAGAAAGTTGCAATATTTCTCCGCTATTCTCGCACGATCGTTTCTCGTATCCCGTCCAAGTACTTGCACACCGCGAACAGCGGAAACTATCCCCTTTTAATATATGTCATTATCGTTTTCAGTATAAACCAAAGAAATCAAATTAACTTGGTCATCTCTGGTATAACATATTGTATTTAAATTTTTATTAAAAAAGAAGAAACTAATGAGAATCTGGAATTGGTCATTAAAAGAATGATTGTAATCTAAAAGGTGAAGGGCGTACGTACCTAGAACCTTTTTCTATTATTGATAGCCTTTTTGTGTTATGATACCTATAAGTTTGGTTAAGTTTTACCAGTTTGACCTATGTAAGTTTCTGGGCAGTGACCACATGTAAGTTTGTATAAACCACTGTGTAAGGACGTGTGCTTTTGGTTCTTGTTGTTTTTAATATGTTTGTTTAAGTATTATTTGTTTTGAAAGTTGGTATTATTCCTTTTCTTTTTTTTGTGTGTCTTTGTTTTAATTGATTATAAGGTACTTCTCAGGTGGAAGACTAACTAATTTTAGGCCTATTCTTATGCAGATTTTCTTTAAAAATTTACAAAAAAGTTATAAAAAAAATAAGTTATTTCTCCTCACACCATCGAGAAAGAAAAAGACATTAGGAGGATTATTTGCGTACTCTTACAGAAAGTACAAATAAACTTAAGCTTTCTAGCTGATGTCGATCCAGAGCTCAAAAAAGGTAGCTCATGAACATGAGGGAGCAGGGTGTTGAGCACCATTACACTGCATCTACCCTAAGTACATCTGGCGAGATAAAAAAGAGGAGAGCAATAAGTAGGTCGTCCCTATATTGTGATGATGAAAGTTACAAAACTTATCTAATGGGGTAAAGACAGCTGTGATCCCTAAAAACTACCCCGACAAAATAGTGTCCGATAATGAAGCGGGCCAAATAAAAGGTGCCCTAATAAAAGTAATCGCTCTATGAGGTCCATGTGCCTCCAAGAAGGTACACTCATGGATAGCACTTTGGGTTGATATGAATGCCAGAGAACAGAATACCAAGGCAAGCTCTGGAATATTAACCAATAGAAAATCGTAGGCCATGAAGGCCAAAATGAAGCTGTAGGGAGAAATATGCAAATAACTTGAGGGGAAAATAACTATCGTACGACATTCTTCTTTTCTTAAAACCTCGCATACAGTTAATAAACTGCTCGTCAAAAGTTAGGGATATATAAAATTCTGCTGAATTTTTATAGTAGATTTTTTCGTGAACAGATTAACGGATTCCGCTAATTTTTTTATTATTTTAGACTTTTCTTTAGTATTTACACAGTTATGCAAAGGTTTACTCAAACTTTTTTTTGTACTTATACCGGGTGGAAGAAAAGAAATGTTTTTCTTATGTTAAGTTTGAGACGCCCTGTAGGGAGGACGAGGTACAAATGGGAGTATATATCGAAATCATGTTATAGTCTTATATTTTGTGAACATTTTGTTTTTTGAATGTCCCTGATATCTTTAGAAATAAAAAAAATAGACGCTTTTGTAATTTAACATGTGTTTTAACCGAAACAAAAGTTTGAGACACCTTGTAGGGAGAAAAAGGCACAAAGATGAGTAAGTATACCTCGATATTTTGTTGTAGTCTCATATTTTGTGAATATTTTATTTTTTTAATTTCTCTGATATCTTTATTAACAAAGAAACTAGACGATATTACTCTTTAATATGTGTTTTAACTGACGACATGCGTCACATCACACATGTGAAACATAGAAAAACATATTAAAGAATATTACCGTCTAGTTTCCTTGTTTTTAAAGGTATCAGAGAAATTAAAAAAATAGAATATTTAAAAAATATGAGACTACAACAAAATATCGGGGTATACTCACCTTTGTGCATTTTTCTCCCTACAAGGTGTCTCAAACTTTTGTTTCGGTTAAAACACATGTTAAATTACAAAACCGTCTATTTTTTTTTATTCTAAAGATATCAGGGACATTCGAACAACAGCATGTTCAAAAAACATAAGACTACAATGTTTTTCTCATGTATACTCACATTTGTACCTCGTTCTCCCTACAGGGTGTCTCAAACATAACACAAGAAAAACATATTTTTTTCTTCCACCCGGTATAAGTATAAAAAATAAGTTTGAGCAAACCTTTGCACAACTGTGTAAATACTAAAGAAAAGGCTAGAATAAAAAAAAATAGCGGAATCCGTCTGTTCGCGAAAAAATCAACTATGAAAATCAGCAGAATTTTCTCTATCCCTAACTTTTGACGAGCAGTTTAGTTGGTTACTGACTAAATTAGCATATAGTTTGTATTTCCAAAAATATTTCCATAATTTTAATAATATCGTCCATACTTGAAAAATTCTGCATTTTATTTATCTGGTCCTGTGGATTTGCGTTTCTTCTTCTTGTCAAGAATTTTTTCTAGTTCCTGAACTGTTACGAGATCCACTTTTGGGCTTTGTTTATAGCAATTTGTTTTATACTGTCCTTTTCATGGTGATTAAAAACTGATTTTGCTAATTACAATAGCAATGAAAACGTACTTACCTCAGTACTCAGTACCTCATCATTATAGACTAAGGGCCGGTATAGGTGAAATTTACTAATTATTTTAGGCAACGTATGGACACTGTGCCGTCACTTTTTTGTGGCACATCCGCCGACAGTGGCGCATCAAACTTTTCACTAATGGAGGGGATAAATGAATTAAAAGGTACCCCGTCACTCCCAGAATTCATTTTTTGTTCATTTTTTTAAGTTCTATGTGATTAAACAATAAGACTCAGCTTAATTTTAACCCACCACCCTATTTTTCGTTTTTATTTTTTTTTCGGTGGGATGCAATCAATTTTAAAATTTCAAAAAATTCATAGGCATAGTTGAGGCTTTTACAAAACATGTCTATTTTTTATTGATCCGTAGGTTGAGTGTACATAACCTCAAAAAAATTTTTCTCTTTTTGGAAAAAGTGTATAATTTTTTTTTGGAGATGGTTGGAGGTCTGATTTTTTTATATTTTGTGTATTTTTTCAAACACCATGTTTTTAATTTTTTAAGGTTTAAGGTTTTTAAGGTTCGCCACCTTCATCAATCCAAAAAAATATTTTTTTGGGGGTTTTTGGGGATTTTCCCTAGTTTATAGACTTCAAAATAGATCAAATCAATATTTTTTTTGTTGTTTACATGTAAACTGAAGTAACTGAGTCCTTTAAAACATTTAAAAATGTGAGAAACACGTTCAAACCCCCAATAACCCCATAAAAAACAGTTTTTTGGATTTTTGGAAGTGGTGAACCTTGCGGAAAAATCTGAAAAAATTGGAAACAATGTTTGATATAATACATAAAATAGAAAATAAATTAGATCTCCAACCATCCCCAAAAAGTTATACAATTTTTTCCAAAAATTTAAAAATTTCTTTGAGTTTATGTACACTTAACTAGACATGTTTTGTAAAACTATGAATTTTTTTAAATTTTAAAATTAATTGCATCCCATCTAAAAAAATAAAAACGAAAAATGAAGTTTTTGATGGTGGGGAAAGGGGAAGGGGGTAGTGTGTTAAAATTACGCTGAGTCTTTTTTTTAGTCACACAGAAAAAATGAAAAAAAATGAATTCTGGGAGTGAGGGAGGGTACCATTTATCCCGTCCATAAGTGAAAAGTTTGATGCGCCACTGTAGACGCATGTGTTACTAAAAAGAGACGGCACAGTGTTCAAAAGTTTTCTTTTAGGTTCTACTATTTAAGTGATAGGGTCTTATATGGACCGTTCACTCTTGTTAGAGTATGGGTTGTTCAAATACTATGAACTCTTTTAATCCATTTCACGTGGTGGATTAGTCCGCTTTTCCTTTAGGTCGTCGTTCATAGGTTGTGACGTTTTTTTGCCTTCTCTGCTATCTTCTTCCACTCTCTCCGGTCCTGAATCTTTTCTCTCCAGTATGCAATTAGCAGGGTCTTCCTCTTGGTCTATTTTTTACTGGTTTCCAGTTCATTATCTTCCTGATCAGTTCTTCTACCCCTCTTCTTTGTGTGTGCACAAACCATCTGAGCCTTTGTGCTTTAATGAATTTTACTATATCTTCTCCTTCATTTATATTTATTATTTCATGGTTCAGCTATTTTCTATATTCCCTTGTTTCTGTCTTTACTGGGCCATGTATCCTTCTCATTATTTTTGTCTCAATTATTCTTAACTTTTCTTCGTCTTTTTTCATAAGGCACATTACTTCTGCTCCATAGGCTATCACTGGTCTAATTGCTGCTGTATATATTTTTGATTTTGTTTTTTTGCTCAGGTTTTTGTCCTTAAGTAGTCGGTGATATTTCCAATATACTCTATTTCCTGCTTTAATTCTTTCGTTTATCTCTATACTCCTTTCTTTTTTGCCGTCCGGCATCACCCCCAGGTATTTGAAGCAATCTACTCTCTGGAATGTATTTTCACTTATCTTTATTTCTGTTATTCTGTTTACATTGTCTCTTGTGCTTATAAGGTATTTTGTTTTATTCTGATTGATTATTAATCCTCTCGTCTTTGCTTCTCTTACTAGGGTTAAAAGTGCCTCTTCTAGTCTTTTTTATCTCGTGCTACCAGTCCCAGGTCATCCGCATATCCTATGATCTGTGTTGAGCTTTGAATAATTGTCTTTTTCAGCCCTGCGTCCCTAATTACTCCTTCTAGAGCGATATTAAATAGTGTCGTTGACAGACTGTCTCCTTGTCTTACCCCAAGTTCTATTTTGATGTCGTTTGTATCGCCCTCATTTGTTTTAACTTTTTCTGTTGAGTCTTTGTAGTAGTACTGAGAAGAATAGGTAAAGAGAAGGAAGTTGAACTTACAATTAAATAAAGAAAACTACAGTATCTCGGACATGCGATGCGAGGCGAGAAGTATGGCATCCTACGACTCATAATGCAAGGAAATATAGATGGCAGAAGAAGCATAGGAAGAAGGCCAATTTCGTGGCTGAAGAACCTGAGAGAATGGTTTGGATGCAGCTCAAAACAACTATTTAGAGCTACTGCCTCAAAAATTAAAATAGCTATGATGATTGCCAGCCTCCGCAGCGGAGATGGCACCTGAAGAAGAAGAAGAAGTTCAATCTTTCATTGTCATTCTGGTTAGTCTTATTCATTTTGCCGGTATCTCCATTTTTTTCATTTCCTTTAATAATTGTTGTCTGTATATGCTGTCGAAGGCCTGTTGGAAGTTGATGTATGTGTAATTCTATGTCATGTTCATTGTGCTAGGGTCTTATCGTGCCTAAAATGATTATCAAATTTCACCTATACGGGCTCCTAGTCTATTAGCTACATGTGCAGTAAAAGGTATTAGTAATACACGATGCAGAAACCACATTTCGAATAATTCCAAATGAATAAATATATTTTTTTAACCGTCCATACTTCCACGTCATGTAATAATAGACATCAGATTGGCCTGTCAGATTGGCCTATCAGATTGGTCCTGTAATAATAGATATCATATTATATGTGACGTATTATTTCACTATTCTTATGCATAGCGGTAAAAAGATACGAAATACGAATATTCCATAACATTATACTTCATCATGTTAACTTGTTATGGTTGTTGTTTATGTACCGGGTGTCCCAATAAGAATGGCGCTCGGCCATATGTCAGGAACCGTTTATAGTACAGCTTTGGGAAAAAAAATTTTATAAGAAAAGTTGCCTCGAGAAAAGCCTGGAAATTATTTTCATAATTGTAAGTCCACCGCTAGAGGGCGTAATTGAATATCAAAAATTAAAAAATCGAAATTTTACAAAATTTGCCTAATGAAAAGGCACTGGAAATTCGATTATCGTATTCTTCATAAAATTCTGCGCATATTTTATTTCACAAGTTTAATTCTACCTGTGCAAATAATAGGTGGGGGTGAATGGGATCTTTGTTAGAAAAAATCGCTGTAATTCCGGTTCTGCTTAATCGATTTTTGCAAACTTGGTCTTGTTGAAAACAGCTCTTTTTCGTCAATGTAATAGTTATAATTTGGAAGCAGCCTATTATGTAATATGCCGGCTAGGAGGCGCTATTTATGTTCTTTTTAGAAATCTAGTTTTCTTTGGAAAATATTAAATACAAGTATGTATTTTTTTTCCTGTATTACAAAATTAGACCAAATTAGCAACAGAATACCGAAAACTGCATGTCTATACCTTTTTGCTATCTCGAGATATCTTAAGAAACGTGTAAATTTTAAACATAACTGTTGCTGTCATATAAGTGGGAATATATAGAAGCAAGTAGTGTGCTATGGAAAAAAACAAAGAAACATTTTCCAGATGTCACCGTATATAATAAATCAAAACAAAATATGAAAAACTATACTACTGGGCTGACGTCTTTGGGGATACTTCATTGCATATATTCTAGCCGCAACAGTTGCATTTCTTATGCATTCAAAGAATGTGGCTATCATGGCAAATGCTACTTAGTTGGTAAGAATCATCTTGAATTTCACTCTGTATAAATTTTATATAAAATTTAATAGAAACACACTGCAACAAACCATCAATAAACAAATTTTTATGTTTTACTGATTTGACACATAATTTGACACATGATGACTTCTTGAAGTTAATATTTCTAATAGTTCTATTTTTTTCCATAGCACACTACTTGTTTCCACTTTGACTTCCTTAACTTAGTTTACCGGTGACAATAACGGTTATGTATTTATCTTAGTTGGGAATGGGATAATTGATATTAAAATATAATGAAATAAAAATTAAAAATTTGTGTAGAAAATCTGACGTTTTTACATTTTCTACGATTCATCGAGAGAAAAGCAAATGCGCGGAGGCAACAATTCATAAAAATTTGCATATTAACGCTATTTTTTTGGTATTATTTTAAGTATTAAAATTAGTGTAATATTTAAATAAAAATAAAATTAAATTGTTTAAAATATATTTATTTCGTTAAAATCATAATAACAGAAGTATAACTTCTTACTCGCGTACAAAGTACACACACTCCTTTTTTGTTATATTTTATAGTGTTCTTTGTCTTATTGTTGTTTTGATTCATTATATACGGTGACATCTGGACAATGTTCCTTTGTTTTTTCCATAGCACACTACGTGCTTCTATATATTTCCACTTATATGACAGCAACAATTATGTTTAAAATTTACACGTTTCTTAAGATATCTCGTGATAGAAAAAAGGTATCCACATGCGGTTTTCAGTATTCTGTTGCTAATTTGGTCTAATTTTGTAATACAGAAAAAAAAAATACATACTTGTATTTAATATTTTCTATAAATAGCGCCTTCTAGCCGGCATATTACGTAATAGACTGTTTCCAAATTATAACTATTACATTGATGAAAAAGAGCTGTTTTCAACAAGACCAAGTTTGTAAAAATCGATTAAGCAGAACCGGACTTACAGCGATTTTTTCATAACAAGGTTCCCACTCACCCCCACCTCTTATTTGCACAGGTAGACTTAAACTTGTGAAATAAAATATGCACAGAATTGTATGAAGAATACGATGATTGGATTTCAAGTGCCCTTTCATTAGGCAAATTTTGTAAAATTTCGATTTTATAATTTTTGATATTCAATTACGCCCTCTAGCGGTGGACTTACAATTATGAAAATAATTTCCAGGCTTTTCTCGGGGCAACTTTTGTTATAATTTTTTTTTCCCAAAGCTGTAGTATAAACGGTTCCTGAGATATGGCTGAGAGCCATTCTTATTGGGACACCCGGTACATGGTCAGATTAGAATATTGGTTTTGCTCTCCTTCATTATTCTCTTTTCACAGCAACTGGTGATTCTTTTCTTCTACGTCTGAAGGGCCCCATCTGAATCTGTTACCCACACGGTATCGTCAGTATGAATGTTTTTATTGTGCCCCCATTTATTTTTGAATATTCCAATATTTCTTTTAGTGGTGACACAAAAATATTTTACGAATATATATTAAATAATAAAAATTAATGGATTACTGCTACTATTTAGATTCCTAGAATATTGTGTAACGGTTCTGAAGCTATTTCTTTGTGGAGTTTATGTAATTTACTATTATAATTGGGAAATTTATATAGATGGATTTACGAATTATCACCAATCTGTATTGGAATGAAAAGGCCAATATAAAGATAGAAGAACAAGAATCCGCGAATATTGATATAAAGAGAGGAGTAAGACAGGGTTGTGTTCTGTCGCCTCTACTGTTTAACGTGTACAGTGAAGCCATATTTCAGGAAGCGATAGCGGAGCGAAATGATGGATTCTCTATAAACGGAATAATA
This sequence comes from Diabrotica virgifera virgifera, assembly GCF_917563875.1. NCBI lineage: Eukaryota > Metazoa > Arthropoda > Insecta > Coleoptera > Chrysomelidae > Diabrotica > Diabrotica virgifera. The sequence continues at coordinate 65,813,508 of NC_065447.1, forward strand.
GTAAACAACATAAGATTCGCTGATGACACCGTTATAATGGCAGACATCCTGGAATCGCTACAAGAATTGCTAAATAGAATTAACGATTATTTCATTTGATACAGACTAAAAATAAACAAGAAAAAAACCAAATTTATGATTGTCTCAAAAACACAACATGGAAATGAAAGGTTAATGATAGAGCAAACCCAAATAGAAAAAGTAAAAACATACAAATATCTAGGAACCTGGGTTGAAGACAAAAATGACCAAAGCAAAGAAATTAAAGTCCGAATTGAAACTGCAAGGTAAGCATTTATAAAAATGAAGACACTGCTTACAAAAAAAAACCTTCAGTTGCCTCTCAGATTAAGGACTCTAAGATGCTATATATTTTCTATATTATTATATGGAATGGAAGCTTGGACATTGAAGAGACAACACATAAGAAAAATAGAAGCGTTCGAAATGTGGTGTGACAGAAGAATATTGAAAATTGAGTGGGTTCAAAGAATTACCAATGTTGAAGTGCTACGACGTTTAAATAAGGAGTTAGAAATTATAAAGAGTATAAAAACTAGAAAACTGGAATATTTGAGTCACACTACCAGAGGAGAAAAATATGAGTTGCTGAGAATTATTATGCAAGGAAGGATCCAAGGAAGAAGAAGCCTAGGAAGAAGACACATTTCCTGGCTGGGGAACCTTAGAGAATGGTTTAACTGTAGTTCATTACAACTGTTCATAGCAGCAGCCAACAAACTGACCATAGCCATTATGATATCCAACCTCCGATAGGAGAGGGAACTTTAAGAGGAAGAAGAATTGGAAAATAAACCACAACTTAACTTGAAAAATGATTTTATTGACGTTTTGACTTTCACTTCGGATGGCATTATCTAAATACAAAATATTAATGTGTTTGAAAATGCTGGACGTAACTCCAAGCCCTTTGGTATTCGGTTGTTATCTCTACATCGTCGTAAAAATTTAATGGAATTTTGACAGTATGCCAGTTCCGCATACAAGGTTTCCAATTTCCCAAAATTTTGATTCACGCTAGCCCATACCGGTCTCTTAATATTATTATGAAGCTATTTCTTTGTGGCATTTATGTAATTTACTCTTCTAATTGGGAAATAAGCCACAATTTAACTTGAAAAATAATTTTATTGACGTTTCGACTTCCACTTCGGAGGTCGTTATCTAAATACAAAATATTGATACTGTAACGTTGCAAACGTCACATCTTTGATATTTTATTTTTAAATAATTATTTTGCCTTATTTTCTTTAATATTTCATTAATAATTATCTTCTTCTATTTGGTTTACCCATTTCCCCTTTAAAAATCGGTTGGCGCCCTCTTTTATTATCCTCTTTGATTATCATTTTATTATCCTTTTTTTAGTATCTTCTATTTAATATATCTCTTTCATTTAAATCATCGATTGAACATACTGAACGCACCCCATACATTCATACTCTCTAAGTATCTGACTTTCAATGCGGAACATGGTTGCCCATCTACTCATACTTTGCGCTGTCATGTCAATGAGAGTGACAATTGGTAATGGAGGGGTAATGTTTTAAAAGGCAGAACAGCTTCAAAAATAAATCATTTCTATTTCAACAATTATCTTCCTCTTGGGGTGAGTTACATATAGTTTTTTTTAATAATTTCTTACAGTCATTATATTCCATCCATACCCAGCTTTTTATAATATTTTTTTTATATCTAACCTAAATTTCAATGTTAGACCATGTGCTCTGATATTTTAGTTTCAAATATAATTATCTTTTTAATTTACATGTATGCACGTTTAGTAATCAAAATTTTAACTATTCTCATCTAAATTCCATGTAATTTAACCTTGCCATTTACTATTTCTGAATACTATTTGGCAAAGGTAAAATTTGGTTTTCTTCTTGATGATTGATATGTGTCTCTATTTTATAGTTTTTGGAAAGAGATCAACCTTTCCCTCTTCGGGAACCTAAGCCTCACATCACCGGTGATGCACACTTGAAGGCGAAGACAATGACATCCAGACTGCAACGACCACCATCTCTAGCTGCAGGGGCCTAGGGCCGAAGATCCGCCCAGGCCTACAAGAAGTCTACAGCAGTACCATACGACATCAAGAAGATACCATCAGCTACCAAAAGCCATAAGTATAATCCAGAATTGTTAGTTTTTGGCAAGAATTTGAATACATTTGTTAATGCAATTTACTAAGTCATTTTATTTATTATATCTTTATGAACAATAAACATGATTGGTTAAAATATATTGTTTTGTTTGCTTCCATTCCAATTTTCATAGTTCATATCTAAGGTTAGGACAAGACGAACACACACCTGAGTGACTGAGCTAAGCTGAGGGTGTAGCGATGGCTATCTTGGTTGATTGAGGTAATATTTTCGAATATTGTTTCAGTTAGCTTGGGTAGTCCATCGCTTACTCGTTTCAATACTAATACTAAGTTGTTCAAACAATTTTGCGGTGCGATAATATAGGGTATCGCTACTAGCCTAATTTTATGTTATGTTCATACACTATTCATATGAATGAATAAGAAGGTTCATTTGAATCTGTCAATTTATTCTTTGTTTAGAAGCCATTTAGTATCGATGTGTCACACAGTATTTTTTTTTAATGGAAATAATCAAGTATCGTGCAGTAATTCAATTTTTATTTTTGGAAGGTTTAAATGTAAAGTAAATTTATGAACGAATGTTGAATGACTATAAGGACTTTTGCCTTCAATTATTGAAGTAGGAAAATCAGTTGCTGAATTTAAATGTAGTTGTATAAGTCTCGAATACTATCCACGTCAAGGACGTCCGAAAACAGCAACAACATCAGCAATCATAGGAAAAATACAGGATACGGTATTGGAAACTCATAAAGTGACTGAAAGTGATTTAGTATAATCCCTAGACATCTCATTGAGCAGTGTAAGGAATATTTTGATTTGGTTTCAAAAAGCTGTGTATACACTGGGTACCTCATTCGCCAACAATGGAACACAAACACATTCGAATGCGACTTTCTCAACAACATCTAGAGCGTTTTCGAAAGGATATATTAGATTTTGTTTGTCGATTCATCATAATTCAGAATCACCATGATTCTGAATCAAAACGTGGAACTAAAGAGTGGTAGAACCTGGTTTGTCGGTTCCGAGACGAGTTTGTGTCCAGAAATCGGCTAAGAAGGTTTTAGCATCAGTTTTTGGGAAGTGAGAATATTTTTTGTGGATTACTTGCAAACTGATGAAACAATAAATTCTGGATATTATTGTAACCTTTTAGACCGGCTGAAGGAATTAAATCGTGAAAGAAAACCTGATTTGCAAAGGACAAAAATCATTTTTCGTCAGGACAATGCACAGTGTCATATGAGCATTTTATCATGGCTAAAATCCATGAAAAGTTTAAATTGTTGGAGCATCCAGAGTATTAATCATATTGGCGTCCTAGCGACTTCCATTCATTTCAATACCTAAAAAAATATAGGCGACGAAAGCGTTTTTCATCAAATGATGAGTACATAACAGCTGTGGAAGCGTATTTTGCAGTCTTTAAAGATTCTCCTTTCTGGGATGGAATTTATAAATTGGAATCTCGTTTGAACGAATGTATTGATGTTCAGGGAGACCATGCTGAATAATAAAGTGAATCTCAAATCATAAAATTGTGTTTTTCTTATCGAACCGCAAAACTTATTGAACAACCTAGTGTTTTGTAAAAGATGGTTTTTACTTGTTTTCGATTCAGAGGGATGCACAATTCCTGGAGCTGTTTCTGCCTTATAGACTTCCTCAGCAGAGCAGCGTGCACACCTCTGAAGCGAAAACCAGCTAATCCATTTATTTAAGGGAAATTTCAAAGATTATTGAAATCCCCATTGGGACGCAATTCAGCGACATCTCTTAAACAAACTGAAAATCTCAGATGCAGAATTCAACATTATAATAAAAATTAAAATGGTAAATAGTTATTTAAACCTGAAACTGTTCTTGTTGGAAGCTCTTTCTGGTACATCCCTAATCTGCGACTTTTACAATTTATAAGACAGCAGACGACGAATATAGAAAACAAAAAGGACTCTACTATATGCAGTCGCATTCCGTTTTCATTCGTCTAGGAAAAGGAGAGAAAGAAACTTCCTAGTACTCAAATCTGAGTAAAGATAGAAAAGTAAAATATGGTTTTTGCTTGTTTTTGATTCAGAGGGATGCACAACCCCTGGACAGCTGTTTCTGCCTTATAGGCTTCCTCAGCAGAGCAGCGTGCACACCTCTGAAGCGAAAACCAGCTAATCCATTTATTTAAGGGAAATTTCAAAGATTATTGAAATCCCCATTGGGACGCAATTCAGCGACATCTCTTAAACAAACTGAAAATCTCAGATGCAGAATTCAACATTATAATAAAAATTAAAATGGTAAATAGTTATTTAAACCTGAAACTGTTCTTGTTGGAAGCTCTTTCTGGTACATCCCTAATCTGCGACTTTTACAATTTATAAGACAGCAGACGACGAATATAGAAAACAAAAAGGACTCTACTATATGCAGTCGCATTCCGTTTTCATTCGTCTAGGAAAAGGAGAGAAAGAAACTTCCTAGTACTCAAATCTGAGTAAAGATAGAAAAGTAAAATATGGTTTTTGCTTGTTTTTGATTCAGAGGGATGCACAACCCCTGGACAGCTGTTTCTGCCTTATAGGCTTCCTCAGCAGAGCAGCGTGCACACCTCTGAAGCGAAAACCAGCTAATCCATTTATTTAAGGGAAATTTCAAAGATTATTGAAATCCCCATTGGGACGCAATTCAGCGACATCTCTTAAACAAACTGATCTCAGATGCAGAATTCAACATTATAATAAAAATTAAAATGGTAAATAGTTATTTAAACCTGAAACTGTTCTTGTTGGAAGCTCTTTCTGGTACATCCCTAATCTGCGACTTTTACAATTTATAAGACAGCAGACGACGAATATAGAAAACAAAAACGACTCTACTATATGCAGTCACATTCCGTTTTCATTCGTCTAGGAAAAGGAGAGAAAGAAACTTCCTAGTACTCAAATCTGAGTAAAGATAGAAAAGTAAAATATGGTTTTTGCTTGTTTTTAATTCAGAGGGATGCACAACCCCTGGACAGCTGTTTCTGCCTTATAGGCTTCCTCAGCAGAGCAGCGTGCACACCTCTGAAGCGAGAACCAGCTAGTCTATATATTTAAGGGAAATTTTAAAGATCATTGAAATCCACATTGAACGCAATTCAGCGACATCTCTTAAACAAACGGAAAAGTCTCAAGTGTAGAACTCAACATTATAATAAAAATTAAAATGGTAAATAGTTATTTAAACCTGAAACTGTTCTTGTTGGAAGTTCTTTCTGGTACATCCCTAATCTGCGACTTTTACAATTTATAAGACAGCAGACGACGAATATAGAAAACAAAAAGGACTCTACTATATGCAGTCACATTTCTTTTTCATTCGTCTAGGAGAAAGACATTCGACATCTAAGAAAAACATTGTTTTCGATTCAGAGGGATGCACAATCCCAGGACACTATTTCTGCCTTATAGGCTTCCTCAGCAGAGCAGAGTGTACATCTCTGAAGCGAAAACCAGCTAGTCCATCTATTTAAGGGAAATTTCAAAGATCATTGAAATCCCCACTGGGACGCAATTCGGCGACTTTTCAGTTTGTCGAGTATTTTGTATTTAGATAACGACCTCCGAAGTGGAAGTCGAAACGTCAATAAATCATTTTTCTACGAGCGTGCAAAAATGTCTACTTTCGCGCACCCATTTTAGTTTAGAAAGTTTCACTATTCCGCACGCGTGTTACTTTTCCGCACGCGTGTTAATTTAGATATGTTAATATGGCCTTAAAGTAATTATAATACATGCAATAAACTAATATTTAGATATTATTTACTAATTTATTTCAAATATATCTTGTATTGTGTTCCTGAAATTAACGCGACAATTCGATGAAATATAATTATTTTGACATAATATTCGAAAGTCAAATCGGTAGACAATAACAGTCGTTTTGAATCATCGTCATGGAAACCAAGATCGTCGTCATGCTAACTAATTATATTGAAAGTTTGGTTTTGACAACCTTCTCAAAGAATTAATTTGTGTATGTATTTTCATATTAATTAAATTAATTGATTAAGATTTGGTAATTTTTTAAAGACTCGTAAAAAATATTGTTCCTAACTCTTACAGAAAGTCTCTTTTCCGCACTCGACTGGTTGCCGAACTCCCGCTTCGCGTCGTTCGGCAAACTGCAGTCGCGTGCGGAAAATAATGACTATCTGCACTTCTTAGGAAAATAACTATTTTCAAATTAAATGGTCACTTATTTCTCAATTAGAATTCTAAATTAAATTATTGTGAGAAATCATAAGATTTCTCACAAGATGAAATGGTTATAAGATAACATTTAATTGGCATAGCAATTAGAATATCAAAATACAGTGCATAGTTCAGCAACATTGTACCTTCTTCTTAAGATGCCATCTTCTTTCGAAGGTTGGCGATCATCATGACATGAACTTTGTACCTGACCTTCAGTAATAAGGAAGGCACCGAAATAAGAAGATTATTACAATTCATCATAGTCCAGCAATTGAGGTTTATAATGTTATTATTATTTTAATTTTTTTGCCTCAACTACTTAGCATTATTAGCATAACAATATACAAAAAGTAATAAAACAAACATACAATATACATGAACATGTAAAAAATAGTAAATGCAGGATCGGTACGTATTTTCGGCTGCAATGCTATTCAAATGGGGATTCATTTTTTTCGAATCCTGAGAAAACTAATAAGTATTTTTGAAAAGTTTAAAAGCAGAATGAAAGATTACGTTATTACCGAGGGCCGAAAGTCCCTGAGAACTTCTATAATGTTTATTTTAATAAGTTACAGGGGTGAAAAACTAAGAGAAAATGTAGTGTGATTTTTAATTTCAAATATCTCATTCGAAAGAAACTTCTTATATATTCTTTCGGCCCTCGATAATAATTTAGTCTTTCATTTTGTGTTTAAATTTTTGAAAAATATTTATTAGTTTTTTCAGGATTCGAAAAAAATTGACACCATGTCCGTGGAAATCGAACATTCGCTATCTTTGTCATACAACGCACTCATTCGAATATAGTGTTATGACAAGACTCAAGACAGTGACAAGTAGAGACGTGTCCGACCCGCTATTTTGATATAGCAGTTCATTCTGCTACTGCTTTTTAACGCTTTTACGATGGTAATAAAATCAATCAAAGAGTTGTTTATTAAATAGTATTGATAGTGCATTTGAATAATAATGATTGATTTAAGGCGTACAATTAATAAAAACTTATTTATTGTTTATATATTATTTATGGAAAATCCAAGTATTTCAAGTCATTAAAGTTCAAATAAAAGTATTATTTTATAAGAGTTTGTTCCGATAACCGTAAATAGGTACGAGTTTAGCTATAAAGTAAAGTGCCCATGGTGGCATAAAATGAAGTACATTTTTGAAGATTTCACTACACTTAAAAAGAATTTGCTTTTCTCCGTAGTATTTGCTACTATTTACCAGCTTACATAGAAGAATGTACTACGCTTTTGAAGTATGTGCTTGTTTAGTAGTATTTTGCTTCAGTTTAAGTGAAGTTGGTGGGTGGACGTCTTCGGAGTAGGTATTTTTTTGTTATAATATGGCAGCATTTATGAATGTGTGTCATAGAAAAATTTAAAAACTAAGAAGAAGATTGTTAATTTTTGGGGTCATTCTTTTATCAAATAAAATTTAATAATTGTGAAGAAGATTAACAAATAACAACTGTTCATTTTTATCCTCGCGTAACTCTTTTGTCGCTTCGGATCTGAGTCACTCATTTTTACTCGTGTACAATTCTAATAATGTGGTACGTAAAAATGTGAATTCACAAATCACAAGCACGTGGAAAACTAATTCCATCACGATTGGTGTAATGCAGACACGGCTGGCGCTACGCTTTGTAGTAGATACTTCTGGTCAGTAGTAGGTACTTCTGTTGTGTAGTAAGTTCTTCTCAACAAAAGCACCTACTTTTATGTAAAAGAAAATGCTACAAAGTAGTGACTATTTGCTGAAGCAATAGCATCTACTACGTTTTATGCATTCCGCCCATTTTCTTGAGTGAATTATTAAATGTTGACTTCATATTTTAATAAAGATGATTTTGAGATTTTATAATTAACGGCTTCGCTTTTTACGGAGAGTTTTAACGCTTTTTTTTTCTCGAAGAAAAATAATAAAATAATATTTTCGGCTCCTTTTCCTAAGTGACTTCTCTATTGAGGTTGGCGGTCAATATGGCAAATTTCTCTCTATTCTGGGCTTGATGAATTAAGCCATTTCCTGTTGTGTGGGTCCAATCTCTGATGTTTCGGAGCCAAGATTTTTTCTTTCTTCTTTAACCCCTTTTACCTTCGATCTTGCCATCTAATATTACCTGGAGCTGCTCAAATTCTCTAGGACGCATTATGTGTCCTAGATCTGACGTCTATCTAATTTTGATAGTATTGACCAGATGAGGACGTGTGCTTATTATTTTCAATAATTTTTCATTCGTGTCATTTTCAATCCTATCATTTATACAAGTAAAGGCTATCCAAGAACATTCAAAAACTGAACGAAACCGAAATAGCCATCTCTACCTTTCTAATGACAATGTCACTGTCAACCTAATGTTTACATGTGCAGTTTCCATACCAGAGAGAATTTTACTACACGTAATTTGCCGTGTAAAGACAGAAAAAGTAGGGATAGCCGTAAAATATTTGCGAATTATGTACCCATAGTCTTAACAACTATACGATATCCAAAATAATATGTTTTAATCAGTGACGTATCGTATTAAACTTTATTAAAAAAATTTGTCAATCTTAAAAATCCTACCAATTAAACTACAGTCGAAAAAATGAAAAATTACCCATGAACGATCACATCAATAACTTATTTTGTATTTGCTGCCTTTTTCTATAAATAACAAACGTTTGTTGTAGAAAAAGACAGCAAATACAAAATAAGCAGTGATTGATGTGATCCTTCATGGGTAATCTTCAATGAACCAACACGGATGGAATGGACCAGAAGTGAATTTAATGCGGCCAAGATGAGAAAGTCTAGTCAGGGAAGGATAGAAGATAATCGCCATCGTTCGTAAACAAAAAAATTGATAGTGGTAGTCAGGGTTGCCAGCTTGGGGCATTTTTCCATAATTTTAGAGTAATTTGAAAGCGTCTAGAGGAATTTTTCTAAGCAGAAATGGTTGGGGAGGGACAATTATTATGAGAGATTTTAAGGGGTCATGAATTCACCTATGAATTATTTCCAGGGCCTTCTGTGGATAAGTAGTATAATTTTGGTTTACTGTTCTCTACATTTGACTACTAATATATTAAAATGCGGCGAAAATTTAAATTTAAGTGGTTTGAACTTCAAATTGAGGGAATTTCAGTTTCTAAGTGGGGGGTACGTTGTAACAAATTTTCCCTGGAAAGCTCTCTCTCTCTCTCTCTCTCTCTCTCTCTCTCTCTCTCTCTCTCTCTCTCTCTCTCTCTCTCTTGGACCACTCACTTGTGTGTTGGCCGCAATCTCGCTTCACTATTTGAATGGAACTGGGCCATTCCATCCGTGTTGACAGTTCATTGGTAATCTTTCATTTTTCCGACTGTATATATTTCTGTTCTACTATTAGTCCTTTTATTCTTTTTGGAAGGTGGTGATGTAATCTGCCAACTGCATACCTTCGACAGTCAACCAAAATGTGATTGACTGTCACTTTCCTTTCACAGATAAACCACATTGGTTCCTCTTCTCTTTTTAGTAGGTCTTCATGAGTTTGTCCTTATCTGACAGGCGAATTGAGGATTTGGTGTTGTCGATTTGAAGGCCAGAAGTTTCAGGGAAAGATAGAAAATTCTATATCTATTAACTTGGTGTTGCTTCTATTTCATTCGTTTTGCCAAAACAGCGTGCAATTTTGTTTTTAAGTAAACTTTTAAATATAAATACTCTGCTAGATGTGGCTGTACTGTTTATTGCGGACCTATTCGTTCCGTGCATGACTGACGTGACACCTAGAGTAGTCTCCTGACACTTTTGGCGGCCACAATTGGACGTTAAACATATGATGCACAAATGACATATTTGACGGTAATATGTAATATTTATTTACCATTATTGATCAAATTTGTTTACAAACAATAAGAGTATTCGCAGAGACAATCAGGGACTAGTTCACGACAAGTGGAGCATGCGCTCTTTAAAATAATATAAATTATACCGTTGATAGATAAATATACAGTCTATATTTACTACTATTATTATTAATTAACTATTAATTATTAATTTACTGGTATATTTATCAATAAACGATAGTACTTTAAATAAATATAATATTGAATTAAACTGCGCATGCGTTGTCGTGGACTAAAAGTCATCGATAGAATCCGCGAATGAAAACATATTGACACTGACATTACATAAATTCGCCAAAATTGTCATATTTCGCCGCTACGGACGCTGGCATAGTTTCGTGTATCCCCACCATGGTCACGCACGGAGCGAATAGGCCGTCTCACCTTGACTTTACTTACAGTATAAGAAACATAGGCAATGCAGTCATAATGAGAGTTATTAGCGCGGTGATGCCGATTTTATCAAAAATAATTTGTAAAGTAACAGAGAGATTAAATTAAAACTGTTTTAGAAAGGCAATCTACAATTTTAGCATTCATATGCGTAATAGTAATAACTATAGTAGGTATATTATCAAATAAACTTAAACGTATATGAATCCTAAAATTGTAGATTGCCTTTCTAAAGCAGTTTTAATTTAATCTCTCTAATGTTCGATTACAAATTCTTTTTGATAAAATCGGCATCACCGTGCTAAAAACTCTCATAAGGAATGCATTGCCTATGTTCCTTATACATACTGTAAAGTCAAGGTGAGACGGAGTATAGCTAGACTATCTGCATTTTTATTACCATCTATTTCAGCTCCTGAACCCAAAGAAATTCTACTGCCAAACACCGTCATTGTTTATATATCCCAATGTTATAAACCCAGGTAATATCTCAATGTTATAAACTTTGTTGAAGTGACCACCCAGTGCTTTAACTCCATTTTGTCCCAAAAACTTAGTATTTCTGCACTCACTTTATCGGGCCCAAGTGCTTTTTCAGTTTTTGCACAGGAAACTTTTGTCCATGTAAACTCACTTTCTGTTACAGATGGACTTGTTGTGTAGTGTTCTACTCTTTCATCTTCATATAATTCCGAAATGTAGTTTTTCCATTCTTATTGGTTATAATAATATCTTTCTAACATTTTTTATCACTATAGACATATAATACCTAGACTGCGCGCTGCCATCTAAAACTAAGTAACGATTGCGACAGAGAAAACTGAGGCGATTAGGTGGGAAGTCGCTTTCTAATTGGAGGAGTTCATCCAATCGGCGACATTGGGAAAGTGACGTAATCGATAAATCCAACGTCATTGGATAAACCCCGTTGATTAGAAAGAGACTTCTCACCTAATAGCCTCAGTTTTCTCTGTCGCAATCGTCACTTAGTTTTAGATGGCAACGCGAAGTCTAGATATTATATGTCTATGTTTATAACTTTTTAAATACCCAGTATAAGAGGTTATAACCTTACAGTATTCTGACGAGGAAGTAAGGCAAATTACAACTTAAAAAAATGCAGGATACTCTGTTTACACAATTATGTAAATCAAAAATGAATAACCATTTTCAATTTCGTTGCAAAACGAATATACAGCCGCATCATATTCTAGTCCAATCAGAGAGTGCGACAAGCACCTCTACCGGTTTCGAAACTTATTAGTCTCTCATCAGGAGGCACATATGCTGCTCTCTCTGATCCAGCCAAAACAATCCCCGGCATGCAGGCACGGATTGCAACGAACGAAATGGCATAAATATTAGCGGCAACTGCTAGCAGAAGACTAAGTTTTCAATATAATGGCATATAAAATAACATAATGTTACTCTACATCTTGATTTTGATTTACATGTTTACGCTGATTGGAGTACGAAGGGAACCATTCTCGTTGGAACTTTACCGCGCTGAGCAGATGGGACGTGAATTATAAATTGTAAAATTCCCTCATCTTCCTTAGTCTCAGCATCCGTTATGGCTTGCAAATTGTAGAAGCCTCCGAGGTGTAACCAGAGAAGGTTCCCATTGTTTTCAGTCTGGTAGGATGTAGAGTAACATTATGTTGTTTTTTATGCCATTAGATTGAAAATTAGTCTTTTACAATTATATAACTTTCATCTGCAACACCGTTATAAATCACCCTGTAAGATTGTAACTAATGTTAAAATATGAGCTAATTTAATTTATGTAACTTATTAAAATGTGAAGTCTGCATTTCGGTTAAGCAGGTTGACTACTATTCGTTAGTTCTTCAGCTCAGAATAATAAATATACAAGAAGCGAAGAATTTAAAAAATGTTATTCAAATTATACATATTTACCTATTCCACCAATATAAATAATATCAAATTTGGTCAAAGAAAATAGCCTAGGGGTCATCGTGGCATTTTCACTTCTGATGGGCCCACCCAAGTTTTTTATGTATTTTTGGATGCTCATTACGAATTTCGAGAGTCGATTTAGATCCGAGTGGTCAAACAATTGTCATAAACAATTTAATTGTTAATAAATTATTTATGAGGCACTAGCTCTTAAACTAAACGAGATAAGAATAATTTCAAATAAAATCTATTTCCTGAAAAAGAAAAAAAATGGCGTTTACTAATCCGTTTAATCCAAGAAATATAACTCAAAATATTGTAAAGTGCACAATGGTTGCAAAATAAGTATTTTTCGAAGCTTTTTGATCGTAGCTCGGCTTCTATATACAGTATGGTGCAAATGTCTGGAATAAATTCGATATTTCGTAAACCGGCGACTTTAAGGAAAAATCCCAAAACAGATCGATTTTTATTTTTAAATTACAATATTTTGGCATATTATATTTCATACGAGTGACGTCATCCAAATGGACGTGATGACGTAATCGATGATTTTTTAATGAGACTAGGGGTCGTGTGATAGCTCATTTGAAAGGGTATTCAATTCTGTATTCCGTAATATAAATATTAACATATTAACAAATAGGCATTGCTTTTCGCTTAAATTAAATATTCAAACTTCCAACAGGGAGGTGGTAGGCGGGAGCTGGCTTGAACATTAAATTTAAGCGAAAAACAATGCTTATTGGTCAAATAAATATTTTTTTTCTGTTTTCTGACAATAGTAAAATGTATTCTGAATTGAACAAATTACATACTTTCTTCTTTTTTTGTGAATTTGTTTTTTTTTTGACGCTGTGTATAAACAATTATGTTAATATTTATATGACTGAATACATAATTGAATACCCTTTAAAATGAATACCCAAAAAATCATCGATTACGTCATCACGTCCATATGGATGATGTCACTTGTATGAAATATATGCCAAAACGTCGTAATGTAAAAATAAAAATTGACCTATTTCGGGCTTTTTTCTTAAAGTCGTCGGTTTACGAAATATCGAATTTATTCCAGACATTTGCAGCATACTGTACGAAAATAAGCTTTACAAAATCTCATTTTAGAGCTTAATTTATACTTTGACAAAAACCATAAAAAACCAAGACTCATTTTCAGAGCGCGCTGTTGAAATATCAATATATTATCCAAAAATAAACCTGCGCACATTTTCATAAGCTCAAAATGTTCCATCTGTGTTCTTCTATCATTACTGTTAATTAAAATATACATTTTTGTTGCTCAAATTTGCTAAAATCCTGGTAGTCAAATTCATTTACATTTTTTTTTAAGAAAATTATAAACCGGTACATCTTTAATACAAATAACGATAAATTAATTTAACAAATTTTGTTTGAAATTATATAAATTAAGCTTCAAAATGAGACTTCGTAAAGCTTATTTTCGTGCCCAAAAGCCGAGTTGCGTAAATTGTTTAAAACAATTGTTTGACAACTAGGATCGAAATACACCGACGAAATTCGTAATCAGCAGCCAAAAATATATTAAAAACACTTGGAGGACCCTTCAAAATTGAAAAGGCCACAATAGCGTATCTGGCTCATTGACTAACAAGCATAAATCTAGTTTTGAGGAGATCACAAGCTACATAATTTCCAAAATTACCGGTTTTAGTGCATATATACATATTACATTATGAATATTATTAAAATTTATAATTTGTCTATTACATAAGAATAATTATTCGTCTACGAGAAAAGTGAACATGAATATTTTGAGAAAGTCAGATGTTACAAATCTAAAACAAATTAATTTCAGTGCCGATATATATCATTCAAAATAAGTTTTAAGCGTTCTTTTAAATCTCTTGATGTATTTCAAGGAATTTTTTGTATTTAACCTAGAAAAATCCTCTCGTTTAGGTATTATATTTCGAACGAGGGACAAACTTTTTTCGCGACAAACCAAATCCAGACAAATGCAGAACAGATAACTAAATTATGGAAAGAATATTACGAAAATAAATTTATAAATGAAACACTAGACTTTAGAAATGAATCATATCAAGATTCCGAGAACAAAGAAATAGAGCAAATAGGTAGAGGGCAAGGATGAAGAGGATGATGACATAGGCCCAAAAATGGTAAAACAGATGGGAAAAGAAGGGATAAGTGTGATAGAAAATAGACAAAGAGGCATGGAAATGGCAGCCAATCCCAAAAGACTGTCAAAATATCCTTATGGCGCCAATAACATAGTAGAGAAGAGGCTAAAACATGAGGTAGAAAAATAACTGGGACAAGAACCAGCAGCATTTAGACCAGAAAGACAGACAAACGATAACATTTACATCCTTAGAAATATAATAGAAAAGAATATTGACTCGGGGGAAATGTTATTCTAGCATTCATATATCTAAGAGCAAGGTTCAATTCTATAGAAAGTAAAAATACAATAAAACCTGCCATATCCGGATCAATGTGGCGACAGACCGATTCATGAAAAAATCCGAATATCAAGACCACTTCTTTTATAGTCTCTGAAGCGTTTTCTCCTTCATACGTTTTAGTAATCAACGCCGTCAATAACTTTCGTCGATAGACACGTTTTTAGATTCTATAATACCTTGATCCATAGGCTGACGGAGGAATGTCACATTTGGGGGCAAAAAGACACTTTATTTCGCCATCTTTTAGTTCTTTTTGGTCAGGATGAGAGGGTGTGTTGCCCAACAGCAGGACTGCCTTTCTCGGTAGATTTCGGTAGATGCGGACGGCAGAACCGTCAGGATATGTAGAGGTCCGGATATGACAGGTCCGGATGTGGCAGGTTGTACTATATATGGAAACGCTTGCAGAAAATGAAAGTACCACTTACACTGTTCAAAATAACTGTATTTACAGAGTACTGAAAGTACATATACAGATAACAGGAAAAGATCTGAAGAATTCAATTGGGAAAGAGGTATCAAACAAGGAGACAGTCTTAGCGCGCTTATAAAATGCAAAAATACTCAACTGGAAATAGTTACCGTATATGATTGATGGAAAAATAGACCTCGAAGTAACAAATAAAATAAAACAATCGAACAAACTGTACTATGGACCAGCGCCAGTTCTGAGGAACAAATAATTGTCCCAAGAAACACAAATGAAAATTATACAATAATTATTTTGATACCGACGATATTATGTTGAAAAAAAAAACTGAGCGGCCGTGGAGTAACGGCATAATCGCTGGCCTCATACACCAGTGCACGTGGGTTCGAGCCCTATCAAAGACAAACCATTTTCATTTCCAATAATGACACGAGCCGTCTCACCGTGAATCGGAGAGCACGTTTAGCCGTCGGTCCCCCTGGGCTAGTGTACATCGGCACTAGTTACTTGAAACAGGGTTAAAGATGTAAATGGCGCCGGAACTGTCCGAAAGGATCTCCCCGGCAAAAATGCCATACGATATTATTATTATTATTATTATTATGTTGAAAATTGAGCTTTACAGGAAAAACATAATAGTAGGATAAACGCAATGAAGATCAGACATCTACGAGTCATAGTCGAAAATACCAAATGGTATAGAATAATAAAGGAGACAATAAGAGGGATAACCAAAGAGGAACCAATAATGAACAAAATAATAAAGAGATCATTAAACTATGACATGATAATGAAAGCCAGTAGACTAACGAGAAAAATTCACGAAACAAGAAATATAAAACAGAAAAATACAGACTAAGGAAAGAATGGATGCATCAAATGGTAGATGCTGGAAAAATTAAACAGAAAACGGCTTGAAGAAATAAAACTTATAGCACAAGACAGAAAAGAATGGAAAAAATGGGTAAGTTTGTAGCATACCTAAACCCAAATACGACACCTGAAAGGGTATAAGGAAGGGAATAGAAAGAAAGAAAGAGAACTTTATTAAAAATTATAATTTGTCAATCAAAAATAAATAACCATTTTCAATTTCGTTGCAAAACGAAAATACAGCCGCACCATATTCTAGTCCAATCAGAGAGTACAGCAAGCACCTCTACCGGTTTCGAAATTTATTAGTCTCTCATCAGGAGGCACATATTCTGCTCTCCCTGATCCAACCAAAACAAACCCCGGCGTGCAGTCACGGATTGCAACGAACGAAATGGCATAGATGTCCTAGCGGCAACTGATAGCAAAAGACTAAGTTTTCACTCTAATGGCATATAAAACAACATAATGTTACTCCAGCATCCCTTCTTCTTCTTCAGGTGCCATCTCCGCTACGGAGGTTGGCAATCATCATAGCTATTTTAATTTTTGAGGCAGTAGCTCTAAATAGTTGTTTTGAGCTGCATCCAAACCATTCTCTCAGGTTCCTCAGCCATGAAATTCGTCTTCTGCCGATGCTTCTTCTGCCATCTATCTTTCCCTGCATTATGAGTCGCAGGATGCCATACCTCTCGCCCCGCATCACATGTCCGAGGTACTGTAGTTTTCTTTCTTTAATTGTCAGTTCAACTTCCTTCTCTTTACCTATTCTTCTCAGTACTTCATTGTTCGTAACTCTATCTACCCAGGAAACCCTCATAATTCTTCTATACGTCCACATTTCAAAGGCGTTAAGTCGTCTCATTGTCTCTACATTTAACGTCCATGATTCCAGTCCATAGTATAGTACACTATATACGTAGCATTTTGTTAGGCGTACTTTAAGAGCTAATGTTAAATCTTTACTACATAGGACCTTTTTCATTTTCATAAAATTAGAACGTGCTTTCTCGATTCTGACTTTGATTTCTGCAGTGTAGTCATTATTTTCGGTTATAAGTGTCCCTAGGTAAGTGTACTTTTTTACTCTTTCGATCTGCTGGCCCTCTACTATCAAGATTTCGTTAGTATTATGGTTGTTTTTACTAATTTTCATAAACTTTGTCTTTTTGATATTGAGAGAGAGTCCGTACTCCCTACTACACCTTACTATTTTACTCATGAGTATTTGCAGGTCTTGTAAATTATCGGCTATTATTACTGTATCATCTGCATATCTGATGTTGTTAACTAAGACTCCATTTACTCTTATGCCGACTGTTTCATCTTCCAGAGTTTCTCGCATTACCTCTTCAGAATAAACGTTAAATAATAGAGGTGATAGTATGCAGCCTTGCCTGACTCCTCTTTTTATTTCCATTTCTTCAGATGTTTCTGTTTCAATTCTTACTATTGCTCGCTGATTGTAATAGAGATGTGTTATTAGTCTTAAATCTCTTTCATCTAGGTTTTTAGTTTTTAGAATTTCCATGAGTCGGTCATGTTTTATTTTATCAAACGCTTTATTGTAGTCTACAAAACAGACGTAAAGAGAACGGTTAACATCCAAACATCTCTGTGTCAGCACGTTGAAGGAGAATAATGACTCTCTGGTGCCCATTCCATTGCGGAACCCATACTGAGTGTCACTAATATCCAGCTCCAGTTTAGAGTGTACTCTGGCGTGGATAATTTTCAGCAGAATTTTCAAGGTATGTGACATTAAGCTTATGGTTCGGTAGTCACTGCATTCTTTGGCATTCACTTTTTTTGGCAAACACACAAATGCTGATGTCAACATTTCTCTAGGGATGATTCCCGTAGTATAGATAGCGTTGAACAGTTCTACTATTATGTCCAGGTTTTTCTCGTTGACCAACTTTATCAGCTCGCTAGGTAATTCATCTGGACCAGCAGATTTATTGGTTTTCATAGAGTTTATTGCCTGACTAACCTCTGATTTGGATATCTCTGGGCCTACATCTCCGGTTTGGCTATCTACGGATGTACTAGCTTCTCTCTGGTCATGAAATAGTTCCTCGATGTACTCTTTCCATCGTCGTAGTTTTCGTTCTGTCTCTATTATAGTATTTCCGTTTTTGTCGAGCAATATATTTGAGGTTCTTCTATTTCCTATTCCGGCTAGTTCTTTGACTTTTTTATGTAGGTTGAAGTTGTCATATATGTTTTGAAGTTCTTCTATTTCTTTACATTTTTCAGAGAAGTAGGTTTCTTTAGCCTCCCTAAGTTTTCTTCTTATTTGGTTTTGAAGCTGTTTATAGCGAGTCTTATTAATTGTTTTGTTTTTTCTTCTTTCATTCATCAACTCTAGAATTTCCTCCGTCATCCATTCTTCTTTCTTACATTTGGCATCCCACCAGACTGAAAACAATGGGAACCTTCTCTGGTTACACCTCCGAGGCTTCTACAATTTGCAAGCCATAAGGATGCTGAGACTATGGAAGATGAGGGAATTTTACAATTTATAATTCACGTCCCATCTGCTCAGCGCAGTAAAGTTCCAATGAGAATGGTTCCCTTCGTACTCCAATCAGAGTAAACATGTAAATAAAAAATGAATAACCATTTTCAATTTCATTTCAAAATGAAAATACAGCCGCATCATATTCTAGTCCAATCAGAGAGTGCAGAAAGCACCTCTACTGGTTTAGAAACTTATTAGTCTCTCATCAGGAGCCACATATGCTGCTCTCTTTCATCCAACCAAAACAAACCCCGGCGTGCAGTGCCGGATTGCAACGAACGAAATGGCATAGATTCCCTAGCGGCGGAGTAACATTATGTTGTTTTATATGCCATTAGAGTGAAAACTTAGTCTCTTGCTAGCAGTTGCCGCTAGGGCATTTATGCCATTTCGTTCGTTGCAATCAGGGACTGCACGCCGGGGTTTGTTTCGGTTGGATCAGAAAGAGCAACATATGTGCCTCCTGATGAGGGACTAATAAGTTTCGAAACCGGTAGAGGTGCTTGCTGCACCCTCTGATTGGACTATAATATGGTTCGGCTGTATTTTCGTTTTGCAACGAAATTGAAAATGGTTATTAATTTTTAATTTACATTTTTACTCTGATTGGAGTACGAAGGGAACCATTCTCGTTGGAACTTTACCTCGCTGAGCAGATGGGACGTGAATTATAAATTGTAAAATTCTCTCATCTTCCTTAGTCTCCGCATCCGTTATGGCTTGCAAATTGTAGAAGCCTCGGGGGTGTAACTAGAAAAGGTCCCCATTGTTTTCAGTCTGGTGGGATGTAGAGTAACATTATGTTGTTTTATATGCCATTAGAGTGAAAGAGTCTTTTTTTATAATCTGTCAGTTACATAAGAATTCGTCTACGATTAAAGTGAACATGAATATTTTGAGAAAGTCAGATGTTATAAATCTAAAACAAATTAATTTTAGTGTCGATATTTATCATTCAAAATTAATTTTAAGAGTTTTTTTAATCTCTTGATGTATTTCAAGGAATTTTTTTTATTTAACCTAGATAAAACCGCTCATTTAGATATTATATTTCGAACGAGAGACAAACTTTCCTTCGCGAAACTTTTACTTTGGTTTTTCGACTAACAACATTCTTGCTTCGCTACATAAAGGTAATGATGTATTTTATTAGCAATAATTAAATGCCCAATTAAAAGTTGCATTATTGTTATTCTTGGTATTTTAGGATAGTGCTTTTGCGAGTACTTGAGTATTAATCATATTTTAGGTTTGTAGTCACCGATGAAAGGATCATCACTAAATAAAATCCTTTGTAAAAGGTATATTAAATTCAAAAAATACCTTTCTGTCTACATCACAGACCGTTTTTAAACTAAAGAGTTCATCACCAGTGCTGATAACAGGTGCCACATGCTTGTGCCACCAAAATATAGGGGTGAAAATCTTTTAAATGATACAAAATCCTTTGCAAAATATAGGGGTGAAAATCTTTTAAATGATATAAAATCCTTTGAAAAAGGTATATTAAATTCAAAAATTACCTTTCGGTCTATATCACAGACCGTTTTCGAACTAAAAATTCATCACCAGTGCTGTAACAAGTGCCACATGCTTGTGCCACCAAAATATATGGGTGAAAACCTTTTAAATGATATAAAGTTGTAGAAAATTTATATTTTTATATAAAATTATGTGTGATGTTTAAAATATTCCTAGATTTTACATCAGGCAACGTAGGATTCCAACAACACGTGGGTTGTTAGACCTTCGGGAGAGCTAGCAACTCTAAATACAGTTGCTATTTAGAGTCCGTAATGTGAGGTTCTAATTTAATTAAATTAAATCACTGAACGGAGTCTTGTGGAGTACCGAGATAGGGAAACAAAGAAAAATGAGAATATACAACACCATGATTAAGATCATATTGGTATACGGATCCGAAACATGGAGAATATAGGAACACCAAAAAAGAAAAATAGAAGTTACTGAGATGGACGCCCTAAGAAGAGCAAGTAGAACATCGAGATTGGACCGGGTTAGAAGTGAGGAAGTAAAGCGAAAAATGAATTTACAGGAAACGGTCGTAGAATGCATTGAGAAGAAACAATTAACGTGATACGGACATGTTCAAAGAATGGGGGAGGAGAGACTGCCAAAGAAAATTATGAAATGGATACCTACAGACAACAGGAAAAGAGGAAGGCCAAGAACGGCGTGGATACAAGGAGTAAGACGGTCAATGAGTGTACGAGGATTAGAAGATGAAATCTTCAATGATAGAAGATATTGGCAACAAGGCATCGGACAACGTTGGAGGACGTCTTGAACCCGAATTTATATATGATGTGAGGTTCTGCTCCTCAAGACTGGCAACCGACGTATTGTGTGGAGTCCTACGTTGCCTGATTTAAAATTTATGAATATTTTAAACTTCACATAATATTATATAAACATATAAATTTTCTACAACTTTATAATATTTAAAGGGTTTCCACCCCTATATTTTGGTGACTCTAGTATGTAAAATAGGATACGAGCCGGCAACAGATGTCTTTATGCCCTTCAAAACCTTATAACATCGAAACAACTAACAAAACGTACCAAGAGACAAGTATAATATTATAAAAGAATCATAGACCCGTTGTAATGTATGAAAGCGAAAAATGAACTATAACAAAGACAAACGAAGAAAGACTACGTGTTTGGCAAAAAAAAATCCAAGGAAGATCTTTGGGCCTCTGCTAAATGAAGCAGCAATGCAATATAGGATAAGAACAAACAAAGAGCTCGAAGAACTTTACCCAGCCGCCTAAATCATAAAGTGCACAAGACTCCAATGGGAAGGATACCTCGGAAGACATTCTGACTAAAGAACATTAAGTTTGGTATG
The DNA here is from genome assembly GCF_917563875.1 of Diabrotica virgifera virgifera. NCBI lineage: Eukaryota > Metazoa > Arthropoda > Insecta > Coleoptera > Chrysomelidae > Diabrotica > Diabrotica virgifera. Next base: position 65,835,244 of record NC_065447.1, read on the forward strand.
AAAGAAAGTCCCAACTGGAAAAAGGACGCCCTCGACTCCGGTGGCGAGATAATATAGCAGAAGTCCTGAAAGCTATGGGCGTGCAGAATTTGATAGAGGTTTCTCAAGACAAAGAAGAGTGGAGGCATGTTGTCGAGTCGGCTAAGATTCACGAAGGGTTGTAACACCACGGAGTAAGTAAGTAAGTAAGCATGTAAAACCTGTTAGCAGCACTGATATTGGTATACAGCCTACTAGAACAAATTCTATTTTCTTGTGGATTTTATATAAAAATTTCACAGATTAGATGGGAGGAGGTTATTCCAAGTTCAAATGAAAACAAGTGTTGTTTTTTTTTTGTGTTTGCTTTTGCCCTTTTTTATTAGTAAGATAACCTCTTGCTCTAGTCTGCTGCGTTTGATTGTAGAGGACAAAATAAAATGTAACAGTGTTGTAGGAAGAATACGAACTTCCTGGTAATGAAATCTAAGGGAATGGTTTAGTCTGAGCTTCAACCAATTATTTAGAGCTGCTGTAAGTAAAATAAGAATTGTCATGTTGATATCCAACCTTCGACAGAAGTCGGAACCTTAAGGAAAAGGAAACTATATTGCTTGTTTAATAAATACTAGAGAGTAAACAGAATGGCTCTAACTCCTATGAATAAATAAGCGATGAAAGTTGCATAAGCATACGAGTAGACAGAGACAGGTCAAAGAAAGGAGCTGTTTTGTTTACTATTCCTTAATACAAGTTTGCTTCCTCTACCTCCTATTAGTCTTCCTTAACAGTGTATATAATAAAAATAGAAGAGACGTGGACAACATAGTTGTAAGTTCATTACGAAGAAAAAGCAAAGTGATTAAATTATATTTGTCATATTAGGTTACATTATTATGCTTAATGTATGCTGATGATGTCGTGTTAGTAGGAAATAATGAAAGAGACTTATAACAAAAACTGGAACAGTGGAGACAAGATCTGGAGGAAAAAGGTTTAAAACTTAGTAGGACAAAGACAGAGTATTTGCAATGTTCATTTAAAGATGGAGTTACTACAAATAAAATGGTATCTTTGGATGGTGAACTGATTGTAAAAAGCAATATTTTTAAGTACCTGGGATGGGTATTACAGAGTAATGGAGAAATAGATGGAGATACATGCAGTAGAATTAGGGCTGGATGGATAAAGTGGAAGGAAGCGAGTGGTGCGCTGTGTGACAGGAAAATTCCAATGAAGTTGAAAGGAAAATTCTCTAAAACAGCCATAAGACCGGCTATGATGTACGTAACTGAATGTTGGGCAGTGAAAAAGAAAGAGGAACAACGAATGCATGTGGCGGAAATGAGAATGCTTAGATGGATGAGTGGAGTGACAAAAAAGGTTAAAATTAAAAATGAGTATATTAGGGGTCTAAGTCTAGGTGTGGCACCAATTAATGCCAATATGAGAAAGCAAAGGTTGAGATGGTTTGGTCATGTTCAACGTCGAGACGCTAATCACCCTATACGAAGAATTGCTGAAGTGCAGATTCCTGGAAGGAGTAGGAGAGGAAGACCAAAGAAGACGTGGGGGGGAGACGATTAGGCAGGACATGTTGGTAAAGGGAATTAATATTGATATGACCCAAGATAGAATTGTATGGAGAAATGAAATTAGGGAAGCCGACCCCGCATAGGGATGAGGCAAAGAGAATGATGATGATAATGATGATGAATAGGTTACATTATTATTTTATAATAGCATCCTTACAAAGGTAAGCTTAGTATAGTCGGTTCGCTAAACTCAGACAAAATTGGCTAGTGATTTTAGTCTGTAATTTCTTTGTTCTTTGCCAACTTTGCCAAAATTGTCAAAATTACTAACTATTTAGTAATTATTAACTATTTAGTAATGATTTTTTTGCCAATTTTACCAAATTGGCAAAATTACTTTCTAAAATCACTAGCCAGTAGTGTGTGAGTTCAGCGAACCGACTATATATATTGTTCTTAAGGTGCCTTCTCTATTGCTAAAGTTTGGTTGTAACTACAGCAAATTGCTCTCTATCTTGAGCTGTTCTTAATGTCGAAAGATAAGTGGGTACTACGAAATGGAGAAATATTTCAGCAGTATGAAAACTGAACAGTTTGCAGATTTGAAATATAAGTCACGATGGAAACATCCAGTTAGCTAACAGGTGAGTAATTTGTAGAGAGATAGGAATAGATAGTTTTACTTCTTCTTCTTAACATGCCTTTTCATTCCAGATATTGGCGATCAGCGTAGCTATAGGGTCTCACAGCTTGGAGAATTCTCATCTACATATTAATCTCTATTGGAAGGCGTTTAGACTCTAAACAACCGAAATATGTGGCACTTAAAAACAACTTATGATCACTTGTACATTTTACTACATGTGGAATAATTCAAAAGTGTAATAGAGTCAAAACTTGAAGAGTAAAGAATGCCTGTTGCACAAATTTTGATGTCGAAGTGAAGTCTAAGAGCATGGTTAGTTACGTAGTTAGCGTGGTGTTGACAGATGAGCAAATATCAAGGTTGTAGGTTAGGTTGTGATAGACCGGAAGAGCAAGTTCATGCTGGAGCCAATTAGACATGTATATAAAAAAGATTATTACTGGAATCCCTCAAGATAAAAACATGTAATTACAAATAGATAGCAAAAGAGAATAGTAACAACTGATACTCGAACGTTCAGAACGTTCTGAATTTCTATTTATAAGTGATAAATTCTGCACTAAAGAACTAACTAAAGGAGCCAACCCATGTAATGACACAACTGATGTTTAGATTTTCTGGAATTCTTCCGGTAGCGATCAATAATTAAGCATCATCGAGATACGAGTTACTATTTTTCACCATCCGCCATGTATTTTCTTAAAAATATGTAGGCTTAATGAGCTTGACACGTACCAGTAGGAAACTGGAGTAGAGGCAGACCAAGACTGTGATTGAAAAACGATGTGGATGATGATGCAAGGAAGATCGGCGCAGCAACCTGTCAACGCTTAACGATGGACAGAAGCGACTGGCGAAATAGACTGGAAGGTCAAGGCTCAACTAAAGCTGTACTTACAACTGATGATGATCATAATGTATAGGTATGTAGTGATAATGTATTACTAAGAAAGATATTTGGACCAATCCATTGCAGCGATGGTTCGTGGAGAATAAAAATGAACTACGAACTGGATGATCTAATTCAGAGCGCAGATATTGTTAGATTTGTAAAGTCACAAAGACTAAACTGGCTTGGTTACATAGAAATAATGCCAGATAATCGAGCTGTAAAAGTGATCCAGAGATTTATAAGACCTAAGAAAATAAAACAAGAGGAAGGTTCCATAAAACATAGATAGTCGACGTAGAACAAAGTCTTAATTAAAACCGTCAATATCAGGCAGTGGCGAAGGAAAGTATCCGACAGAGCAGAAAGCAAGAACATTGTTAGGCAGGCCAAGACTCATAAATAATTGGAAGAAGAAGAATAATAATGACAGTATATCACTTGATATCGATAGTATGGTTGTCAAGTGTCTAATATGTCTTGTCTTTATTATCAGTTTCCTGCATGTGACCTTCCACACTTTAACCGATTACTATAAGGTTTAAGTTGCCTTTGCAGATAAGAGACAGTTATCGAAGGCTTTTAGTTATTACAAATTGTAGCTTATCTGTACTGGAACATAGCGGAGAATCGCAATATATTAAAAGTGTTTCCAATACTCATGTAACTTTTACTTATTGCTTACAAAGCAAACAAAGCAAAAAGATTTACTTACGACCAGGATTGCCATTCCACTCGAATGGAATATGATGTGCTAAATATTATAATTATAAATTATGAAATAATATATAAATAAATGTGTGTGAACAATTAATGAGCAATTCCAGAAACATAACTAGACATAGATACAAGCCCTAGATATGAAGTAGTATTTATGAAGAGTTAGAGGAGTGACAATGGGAGACAGAATAACAGATATACGGACCGACCCCAAGACGAGATCAGTACTTGAGTATATTGAAGAAAAACAACTAAGTTGGTGGGGATACATGAAAAGAATGAAAGACAACATACCGGTAAAGAAACTATGGGAAGCTATAGGATACAAAAGAAAAGATATAGAGAAAGACCTAGAGAAGATTGGGATATAGACCTAGCTAAAATCATTCTAAGGGAAGGAAAAACATTAGCAGGAGAAATGAGATTAGCATACAACAAGAAACAATGGTCAACATTTGTACACACGTGAAAAGACGTGTCAGTCCCGACACTGAAAATAAAAGGGACCCAAAAGACAAACTATACTGTTAAAATAGACAACCAACGAAAAAAATTAGCAAAATTTCACAGAAGAAGTGGAAAGTGACTATTTTATCGATGCAATAAAAAAATATAAACTGATTATGAGAGATAGACTTAACATTAGATCCAATACAGACTACAGCAAATACAATAAATATTGTCATCATGCAGTCCTGTTATTTTAGAATATCGTTGCTAAGAATGTTTACTTTCTTAGAACTTTTCTTTGAAAAATAAGTTATGTAATATCAAAATTTTTTCGATTTTTCTTTTAAAATGACTGTATAAATATTTACATTCAAAACGTCCTGATAAAGAAAATAAAGTATTGGTTATCCTTGTAGTATCCCCCTTATTTAACCCCCTCCTCCAGAGAAGGGGAAAATATAGAGTAAAACAAAGCTAATTCATAATATTACTTATTTCTCTTAAAATAAATAATAAAAGATATATCGATATATGCGGATATGTATGTATAAGTTTTGAAAGTTTGTTTACAAGATGTTAAACGATGAGCATCAATCAAGGCCGTCCAGCGAAAGATTCACTCTCGAGTAAAAAGTGCGACCACTGCCAAAACTGTTCTCGTGTGCGCTTCCACTAACTCTCTCGAAATTAAAGAATCGAACATAAAGTAGAATTTAATGAAGATACTTACTGGTGTTAAAAAAAGCGAAAGTGTACACTGCACCGCTACGAGAAAAGAACTAAACCGTTACTGATCTACCGGCTGTTTTCTAATCCTATACGAAAAGTTTCTCCCGCCAGTCTTCATTCACTTGCTCTCTTGTATGGAAACCTCCACCAGGAGACTGCAAAGTACACTTGGTGAAATGATTTAATCTACAGGGTGATATAAATGATCCTTTACGTAACAGTTCTTCGTTTCCGTCGGTATAATTACGTTCACCTCGCTTTACTTAGTCTTAAGAAGGAAACAACGCTTTCAAGGTTATAGAGTAGTTGATAATTGTCGCTATTGTGCACTCATTTTTGCATATTTTATCAAAAATGGGGTTGTTTTGTTATTCATCACAATAAAGTATTAAATAACAAAAACTATCTTTCCCAAACATACGATTTTAAAATGCTTTCTTATTCTTGCACTACTGTCTGCTATCGGAGGTTGGCTACCATCACAGCAATTTTAAAATACTTCTACGTCCCACATTTCTTTTTCCCGAGATTTTTCCTGAAAGAACAGAAGAAAAGCTGAAGAACAGAAAAGCTGAAGGTAAGGATGGAATATCAAAAGAATTACTGAAATATTGTGGAGCAGCAATGACAAAACAATTAACAACATTAATTAACAAAATCATAAAACACAATAAAATACCGGAAGAATGGAGAACGAGAGAACTAATTCTACTATTCAAAAAAGGAGACAAAAAGCAGCCAGAAAACTACAGAGGTATCAACTTGTTAAATACTACCCTAAAACTTACAACTAAAGTTTTGCAAGACCTAATGAATCAGAGGATAATTTTAGCAGATGAACAACAGGGTTTTCGTACTGGAAGATACAGATGCAATATTCGTCATAAAGCAGCGGTTCTCAAACTGTGGTACATGTATCACTGGTGGTACATATCATTATTTGCGGTGGTACACAAAACGCAAAAGCAGCCAAAATCAGTACCACTATTATAGTTAATTAGATTGCCTAACTAGATGAGTATTTCAGTTAGGTGGTACCAAAAATATTAAAAAGTATTTTGTGGTACATGACTAAAAAAGATTGAGAACCACTGTCATAAAGAAAATTACTGAGAAATTACTAGAGTATAATCAACCAGCATTTCTATGTCTGATTGACTTGAAGAAAGCATTTGACAGAGTAAGACTCAATGATGTAATCCATCTTCTGTATAATAGAGAAGTCCCTCTAGATATCATAAAAACTATTGAAAATATCTACCAAAACAACAAAGTGAGAATAAATGGACAACTTACAGAACCTATAGATATAGGCAGCGCAATAAGACAGGGAGACTCATTGAGTCCTATGCTCTTTAATCTAATCATGAATGAAATCATCAAAAACGTCAACCAAGGACGAGGATATAGAATGGAGAACAAAGAAGTAAAAATACTCTGCTACGCAGATGACGCAATATTGATAGCCCAAGATGAAGATAGTCTGCAAAGATTAGTCCACAGATTTAACATAAGAGCAAAAGAATTCAATATGACAATTTCATCTCAGAAAACCAAAACAATAGTAATCAGTAAAGAACCAATCAGATGTAAAATATGTAGAAATTGATGGTATCAGTATTGAACAGGTAATGGAAATAAAATACCTTGGCATTACATTGTCAAGTTACGGAGACCTGGACAAAGAAGTGAGAAATCAAGTACAAAGAGGAAATAGACTGGCAGGATGCCTTAATAATACTATATGGCGAAACCGGCATATTAACACTGAGATGAAGTCAAGAATTTATAAAGCCAGTGTAAGACCAATAATGACATATGCATCAGAAACAAGACCCGATACAGCCACAACACAAATACTACTAGAAACGGCAGAGATGAGAGTACTGAGCAGAATTACAGGAAATACACTAAGAGATCGAAAGAGGAGTGAAGATATCAGAAGACATTGTAACGTACAGAGTATAAACGAATGGACAGTAAATAGAAAAAGAGAATGGAACAACCACATAACCAGGATGGGGGAGACACGTGTGGTCAAAATAGCAAGAGATAAATCACCAATCGGTAGAAGAAGTATCGGCCGACCGCGCAAAAGATGGAGTGACAACCTTCCATAGAGGTATCAATCCGCCAATGAACAAGCAGAATTGCTTATAAAGAGGAAGAAGAAGAAGAACAAGAAGAAGAGATTTTTTCTTGAATTATGTGCCTTAGCAGGGAGTACTTTTTGCCTCTCCTTATGTGGCCTAGATATTCCCGTTTTCTCGTTTGTATTGTTTTAATGACTTCACATTCCTTCCCCATCTTCAGCAAAACATCTTGATTTGTCACTATATCTGTCCATGGTATTTTCCATATTCTCCTGTAGCACCACATCTCGAATGACTTACTGTTTTTGATGCTTATCTTTTTCAGTGTCCAAGCTTCCACGCCGTACAACAATACAGAGAAAACATAGCACCTTAACATTCTCGTTCTTAATTTTAAATTTATGTCCCGGCAGCATAGCAAAAATGCTTTGGTAAAACACAATATTAAACTTGTAGCGTTCCGCTACGTTTACGAGTAGCCACTCCCGACAACCGTAATAATTAACATCGAATAACAAAAAGTTACCTTACGATCGAGGTAGGAAAATGAAAACAGAATTAGTGCTAGCTAACCAACGACTTAAGAAGGTCAAATACAGACAAATATGTGTTGGAGAAAAAACGGCAGATGTCATACATAAAAGAATAGGAGATATTCAATAAATCTATTTTGGAATTGCAATTACAAAGCAAGCTAAATATATCTGTAAAGATATAATATACCTAAAATGAACGTCTGGTAAGTGATTTTATTTTAAAAATTTCTTTTGGAAATTTAGGAAACACATATATCAAAATGAATAATTTTATACCTTAAAAAGTCAAATCTAGCAAAGCTACTTTTAGAAATATATTACTTAAGTAATAATGTAATTTCATTTTGGATAAATGACCTTCCCATTTATGTGGAAGAATATGTTCGGTTATCTTTTGTAACCGGTCTGTCTCACCTTGTATCCAGGAAAAAATTTCTAGATACCTAATGAGAACCTCTCTTTTTAGCCGTACCTAGAGAATTATAAAATAGAACCAAGCTTTTAATATCCCACAAAGACAACTTATATGGAAAATGCACTAAGAATAACATTCCTATTAATTATCCGGAACGTAAATCTTCCCCAAGATGTGTATACTCATAGAGCCGCTTACCGTCTGATAAACCGGCACGTCCATAAGCCAACACTTGGAATTAGAGCTGAAGGAATTTCATCTAGATTGGAACAAAGATAAGTGTACTTAATTAATGTTCTCATTTATAGACCGAATTGTGTTCCGCAATATATTATATATTTATTCTACATTTGTTGTTAAGCATTAGATTATTTTTTAACTTCCCTTATCATATCTTTTACTATCGGTTGTGTCTACACAACAAATAATATTTTGTCAATTTTTCATCTAAATCTCAATGCATGTAAGGGAACATAAGTACTTATAGACCTAGAGCATTGGTCTCTATAGGGTTCATTACATAATAACTTAGGTATTGTGGTAGATAATATACAAGTATATTAATACGGTATTATGAAGAATATCATCTGGTTCTGTTGACTAGCACTCACTATTGTTTTTCTGTCTCTTTATTGTTTGTATCTGAAAGAAACGTAAACTCATAGAAATCATTTAATAGTCGGAAACTTTTACGTTATCTGCTTATATCTTGGCAACCAAAATTTTAACATTACTCATATTCATTATTTATATTATTAATTAAATTTTACTATTATATATTCATCTTGCAAGCCAATGTTTTACATTATTATACATTATTTATATTTTTAGCTAGAAATTTTACATTATATATATATACATTAGTTACCAAAATCTTACTTTACATATATCTAGGTATTTTTTTTACACAATAAAAATAAGGTATACCTATTGGGGTTGTATCATTTCACCTGCACCTGATATCTCTCAACTATATGTGTTCATATAATATTTTATTTCAGGATTAAGTTATTTGGATTGTTTATATCTTTCTCCTTATTTCTCTCTCTCTCTTTCTCTCTCTCTCTTTCCCCTCTCTCTCTCTCTCTCTCTCTCTATATCTCTCTCTCTCTATATATATATATATCTCTATATATCTCTCTCTCTATATATCTCTCTCTCTATATCTCTCTCTCTCTCTTTTCTAGTCTCCCACACTGTTCTATCAACGAAGTAAAGGCTCTAAAAGGCATTTACTTCTGGCGCCCATCTTTGGTTTATTGATCATAGGTCAGTTCTTTTCTTTTAAGTATTTCATTACTTTTTAATTTTTCTGGTTTCTTCCTTTATCACTATCTCTTTCTCCCCTAAACAACAGCACGAAAATAAGCCGATCTCCACTTCCTGAGCTTTTACGTCTCATCCTCATCCTCATAATTAATTTGTTATCTTCATTCTAATTTTAACTTGTTAAGCCGTTTCTCACTACTCCTTTCTCTTCATCAATAAAATTTTAGTACCAAAAAAAAATATAACCCTACTATAAGGGTTACAAAGTGGCGCCCAACGTGGGGCTGTTGTTTTCATTTAGGTGGTGATTTAGTGTTAGTTACACTACATTCTCTTATTCAATTTGGTTATTGCGAATTATCACTTACAGTTTGTTTGTTGTTTTGGAAAAAAAAAAGAAAAAGTTGATAGTAGCAGTGTATCATTTTGTTTTTTTTTGAGAGAGTATACAGGTGTAAGGGAAATTATTTTAGAATTGAGGATATAGCATTAATTGTTGGGTGGTATACGAACATAAGTTAAAAGGAAATATAAATATTTATTGAAGGTGACGTTAATATTTAATAAACTGAATTTTTACATTCTTATACGTTACATATTTTTTGGTATCTTATAATTATTATGATATCCTGTACTGGCACTTGTATCCACACAATTATATATTTTGGGTTATAGGTATATGTTTATTAGGTTCTGATTTCTATCTCAATTTTAGATTACTATATGCGATTAAATTTGCGGGCTTTGTGCCAGTTGGAAAATTTTTTTTTATTGAGTTTATCTATCTAACCTTCATTGGGGTGTTTTGTCGTGATACTGAAAGTTTCTTTTTTAAAATGTCCACTTTTAAAGTTGATCATTTACTGGTAAAAGAGTTAGATTACGAGCTTAAAATCCGAAGTATTGATGTTACTGAATATCCTACCGTCGAGGCTAAACGCAAAATATTGCGTGGAGCTCTGCGACAGGAGAAGGAAAATAGGAGTTTTCGGCAAATTTCTTCCTCTTGTATTCCCTTTGACAAACATAAGGAGGAGATTGAGGACACACTGAAAGACCTTACCCAGAAAATCGGGATATTCAGGGGTACAATACTGGATCCTACCTTTGCTAGATTGTCGTCTAGAGTAGCTCATTTATCTGAACGAGTAAGTCGCTTAGAGTGTGATACCGATGAACAGGAATTATACCAGAAAACCGTCGCAGTCAAAATCTTGGATATTGAAGGTGACCTCGATGCTCGGGGAAACCCAGCTGCTACCTCCACTCCAAATGCACCCATACACAATGCGTCACCCTTCCCATTTTCTAAATCTGCCCAAGTTCATAAATGGGGTATTTCTTTTTCTGGTACAGGTGATCGTGATACTGTTGTCGCTTTCTTAGAGAAAGTTGAATGTTTGCGAATCTCTAGATGTATTCCAGAGGATGACTTATTTGCAGCCTCCGCTGAGTTGTTTACCGGTCCTGCGTTCACTTGGTTTATGAATAATCGCTCTAACCTTTCTTGCTGGAAAGATCTGGTGCAAAAACTTAAAGCTGATTTCCTACCATATTCCTACCAAGATGATCTTTTGGATGACATTAAAAAGCGGAAACAACTCCAGAATGAACCCGTTACTATGTTTATCAACAACATCCTTGGGTTGTGTAGTCGTCTTGACATTCCTCTCACGGAATCCGAAAAGGTAAGAATCATCATGAAATCTTTGTTACCCTCATATCACTCTCAACTAGCTCTTGTAGAAATCCGTAGTATCGACGAACTTACGGAAAAATGTAAGCGGTTAGAAGAAACATTTTCTTGGTCTAATCAACCCTCAACTGTAGTTTCGTCTCGTCCTTTCCCGTCTTCTAGTCAGAATTCCTTTTCACGAAATCGATCATGGCAAAATAAAGTACCGAAACACAATGTATCTACCGTTACCTCCACGATCGTATGTTGGAATTGTTATACTCAGGGACATGCCTTCTCTGCATGCCCAAACCCCAGATTGCGTCCCTTTTGTTTTGGGTGTGGCCTTGAAAATACCACTAAACCCAGGTGTAGGAATTGTCAGGGAAACGGTCGTTTAGAGGATTGTACCCTGAGCCCTCCTCTGACAGTCTCTCGATCAGGGAATTCCGTAACTTCCATAAACAATACAGGACTCAACACGTCAAGCCCTCCCGTACCTTCTACCAGTCGAAAAGGGAAAGGTATTTCGTCCAAAAAGACAACAACTTCCAAACAACAACCTATCTCAAGATTAAGTTTTCTGAAGCAGACACCCTTTAATGTCGAATCAGATAATGATAGTGTTTCTTTCTCAGTATCTTCATTAAATCTCCCATCTCCTTGTCTCGAGCAAGAACTTAACTCTGCGTTAATTCCGTTACCTTTACCTTCTTCTTCCAGAAAAATTAAGGAAGGAGATACCTGTCTACCTTTATCTCAATTTTCTGGCAACACCATAGTGATTGATAAAACAACCTTAGATTTAAATTCTCTATTAGTTAGAAAACATAACGATAATCGTCCGTATCTCCCTATCGAAGTATTAGGTCAATCTTGTTTAGCACTTCTAGACAGTGGTTCAAACATATCTTTACTAGGTTCTTTATCTCTTCGTTTAATAGACAACGATAAAGTCAAAGTTAACCCGATTTCTTCTCTTCAAGTATCGACGGCTGATGGCACTGTACAACCCATCACGGGAAAATTCGTAACAGAAGTCTCTGTAGCGAATATACGCAGAAATGTTACTTTTTATGTTATCCCCTCAGTGCAAAATTCAGTTATCCTTGGAATGGACTTTCTTAATGTTTTTAATAGCACACTTAACTGCTCTGATTTTTCTATGTCTATATCTTCATTTAATATTTCGAGCTTGAATGCCGTACAAGATTTTTCTAGTTTATCAAATGAGGAACAAAATCAGTTACAAGAAACTATCTCCAAGTTTAATTCTATCTCCTCTACGGATAAGTTAGGCCGTACTACCTTGCTTTCCCATTCTATTGAAGTGAATAATCCCACACCATTTAGGCAATACCAATATCCGATACCCCAAGCGTGGCAAAAAGATTTAGACCAAGAGATTGATGAAATGCTTAAACTTAATATCATCGAACCGTCTACCTCTTCCTATAGTAGTCCATTATGGCTCACGAAAAAAAAGAATGGATCATTTAGGGTCTGTTTTGATGGACGTAAGTTAAACAGCATCACAGTAAATCGGGATGCTTACCCGATCCCTCGAATTGATATTATCTTGAGCAAACTTCAAAACTCGAAGTTCATATCGTCTATAGATCTTTCAAAAGCTTTTTTACAAATACCTCTGAGTACTGAAAGTAGGAAATATACCGCTTTTGCCGTCAATGGTAAAGGATTGTTTCAATTTGTAACAATGCCTTTTGGGTTAGTATCTGCTCCCCAAACTATGTGTCGTCTCATGGATATAGTAATAGGTCCTCAGTTAGAGCCCTACGTGTTTTATTATCTTGATGATATCTTGGTAGTCACCCCGGATTTTTCTACTCATATCGAAATTTTGAATAAATTATTTGTCCGGTTAAAAGAGGCCAATTTAACGGTTAATCTTGATAAATGTCAATTTTGTCGACCAAGTTTGAAGTTTTTAGGCTATATGGTTGATAACCAGGGTCTTAGGACAGACCCTGAAAAGGTCGCCGCTATAAGAGATTTTCCCATCCCAAAAACTACCACCCAAGTTCGCAGAATTTTAGGCATGTGTGGATATTATCGTCGGTTTGTTCCGTCTTATTCTACCTTACTATCACCCCTTACTGATCTTCTGAAGGATAGGAAAAAAGGCCAAACGATTATTTGGACTCCTGAGGCCGATGAAGCGTTTAGGCGCGTTAAAGATGCACTAACGAGCGCTCCAGTCATGATCTCACCTAATTTTAACGAACATTTTTATCTGATGACCGATTGTTCTAACACCGCTTCTGGTGGCGTGCTATTTCAGGTGAAAGATGGCTCTGAACACCCAATAGCTTATACAAGTAAGAAACTGAATAAGGCGCAGAAAAACTATTCGACTACGGAGAAAGAACTATTAGCTATTATTCAGGGTTTAGAAGCTTTTCGTTATTATTTAGAGGGTCGTAATTTCACGATAATTACGGACCATAGTTCTTTGGTATGGCTTCACAGCATGAAAAACCCTTCTCAGAGACTTTCCCGATGGATATGTAAACTGACTGCCTATTCGTATAAGATTGTCCATCGAAAGGCAGCCGGAGTAGTGGTTGCTGATGCTCTTTCCCGTGTTTTTGATATTAATGTTTTAGATCTATCTTCATTAACTCCTGATGCGTGGTATCAAAATATGGTCGATAAGGTTACTCAAGACCCACAAAGATATCCCGATTTTAAGGTGGAGAACAATGTGCTGTACAAACACATTTTAAGTCCTGTTGAGGTATTATCGAATATGACCGAATGGAAAATAGTTGTACCTACGCCAAACAGGGAAAATATTTTGCGTATGTGTCATGACGAAGTTACTGCTGGCCATTTTGGTTTCTATAAAACTTACCACCGTATTGCTGAGTTATATTATTGGCCTGGCATGCGCAAATCCATTAAAAGGTACATCTCTAAATGCATAGTTTGTGCTACTTGTAAACCAAGTAACTTACCACAAGCTGGTCTTATGGGTTCTTTTAGAAATATTAATTTCCCTTGGCAGATGATTTCTCTCGATTTAATTGGTCCATACCCTCGTAGCTATACAGGAAATACTTATTGTCTCGTAGTAGTGGACTATTTCACCAAATTTCCTTTGGTTTGCCCTCTTCGGAAAGCCACAGTCCCAGCAATTATTAAGTATTTGGAAGAACAAGTATTTTTAGTATTTGGTGTTCCTCAAATTGTCTCCTGTGACAATGGGCCCCAATTTATCTCGAACGCTTTCAAGACTCTTATGTCCAAATATAGGGTGCAGAAGATTTTCTATAATGCTGCATATCACCCTCAAGCGAACCACTCAGAACGTGTAAATCGTAGTATTGTTACCGCTTTAAGGTCTTATACATTTGAGGACCATAGGTCGTGGGATCAATACATTCATTCTGTTGCCCAAGCCATAAGGACTTCCACTCACGAGGTCACTAAATGTTCTCCCGCGTATCTTAACTTTGGTCGAAATGTTCCTCTCTCAGGCGATTATTTTGGTTTAATTTCCGATAATGCAACTACTTTACCACAAGTTTCTGAGAATCTTCATCGACTAGAGGATCTCCAAAACCTACCCCCTATATTTGCCGATATTCGGAAGAGATTGAAATCTTCTTATTTACGTTCCCAGAAATATTATAATTTAAGGAAAAGACCGTTACGTTTTTATCCTGGAGACCGAGTCCTAAAACGAAATTTTGTGAAATCAAGTAAAAATGATGCCATAGCGGCGAAATTTTGTCAGAAGTATATTCAATGTACGGTTTTAAAAGTCATATCGCCTCTTGTCTATGAACTAAAAGACAATTCGTCCAATAAACGAATTGGTTGTTTTCATGTCAAAGATCTCCTACCTGATAAAACAGTCATGGATTCTGAGTCCTCGACCTCAGAGGATGATTAGGTATTAACTTGCGTTCTGCATTAATTTTGGAACCTTTTATCGCAGTCTGCAACTTGCTAGTTTCCTAAAAAAACTCTTATTTTTGCTATTTGGTAATTATTATTTTTACCGTTGCTCTTGATTTTACCTTGATAGTTAAGTGTTCACATATATTATGGACTCAGCGTTTGCACAGGGAATGTCATAACATTTGTCTGGTGTAATAAATGCATTATACAGGGTATTCCATTATTATCACTTCTCAAAATATTAGACTGTTATAGGTAAATTGCTTTTAAATATTGTCTTTTCACTTTTATTAGTAAATTTTGTTGTATATGGGTATATAGGTGTATCTAAGCATAATACGTGGGTTCGAATTCGTTGATCAAATTCCGGACTAGATCGTTAGCGGATTTCGTAATCCATGCTATATTTTGTGATGGATGTACTTTTACCTGGAGTCGCTATGTGGCGAATATGGTCTTTGACCATCTTCGGTTCTGTAGCATAGATTAAGTCTTCATCAAGTTATACAATGGATTTTTTTCTTGTACAAGGCGATAACCCAATACCTTTAATATTAATTTCGTTGATGGTTGTTATATCAATAATTTTGGAAAATACAGTCATTAGCTGTTGTTTAGTGACTACTCAAATATTTGGTTTTCGTTTTCTTACGCATTGGTCCACTATAGTAGTCCAGTTCGGACCTCTTCTGTCATTGATTTTAGGAACTGATCTATAAATATACGGTTTCAGATGAAATTGTTTGATTTTGGTTCTTAAATTTTAGTTTTACCTTTGAGAAATTGTAGTTAAGAACTTACTTGTGTTGATGCTTATACATGTGTTAGTATAAAAATACACTGATTATCAAACGTTTTGGTATATCGTACACTGAAATCAGCTGTAGCCTTAGGCTATAGATTTATCGGATGCAGATATTAAGTTAGGTTATCTTTAGGTTACCTTTCAATGATTATTACCTGTGATTATATTAAGTCAATTCGGGAATGGATTATGAATTATACTGACGGAACCATATTTGGATGGATACGATAATGGCTATCCATTTGTGGAACTGTTTTGTTTGTCCATTTTTTGTTTTGCTGTGCATCCTTAACTACCTGGTTTATATCTGCATTGGATATATAATATATTTAACTTAGCGTATCGTACTTCACTTTATCTTATCTTATCTTATCTTACCTAAGAGAGTTATGTTACATCTCTATTTCCTTACCTTAAGTTATCTTTGATACCATGTTTTGAATCGGTTGGAGAATATCCTGGTTACTCTCGGTTGAATATGTCAACAATAAATTTTGTGTTCATCTTTGGATTAACTTAGGTGCTAATATCCAAATCGATAGTGAGTCCGATAGTGAGTAAGGCCAAATTTAATGGTTCTTTATGTAGTTGGGTGGATACTTTGTTTTAGTCAGGAATATTTTTTTCTAGTACCTTTAGTTCACGTTGATCACAATTTGGGGTTACGTGTAATCTAAGCTTTTAATGTGAACGATTTAATAAGTTTAATTGATGTAAGTAATGGTACAACAAGAATAACTATTAGTAAACTTTAAGATACCTAGTATACGGTTCATTCGTAAATAAAGTCTGGATGCAGATCATCAGACTAGTCCTTGTCTACGTTAAGGAAGGAAAAGTTCCTTTCTCGCGATCTCCGTAAACCATACCGGTTCCGGAATCTTGGGAACTTACCTTGATGCACTCTTGTGTTGGATCCACACAAGTGTGTCATACTTTTGTGCCCGCACTCTTCCATGCTCGGAAGCATGAGAAGTGTTGCCTTTTATTTCCCTTGTGTAAATATGTGGTATAATGTGGATGTTTACCCACTTTGAGCCAAATTCAAAATTAATGTTTTAGGTTAGATTAGATTAGTTAGTTGATGTACTAATCCTATCTTTAACTTTGTGGAGTGGTTGTGACTGTAACTACAGCTACAACTGCTAGGAGCTACTACTCCTGACCCATATTAAAGTACTAACCCTGCCAAGAATAAACTTCGTTTTGGTTTTTGCCAGAATAATTTTCTGAAGGAAAATTATATCGAGTGGAGGGGGAATGTAGCGTTCCGCTACGTTTACGAGTAGCCACTCCCGACAACCGTAATAATTAACATCGAATAACAAAAAGTTACCTTACGATCGAGGTAGGAAAATGAAAACAGAATTAGTGCTAGCTAACCAACGACTTAAGAAGGTCAAATACAGACAAATATGTGTTGGAGAAAAAACGGCAGATGTCATACATAAAAGAATAGGAGATATTCAATAAATCTATTTTGGAATTGCAATTACAAAGCAAGCTAAATATATCTGTAAAGATATAATATACCTAAAATGAACGTCTGGTAAGTGATTTTATTTTAAAAATTTCTTTTGGAAATTTAGGAAACACATATATCAAAATGAATAATTTTATACCTTAAAAAGTCAAATCTAGCAAAGCTACTTTTAGAAATATATTACTTAAGTAATAATGTAATTTCATTTTGGATAAATGACCTTCCCATTTATGTGGAAGAATATGTTCGGTTATCTTTTGTAACCGGTCTGTCTCACCTTGTATCCAGGAAAAAATTTCTAGATACCTAATGAGAACCTCTCTTTTTAGCCGTACCTAGAGAATTATAAAATAGAACCAAGCTTTTAATATCCCACAAAGACAACTTATATGGAAAATGCACTAAGAATAACATTCCTATTAATTATCCGGAACGTAAATCTTCCCCAAGATGTGTATACTCATAGAGCCGCTTACCGTCTGATAAACCGGCACGTCCATAAGCCAACACTTGGAATTAGAGCTGAAGGAATTTCATCTAGATTGGAACAAAGATAAGTGTACTTAATTAATGTTCTCATTTATAGACCGAATTGTGTTCCGCAATATATTATATATTTATTCTACATTTGTTGTTAAGCATTAGATTATTTTTTAACTTCCCTTATCATATCTTTTACTATCGGTTGTGTCTACACAACAAATAATATTTTGTCAATTTTTCATCTAAATCTCAATGCATGTAAGGGAACATAAGTACTTATAGACCTAGAGCATTGGTCTCTATAGGGTTCATTACATAATAACTTAGGTATTGTGGTAGATAATATACAAGTATATTAATACGGTATTATGAAGAATATCATCTGGTTCTGTTGACTAGCACTCACTATTGTTTTTCTGTCTCTTTATTGTTTGTATCTGAAAGAAACGTAAACTCATAGAAATCATTTAATAGTCGGAAACTTTTACGTTATCTGCTTATATCTTGGCAACCAAAATTTTAACATTACTCATATTCATTATTTATATTATTAATTAAATTTTACTATTATATATTCATCTTGCAAGCCAATGTTTTACATTATTATACATTATTTATATTTTTAGCTAGAAATTTTACATTATATATATATACATTAGTTACCAAAATCTTACTTTACATATATCTAGGTATTTTTTTTACACAATAAAAATAAGGTATACCTATTGGGGTTGTATCATTTCACCTGCACCTGATATCTCTCAACTATATGTGTTCATATAATATTTTATTTCAGGATTAAGTTATTTGGATTGTTTATATCTTTCTCCTTATTTCTCTCTCTCTCTTTCTCTCTCTCTCTTTCCCCTCTCTCTCTCTCTCTCTCTCTATATCTCTCTCTCTCTATATATATATATCTCTATATATCTCTCTCTCTATATATCTCTCTCTCTATATCTCTCTCTCTCTCTTTTCTAGTCTCCCACACTGTTCTATCAACGAAGTAAAGGCTCTAAAAGGCATTTACTTCTGGCGCCCATCTTTGGTTTATTGATCATAGGTCAGTTCTTTTCTTTTAAGTATTTCATTACTTTTTAATTTTTCTGGTTTCTTCCTTTATCACTATCTCTTTCTCCCCTAAACAACAGCACGAAAATAAGCCGATCTCCACTTCCTGAGCTTTTACGTCTCATCCTCATCCTCATAATTAATTTGTTATCTTCATTCTAATTTTAACTTGTTAAGCCGTTTCTCACTACTCCTTTCTCTTCATCAATAAAATTTTAGTACCAAAAAAAAATATAACCCTACTATAAGGGTTACAAACTGAACACTTTTTGTTTTAATTTTGCTTAGATATTGATCTGGATATATTTACAGGTTTCATATACATACTATTAAAAGCGTATAAGTGAAGTAGTGCACCCAATAAACTAATCTTATTCTATTTTATCATAATGAAAAATGTGCATGTTTTATCCTTCATAATGCTCTGAAGCTATTACGTTGGGGAATCTTAATGCAATTTACTGTTTTTGTTAAGAATAAGCGACAATTTTACGTTAAACTAAACTCTGTTTGACGTTTCGATTTCCACTTCGACAATCGTTCCCAAAACACACAACGTTAATAATACTCCAGGCTGTGGGAGAAAAATAGGTCGATTTCAGGATATAATTCAGGAATTTTTGAAACCTATCAGGTGTTGTAAAGGACGATGCCAGAAATAACTTCTACTAAAATGTGACCAAAAATATTGTGAGCTTTTTGTTATTGCGATTTTCATTTGTTAAATTTGCAATTTTTAAAGATCTTTAATTTTGCAGCTTAGGATATTGATTCTAGGGAAAAACTTTTTAATAGAAAGTTGTAGTAAATTAAAAAACCTACAATTTGAGCTATGGTACGTTTAATTTCGTTTATTGGTTATTGCAACACAGCCTGCGAAAAGTCCAAAATGGCCGTTTTTTACAATTGCGTTATTTATTGTACAAATATTTTTTTTTATTTTTAAAACTTTAAAATGAAGATCTTTCAATTCCAAACATAAAAAAATTGTAAGGCCGGATTAACGAATTTGTTGCTTAGATATTATAAATTGTTTATCCCAAGAGGTCAAATGTCGAAGGCTATAACTTTTTGAAAAAAAAATCGTAGAGAGTTGGTGAAACATCCAATCTCCTTCTAAGCAGTTATGTTTTCATACTCTGATGTAAATAAATGCGTAAAACATTTTTAAACTTCTAATTTTTTGGTTTGAAAATAAGGGGAAAATTTCGGCATAAACATTTAGAGCTGAAGCGGCCCTGTATATCCTATGAGTTTTTAACTTACAGATTTTTGTTGCTAAAAACGAAACGAAGATTTATAAAAAATAAAAAATTTCTACGACCAATTGAAGCCGAGCTAAATATTGGGCTTGAAAATAAGGGGGCAATTTTCGTTATAAACATTTAGAGCTGAAGCGGCCCTGTACATCCTATGAGTTTCTAACTTACAGATTATTGTTGCTGAAGACGAAACGAGGATTAATAAAAAAATAAAAAATTTCTAAAACCAACTGAAGCCGAGATAATTGTTTCTTTTTCTTAAATCGTAGTGCCTTTATTTACAACAATTAGGAAATTATTTTACAGTCATTGACTAAAGAAATACTTATATTATCTTAAATTAAAAATAATTATAAAATATAGTTACATCTAATTATTAAAAATTATTTTTAAAATCGGTGCTTTTGCGAGCATCCGAATTTTTGCAAATCGCCCGGCTCGCTTCAAATATGCGCGCTCGGAAAATTTTTACGTAACTTGTATTAAATTTTGACCGAAAACAATTTAATAATATTACCATTATAATATACAGGGTATAACAAAAATACAGGTCATAAATTTAATCACCTATTCTGGGACCAAAAATAGTTCGATTGAACCTAATTTACCTTAGTACAAATGTGCACATAAAAAAAGTTACAGCCCTTTGAAGTTACAAAATGAAAACCAATTTTTTCCAATATATCGAAAACTATTGGAGATTTTTTATTAAAGATGAACATGTGGCATTCTTACGGTAGTAGTATCTTAAGAAAAAATTATAGTGAAATTTAGACACCCCATAAAAATTTTATGGGGGTTTTGTTCCTTTAAACCCCCCAAACTTTTGTGTACGCTCCAATTTAATTATTATTGTAGTACCATTAGTTAAACACAATGTTTTAAAATTGTTTTTGTCTCCTAGTACTTTTTCGAAAAGTCAGTTTTTATAGTGATATTTTGCATATTTATCAAATCCACCACATATTTGTATATGGCTAAGTACGATTATGTAGACTTAATAGGAAAATTTATTTATGATTTACATTTTTAGGTATATTTTGAACCATATTAAAGAAGAAGCCACATCTCGAAAAAACGTGCCTTATCGAAAAAATACAAAGAACCAAAAAAGTTTTAAAAACACTGTGTTTAACTAATGGTATCGCAGTAATAGTTTACTTGGAACGTACACAACCATTTGGGAGGTTTAAAGGAACAAAACCCCCATAAAATCTTTATGTAAACATATTAGAAAAGAAGCCGCAACTCGATAAAAACTGCCTTGTCCAAAAAATACTAAGAGCCAAAAAAGTTTTAAAAATATTGAATTTAACTAATGGTATCACAATAATAATTTAATTGGAACGTACACAAAAGTTTGGGGGGTTTAAGGGAACAAAACCCCCATAAAATTTTTATGGGGTGCACAAATTTCACTATAATTTTTCTTTAAGATATTCCTGCCATAAAAATGGCAAATGTCCATTTTCAATAAAAAATCTGCAATAGTTTTCGATATATTCGAAAAAATCGATTTTCATTTTGTAACTTCAAAGGGCTGTAACTTTTTTTATGTGCATATTTGTACTAAGGTAAGTTAGGTTCATTCGAACTATTTTTGGTCCCAGAATAGGTGATTTAATTTATTACCTGTATTTTTGTTACACCCTGTACAGTCTCTTTACCACTGTATTTGTTTTTCTTGATAAACTTTTATATGTGAAATCTCATTTCTGAAGAAATAATATTACAAAAATGATACATATACAGGGTGATCAACTTCTGTGACAAAGTCCAATATATCTGTTATTATACAATATATGAAAAAAAGTTGTTAATAAAAGTTATAGACACCTTTAATGTACACATTTTAAAATTAGTGATAAATATACAGGGTCCTCCATAACACGGTGCCAAACCAAAGTTATGTTTTTTTAAATGGAACACCCTGTATTTTATTCAAAATCTGGTTTATCTACATTTTTTTGATTCTAGAGATATAACACTTGTCTGGGTTATACTGAGAGTTTCAAAGTTAAGAGCACTTTTATTAAAAGATTATACTGATTTGATCGCCCTCTATGTTTCTAACGGTGTAATATAAACTTATTTTTTTAATGCTTTTGACTGTAAATATTAAAGTAGTTTTGCAACAATGTACAATTTTTTTATAACTACACAAATTGTATACAGGGTAAGTCAAAATGTAAATACAAGATTTTCTTCATAATTTTAAATGGAACACCCTGTATTTTATATTATTATCGAAAAGTTCTATTACTATACTCACATATCTTTTAAATATTCCCTATACCTAAAGTTATTAGTTTTCTAGATATTTTAGTTTTATTGTTGATAACAACATGTATTACTTGGTTATTAATAACAATACTTTAATTTATTAAAATTTAAAAAAAAAACTAAATTAAATAAAAAAAAATGTTCAACGTACTTCTTATGTTATAAAAGGTGTTCAAAATGACCTCCCGTAATGTCCACACAAGCCTGGAGACGAGTTTCGAAAGACCTACTGATGTTTGTAATCATTTGTTGTGTGACACTTTGACAGGCATTTTGAATCCTTATTTTCATATCGTCAACTATGTTGGAGGTGTCCTATATACTACGTCTTTAATATAACCTCAAAAAAAGAAGTCAACTTCGTTTAATTCTGGTAATCTGGGTGGCCAGTGAACTGTCCTATTGCTTCCTTTCCATCTTTCAGGAAATAGTTCATCGAGTTCACCGTTGACAAGTGCGTTGTGGTGAGCAGGGGCTCCGTCGTGAAGGTACCACATATGTTGGCGGATGTTTATGTTTAATGGTACATTTTCAAGTAGAATAGGTAAATTATTCACTAGAAAATTTAAATAAACCTCACCATTTACCGATTCCTCAAAGAAAAAAGGACCTATAACGTAATTGCCTACGATTCCACCCCAAACATTTAAGGACCGCCTCGTTTGACTATGTATCTGAGCACAGTACGGATTGGTTATGGAATAATAATGAAAATTGTGTCTGTTTACATTATCATTTTTGTGGAATGTTGCCTCGTCTCAAAAAAAAAGAACAAACTCAAAAAAATTGTTGTTTTGACCATTGACAAAATTGTACTCTTCGTTCGAAATCATCCCCAACATGTTCGTGATGTAATTCTATATGATATGGGTGCATGTTGTTTTTCTTGAGTATGTTTTGGATAGATCTTTAACTTATATCTTGCTCTCTTGTAATATTTTGAATACTTGTATGAGGATTTTCTGTAACAGGCAGTAAAACATTTAATCCATTTTCATCGGTAATAATGATTTTTGTTTATTCCCTTGCTTCATAAACAGAACTAGTACGATTAAACCTATCTAATAAGTTGTCAAATGCTCTTTTATTTGGTTGTTGACGCTATGGGACACCGCACCGTTCCTTGTAAATTCTTATGGAAACTAATGAGTTTTTGAAACACTCTCCTAAAATCCATAGCATGTCTGTCATTTCTTCACGACTAAAATTCATTGTTAGGTAACAATTATAACAATATGGCAAACAATTATAATCAATAACAAAAATAAAATCGTACAGATAATTAAAATCTTACATCTGACAGTTATTGTGTCAATTATTTCAAAGCCATCTTAAACAAGATCTTGCAGCAATTTATAGTTCCCATTTCTTCGTGGAAAATTAATATCGTTTTGTTAGTAAATATAAAATTGTCGTTATTGTATAGAATTTACCATAAACTTGGAGAAAAAATGAAATGCAGTCTAATTTTAATTATCATTAACAAACTCATTGGAGGTTTCTAATATTAAGGGTAATTAATTTACTGTAATAAACGTATCTATGAGTTATCAACAATAAAACTAAAATATCTCGAAAACTAATAACTTTAGGTATAGGGAATATTTAAAAGATATGCAAGTATAATGAAAGAACTTTTCGATGGTAACATAAAATACAGGGTGTTCCATTTAAAAATATGAAGAAGAATCTTTTATTTGCATTTTGACTTAACCTGTATACAATTTGTGTAGTGATAAAAAAATTGTACGTTGTTGAAAAAACTACTTTAATATTGACAGTCAACAGCAGTAAAAAAATTAAGTTTATATTATACTGTTAGAATCATACAGGGCGATCAAATCAATATGATTTTTTGATAAAAGTGCTCGTAACTTTGAAACTCTCAGTATAACCCTAGACTAGTGTTATATTTCTAGAGTCAAAAAAATGTAGAGAAACCAGAATTTTGAATAAAATACAGGGTGTTCCGTTTAAAAAAACATAACTTTGGTTTGGCAACCGTGTTATGGAGGACCCTCTATATTTCTCAATAATTTTAAAATGTGTACATTAAAGGTATCTATAACTTTTATTAACAACTTTTTTTCATATATTTTTATAATAACAGATATATTGGACTTTGTCACAGAAGTTGATCACCCTGTATATGAAATATATAACTATATTTTTAATTTTTTTCATTGTTATATAAATATAATAATAACAATGTTACTTCTTATTATACAATATAAAACTTTTTCTTCTTGTAGTGACTATCCGTTTTGGATGTTGGCGACCATCATGGCAATCTGTACTTGCACACTAAATCGGTACTCTGCTGCTCTAAAAAGATTTGTAGTTGTTGTGTTGAACGACGTACGTAAATTTTCTAGCAAGGGTAATCCTTCGCCTTCCTGGTTCTCAGTTTCCAAATGGGGTTTGCCAAATTGCCATGATGGTCGCCAACATCCGAAACGGATAGTCACTACAAGAAGAAAAAGTTTTATATTGTATAATAAGGAGTAACATTATTAATATTATATTTATATAACAATGCAAAAATTAAAAATATAGTTATATGTATCATTTTTGTAATATTATTTCTTCAGAAATGAGATCTCACATATAAAAGTTTATTTTTCGGTCAAAATTTAATACAAGTTACGTAAAAATTTTCCGAGCGCGCGGATTTGAAGCGAGCCGGGCGATTTGCAAAATTCGGCCGCTCGCAAAAGCACCGATTTTAAAAATAATTTTTAATAATTAAATGTAATTATAGTTTATAATAATTTTTATTTTAAGATAATATAAGTCTTTTCTTTAGGCAACCACGATTTAAGAAAAAATAAACAATTATCTCGGCTTCAGTTGGTTGTTAAAATTTTTTTATTTTTTTATAAATCTTCGTTTCATCTTTAGCAACAATAATCTGTAAGTTAGAAACTCATAGGATGTACAGGGCCGCTTCAGCTCTAAATGTTTATAACGAAATTTGCCCCCTTATTTTCAATCCCAACATTTAGCTCGGCTTCGGCTGGTCGTAGAAATTTTTTATTTTTTTATAAATCTTCGTTTCCTCTTCAGCAACAATAATCTGTAAGTTAAAAACTCATAGGATATACTGGGCCGCTTCAGCTCTAAATGATTATAACGAACTTTGCCCCCTTATTTTCAAATCCAAAAATTAGAGGTTTAAAAATGTTTTACGCATTTATTTACATCAGAATATGAAAATATAACACTTTAGAAGGAGATTGGATGTTACAACAACTCTCTACGATTTTTCTTCAAAAAGTTATAGCCTTCGACATTTGACCTCTTGGGATAAACAATTTATAATATCTAAGCAAAAATTCGTTAATCCGGCCTTGCAATTTTTTTTGTGTTTAGAATTGAAAGATCTTCATTTTAAAGCTTTAAAAAATAAAAAATAATTTGTACAATAAATAAAGCAATTGTAAAAAACGGCCATTTTGGGCATTTCGCATGCTGTTTTGCAATGACCAATGAACGAAATTAAACTTATCATAGCTCAAATTGTAGGTTTTTTAATTTACTACAACTTTCTATCAAAAAGTTTTTTCTCTAAAATCAATATCCTAAGCTGCAAAATTAAAAAATCTTTAAAAATTGCAAATTTAACAAATGAAAATCGCAATTAAAAAAAAGCTCACAATATTTTTGGTCACATTTTAGTAGAAGTTATTCCTGGCATCGTCCTTTACAACACCTGATAGGTTTCAAAAATTCCTGAATTATATCACGTTTTTTCACCCACAGCCTGGGGTATAAATTAAAATTTTTTTTGTTATTTGGT
This sequence comes from Diabrotica virgifera virgifera, assembly GCF_917563875.1. Classification (NCBI taxonomy): domain Eukaryota; kingdom Metazoa; phylum Arthropoda; class Insecta; order Coleoptera; family Chrysomelidae; genus Diabrotica; species Diabrotica virgifera. The sequence goes on from NC_065447.1 coordinate 65,861,290, forward strand.
AAAAAATTCTTCTAGTACTTTAATTTTATCGGACTTCTTCATATTTACAATTCAGACATACACAGTATGAGGGCATAACAAACAGTACTGAAATGGACATTGAAATGTTTATGATTATTTATTATATATATTTAGTATATATATGATATAGCCTTGCAAACATTATTCACGATAACGTTCCCGATAAAACAGAAGTTAAAGATGACCTCTGGCACGAAAAGCATCTTTAATTCTACTCAGTAATTCCGGAATGTCAGACGGTTGATCGGTCTGCCTCCTTCAGCATTCCCATACACATCAAGTGGCGTTAGATCTGATGAGTGCAATGGGTATGAAAAATCACTGCCACGTGAAATAAGACGATCCCCAAAATGATCACGCAGTATTCGAAGAGGGTCCCTGGCCCTGTAACAGGTTGCCTGGTTGTCCCGTCCGTCCTGCTGAATCCATTGTTAATTTTAAACTCGGACCGTTTTCGTGACCTTTTCCGTATGACCGAAAATACTACTCCACAATAAAAAATTTTTCTACAAAACTGAGAACCATCCTGAAGCACCTAACATTAACAAGACATTCACATACGTTTTAATAACGTTCGGAAACCACACGTTCGGTTTAGGGACATGACACATTAGTCCAGAGAAATAGGATTTTTCTCGTGACACATCCCCCTCCAGGCCGAAACCAAATTTTTTGAGTAGTATGGACATCTATATTAATAACCTTTATGTTTCCTGTTTTATGTCGGTCTTGACGGTCCAGTTAGCTGGGGCTCAGTCGATCGACAAGTTTAGTGGATTTGCGATTTGCGGTCGCTGGTTCGAGCCTCAGCTAGGTCATGAAATTTATAAAAGGCCAAGGCCGTAGTATAAAACTCCGACTCCTGAAAAGGAGGATCCTTCACCCTGAAGAGGCTTAAGCCTAAACGGGGTATAAACGACGAGTTTTCAATTCAGTATAAAACTCAATAGAGTCTACGGCTTGGTCTGGAATAAACTGGCGTCTGATCGGCCTATGGAGAAGCGGTACGGGAAGGGATAAGGGCTTCCGGCTTGGTGATACTCCTCCATAGATCCCTACCGAGGGGCGTTGACGCCTAAGAACGGTGTATACATGTTTCCTGCAGCCGATTTTGATGATATACATTACATAGTTATAAACAAATGAAGATCAAAAAACGGTAAATTTTTCACTTTTTTTCGTCTATAAACCAAAAAGTTAAGCATTTATAAAAACAAATTTGAGAGTAGGAAACTCATAAATCGTCTAAAAAATTTCAATATGGCGTCGCTGAATATGTCTATCCTTATTGGTTGCTTAGAAAATTGCAAAATAAATCACAAATTTTGAGTTTTTATAAATATTTATAACTTATATGTAGTTTAAAAGTTATTTAATTTGTTTATCTCAAATTCACAAGACTTCTGACAGTTTATGGAAGAACATTTATACTATTGACTTAATAAAAAAAATGACAAAAACTAATTTTTCTACGAGCGTGCAAAAATGTCTACTTTCGCGCACGCATTTTAGTTTAGAAAGTTTCACTTTTCCGCACGCGTGTTACTTTTCCGCACGCGTGTTACTTTTTCGCACGCTGTTTTTACTTTTCCGCACGCGTGTTAATTTAGATATGTTAATATGGCCTTAAAGTAATTATAATACACGCAATAAACTAATATTTAGGTATTATTTACTAATTTATTTCAAATATATCTTATTTTGTTCCTCTTTTAATGAAATTAACGCGACAATTCGATGAAATAAAATTATTTTGACATAATATTCGAAAGTCAAATCGGTAGACAATAACAGTCGTTTTGAATCATCGTCATGGAAACCAAGATCGTCTTCATGCTAACTAATTATATTAAAAGTTTGGTTTTGACAACCTTGTCAAAGAATTAATTTGTGTATGTATTTTCATATTAATTAAATTAATTGATTAAGGTTTGGTAATTTTTTAAAGACTCTTAGAAAAAATATTGTTCCTAACTCTTGCAGAAAGTCTCTTTTCCGCACTTGACTGTTTGCCAAACTCCCGCTTCGCGTCGTTCGGCAAACTGCAGTCGCGTGCGGAAAAAAATGATTTCTGCACTTGTTAGGAAATTAACTATTTTACAAAAACACGTCGATTTTTTGCTTACTCATAAACAATTAGAATAACTTTTTAACCGTTACCCGTAGAAAAATTATTTTTTCATATTTGGAAAGACTGAATTTTTATACACCTTTAGAAGGAAAAACAATTGTCTTAGGACAATTAGGGACGAAGTTAGCCCCCCCTCCCCATTTTTTAATTTACATGTTTTTGCAAAATAATTTTGCAGTATTTAGAATTATTAGAATTACTTTTTGTCATTTTTTAAATTAAATTAATAGTATAAATCTTCTGCTTTCGTAAGCTATCCAAAGTATTAGTGTAACTTCATCATTTTCTGACTTATAGCGTTGCAAAAAAAAATAATTTGGGATAAACAAATTAAATACCTTTTAAACTATTTGACCAATTGCTTTGAAATTTAGGGTATGATTTAAACACCAGAAGTCTCAGCATTCCGTGTAATAAGAACGTTCTAAGTTAATTTTTTCATAAGTTATGAATATTTATAAAAACTCAAAATTTATGATTTATTTTGCAATTTTCTAAGCAACCAATAAGGATAGACATATTCAGCGAACGCCATATTGAAGTTTTTTATACGATTTATTAGCTCCTCACTCTCAAATTTGTTTAAAATACCTAACTTTTTTGGTTATAGACCAAAAAAGCGAAAATTGACCGTTTTTTGATCTTTATTTGTTTATAACTATGTATATCATCAAAATCGGCTGCAGGAAACATACAGACTTAGGATAAAGTAACGAACCAAGCAAATATCTTTGAAACGAAAAGAACAATATTTATGAAACTTTGCATGCAAGTATAGTGACGCAGAAGGCATCTGATGCCATATTTTTTGTTACTACTCCACTTCCGGTTTCACCGGAAATACCCTTAACTTATTTACTTTAAATGGGACACCCTGTGTATTTTTGCAGATTTTAAAAGAACTTGTTATTTTTAATTCATACATACCAAGTTTGGAAGAAAAAACTATTAAAACAAGAAATAAATCTCTTTAAAGTTAAAAAATAGGTTAATTTATTTACGTTAGACCAATGATATTAAAAATAAAAAAAAATAATTTCAAATGTTGAAATGTTTGCTTTTCACCTCCTGACAACGTGCAAGCCTATAAATAAATTCGTGAGTCACTTTTTGCAAGATTTCTCCACGTATTAGTTCACATTCATCAATTATTATTCTTTGTCTCAAATCCTGCAAGCATGTTGGTCGCCTAACGTAAACACGTAATTTTAGATAACCCAAAGAAAAAAATCTAACGGGTTGAGGTCCGGAGAACGAGCGGGCCACTCTACGAATCCTCTACGTCAAATCCATGGATTTGGAAAATTCACTTTCAAAAAATGAAAATTCACCATAAACTATTATCATTAATATTTCAATAGATCTTTTCCACTTAAATGAACCATTTTTAATACAACTTATTTCTGTCAATTAGTTCAGTAACAGTTTTACCTACTATACTAAATTCAAATAAGTCATGCAGTGCATGTAAACAACAATTTTAGTCTACAGTATAGATGGTACTCGTTTATTTCCTATTACGTTGTATTAATACAAAAATTATCTACAGACACTTTTTAAAAAATTTTCTCTACCAAATTTGGTATGTATGAATTAAAAATAACAAGTTCTTTTAAAATCCGCAAAAATATATAGGGTGTCCCATTTAAATTAAATAAGTTAGGGGTATTTGCGGTGAAACCGGAAGTGGAATAGTAACAAAAAATATGGCAACAGATGCCTTTTGCGTCACTGTACTTGCATGGAAAGTTTCATAAATATTGTTCTTTTCGTTTCAAAGATATTTGCTTGGTTTCATACTTTATCCCAACCCAGTATAGGTTATTAATATAGATGTCCATACTACTCAAAAAATTTGGTTTCTGCCTGGAGGGGGTTGTGTCACCAACAGGATATTTTTTTTTCTTATTTCTCTGAACTGCATACACGTTTGGGGCATACGCATTTCAGTTTATTTTGCCGCATACCGTATTATAAAGTACATGACTTTAAAATGATATTATCAATATTTTTGAGTTGGGACGACTCTATTGTAAGATAGATCATTAGGTTAAATGAAATTAAATTTAACTTAAGAATACCTGTCAGAGAAAATCATAGCATGTGATTTGTCTTTAACACAACAACCACATGCAAAGATGGCAGTTAGTAAAAGTCTCCTGTTAGTGATCCGATAGTAAATCATGGGGAAAACCAGGAAAAAATCTCATGATACTATTCTGACATGATAAGTATTTGGTCTTACATTTGGTTTACTCCGAATATTAACACCAAATTCAGGATTTTATATGTATGCTATTTTAAAACATAAATATCCTCGAGATTTTTTTAAGTTACTAATAATGGTATTTTCTGTCTATTAATTTCTTCTTATTAGATAGGTAACCAGATTCTTCGACTTCGCCCCTTCTTTGACTTTTCTCTGTTTACCTTCTATTTCGTTTGAATCTTTCCATTGAATTATATATTTTCAAGAAACATCAAGACCAAAAGAATCAAGTATAGTCCTCAAAGAAATAGAATATAGATGTTAAAAAGAAAAAGATTAATTAAGTACTACATATATAATTTCGCGGAGCAAGTCAGTAGGATCTGGTTGGCCATATGAAAAGAGGAAATTAATAGAAAGAAAATACCAATATTTGTAATTGAATAATGTATCGAAGATACAACAATTATGTTTTAAAATAACATACATATAAAATCAGAGTCTGGTGTTAATATTCAGAGTAAACTAAATGTAAGACCAATAATTACTTAACATGTCGAGATATTATCATGAGATTTTTATTCATAATTTACTATGGGATCACTAGCAGGGGATTTTACTGGCATCTTTAAATGTGGTTGTTTTCTTAAAGACAAGATTTTTTTTTGACAGGTATTATTAAGTTAAAGATGATTTCATGTAATCGAAAGAACTATCAACCAATAAACACGTCCCAGGAACTCAATTCAAAAATATTAACAATATCATTATCTACTTTAAAATATATAACAGGTTTGTTCTAGAAAACAGTCAAACTAGTCAGAAACCGTCAGCAAACAATTGGTCAGTGAGAGAATATAATACAGTCACCAGTGCTATCCCCTCTACTCGCGCTGGTCGACTATTCGCTGATGGTTTCAAACCGTTTGAAACTGATGCTAGAACAAACCTAATATATTTTTCTGAATTATCAATATGTACATGATTTTTTTACCAAATAATAAAAAAAAATGTGTTTAATTTATTAATGTTTTGATTTTGAGGACGATTTCCAAAGTCGAAATCGAAACGTCAAATAAAATTAATTTTAAAGTAAAATTGTGGCTTATTCTCCACAAAAATAGTGAACTGTTTTATCCTCATATAAAGTTTATATTTAGAAATAACTTCATGTTTTCCTAGATCTGCATTAAATAATCTTATTGGAGGTTTGAGTAATAAATCCTTTATCGCAAGTTTTACAGTTTGGCTTGATCTATGTGTGACTTTATTATTCATTCTTAGTTCTATCCGTAGCAGCTACATAGACGAGATCTGTTAAGGACTGGTTGTAGTGAGCCAAAACTTATTTTTGTAAAAAGTCATCTGTAAAGTCGTTTATAACTCTTAGAGAGTTTTTATCTTATTCCTAATATACCTACTTATTTCTAAGAAGGAAACACTTTCAAGTTTATAGAGTAATTGATAAATTGTCCCTATTGTGAACTCATTTTTGCATACTTTATCAAAAATTGGGTTATTTTGTAAAGCAGTCACTAGTCACATTATTAACCCATTAGTGCTTATAGTCCGTTTAAAAGGATCTGCATTTTAACCCCCACTATATTAAAACTGTGGGTCTAAGAGGCCCTGCGGACATCTATAAATGCTCTTGGCAGTGCGTCTCAAGTATTGGAGGCGTTAAGGTGTTCATTTATTCGCTATTGTGAAAACTATCGATGATTATGGATGCTGCTTTGTACTCCATGACAAATGGTGGCTAAATATGCGATTTTTATAGAGAGGCCATATTATTATTTGCTGTTTTTTAGTAATTTTTGTTACTTCAGAGTGTCATTGACAAAATTTATGCATTATTGTTTTTTATAAATGACCTTTTTGTGGCAAAGCATTTTAAAAAAATTCCGTTTAAAAGGACTATGCACAAAAGTCAATGATCGCATTATTTTCATATTATCATTGTATCAGTTGTTGGAGTTGATAGAAATGGTCGATACTGATAAATATGGTGCAGATACTTATATTCAGCCTCCTGGGGTAAATTTGGTCGAATCTGAGGAATACAGCGATGGGTAGGACCAAGAATCTGGTAACATAAATCGTTTGCAAGAGGTATTTTGAACCAACCTTGCGAAATTTCATTTGAAAATTACTTTCATGACAACGAGGAAAATAATGCACACTTTCTATCCCTTCACATAATACGTCTGGATCCCGCGTATGAAAAAAAAGTTGATTAATAGCAAGCTGAAAATTTGTTAATAGCTTAACCCTTAACTTGGCGCGCCTATAACGGCTGTAAGAAAAATGTTTTTGCTTACTGGATGTCATTTCTATAGGGCTCCATTATCAGAGTCAATTACATTTTTTTTCTATTTTAAATTTTTTGACATTTTATTGACATTGTATCCTATAAGATACACTACTAGACGTACCGTACATTACAATGTACCTCGCAAGACACATTGCCAGGAACACTATAAAACAAGTACTGATGCCCAATAGATACATTGCCAGGTTATTAAAAAAATACCTCCGTATCTAGAAAGATACATTGCCAAGATGTATATTTGTAGTTTGGACCAATATATTAAATATTATTGGGTCATTGAATTAAAACAAAATGATCAAAATTCCACAAAATATAATGAAAACAATAAACAAATCTACAAGATATTGTTCCGCTAAAAGTCTCTAGAATTTTCAAGACTTTTAGCGAAACATTAATAGATTTGTCTAATGTTGTCATTTTATTTTGCGGAATTTTGTGTTACTTCAATTATGAATAGATGGCTTTTTGTGTAGGGGTTTCAACCATACACATAGTATTGAATCAATTAATATAAAATCATGTACATTTATAAATTATAAATAAACTACAAAGATGATCAAATATTTATTTTTAAAACTTAAATTCAAAACTTCAAATAAAACTTGGAATACTCAAAAAATAAAAGTAAAAAGTGATTATAAGTATTTATAAAAAATTACAAAATTTAGTTATTACGAAAATCATAAAAACAATTACGGGATTCCGTCAAACATAATCTCGCCCTACATTTTGTACAACTCATTGCTGTTTGTCCTTTGCAACAGTTTCAGCATCGTCCTTTGGTTGTAAAAGTTGGAAAGTGTCCGAAAAGATCTTTTCTGATATCTTCTCCAGGTATATTCTACGAATATATGACGTGACTACGAATCTTCTTTTTCGGTGTCATCGATAATGGCATCACGCCCAGATGGATGACGTTACTGGTATTATGCCAAAAAATCGTAATTTAAAAATAAAAATCGATCTGTTTCGGGAATTTCTATGTTTATTTAGATAATATCTAATGAATTTATGCGTTCCTTTATATACACACTGTATTGTTATATTTCTATTTGATATGAAAATTAAATTTTGATAATTATAAACAGAATTCAATTTAATATAAAATATTTTCAATTTTCTCAACCACGGGCATATAAATTTAGAACAACCTGTATACAACAAATTGTTATATTTAATTTTAAGAAGTGATTAGAAAAAGCTTACGGAACTCGGGACAATGCGCTTAGAAAAAACAAAGTGAATGGCGCGTACCATTATCGTTGTTCGCGGAAGGTTCGATCATTAGCCTATGCTAAATAAAACTCAAGTGAAATCGATAATAGGTCATTATCGTTGTTCGCGGAAGGTTCGATCATTAGCCGATGCTAAATAAGACTTAGTGGAAATAGAGAATAGGTCATTAAATTTTGTAAATAGTAGAAAGTAATTTTAGAATGGGAATTAACTATTTTCTTTGAAATCCATTAAGCATATTTAGAAAGATTAAAAATTGGTTTTGAAGAAGACTGCGAATGATAGTTGGTGGTGGAAGGTTGATTTGTGAATCTGGAAGGGATATTTAGAAAGTAGGGGAATGAATGACAAATAGAGATCAGGATGTTTTGAGCTGTCGAGAAGTGAAGTCCAGTAGTAGACGGTAGTGTACGGAGAGTGAGAAGGCCGGTGTAGTTCCGTGAGTGTGTAGTATCTATCGTGGAACGAGAGGTAGGCCAGGTCGAGAGTAAAGAACCTCCTTGAGCCAAGAGTGTCCCGGTAGCTGATTGAAGTTTCGAAAAAGGTAGAAACACGGCATCACGACAGAAGCAGGAACGGGAGCTATACGAGCTAGTTTTCAAAGGAGACCATTACTGGAAGCCAGGACGAGGTGTTGATCGCAGCCAAGGATAGCAGGAAACGGGTCTTGTGTGAAGACATTATCAGTTCACCAGAAAAAGGTCAGTCTCATTTGTTTGGACATGAATGTATGGGTTTTTCGTATTAAACACCACATTTAAAATTGAAGAACATAATCAATAATATCAGAAAAGCTTCATCAAACTTAAATAGAATTGTTGCTAATAAATCATAATAGTTAAATGTTAATAAAAACTTTCAATTGGAAACCAAAAGGAAATAAGATTCCCATTTGTAAATGTTATGTTTAAGAATAATAAGATCTAGCAAATATTAAGCAGTGATTGCCATTTAAATAAAATAAACAATATTTTGATTATAATTGTAACCCATATGTGTGTATTATTTTACTCTTTTCTTTCCTATCCCGATTAGGAACCATTAAGAAATACTTAGAAGCCACGAGAGTAAGTAATTAATTTTATAATTCGCCCTGAGATTGAAAATATATTGATATGTGATCTGGTAAATTAATTAGATTATGATTAATGCATGGATTAAATTAAATGACATATAAGAATATTATCTCATATCAATAATCAAGATCACATCAACTGTCGTCCAACGTGGAAAGCATTGTAAAGTATTTCTAGTGGCAAATTTGAAGGATAGAAAGAGTAAAGCCGGTATTTGAAAATTTATATGCCTGTGGTAAAAAGTGAGATACTTACATTTGATAACATAAAATTTTAGATCTCTTTAGGTACAAATTTTACATAACTGATTTAATATTTTATTTTTACGATATTTACATTTGATATATTTATTGACCATTTATAATATTTGGGTGAGAAAAAGTCGTCTTGGTAACATACTAGTAAAATTTCATATTTGGCGGGGATAGTACTTCTTGAAAAAAAATGTCTGTGACAAGAAGCCAAAGCAAAGACAACAAAAAACAAAAAGAACATTCAGACCAAGAAGATATTTTAGACACGACAATCATGGCATGAAAAAATGGATGAAACACAACAAAAAATGGATAAAACACAACAAAAAATGGATGAAACACAACAAAAAATGGATGAAACACAACAAAAATTGGATCAAAAAATGGATGAAACACAACAAAAAATGAAACAAGCAATAGAAGAGAACAACAAGAAAATGGAGGAACGCATAGAAAAGTATGAAGTGAAAATTAAAGATCACATGCAAAAACAAGAAATGAAAATTCAAAATAAAATGAAGGAGTTAACGAATTGCCAGAAAAAGGAAATAGAAAATTTGGAAAACAAGTTTGAAAACGCTATTAAAGCAGACAGAGAAGAAGTGGAAAGAAAGATTGCGGAAATCAATATTCAACAAAATGTCGGAGAAAGAAGAGAAATGGTTATACATAGCACAGATGACGTGAAGATAAGGTTTGGCGGGGATGTAAGAAGATTACACCCAGTGCCGTTCATAAATAGCCTGAAAAAGAAAATACAGCACATTGGAAATTTCGAAACAGCAAAAGAAACTATCAGTTTCTTTTCAGAGACACTTCAGAAACACAGAAGAGGAAATTATGAACAAAGAAATAGGCAATGGAATGAGGACAGAAATCGAGAATACCAGAGTAGAAACATCACACGCTCAAATCAAGAAAACAGAAATAATGGTAGACAAAATGAACAGGGATATCGAGAAAACCGAAACAGATCCGACAGACCAAGAGAAAATAGAAGAGAGGTAAATAATACCCAGACAGAAGAATATGACGGAGAGAGAAATTATGACGAAAATATAAACAACAATGAGCAACCGGCGTCTTTTCACGACGGCGCTCACTAAAAACAAAAAAACAAACAGGAATCTTTTGTCACCCCAAGGAGTTTATTAAATTGGCAGGAAACAACGAAAAGAAAAATGGAATTAATTTAAAATTTGTGGATGGATTTATCAACGAGACACCAATTAAAATTATGATAGATACTGGATCGGAAATAACATTGGTCAACAGAAAACTAATAGAAGAAGTTAACTTAACAAATTTAATTTACAAAATACCTAGGGTAAATTTAGTGGGCGCAAACAAACGGACATTGGCAACTATAAATGAAGGCATACGAGTAATGGTACGACTGGGTAAGAATATGTATGCACTACAATGTGTAATAATGCCAAATATGTCACATGACATGATAGTAGGAGTTGACGAATTGGCAGAAAAACATGTAGTGATAGATTTTAAAAATAATACGATGAAACTAACAGAAGAAAAAGAAAAGGAACAGGACAAGGAACAGGAGAAACAAAATACGGACGAATCAGGTAAAGAACAAACAGTGGAAATGAATTTGGCAACGAAGCAAGGACAAAGAAGAAAAGGGAGAAAAAGTCAGAAAAGGATAAAAGAAAATGAAACCTGTGGCTCCTCAAAAGAAGAGTTGAGCCCAGAAGAAGAAAATTTGAGAGTATCAGAAACAAAGGAAACCTGGGATTCCTCAAAAGAAGAGACGAGCTCAGGAGAAGAAGAAATAAAGCTAAAAAATGAAAGTGAAAAGAATATGATTGAAACAGTGGTATTTGAAGAGGAGGTATATGCAAACGAGGATGCAGAATGCACGGTAAACATGTGTGAAGAATCTGAAAAAAAAGACAGAAAAGTGGTATGTGGAGAAGGGAAAGAAAAAGAATTGCGGTTGATGTTAAGAAACTACGAAAATTTGATCAATGAGGAAAACAGAGTGGCTAAAAAGTACGAACATTCATTTGAGGTGAAAAACTTGGGAAATTTTCGATCAAAGATTTACCCGATTCCATACAAGTATCGACAAGAGGTGAAAGAAGAAATAAATAAAATGTTGGAAGATCAAATCATCGAAAGATGTGATTCACCGTATGTTAACCCGATTGTGATAGTAAAGAAAAGCAATGGAGAATTGAGATTATGTTTAGATGCCAGGAATATCAACCAGCACACTGTATCACAATATGAATCACCTCTAAACATCGAGGCCATTTTTGGAAGAATCACCGGGTCACACATATTTTCGAAAATTGACTTAAAACACAGTTTTTGGTTGATACCGTTAGCTGAAAAGTGTAGAAACTACACCGCTTTTTCTATTGATGGTATTGTCTACCGGTTTAAGGTAGTGCCATTTGGATTGCAGAGTGCTTGTGCTGCACTCGTCCGAGCTCTACATACCATTTTGAATCGCCATGAAGATTTCATAGTTCATTATATCGATGATTTATTAATTTTTTCACAAGATACTCAGAGTCATCTGGAACACATAGAAATAATTCTGAAAGAATTGGACACAGCGGGATTGAAATTAAACATTGAAAAATGTCAATTTTTTCAAAAAGAAGTCATGTATTTGGGTTTTCAATTGGACACCAAAACAGTAAGATTAGCCGAAGACAAAGTCAAGCTCATAGATGAATACCCAAGACCAACGAATTTGAAAACATTGAGAGGTTTTCTTGGCACGATAAATTATTTTAAAAAGCTGATTCCCGATTTGAGCCAAAAGGAAATCCCTCTGATAAAATTGCTTAAAAAAGGAATAAAATGGAATTGGAAAGAAGAACAGGAGGAAGCTTTCGAAACATTAAAACGAGAATTCGCAAAAGGAACGAAAATATACCACCCCATTTACAATTTACCTTTTATACTCCGAACTGATGCGTCCATACAAAAATTTGCAGGAGTGCTGTCTCAAATACAAAACGACCAAGAAGTGCCGATATGTTTTATATCTCGAGTGACTAAAACACATGAGAAAAAATATAGTGTTACAGAATTGGAGTTTGCCAGTGTACTATATTGCGTAAACAAATTGAGGTTTTACTTATTGGGAGCAAAATTCACAATCGAAACAGACCATGCAGCTTTAGTACATATCATGAAGAATAGATTAGTAAATAATAGAATACATAGAGGCATTCTATTATTACAGGAGTATGATTTTGAGTTCCGATATATAAAAGGGAAAGACAACATAATAGCCGACGCTCTAACACGGGATGAGGACACCGGAAAAAAGGAAACAATTACTCTACAGGTGGGACTAAATAGATTAATACAAGAAGAAGGGATATATTCGTTAAATGAGATAAGGACAAACCAGGAAGACCTAGAGGAAAGAGAAAAAAGAAGAGCGGAAGTAGAAAATAACATATATTTTAAGAGAATAGACGGAAAGGAACTATATTTAGTGACACAGACATTGGCCGAAAAGATAATAAAGAAATTACATGAGGACAATGGGCATATCGGTAGCAGAAAAGTTTGGCTCGTTTTTAGGGAAAATTACATCAGCCGACAGGATTACCGCATTGCAAAGGAAATTACCCAGAAGTGCGATGTATGTCAAAAGTATAAGAGTCGGAATTTCAAAAACGAAAATGTTGCCAAAAATATTGAAGCCCGAAACAAACTAGACATTGTAGCAATAGATATGTTAAGCGATCTAATTATGACCACTAAAAGGAACAAACATATTCTGGTAATAGTGGATGTGTTTTCAAAATACGTAAAATTATATATTCTTTTTCTCATGATCATCTTTCAGTGCGTCACAGTTTTTCGATTTCTCTCTAACGCATTAAATTGTATGTGACAGAAAAAAAGGCACGTCTTTGAATACTTTGGTAATTATTCTAGTTCGGTGATTATTCTAGTTGTCGATAGATGGCGCCATAACCAAAAAAGAATTATTTATTAAATAAAATAATAATATTATCAATATAATCTGTACAATTTATAAGACTATACAAATGAAAGAAAATACCATTTTATAAATGCAATAGACACAATTGATTTGGTTTTATTCCAAATTGAAAATAAAATTTGACAACTGTCAGATTTAACAAAAATGTCACGTTAGAATAAATGTCATAAATGTGTATTATCACGGACTTACCTTTTTTTCTATAATTTGTGACGCACTGAAAAATGTTCATGAAAAGGAGAATAGTTGCCGCACCACAAAGGGGGAAGAAATATTAAGAAAAATCGACAATTTTATAGCCATAGTAGGAACACCAAAAAAGATTCTACTGGACAATGCAACGTATTTCCGAAATGATCGTTTCAAGGGACAACTTCGAGAACGAGGAATACAGACAAATTTTGTCAGCATCAGGCATCCACAGAGTAATCCTTCGGAACAATTCATACAGGAAGTGACGAAATTTCTTCGCATTGCAACAGACGGTCAACATCGCCACTGGGACAGGAAAATGGCGGAAATAGAAAGGTATCTAAATACAATTCCGAGCACAGTAACAAAAGAGACCCCAGAATACATCATGAAGGGTGTACTGCCGATAAGGCCATGGGAAGACCAAGAGCCAAAAGAATATCAACAGGTGATTGAAACCGTACAGAGAAGATTACGGCGAAGCAACGAAAAATATATCCAAAGACAGGAACAAAATAGAAAAAGAAGACCAGTGACTTTCCAAAAGGGTGAAAAAGTACTCGTGAGGGCATTACGAGTATCAAATCTTCCTGGGGGCATTTGCGCAAAGTTGATGCCTGTTTTCGAAGGCCCGTACATCGTGAATAATGAAAATGGGATAAATAGTTATGAGTTGAGGCACAGGAACTCGGAAAAGATCCGAGGAATTTATAATATTCACGATGTATACAAATATCACGAATAAAAGACAGATACATGAAGTAGATAGTAAGTTAGGATATAAGACGTAGATTAAAGTAAGGAAATATACAGGGAGTTGGTTTTGCCTCGAGAAAATTTATTTAAAAATGCAGATAAATTTTATCGAATACAAGGCGGGGATTTGTTATATTTCTATTTGATATGAAAATTAAATTTTGATAATTATAAACAGAATTCAATTTAATATAAAATATTTTCAATTTTCTCAACCACGGGAATATAAATTTAGAACAACCTGTATACAACAAATTGTTATATTTAATTTTAAGAAGTGATTAGAAAAAGCTTAAGGAACTCGGGACAATGCGCTTAGAAAAAACAAAGTGAATGGCGCGTACCATTATCGTTGTTCGCGGAAGGTTCGATCATTAGCCTATGCTAAATAAAACTCAAGTGAAATCGATAATAGGTCATTATCGTTGTTCGCGGAAGGTTCGATCATTAGCCGATGCTAAATAAGACTTAGTGGAAATAGAGAATAGGTCATTAAATTTTATAAATAGTAGAAAGTAATTTTAGAATGGGAATTAACTATTTTCTTTGAAATCCATTAAGCATATTTAGAAAGATTAAAAATTGGTTTTGAGGAAGACTGCGAATGAGAGTTGGTGGTGGAAGGTTGATTTGTGAATCTGGAAGGGATATTTAGAAAGTAGGGGAATGAATGACAAATAGAGATCAGGATGTTTTGAGCTGTCGAGAAGTGAAGTCCAGTAGTAGACGGTAGTGTACGGAGAGTGAGAAGGCCGGTGTAGTTCCGTGAGTGTGGAGTATCTATCGTGGAACGAGAGGTAGGCCAGGTCGAGAGTAAAGAACCTCCTTGAGCCAAGAGTGTCCCGGTAGCTGATTGAAGTTTCGAAAAAGGTAGAAACACGGCATCACGACAGAAGCAGGAACGGGAGCTATACGAGCTAGTTTTCAAAGGAGAACATTACTGGAAGCCAGGACGAGGTGTTGATCGCAGCCAAGGATAGCAGGAAACGGGTCTTGTGTGAAGACATTATCAGTTCACCAGAAAAAGGTCAGTCTCATTTGTTTGGACATGAATGTATGGGTTTTTCGTATTAAATACCACATTTAAAATTGAAGAACATAATCAATAATATCAGAAAAGCTTCATCAAACTTAAATAGAATTGTTGCTAATAAATCATAATAGTTAAATGTTAATAAAAACTTTCAATTGGAAACCAAAAGGAAATAAGATTCCCATTTGTAAATGTTATGTTTAAGAATAATAAGATCTAGCAAATATTAAGCAGTGATTGCCATTTAAATAAAATAAACAATATTTTGATTATAATTGTAACCCATATGTGTGTATTATTTTACTCTTTTCTTTCCTATCCCGATTAGGAACCATTAAGAAATACTTAGAAGCCACGAGAGTAAGTAATTAATTTTATAATTCGCCCTGAGATTGAAAACATATTGATATGTGATCTGGTAAATTAATTAGATTATGATTAATGCATGGATTAAATTAAATGACATATAAGAATATTATCTCATATCAATAATCAAGATCACATCAGTATATACCTAATATATAAAAAATAGAATTCGATAATATGAAAACATACTGTAACATTTTTTTATACTAATATTTTCAAGAAATATTGACGGGCCATACATATATGATTCATACATACAAGCTGGGACATACATATGTAAATACAAGCTTTTGGAGTAGATAAGAACATACGATAAATCATTACAAACATAATATACCAAATATTTTTATCACTTTCCTGTTAATCCTCTAATGGGCAAAGTAGCTAATATGAAACAATTAGTATTTATCCGTATACCGGGTACTGTATCCAAAAATATACTCATTTAATTTTCATCAGTACCTGCCAATGTATATTCAAGGATACTATCTAAATTGCCGCTAATCTGGCAATGTATTTTCAGAGATATTACTTTTCAAAGTGATCCTATCTGTTTGTTTATAAACAAATCCTGAATATTATTTTATACGATTGTTTGTTCCAGGCCTAATTATCTAGAATTATAGTTTACCAATTCATATAATAACTTAAAACGTTTAAAAAATGAATTTACTTTCCGAATGACACAAACTAACACCTTCTTTGGAAGCCATTTTTAGCACGCTTACATAAAACGCTTCTCATTGGTGGAAATCTCTGTGTATGACATTCAAATTAATTTATTGGTTAGGCGAATGCTTTATGGAGACGGTACGTTTAAAAATCTCGCGGCAACTTTACGTATATATAGAGAAATTAATTTTAATAAATAACGTATCCTGGAGTACACACCGCCAAGTTAAGGGTTAACGGTGTCTAGTCTGAAAAACTTTGATATATGGAAACACTGGAACAGGGGAAGTTTTAATTGTGGAACAGGTTAAAAATTTGGAACGGTCAGACCACAAAAACGGTACATGTATTTTGTCCGACAGAACAGACTTAAACTCTCCGAACAGAGATTAAACTCTCATGCAAAAATCAGACTGCTATTTATCACCAAATGTGCGTTTTAATGAGTGGAACATGTAGAATATATCAAATGACAGGAATTATGACAGGTGATAAATAGCAGTCTGATTTTTGCATGAGAGTTTAATCTCTGTTCGAAGAGTTTAAGTCTGTTCCGTCGGACAAAATAAATGTGCCGTTTTCGTGGTCTGACCGTTCCAACTTTTTACCCTGTTCCACAATTAAAACTGCCCCTGTTACAGTGTTCCCATATATCAAAGTTTATACGACTAGACACCCTTAAGCTATTAACAAATTTTCAGCTTGGTATTAATCAACTTTTTTTTTCATACGCGGGATCCAGACCTATAATTTACCCAGACGAAATTATTTGAGCGAGTCTATAACACTTCCTTTGTATAAGATTGCAAAGAAGAAAATGCACCATCCAATGCTAAACGTAAAAAAGCACATAATTGGACAAACTCAAATTTGAATAATAATAATATAGATGTTGATTTCCAAACCATACCACCTTCCTATGAAGCTTAGAATGCTGAGTCTCCAGTAGATTTTTTCCTGCTTATCTTGTTACCAAACAATCTTGGATAATATAGTTTCCCAAATAAATATTTATGCCATTTATAGCTTGCAAAAAAACCTAAATCTAAATTTTTCTCTAGACGAGCTTTATCTTATATTTGGTGCTATGTTACTCAGCGGATATGCAAAATATCCAAATAGACGTATGTTTTGTTATCCCCATTACAATGGCACAGAATAACTAACCATTTAAGAGAATTAAATCTGGTGTGTGTGGTTCGATTAAGTAAAAGTCATTATAAAGTGTTCCGTCTTTAAAACCACTTTTATGCAAGAAATAGTGAAACAAATTGGGAGGTGAGTTTCACAACTATCAATGTATTTACCATTCATCACCTGGGATTACTAAGTTTTCTGTTTTAAAGACGTAGAAAGTAATTGCATACAAATAAACAAGACAAAACTAACCTAAAACCATAAATTTTAAAAAGATATCGCTCTGGTTTTTTGTGCGTTATTGACAAAAATTAAGTATAGTATAAAGCGTTCCATACACGTAAAATTAATAAAATACAATAAAAATATGCCTGATAGTCAAGATCGTGAATTTACGAAATTAAAAGAGTTTATTAAGGAAGAGAACAAGAGATTATCTGAATATTTCATATCTAGTCTTAAGGAGGAAGTAGCCTTCTTAAAAAAAGACATTGATGAACTGAAAGTTGAGAAAGAAAAACAAACTATTAGAGTTAAAAGACTGGAAACTGAAAATGTAGAACTAAAAAATCAAATTGAACGAATTGAAAATAAACTAAGAAAAAATAATATTGTTATTTTCGGCTTAAATGTACAAAAGTCAACACTTCTTTAGGATATCATCCAAGAGTTGAATCAGAGACTGGATATAAGTTTAGTAAATTCAGATATCAGTGGTTTCAATGTCTTTGGTAAAAATCCAACAAATAAATCAGTACTGGTAGAATTCGCAACATATTCAGCAAAAATTAGTGTTCTAAAAAAGTGCAAGCTTCTAAAAGGTACAACGGTGTTCATCGCCGAAGATCTATCCCCATCTCAACAAGCAGTAAGAAAGGAATTATTAAAATACCAATCTGAACTCAGGTCGTCAGGTAAAACGGTGAAGTTGAGAGGAAATAGGCTTATAGTTGATGGTCAATCTTTAACACTGGAAAAACTGTCTATTACTACTACTAACAAGACTGCTGAAGTAACCGACACATTATTGGATGAAACCAGAAAAACAAATCGTTACCCCACTAGAGCAGCATCTTCAAAAAATTAACTTTTTTTTACTGTATATTGTACTTATAGTTTTTTTTTTCGTCTTTTTTTGTTTTCTAGAATATTTTTAATTTAATAATCATTAATACTGGTACGCTATATTAATTATTGTAACATGAATTCGTTTCTGGAATACATTAATTACACTCCTATTGATACAAAAGTAGTTGACTCCATAAACGAATATAATTTGTGTTCCAATAAGAACTACTCTTTTCGTATTTTGCACCAAAATATTAGGTCCATTATTAAAAATTTTGATGAGTTTAATATTTACACACAACAAATAGAAAATGATATTGATTGTTTTGTATTAACTGAGACCAGACAAGTGGCATGTATAGATATTTTTAAATTGGATGGATATAATATCCATTATAACGAGGGTAATTTCAATCAAAATGACGGTGTGATAATATTCATAAAAAATAACCTTGACTACGAGGTGGAAATAGTAGAGGTTAACATTTTTAAATTCTTAAAATTAAAAATTAAACTCAATAACATAATGATACTTATTACAGCAATATACCGTTCGCCTGCAACCTCAGAAAGTGCGTTTATTGTAGCCTTAGAAAGTTATTTAAATATAATAAAAGCAGAACCAATCACATATAACATTATTGTTGGCGATATTAATATTGACATACTTGCAGACGATGAAATCGCTAATACTTATTTAAATTTACTGTCCGAATATAATTTTCATTCATTAATAAACAAAATAACGAGACCAAATAAATCGGGAGGTAGCTGTATAGATCATATGTTTGTTAAATCCACTAAAGAGTCTATTGAAGATATTTGCTCTCCTTTCATTATTACATCTTTAACTACCGATCACTTCTGTACAATAGGAGAACTAAACATTAACATGAACATTATTTGTAAAAAAAATATTAATAAATTTAAAAATAGTTACATTAATTATAACACATTAAGAGAAATACTAAGAAAGTATGATTGGAGCGAAATTTTCCTTTTACGTGACGTACAAGATATTGCAACTAAAATTGTAACAACTCTTCAAAAGAAAATAAAAGAATCTACTTATGAAAAAAAAAATAAAACGGAACGAAGTTAAACGGAAAAAATGGATAACGTCTGGCATAATAAAATCAATAGACACAAAAAATAAATTATATAAAAAAATGATCCAAAATCCACATAATGAAATTCTTAAACAAGAATACAAAAATTACAAAAATTTTTTGACAAATTTAATAAAAAATACTAAGGCAGAATATTTCAAAAACGTAATTACTAACAAACCCGATAGTAGAAATACGTGGAAGGTTATTCGTGAACTGACCCAAACTGAGGTAAATTCTGTAGGCGTTAAACAGTTAGTAGAGGGTGACCGGATTATGAACTCTGATTTGGATATCGCTAATACCTTCAATAATTATTTTTCAGCTATTGGTGAAAAACTGGCTAACAATATAAAAAAACCGCCATCCAATAGTCCGAATAGAATCTCAGTCGTTCAAAGTGCTTTTTTTGATCCAATAGCTGAAAGTGAAGTTATAGCGATTATTCAATCCCTTAAGTTGAATAAAGCTCCCGGACCTGATTTATTAAAGGCAGAAATATTAAAAGAAGTTTCAGGAGAAATTGTATCCCCTTTAACATATTTATTAAATAAAATTATAGAAAATGGAAAATGTCCAACAGAATTTAAAGACGCAATTATCAAACCTGTATATAAATCAGGAAATAAGGATTTAAGCCAAAATTACCGCCCAATTTCACTAATCTCAAGCCTTGCAAAAATTATGGAAAAAGCGATTAAAACTCGGATGCTAAAATTTTTAGACCTACATAAAATCATATCTAATAATCAATTTGGCTTTGTTGAAGGCAGAGGTACAGATGATGCAATTGCTTCACTAATGGGTTGCATTTATGATTCAGTTGATAGAGGTAAGCCCACATTATGTGTATTTTTAGACTTGGCTAAAGCTTTCGACACAGTAAGCCATAAGCAACTCTTGGAAACTTTGGCTGATGTAGGTTTCAGAGGTAACGTATTAAGATTTTTTGAAAGTTATCTAGATAATAGGGTACAAAGGGTAAAAATAAATGAAAGTATGAGTGAGAGAAATGTGGTGAAGTACGGTGTTCCGCAAGGAACGATTCTTGGTCCATTGTTGTTTATAATTTATGTTAATAATTTATTGTCAATGAAATTAAAAGGTAAAATTATTAGTTATGCAGATGACACAGCTGTACTGTATACTGCAGATAATTGGGAGAATCTAAAATTATTGGCTGAAGAAGATTTAAAAAATTGTTTTGATTGGTTTGCACACAAACAACTAACTGTTAACTTCACAAAAACTTTCTTTTTGCCTTTTGGATCTTACAAAACAAGTCTGCCTAACTACGAAACACTAATAATATCCAATGAAGGATATAAGGATCAACATATTCTGTCTGCTCATTCTGTAAAGTATTTGGGAATTACAATTGATAGTCATTTAAAATGGAACCTACATATTGCGAATGTGACTAAAAACCTTCGAAGTTTACTCTATAAATTTAAATACTTAAGCAATATTTTAGAAAAGCGCCTTTTAAAAACTATGTACTTTGCCTTAGTAGAATCTAGATTATGCTATGGGATTCTTGGGTGGGGCGGGGCGTATGGCAATCATTTGGAACAACTAAATGTCGTCCAAAGAAAAATTTTAAAATCAATTTATCGCAAGCCCAAGCTTTACTCCACTGAATTATTATACAAGGAAACTAATATTTTTGATATTAGGCAGCTTTATTTTAAAGCGGTTACTGTATATCAATATAAAAATAAACAAACACTACAGTTTCCCTTGCATGAATACTCCACCAGAAACAGGAATAAAGCGATACCCCCTAAAAGTGAAAAAACAATTGGACAACGTTGTTTCACTTACCTAGGACCTAGGTCCTTTAACGTTTTACCCATAAATGTTCAGAATGTCAAGAACATAAAACAATTTAAAAATAAATTAAAGAAATATATTATAGATACGCCTCTTTCAGTAATACATGAATTAATTGAAGTTAGAAAATAAAACAAGTGTTTGAATATTGGACTCATAGTTGTTGTACTTAATTGTGTTTTTTTTTTCTGATTTGTTGCTGTTATTTTTTGATAAATACATCGTAGGGATGCTGTATTTTTAAATTTTTTCCAGATTTTGAAATATAATTATTTTCTTTAATTATTTAAGTATTCAAAAAACAATGTAATGCTCTTTGCTTTTTCTTTGTTCTCTTATTATTAAGTAATAGATATTATATTATTGTATTGCCTGTGAAAAGATAGTGTGTACCTACTCAGGATATTTTTGTTACATAATGAACCAAATTGACCACTGCACAAGCATTCTGCTTCAAGTGGTATTTTTGTGTTTATTTATAGGGAATTATAATGATTTTAATGTATTACCATTGTATGTATTGTATCTTTTCTCTGAATAAACATTATTTATTTTTTTTTTTATTTATACAGAAGCGAAACTCAGGCCTAAAACGGTAACATAAATTTCATGCTCATGCGTCATTTAACTGGTGCAACCTCACTTTTGCGACTTACAGTGACAATTGTTTATAGTTAAATTTTATATTTATATACGTTTTATTTTATATTTTATTTATTTTAATTAATAACTATTTGTCAAAAATATTACATCATTTGGAATGATCTATTCCTTAGAACATCAAGTTCTATTCTGTAACTGGTGCACAAGGTCAACTATTTCAGTCTTAACAAAATCAATGTAAACCACAGTCAGATTCGCTTCTGTGTGGTTAGTTATTCTGTGACAATGGTAACAGTAACATTGAACAAACCGATAAGTTGTTCAAACTCAGGTCAATTATCCCTTTGAATAAAAACTTTTAAACGGATGGGGGCTTAGACGAACATGTATCCATATCCATAATCTTGTTCATATAATCCGTTTAAACGGATTTGCCTTTTTTCAAAACTCAGAAAAAAATCAGCCTAGGTAATATTTTTGTTTAATTTATAATGATATGCTTATGGGTTTTTTCGCAATTTAAAATTATTTTTCACTTTTCTTCTCCTTATGCACTAATGGGTTAATGTCCTTTGGAAAAACCATTTTTTAAAACATTAAGACTCAAATAAAACTTTTATTTACACTAGCAACGATTTTAGTTAGGTATAATTCAAAATATTAAAATCTGACTAAAAATATATTGATTAATATTAGACTATTAGTCTTATACGTTATAGTAGACAGTACGTCGCAATTAGTGTTGCAAAAGAGTCCAGAATGTTCAGTGCTGACAGACGGTAACCACTTACTGAATTTGCGTGACCGAATACACTGGATCATAGCCATAGCGGTCATTATACTGTAACTAGTATTAAATAACAAAAATATATTTCTCGAACATAGGTACGATTTGGAAATGCTTTGGAAAAACCCAATTTAATTCTTAATACTTTTCATTTTAATCATGCATTGACGTTAAATTGGTTATATTTACAGGTTTCGTAGTCTATAAAAATTACACCTATAGCTGAAGTGCAACCAACAAACCAATCATTATTGAAGTTATACTTCTTTAGGCACCAGGGTGAATTTTTACATTCCCTGGCGCATGCGCACACCGACAGTATGGTATTAGTCGCTACATCTTTTAAGTTAGGTAGCGCAAATAAGGTGTGCTTGAAAAGCATATATTATTAGTGATTTTAGTAAATATATTTATTATAATTTTTATGTCTGTTGATTTGTCTTCCTCCTAATAAGTACAGTAGAGCGTCGATAATCCTAACCCTGGTAATCCAAACGTTCGCTAATCCGAACACAAAAAAAATTATAAAATTAAAAAATATGATCGCGGACCGAATTTTTGGATTTTATATGACAATATGGGCAAAATATGACCACGGATTTTTGTTTTGTTTATGCAGAAATACATACAATATATTTGTTTATTACGCAGGTGTTTTATTCCTTGTAAATAAAACGTATGTACATATGTACATATGTACTATGTTTATGAGCTTTGTATGTATCTTGAAAATATGTCCGATAATCCGAACAATTTGATAATCCGAACTACCCCTGTACCAATTAGTTCGGATTATCGAAGTTTTGTCTTTGCGTCGGTAACCTCTTCTGGGACCTCTTTGATTTAATAGAAATTCGCGCTCATCCAGACGCACTTTTTTAGATTTGCTACAAAGACAATTAATCAGAGTGTCACATTTGCATGCTGCAAGATCGAAACGTGTAGTTTTACTTTTGTTCAAAAGATTTTGTTTTTTTACAAAAGCATTGAATTTTATTTTTGTAAAATTCACTGTTTTGGCTGTTCTTAAATGGTTTCATAAGTTTCATATTTTTGTCATGATAGGCTTTAAAATCAGAATAACCCTTGTATGTTAAATTATTGGAATTAAAGCCTTTTTTAATATTTCCTCCAATTTAATTGCAACCTGTTCGGCAATACCAGAAAATTCTGGCTCTTTCTTGCTGAGTTTTCTATCCTCTTGCAACCACAAAACTTCATCGCTTGTTTGTATTTCGGTAAAACATTTTCAGGTATATTTGATGGTTAAGTATTTTCTATGTGAAATAAGCCAAAATTTTACTAAAAAATGAATTTATTAACGTTTAGAAGCCCAAATCGGCTTTCGTTGTCAAAATACAAAATACTATTTAAATAAACAAAAATTTTGTTGCTAAGTAAAAAAATTCTTCTAATAATTTATTTAATCTGACTCATTTATATTGGCAATTCAGACGTATATTATACATTTTAAAGTAGAAGACTTTAAAATGATATCGCCAATATTTATGAGTTGCTATTTATTTATTTACTATGGAATCTCTAACGCGAGAATTTTACTGTCATCGTTGTATTTGGTTGTCTTTATAAAGACAGATCACATGCTATGATTTTTTTGCGACGGATATTCTTGAGTTGGGATTGATTTCATTTAATCGAATGAACTATCTTTTAGTAAAGTCGTCCCAGGAACGCAACTCATAAATATTGGCGATATCATTTTAAAGTCTTCTACTTTAAAATGTATAATATACTTCTGAATTGCCAATATAAATGAGTCAGTTTAAATAAATTATTAGAAGAATTTTTTTATTCAGCAACAACATTTTTGTTTATTTTAATAGTATTCTGTATTTTGAAAAAGAAACCTGATTTGGGCTTCGAAACGTTAATAAATTCATTTTTCTACGAGCGTGCAAAACTGTCTACTTTCGCGCACGCATTTTAGTTTAGAAAGTTTCACTTTTCCGCACGCGTGTTACTTTTCCGCACGCGTGTTACTTTTCCGCACGCGGTTTTTACTTTTCCGCATATCTATGCAATACATGCAATAAACTAATATCTAGATATTATTTACTAATTTATTTTAAATATATCTTATTGTTTTAATGAAATTAACGCGACAATTCGATGAAATAAAATTATTTTGACATAATATTCGAAAGTCAAATCGGTAGACAATAACAGTCGTTTTGAATCATCGTCATTGAAACCAAGATCGTCGTCATGCTAACTAATTGTATTGAAAGTTTGGTTCTGACAACCTTGTCAAAGAATTAATGTGTGTATGTATTTTCATATTAATTAAATTAATTGATTAGGATTTGGTAATTTTTTAAAGACTCCTAGAAAAATATTGTTCCTAACTCTTGCAGAAAGTCTCTTTTCCGCACTCGACTGTTTGCCGAACTCCCGCTTCGCGTCGTTCGGCAAACTGCAGTCGCGTGCGGAAAAGAATGACTTTCTGCACTTGTTAGGAAAATAACTATTTTTAGTAAAATTGTGGCTTATTTCCCATAGAAAATACTTAATTATAAAAATGCCACAAGGAAATAGCTTCAGAACAACATATTTGGTGGTTGCCCAAAAATGGGGCGGTCCACAGCACATCTTGATTTTATTCCCCATGATCCTGGTTTATTTATTTTCAAAATCTTTAATTTACAAACAACAATAATAACAAAGTAAGGCATCGCACCAAACATAAGTGAAAATTACACGCACGGACTCGCAAAGCGGGACATTTCAAAGGGGTTGGGGAGATTGAAAAAACAAATAAGACTTTAAATATCCTTTAAATTTGTAATTGACAACATTTTAAGTTTTTTTTAATTGATCTTAGATCGAGTTAGCACATATTTTATTCCAAATAATATAAATTGAAATTTCCATAAAAATCAGATATTTAATAAAATTCAAGGTCGTTGGGGGGACAGAAAATTCGCTAAGAAAAAAAAAATTAAAAATACTAATATGCTGAAAAATAACACTAGTAACTTTTTCACGCTATTAGATATAACATTTCCAACTTTTATTTTTTCGATGCACCCTATGTACAGGGTTATTCACTATATTTTGACCCCCTTTAAACTACTTCATTTACAGAATTAGAAAAAAATGTAAAATACAAAAGTTATTTGATTTTTAAATTATGATTTTTTGACATATATATCGTACTAGTGACGTCATCCATTTAGGCGTGATGACGTAATCGACTATTTTTTTAAATGGGAATAGGGTCGAGTGGTAGCTCATTTGAAAGGGTACTCAATTCCCTATTCAATAATATAAACATTAACATGATTAATAATACAGGGTGTCAAAAAAATTGTTTTTAAATTAAATTAATTGACACAAACAGCAGAATGTATGTAATTTATTTAATTTAATATACATTCTACTGCTGTCAGGAAACAGAAATAAATGTTTATTGAACAAATAAACATTACTTTTCACTTAAATTCAATGTTCAAGCTGCCACCCATCTGCCTATTGGCAGTTTGTTTGAACATAGCATTTAAGCAAAAATCAATGTTTATTTGTGCAATAAACTTTTATTTCTGTTTTCTAACAGCAGTAAAATGTATTTTAAATTAGATCAATTACATACATTCTTCTTTTTGTGTCAATTAATTTAATTCAAAAGTTTTCTTTTGGACACCCTGTATAAATAATTATTTTAATGTTTATATTACTGAATAGAGAATTGAATTACCTTTCAAATGAGCTAGCACACGACCCCTATTCTCATTTAAAAAAAATAGTTGATTACGTCATCACGCCCAGACAGATGACGTCACTAATATATTATATACGTCAAAAAATCATATTTTAAAAATCGAATAACTTTAATATTTTACATTTTTTTCTAATTCTGTAAATAAAGCAGTTTACAGGGGGGTCAAAATATAGTGAATAACCCTGTACGTCCCCATTGCCAAAATGATTTCCAACATTCGGTAAAAGATAGAACTTGAAGCAACAAGTAGAGGACTACTTGTCTGCTGCTTGATCGAGGACTACGAGTACTTATACATTAGGTTTGTTCTAGCAAACAGTCAAACTAGTCAGAAACCGTCAGCAAACAGTTGGTCAGTGAGAAAACATAATAAAGTCACCAGTGCTTTCCCCTCTACTCGCGCTGGTCCACTATTCGCTGATGGTTTCAAACCGTTTGAAACTGATGCTAGAACAAACCTATTATATTTGCACCTAACCTTTACATTATATCGGAAGGCCGTTTAGTGTTAGCCAAGGGTGACCTTGCTGGTAGTGTAGTGATCAGCCTCAGACAGTACAGAGGCAGTTTTAAATGTAAAGCTAGAGAAAACAGAATATTTAAACAAAAGTAAAAGTGATGATTAGATATGTTGTAACTCCTAGTTGACAGGTTACTCACAATTAAACTTATGTAAGATGTAATTAAGAATGCATAAAAAACGAAGGTTCAGCTCAAACCGGGAAACCAACTGAAAGCTTTCAAAAACACTAGATAAAAAATCGGATGTATATGACGAAAAATGACATAGTAGATAATATCATGAGGTTTAACCAAGGATTATTTTATTAAAATTAGTCCAATTATAAGTTTACATTAGCAAAA
Organism: Diabrotica virgifera virgifera; assembly: GCF_917563875.1. Classification (NCBI taxonomy): domain Eukaryota; kingdom Metazoa; phylum Arthropoda; class Insecta; order Coleoptera; family Chrysomelidae; genus Diabrotica; species Diabrotica virgifera. Next base: position 65,888,705 of record NC_065447.1, read on the forward strand.
TATGTATATATAATTAAAATAGTTAAAATAAATTAGAATAAATTTCAAACATTGTTTAAAATATTCCCACTTCTTTAAGTAAAAAACCATGTTACCTTACACCTTTACCTTTTTGCTGCAGTAACCATAGCTATAGATGGCGTGACCTTATTAAATGCTTGACTTATTTGGTTCCGTAATTAATTAATATTTTAAAATTTATTATTGTTAATGTACTTCCTTTAATGTTTGCAAAAATTATTGCAATAAAATAGTAAAATAAGGGATACTAAGTACAAAATTATACATAGTACTCAAATTCATGTCAAATAAATGATTTGTTCAGATCTGAAAGTTTACTTATTTGAACATAGATTAAAATATTATTTATAAATATTCTATTCTATAGTTGACACAGACTTATATAGCTGTAAATATTTAGGTGTTACAATAATCAAGGATGCCTTCTAGTTAATTTGCCACTCCTCACGGAGAACGGCTGTCATCAAGGCTATTTTGACCTAATTTGTAGTGATTAAAATAGCCCGTTTGCAGTTCATTTGCCACTCTTAATTAAGAGCAAAAAGTAGCGATGAACAGGTAGCAACAAACGCGTTCCAAGATTGCGGCTCTAATTTTGAATATTTTGTCGAGATATTTGGCACACATATTCGTTATCTAATAAAGAATAGCGGTACAGAATAGCCCATTTTCAGAAATATGTTAGTATGTGGAAATTACTCTATAACTAAATAAAATATTGAAAAAAGGAGCCTGTACAAAGACAAAAGAATACACTTTCTTCAAACAAACTTTTTTATCACGTGCCTAGATTTTGTGTCATATTGGAACTACTAAAAATCGATTATTTTATAACAAGAAATCGAACGTCACTGACTTGGCAACATTCCGCGCCTATTTGTATAAAAATTATTGTTTTTGATAGTATAAACGTCACTGTCAGTGTCGAATTACCGACGCACTGTTGCCTCAATTTTGAAAGTTCGCAGAACTTTCGCAATCTTGGACCGCGTTTGTTGCTACCTGTTGATCGCTACTGTGTGCTCTTAAGCTTCACATTTAAGCCAATTTTACACTCATTTTCCATTCGGTTTTTCAGTAGCAGAATTTTTTGTTCGCTAATTTACCATTTCTTGTAATCTTTAAAATATTTTACGATATATAAATTTAATATTTGTTATTATATCCTATTTTACAATGTTTCTAATTTTCTTCTTCTTCAAGTGCCACCTCCGCGATGGAGGTCGCAGACATTAGAGACCGCTGCTCTGAAAAGTTTATTTGATATACATCCGTACCATTCTCTCAGGTTACGCACCACGATATTCTGCGTCTCCCTATGTTTCTTTTTCCTTGAATCTATCCCTGCATAATCAATTGGAGGAAGATAAGCTCCACGTGCAATATGTGCGAGATATTTTAGTTTTCTTGTTTTGATGGTATTTAAGATTTCCGTTTCTTTTTTCATCATTCTCAGAACGTCTTTGTTTGTGACGTGTTCTGTCCACGATATTTTCAGAATTCTTCTGTACACACAGAGCTCGAATAATTCTAGTTTTATTATTGATGCCGTATTCAAGATCCTAGCTTCCATTCCATAAATCAGAGTCGGAAGAACTTAGCACCTAGCCAACCTAACTCTTAGCTCCAACTTCAAATCACTTGTGCAGAGCACTTTCCTCATTTTGTTAAAATTTGATCTAGCCTTTTCTATTCTGATTTTGATTTCCTGGAAGTAATCACCTGTGGAGTTAATCATTGTTCCAACATATGCATATTGGTCTACTCCTTCCACATTGGTTCCGTTTATGAAGAGATTCTCGTTATTTCTGAGTTTACCATATTCTCAAAAATTTTGTCTTCTTGACGTTCACTGCTAGACCGTATTCTTGTCCAAACTCCGCTATTCAGGTCACTAGTCTCTGAAGAGTCTCAATATTTTCGGCTAAGATGACAATGTCATCCGCATATTCAATGTTGTTAATTTGAACTCCATTTACCTTTATTACAGCTGTTTCATCCTCAAGAGCTTATTTCAAGATCTCTTCCGAGTAGGCATAAAAAAGAATTGCCGACAATACCCATCCCTGTCTCACCCCACGTCTGATTTCACTTTCTCTGATAGCTGTTCGTTCAACACGTAAAACACCTACTTTTGCTCGTTGCTTATAGTATAAATTTGATATAATCCTGAGTAGTCCATTAAAATGTTACATTTAGGTTGCATTTCTTAGAGGAGTCAATTTTATTTTTTTAATGTGTAGGGCGGTTCAGTAGAAGCTTAAGTTCAAGTTTTTGGGGTCGCCACCATTGTCCCCCGGCCGCCATATTGGAAAAAGGGGTGCAAAGGGCTTTCGCGCCGTATCTCCTAAACTAGCAATCCTACAGGAAATGTCATTATACATAAAATGTAGCAAATTAAATTTTCTACAATTTTATATTTATTACTTTTTATCGTCAAGTGACCAACAAAAAAGTTATACACAAAAATATGAGAAAATTTTGTAAGAAGTATCCTTTTGGAGGTTATAACTTTTATTTCCTTTCATTTCACAATAAAATAACATCATAACGATTTTGTAGAGGATTTTTAAATGAATAATTTTCACTATAAAGTTGTTTAATTTTATTTATTATCTAGGTTTTACAGCGTTCCAATCTTGACCAGATTCTCGAATTCTCATAGGAATACAATAAAAAAAAATACTTTTCTATCTATTATATTAGTAGAACGGCAGCAATCATTATGCCGACCGCGAAAATCAAATTTAAGGTGAATGACCAATTTTGTTTTATTTTTATGTTTTCGAGGTCGCTGAATCCGAATATGAAGTTTATTTTTATCTAGATTTGGTGGAACATGTTCAAAAATCAAATTTTATACAAAAATGCCGAAAATCAGTTTTGATGATTTTTTAAATTTACCTCGTTGTGTCCTTGGTCGCTGTAAATATTTCCTTTTGAAAATTTTACTGTGTCATCTTTGAAGTATGTAAATAACAATGGAATTTGTCCAAAATGTTTAAACACATTAGAAAAGGTGTTGTTAGATTTTAAATATTTTGTCATCATATTTCGTTAATTTCATGTTTTCTTCAAAAAGTTAAGTGACAAATTTTTCAGTTTATAATTTAACCAACACAATAATAAAATATAATTAATGAAGAAGATTTTGGGAAAATTTTAAGTCAAAATATATAATAGGAAAAAAGTTATGTTACTTCATAGACAAGCGGCACACCCCAAAAAACGCTTGTATCTCGAGATCCTGACCACGGTGTGGTGAATGGCTAATTTTGATCATACTTTATGATTTTGATATCAAAAGAATTTTGCATTTTGCGGTTGCGTCATTCTTCTTCTGAACCGGCAAACAACTTCTTGGGCCTTTTCTATATATGCTTAGGGTTATAAGTTTTATAGTGGGAAGAAAGGTCAAAAACTGATTAGTAATAGCATAGTAATGTTAAAATCATAATAAATTGTATAAATAAAAAATATGTATAGATAGAAAAGTAAGCCTAACCTTTTTTTTATTGTATCCCTATGAGCATTCGAGAATCTGGTCAAGTTTGGAGCGCTGTAAAACCTATATAAATAAATAGAATTAAACAACTTTATAGTGGAAATTGTTCGCTTAAAAACCCCCTACCGAATTGCTATAATATTACTTTATTTTAAAATGAACTAAAAAAAAGTTATAACCTCCAAAAGGAAACTTAATTTTTATTAAGAAATTAAAATTTTTTTACATATTTTTGTTTATACCTTTTTTGTTGGTCACTTGATGATAAAAAGTAATAGAAACAAAATTATAGGAAATTTAATTTGCTACATTTTATGTTTAATACGATTTTCCGTAGAGTTGGTAGTTTACGAGATATAGTGCGAAACCCCTTTGCACCTCATTTCCAACATGGCGGCCGGGGGACAAGGGTGGCGACCCCAAAATCTTGAACTTAAGCTTCTACTGATCTCCCTACATATTAAAGAAATAAAATTGACTCCTCTAACAAATGTAAGGTATGGCTTAGAAAATGTAACATTTTAATGGAGTAGAGGTCAATATAGTCTATTTTCTTTGATTTCAGGACACGCATTAATTGGCCATGTCGTAATTTGTCGAATGCTTTATTATAGTCAATAAAACAAGCATATATATCTTGATTAACATACAGGTACCTTTGTATTAGTATGTTAAGTGAAAAAAGAGCTTCACGTGTTCCTAGGCCTTTGCGAAACCCAAACTGCGTATCATTAATGTCTATGTCCAGTTTATCTAATTTTCTACAATATAAAATAGCAAATCAACTCACATAAAACATACAACTATTTTTTTTATTTACCTTAATGGCTTAACAGCTAATGGCCATACGGTTAAACTTGCAGTAAATATGTCTTGTTACTTTGAAAAGTCGACTTCATTGTCTTTACAAAGATATGCTAATTGTATCCGAACGTCTGAGGTCATTCCGGTGAGTACTGATCACACAAGGATAGAAACTATTTTCACTTATTAATTTTTGATAAATGAAAAAGTTCATACCCCTGATGAAATTCGAACTCGCGACCCCTCAATCCAAAGGTTTTTGACCACTGAGCCACAGAGGGGACAACTAATTTTAATGTTAGATTATGTTAAATTAAATAGCTGTTTTACGACCGTTTAATAATATGCTCATTTTTCGCTATTTTTGAATAGATAATAACACCCATTACTTTGCCCGTGAGTAATAATTCATTACTCACGAGCTGAAGTTACTCACGGGTCATTACTCACGGGCTGAAATTAGATTCAACTGGGGAATGTCACTTTTAATATTAGTCGTATATTAACTGCAAATAAAATTACTAACTTAAACTTGTTTATTTAACACCATAATTATTGTAATGTATATCAATAATTAAAGTCGAATTATTTTTAAACGATTTTTAACTGTAACAATGCGTTAGTATATTTTTGCTTATATACCTTGTTTACTATTATTAATTTTGACGTTTACCATTTTCCATGACAGTGACATTAGCGTATTTGGTGTGTTTATTGCAGTTTATTGGAATTTAAAACTTATATTGTGTCTATTTTATAAAGTTATCTTGTGTTATATATTCTAAATATATTATAACATATTATAGATAGTTATATTATATATGGGAGCAAGAGTAAATGCCGGAAGTATGGAGAGAGGTCATAGTATGTCCCATTCATAAGAAGGGAGATAGAGCAGTGTGTGAAAACTACAGGGGTATCACTCTTCTAGACGTAACATATAAGGTACTCGCCAGAGTCGTAAGAAGCAGACTGGAAAGGCACTTAAACGAGCAGGTTGGTGAATACCAGGGAGGATTCAAAAAGAGCAGATCCACCATAGATCAAATATTCGTATTGAAAATGATTCAGAGCAGTACATACGAGCAACAGTTAAAGTTAAACCTCCTCTTTATAGATTTCAAACAAGCTTACGATTCTGTGATAAGAAGGCGTTTGTACCAGGCCCTAAGAGTACTTGGAATTCTGGAAAAGATGATCAGACTCGTAAAAATGACCTTAGTGAAGACCGACAACAGAGTAAGGATAGAAGGAAACCTATCAGAAAAATTTGAAGTTAAAAGGGGATTAAAGCAGGGAGATCCGCTGTCCACAGTACTTTTCAATTTCTTGTTGGAGGCGATATTGAGAGAGAGTGGAATACGAACGAAAGGTATGATCTTTGACAACAGAAACCAGGTTCTGGCCTTTGCGGACGATGTAGTGCTAATGGCAAGAACGGAAAGGGAACTGCTGAGGATTTTCAAACTCTTTGAAGTAAAGGCTAAGCAGTATGGGCTGAGAATTAATGAGCAAAAAACAAAGTATATGGAAATGGGACAGACCTCAAATGAAGACACACAACTGAAAACTACCACAAACAACGAGAATAAAGAGTATTGCTTCAAAAAGTTGACGGAGTTTGAGTATCTAGGAGTAACGCTAACAAGTAAAGGGGAAGAAAGCCAGGAAATTGAAAAAAGAATCTCGAGAGGAAGAAAGGCAGTCGGAGCCCTACACAAACTACTAAGAGCCAAAAACATCTCCAGAGAGGCAAAATTAAGACTCTATAGAACAGTGATCCAGCCCACAGTTTTTTACGGGAGCGAAACATGGGTCATGAACAAAAACCAAGAGAATATGCTGCACATCTGGGAGCGGAGTGTTCTTAAGAAGATATTCGGGGGAGTAAAAAACGATGAAGACGTTTGGAGGAGACGAACAAATGCGGAGATCAGAGAGCTGTACCGGAAACCAGAAATAAGCCAGATAGTCAGAACAAAGGGACTCAGTTGGTTAGGTCATCTTGCGAGAATGGCTGACGGAAGGTGGGCAAAGGACTCGCTGCTGAGAGGGGAAGGAAAGAGGAGAAGAGGACGACCCAGGAAAAAGTGGCTAGAAGCATGTAAGGAAGACCTGCAAACAATCGGGATATCAAATTGGAGAACTGCGGCCATGGACAGGAGAAAATGGAGAAAAACCGTGGAGAAATTCCAAGCCATGGGCCTTTAAGGCCTGTTGAGTTATATTATATATATATATATATATATATATATATATATATATATATATATATATATATATATATATAAAATGAATAATTATATATATATATATTATATTATTATATTATTATATTATATATAGTTAAATATAAATGTGCATTATAACTTTTTAAAAATACGTCCACGCACCGGTAATAGCCATTTCCTATTTATTACAATGACAGTAGGTACAAAATACTTATAATTTTTCGGAAATGGAAATAATTCGAATTGACTATTTCTTGTTGTGTCTTTTACAATACATAATTAAGACAGCATTATTAATTAATAGTAAGCAACCAATTATTCAGCCGTGTACTATTGGTAGGTAAACAAAATTTATTTTTGTAAATTATAATTTAAATTTCGAGTAGTTGATAATTATATTGTTTTACTAATTAAAATAAAAAAGGTCGCAGAAAAAGTATAGTATTCTACTTGCACGTAATGGCTATTACTCACTCTGATGAATTACGACACTCGCCTACGGCTCGTATAGCAAACTTCATCATCGTGAGTAATAGCCGTCATTACATGCTCGTTGAATAATATACTATTATTCCCAAATAAAAAAGGTCGCAGAAAAAGTATAGTATTCTACTTGCACGTAATGGCTATTACTCACTCTGATGAATTACGACACTCGCTTACGGCTCGTATAGCAAACTTCATCATCGTGAGTAATAGCCATCATTACATGCTCGTTGAATAATATACTAATTTTCTATTCTCATACCTACTACAATATATCAATTATGATTTCACTACCTGTATCATAATGAACTTCATTACGATACAGATTTTCATTACGATACAGATTCTTACCCAATAGGCTCGCGATATGGCATTCGCGATGAAGGTGGCACACGCGCAGTGACCAATAGCGAGTCAAATACTACTTAAATAAACAAACTGACAAACTACTTAATTTGTTTATGTTACAAAATTAATAAATTTGAATATATTTTTTGTTCTGAATAATCATAGAAAAAGTCGTGTATACAACTTGCATTTAATTATCATTATGAAGCTCGTTCTCTATAAGCAACTCGCCGCTAGACGGCTCGTTTCTTATCCCTCATAATCGTTTCATAATGAGCATCATTAAATGCTCGTTGCATAATTTACTATTTTTCAATAATTCGTTTATTAACACTGTTGTTCATACTTATTATTTATCTAGATTTTATTCCCAATTAATATTTCTATCTATGAAAATTTATTCCTTTATATATATCAAAAGTCTCGACTTTTCTCTTGACCATTAAAAGTTGTTAGATAAAGTTAAAATCTCGTGCTTGACTTTTAGAGGTTTGTCACCCCTTGATCTTTTCTGATATTACATTTAAATACAAACGGTTCCCTTTTATTAGCAATTTCTTACTAACCTTTATTTTTTTCAAGTTCCATTCGCTTTAAACAAGGAAGTATAAAAACGCTGTACTTACTTTGATTTTTTTGCCAAACTCTTAATCTTACAGTCATTAATGTTGCTTTTTCCTTTGATCTCTTATTCCTTGTATCCTACCCATTTCAATCTACCTTAATTTCTACTATTTATTATCTCTTTTTGTTTTTCTTCAAATTACATATTTTACCGAATGCTTGAAATCATTATTAGTCCTGTCGCCAGGGGGGTACAACGACCTCCTTTGTTCAGATGGACTTACCCAAGTTTTTTTTCTTGTATTTTGAACCGTAAAATACGAATATTTTGGGTAACAGTTGATCCGGATGTCGATAAGATTGTTATTGACCAAGAACTTGAGGAATTACATAACCGCGATCTCTCGCAAAACTAAACATTTTTTGGTATTTTTTGGGTCATTCTAAGCAAAACATGTTTCTACAATTTTTTTCGTGGGATGCCTAGTTTTCGAGATAACCGCAGTTGAACTTAAAAAAAATCGAAAAATTGCAATTTTTGAACCCGAATAACTTTTGATTAAAAGATAAAATAGCAAGTCTGCTTACCGCATTTGAAAGTTTAAGTCAAATTATATCGGTTTTGATTATTTGCATTGCTAAAAATTTATTTTTTTATTGTTTAACAAAGCTATAAATACATAGTGTTTCCCGTGCCTTTACATGCGTTTTAACGCATGCTACGTAGAAATAGCCTGGATTGCACTAGTACCTATTCTACCTACTCGTTCGATTTTAAATGAGAAATCATTGAAAACATCACTCACGCACTAGGTGTTTGTAGCTTTGTTTAACAATAACAAAATAAATTTTTAGCAATGCAAATAATCAAAACCGATATAATTTGACTTGAACTTTCAAAGGCGGTAAGCAGAATTGCTATTTTATTTTTTAATCAAAAGTTATTCGGGTTTGAAAATTGCAGTTTTTTGATTTTTTGAAAGTTCAACCGTGTTTATCTCGAAAACTGTGCATCCTACGAGAAAACTTGTTAGAACATTTTTTGCTTAGAATGACCCAAAAAATACAAAAAAATGTTTTGTTTTGCGAGAAATTTCTGTTATGTAATTCCTCAAGTTCTTGGTCAATAACAATCTTATCGACATCCGATCAACTGTTACCCAAAAAATTCGTATTCTACGGGTCAAAATACATGAAAAAAACTTAGGTAAATCCATCTGAATAAAGGAGGCCGTTGTACCCCCCCTGGCGACAGGACTATATGGTTATGTGTAGACGTACACAGTTCTGTACTATTGCATTAAAACCATTATCTTAGGTTTTTAAGCCTGGATATTCTTCGCTTCCCACATCTCGCTTTTTGGCTTGATTGATGAGTTATAATACATAATAAGTATTTCGCCTTCTCATCACATGATTTAAGAACTCAAGTTTTGCTATTTGGTAGTTAATATTATTTTCGTTTTATTTCGTATCGTTCTAGTTGCTTCCACGTTTGACACCATTTGAATCTATAATATTTCTGAGATTCTTCTGTAACTTCAAAATTTAAAGGTCGCCAACTTATCGATATATATATATATATATATATATATATATATATATATATATATATATATATATATGTACTTGTATTAGTGTCAACGCTTCCAAGCTATATGTACTGAAGAGTAGAGAACATGTAACACCGAAACATTCCTAGGAGTAGCTCTAACTTTATAACCCAACAATACAGGAATTTCAATGAAAGATGCACGTGCTATTTCAATACGTGTCTTAATTTCTTTGCTTTGGACTTCATTTGATGGTATCCATATGTTTCCAAATATTTGCAGGTATCCACGCCCTCAATTAAAACACCTTCAATAATCAGTGGTGGGATTACGAACACTCGATACGAATCGTATCCGCCATGTTTTACCGTAAGGCGCTACAGTAAAACATGGCGAATACGATTCGTATCGAGTGTTCGTAATCCCTATGCAGGTGAATTTATATATCGATGGATGATGTATGGAAAACCACTAACTACGTCAAAAACACGAGCCTAAATAGCAATATTTAATTTACAATCAAGATGCGGTAGAAATAAACAGACCAAGACACGTTAAATGCTACTAGGAGCACTCCCGAATCATGATTTACAATGTATACCTATACACTGTAAATCAGAAATCATGATTTCCAAAGTTTATACATTGTAAATTATAATTCGGGAGTGCTCCTAGTAGCATTTAACGTGTCTTGGTTTGTTTATTTCTACTGCATCTTGATTGAAAATTTAGTATAGTTCAGAGAAATAGTTGCCTGCTATTTCTCTTCAGCCATGATGGTTGGGTGATACTCCCACGCCATGAAAAAAGTTTTAATATGTTTCTAACGTTTGTGTAGCTTTTTTTCCTTTTCCAGTTTTTTTTTCTGCTTGGGGGTTGTACGGTCACGGAGGGCAACTATAGTGCATATGCATACATATACATAATTATATTTATATTATAATGCAGCTAGATATTATTCAGATGCTTCTGCACAAGACCTTAAGTAGTGGTACTTTTTATCTTCTATTAACCATTAGCTCCGATGATGACAAATCTGTCGAAAGTGCTTAGCTAAGGAAATAAATACTTTTGACACACTTTGACATACTAATTTTTCACTTCCTTGATTCATTTCAGTATGCGTACAAGATTTATCAGTCTTTCAACTCTTTTCAATTTGCTCTGCATTATGAGTTAACCAAGCTCCTAAGTATTACTAATACCTGTTTAATCTACTTGAATATCGCTGATTTGTAATATTACGTTTTCTCGTAGATATTTTGTGGTATTGTAACCAAAAATGATGTCCTCATTAAGTTCATTCTAATGCTACATTTGTGACAGTTTTAGTTCAGTCGTTGTAATATATATCTGCCAAGATCTGAAAAGTTACATCAAACTCCCACAGAAATCTGGAAGCACGTTGCAACTAGCGCCTCTGCCGGCTTGAGTTGAACTACGTTTTGACAACGTAAAATTTGACGTGAACGTTCAAATTTAATTTTATTAATTTTTGGATAACGAGCTATTTTTTCTAAATTGTGTTTGTACTTTTACAAAAAATGTTTATTTGTTTCATCAAGTCTAAAATAAATTATATTTATTTTTTCAGTAAATACAATGATATTAACAGGAAAAAACATTGTATAAAAGAAGCATAAAAACTTGCAACATGAGGTTAGTCTATTAAATTTTTAACAGTATCACAAAACATAAAATATATAAAATTATTCTTTTGGTAGTTACAATGTTTTAATTTTATCTCACAATATATCTTTTGGTAGTTACAATGTTTTAATTTTATCTCACAGTAACAGCTTTTGACACTGAAATTTTTCAAAAAAACCTGGTTGTCTTTTTCAAATGGATTTTTGGTGTCGCGTAATTGGCGTCGCTCTAGATTTAAATAATATCTTTCTGTCTGATTCTGCCACATCATTAATAATGCAGTCACTGACGGTTTTCTTAAATCTAAATCTTAAATTTTGCTGTGAGAACCATGCAAACAGGGCCATTTAACCTTTTATTTTTAAAAATATAAGGAGCTAAAAATATTAAATTCAACGTGCTTGAATTGTGCTTGGGATTAACTTTCAAATTGTTTTTTCAAACCTGATATCGTAAAAGTGAACGGAGGTATTAAAAAAAAACAATAACACTTTTTGGAAAAATTTTTAAAAGATAAATTTTGAAAAAATTTTGGGGCATAAATTTTAATACTATCAGCATTTTCGGGGGCTCATTTGATAGATATTTTAAAGTACTTTGACAAATGTTTAATAAGTTTATGTTATAAAATGCATAATTCTACCGTTATTTAAGCTTGAATACTTAGATTTTTTACTCGCCGAAAAACATATACCTTCAATTAGCTATAACTCACTTCTAGTTAAGGCCATCGGTACATAATTCGCAAATATTTTACGGCTATCCCTACTTTTTCTGTCTTTACACGGCAAATTACGTGTAGTAAAATTCACACTGATATGGATATGTAAACATTACTAGAATGTCATTCTACTTAAAAATGTCATCATTAACTTAAAGAGATGACTTTTGAATGTTCTTGGATAACTGTTATTTGCATAATTACAAATTATTAATTCAGTTAATAAATGTGATTATTTCATTCATAGGAGATTCTGACCAATAGAAAGCTACAGACATGCAAATTAAGGTGATAATTTTTGATAATCTCCCGTCGTTAAACATATTACGTCAGATGCCCTTCGTTGCTACGAAAAAATACATTCAATGACATTAATGACAAATGTTTTAAAAATTATAAAAGTGATGACTTTCAACCGTCAAATACATATTTATAACAACTGTATGTTTAATTTCACTAATTGGTACTTACATATATAAATTACAACAAAATTTTGGTTTTGAACAGGTTTATTCATGAAATAATCGCAACAAATTGCACTCGAACTCTAAAATTAATATAGAATTTTTGCCCTCGTGACACTTTGACATAATTTCACTCGCCTTCGGCTCGCGAAATTAAAACTGCCAAAGTGACACTCGGAGAAAAATTCAATAATTTTAGAGCTCTTGTGCAATTACTACTGATAATTTTTTCACTAACTATGTACTCAGTGATTTAAATAATTTATATGTACAAAAAAAACTACTCAATAGAGAAAAGAGGGAAAGTGTTAAAGTGATTTTTTAATAATATTATATTGTTACTATGGAACGCTTACAATTTTGAACATCTTTAACAACAACAAAATACTTGGATTTGGATCACAGAATATATTATCCTGATGTATTTTTTGCTTTGATCTTCCACAAATAATACACAATAAATAACTTTCATTAAGTTCACGTCTTAAATCAATTATTTATCAAATACACTATATATTAATATTATTTAATCAACAACTCAAAATATTTCCGATGTCATGTCAAATATTTAAAATTGTCACTGCATGATTGTCACTGTCTGACTGACATTACGAGTATATTCGACTGAGGGCGTTGTAAGACAAAGATAGATTTGGAAAATATTACCACAGACATTGTGTTCATTTTTTTCGAATCCTGAAAAAACCAATAAATATTTTCGAAAAATTTAAACGCAGAATGAAAGACTAATTTATTACCGAGGGTCGAAAGTTCCTTAGAATAAATAAAAAGTTTATTTTGAATGAGATATTTGAAATTAAAAATCACACTAAATTTTCTCTTAGTTTTTCAGCCCTGTAACTTATTAAAATAAACATTATAGAAGTTCTCAGGGACTTTCAGCCCTCGCTAATAACGTAATCTTTCATTATGCGTTTAAATTTTTCAAAAATACTAATTAGTTTTCTCAGGATTTGAAAAAAATGAATCCCCATTTGAATAGCATTTCAGCCGAAAATACGTACCCATCCACTTAACACTAAAAGGTTTTTCTAGTAAGATGTTTATTTATTTTTTGTATTAGCTTTAAAAATTAAAATCTTTAATCTTTAATAACTCAAAAAGTTTTGATTTATTTTAATAACTTTATATAACAAATTTTGCTTATAATTTGTCCCTCTATCGAATTATCAGGTTATTTTCAATAACATAATTTTCACCCTCGAGAAGGGGTGGCATCCACCCCCAGGATAAAAGCGCAAGTTGACACTACGTCGCATTTATTCCTTGAGATATCCTCTAATTACTCACCAATTTTCATGCAAATCGATGGAGGTTCAACGAAATCGGAGGTAATAGCTTATATCCACCTTCAGTGACTCCACTGGTTCATTTAGTAATAGCAGATTTACAAAATCCAATTTTTTTAAATACATATACATATAAGTATAATAAATATTAAACACAAAGCAAAAAGTTAGGAAACAATAAAACACTGAAAACGTTTGTTGCTGAAAAATGCATTTTTTATTTACTTTTTTAAACCACGTTGAAAATGTAGCTCATGCTCTTTCATTTGACACCTGTGGAATGGTTCTAAGGTCATTTTTTTCTGACTTATGTTATTCCAAAAAAAATGCTCTCTGGTATAAACAATTTGAATAAAATTTAAACAATTGAATGAATCGCTTTGAAATTTTTATCACATATTAAGCACCAAAGAACCCTCACTTGACAAAGCTGTACACTAATTTTTATAACAGTTATTGAGAAGATATTTATTTTTGCTAGTCCGACCTTTTTTCGCAATTATATTAACAATAAATGAGTATATCAAACTTTGTAATACGTCATTTTAAAGCTTTTTCCATAATCTCGAAGATATTTGTACTAAAACAAATAATAACTTTCACTGTTTTCCGTTGATTTGAAAAAAAAAATAGGAGGAAATGCCATTTTTTGACAGTTAATTGTTTATAAATAAAAATGGGCGCCAGGTCTTACGCAGGAAATAATTATAATTTATTCCTCTATACTAGGTATTACCTCTCGAAAAAACGCTTCAATATCCTGGCTGCTGAAGTGTCACGAACAGGGTATATTTTTGTCTTATTACCCTGGCCTATGAGTATATTTATCGTTAACGGTTCAACTTTATTTTTCTAATGTTCGGTGCACTCGTCAAAATTTTTGTTATTTTTCAAGTTCATCTTAATACCTACTTTTTCCGAAGATTGAAATAGTTAGTCCGAACAAAATTTGTTAGATATAAACAAAACACCATTCTCCCATAAACCAAGAAAAAATGTCTCCCATGAATTATTCATTTCACTCTCCTTTGCCGCAGCGATTCCGCTAATAACAATGCTTATACAAATTACAAATACCTACTTTGTTTAACTGTAACAGTTGATTTAATTTCGACGTTGCCAATTGCTTCTTTAAAAAATATGTTCAACATTGTTTTGAGGCTTAACTACGAAGTTTTTATATCAACTGTTCTTGGTTTGATGCTATTTATAAATATGTAAGGTTTGTGGATTCAGATTTTCGCTTTTGATTAGTACAAACGAATCCAGACATATTTCAATTTCAAAAGCAGTCAACTATATACGAAGTCAGTAGTATATGAAAAAGTCAGAGCAGTTTAAGGGAAGATTTGTGGTAAGCGACTGTAATGCCGTTTCACAATAAAATAAGCAGGGGCGGCTCGTGATAGTAGAAGGTGGTGAGGCACACTACACCTGAGGAATTTTATTATGATGGTTAGCTTCTCTTTAATGGCCGGAAGGTCGATTTTGTGACGTCGTAACGCTAGGACGAGGCTAGGACAAAAAATCCCGGACAAAAAATCCCCACAAATTATCCCTGGACAAAAAATCCCCAGACTTATAATCACCGGACAAAATATCCCCACAAAAAATCTCCGGACAAATAATCTCTGTACAAAAAATCCCCACAAAAAATCGCGGGCAAATAATCTCCACAAATTATTTAGGCAAAATATCCCCACCAAAAATTCCGGACAGAAAATCCTTAAGAAATATTTGCTGCCGATTAGTTCTCTAAAAGTTTTCCCGGGAATGCGATCGACTCAAATACTTTCAGCCTCAGTGTATAGAGTTATTTTGAATTCCAATTCCATATCGAAAACTTAAAATTTTTTACGTAACAAAAGACTGTGAGTTTTTTCAAAAATCGTGGAAGATATGGGGAATGAGGTAAGGCTGTGAGAATCATGTTCCAATATTATTTGCTTAAATCTTTTGCTCACTTTGATTTGAATAAATGTGTTCAAAACATTGCCATTGTACAAAAAAGTTTGTGGGGATTATTTGTCCGGTACTTTTTGTGGTGATTTTTTGTCCGGGGATTTTTGTGGGGATTTTTGTGGGGATTTTTTGTTCGGGATTATTTGTCCGGGGATTATTTATCGAACGCTCTCTAGGGCGTCTACAGAACGGCGCCGTATTTATTTTAATGCTTGCAAACAATAGTAAAATATTAAGTACCAATTTTATTCGCAAAATAATAGCAACGAAAGCTCTAAGCCTCCAACAGGTTTACACTCATAGGAGCTGTTTTTTAGCTAAAAATAATTACTATAATACCACATATCAAACTAATATGAATCAGATGTTTCGTCCTTTCTTGGTCTCATCAGCGTTGTACAGTACAGCCATATTAAGCAAACTTTGCATTACATACCTACTACATGAAAACAACGGACAACTGATTCTGTTAATATTAATCAGTTGCCAAAATGAAATTATTGTACGCAAAGAATATACCCATAAACATGTGATAACTTCATTTTAGAACCAATCTTATATTGTAAATGTATTGAATATAGGGAAATACAAACAAGCAAGTAAGCAAAATACTGTTATATTATAAGATTGATTTTTATGTTAAGTAAACTAAGGGTTAAACTTCGTTTTATTGGTATTTCATTTTATGTTTTTTTTATAAAAAGCGTGCTTATAAGAAAATAAATCATTATAAAAGAAAGCATGATTTCTTCTAAACATAATCTAAACTAATATAAAACTATATCTAAAACTACTTTACAAATCTACAATAAAAGCGTCCATAGCAAATAAGGGAAGCAAGGTCAAGTACTTAACTTCATAACTAAAAAACACATATTTGAGGCGTGCCTCACAGATGGATGAATTTCGTTCCCAGATTTGGTGGCACATTTATCAAATTTTGCCGCTTTTAGCATACTACCGAAATGGTAGTATGCTAGACAAAGAGGTTTGAAGCAAGCCTCATCTGTAATGATTTGAGAAAGTTGGAATGAGATGCATGATGCATATAATACTGGCACGTGGAAGACGGATACAAAGATAAAGAGTCAGGGCCGTACCGATTTTAATTTTTTTCATAAAAATAAAGTTATTCAGGAAATTTCAAAAAACTAAGTTATATTTAAAAAACTGATTATGAAATAACGAAATAACGTAAATAGTCGATTGATATACTCGTGAGGCACTGCCTCACCTGCCTCATAGGACAAGCCGCCACTGAAAATAAGAATAAAAAATTTCTTTACTTTAGATCACAGATAACAATAATTTATTCACACAAGTTTCCCCCTAAAAAAAATTTTTTTAGACTTTTAAAGGTGTCAAACTTACGGAAAAATATGAAAAAAATTGGAAATTTTGTGTTTGATAAGTATACAAAATAAAACAAAATTAGACCTGCAGCTATCTCCAAAAAATTATACGTTTTTCCAAAAAAAAAAATTTTTTTGAGGTTATGTACACTCAACCTACGGGTCTGTAAAAAAAGAAGTGTTTTCTAAAAGCCTCAACTATTCTTGTGAATTTTTTGAAATCTTAGAATTGATTGCATCCCACCAAAGAAAAATGAAAACGAAAAATGTCGTTTTTGGGGATGGTGGAGGGGAAGCGGGATGGTGGGTTAAAATTACGCTTTCTTATTTTTTCATCACATACAGTCTAAAAAAATTAAATTCTGTGAGTGAAGGCATGTTGCCTGTCTTAACCTTGTAATATTATTAATTTATTCCGTCCATAAAAGTAGAAAGTTTGATTTTCCACTGTCGGCGCATGTGTTACTGAAAATTGACGGCATAGTACTCACACATTTTTTTTAGGTCCTACTATTTAAATTATATACTCTTAAGGCGCCACTTTTCACGATGCAAGTAATAGCGCAATTAATTGCAAAATTTCTTGCTCAAGAACTTATGCAATAAATTGCAACTAACTGTCTGCCATACAGTTATTTTCCTAACAAGTGCGAAAAGTTATACTTTTCCGAACGCGATTGCAGTTTGCCGAACGACGCGAAGCGGAGTTCGGCAAGCAGTCGAGTGCGGAAAAGAGACTTTCCGCAAGAGTTAGGAACAATATTTTTTCTACTAGCGTTTAAAAAATGACCAAATCTTAATCAATAGTTAATTGAATTAATATGATTATTTCATTCATAGGAGATTCTGACCAATAGAAAGCTACAGAAGTCTGAATTAAATCGATAATTTTTGATAATTGCCCGTCATTAAGTATATTACGTCAGATGCCCTTCGTTGCTACGAAAAAATACATTCAGTGACATTAATGACAATTAATGTTTTAAAAATTATAAAAGTGATGACTTTCAGTCGTCAAATATTTATAAAAGCTTTGTGTTTAATTGTACTAATTTGTACTTACATAAATAAATTACAATAAAATTTTGGTTTTGAACAGTTTTATTCATGAAATAATCGCAACAAATTGCACTCGAACTCTAAAATTAATATAGAATTTTAGAGCTCTTGTGCAATTATTTACTACTGAAAATACACAAATTAATTCTTTGACAAGGTTGTCAAAACGAAACTTTCAATATAATTGGTTAGATTGACGACGATCTTGGTTTCCATGACGACGATTCAAAACCATTGTTATTGTCTACTGATTTGACTTTCGAATATTATGTCAAAATAATTTTATTTCATCGAATTGTCGCATTAATTTCATTAAAACATGAACACAATAAGATACATTTGAAATAAATTAATAAATTAATATCTAAATATTAGCTTATTTCATGTATTATAATTATTTTAAGGCCATATTAAAATATCTAAATTCAGTGCAGAAAAGTAATACGGAAAAGTAATGCAGAAAAGTGATGCGGAAAAGTAAAACTATCCAAACTAAAACGCGTGCGGAAAAGTAGACTTTTTTGCACTCTCGTAGAAAAAAGTGATTACACGGTGCAAACAATTGCATAAACTATTATGAAATAGACAGAAATGTCTTTGACAGTTAACAGAGAAGATACTCTCAAAAGTCAAAACGCTTGTCTGTCACATTTTTATCTATCCTTCCTAAATTAAAAATTTAATATATGGATTAATATATGGACGGTTTATTAGACTCATCTAAAGGTTTAAATACCCTTTAGTTGTATCGCTATTTGCTAGCCACGGTTTAACCAAACAACGCTCCAACTTTTTTTGTTAGTTTTATCTTGTGGCAGTTTTATAGCCGCCGCACCGCAGCCAGCAGTAGTGCAAATGTCACAAGAACAATCTTATAATTGAGCCCATCAGAATCAAAACCTGCTAAATCCTAAATTTTTCATTCTGCTAAATCCAAACTAAAAGTACAAATTTCTGAAGATGTAAGGGCATGCAGAAAAATGACAAATTATTGTGCCATTTTATATTTATTGATGCCCCTTTGATTGAGAAATACCTGATACTGTCTCCTGACAAAATTTCAAAACATGGATCTAGCAGGTTTTGATTCTATTGGTCTCAATTATCCATCTGAGCGAAATTGGTAAACAATCAAGCGCCATCTTTATAACAAGCAAAGTGTGACTTTAAAGTTAAGGATGAAAGAATGACAGAAAGTCAATGCCATCAGAAGCTTTTAATTGGTGACAGATAAGTAAATAAACACACAGAGTGTAGCGGTAAAAGTTACTAAAAATATAACCAAATTGCAGAATGAGTTGCATGAAAAATAGCGCAGGTTCTATTTAACTGCAACTTTTTGATGCAACAGATTGAAGCAACTTTTCTGTGCAATTTTCTTATGACACGATGCAATTTCTATTGCTGCAAGAAATTGTGCTGTTAATTGCGCAATTACTTGCATTATGTAAAGTAGCTATTAGTCTATAATAGTTTTAAGAACCTATCATCGTTATTATAAAGTAGATAAGGAAAAATATACAGGGTGTCCAGAAACCCTCCTGATGGACATTCTTCAAATAATTTTAAGACAATTTAACCCAATTCACCTAGTCCGAAAATACTTCCTAAGGAAGCTAGAGCTCTTTAATGATGGCGCCTTGTAATTAGTTTTTTAAATATTTCTAGGACGCTTCTATTTAGAAAAGCAAAAACTGGTACACGTATTTAGGTAGTAGGAGACAAATCGATTCCGAATTTCCAGTGCCTGTCATATAGTCTAGGCGCCAGAGGGGTCACCGTGTCCTTTTTAATTCTGATGGACAAACTCAACGGTTTATTATGGATTTTTGGCTGCTGATTACGAATTTCGAGGGTGGATTTCGATCCTAGTGGTCAAAAAATTGTTATAAATAATTTAACTGCTTATAAGGCTCTGTCTCATAAACTAAAAGAGATAAAAAAAATGTTTCAAATAAAATGTGTTCCTTAATAAAAAACGAAGAAAAAAACCTTTACTGAACTTAAATTAAACAATTAGAACTCAAGAGATTGTAAAATTAGTGCACAATGCAAATTGCAAATTGTAAAATAAGTATTTTTCGAAGCTTTATTGATCGTAACTCGTCTTCTACGCAAGCAACTGAGCCCTAGAAGGTCTCATTTTCAAGCTTAATTAATAGGTTTTTAAAAAAAGTTTATTAGATTACTCTATCTTCATTTGTTTTAAAGTTATACACGTTTGAAGTTATAATTATCTTGAAAAAATTGTACATTAATTTGTTTATAAGGGTTTCAAGCAAATTTAAGCTATAAACATTTGTACTTTAATTAACAACAATAATAGAAGTACTTAAAGGAAAAATTTGAGCGTACGAAAATGTTCATAAGTTTATTTTTTGCCAAGATATCGATATTTTAATGGCGCGCTATGAGGCGCAAGATCGGCTCACAGTCAAATAAGTGACGAAATTCGTAGCCAAAATATCGATATCTTGGCCAAAAATAAACTTACGAACATTTTCGTAAGATCAAATTGTTCCTTTTGAGTCCTTTTATAACTACTGTTAATTAAAGTATAAATTTTTGTAGTTCAAATTTGCTTGAAAACCTTATAAATAATTGTACAATTTTTTTAAGAAAATTATAACTTCAAACGGGTATACCTTTAAAACAAATAAAGATAAAGTAATTTAACAGACTTTGTTTGGAATCCTATTAATTACCCTTTAAAATGAGATTTTCTAAGGCTCACTTGTATGCGTAGAAGCCGAGTTACGATCGATAAAGCTTCGAAAAATACTTATTTTGCAATTTGCATTGTGCACTAATTTTACAATATCTTGAGTTCTAATTATTGTTTAATTTAAGTTTAGTAAAAACAAATTTTTTTTGAAACAAATGAAGATACAGTAATTTAACAGACTTTGTTTGGAATCCTATTAATTACTCTTTAAAATGAGATTTTCTGAGGCTCATTTGCATGCGTAGAAGCCGAGTTAGGATCGATAAAGCTTCGAAAAATACTTAATTTGCAATTTGCATTGTGCACTAATTTTACAATATCTTGAGTTCTAATTATTGTTTAGTTTAAGTTTAGTAAAGGTTTTTTTCTTCGTTTTTTATTAAGGAACACATTTTATTTGAAAGATCTCTTTTAGTTTATGAGACAGAGCCTTATAAACAATTAAATTCTTTATACCAATTTTTGACCACTCGGATCGAAATCCACCCTCGAAATTCGTAATCAGCAGCCAAAAAACCCTTATTAACCGTTGAGTTTGTCCATCAGAATTAAAAAGGACCCGGTGACGCCTCTGTCGCCTAGACTATGGGCGTCCGGTTATTATATTGCATATTTTTTTTGTTTTTAACGTTTATTTTACCGGCTTTGTAGTAAAATAAGAGTAAGAGTACCTTTTAGTACATACCAACTACATTACCATTTTATAATTTAGTGTCAAAAATTACATAGGTACCCAATCAAATAACCATTGACATACCCAAAATGGACGCCTATGACAGGTACAAAAAATTCGTAATTGGCGAGATGGATTATTACGGAACTGACAAAATGGAGAACTAAATGTTCTGTACAAATGGAAAATTAAAAGAGGATCAACGAATGCATGTGGAGGAAAGAAAAATACTTAGATGAATGAGCAGAGTGACAAAAAATGAGTATTGCCGGCAACGACTTGTATATTTTCTTAATTCACTAAAAATAACTTCGTACCTACATACATCATACATTTTTGTCTGTCGTCGGAAACAACTAAAAAATCAATAAAATCAGTACCTAATCCTGTACTAAAAAACAAAACAACAACAAAGAAAACTTCAAGACTAAACAAGACTAAAGTGAATCAGTAGAACGAATGCAAAGGAATATTATATTTTTTTTTATTAAGTGATATGTATTTTAGAACTTCTAATTAAGTTGAAAACTTTCGTAAAATATTAGTTTTAGATAACTTGACAACTTAAATTAGCTGACAACATCGCACTACTTTGAATCACGATTGTCGCGTTTATAGTACTTATAGAAACTTTTTTATTAGTATTGTTACCGAGTAGTATCGCAAACCAATTAACATGGTTGCTGTATCGTATTTATTGATACCGAGTATATTCGTGTCTATTGTAAATAAATTCTCCTTTCCAAGACTAAAAAAATATTGTTATTATTAGTCATATTCGTCCCTGCCATTTCCAATCATCGAATGTGAAAAGTATTACTTTTCAGGAGAGCAAAATAACTCATTTTTAGAGACCCCTAAATCAGCGCATTGACAAATGGGAAAGTTTTTATATTTTTTGTATGTAATGTTTAATCCTTGCTATATTGATAACAAATTTGAACTGCTTGTTATTTTTTTCTTTCCAAAAAATCACATTCGTTACTTTGCTTTTTGAATGAATCAAAGATTTGTTTCGGTCCGATAATTTAAAGTAGCGAATGTATAAGCGAATAACTGTATAATCAAATAATGAAAATCCGTTCAAATGAAATCATAAACTGCCTCACAAGAATTTCTTGGAAGCGATACTGAAACAAAATTCGCACTAATTGTAAACACGTGCATTTTATTCTTCTCAGCAGTTTAGCATTTTCGACAGTTTACAGATTATAATTGAATAACTGTTGAATAAATTACAACACAAACTAACGAATGTGACACATTCGACATTTAGCGTTGTACAAATATACCTTTAGTTATATTTATACAAAACAAAATATCGAATATAAACATTTTCGTCAGTTTGCAGTCAACCAAATGAAAAATTGTTCATATTCGATGGTTTAAACTAAACAGCATATTTTCCGCGCTCCTAATCAAGCTACAATAACGAGAATTTGCCACAAGATGTTTCACGTATGTACAATGCGAGGGCAAGGTATCGAATCTGAAAAACCCGATTTTTCACATTCGATAGTTGGAAATGGTGGGGACGATATTAAGAAAAAAATAATGAAGAAGTCCGGCACGAATAAGAACATTTATTTACAAGTTATATCATTATTAAACCAGCGTAATTAACTAAATAGTCACAAAGTAAAGCAAGAGTTCATTATTAACTAAATAATATACAGTGATACAAAAATAGGAAAAAATAAATTCATTATTTCAGAAACAGACGACTGTCTTCTAGACGCTCTGCCATTATGGTGGTGTCATCTGCGCATCTGATGTTATTAATAATTTCACCACCGATTTTAACACCTTCGCGACGATTATTTAACGCTGTGTCAAAAATTGGTTCGGTGAAGGCATTAAACAATGTCGATGACATAACACATCCCTGTCTGACACCACGCTTAAGAGAAACTTTAGCTGAAACTTCTTGATCCACCTTAGTGCGAGCGGTCTGATTGTAATAAATATTTTTGAACTAATGTCGTATGTGTCCAAACCAACTAAGTGCAAGCATTGAAATAGTAATGCGTGTCAAAGCTATCATTGGTTTTTTCGAAATCTATAAAGCACACGTAAATATTTTTCCTAACTGCTTTTTTGTAGGAGAATTCGCATCCAAAAAAGAGCTTCCGGCGTACCCATAGCGTTCACTCAAAAAAATTTAGTTCGTAATATTGATTAACAGTGACTATTGTATAGTATTTCGATGTAACAATTGAATTTTTTGTTTTAACGAACTTTTAGACATTGATCAATATATTTGGTTATTGTCATAATGATTGAATAATAATTGTGAAAATAACTAGAGTACATTAATCAATAACACTCAATTTATTCAGACAATAAGTTAGTTTCGTATATTTAATAAATAATGGTAATTCTGTCAGCAGAGCACTTTCTTGATTTCGTAGATGATCAGTAACTACCTTGGTTTATCGTGACAACGTACAGATTTCATTAAAACAATGTACAAATGTTGTTAATATAGAGTAATATTTGATTATTCCATAGATGTAAACTGATTGTTGTGACAACGAATGCATTAATCAATCTACTACTGGGTTTAATAACCACAATCAATGCGTTCATGGTAACAATAAACGAAGTTGTTGAAACAATAAATGTTTTGCTTGACCATTTGAAATTTAACGGCTTTTCCTTATCGTTATTTGTTAAACAATGCTGTTACCTCTGCCGAAGTGCCGAATACTTTCACATCGTTTCCAAGTGTAGTCCGTACTGGAAGGAAGTTTTCGTGTGTCTATTATCGTATTCATTTTTTTTTCGAATCCTGAGAAAACTAATTAGTATTTTAAAAAAATTTAAACGCTGAATAAAATATTACAGTATTATCGAGGGTCTTAAATCCCTGAGAACTTCTACAGTGTGTCTGCGTAACTTGGAACCATATGGGAAACTTTTTTATTATCAATTTTACGCAAAAAAGTTATTCCTTATAAAGTGCTCTGCATGGTCTATAAAAACCTAAGATTCAATCATCAGATATCAAATTTTATCAACAGTATACGAGGTATGTCAAAAAATATGAATTTCGCTCAAGAGGAAACTACCTTTAAATTTTACAATATTGAAAATTGTTATTGAGAAAAGTTATTTGAAATTAAAAATTAAGTTATAATATGCAATTACATTCTTCTAATCAAATTTTTTTTAATTTCTTTCAAATTACGGATAACCAACATTATTTTTATTACGATAACTCAGTTATTAGTAATTCTACGAAAAAAACTTATTCTTTATAAAAAAGTCTACATAGTGTATCAACTAAGATGCATGTATAAGATATCAAATTTTATCAATATTATACGAGGTATATAAAAAATATGAATTTCGCTCAAGAGTAAAGTACCTTTATTTTTCACAATATTGAAAATTGTTATTATAAAAAGTTATTCAGAATTTAAAACTATGTTTTAAAATGCAATTACATCCTTCTAATTGAAAAATAAAGGTTCTTTACTCTTGAGCGAAATTCAGATTTTTTGACATATCTCGTATAATATTAATAAAAATTGATATCTTGTAATTTGATCTTAGTTAATAGGCTATGCAGACCTTTTTATAAAGAATAACTTTTTTTCGTAAAATTAATAATAACGAAGTTGTCGTAATTAAAACGATATTGGGTATCAGTACTTTGAAAAAAAAAATTCAAAATATTTTTTTTTCAATTAAAAGATTGTAGTTGCATATTACAACATAATTTTTAATTCAAAACAACTTTTCTTAATAACAATTTTCGATATTGTGAAATATAAAGGTACTTTCCACTTGAGCGAAATTCATATTTTTTGACATACCTCGTATACTGTTGATAAAATTTGATATCTGATGATTGCATCTTAAGTTTTAGACCATGCAGAGCACTTTATAAATAATAACTTTTTTTCGTAAAATTGATAATAAAAAAGTTTTCCATATGGTTCCAAGTTACGCAGACACACTGTATAATGATTATTTTAATAAGTCACAGGGGTGAAAAAGAGAAAATTTAGTATGATTTTTAATTTCAAATATACCATTTAAAAGTAACTTTTTGTTTATTCTAAGGAACTTTCAGCCCTCGGTAATAATGTAATCTTTTATTCTGCGTTTAAATTTTTTAAAAATACTTATTAGTTTTCTCAGGATTAAAAAAAATGAATGCGTTTAAAAAGAATTCGATCGAAATTTTGCACCTGCGCTCTCCAAAAGGATTAAAGTGTTATACATTTTTGGAATCACTATTTCAAACGCTTTTAAATGAGCTGTCATATGATGTACTTTCCCATTTAAAAAAACCAAAGTTGTGGCTGTCACCTGAAGAGGGTTCGCGTAAAATTCGAAACATTGATGTTATAATATACTTTGATTATTTTAAAAATCGACCTGTCCGAGCGTTTTGCTTATGTGCTAAAAATAAATAAGTTAATAAGGGGACAACACTTTTTCCAGCGCACCGTATAAGTGAAATCATATGAGAAATCACACAGTGTAAAGTCCATTAGGTTTAGGACAAAAAAGGGGGATTTGCAAAATTATTATTAATCAATTAATATTACAGTATTTCTCATGATCATCTTTCAGTGCGTCACAGTTTTTCGATTTCTTTCTAACGCATTAAATTGTCTGTGATAGAAAAAAAGGCACGTCGGTGATTACATTTCGTCGGTGACATTTTTATAACATTTATTCTAGTTATTCTAGTTGTCGATAGATGGCGCCATAATAAAAAAATATTTTTTTTTTAATTAGATAATAATATTACAAATATAATCTGTATAATTTATAAGACTATACAAATCAAAGAAAATACCATTTTATAAATGCAAGAAACATATTTGATTTGTTTTTATTCCAAATTGAAAATAGAATGTGACAACTGTCAGATTTAACTAAAATGTCATGTTAGAATAAATGTCATAAATGTGTATTATCACGGACTTACCCTTTTTCCTATCATTTGTTACGCACTGAAAACATATCATGAAAAGGACAATATACATCGAGCTAATGCATTCAGTAATTATCAACATAAAATACGTTCATAGTAGGGATGAAGAAAATTGCTTGTAAGAATAACCGTACTTATTGTGGGAATGAACGCAATTAATTGTAAGATTAAACGGAAATAATTGTAGAAATAAACTAAATACGTTAGGAGAAATAACACTTATCGACACAACGAATAGTCTTCGTCGGTCAATTAACGACGTTGTTGTTTCAATGAATAATGTTCATTGGCTCAGTGAACAGTGTTCGTAATATTAATAAATGGATATTCATCCATTCAATAAACGTAATACATTGGATCAACTAACGAAAATAATGAATTGATGAACATCGCTTTGTTGTTCCAATAAAACCACGAATTGGACAAATTTTAAGTATAGCTTTTGTTGTCTGAATTAACATTTTTATTAATATTACGTACCTTTTTCGTTGAGTGTTGCGGAAACCAAACTGTTCATCACCAGTTATCCCCTCACAAAAATTATAATGAGACAACGCAATATTTTCATAAAAAAATTATAGGAACATTACTAAACCCTATTGTAGTGTTCATTATCCTAGTGTTAGTTCTCCTCTTCTTCTTAGTTTAGGAGGGACTCGTTAATCTCTGGGACTTGGTCGTAACTCCTTTGTACCATAATATACAGATAGTTTTTTTAAGCAGACCTGTGCACCAGTACGTAATTCGATTTAATTTCTTTATTAGAGTAATTATTAATTTGTTATTTTATAAGAAAACAGTAACATACAAATTTGCTTTAAATATTTATAAACAACTGTGTAAGACATTTTTGAAATTATCTCCGTAAAGTAGGTAAATCTAAAAATTTACATACATAGTTGACTTGCAGTACCAAGTTCAAAGCATTTGAAATGCGGAAGAATCGACAAACATTAAGAAAACATCACATCTTTAATAATGAATTTCTTCTCCGAATGGCTAGGATGCATGATCACAATGAAACACCATACACAGGGCTGCCGCTAAAGTGTTGGCCTTCCGTGTGCAACTTAATATTTGCCGCCCCCTTCCAACACTTTAAACTGGATCCCACGTACCAAAAAAAGTTATTCCTACATGTGTAAGTTTTGCTTACAAAACTACTTACAACACTCGGCATGCTTAATTGTTTACTAGAGGAAAGGCTGCAAATATGGGCTGGTCTTGTAATATGGGCTAGGTGGGTTTCACAGCTATTCGTTGCAGATCTCTGCATTTTGAATATTGCAAACGGTATTTGACGAGGTTAAACTATCACTGTAGCGATGGCGCCACTGTGGTAGATATTTCCCAGTTTATAATAATTGTTTGTCGGTTGGTGTGAGTGTCAAAACTTTTTCGGGTAAGTTGATAAATTCCAGTATTTAAAAATAAACACGAATTTTAAAAAAACATCTGTGTCACGTTGAAGCTCTATTATTAGTCTTTGATATATGCTAATGAGTTTTCTTCAAATTGTCTGCTTTTAGACATAACTTCTTTTGTTGTGCAAAGCAAGCGTTTTTACAATATGGGCTAGTGACCCATATTTAGAACAATGTAGCAATGTAGGCAAAACGAAGTAGGAAAAGGCAAAGAAAAAAGGAAAGGAAAAGAAATAAAAAAAGGAAAACGTAAGCAGGTTACCAAAGTCACAAAAGACCAAAAAAGAAATCGGGTTCTAGTAGCGAGGATGAGGAGGAATATGTGCCTGCAGATGATGAGAGCGATTACAATGAGTTTCCTTCTACACAGCTTCCACAAGACGCAGCTGACGTAACGTGTATGTTTTGCGAAGCACTTTTTTCAGAGGATAATCTTGGTGAAATATCGGTCAAGTGCTTCATGTGTCATTTTTGGGCACATAACGAGTGCGCTGGGGCCGAAAAAGAAGAATACCTATGTGTGTGACTTTTGCAAATAGTTTTAGCCTATTATAAGTTATTTAATGGACTTTTTGTATTTTAGATATTAAAATATATTTGTCACGCATTTATCTCACTTCACACAAATTTAAGACACATTTTTCGGGGTAGCCCATATTTAGGATCATTATTCAAACGGCGCAAAAGTACAATTTTTCATTATTTGTACATTTAAAACAGTTGTACATTTTTTAATCAATTTGGACTTTGGGCAGGTTATAAGTAACTAAATGTAGGTATTCTTACGTACCTTTGGAAATAAAATAGAAATTTTATTCTTTTTTTACAAAGAAAAACAAAATGGGTAGCCCATATTTGCATCCTTTCCTCTAATATATTTAAATATATAGGCCTGGATCCCGCGTACCAAAAAAAGTTGATTAATAGTTGAACATTTGTCAATAGCTTAACGGTGTCTAGTCGGACAAATTTTGATATATGGGGACACTGGAACAGGGGAAGTTTTACTTGTGGAACAGGTTAAAAATTTGAAACGTCAGACTACGAAAACGTTTCAATATGATATAACTACCAATTGATTTGTTACCATTTCATTAAACTCTTATGCAAAAATCAGACTGGTGTTTATCACCAAATGGGCATTTTAATGGGTGGAACACGAAGAATATGTCAAATGACAGGAATCGTATTAGTTAGTAATAGCAGTCTGATTTTTGCATGAGAGTTTAATGAAAGGGTAACAAATGAATTCGATGTTCTGTCCGACAAAATACATGGGACGTTTTCGTAATCTGACGTTCGAAATTTTTAGACTGTTCCGCAATTAAAACTTCCCCTGTTCCAGTGTTCCCGTACATCAAAGTTTGCCCGACTAGACACCGTTAAGCTATTAACAAATTTTCAGCTTGCTATTAATCAACTTTTTTTCGTACGCGTGATCCAGGCCTGTTTGAAATACAGTAGTGTGCAAAAGACACGGGCACACTACTATATGTATACTACAAACAAAATCGTTTATCAAAAGCGTGTCTAAAATCATCAACTTCTCAACTTAACTAAGCTATAACCCATCTATAACCATACATAAGCATAAAGGAACAATATTATAACAGAGCAACCATCGAGTAATAAAAATGATTTTTTAAACTATCGAGTAATAAAAAAGATTTTTTTTATTACTCAATGGGAGCAACTTAACAAGCACTTATCTAATTTCTCGGAAAGTAACTATTGTCGTTTTATAGTACTATCTTAACAAATCATAAATGTTCAGAATTTGAAAAAATCGCATACGAACCACGTAGATAAAAATATCAACGTCTGAAAGCCGCCAGCCACTTTGAATTAAAAAGCATTCCCGGTAGGGATGTAGTCGCAAATTAAGCAGTACCGGAACGCTATGACTTTGTGATATTACTTGTTAGTACAGTGATCAATTTTCCGCGAGGTTTGAGCAACCCAAAAAAGCATTACCGGAACGGCGTTTCGGAGTGTTCATAATAAATAACATTTTCTGGCATTTTTGTTTAGATTGTTTGGAATATTAGAGTTTATGGAAATATCTGAATCAATACTATTTAATTTTTTGAATTTATTTTCGTTTTAACCTTCCGATGACCAACCTTTTTTTGTTACACGGATGACCAACGGGGGTAAAAAATGTCCCCAAGTCAAAAATGACAATTGGAAAAAATAAAGTTGTTTTAAGAAATGTAATAATGTATTTGTAATTTTAATGTTACTATTGTATCAATAAATTATAAATAAACATTAGTAAAACATATTTTTAATTACAACTGAACAAAAACAGGAATCATCATTCTGAACTTAGAACTAAAGGAAATTTTCAAATATACACTAATTACGTCACCACAGGTTTACCAAACATTTTTTTTGAGTATTGAAATGTTTCTTACATACAATTCCAGATAATAGACAGTATTTACTTAACATAAAATTGGAATATGGAAGGCCAAGGGAGTTCGTCTTTGACCCCAAATTCAGAAAATATTTTTTTTTTCGTAAAATATGGGGAATTTTTTTATTACAAAATATGAGGGTATCTAGAATGATAAGTCAAATAAAAAAATGATGAGCTTAAAATTGAAAATATTTCTGAATTTATTAAATAAAAACATGCATTGGGGTCCAAGTTTACCCCCTTGGTCATCCGAAGGTTAAAATAAGTATTATCGTTAGTGGCCTGCTTGTGGACGCCCCTATAATCGGTCGCCCGTGTGCGATACACACTTCGCACACATGGTAGCGGCGGCCCTGATCATACAAACAGATAGAAATTAAGAGGTGAGCTAGGACACAGTGCCCTTAAAAGGATCATTGTATTGATGAAAATAGAGGAATATTCCAAAATGATTGCCTATCTTCTATACGAAAAAGTACTCGAAGAAAAATATAATAGTATATTAAGCATTTGTATTATTAATATTCATTATTTGTCTACACAATAATTTATATACAAAGTTTTATTTATATTTGTATTCCTCAATATGCAACAAATCACTAATATTAGGTTTAGTAATGTATTAATTGGTAATGAATGATGGAACCGACATAGAACTAGAAAGTTGCGAAACAATATCGAAGATATATTAATCGAACAAAAAACTACTATGCATTAGAAAGCTCTTTATATAATAAGAGAATAAATATATATCAGAATCTCGTACACATCTGGTATATTTACAAAAATGTTAGTAATAAAATAAATCTTTACAGATATGTGTGGTAAGGACGACACAACAACTGAGAAATATCTTAATAACACAGAACCATAAATTTGAAACTGTTTACACCTTTAGCTAATTGGGAGTAACAATAGGGAAAACCGGAAAAGAGAGAACAGAGGTAAGAATTCTGAAGGCAAAAAAACATATGGAATGAACAGAAATATTTTGAGAAGCAAGACTCTAAGTAAGAGAACAAAGATGAACCTATATACGACCTTAATAAGACCTGTTGTTAGAGCCTTCTGAAATTTGAAAGAAAAATAATGAGAACAATACTGGGCCACAATGCAACAAGAGAGGGAGAAATAAGAATGAAAACAAATGCCAAGATTGAAGAAGAACTAAAGAGAGAAAACCAGAGAAAACCAGTTATTCCCGAAAACATCGAAAAAATGCTGAAAATTATTACGTAAAACCTCAAAGTAAAGTTGCCATAAATAGCTGACACTTTAAAGTTATCAAAGCGTAGCATTTCAGCTGTCATACATGAACATTTGAGTATGAGAATGCTGTTTTCCAAATGGGTGCAGGATTTTATCATACCAGAGCAAAAATAGCAAAGAATTAATGAGTCTCGGTGTTCTTTGGACATGTTTAATCGATGGAAGTCGATATATCAAGAATTTTTTGCATCGGTATGTCACAAAGGATGAAACATGGATCCATCACCTCACTCCAGAATCAAATTGGTAGTCAGAGAAAGTTACTGAGTAGACATCACCCTGAGAAAGCCGCCCAAAGCGACCAAAGACGTAAAAAATGACCGGAAAGGTTATGGCCTTTGTATTTTAAAACCCGCAAGGAATTTTGTCATTGACTATTTAAAACATGGAAAGACAGTCAACATCAAATACTATACATGGTGTTTTATTAAGAATGTCCAATATCTGAGTTGTAGATTCTAGATATTAAAATATTAAGATTTAACCCAAATCACTTAAATAATAGTTATTTATGATATAAGTGTTAAAAGTACACGTTTAAGGCACGCATGTGAAAGTTTGCAGAATGAGCGAAGCGAGTTCTGCAATTCACATGAGTGCCTTAAAAATGTACTTTTTAACACGCATATCATACAATATTTTTTCTTCAAACGTAATTACAGAATAATATCTACAAAAACTTTTACTTGAACTTGACTGGCATTCCATTTTTATATTTTTTAAATTTAATTTTAAAGCACTTGTGCCTTAAAGTAGCATTTTTAACGCTCGTATAGAGTGCTAAAAATTGCATTTTTAACACGGTTGTAGAAAAAATAATATGTATCTCCTTACCGATTTACCTGATGTTTATTTTAATAGTTATTTATGATATCTGACATTCCACTTTTATATTTTTCTTGACATTACATCAAAACTATACTGTCAATACGTAAATCATAACAACTATAGAATAACATCTTACTTTTACTGTTGTATATTCTAACAAATTTTAATATTTTTTTTCTACAAAAGTGTTAAAAATGCAATAATACAGTTTAAATTACATTTTAAAAAACCTTTTAAACCACCTTTTTCAAATTGCGCAAGTTGTACTATTAATATTAATGTTAATAAATGAAATATAAATATTTTAAGGTTTCAAAATCTGACATTTCTCTTTTTTAACTGCAGTGGCTTAAATTTTTTTTAAAGCACTAGTGCCTGAAAGTAGCATTTTTAACGCTCGTATGGAGTGCTAAAAATTGCATTTTTACCACGTTTGTAGAAAAAAATTTAAAAATTATTTTTACCCATTACTTTAAAACTATTTGTTGTATCCTTACCATACTTGGCAAAAAGTGTGGTTACTATACACCCTACTAAATTATGATAAATAAACGTTTCTAGATACTTCCAAAAACGTACGACAGCGGATAGTGAATGATTGACCCTTCCCAAATTCTACGCTACTGAGGAAATTACTATTTTAGCGCAATTTTTTGATTTTCCAATACTTTCTATGTAAATAATATATACTCTTCATTGGTAACGATAGTCATTATTTTTCGAGATATTTAAGGTTAAAAATCAAACGGCACAGTTATTTTGATTATTGTAGTGTGTCGTTTCATTTTTAACGTCAAATATCTCGAAAACTAATAATTTTATCGCTACCAATGAAGAATATAATATTTACATAGAAAGTATTGGATAATCGAAAAATTGCGCTAAAATGGTAATTTCTTCAGTAGCGTAGAATTTAGGAAGGGTCAACCATTCTCTATCCCCTGTTGTACGCCTCTGGTAGTAGCCAGAAACGATTATTTAACATAATTTAGTAGGGTGTACAGTGCCTATACTTTATGCCAAAAGTAATGGGTACAAAAATAATTTTTAAATATTAATCATATGAATCAATCATAATAAATTATTAATGAACATAACTGTGTCGTTTCATTTTTAACATCAAATATCTCGAGAACTAATGACTTTATGGTTACTAATGAAGAGTATATTATTTACAGAGAAAATATTTGAGCTACAATAGTAATTGAGCTAAAATAGTAATTCCTCCTGTGGCGTAGAATTTCAGAAGGACCAACCATTCACTATTCTCTGTCGTACGCCTCTGGTAGTAGCTAGAAACTTTTATAAAACATAGTTTTGTAGGACGTATAGTAGCCACACTGTCTGCCAAGTATAATACGGATACGTCAAATAGTTTTAAAGTAGTGGGAGGTAGATACGTCAAATTTTTTAATGTGGGAATATCTCTCTCTCAAATAAGGGGCCGGATATAGATACTATATTTTTTATTTTCTTATTTCTCGTAATACATAATACAACTACTCGTAATCATAAGAGTGATAAATTAATTATAATAAAACACTGAAAAACGTTTGTTATTTTTTGTCATATGACAAACAATAACTTCGAGACAGAACTAAATATCATTAGACAAATAGTAGTAAACAATGGCTATAACGAACAAACAGTTAACAACATTTTAAACCAAAAACTCCATAAGAAAGCCTTGAAATTAGTGTATCCACCACCACAGAAAGAACCCAGTACCTTCTGCTCTCTCACATATACTGGCAAAATAACAACAAAAATAGCCAGATACATAAAAAAGAAAGGAATAACACCAGCTTTCAGAACTAACAACAACTTAAGCAAACATATTAAAAACAATAAAAGCCGAAAGAGAAAGCAACTACAGAGTGGTGTGTACAAACTAACTTGTGGTGACTGTCCGAAAACTTACATCGGTCAAACTGGCAGAACTTTTGACAAACGGATAGCAGAACACAAAAGGGCTTTCAACAATAGAAAAACAGACACTTCTACATACGCACTTCACCTTCTAGATCATAATCATTCTTTCAATGAAGAGTTTCAAATTCTACATATTCAAAATAAAGGCCTTAAGCTATCACTTTTAGAATCAATGGAAATTAATAAATTGAAAAATACAGATATAATTCTAAATGACCAACTTGAGACAAACAGCTCCCCACTCCTCAACCTCTTCAGTTAAAAACTTAAAAAGGCAAACACATTGTAAAATATATCACTTGAGAAAGGCACTTTGCCGAAACAGCTGTAGTAATAACATAGTTGTAATAAATTTTGTGGAAGTATAGAAAACAAACGTTTTTCAGTGTTTTATTGTGAGATAAAATGAACTTCCATCAAGTAACGGTCGAATCCATCAATTAATTAATTATAACCCTAATTCATCTCTAAAACCCACCAAGGCAGCTGTAATGTCAACGTTAGTGACAGCTGATAGTTCTTCTTTTTGAAATGGACTTCTATTCGTTGTGCCACTCTATAAAGGCCTGATTCCTACATTAAGTAAAAGATCATGTAAGTCAGTAAGTAGCGACATTTTATTTGAGTGATTTGGTTTAAATCGTAATATTTTGAGGTATAGAATCTACAACTCAGAGATTGGACACTCTTAATGAAACACCCTGTATAGGTTTATTCGAGAACTGTAAGACTGAAATCACAAAGAAAAGGCCTCATTTGTTTTAAGAAAAAATTCTTGTTTCTTCATGAGAATGCACCGTGTCGCAAGTCGATGAAAATGATAGTAAAATGCACGAATTGGACTTGGAATTGCTTCCACAGCGTGTAGTCCAGATCTGGGCCCCAGCGATTACCACCTTTTTCAGACCTAAAAAAATGCTCCGTGTCAACAGATATCACTCCAAAGGGGAAGTAATCGCCGAAACTGAGCCTATTTTGAAGGAAAGGATAAATCGTTTCACAATGGCGGCATCGAAGAATTAGAAAAGGGGTGGTATTATTGTATCACTGCTAAAGGAGTATCGATAAATAAAGACTATTTTTTCCAAATAAATATTGTCTTATTAGTTAAGTCTGTAGACCAGGGAATTTGGCACTTAAAACACAGGAATAAATGGATTTTTAAATACAGCACCTAGAGACTTAAAACTTTTTACATTTTAATGTTGAATGGGTTGCATATGTGAGTCTATTTTAAATGAAGTAAAAAACACAGATTTACTCACAATCATTTAATTTACTTCGACTAAGGGCCGGTTGTTCGAACGCTAATCAAAAATGATCATTATCAAATATTTAATTACTGTCACCAACTGTCAATGTCAACTTTGTTTGGGTTGCGAAAACATAATTATGGATTACAATTATGAAACTAGTTAATCAATTATGTTAATAATTGTTATGTTAATTGATTAACTAATCTCATAATTATAATCAATTATGTTTTTAGCAACCCAATCAAAGTTGACATTGACAGTTGCTGACAATAATTAAATATTTGATAGTGATCATTGTTGATTAGCGTTTGAACAACCGGCCATATGTCTAAGTAAATTAAGAGGATCGGTACGTATTTTCGGCTGCAATGCTATTCAAATGGGGATTCATTTTTTTCAAATCCTGAGAAAACTAATAAGTATTTTTTAAAAATTTAAACGCAGAATGAAAGATTACGTTATTAGCGAGGGCCGAAAGTCCCTGAGAACTTCTATAATGTTTATTTTAATAAGTTACAGGGGTGAAAAAACTAAGAGAAAATTTAGTGTGATTTTTAATTTCAAATATCTCATTCAAAATAAACTTTTTATTTATTCTAAGGGACTTTCGGCCCTCGGTAATAATTTAGTCTTTCATTCTGCGTTTAAATTTTTCAAAAATATTTATTGGTTTTTTCAGGATTTGAAAAAAATGAACACAATGCCGTGGTAATATTTTCCAAATCTGTCTTTGTCTTACAACGCACTCAACCGAATATAATATTGTCAGCATATATTGTCAGTCAGACACTGACAATCAGTGACAATTTTAAATATTTGACATTGCATCGGGAATATTTTGAGAAATTGATTAAATATTATTGATATATAGTGTATTTGATAAATAATTGATTTAAGACGTGAACTTAATAAAAAGTTATTTATTGTGTATTATTTGTGGAAGATCCAAGCAGAGAATACATCAGATATATCCTGTGATCCAAGTATTTTGTTGTTAGAGATGTTCAAAATTGTAAGCGTTCCAAAAAACAACATATTATTAAAAAATCACTTTAACGCTTTTCCTCTTTTCTCGATTGATTATTAGTTTTTGTTGTACAAATAAATTATTACAATCACTGAAAACATAGTTAGTGAAAAAATTATCGCATTTATTAACTGATTTAATAATTTGCAATTATAAAAATAACAGTTATCCAAGAACATTCAAAAGCCATCTCTTTAAATTAATTATGACATTTTCAAGTAGAATGACATTTTAATAATGTTTACATATCCACACCAGTGTGAATTTTACTACACGTAATTTACCGTGTAAAGACAGAAAAAGTAGGGATACACGTAAAATATTTGCGAATTATGTACCCATAGCCTTAAATGATTGTGAGTAAGGGCCGGTTGTTCGAACGCTAATCAACAATGATCACTATCAAATATTTAATTACTGTCAGCAACTGTCAATGTCAACTTTTATTGGGTTGCTGAAAACATAGTTGATTATAATTATGAGATTAGTTAATCAATTAACATAACAATTATTAACATAATTGATTAAGTAATTTCATAATTTTAATCAATAATTATGATTTCAGCAACCCAATCAAAGTTGACATTGACAGTTGGTGACAGTAATTAAATATTTGATAATGATCATTGTTGATTAGCGTTCGAACAACCGGCCCTACGTCTGTGTTTCTTTACTTCATTTTTACATTGTGTTCAGGATGATATCAGGAAAAAGTGTACTAGGGAAAATTGAATACTTTCGTATTGAATACTATCGAAGAGATGGTGTTGAAGACATTCTTCTTCTTCATGTACCATGTTCTTTCATAACGTTGGTTACCATCATAGCTATCTTAATTTTAATCACTGCCACCCTAAATAGCATGATTGTATCAACACCATACCAATCCCGCAAGTTCTTCAACCATGAAGTTCGTCTTCGTCCTGGACTGCGTTTGCCTGCTATTTTTCCTTGCATCATATTTTGTAGCAACCTATATTTTGAAGATATTATAAAACACATAGCGAAAATTAAATGGAAGTGGGAATGACACGTAGCCAGAATGAAAAATGGTGGGTGGGCCAAAAAACTCTTGGAGTGGAGACCGAGAGCGGATAGGCGAAACCCGGAAAGACCACCCACAAGATGGACTGACGGCATAAAGAGGATTTGTACCAACTGGATTGCAGCAGCGCAAGATAGATCTGAATGTAAGTTTTTTGAGGAGGTCTCTGTTAAACAGTGGACTACTATGGGCTGATGATAATGATGATGATAGAAAAATGGGTGGAAAGCATAATTGCATTTTAAAGTGCATCCAAAAGTGCATAAACATGTCAAAATAAGCATTATAAGGGACAGATTTTGTTAGTAGTGAGTTTTTGGGGTCGCTGAACACGATTACGCCATCAGAACCGACCTCCGGAGCACCCAGGTACCCAGGGACACTGTTAAGGCACGCCACCTGGAGGTTCAAGGGTTATCGGCATTAAATTAATACAAACAAATTACTTGGAGATTTTTGGAGTCGTTGAACACGAATACGCCATCAAAACCAACCCGCGGAGCATCTGGTGCCCAGTGTCACTGCTAAGGCACGTCATCTTTTGGAGTTTCGAGAGTTTTTGGCACTAAATTGACGCGAATAGGTTACTCGGGCGGTTTTAGGGGTTGCTGAAAACGAATATGCCATCAGAATCGTCACCCGGAGCACCTGGTGTCTAGGGTCGCGTTACCTTCTGGAGTTTCGATCGATTTCGGCCCTAAATTAATGCAAATAGGTTACGCGAGCAGTTTTAAGGGTTACTGAATACGAATACGCCATCAGAACCAACACCCCGGAACACCTAATGCCCAAGGTGAATGCTACGGCATGTTATCTTCTGGAGTTTGTAGGATTTTTGGGGGCATCAGGTGCACTGACTGTGTTTGCATCAATTTAGTACTGAAAACCCTCGAAACATCAGATGACGTGCCTCAGCAGTGAATCTGGACACCAGGTGCTCCGGTGGTCGGTTCTGATGTCGTATTGTCTTCAGCTACCCCA
Source organism: Diabrotica virgifera virgifera (assembly GCF_917563875.1). Lineage (NCBI taxonomy): Eukaryota > Metazoa > Arthropoda > Insecta > Coleoptera > Chrysomelidae > Diabrotica > Diabrotica virgifera. The sequence goes on from NC_065447.1 coordinate 65,927,271, forward strand.
ACAAGCCCCGAGTAACAAAATCTGGCCTTTAATATACTTATTTTGACATTTTTGTGCAATTTTGGATACATTTTATGCACTTTAAAATGCATATATGCATTTCCACCCATTTTTCTATAGTGGATTTTTTTCTGACATCACCCTGAACACAATGCAAAAAGTTACAAGTCTCTAAGTGCTGTATTTAAAAATCGATTTATTTTGTGCTAAATGTGCTTCTATTAATACGCTAGTAAATAGGAACAAGAATAGGATATTACCTCGGAATTCTATCCTACTGCATGGAATTTAATAAAATTTTAGGAAAAGCCTCTACTTATCTCCTAATTCAACGTCTACCCTATACCGATCTGCGCTTTTATATTGGGGGTGGTTCCTACCCAATACCGGCGCTAGGGTATAAGGCGCCCGCCTGCAAAACTAGCATAGGCGCCCGCCTGCAAAACTAGCATAGGCGCCGTTTAGTCTCTTTTAAATTAATATTTTGTATCGCACCAGCAGAAAACAGCTCATTTTGGCGCCCCCAAACAAGAGCGCCCCCCTGCAGTGCATCCGTTGCAGGCCCGTTATCGCCGGCGCTGTTCCTACCTCTTCTCGGGGGTGGAAAATTTTTTGGTTAAAATAACCACGGAAGTGGCTAAAGAATATAATTTTAAGCAGAAACTGTTCTATAATCTTTTTTTGAAAACTCAATACTTCTTGAGTTGTTCGTGGTAGAAAATTGGCCATTTTCATTGAAACATACCACCTTTTCCAATAGTTTTTTGCGAATACTTAAAAAAAAACAAAAAAAAAATACCGACTAAAATCTCTAGCCAGTTGTGTCTGAGTTTAGCTAACCGACTATATCTGTCACCGTCCTATATACATATAATCGAATTAACAAAAACGCCACTTCATAATATACAATTTGTATTTGCATTAATATAAAACTTAAAATATTTAAGAATTTTATTAATTTTTGACGAAATAAAAATTTCGTATGACAGCAATGACGATGACAGTGACAGAAAGCTTTTGCATGATGGCCGATTTCGATGTTTAATCGATAGTTGTTATCTATATTGAAAAAGTAGGTACCTAATTACTAAATCTGTAAAGTTTTGATTTATGTTTTATGAATATAATTGCAAAATACTACAGAAGTTCACTTTCTGACATAAATTTAATTAATAATATCGTAAATTTTGTACAATATTTTTAATAATTAAGGTAAATAAATTTTAAGTTCACTCAAATAAATAATCGATTACTGTCATCGACCACTTACATTCAGGCCCGGTTGTTCAAACGCTAATCAAGAAGTTGATTATAATTAAGTCCCCTTAACAACCATCAAATAACAACACCCCTTATTCGTACGTCAATCAGTTGATTGTAATCAATTATGTTAATTACCATTATGATAATTAACATAATTGATTGATTAATTAAATATTAATTATTAATTAACATAACAATTATTGACATAATTGATTAATAAATCTCATAATTGTAATCAATTATGTTTTCAGCAACCCAAACAAAGTTGACATTGACAGTTCGTGATAGTAATTAAATATTTGATAATGATTAGTTGATTCCATTTTTGATTAGCGTTCGAACAACCAGCCCTCAATCTCAGTTTATTTTGATTAATCGCGGCAGGTAAAATAAATTTCTTCTTTCAGTACAATAAAGTATTACTTTACTGCCGCAAATGAGGGCAAATGAGTACAATAATGAGTTACTTTAGTGACGGTTGGCGATAAAATATTTTATATAGTTTTTTTCGTTAGATGCATAGTTTTATGGTATTCCCAAAAAACCTTTCGCAAAGGTGTCATTTTTCAATGAAAATGGCCAATTTTCAACCACGCATAACTCAAAAAGTAGAATTCAGTTTTCAAAAAAAAATTATAGAACAGTTTTTGCTTAGAATTAGATTGTGTAGCCACTTCCGTGGCTAATTTAACCAAAAAATTTTCAACCCACGAGAAGGGGGTGGGAACCACCCCCAAGATAAAAGCGCACATCGGCTTAGGGTAGACTTTGTTTCTTGAGCTATTCTCTACTTACTTAGAAAATAATATCAAGTAAATCGATGTAGTAGGATGGAATTCGGAGCCAAATATCCTCATTGACTGCCCTATAAGCTTATTCAAGAATTTTAGATCATTATGTATAGGAATATTTTAAAGTACCTACTAAAATTTACGATACCTGTTATCATTGACCCAGCCAAAATGTCGATATTTTTTCCAAAAGAAAAAACAGAAAAGGTCATTAAAAAAATTCTCGTAAATTCTACTAATACTAATCAATTTATATACATAGTGATAAATTGTTGTTAATTTGCTTGCGAAAAATGGTTGTGATATGTGTTGGGAAACCACCATCAGTTTGATATTTAAAAATTGGTACGCAATTACAAAATAAGGTTTTCCATAAAGTGATGATGATACTATACAGTGATGAACGCGCGAATAACCGACAAAATAGCACAAACGATGGAAAACATAATACATTGCGAAACAAAAAGAGATGAAACTGGTGGAGATGGAAATGATCGTTATAAACGTATAAATTAACATTACATAGTTTCCCACCTTTAGACGTATCAGAGGAGTATGGCAACTGTCATTGTGACAGTAGAATTTAAAAAAAAAATCCTGTCACAGACGTCTCAAGGTGGTAAACTATGTAATATAATGTTAATATATGTTTATAACGATAATTTCCACCTCCACTAGTTTCATCTCTTTTTGTTGCGCAATGTATTATGTTTTCCATCTTTTGAGCTATTTTGCTGGTTATTAGCGCGCTCATTACTGTATATTATTTATATACAATAGAACTACAGGCCTTATATGGCTTGAAAAGTTTGTTCTTTCTTCATTTCCACTTTTATTTATGTACCGAGATCCTTTCTGGCTTGATATGTGATTTTTCTCCATTTCTTCCAGTTATTCACGTTTCTTTTCTGGTCTTATAGCCCCATTCTTTCCATATCTTTTTTTAACTCTTGCTTCCATCTACTATTCGGCCTTCTTTTTCTCTTCTTTGAAGCTACATATATTGTAGTTTAGTACCCTTTTTGGACTCCTCGTGTTCGTAATCCTTTATAGGTAACCTCAATATCTAAGTTTCTGTGCCATATCACTTCTATTCTATTAGGTTGGTTGTATAATTCATTTAACTCATTATTTGATCTTTTTATCCATAAACCGTCCCTTATTATTTTCCCATATATCTTCCTCAGGATTTTCCTTTCCCAGACCTCCAGTAAACTTTGTTAATTTTTTGTCATTGTCATTTTGTCCATGTCTCACTCAGTATATTACTATTGGTTGTATAGTTGTTTTGTATAACTGTATTTTTGCCTTTCTTGATAAATGCTTGCTATTCAACATTCCATTAAGCGCATCTATTAGGCACTACTATCGCCTGTCATTATTCTACCTTGTATTTCATGTTTAATATTTGGTTTACGTGATACTATTGCTCCTAGGTGTGTAAATATTTCTACCATTTCGAACTCGTATGATATTCCTTCTCCTACTTCTACTTTAAACTTTTGTCCATTCCTGAAGTGACCATCAGTCCATTCCATTGTCGTGGTGGGTCCTTAAGGGACGGAAAGGGAGCCAACTATTGGAACTAGGGAAACACTGACTCTAACTTATAATACTTTTATTTAAAGGTTTACAACATCCCTAATCGTAAGGTTAGGAAGATGTTTCGCGGGGTAGTCATTCAGACACCCATCTCGCACAAATGCTAACTATAATCACAATCTACCAATGAAATATTAATCTTCGATTTTACCTCTCTCCGGGCTTTTATATCAATCTTTTATTTTGGACTTTGAAAGTAAACGGTACGTGAGTATCGTTATTTACTAGCGAGGTTACCTAAACAAACTCCATCAATCAACCTTCGCTTTGTTTGTGATTATAGAAACAACATCTTCTCTATTGACCTAATTATGCTTAAATTATATACATATTTTGGATACATATTATATTACGTAGTAAGGGTTTTTCCCCTTACTGTACACCATATATTTTGTTTTAGTTTTGATTTATGTACAATCCTATTTTCTTCTCTGCTTTTTACTATTCTCTGTACTATCCTTTTTTCCTGTACTTTTTTCCTCTTGCAAGCAACACCACATCATCCGCAAATGCCAAAACTTGGTGTCTTTTTTGATATAGTAACCCTTCTCTATTAATTTTCGCTTTTCGCATTATTTTTTCAAGGCATAAATTAAACAGTAATGGTGACAAAGGATCGCTCTACCTTAATCCCTTGTTTACTATAAATTTATCCGATGACTGATTGTTTATTTTGACTTTGTCTCTCTGTGATCTTCATTTTACCTTTGTTACACCCCTGAGAGAAAAATCGGTCAATGGCAGTGTTTTAATATATATTTTGACCTAAGACTTTTGTCAAGTCCTAAAAGAAGCAGGAGTTAACAAGCAAGATCTGCCAGTAATTAGAAGCCTTTACTGGAATCAGACCGCAAATCTTAAAGTTGAAGGTGAAAATCATGCGTGGAATGAGCCAAGGTTGTGTTTTGTCACCTCTAATCTTCGATCTCTGCTCTGAAAGTAGAGATAGAGGCGCTTATACGCGAAGTTTCTCGAAAGTGGTGACCGAGAAATAGCCGACCAGCTTTTACACAACATCGATACAGCTAGACACCAAAAATGGATAAAGACTGTCAAAAACCTTGACTTCAAAAAATCAAGTCGGCAGGCATGGTCCCTGTTGCGGAAAATTGGAGGAACTAACCAGCTGGAATCCAGAGAGTCTAAAATGTCTCCTAACAAGTTTGTCTCCCATACAGTATCTCCATCCAGAGCTCCACGAGATCGAATACATATTACCAACGTGAAAAGAGGCTTAAGGGCATTAAAACAAATGAACAGGAGGAACTCCTAATATTCAGCAAGAATACTTAATTCTGAAATCACACATGCGCTGAAAGAAATGAAATCAGGTAAAGCACTAGCAGTGAAATGAAATCAGGTAAAGCAGTAAACCAATTTGATGATATCCATCCTGAGTTCTTGATGCATAGTGGTGCATACACGAAACAATGGCTTGCAATGTTCTTTAATGATATACTTCAGTCAGGTAACATTCCTTTCTCACTTAAGCGAACAAAGATAATTGTAATTCCGAAACCCGGCAAATCAAACGATAAGCCAGAAAACTACCGCCCCATAGCTCTACTCGGCATGGTATATAAACTATTAGAAAAGCTTCTCCTCAACAGAATTAGTCACAGGATACTAGAAAATGTCCCAATTGAACAAGCTGGCTTCCGCCCTCATCGAAGCTGTACGGACCAAGTGCTGTCATTAACAACTTTTATAGAAGCTAGTTTTCAAAAGAAACAAAAGACAGCAACAGTATTTATAGATCTAACAGCAGCATATGATACTGTTTGGAGACAGGGATTAATATATAAACTGGCCCGTATTATTCCCTGCAAAAAGATAATTAACCTCATTGACAACATGCTGACAAACAGAGCCTTCCAGGTTCTAATGGGAAAGGAGACGAGTAGACAGATGAAACTTAACAATGGCCTTCCACAGGGTTCTATCCTTGCCCCTTTACTTTTCAGCCTCTATATTGCTGACATGCCTGAAACCGAATTTCGAAAGTTTGGATATGCTGACGAATGGACCCTTGCAACAAGCCACCAATCTTTAGAAACTACAGAAATCACTCTCACGAATGACTTATCTATCCTCAGCGAATACCTTAAGAAATGGAGACTACAACCAAGTACCACAAAAACTGAAGTATCAGCTTTTCATCTCAACAACAAGCTGGCAAACAGAAAATTGCGAGTGTATTTTAATAACAAGCTGTTGAAACACAATAAGTACCCGAAATACCTTGGTGTTACTCTAGACAGAACGCTTCAGAGAATACCTGACGAAAACAGCAGCAAAATTGAAAACACGCAACAATATAATACAGAAACTCTGCGGCACTACATGGATGTCCACAGCATCAACTTTAAGATCCTCTGCTCTTGGCCTGATATATCCGGTGGCAGAATACTGTGCACCAGTGTGGCTAAATAGCAGGCACACCCACCTGGTCGACACCCAACTAAACCGTGTTATGCGTATGATAACAGGCACAATTAAGCCCACTCCTACAATGTGGCTACCTACCCTTAGTGATATAGCACCACCCAACCTACGCCGCGAACATGCATTGGTTAAAGAATATAACAAAATAATGGACAGTCACCAGCTTCTAGTCCACAACGACATCCCCGATATTCTTGGAAACCGTCTCCGCTCCAGGTTACCCCCTCTACAATCTGCTCAAGCGCTGCAGCAATCCAACTTTGACATAAATACCCGATGGAGAGAAGATTGGGAAAGTAAGACAGATGAGCATCACCATAGTCTACCGGACATCATAGGAAAACCTAGCGAATTTGAACGTCCCCGTAAGATTTCAAACCTTAATCGAATTCGAACAAACTGTGGAAGATGCACCAACTCCCTCTACAGATGGGGTAAAATTCCCTCGCCTTCTTGTCACTGCGGCGCTGCAAGACAGACGATCAGTCACATTGTTCAGGACTGCCCACGCAGAGCATACACAGGCGACCCTATAGACTTTGTAATAGCAACCGAAGGGTCAATCGAATATATAAAAAACTGGAAATCTGTTTGTGATGCATTGTATAATGAATAAATCTAAATATATTCTGTGATGTACTTAAGCCATACGCTAAATAAATAAATCTACTCTGAAAGAATATTTAGCGAAGCTTTGCATGAAATTGAAAAAGCATTCTACGAAACCGGTACCAGCCAAACATCAGATATGTAGTTTAGATGCAACTATAGTATTTGCGAACAACCTAGATGACCCACAAGTCCTTATGAACAAAATCACGTATTACAGTCAACAATATTGACTCAATATAAACGTAAAGAGAAGAAAGGTAGAAAAGAAATATATTCAACAGTTTTATTACTCAGCTCAACCAGTTTATTTAAATAATCGTATACAATCTAAGCTTGTTCAAGAATTTTAGATTATGTACAGTAATAGTTTAAAGTAGGTACCTAGGTAATAGACCAGGGCGCATCACTAAAAATATTAGTACATTTGAACGTTGAGAGGTGACTCAAATTTTTTTGCAGAAATTGCTTGAAGATAACTCAAATAATAATATTTGAGTTATCCTCCCTCTCAAAAAGGTCCGGAACATTGTTTAAATAATCAAAATGTCAAAAAAATTCGATTTTCTCTTCGTTTTTTGATTCTAACTTTAAAAATATTAATTTCCGAGAAAAGTTGTACTGAAATAAAAGTTGCGTAATTAAATTTCCTACAATATAGAATTAGTTAAACATTTAAAAAATAGTCACTCTTGTTTCAAAATAGCAATAATTAAAAACAAGTATTCGTATTTTACGTTTTTCAACCATTTATGCTACACTTAAGACCTTCATATTCCACCCAGAGAAACTTTATGATACAGTAAAACAATACTGTAAATTTCATTAAGATCGGTTCAATAGATTTTGCAAAATAAATTTTGCAATTCAGCTTTCGCAAAAAAAATCATTTTTTCAAAATGTTACAGGACTGAAAATAAAGCAGATAGCAAGTTGAATTTTTTTTGCATATAGAAGTGTACTGTACCTTTCATTTGCAATTTACAAAACTAAAATCGATTAACCACCACCGCGTCAGGAATTTTTTTAAATAAACATTAATTACTGGTGCTACGCGCAGGACTGCGGATAGTTTGCTCTGATTGGGCATTCCAATGACCTTTGATAATGATGGATACATTTTAATTTTTATTACATTTCGATATAAATAAATAAATTTGTTTATTGCAAAATAAAAACATATACTCTATCTTTTGAAATAACACTTTTTTTAGCAAAAACTTTCTTTGTTCATATATTTTAACTTAGAGAATAAAAGTTTATTATTTTTAAACATATGTAATTGTTTAAACAATATTTCACAAACAATAATAAAATTAGTTGGATTTTTGTGGAATTAAAATACAACAAAATATAGAGAAAGAAAATAATATATTAGATAAAGATTGTAAACAAATTTGGTGGAAATCAACTTGTGTGAATCGAACACCGCTGCCCTGCGCATAGCACCAAAAATTAATGTTTATTTAAAAAATTTCCTGACGCCGTCGTAATTAATCGATTTTAATTTTGCAAATTGCAAATGAAAGGTACAGTACACTTCTATAAGAAAAAAAATTCAACTTGCTATATGCTTTATTTTCAGTTCTGCAACATTAAAAAAAAAAATAATTTTTTTTGCGAAAGCTGGATTGCAAAATTTATTTTGCAAAATCTATTAAATCGATCTTAATGAAATTTACAGTGTTGGTTTACTATATTATTAAGTTTTTCTGGATAAAATATGAAGGTCCTAAGTGTAGTATAAATGATTGAAAAACGTAAAATGAAAATGCTTGTTTTTGTATGGTTTTATTTTCGCCATTATTGCTATTTTGCAACAAGCATGACTATTTTTTGAATTTTTAACCAATTCCATATTGTAGGAAATTTAATTCCGCAACTTTTATGTTAGTACAAATTTTCTCAGAATTGAACAGTTTTAAAGTTATAATCAAAAACCAATAACAAAATCGAATTTTTCCTTCATATTTTAACATTTTGATTATTTAAACAATGTTTTGGACCATTTTGAGTGGGAGGATAACTTAAATATTATTATTTGAGTTATTTTCAAGCAATTTCTGCAAAAAAATTTGAGTCACCTCTCAACGTCCATCTCAAAACAGATGCGTCCTGGACTATAATACCTAATAAAATTTACGATACCTGTTTTCATTGACCCAGCCAAAATATCGATATTTTTCCAAAAAAAAAAACAGAAAAGGTCATTAAAAAAATTCTCGTAAATTCTACTAACACTAATCAATTTATATACATAGTGATAAATTGTTGTTAATTTGCTTGCGAAAAATAGTTGTGATATGTGTTAGGAAACCATCGTCAATTTGATATTTAAAAACTGGTACGCAATTACAAAATAAGGTTTTTGATAAAGTGATGATGATAGCGGCAGGTAATTTTAATTGAATATTGCATCCTAGAATGATAGAACCCTAATTTGTTTTGACCATATCGTACTTTACAACACTTTTTACACGTACAAGGTACTCGCAGAATGAATTATTGTTATATCAATTTTGTACACTGCAACCGGCTAGCTGCATTTTTCGCAATGATAGAATTGGTTAAATAAACCAGGTTAAAGTTTACATAATGTCGCCATATCTCTTTATAATTGGGTAATATTGTTTGGAGTTCAAAAACAACTTTGAACCCAATAAAGGTTAAAATTTAAGTAAGATTATAATAAAGGAATTTACACATAATTAAAGTAAAATAAAAAATGTATTATACCGTGTTTACAACATGACAAAATACTGATCTTTTTTGCTCATAATATAAAATATAAGCGGCAACATTACAACATGAATCCTAAAAGCATTAACCGGTTCATACCTGTCGAAAATTGCAGTTTATTTGTGATAAACCAGAAGAAACATGAGCTTTTTAATGTCAAATCAAGGATGAACAGAACATTGTAGATAAATTCGATGTTTGTATACTCAAACAATTTTTTTCGTTTTTAAATTACCTTGTGAGGGAAAGAAGTAGAAATAACAAATGATAGCGTCGTTTTTTCGTCTGTCCAAATGAACCGTGGTATTCTATAGAGTGACTATTTAATGACGCTTTTTTGTTAGCGTTTATAGTTATTATGTGGTTGCAATATATTAAATTTTTCAGAAGAAACTGATGAAGAAACGCATTTCATGAATAAGTTTTGCTGGAGTTGTACCAACGCAAAATATTGGCACAATCGGCTGAGCTGATACTTTTTTGGGGTACATGTGCATATACTTCTCGTTTAATAATAATTCTCAGAATGTTTAGAAGACAAGTTTCTTTTGAAGCCTGAAGATTACATATCAAGTTTAAGATTTCAACATTTCTTCACACTAATTAGCATAACTTTTATACTTTTAATAGTTGCTGTATTAATTACCCACTAACAAGACCAGTGTTAACATATGGATCAGAAACGTTATCATTTACACAGAAAAACCAAGTACTGCTTACACGTTTCGAGCGAAAATTCCTAGGAATAGTATGGGGAAGAGTAAAAGAGCAAGGTTTGTGGCTAAGGCGATTCAACTTTGAGTCGTATAGAAGTTTCGGGCCGAATAGAGATGATTGAACAACGAGGCGAAGGAAAACCATTCCTTAGATATCAGGACAACTTAGAAAACAAGCAGAAAACAGTTTAAAGTCTATTGAATTGAAATGGCGAGATCTGAATTATCACCTGGACACCACGAAATGTTACGTAATCTCTAATCTACTTTAAAGAGGTAGTTGTAGAAGTATGGACGTGAACAAAAGAAACTATAAAATAATTTGAGACTCTAGAAATGTGGCTGTACTGACGCATACTAAGAATATCTTGGACAGAGAGAGTGACCAACACAGAGGTATTGAGACGAATGGGTAAAGAGATTGAATTATTAACAATTTTTAAAACGAAGAAAGCGTCTTATCTGGGTCATGTTTTCTGTAATGATAAGTACAGTCTGCTGCAGCTTATAGTGGAAGGAAAAATTGTAGGTAGAAGTGGTTTGGGCAGAAAGAAAAAATCCTACACCGAGAGAAAAAAATTCTTGACATAAAGAAACTTTATTAATATTTAAGAAAGATCGACTTGGCATATTGCCTAAGAAATATATCTTTGTATGTAAGATATAATTTTCTAAAATATTTCAAATAAATTCTACTATAGCCAAAGAAATATATCTTAAACATGATTCAACTATCACTTTCTGGCAAACTTCAAACCCATTTATCAGAAAGAAATTACACTTGATGTTAATTAATTTTATTAGTCATAAAAATATATTTTCTACACATTAGAAAACTATTCTTTCTGAGCAATAATATTTCTTAGTAAGGAATATTGTTATTTTACTATTAATAATTAACTTATTTAATGTTAAGAAATATATTTCGCAGAGATAAACGTATATTTAGAGTTAAGTTAATATTTCTTTAAAATAAAGTGATATTACATACCGCGAAATAAATCATTGTGTTAAGGTAAAATCATTATTTATTAATAAAACAAGATATAAAACGTTATTATTACATACAAATATTTTCTCCACTCTTAAACCACTGGCTTCTACACAACAATAAAAGGATGGAGAGGCAAATCCAACTTCCTCAAATTTTCCTTCTTTTGTTAATAGCACTTTGTATATCAGCAATTCACTAAAACAAAATCGTTATGTAGAAAGAGTAAACTTACTTTAATAAAATTTTTTTTTATAAAGATATAGATATTTATTTTGACAAATTTAGGAAATACAAAAAAAAAAACAAATACACGGCCCCACGTAAGAACTATTAATACTAATAATAATCAATCATATTTAGTTCAAACATGGCATTATTTAACCTATACATCTTTGTTTATTTTTTTCTTTTTGTTAATGAAATATTAATTATTTATCTGTATAATATTAAGTCACACAATAAACATTGTTTAGCTAAAACAAGAGGGAAAATACAACCAATGTAAAACATTGAAGCAGACATAATAATATGTAATTTTCTTAATTTTTATAATCTAATAGAGACAGCATACCTAATCATTAAGAAATTTTATTACGGGAAAGTATTATTAGTTTACATCTAAGTCATTTAATACATATTAACTAATTCACGGTTTTCGGCAATAACATTTCTTAACCATAAACATATATTTCTTTTAGACTAACTGATTTCTTTATATCAAATAAATTAACAGAAAAAATCCTCAGCGTTGGACCCACCATGTTTCATATAGCGTTATATTGTAAATTTTTATAGAAGACGATACATTCAAGAAACCTATTGTAGTTGATACATAAGTATACACATTTTTAAAAAGGTACTTATATGTATGAAGTTCTGGAAGGTCCCGCAGTTGGTTAATAACTCCTTTCTTAATATTTTTCTGAAGCTATATATTAATTATATCATTCTGTCCCAGCTTTAAATTGTGGCATATTTCCAAGTTAGAATAATAAGCTCCTTTATTTCAGAGTCGTCCATCATTATACCTAAAAAGCATATAAAGATACTATTATATTTCTTTTTTAACCATTCGGATACGCAACAATATTATTATTACATCTTAAATTACTCAATTTACTTTTATTTAATACCTATGTATGTACTGTTATATTTCTATTTGATATAAAAATTAAAATTTGATAATTATAAACAAAAGTCACTTTAATATAAAATATTTTTAATTTTCTCAACCACGGGCATATAAATTTAGAACAACCTGTATACAACAAATTGTTATATTTAATTTTAAGAAGTGATTAAATAAGACTCAAGTGAAATCGAAAATAGGTCATTATCGTTGTTCTCGGAAGGTTCAATCATTAGCCGATGCTAAAGAAGACTTAGTGAAAGTAGATAATAGATCATTAAATTTTGTAATTAGTAGAAAGTAATTTTTAGAATGGGAATTAACTATTTTCTTTGAAATCCATTAAGCATATTTAGAAAGTTTAAAAATTGGTTTTGAGGAATACTGCGAATGAGAGTTGGTGGTGGAATTTTGATTTGTGAATCTGGAAGGGATATTTAGAAAGGAGGGGAATGAATGACAAATAGAGATAAGAATGTTTTGAGCTGTCGAGAAGTGAAGTCGAGTAGTAGACGGTAGTGTTCGAGGAGTGAGAAAGTCGGTGTAGTTCCGTGAGTGTGGAGAATCTATCGTAGAACGAGAGGTAGGCCAAGTTGAGAGTAAAAGAACCTCCTTGAGCCAAGAGTTCCCGGTAGCTGATTGCAGTTTCGAAAAAGGTAGAAGACAGCATCACAACAGAAGCAGGAAACGAGAGCTATACGAGTTAGTTTCAGAGGAGAACATTACTGGAAGCCAGGACGAGGTTTGATTGCAGCCAAGGACAGCAGGAAACGGGTCTTATGTGAAGACATTCTCAGTGCACCAAAAAAAAAGGTCAGTCTCATTTGTTTGGACATGAATGTATGGGTTTTTTCGTAGTAAATACCACATTTAAAATTGAGGAAACATAATCAATAATATCAGAAAAGCTTCATCAAACTTAAATAGAATTGTTGCTGATAAATCATAATAGTTAAATGTTAATAAAAACTTTCAATTGGAAATCAAAAGGAAATAAGATTCCCATGTATAAATGTTATGTTTAAGAATAATAAGATATAGCAAATATTAAGCAGTGATTGCCATTTAAATAAAATAAACAATATTTTGATTACAATTGTAACCCATATGTGTTATTATTCTACTCTTTTCTTTCCTATCCCGATTAGGAACCATTAAGAAATACTTAGAAGCCACGTATGTAAGTAATTAATTTTATAAAAAAGCCCTGAGATTGAAAACATATTGATATGTGATCTGGTAAATTAATTAGATTATTATTAAAGCATTGATTAAATTAAATGACATATAAAATTATTATCTCATATCAATAATCAAGATCACATCAACTGTCGTCCAACGTGGAGGGCATTGTAAAGTATTTCTAGTGGCAAATTTGAAGGATAGAAAGAGTAAAGCCGGTATTTGAAAATTTATATGCCTGTGGTAAAAAGTAAGATACTTACATTTGATAACATAAAATTTTAGATCTCTTTAGGTACAAATTTTACATAACTGATTTAATATTTTGTTTTTACGATATTTACATTTGATATATTTATTGACAATTTATAATATTTGGGTGAGAAAAAGTCGTCTTGGTAACATACTAGTAAAATTTCATATTTGGCGGGGACAGTACTTCTTGAAAACAAATGTCTGTGACAAGAAGCCAAAGCAAAGACAACAAAAAACAAAAAGAACATTCAAATCAAGAGAATAATTCAGACCAAGAAGATATTTTAGACACGACAATCATGGCATCAGAACAGCCAGAATTATCAGGAATAGATAAATTATTACAAATGATGCAACTCCAGTCACAAAAAATGGATGAAACACAAAAAAAAATGGATGAAAATCAACGTGAAACGAAACAAGCCATGGAAGAAACATCAAAGAAAATGGATAAAGTGGATCAAAAAATGGATGAAACACAACAAAAAATGGATGAAACACAACAAAAAATGGATGAAACACAACAAAAATTGGATCAAAAAATGGATGAAACACAACAAAAAATGAAACAAGCAATAGAAGAGAACAACAAGAAAATGGAGGAACGCATAGAAAAGTATGAAGTGAAAATTAAAGATCACATGCAAGAACAAGAAATGAGAATGAAGGACCACATGAAAGAACAAGAAATGAAAATTCAAAATAAAATGAAGGAGTTAACGAATTGACAGAAAAAAGAAATGGAAAGTTTGGAAAACAAGTTGGAAAATGCTATTCAAGTAGACAGCGAAGAAGTGGAAAAAAGAATCACAGGAATAGAAAAACAAGTCACCGAAAACAGGACGCAACAGAATGTCGGAGAAAGAAGAGAAATGGTTATACATAGCACAGATGACGTGAAGATAAGGTTTGGCGGGGATGTAAGAAGATTACACCCAGTGCCGTTCATAAATAGCCTGAAAAAGAAAATACAGCACATCGGAAATTTCGAAACAGCAAAAGAAACTATCAGAAACCATCTCAAATATGAAGCAAGCCTATGGTTCGATAGCAAAGAAGAAGAATTCGGCAATTGGCAACAATTTGAACAAAAATTTTTGAATTATTTCTGGGGAAAGGTCCAACAATTGGAAATTAACAAGGAATTGCAAAATGGGAGATACAATGATAGGATGGGTGTATCAGAAAGGACATATGCTTTGCAAATTTACAATAATGCAAAACATTTACAATATAATTACTCATCGGAACAATTAGTCGAACTGATTGCAAGACATTTCGAGGAAACGCTGGAAGACCATATCACATTGCAAAATTACAAAGACATAGATAGTTTATGCCAATTCCTACAAATAAGAGAATCACGTCTAAGAGAAAGAAAATCAAGAAGGTCGCGAGAAGATTACAGGCCCCGAGAAACACAAGATTACAGAGATAGAAATCAAAATAGGAGGGACTATACAAGACGAGATTTTAATCCCAGAAGGGAAAACGAAAATAGAGACAACGGAAGAGGAAATTATGAACAAAGAAATAGGCAATGGAATGAGGACAGAAATCGAGAATACCAGAATAGAAACACCACACGCTCAAATCAAGAAAACAGAAATAATGGTAGACAAAATGAACAGGGATATCGAGAAAACCGAAACAGATCCGACAGACCAAGAGAAAATAGAAGAGAAGTAAATAATACCCAGACAGATGAATATGACGGAGAGAGACATTATGACGAAAATATAAACAACGATGAGCAACCGGCGTCTTTTCACGACGGCGCTCACTAAAAACCAAAAATCAAACAGGAATCTTTTGTCACCCCAAGGAGTTTATTAAATTGGCAGGAAACAACGAAAAGAAAAATGGAGTTAATTTAAAATTTGTGGATGGATTTATCAACGAGAAACCAATTAAAATTATGATAGACACTGGATCTGAAATAACATTGGTCAACAGAAAACTAATAGAAGAAGTTAACTTAACAAATTTAATTTACAAAATACCTAGGGTAAATTTAGTGGGCGCAAACAAACGGACATTGGCAACTATAAATGAAGGCATACGAGTAATGGTACGACTGGGTAAGAATATGTATGCACTACAATGTGTAATAATGCCAAATATGTCACATGACATGATAGTAGGAGTTGACGAATTGGCAGAAAAACATGTAGTGATAGATTTTAAAAATAATACGATGAAACTAACAGAAGAAAAAGAAAAGGAACAGAAGAAACAAAATACGGACGAATCAGGTAAAAAACAAACAGTGGAAATGAATTTGGCAACGAAGCAAGGACAAAGAAGAAAAGGGAGAAAAAGTCAGAAAAGGATAAAAGAAAATGAAACCTGTGGCTCCTCAAAAGAAGAGTTGAGCCCAGAAGAAGAAAATTTGAGAGTATCAGAAACAAAGGAGACCTGGGATTCCTCAAAAGAAGAGACGAGCTCAGGAGAAGAAGAAATAAAGCTAAAAAATGAAAGTGAAAAGAATATGATTGAAACAGTGGTATTTGAAGAGGAGGTATATGCAAACGAGGATGCGGAATGCACGGTAAACATGTGTGAAGAATCTGAAAAAAAAGACAGAAAATTGATATGTGGAGAAGGGAAAGAAAAAGAATTGCGGTTGATGTTAAGAAACTACGAAAATTTGATAAATGAGGAAAACAGAGTGGCTAAAAAGTACGAACATTCATTTGAGGTGAAAAACTTGGGAAATTTTCGATCAAAGACTTACCCGATTCCATACAAGTATCGACAAGAGGTGAAAGAAGAAATAAATAAAATGTTGGAAGATCAAATCATCGAAAGATGTGATTCACCGTATGTTAACCCGATTGTGATAGTAAAGAAAAGCAATGGAGAATTGAGATTATGTTTAGATGCCAGGAATATCAACCAGCACACTGTATCACAATATGAATCACCTCTAAACATCGAGGCCATTTTTGGAAGAATCACCGGGTCACACATATTTTCGAAAATTGACTTAAAACACAGTTTTTGGTTGATACCGTTAGCTGAAAAGTGTAGAAACTACACCGCTTTTTCTATTGATGGTATTGTCTACCGGTTTAAGGTAGTGCCGTTTGGATTGCAGAGTGCTTGTGCTGCACTCGTCCGAGCTCTACATACCATTTTGAAGCGCCACGAAGATTTCATAGTTCATTATATCGATGATTTATTAATTTTTTCACAAGATACTCAGAGTCATCTGAAACACATAGAAATAATTCTGGAAGAATTGGACACAGCGGGATTGAAATTAAACATTGAAAAATGTCAATTTTTTCAAAAAGAAGTCATTTATTTGGGTTTTCAATTGGACACCAAAACAGTAAGATTATCCGAAGACAGAGTCAAGCTCATAGATGAATTCCCAAGACCAACGAATTTGAAAACATTGAGAGGTTTTCTTGGCACGATTAATTATTTTAAAAAACTGATTCCCGATTTGAGCCAAAAGGAAATCCCTCTGATAAAGTTGCTTAAAAAAGGAATAAAATGGAATTGGAAAGAAGAACAGGAGGAAGCTTTCGAAACATTAAAACGAGAATTCGCAAAAGGAACGAAAATATACCACCCCATTTACAATTTACCTTTTATACTCCGAACTGATGCGTCCATACAAAAATTTGCAGGAGTTCTGTCTCAAATACAAAACGACCAAGAAGTGCCGATATGTTTTATATCGCGAGTGACTAAAACACATGAGAGAAAATATAGTGTTACAGAATTGGAGTTTGCCAGTGTACTATATTGCGTAAACAAATTGAGGTTTTACTTATTGGGAGCAAAATTCACAATCGAAACAGACCATGCAGCTTTAGTACATATCATGAAGAATAGATTAGTAAATAATAGAATACATAGAGGCATTCTATTATTACAGGAGTATGATTTTGAGTTCCGATATATAAAAGGAAAAGACAACATAATAGCCGACGCTCTAACACGGGATGAGGACACCGGAAAAAAGGAAACAATTACTCTACAGGTGGGACTAAATAGATTAATACAAGAAGAAGGGATATATTCGTTAAATGAGATAAGGACAAACCAAGAAGACCTAGAGGAAAGAGAGAAAAGAAGAGCGGAAATAGAAAATGACATATATTTTAAGAGAATAGACGGAAAGGAACTATATTTAGTGACACAGACATTGGCCGAAAAGATAATAAAGAAATTACATGAGGACAATGGGCATATCGGTAGCAGAAAAGTTTGGCTCGTTTTTAGGGAAAATTACATCAGCCGACAGGATTACCGCATTGCAAAGGAAATTACCCAGAAGTGCGATGTATGTCAAAAATATAAGAGTCGGAATTTCAAAAACGAAAATGTTGCCAAAAATATTGAAGCCCGAAACAAACTAGACATTGTAGCAATAGATATGTTAAGCGATCTAATTATGACCACTAAAAGGAACAAACATATTCTGGTAATGGTGGATGTGTTTTCAAAATACGTAAAATTATATAGTTGCCGCACCACAAAGGGGGAGGAAATATTAAGAAAAATCGACAATTTTATAGCCATAGTAGGAACACCAAAAAAGATTCTACTGGACAATGCAACGTATTTCCGAAATGATCGTTTCAAGGGACAACTTCGAGAACGAGGAATAGAGACAAATTTTGTCAGCATCAGGCATCCACAGAGTAATCCTTCGGAACGATTCATACAGGAAGTGACGAAATTTCTTCGCATTGCAACAGATGGTCAACATCGCCACTGGGACAGGAAAATGGCGGAAATAGAAAGGTATCTAAATACAATTCCGAGCACAGTAACAAAAGAGACCCCAGAATACATCATGAAGGGTGTACTGCCGATAAGGCCATGGGAAGACCAAGAGCCAAAAGAATATCAACAGGTGATTGAAACCGTACAGAGAAGATTACGGCGAAGCAACGAAAAATATATCCAAAGACAGGAACAAAATAGAAAAAGAAGACCAGTGACTTTCCAAAAGGGTGAAAAAGTACTCGTGAGGGCATTACGAGTATCAAATCTTCCTGGGGGCATTTGCGCAAAGTTGATGCCTGTTTTCGAAGGCCCGTACATCGTGAATAATGAAAATGGGATAAATAGTTATGAGTTGAGGCACAGGAACTCGGAAAAGATCCGAGGAATTTATAATATTCACGATGTATACAAATATCACGAATGAAAGACAGAATTACATGAAGTAGATAGTAAGTTAGGATATAAGACGTAGATTAAAGTAAGGAAATATACAGGGAGTTGGTTTTGCCTCGAGAAAATTTATTTAAAAATGCAGATAAATTTTATCGAATACAAGGCGGGGATTTGTTATATTTCTATTTGATATAAAAATTAAAATTTGATAATTATAAACAAAAGTCACTTTAATATAAAATATTTTTAATTTTCTCAACCACGGGCATATAAATTTAGAACAACCTGTATACAACAAATTGTTATATTTAATTTTAAGAAGTGATTAAATAAGACTCAAGTGAAATCGAAAATAGGTCATTATCGTTGTTCTCGGAAGGTTCAATCATTAGCCGATGCTAAAGAAGACTTAGTGAAAGTAGATAATAGATCATTAAATTTTGTAATTAGTAGAAAGTAATTTTTAGAATGGGAATTAACTATTTTCTTTGAAATCCATTAAGCATATTTAGAAAGTTTAAAAATTGGTTTTGAGGAATACTGCGAATGAGAGTTGGTGGTGGAATTTTGATTTGTGAATCTGGAAGGGATATTTAGAAAGGAGGGGAATGAATGACAAATAGAGATAAGAATGTTTTGAGCTGTCGAGAAGTGAAGTCGAGTAGTAGACGGTAGTATTCGAGGAGTGAGAAAGTCGGTGTAGTTCCGTGAGTGTGGAGAATCTATCGTAGAACGAGAGGTAGGCCAAGTTGAGAGTAAAAGAACCTCCTTGAGCCAAGAGTTCCCGGTAGCTGATTGCAGTTTCGAAAAAGGTAGAAGACAGCATCACAACAGAAGCAGGAAACGAGAGCTATACGAGTTAGTTTCAGAGGAGAACATTACTGGAAGCCAGGACGAGGTTTGATTGCAGCCAAGGACAGCAGGAAACGGGTCTTATGTGAAGACATTCTCAGTGCACCAAAAAAAAAGGTCAGTCTCATTTGTTTGGACATGAATGTATGGGTTTTTTCGTAGTAAATACCACATTTAAAATTGAGGAAACATAATCAATAATATCAGAAAAGCTTCATCAAACTTAAATAGAATTGTTGCTGATAAATCATAATAGTTAAATGTTAATAAAAACTTTCAATTGGAAATCAAAAGGAAATAAGATTCCCATGTATAAATGTTATGTTTAAGAATAATAAGATATAGCAAATATTAAGCAGTGATTGCCATTTAAATAAAATAAACAATATTTTGATTACAATTGTAACCCATATGTGTTATTATTCTACTCTTTTCTTTCCTATCCCGATTAGGAACCATTAAGAAATACTTAGAAGCCACGTATGTAAGTAATTAATTTTATAAAAAAGCCCTGAGATTGAAAACATATTGATATGTGATCTGGTAAATTAATTAGATTATTATTAAAGCATTGATTAAATTAAATGACATATAAAATTATTATCTCATATCAATAATCAAGATCACATCAGTACGTACCTTCAAAATATCCGTTAATTTTTAAAGTACACCAATAAATCCAACATCCATCTATATGAACATGAACATATCACGCCATCTTGACAAACACTGACGACTAAATCATAAATAGTTAATCTGCGCAATTCTTTTGTGGAAGAAAATCTCTTTGCAAGTAACATTTCGGCATTAATGACAAAGTTTTTATTTTATAACCACAGTTACTATAGAGGGTATTTCTGAAGAATTATTTCTTGTGGTTTAAAATATTTATTTAATTGCAAGAAAATTTCTTGTTCACAAATATAAATATGCATTAACTTAACATTATATTTCTTATACTGCAAAATATTTGTAGTTTTCAATTTAAGAAATAAAAACTTTAGGATAAGAAAATTAAATGTAACCATTAATGCATTTCTTAGTATTGAAGAAATTATATGTAAGAAATTATTGAGTTGTGTTTAAAAAACTCATTTCTTTATATGTGAACCCGTATGTTTAAGTTAATAGGATATGTTAACTTTTAAGAAATATTGCTCAAAGAAATCGGTGTTTTAGGAGAAAAGAAATTGTTCTCTCGGTGTAGCTGAGAAACTTAAGAAAATGATTCCAAATACCAGAAGCCGCAAACATAACACATGCGTCATAAAACAGAGAAATCTATCGTTTGATAGTCGCCAACCTCCTGTAGAAGACGGCACATGGAGAAGAAAAAGCAGTTAAATCATGGAGAAGAGCTGATAGAAACAGAGATGAATGGAGGATTTTCCTGAAGGAAGCTTTGATGCATAACGAGCTGTGATGCCACTGATAATGATGATGATGTATTTGACGTCTAGTGATGTGGGTTTAAGTTTCACTACAAAATCATAAAGTCCTGCCTAGGTTTCGTCCTCAAACGACAAACTTAAGTTGCGACAAACCTATAAGTCGCAATCTATCTAGAACAACTTTCTCTACGAGTTCGTCCGAAGCCGACCTTAAACTGTACGTCACATGTATCGCAGTACACTAAATGAACAGTACATATATGCAGAGGAGCTGCCTAAGTACAAAATTGGGTATGGGATTCTATCGAATCAGCCCTAAACATCTATCCTTGGATGTAGGCCTCCTCTTCCTTCTTCCATGTCTTTCTATCTTGTTTCCTTATGTCATTTGACCATTGCATCTGTGGCCTTCCACTTTTTCGTTTTTGGTTTCACGATCCCCAATTTATAATCGTCTTAGTCCACCTTTCATCCTTCTGCCGTAGGGAGTGTCCAGCGAACTTCCATTTAAGCTTTGCTACTTGGTTTGAGACATCTTTTACTTTTGTTTTGTTATGGATCCATTCGTTTTTTTTTCTGTCTGATAGTTTAATGTTCAGCATTTGTCTTTCCATGGATCTTTCTGTCTTTGCTCTTTTTTCCATATTTTCCTTTGTAACCGTCCATGTCTGGGTATGGTATTATTAAGAAAAAATACCATGACAAGACGTTCAAAAGAAATAGATCTGAATATTGAAATAAAGATACGAAAACTACAATACCTTGGCTACGTGGTGAGAGAAACAAAATACAACATTCTACAAAATATCATGCAGAGAAATATTTTAGGGAAACGTAGCGCAGGAAGTGGTTTAGTTGCTCGTCTAACCAGCTTTTTAGGGCAGTAGTGAACCGAGTTCAAGTAATCATGATGATCACCAATCTTAGAAAAAGACGGCACCTTAAGAAGAAGAAGAAAACTATGTCAAGAAACATAGTTACTTAAGAGTACAAAAACTGGATAATAAATAAGAAAACCAAAGACAAAAGAAGAAAAATAAAGATGAAGATTCTAGAGAGTAGTTGCAGAGTAATCAAGACAAGGCAGAAAAATTATAATACAGCTATACTAAAATTACAATAAATATGCACTAGAAATAAACACACCAAAATACGTTGAATGTGTGCGTGTAAATTCGTAACATTCAACGTGTCTTGGTTTGTTTATTTGTAGTGCAACTTTATTCTGCCTTTAGTATAGAAGTGTGGCTGTACTGACGCATTTTGCGACTATCTTGGACAGACAGACTTACCAACACAGAAGTATTGAAATGAATCGGCAAAGAAATGGAAATATTAAAAAATGTTAAAAGAATGGGGCAAGATCGGGGATAGAAAAGGTTTAGGTACCTAGATAAAAAATTCGGCCTGAGAGACTTAAGAGAATGGTTCCAAACACCAAAAGCTGCAAACATAATACATGCGGCATAAAACGGAGAATCCTAACATTTGGTGTTTGCCAACCTCCGGTACAAAACAAGATATGAAGAATTAGAAGAAGAAGAAGAATGAGTTAGAGCATGGAGAAGAATTGCCAGAGGCAAGGGCGACTGGTGGATTGTTATGAAGGTGGATTTGGATAATAATTACTGTGATGCCATAGTGATAATGCTGATTATGGATAATCTTTTATCAACCTTCGATGAGAACAGAGTTCAGGTAATCATCATGATCGCCAACCTTCGAAAGAACACGGCGTCTTAAGAAGAAGAAGACCATGACAACAAAATATACTGACTTACGGGTACGAACATCGCATAAGATATAAGAAAACCAAAGACAAAATGTGAGAATCCAAGATAAAAATTATAGGTAGAAGTTGTAGAGTCACAAGATAAGACAGAGTAAATAATTCAAATATTAATATGAATATAGACTCTAGACAAATCTGACGGTGTATACCTCATATCCGGGAAAATTCGAATTTTTAAGTTATAGGCTTCATAATGTTGTTCTGAAGCTATTTTCTTGTGGCATTTTTACAATTTTAACTATTTATAATTAGTCCAGAAAGCCACTGCGCATCCGCTAGGAAAAATATTCTAATTTGGAATTTTTGCACAATCTTACTCAAAAAGGACCCCTTTTAACAAATTTGCATGTTGCCAGGACCAAAAGTTAGTCAAAAATTTTTTAAACGTTTTTTTTTTTGTTTTTTTCCTAAAATTATTTTTTTTGCATGGAAAATTTTTTTTTAGGTTTTTTGGATCATACCAAACAGAAAAGGTCTTTAGTGACTTTTCTCTAAAGTTGATAGTTTTTGACATATAAGCGATTAAAAATTGAAAAATTGCGAAATCGGCCATTTTTAACCCTCAAGAACTATGTGAAAAACTGAAAATTTGAATGTTGCCAATGTAGGTAGATATTCTTTAAACATCCATTGATGAAATCCCGAAGAGTTTTTTGCAATACAATATCAAAAACCCCTTTGTATTTTAATTGCCAATCAAGCGTGCGCGACACTATTTTCCACCGTTGCATGTGTATACAGTATGGTGTAAATGAAAGGAATAAATTCGTTATTTCGTAAACCGCTGACTTTAAGGAAAAATCCCAAAACAAGTCGGCTTTTATTTTTAAGTTATGATATTGTGGCATATACAGTATACTAGTGACGTCATCCATCTGGGCGTGATGACGTAATCGATGATTTTTTTAAATGAGAATACGGGTCCTGTGCTGGCTCATTTGAAAGGTTGTTCAATTCTCTATCCAGTAATATAAACATGTACATAATTATTTATAAAGGGTGTCCAAAAATTTTTTATTAAATTAAATCATTTGGCAAATTGACAAAAAAATTAAATTATTGGACACCCTGTATAAATAATTATGTAAATGTTTATACAGCTGAATAGCTAATTGAAGAACCTTTCAAATGAGCTAGCACACGACCCCTATTCTCATTTAAAAAAATCATCGATTACGTCATCACGCCCAGATGGATGACGTCACTAGTATACCATATATGTCACAATATCATAACTTAAGAATAAAAATCGACCTGTTTCAGGATTTTTCCTTAAAGTCGCCGGTTTACGAAATAACGAATTTATTCCTTTCATTTGCACCATAGTGCATACACATGCAACGGTGGAAAATAGTGTCGCGCACGCTTGATTAGCAATTAAAAAACAAAGGAGTTTTGAATATTGTATTGCAAAAAACTCTTCGGAATTTCATCAATCGATGTTTAAAGAATATCTACCTACCTTGGCAACATTCAAATTTTCAGTTTTTCACATAGTTTTTGAAGGTTAAAAATGGCCGATTTCGCAATTTTTCAATTTTTAATCGCTTATATGCCAAAAACTATCAACTTTAGAGAAAAGTCACTAAAGACCTTTTCTGTTTGGAATGATCCAAAAAACCTAAAAAAATTTGTTCCATGCAAAAAAATTAATTTTAGGAAAAAACAAAAAAAACGTTTAAAAAATTTTTGACCAACTTTTGGTCCTGGCAACATGCCAATTTGTTAAAAGGGGCGCTTTTTGAGTAAGATTGTGTAAAAAATCCGAATTGGAATATTTTTCCTAGCGGATGCGCAGTGGCTTTAACTTTGTACTAACTCGACTATTGACTATTTGGTCTAGCAATGGGCTCCTCTTTATCTCCATTATTGGCATATTATATATTTTAGTACATATTTTATATTTTAGTATTACTTATATATCCACGTATTATTGATATTATTTATAATTTAAACAAAATTATAGTAAAGTCGGAATTTGGTATTAATTTTGAGAGTAAATTAAATGTAAGACCAAATACTTACGATATCGGGATAGTATCACGAGGTTTTTCCTGGTTTTCCCTCGTGATTTACTATGAGATCTCTAACGCGAGAATTTTAATGTCACCGTTGCATATGGTTGTCTTTTTAAAGACAGATCACATGCTATGATTTTTTTATGACGGATATTCTTGAGTTGGGGTTGATTTCATGTAATCGAATGAACTATCTTTCAGTAAAGTCGTCCCAGGAACGCAACTCATAAATATTGGCAATATCATTTTACAGTCTTCTACTTTAAAATGTATCATATGTATCTGAATTGCCGATATAAATGAGTCAAATTAAATAAATTATTAGAAGAATTTTTTTACTAAGCAACAATAGTTTTGTTTATGTTAGTAGTATTTTGTATTTTGACAACGGCACCCGATTTGGGCGTCGAAACGTTAATAAAATAAAAATCATTTTTTAATAATATTGTGGCTTATTTCCCATTATAAATAGTTAAAATATAGGCTTCATAAGTATGATCAAATGTATTTCCTATGGGAAAACGGTTTTTCAAGCTCAATAATTCGTGTAATAACTTCAGTTATCATACTTGACCTTAGATGCATCAGATACTACCTGTTAATACGTTTCAAACTTATGTTTATTGATCAAAATCGGTTAAGCCGTTTAGAAGTTATTAAGCTACAAAAGTATAATAAAACTAACGATTATTCCCGAAATGGTTTATGCAGTTGTAGTGGTTACGACGCTAAATTTGATCATCAACGGGCAATCCGAGTTCATTAACCGGCCATCCCAATATTTTTATATTTTAAGGCGGTTATCTAAAAAGCTTAACGTGTAATCGAGAAAAATTGCATTCAACTTCATACATTTAATTTATAAAAAACCTTTGAAAAACTCCTGATACAAGAATAAAAAACCTCTAAACGCCGTAAAAATGAGTGGCGCATACAATATTCCAGCTACAAAAGATCTGATATGAATATTACGTAGCGCGAAAATGTATTTTCATTTTGTTGCAAAATAAGATTTAAGTTATACTTTAAGAAAGATTTTTCCATAATATTTGCTAAATTTGAAGTAAACGCGCCACAAAAGAGTTTCAAAATTCAAACTGTATCAAAGTTACTCTTTTGTGGCTCGTTTTACTTCAAATTTAGCAAATATTATGGAAAATCTTTTAAAATAAAACTAAAATTTTATTTTGCATCAAAATGAAAATACATTTTCGCGCCACGTAATATTCATATCAGATCTTTTGTAGCTGGAATATTGTATGCGCTACTCATTTTTAACGCGTTTAGCGGTTTTTTATTCTTTTAATCAATTATACATATAGGATCACATGACCAACTTGGCAAGTAAATATAATATGAGTGGACTCAGAACACTAGATAAACAATTCATAATGAAGACCGATAGGAACTAGAAAAATATAAACACCCCTAAAATCAGTTATAATATAACTCTTCAAATCCCTAAATATTATTTGAAGTGTAAAGAATAAATCTGCAAGAATTAGCAAAATGTAATAATCTGGAGAGAATGGAGAACGAATAGAGGGCACTGGGAGAATCCTAAGCAGTAGTACTAGATATGGGCCCTTTTCTAACACACCTGTACAAACCAAAGCGGAAATGGCCAAATATTATTTACCTTCATAACAAATTACCTTGCTAACCAAACTATTAATGACATCGTTTAAATCTCATATTACAAAAAAAAATTTGCGGTCATGTTATTTATTAATCAACCGACCCATCTACTTCTGTATACTAATTTTATTTACAGTTACATCACTTTCATTTTTTTAAACTGTCATTACCTTTAAAAATTATATGTTATTATAGTACATGCAGAAGTATCGGACAAATAAGTTTTGATAGACAACATTCCTTTAAACAATTGAAGAACTAATCGAACTGTTGTGTCTTTGTTGTTTAATTTCTTTATTTCAAAATACTGGAAGTACCCCTTAAATACGCATTATCGATATTTTCTGAAATCTTATATGCATCCTATGTCTTTTAGTGACAGTATAATCGCAGCTTAGCGGTGGTAAATATCTAAGTGACTGCATCTTTATGCTTTTTCTTCTAAGTTATTATTACAATGTTGTTATATACAGTGTTTGCTGCTTTAGTTACAGTGATTAATGGATTACCTATAGAAAATACTTTGAAGAGTATCTCAGAAAGTAATCGCTTCGATGTAAGAAAAACTGGTTTTTAACATTTTATGTTGATATGAATATTCATTCAAAATTTTTGATTGATTTGCCAACTTTGTAAATACAAAAGTGTTTCCACATTTAATATATTTTATTATTGTCCATATTTTTTTTCTTACCTCTTACTTATTTTATTTTAATCCAGCAGGTCTGTCATAAATCCTTTCATACAATTTGTTTCTAAATATCTTTTCTTAAACCACATTGGTCACAAAACCTATATGTGTCTGTATAAATACAGTTTTCTTATTTTGTATTGTTTTCAATATACATATTATCAATGGTTTTATTTAAAATTTTTACTTTTAGTTTTACTTAAAAGATCGTAGACGCCAAATTTCGAGCCATTGTTTTTTAAATGCATTAATTTTTTTCGAATCCGGATAAAACTGATAGGTATTACTGAAAAATGTAACGCAGAATGAAATATTACATTATTAACGAGGGCCGACAGTATCTGAAAACTTCTTTAGTGTTTATTTTAATGTTACAGAGGTGGAAAAAAAAGAGAAAATTGATTGTGATTTTTAATTTCAAATACCTCATTCAAAAGAAACTTTTTGTTTATTCTAAGGGACTTTCGGCTCTTGGTAATAAAGTAATCTCTGTAATAAAAATATTTATTAGTTTTTTGGTCCGAAATTTTGCGCCTACGCTCTTATTTGCAAAGTTTCAAAATCCGTGTATTTTTTTCTTGTTTTATGGCCTTTGTGAACTGCGCCTATCTAGCCAGCAACACTTCTTAAAATCAACGCCTAACCAAGGATAGGGAAGGGAAAAAAACTTTTCGCACCCAGATCGTTCAGGGCGACTAATCACAGACTAAGTAGGGATACGGGGTATTATTACCAGGGCAAAGGTAGCAAAGCTAAACCTGATCTAAAGTTTCAATTTACACGACTTAACATAATCTAGAAGAATCCTAAAGATTGACGGTTTATTTAAAGCTTGTAAGTTCATCAGAATATATGGGGGATAAACGTTTTCTTGCAATAGCTGCATATTCAATAAATTTCTTTGTGTTACATATTTGTCACATGCAGAAAATATGTCACTTATTGTATTGCAATTCTCGAACAATACATATATAAAAATCCGACTGTATTACATTGATTTTATATAGATGTGCGGGATAACAGGCATGGCGAAATTTTAGTCGAGAGATAGTAACAATATCGTGCCTTGAAAAATCTAAATTTTTGTGACAATAATCTGTCGGAATTTTCGGATGTAAAAGAATATACCTTGTCAGAGAATTTATATACAGTGCGTCCATAAAGTAACGCATAAATTCATTATTTCGTAAACCGGCGACTTAAAGGAAAAATTCCAAAACAAGTCGATTTTTATTTTCAAATTACAATTATTTGGCATATATATCATACTAGTGACGTCATCCATCTGGTCCTGATAACGTCTTCGATGATTTTTTGATTTTTTTAAATGAGAATAGGGGTCATGTGATAGCTCATTTGAAAGGTTATTTAATTATCTATTTACTAATACAACCAATAACATAATTATTTATACAGGGTGTCCAAAAAAAATTTAATTAAATTAATTGAGACAAAAGGAAGAATGTATGTAACTTATTTAATTCAAAATTCGTTTTACTTTTGTCAGAAAACAGGAATACATATTTATTTGACAAATAATAAATATTGCTTTTCTCTTAAATTCAATGTTGGAGCTGCCACCCACCTGCCTCTTGGAAGTTTAACATTACTTCTTCTTCTTTAAGTACCGTGCCCAAATTTTTAGGCGTGGGTAGCTTCTATAACAATTTGCCGATATCGCTCTCGATCTTGTGCGGCATGTAACAATTGATCTGCTGATAAGCCAGTCCATTGACGAAGGTTTCGGAGCCATGAATATTTCTTTCGACCAATTCCTCTTTTTCCGTCGATCTTTCCATTGAGTATTAACTGCAGCATCCTGTATCTGCTACCTCTCATTATATGCCCCAGATATTCAAGTTTTCTCTTTTTTATCATCCTCATTAAGTCACCTTCGCCTTTAACATTACGCTTAAGCGAAAATCAATGTTTATTTTTAAATAAAACATTTTTATGTTTTCTAGCACCGATAAAATATATTTAGAATTAAAAAAATTACTTACATTCATCTTTTTGTACCAATTAATTTAATTAAAAAAAAACATTTTTTGGACACCCTGTATAAATAATTATATTAATGTTTATTATTATTAAATAGAGAATTACATACCCTTTCAAATGAGCTATTACATGACCCCTATTCTAATTAAAAAAAATCATCGATTACGTCATCACGCCCAGATGGATGACGTCACTAGTATGGTACGTATGCCAAAAAATCGTAATTTAAAAATAAAAATCGACCTGTTTCGCTATTTTTCCTTAAAGTCTCCGGTTTAGGAAATAATGAATTTATCCGTTACTTTATAGACGCACTGTAGTACTGATTCCATTGAAGTTTCCAGTTATCATGTATTCTGGTTTTACTTATGGTTATACATTCTTGAAGTTCTTCTTCTTCTTTGGGTGCCGTCTTGTTAGCGAAGGTTGGCGATGACTTTTGCAAAGTCTTCTCTATTTTGGGCTTTTCTTATTAGGACTTGAAAGTCTAATCCTATCCATTCTTTGATGTTGCGCAGTCAGGTCATTTGTCGTCAACCCGGGTCGCGTCTTAATTCTATTTTCCCTTCCATAATAAGTTGGAGGAAGTTATACCTGTCGTGTCTAAATATGTGTCCAAGATAAGATGTTTTACGTTTGTTGCCAATTTCTGTGAGTTCACGTTCTCTATTCATACGCCTTAAAACTTCTTCATTTGTAACGCGGTCGATCCATGGAATTTTCAGCATACAACGAAATACCCACATCTCAAAGCTCTCTAAACGTCGTAACCAGCAGACTGTTAACGTCCAAGCTTCCACGCCGCGCAACAGTACACTATATACTTAACATTTTATCATGCGGTATCGTATGGACAGATCAAGATTGCGGGCAGTGAATAACTGTCGCATCTTTAAGAAGGTGTTTCTTGCCTGTTCTATTCTACATTTAATCTCTTGGTCTTGGTCTAAGGTTTCATGTATCCAACATCCTAGGTACTTAAACTTGTTCACTTGTTCAAGGAGATTGTTGTTGTCTAGGATGTTTATAACTGGTGTGTGCTTTTTTGAAATTACCATTGTTTTAGTTTTTTTTTACATTCACCTTGAGGTCATATAGTTCTTCTTCTCGCACTACTTTGGTTAACAGAATTTGTATTTCTTCTTCACTTCCAGCAATCAGTACTGTATCATCGGCGTACCTGATGTTGTTCACGATTTTTCCATTGACTCTTATGCCTTATTGTGCGTCATCTAGAGCTCGTGCAAAAATTTCCTCTGAGCACAAGTTGAATAATAATGGTGATAATATACAACTTTGTCTAACTCCTCTTTCGATGCTTGTGGTTTCAGTATCACCCATTTCGGTTCTAACAGAGGCGTTTTGATTACAGTAGAGTTCACGTATTGTATTAATGTCGTTTGGATCCAGGTTCTTTTTTGCAAGCATCCTATTAGCTGATCATGTTTGACTTTGTCAAAAGCCTTTTCATAGTCTATAAAGCACAAGTAGACACCTTTTTGTTGATCTCGACACTTTTGCATGAGAACATTGAAACTGAACAAAGCTTCTCGACTGCCCATACCGTTTCGAAAGCCAAATTGTTCCTGACCCATATCATTCAATGTTTCCTCGCCACTGAAAATGCTGTCTTTTGCCAAATGATCTACCTCTTCATTATTTTCCAATATGAGCTTTTATCCACGTGAATACTATATTACTATACTTAACTCTTTAATATAGGGATTAACGTTAACATAATTTACGTCTAGTTGACTAGAGAAACTTTTTAAAACTGATAATGAGTCGGATAATGTTTATTTGTTTGAGATTTTTACTTTCGGCGTATTGACATGCTTTTATGATAGCTATGGTTTCTGCTGAAAATATTGATGTATTGGAATTAAGTTTAAATTTTTCTTTAACATCTAGTGATGGTATATAAAATGCACAGCCCACACCATCACTTTGTTTTGAAGCATCGGTATATATTTGTAGGTAATTAGGGTATTTTGCAGTATAATCATTAAGGGTAGTTTTGCTAATTGTATGACGTTCAGAATATGAGGGAATTAGAATTATTGATGTTTCTAAAGCCTGAAACAAATCCGATTGAGGTGGTTTTTTAATAATTTTGCTAATATTGCAAGTATTACGAAATGCTGAACATAAGGTGGGAGAGGTTTTTTTAGACCAATATTTTATTGTTAAATCGAAATAATTTAGTGCAGAAAATTATTTATTATTTAATATTGGGTCTTTTATATAGGATTTTAGAATAATTCCATGTATTTATTCATCATTTAATCATTGTGGATCTTCCACAAACAACTTCATTCATTTTCTTCTAACTAATGTTTGCGAATCTTATATTTATAATATTATGTTATATCTTGCAATATTTTTAAATTATTTTTATTTGAGTCACTGAGGGGTTTTTCTAGTTAAACATTTATTTCGCAACGTTTGTTGTCCAAGTATTCCAAATACACTTACTTTATGTCAACTAAAAAACATTCCCTTTCTTCATATGCCTTAAGGATATTGGCGATCTTGATGGACCATTTTACTCTATCTGCAGTGGTTCTGAAGAGTCCTATTAGTACATGCGGTGAGACCGCTCCCGTCTGAAAAAAAAATTCTGATTCGGTTTCTTTGTGGATTCCTATTCAAAAATGTCCCATTTAAACAAATCTGAAGGGTGCCGGGCAGAATTTTTGGGCACAAATTGTTTAAACAATTTTTTTAAACAAATACAAAAGATCATGTTTTTTTGCTTTGGAACATATATTTTTAGATTTCTTGGGTCAATCTAAACTTCTAAACAAGAAAGGTTTCTTGTAATTTTTCTCAGAAATTGATAGTTTTGGAGTTATAGGCGATTTAAAATCTTAAAAAAGCGAAAATACGCATTTTCGAGGCTTAAAAACTCATATTTAAATTAGTATTTTTGAGGTTCTCTGACACTTAGATTGAAGACTGATAAAAAACGCATTTTCGGATTCTAAATCGCTTTATAACTTTAAAACTATTAACTTTTGAGAAAAATGTCAAGAAACTTATTTTATTTAGAATGCCCCAAAGGATCTAGAGAAAATATTTTTCGGAGGAAAATAGGAGATTTTTGAAACGGAGCGCGCCACACCGGCAAAAAAATCGGATACACACGCATATTTAACAATTAAAAAACAACGGTATAAATTAAAGTTAGACGCGATCACTCTTCAGAATCTTGAAGCTAAATATTTAGTTTTCAATTTAAGTATATGCATTTTTCAGAAATTAAATCGCCTATAACTCGAAAACTATCAATTTCTGAGAAAATTTACAAGATACCTTTCTTGTTCAGAATGACCCACAAAACTCAAAAATATATAAACAAACTGGAACATGAAGTAAAACCACTTCTACATAGAAGTGGTTTTACTTCATGTTCCAGTTTGTTTAACTATAAGGTATACAGCCAACCCAGGGAACCACCCCTTTTAGCCAAAATATATGTTCTGGAGCAAAAAAACTTGATCTTTTGTATTTGTTCAAAAAAATTGTTTAAACAGTTTCTGTCCTAAAATTCCGCCCGGCACCCTTCATATTTGTTTAAAGGGGACATTTTTGAATAGGAATG
Organism: Diabrotica virgifera virgifera; assembly: GCF_917563875.1. Classification (NCBI taxonomy): domain Eukaryota; kingdom Metazoa; phylum Arthropoda; class Insecta; order Coleoptera; family Chrysomelidae; genus Diabrotica; species Diabrotica virgifera. Next base: position 65,960,125 of record NC_065447.1, read on the forward strand.
CACAAAGAAACCGAATCAGAAATTTTTCCAGACGGGAGCGGTCTCACCACATGGACTATATTATTGTTTTTCCATTCCGCCGCTTAAAATTTTTACCCGTGTTGAGCTGCCCCCCCCCCCACTTGCAAAAATCAAAAAACAAATAGCCCTGATTTATGAGCTCTCATATTCCTTAAACTAAAAATTTTGAGCTCGTTCCACTGAGCAGGAATTTGATACTTTAGTGGGGGGGCTGAGTCAGCCCCCCCACTACTTAAAAATAGGAATATTGAATCGGTTTTTGCGGCAGAATTACGAGCTATTTATGAGCTCTTGAAATTATATAGTTTCGATTTTTGAGCCCATCCCCTTCACCCCCAAACAACCCTTTAATTGATTTAACTTAAGAGAAAATGCTGAGAAAACTTAAAATATATCGTATTGCGGATATAATTCCTATAGCTTATATACTCTAAGAATAAACTATTAAATCACGTGCATTTCGATTATTGAGCTACAACCCCTTCCCAAGAAAACCACCCTATCTTCCCGGCTTAAGAGAAAGTTGTACTTAAAACGCATTAAACTAAATATGTGGCGACTACATATCATTGAATAATTTATAAGCTTCCAAATTACGCGCATTTAGATCAGTAAATTGCAATTTATTTTGTATAGTGCAGTCACTAAAGATAAAAATCAACGATTATCTTCAATTTCGGTGAACCTTCATCGATTTTCACGAAAATTGGTCAGTGGTTAGAGGATACGTCAAGAAACAAAGGTGACATGGTACCACCTTGCGCCTTTACCCTGAGGGTGGATACCGCCCCTTCTCGTGGGTGAAAATTATTTTATTAAAAATAATTTCACAAATCAATAAAAGAACAAATTAAAAGCAAAATTTATTATATAAAGTTAATAAAATAAGTCAATACTTTTTAAGTTATCAAAGATCAACGATTTTAATTATTGGTGAAAAAAATGCATGTTATGAAGCGGTTTTTCGTAAATCGCTGAAAAACTGTAAGTTTTTACAAAAAAGTTAATAGTAGTTTAATTCGTATAGCTTATATTCTAAGAATAAACTCTTAAATCACGCGCCTTTCGATTATAGAGCTACAACCCCTTCGCAAGAAAACCATCCCATATTCCCGGCTTAAGAGAGAGTTGTACTTAAAATAATTTAAATTAATTATTTGGCGACTACATATCGTTTAATAATTTATGAGCTTGCAAAATATACGCATCTCAATTATTGAATTGCCATTTTCTTTCTATAGTGCAGTCACTGAAGGTAAAAATTAACTATGACCTTCGATTTCGGTAAATCTCTATTCATTTTCACGAATTAACAATAACGACTTGGGGTTTTAACCTGGGGTATATGTCACCCCTTCTCGGGGGTGAAAATTACTTTATTAAAAATAACCCCACAAATCAAGAGAGGGACAAATTGTAAGCAAAATTTGTTATATAATGTGATTAAAATAAATCAATACTTTTTGAGTTATTAAAGATCAAATATTTTAATTTTTGTGAAAGAAAATGCATGCTTTAAAGCGATTTTTCATAAATAACTCAAAAACTGTAAGTTTTTACAAAAAAGTGTTCATCACTAAAATTGAAGCTAATAAAAAATATAATAAATTGCTTACTTGAAAAACCTTTTAATGTTAATTTAAAGTAAGTTATGGGTAATTAAAAGTATATTTTTTTCTGCGACTGTTCAAATCTAAGGATTCAAGCTTAAATAACGGGAGAGAGTTGCATTTTATAACACTTAGGTACTAAATACTTGTCAAAGTACTTAGAAATACCTATCAAAAATAAACTCCAGAAAAAGTTGATAGTATCAAAATCCGCTCACCAATTTTCGTGAAAATGAATGGAGATTTACCGAAATCGAAGGTCATAGTTGATTTTTACCTTCAGTGACTGCACTATAGAAAGAAACTGGCAATTCAATAATTGAGATGCGTATATTTTGCGATCTCGTAAATTATTAAACGGTATCTAGTCGCCAAATAATTAATTTAAATTATTTTAAGTACAATTTCTCTTAAGCCGGGAATATGGGATGGTTTTCTTGCGAAGGGGTTGTAGCTCAATAATCGAAAGGCGCGTGATTTAAGAGTTTATTCTTAGAATATAAGCTATACGAATAAAACTACTATTAACTTTTTTGTAAAAACTTACAGTTTTTCCGTGATTTACGAAAAACCGCTTCAAAACAATAATTTTTTTCACGAATAATTAAAATTTTTTATCTTTAATAACTTAAAAAGTATTGACTTATTTTAATAACTTTATATAATAAATTTTGCTTATAATTTGTTCTTTTATAGATTTGTGCAGTTATTTTTTATAAAATAATTTTCACCCACGAGAAGGGGCGGTATTCACCCTCAGGGTAAAGGCGCAAGGTGGTACCATGTCACCTTTGTTTCTTGAGGTATCCTCTAACCACTGACCAATTTTCGTGAAAATCGATGAAGGTTCACCGAAATTGAAGGTAATCGTTGATTTTTACTTTCAGTGACTGCACTATACAAAATAAATTGCAATTTACTGATTTAAATGAGCGTAATTTGGAAGCTTATAAATTATTAAATGATATGTAGTCGCCAAATAATTAATTTAATGCATTTTAAGTACAACTTTCTCTTAAGCCGGGAAAATAGGGTGGTTTTCTTGCGAAGGGGTTGTAGCTCAATAATCGAAATGCACGTGATTTAATAGTTTATTCTTAGAGTATATACGCTATAGGAATTATATCCGCAATACGATATATTTTAAGTTTTCTCAGCATTTTTCTCTTAAGTTAAATCAATTAAAGAGTTGTTTGGGGGTGAAGGGGATGAGCTCAAAAATCGAAACTATATAATTTCAAGAGCTCATAAATAGATCGTGATTCTGCCGCAAAAACCGATTCAATATTCCTATTTTTAAGTAGTGGGGGGGCTGACTCAGCCCCCCCCCCCACTAAAGTATTAAATTCCTGCTCAGTGGAACGAGCTCAAAATTTTTAGTTTGCGGAATATGAAAGCTCATAAATAGCTCATAAATCAGGGCTATTTGTTTTTTAATTTTTGCAAGTGGGGGGGGGCAGCTCAACACGGGTAAAATTTTTCAACCACGACGTGCGTCTTCTCCCCGGTTCTCTATTTCCTTCCACTTTCCCTTGTATAACAACTAATCGTATCAACTAATATTTTATTTTTCTTTGTATGTGACCAAAGTAGGTCATGTTTCTTTCTTTCATAGGGTTGATTATTTCTTTTTTTTTTTTTTCATCTTTCGTAACCCGGGAGCAGTCGCGCCGTTAGAAAAAATCTAACATTTTACCCTTTTCCGTGATAACTTGATGGACACTTTTGCAACTTAACTTTCCACTCGTAAGTGCCTCAAGGAAGATTGTAGTAATGCGTGGACAATTTTTTATTTTTTTTTTATTTTTTATTTTTAACATAACAAGTAAATAAAAATATTATAAAATAGAAATTTGTTTTAAATTCGTATTTAAATTCGTATTGTGAGATTTTTTCACTACGCGCGACTGCTTACTTGTACGTGACAGAAGTGACCACGACTACTCCCGTGTTAATATTTCCGTGTTCATTACGTGTTATGTCCATGATATTTTCCACATTTTTCGGTAACACCACATCCCAAAGCTGGCAAGTCTTTTCTGTTGCGTCCGTAATTGTCCAGGCTTCAACTCCATATAAAAGGACAGGTAATATGTAGCATCTTAATACTCTAGTTCTAATTTCTATCTCCAGTTCTCCATTGCATAATACAGTTTTCATCTTATTGAAAGCGCTTTTGTAAATTTTAATGCGTCGTTTTATTTCGAGGATGCGGTCCCATTGTTCATTTTGCTGATATTAAATAATCAAATTTTTGAACACATTTATATTTAATTTAATCATCTATAAATCTTTATTTGATTCTCTTTCTTCAACACTCAAAAAAATTTAGTTTGTAATACTGATTAACAGTGATTACTGAATAGTGTTTCGTTGTCACAACAATTTAATTTGTTGTTTCAATGAACTTTTAGACATTGACGAATGTATTTGGTTATTGTCACAATGATTGAATAATAATTGTGAGAATAAATAGAGTACATTAATCAATAACACTCAATTTATTCAGCCAATAACTTAGTTTCGTATATTTAATAAATACTGTTAATTCTGGCAGCAATTCACGTTCTTGATTTCGTAGATGACAAGCAATTACCTTGGTTTATCGTGACAACGTACAGATTTTATTAAAACAATGTACAAATGTTGTTAATATAGAGTAATATATGATTATTGAATAGATGTAAATTAATTGTTGTGACAACGAATGCATTAATCAATCTACTACTGCATTTAATACCCACAATCAATGCGGTCATTGTGACAATAATCGTAGTTGTTGAGACAATAAATGTTTTGCTTGACCATTTGAAAGTTAACGGCTTTTCCTTATCGTGACACCCCTAGCTTCTCTGTGTTACCGAAGTGCCGAATAAGAATTGCATTTCGTTGTCAAGTGTAGTCCGTAGTAGAAGGAAGTTTTTGTGTGTCTATTATCGTGAAATTTCGGTCGAATTCTTTTTAAATGTATTCATTTTTTTCGAATCCTGAGAAAACTAATTATTATTTTTGAAAATTTAAATGCAAAATAAAATATTACATTATTATCGAGGGTCTGAAGTCCCTGAGAACCTCTATAATGATTATTTTAATAAGTCACAGGGGTGAAAAGGAGAAAATTTAGTATGATTTTTAATTTCAAATAGGCATACCATTCAACAGAAACTTTTTGTTTATTCTAAGGGATTTTCTGCCCTCGGTAATAATGTAATATTTTATTCTGCGTTTAAATTTTTCAAAAATACTTATTAGTTTTCTCAGAATTCCAAAAAAAAATGAATGCGTTTAAAAAGAATTCGATCGGAATTTTGCACCTGCGCTCTCAAAAAGGATTAAAGTGTTATACATTTTTGGAATCACTATTTCAAACGCTTTTAAATAAGCTGTCACATGACGTACTTTCCCATTAAAAAAAATCAAAGTTACGCCGCGCCTGTCACCTGAACGGGGGATCGTGTAAAGTTCGAAACGTTGATGTTATAATATACTTTGATTATTTTAAAAATCGACCTGTCCGAGCGTTTTGCTTATGTGCTAAAAATAAATAAGTTAATAAGAGGGTGGGGGGAGTGTACCACTTATTTCAGTACACTGTATAAGCATTGATTATAAATATTCCTCTTCTATGTATTTATTAATCAATGGTATAAGTGAAATCATATGAAAAATCACACAGTGTAAAGTCCTTTAGTTTAAGGACAAATAAGGGGGATTTAAAAAATTATTATTAATCAATTAATATCATACATTGGGCTACTGCATTCAGTAATTATTAATATAAAATACGTTCATAGTAGGAATGAACGAAACTGATTGTAAGAATGAATAGAATTGCTTGTAAGAAAAACAGTATTTATTGTGGGAATGAACGGAATTAATTGTAACAATAAACGGAAATAATTGTAGGAATAAACGAAATACGTTAGGAGAAATAACACTGTTATTGACACAACGAATAGTCTTCGTTGGTCAATTAACGACGTTGTCCTTTCAATAAATATTGTTCGTTGACTCAGTGAACAGAGTTCGTAATATCAATAAAGAGTGTTCGTTGACTCAGTGAACAGAGTTCGTAATACCAATAAAGTGATATTATGGTATACATAATAAATGTTCATCCATTCAATAAACGTAATACATTGGCTCAACGAACGAAAATAATGAATTGATGAACATCGTTTTGTTGTCCCAATAAAACCAAGAATTGGACAAATTTTAAGTATTGCGTTTGTTTTCTGAATTAACATTTTTATTGATATCACGTACCTTTTTCGTTGAGTGAACTAGATTAGAGGATTCACATGTTTGTCGTGTTATAGTATTAGCTGTTTTCTTTCAGTTCTTCCGCTACGTATTCATTTCTCTACCAAATCATATAATAAAATCATGTCTGAGACCTCCCACTGAGATCTTAGAATTATCTGATAGCTGCCTTTACCCAGCTATTAGATCGATGCAGCAAAATTAATGTGGTCTTATCAGACGCGCCGAGAGGGCGGTACAGCCGGTACATTTTACCGGTGCCCGGCGATGTAAGGGGCCCGTCGTCGTCCAGACCAAAGGCGTAATTTTTCTGTTTTTTCTTTGCTTTTCAAATGAAATTTTTCATTTGAGAGCGATATACAAGGATAATATTATCCTTAGTATATCGCTTTGGCTCTGGAATCTCAATGTTCTCCAATAGATTTACTTATTAAAATTAAACATCTCAAATATATAATTGGAATCATTATTTCCTAACGTCGTTATTGCGTTAAGAATATTTTGCACATTAACCGGTGATAGTAGCAGAAGGGAAAAGATCCTTTAATGATCTTTCTCGTATAAAACCTGCTATGAGATCTACAATGAAATATGATCGGTTAACTGGTCTGGCAACTTCGTGCATTGAGAACGATTTGTAATATCATGCGATTTTTCTAAAATTAGAGACATCTTTGCCAATCAGAAAACTCGAACAGCTTCTGTATTATAAATAGTGTTTTCACCCAATTTTGAAGAAATGTGATAACGTTGAATTATCCACGTCCGTCTGTCCGTACGTCTGTATGTCTGTCTGTCCGTAAACTCAACTCCTCCGTCATTATACCAGGTAGAATGACAAACGAGGTGTCGAATGAAAACCATCCTAGGATGGTATTAAAGATGAGAAATTTGACCTAGGACTTCCGGTTTTAGAAATGCGATCGGAAGTACTGTTTTAAAGTAGTCACCGGAATAGTACAAGTGATATATTATTCGACGCGCCTTCGCAAGACGAGAACAAATATATACTTTAGGTTTCATGCCTGTCTGTCCCTCTGTCCGTCCGTCCGTCCGTCCGCGAATATAACTCCTCCGTTATTAATACAGATAGAATGACATATATGGTGTCGAATAAAGGGTTATAACCCAAGGATGGTATTAAAGACGAAAAATTTCGGACTTCCGGTGTTAGATTTGCAACCGGAAGTACTGTTGGTACTGATATATCATTAGATGTGTCTTTGCAAGATGAGAACAAACGTATACTTTTGGTTCTTATATCATTTCCGGTTAAAAAGTTCTAACCGGAAGTGCTGTATTATAGTCGCAGAAATAGTACATGTGACACATAAATCGAACCGTATCGAAAAGTCGAGTTTGAATCTTTAGTTCCGGTTTTGGAGTCATTTCTCTTTAAAAAATTATGACCCAAAGTTTTGTAAAAATGACTCAAAATTAGTGAAATCGTATATCAATCGACGCAAAGTTACACGAAGAGTTCAACTATCGACTTCCAGCTCTACTATCGCTTACTTTGGGGAAAAGCTAGGGGGGAAAATTTGCTACGAAGTAAATTACTTGTTTGCACGAATATAAATATAATCAAAATTTAATAAATTTTTTATTTGAAATGTTTTTTATTATTTAGTATTGATAATTTTATTTCTATAAAAATTAAATAATTTTTTTCGCTCTTCGCTTTTTGCCGGGGGCCGCTCTTCATTTCTTACCGGGGCCCGCTCATACCTCTCGGCGGCCCTGGGTCTTATTATTCTTACTGCACCATCTCCTTTTAAAAATTCTAGCTTTGTAAACGTCTCCACGAAAGAAGATTTCTGCGGATAAGCTGTCAAACCACCTCCTCAGGTCTTTCAGTCATGAGTTCTGGAGTCTTACTAATGAATTTTTGCCCTGTACTTTATCTTCCAACTTAGTTTGAAGTAGTTCATACCTTTCGCCACTCAACAAATTCAAGTATTATTTTTCTCTCTTTTGTTATGCTTAATAATTCTTTTTATTTACTGATGATCAGAAGTACCTTATCATTGGTAATTTTTGTGTCCATGGAATTCTCAGCATTCGTCTGTACCAATAAGAATGACTCTCGGCCATATCTCAGGAACCGTTTATAGTACAGCTTTAAAAAAAATATTTGTAACAAAAATTGCATCGGGAAATGCCTGGAAACTATTTTCATAATTGTAGGTCCACCGCTAGAGGGCGTAATTGAATATCAAAAATTAAAAAATCAAAATTTTACAAAATTTACCTAATGAAAGTGCACTTAAAATCCAATCATCATATTCTTCATAAAATTTTGCACATATTTGATTTCACAAGTTTAACTCTACCTTTGCAAATAAGAGGTGAGGTTGAGCGGGAACCTTCTTATGAAAAAATGGCTGTAAGTCCGGTTCTGCTAAATCGAATTTTGCTTACTTGGTCTTGTTGAAAATAGCTCTTTTTCGTCAATGTTAGTGTCTTATTTTCGAAAAAGCCTAATAAGTAATATGCCAGCTAGTAGGCGTTATTTAATTATTTTCAGAAATCTAGTTTGCTTTGGAGAATATTAAATACAAGTATGCATTTTTAATCCTGTATTACAAAATTAGACAAAATTAGCAACATAACACCGAAAACCGCATGTCCATACCTTTTTTCTATCTCGAGATATCTTAAGAAACGTGTAAATTTTAAACAACTGTTAATGTCACCGGTAAACGAAATTAAGGAAAAGTAGTGTGCTATGGAAAAACAAAGAAATATTTTCCAGATGTAAACGTATATAATTAATTAAAACCACAATAAGACAAACAACACTATGTATAAAATATAACAAAGAAATAAAAGCAACTACTTACTTAGTGACGACCTAAATGTTCAAATTGTTGCCCATCATTTTCGATGCAAGCATTTACTCTTTCAAAAGTAGATTGAACAGAAGTCTCAGTTTCTGCTTTCGCAATGCTTTGTATGGCGTTTCGTATTCTCTAGATTCTAGATAATGTTTTCTCGGGTAGTGGGCCTAGCGGCAAAAACAATGTCTTTAATCCGTCTCCATAAATAAAAGTCTAAAACAGTTAAATCTGTTGCTAAATATTAAATCTACTATTGAAAGAGTAAATGCTAGCATCGAAAATGGGCAACAATTTGAACATTTAGGCAGTCACTAAGACTAAGTAAGTAGTTGCTTTAATGTCTTTGTTATATTTTATAGTGTTGTTTGTCTTATTGTTGTTTTAATTAATTATATACGTTTGCATCTGAAAAATGTTTATTTGTTTTTTCCATAGCACACTACTTTTCTTTAATCTCGTTTACCGGTGACAGTAACACAGTTATGTTTAAAATTTACACATTTCTTGAGGTATCTCCAGATAGAAAAAAGGTATCGACATGCGGTTTTCAGTATCATGTTGATAATTTGGTCTAATTTTGTAATACATGATTAAAAATGCATACTTGTATTTAATATTTTTCAAAGAAAACTAGATTTCTAAAAATAATTGAATAACGCCTCCTAGCTTGCATATTACTTATTAGGCTACTTCGAAAATAAGACACTTACATTGTTTTCACTTACTTATTTGCAAAGGTAGACTTAAACTTGTGAAATCAAATATACACAGAATTTTATGAAGAATACGATGATTGGATTTCCAGTGCCCTTTCGTTAGGTAAATTTTGTAAAATTTTGATTTTTTAATTTTTGATATTCAATTACGATGTCTAGCGGTGGACCTACAATTATGAAAATAATGTCCAGGATTTTCCCAAGGCAACTTTTGTTATAAATATTTTTTTCTCAAAGCTGTACTATAAACGATTCCTGAGATATGGCCGAGAGCCATTCTTATTGGGACACCCGGTACATATTAGGCATCGATTCTGTTTTCTGTTTTGAGAATCTATTGTCCTACTTTCTAAGCCATAAAGCAAGATAGAGAGACCGTAACATCTAATAGTTCGGATTCTGAGCTCTAAACAAAGACCTGATCATGTAAATAATGTTTTTAGGTTTATGAGCATTTTCCTTGCTTGTACGATTCTTGGTTAGGCTTTCTTTTAATGGGTTTTACTGGCAGTCGATATTTGCTCCCAAATATTTTATGGAAGTTACCTGTTCTATTATTTGTCCCTTGGCATACAAGTGCACGTTTACTGGTAATATCTTTGAAAATACTCGAATTTTAGTTTTGGAAACGAATAGACCATGCAGAGGACTTTATGAAGAATAACTTTTTTTCGTAAACTTGATAATAAAAAAGTTTCCCATATGGTTCCAAGTTACGCAGACACACTTTATATTTATATAAAGCAAATATTGCGCTATGATATACTACCACATTTATTATATTATGTAGTTCTTGAACGTTGCTTACTATTAAGGTCGCGGCATATTTTCTTGCACGAATCGTTTCTAGCACGTAGCGTTTAATTTCCGACAAACAATGATTTTAAAGGTTTTAAATATGAACAATTCACACTGTCTGGAACGTATCATATTAGAAACCTCTTTGTAAAATCGGAGACTACGCTACGTGTTGGAAATGATTCGTGCGTGATAATATGCCGCGACCTTTAGGACGACCACATCAGCGTACCTGATTTTGTTCATGCTGGTTCCGTTAATCTTGATTCCACCTTGGACCTCATCCAATGCTTCTTTGAATATAGACTCCTAATACAGATTAAATAAGTGCGGTGATAAGATGCAACCTTGTCACACTTCTTACCGGATTTTTCTATCTTCGAATGTTATGTACTCTATTTTAGTAATTTCCGTTTGGGGCCAATATAATTTTGAGATAAATCCTAAATTGAGTGTCACCCATCTGAAACTCACACTTCTTCGTGTATCGATAATTCTGAGAAAAGTATTAAGTACAAGAGACATTAAACTTATAATTCGATAGTCATCGCATCGCATTATGAAGAATTGGGTTTTTTGGTGGTGTTACGAATGTAGAATTTGAGCCAATCTGATGGTATTTTATTGTGTGATTTTATTTAGTTGTCCGTAATTAATTTAAGTACTTCCACATTGATATTGCCCGGACCAGTGGCTTTTCCGTTTATCTCAGCTTTTACTGCATTACTAACTTTTTCTTTGGTTATTTCTGGACCATTTTCATTTAGTCGATCATCTTTGGATTGTGCAGAACAAGGTATATCGTCGTCAAAAATTGTCTGAGTGTATTATTTTTATCTCTTCACTTTTAGTCTGGGAGCTGGGAGCGGATTTTGTATATGATAAGTAATATGGAAAAACTATACGGGGATATGTTGAATTAGTTGTGTAATGACTTTCCCCAACGGCCGGAAACCAGAGTGGGGGACGAGGGTAGTTATAAGGGGTCAAAGTCACGGTTTTTATTATTTTTTTTTGTGACGCTTATGATCAAAATAGTGCACCAAAATTTGGGAATAAGTATGTCATGACGTAACTAAGTAAAATCTCTGGGGGCGAAATGCTGCGTGGTCGATAAAGGGGTGGGGGTAGGGGTAAGTATAAAAAATGGTCGACGTTAGTGCACAAAAATTTGGGAATAAGTAGATCATGACATATCTAAGTAAAATCTCCAGGGGCGGAACGCTGCGTGGGGGACAAATGTTGTGTTGCGCCACAAAAAAAATAATAAAAACTGCGACTTTGACCCCTTAAAACTACCCTTGTCCCCAAATCTGGTTTCCGCCCCTGGAGATTTTGCTTAGTTACGTTATGATCTACTTACTCCCAAATGTTGGTTCACTATCTCAATCACGAACGTCACAAAAACCCCCTTATAATTTTTATATTCACCCCTGCCCTCTTCCCTTTGTCGGCAACGCAGCGTTCCGCCCCTGAAGATTTTACTTAGTTACGTCATGACCTACTCATTCCCAAATTTTGGTGCACTATCTCGGTCATGAGAGACACAAAAAAAGAATAAAAACCGCGACTTTGACCCCTTATAACTACCCTCGTCCTCCACTCTGGTTTCCGCCCGTTGGGGAAAGTCATGTACACAACTAATTCAACATATCCCCGTATAGTTTTTCCGGGTCTACCCCAAAATCCCGACAGCCAAAATCCCAACAACGAAAATCCCAACGGCCAAAATACCGACAAGCCAGAATCCCGACAGCCCAAAATCCCGACACGCCAGAATCCCCACAGGTTTGATAAGTTTCTTTTTAACATATAATTACATTTATTTCTGGAGTTTTGTTGATGGCCATCTGTTTTTTATTTTTTGTAACTAAACAAAAGTATTTACCATTTAATATGAACTAATTTTCTAAGTAAAATTTCTAACATGGGTATATCAATTAAATTATTTTTTTTGCCAATATATAGTCCAATAATTTTGTGTATAATCATAATATCCTGAATTCAAGTTTATTTTCATAAAATAGATATTATCATGTCACTTACAACCTTCCATTTCAGCAAGTATAGCTTTTGTATTATAAAATAAAGTGTTTAATAATTTTTTCTTTTAAAATACATAATAATTAGTACCCGTACTTATTAGTAAGTAATTAATTTTTCAATTTCAATACTCTATAATATGATTTGGTTTTGCCTTTGAAAAGGAAACAATAAATATTCAAAATGTAGTGGTCGGGATTTTTGCTTATGCGAGGATTGTTGCATGTCGGGATTCTGGCGTGTCGGTGTTTTGGCCGTCGGGATTTTGGCAGTCGGGATTTTGGCTGTCGGGATTTTGGGCGCCACCGAGTTTTTCCATATTACTTATCACGAGCAAAATCCGCTTCTATCTCTCCGACTATAATGACTTACATTAAACAAAACCCTTCATATAATACTACTTTATTTTGCAACTTATTTTCTATTCTTTATCTATTTTTAGGACTTTGATAACTATATTCCACGTTACGACAATATTCCGAACTTTAGTCATCCAAATCTAAGTCATCATCATAACGAAACCCACGTTTTACCAGCTTCAAGTCATAATGACAACTTTTTTGACACTTTCACTGAAGATGACAACTTTATCAATACGTTTACTGATATACCAGTGATACCAGTCATATTCACCGATACTCCATTGGTTGTACATGTAAGTACTACCGAAGCAATTAATTTATTCACAGGAGAGGAGGAAAAAGGTCCAGAAATACATAAAGATATCGATACCACTCCACATGGTACACACATAACTGACCTTTTGACAAGCAGTATCAATGATATTGAATTTAACAATGATCAAGAGTATCCAAGTATTATCGTTACCAATGTTAGTGACTACGGAAAAAACGAAGGTGTAAGTATTACATTTTTTAAATAAAATATTGTTCTGAAGCTATTTCTTTGTGACATCTTATGTAATCTCTTATTTTATTTGGCAATAGAGCCACAATTTTTTTTTAAATTAAATTTATTTGATGTTTAGACTTCCACTTCGGAAACCGTTATCAAAATTCAGAATATTAATAAATTAAACAAATTTTTGTTTTCTGTTGCTTGGTAAAAATATTCTTCTATTAATTTAATTTTATCTGACTCATTCATATTGACAATTTAGACATATACATTTTAAAGTAGACGATTTTAAACAGATATCGCGAAAATGAATTAGTCAGATAAAATTAAATTATTAGAAGAATTTACCAAGCAACAAATACAAAAATTTGTTAAATTTATTAATGTTTTGTATTTTGATAACAATTTCCAAAGTGAGAGTAGAAACGTCAAATAAATTTAATTTCGAAATAAAAAAGTGGTTTATTCCCAAATAAAATAGTAATTTAAATAAAATATTAGTTTATTATTTCATTACATGTCACTTGGTTTCAAGACTAAATTCATAGCGCCCCTTACATTGAAAAGTTTAAAAATATTAATAACTAATAACTAATTTGTTATTAACTTCATATTAATGTTACCATTGTTTTAATTGTAATTTCCCATGGGATAAATATCATCAATAGATATTCAACAAATTATATGAAGGTGGGGCATAATTTAAACGAAAAAATATATATAATTATAAAAAATTATAATGAAAAATGTATATAGGGTGCGCCAAAACTCTGACGTTTGTTTGTTGCGGCCAAACTATGGATTAAGAAAAATGTAACGTAATGATCCAAAGTTGTGTTTATTTAAATAGAACACCCAGTATATGAAAGGATGGGGTGCTTTTATAAAATTATAAGTTTAAATTTAATAATTTTCGAGGTATTTACGCATTTACTAAGAAAAATGGCAATATTTAAAGGGATGTGAATTAGATTTCCAAGGTCACAAAAATATTTATGACATATCAAAGTTTTTCTAGTGTAGTATGTTTTTTAAATAATTTCACGTCTTTAACATTACTACAAGGCACAAAATTAAAAGTGTGATCACTATTTTCAAATACAAAATTTCCTTATTTTTGAAATACAACACCCTGTAAATTTGTATTGTATTTTTTAGAAAATATTATAACTCTTGTTTTGGTATATATCTATCATGCGGAGTTTTGTCGAAATTTAAATAAAAAGAATATGAAAAAGATTTTTAAGAAACGCTTTTTTTTAGTTACGACACGAGTGACTAACATTAAGAATATTATAAAAAAATCAAATAAAAAGCCAAAAATAAAAAAAAAAAATGAAGAAATCTAACACATTCGTCAAAGAAAAGCGTGGCGTATTCGTCTTCATCGAATAAACGGTTTTCGCCCAACGCTTTTCTTTGACGGATGTGTTAGAGTTTTTAATTTTTTTTTTATTTTTGGCTTTTTAGTTGATTTTTTTATAATATTTTTAATGTTGGTCACTCGTAACTTAAGAAAAGCGTTTCTTAAAAAAAATTTTCATATATTTTTTTATTTTTTACTTTTTAGTCCTACACTTTTCAAACATTAAAATATATCGTTTTATTAAAATATGCCTAAAACATATGATGTACTATCTGACAAACGAGTCCTGGCGGCTGACCTTGCCCGAAAATACACAGCGATAAATGCACAATACGACAAGGTCACGCGCCACGTCTCGCTTGTTCGATAGTACAAACACGAAAAGTAGTTTTAATCAGCAAAAAATTTGAAACCTTATTGTTTATTAATGAAGCATAACGTAAAAAGTTAAAGTAAAAAGTCAAGTTATGTATAGTTCATATATTTAGCTACAATCTGTAAAAGTTTCAAGTTTGTTCATTGTAAAAAACAAAAGAATTTAACCATTTTCCTTTAAAATCGTTTTTATTTAAACAATTAATAAATATAAAAATTTTTTTTATTAATTATTCTTGTATTGTTCCCGCGAATGCATGTCTGCAAATGTTTAGTCATTCACATTGAAGAAAAGGCAGCCAAATTACCGTCCAAAGATTTGACCCAAACGATTGAACTAAAGAAAAGCGTTTAAATAATTAATACGCCAAAACGAATTCTAATGTTAATTGTAGCACAAAACGTCTCTACCGGTGGTTTTTATAAGACTACGATAAAAACTTGAATTTTTTAATTTGAGTTTTGGTTGAAGTTTTGTTTCGTATCGTATCGAAATTTAACACGAATAATCGCCGATTTTGTTTATAAACAAATATATGAGCGTTCAAAATTTGAAACCTTACTGTTTATTTATGAAGCATTACGTAAGCAATTAACGTAAAAAGTGAAATTATGTATAGTTCATATCATTAGCTACAATCCGTAGAAATTTCAAGTTTCTACATTGTAAAAAACAAAAGAATTTAAGCATTTTACATTAAAACCGTTTTTTTATTTAAACAATTAATAAACATAAAAAAAGATTTTTATTGACTATTCGTGTATTGTTCCCATGAATGCAAATGTCTGCAAATTTTCATTCATTTGCATTGAAGAAAAGGCAGTCAAATTAACGTCTAATAATTTGACGCAAACTATTGAACTAAATAAAGGCGTTTAAAAAACAACTATAGTTTTACGTTTTGAAAATTTTTTATTCAATTTTTTTTTTCAAATTTGCGCATATTTAATGCGCAATACCTACGTCCGTAATCACACCAAATTTTTTTGCCTATCTTAACCGGTTTTAGAGCAATTAATAAATCTTCAGTTTGTAAGAAAAAATTCAACACCCTGTATCTCGAAAACGAAGCATTTGCGGACATAGGTTTATAGAGCAAACTGTAATAATTATGTGTTCATATAGAATTGCGCCTTAAAGTGGATCGCATTTATTTACAAACACCCTGTATATTTCGGGATACACATTTTTACTTGAGTAAAATATCATTGATTATTTCCAACTATATAAATAATTCACTACAAAATTTCAGATGATTCCTAATGAAGAGGGTAAAGGAACAGAAAACATGGCTAAAATGGAA
Organism: Diabrotica virgifera virgifera; assembly: GCF_917563875.1. NCBI lineage: Eukaryota > Metazoa > Arthropoda > Insecta > Coleoptera > Chrysomelidae > Diabrotica > Diabrotica virgifera. Next base: position 65,976,319 of record NC_065447.1, read on the forward strand.
ACAACTACTGACAGTGCTTTGACAGAAGCTACATCGGTAAGGCAAATAGTGTTCTGCTAAACTTGTAAATTATCTTATAGCTATTTAACCATTTTCTAGTACTCTTACAAACCTTTGGCTATTTACATACAGTATGTCTGCGTAACTTGGAACAATATGAGAATCATTTTTATAATCAATATTACGAAAAAAAAAATGTTAGTCTTTATAAAAATGTTCTGTATGGTCTAAAACCTAAAGGCACGTATCCACTGTATTGGTGCTCCGTGCTCCTGCAACTGCTCCACATAGTGGATACGTTGGCGCTCCCAGACCATGCAACAGTGCGCTATCCTCCTCGGCGCTCCAATCGGTGGCGGTTTATATGTGGAGCAGCGCATGCCGTGTCGATTGGAGCAGTTGCAGGGAGCGCGGAGCTCCAATATAGTGGATACGTGCCTTTTGACTCAACCTCAAATATAATAATATGGATTTCTTTCATGAGTAAAGTATCTTTATATTTCAAAATATTGAAAATTGTTATTATAATGTGGTTTGGAATTAAAAAATAGGTTTAATATGCAATTATAATATAATTATGTATAATATATAATTATATTATAATTAGAATGATATTATGATTCTAATTATTGAAAAACAAATTGTTGCGTTTTCCCAAATTACCGGTTCCCAACATCGTTTTTATTTATTACAAATATAGGTCTGGATCCCGCGTATGAAAAAAAAGTTGATTAATAGAAAGCTGAAAATTTGTTAATAGCTTAAGGGTGTCTAGTTGAATAAACTTTGATATGTGTGAACACTGGAACAGGGGTAGTTTTAATTGTGGAACAGGTTAAAAATTTGGAACGGCCACAGCACGAAAACGGCACATTTATTTTGTCCGACAGAACAGACTTAAACTCTTCGAACAGAGATTAAACTCTCATGCAAAAATCAGACTGCTATTTATCACCAAATGGGCGTTTTAATGAGTGGAACATGTAGAATATGTCAAATGACAGGAATTATGACAGGTAATAAATAGCAGTCTGATTTTTTCATGAGAGTTTAATCTCTGTTCGGAGAGTTTAAGTCTGTTCTGTCGGACAAAATAAATGTGCCGCTTTCGTGCTGTGACCGTTCCAAATTTTTAACCTGTTCCACAATTAAAACTACCCCTGTTTCAGTGTTCCCATATATCAAAGTTTATTCGACTAGACACCCTTAAGCTATTAACAAATTTTCAGCTTGCTATTAATCAACTTTTTTTTCATACGCGGGATCCAGACCTAATATGATATGGTGTATTCCACGACTATTTCACTCATTTCAAAATTTTCACATAATTTGACCAATCACAAACCAAAGACAGCTTGTGTTATCGCGAAAACACCAACTGTCTTTCAATTCTGATTGGTCTATCAGCTTCGTGTTTTCAACGACGTAACCATGGATACCGATCGCAAAGCAAAGTTTGACGTTTGCCAAAAAAATTATTGTAGCTGTATACGTCAAAATGAGTCGTTTCGGTGGTACTTCAAACGAAGTTATAAACCAAAACATTGAAGAAAATATACCGAGTAACACAAGAAAATCTAAATCTTATATATGGAGACAATTTATGATGTTCTGTGTGGATCGCAACTACAAATTAGATGCAGAAAATAACAACGAAAGACTAGCATAAAAAAATGGACAAAAATGTCTGCAGAAAAGATAGGATTAGACACTAAAAAAGTGAAAATAACGAATCACTCTAATCGTGCCACTGCAGTTAGTCAGTTACTACAATCTGGCGTTAGTGAACAACAAGCTATGAAAATTACTGGACATGGAAGTTCGAACTCGATGAAACCGTATTTACATCTTAGTGCCGAACAACACCAGAACATAGTGAATACTTTTAGGAATACTCCAAGTACATCAAGTAATAATAGCAACAATACATTGTATCCACCTAATAACGGTCATACTATTCAAAATTTTTACAATTGCACCGTTTATAATAATTATAGTCGAGAATAATGTATTTTTTTCGTGTACAAATTATTTATTGTTATAGGTAAAAAATAATTATAACAAATGATTTATAGTTATAATAAATATTTCATGATTATGACTAATTGTGAATTATTCAAAAAATGGGTAGATTTGGGTTACCTAGATCAAATGTATTATTATTAAATTCCTTCCTCTCATTCTACTGAATTTTTGACCTATCACTTTGTTCGTGAAATAGTCTAATAAAATACCACTCGTGATTTAATTTATCTTATAAGTCTGTCTTTTATTTCTAAACTCAACTGAGTTGCTTAAAGAAAACACCACTCGTCCTACGGACTCGTGGTGTTTTCAAGCAACTCAGTTTCGTTTAGAAGTAAATCGACAGACTTATCGCGAAAATTGAATCACTAGTGGTATTACTATTGAATACACGACCCTCTTAGATTATCGCGGCATCGAATATTTTACTGTGCAAAATATGAAGTACGAACGTATTTTGCCCTAATAATTACTCCAATAAACAACAATATCATTTGCAATTTACTTTCGTTCTTCATATTTTGCACAGTAAAATATTCGATGTCGCGATAACCCAAGAGGGTCGTATATTCGTGGAATGGGGTATAATTCTTTTATTATTAATTTGACTTAAAAAAGTTAATCTTCATAAAAGCTCTGCATGGTCTAAAACCTAAGTTTTTTATCAATTTTATACGAGGTATGTCACAAAAATATGAATTTCGCTCATGAGTACCTGAAGTGCCTTTATATTTCACAATATTTCAATTAGAAGGATGTAATTGCATATTGAAACGCAGTTTATAATTCTGAACAGCTTTTCGCACAATAGTATAAATTGTACGACAATTTTCAATACTCTTGAGCGAAATTAATATTTTTTGACATACCTCGTATAAACTTGATAAAACTTTATACCTGATGGTTGAATCATAAGTTTTAGAATATGCAGAGCTTTTTATGAAGAAAACGTTTTTTCGTAAAATTGATAATACTTATCAAAGTTTCCCTTATGGATCCAAGTTAAGCAAACACACTCTATGTAACATAAAATGCATCATTTTTTATTCTACCAATTTTAGACAATCGCAAATATAGAAAGCAAAGGCACAGAAAATACAGCTAAAATAGAAACAACCACTGGCAGAGGTTTTACAGAACCAACATCGGTAAGACAAAAGTGTGGTAAACCTGTAAATTTTTGATGTTAAACCATTTTATAATACTCTTAAAAAACCTTTGGCTATTTATATATAACATAAAATGCATCAATTTTATTCTACTAATTTTAGGGAATCCCAAATAAAGAAAGTAAAGGCACAGAAAATATAGCAAAAATAGAAACAACAACTGGCAGGTATTTGACAGAAGCTACATCGGTAAGACAAACAGTGTTCTGATAAATCTGTAAATGATTTTAAAAATAATTAACCATTTTGTAATACTCTTTGTAATGCTAAATTCGAAGTTTTAGATTCGATAATCTAAAGACTTCTACTGCTATTGTTTATAATTTTGCTTGGTAAGACAGTTCGTTTTCTTTTTTGTTCAGAGCAAAACATAGGCCTCTCTGAAGAGCTCAAAAGAGTGAAACGTATATAAGAGAATGATGGTATACCTCTGAAACCAAATGAAATATTAACTGTCTTTTATTTTCATACTCTTACAAACCTTAGGCCAGTGTTTCCCAATGTGTGGGTCGCGACCCCCTGGGGGGTCGCAATGAGGTACTAGGGGGGTCGTCGGAAATTTCCAAAATAAGACAAAAACACTACTTTGTTAAATCATGTATTTTTATTTTAATAAAGCCGTAAATAAAAATTAACAATTAATTATCAAACGAAACATAAAACTAAATGTTAAAAGTCCTTAAAAGTAAAAGAAAAAAATAAAGTCAAATATTACAATGTTAATGAGACCCATGCGCCTGTTTTTTTTTGAAACTAGTCTTTCAAATCTAGGCTGTGTATTTGAGACACACACAATTATATCGTTTTCAAGTACGAGACGATTTCTCACTTTTGTTTTAATGGCAGTCATAGACGAGAAACTTAACTCACATAAATATGATGTTACAAATGGAACCAAACATTTTACAGCTTCATTCGCCAACTGAGGGTATTCCTGCACCTTTTTGGTCCAAAATTCGGGAAAAAAATTTTAGCTTCAACATTCCATCACTTGCTATTTCAATAAGTTGTTCTTTCATGTTTATTGGTATTTCAGCATGTTGAAAGGAATCGGCTAAAAACGGATTCAGTATCCATCTGCAACTGTCGTAACTGTTTTAAATTTCTTCGGGGAAATAATCACAGAGCTGTTGTTTTAAATTAAGCAAAGTAACTTGCATGCCTGCATAAACTTGTTCAAAATTTGTAGCACTGTAACATACATTTTCTATAATTTCCTGAACGCACTGGAATGAATCGAGCTGCTTTTTGCCAAGTGAAGTTGACCATAAATCGATTTTTCTTTTAAACCCCTTAAAGTTATCTGTGGCTGTAATTATATTAATGTCGCGACCTTGCAAATTACTGTTCAAAATATTTAATTGTTCGAATATATCAGCAAGGAAACCTAGTTTCAAAAGCCAAATAGGATCGGAAAATTGATTTTCATATGGGGACTTCTCATCTTTCAAATACATTAAAAGCTCTGCTCTTAAGTCAAATACTCTTTTTAAGACGTTGCCCCTTGAAAGCCACCTTACTTCGGTGTGATAAAGAAGATTTTGAAATATAGCACCCATGTCTTCGCAGATTTTTCGAAAAATACGGGTCTGTAAAGCTTTTCCTTTAATGGAATTTACAACTTTAATGATGGATTTCATAACACAGTCCATTTCAGGAGGTAAAGCTTTTGACGCCAGAGCTTCTCGATGTAAAAAACAATGTCTCCATGTGGCATTAGGCATTATTTCTTGTAATCTGACGACAAGACCAGATTGATGTCCTGTCATAGCTTTAGCGCCATCTGTGCATATAGCAATACATTTTCCCCAGTCAATAACATATTTACTTGTGCGTTTCACAAAACTGTCGAATAAACATTTTCCAGTGGTATTGGTCTCCAATGGGGAACAAAATAAAATATCTTCTTGAATGCCATTATTTGTATCATATCTTACAAACGTAATAAATTGGGCACAGTTAGATATATCCGTGGATTCGTCCATTTGAAGAGAGACGTACGTGCATTTATTAAGATTTTCCACAACTTGCGCTTGAATATCTTCTGCCATATCACTAATTCTTCTTTGGATAGTATTATTTGACAGAGGTATTGTTTTTAACTTTGCAGACTCTTTTTCACCAATCATTATATGTACCATTTCAACAGCTGCTGGCAAAATCAGATTTTCAGCAATTGTGTGCGGATTACTAGTTTTGGCAACGCGATAAGCAACTTTATAACTTGCTAATAATGCTTTTTCGTTAGTAGTGGTTGCCAATTGAAAAGTATCTTGCTGTTTGTGAAGGACGTTCAGCTTTCTTTCAAAGAATTCTACGGGTTTGTCTTTTTTATCTGGATGTTTGCTATTTAAATGTCGAAGTAACTTTGATGGCTTCATGCTTTGGTTTGACAATACTTCTCCACAAATAACACATTGTGGTTTATTGGAAATAATGGTAAAACCATATTTAAGATATTCATCACTGTCATCACAAGTCTGTTTTTCTTTTTATTACTGCGACTTTCAGACGTAGATGGTTCTGCACTTCTTTTTAAAAACTTATCCATAATTTGTAATTTATCGTAGACGTAAATACGTAAACGGGAATACGTAAGTCGCAAAATATTTACTCATTACTTAATACCGCTGCATTCGCCACAACGTGCTGTTTCGAACTGAGGTCTCATTGCACATCGCCGCTTACATAAAGCCAAAACGAGGCTACGAGAACGTTCCAGAGTGTCATCTAGTAGCGAAGTAAGGAGTAGAGCCTTCGCGAATATCATGGAAAAGTATTGCGATGTAGACACAAAGATGTCGCGGTGTACAATGTGCAGTCGACTTTTTATTATTTATTTTTATTGTAAATGCTAGTCTGGCAGAAGTACTACTAGTGTACTAGTGGGACAGATCGCAATTATTAAAATAATTGTTGAATTTTTTAAATGTATTTAGTTTGAATTTAAAGAGTAAAGTAAAATAAAATTTGAGAAACCATCAGTTGTAAATTAGGCACGCTATTTTTGTCGCTATTTTGGTTTGGGTGATGAGTAGGGGGTCGTGAACAATTTTTTTAACAAAAAGGGGTCGCGCTTTAGATAAGTTTGGGAAACACTGCCTTAGGCTATTATTGGGCTATAGAGTGTAGCGAGTATGTATGGAAACACAGTAATTTCTCGGAAACCAGAGTTTTCTAATACGGCCGATATTATAGTGGTAATTACATTGTTGTCAAATCTTTCGTTTTTCTGGAAATCTAATGAACTGTCCTTTTTCAAATAGAACATCCTATATATTTTTTGCGTTTTGACGTCCTTAAGAAATACTGATTATTTTTCATGTTATATTTCCTATACCTAAATGCCATAATTTCTGAGTTATTGTTACATTTGTTACAAAAAAATTTAAACAAATTATAAAAATCAAATTTTTTGGCCGAGGTAGACATTATTTTAGGTTCTTTGAATCATTGGAAACAAAAAAGGCCTTTTGTAATTTTTGTCTAAACTTAATTGTTTCCGAGCTATAGACCATTTAAAACTGAAAAAAATCGAAAAATGACGATTTTCTAGGTTCAAAAATACAAGTAAAAAATAATACTTTTATAACTACGAAGAGCCTAAATTCAAGCTCAAACCTTATTGTATCAGATACCGATAAGTAATTTGGGCTTATTTCATTTTAAAATATTTTTTCTAGTTGTTAATGCAGCCTGATCTCCCGTCCTCTCATATGCGCTTAATTAACAATTAAAAAAACAATGTTTTAGAATAAAACGTGCCAAAAATTATTATTGAAGAGCTGACAAAAGAAGGTTTAAGCTTGATATAGGTACTTCGTAATTTCAAAAATTATTTTTTTACATGTTTTTTAATTTTGAAAATTTACTAGTCTAATTTTGTATTTTTGATTTTTTCAGGTTTACATTGTTTATAACTCGGAAACCATTAACTTTAAAGAAAAATTACATAAGACCTTTTTTGTTCCCAATGATCCAAATAACCTAAAATAATGTCTATCGTGGCCGAAAAATTAGATTTTTATAATTTGTTTAAATTTTTTTTTTATAAATGTAGCAATAACTCCGAAATTATGGCATATAAGTATAGGAAATATAACATGAAAAATAATCAGTATTTCTTAAGGATGTCAAAACGTAAATAATATTCAGGGTATTCCATTTGAAATAAGAAAGTTCATTATATTTCCAGAAAAACGGAAGATTTGACAACACTGTAATTACCACTATAATATCGGCTGTATTAGAAAACCGTTACCCACCAAAATCTATAAAAATCGTTCCAACGGTTTCCGAGATATTGCCGTGTTTCCATACTTTCTCGCTACCCTGTATAACATAAAATGCATCAAGTTTTATTTTACCAATTTTAGGTAATTACAAATAAAAAAAGTCAAGGCACAGAAAATATAGCTAAAATAGAAACAACAACTGGCAGACATTTGACAGAAGCAACATCGGTAAGACACAAGACACATAGGTACATATATATTTTATAGGTAAAATTCCCAGTCGTTGGCTGACATTATGTATCATAGTTTAAAAAAAAACTTTAGAAAAAGTATAAAACTTTTCTTACTGTAATTAGTATATTTAATATGTAATAAAAATAAGATCAATAAAATAAAAAGGATTAATAAACATCAAAACATTTTGTACGCCAGTCAATGAGCAGAAAAACAGGATATTACCTCCGAATTCTATCCCACTGCATGGATATCAATGAAATTTTGGGAATAGCCTCTACTTATCTCCTAATTCAAAGTCACCTTATGTCGATGTGCGCTTTCCTCTTGGGGGTGGTTCCCACCCCTTCTGGGGGCGGATTTTTTTTTGTCAAAATAACCACGGAAGTTGCTAGAGAACTTAATTCCAATCAAAAACTGTTCTATATATTTTTTTGAAAACTCAATACTTTTTGAGTTATTCGTAGTTTAAAATTTGCCATTTTCATTGAAAACTGTCACCTTTTCGGACGGTTTTTTGCGAATACCTTAAATATTATGCATCTAACGAAAAAGCTATATACAACATTTTTATAACTTATAAAAAATCAAACAGATTCGTTTCTTCATAAACCTTCTACTTCAATCTTCTACTAATACAAAAAGAGATATGGTAGGTGAAAAGAGATTTTTTTTTTGGAAATGTTCAAATCAGTGTGTTCAACTTAAAATAACTGAGAATCGGTCGATTTTAGGGGTATAATGCTTTAAATACCTTTTGTGGTGGTAGAAGAGACCTTTATAATGAGCACTGTTAAATGTTAATTACATTTAAACTAAGCGAGATGTGGTGCGAAAATATTGATGACTATTGTATTTTAAGGAAAAATGAGAAGACCCTCATCCACCAGAATTTAAATACATCGTTTTCCTTCTACAATACCTTTTATTATAATATTATTTCTATGTTCAAAAAGTTGGACCGGTATAAAATGAATGGTTTTTGAAAAAAATTAGATCAAATTATAGAGCGCATTTTTAATTATTTTTTTTTAATTTTCCTTTTTTTCCATGTAACTCGAAAACGATAAAAGATGCGAATAAAAGATACAGTAAAATAATGTAGTGTTTTTCAGATAATAATTTTGTTTTTTCTGTCATTAATGTATTGTAGAAGGAAAACGATGCATTTAAATTCTGGTGGATGAGGGGTTAAACATACTTCTCATTTTTTCTTAAAATACATTACTCATTAATTTTTTTTGCACCATATCTCACTTAGTTTGAATCTAATCCATATTTAACAGTGCTCATTTTCAGGGTGTTTTCAACCACCAGAAATGCATTTGTATTATACCCCTAAAATAGACTACTTCTATGTTATTTAAAGTTGAACACAACGAGTTGAAAATCTCTTTCATTTACCATATCTCTTTTTGTATTATAACTAGAAGAGTAATGAAGAAACGAATCTGTTTGATTTTTCATAAGCTATAAAAAGGTTTTATATAGTTTTTTTCATTAGATGTATACTTTTTAAAGTATTTTCAAAAAACGTCCAAAAGGATGAGACATTAAATGTCTCACCATGTAAAAATTTTTTCAATGAAATTGGCAAATATTCAACCAAGAATAACTCAAAAAGTATCAAGTTATCAATAAAAATTATGCAACAGTTTTTCCTTAGAATTAGGTTCTCTAGCCACTTCCTTGGTTATTTTGACCAAAAATTTTTCGCACCCGAGAAGGAGTGGGAACCACCCCCAAAATAAAAGCGCTTATCGGCATAAGGTAGACTTTGAATTAGGAGAAAAGTAGAGGCAATTCCTAAAATTTCATTAAAATCCATGAAGTAGGATGCAATTCAGAGCCAAATACCCTCAGTGACTGCACTATTGGGTCTTATCAAAAACCTTTGATCCTTTCAAAAACGTGCTATACGACTGGGTCAAAACAAATGTAGGAGCCAACTGTACTAGTACAATCTTATACACCTTTTGAAATTTATGTATGTAATATGAAATGTGTAAAATTTTATTTTGACAATTTTAGGCTTCAAAAGAAAATAAAGAAAATAAAGGAACAGAAGTTATATCTAAAATAGCAACAACAACTGAGAGTATGTTTAAAGAATCTACAACGGTAAGACAACATATTATTGTTCTGCTAAAATTATTCCTCTGGAACATAATAAAAAATTAACCAGTAATTCGATACAAACATAACGTTCACGATTTTATAACTTACAAAAAGACCCTTTTCGTTTACATTCTACATTTCGAGAACTCTTCTTTTTTAATGTTGTTTTCTACGAGTATGATGTACAAGAATTTTTCCCTGTTTTACAATTACTTTTGTGTTGAATTAGTGTTTAATTTTCTGTATAGTGCGGCAGATTGGTGCAAATATTATTAGAATTGCACATTTAATGATACAAACATATAAATTGGTCCACGTATATTGCACATATAAAGGTTCAAATTTAGATATAAGGCCATATCAGATTTTGCCTTTTACAAAAATGGCGGTTATTCAAAATGGGCGACTATACATATGTGACTAATAGCACGATATCTTTTGAATGAAAAGTCCGATTTCAACGAAATTTGTTACATACGTTCTTTTTGTGATTTACAAGATCTATATCGTGAACTGGAAGAATCGGTTTACCAGAAGTTGTGTTTTTCCTGGTTTTTATGTAAAACTATTTTATATTATGTAAATAGTTTATTTTCAATTTTTTCACCCTGTATATATTAATTTTTCAATATGGTAATACCACCATTGAAAATAGCGTAGGAATATGTTTTCAAAAATATTCTGAACTTTTTAGTTATGTTAATTACCATTTATTAAATGCATAACTTATCTTCACATGTACCTATGTGTGGCAGATTCATGCAAATATTATAAGAAATATTGTGCGTTTAACGGTAGAGGCATATAATTTGGACCACATATACTACACATACAAAAGTTAAAATTTAGATATGAGGCCATCTCAGATTTTTCCTTTTGCAAAAATGGCGAGCATTCAAAATGGCGGCTCTACATATGTGAGTAATAGCACGATAACTTTTGAACAAAAAGTCCGATTTCAGCCAAATTGGGCGTCAACGTTCTTTTTTTGATGATTAAGATTGAGGTCTCGAACCGGAAGAATCGGTTTACCAGAAGTTGTGTTTTTACTGTTTTTTATGTAAAAATATGTTGTTTTTATTTTAAATTCTTTCACCCTGTACATACTAATTTTTCAAAAAGGTAATATCACCATTGAAAAAAGTGTAAAAATATTTTTAGGAACGATTTTGAACTTTTTAGTTATGTTAATTACCATTTAATAAATGCATAACGTATCTTGACATGTACCTGTGTGCGTCAGATTCATTTTGAATGTCCGCCATTTTTGTAAAACACAAAATCTGAGATGGCCTCATATCTAATTTTGAATATTTTCATCTGTAGTGTGTGTGGTCCAAATTATATGTTTTTACCATTAAATGCACAATAATTCTTATATTATTTTCACGAATCTGCCGCACAAAGGTTCATAGGTACATGGGAAGATACGTTATGTATTTATTAATTGGTAATTAATATAACTAAAGAATTCAAAATATTTCCTAAAAAATATTTTTACGCTCTTTTCAACACCGGTATTAAATTTTTGAAAAATTAATATATACAGGGTGAAAGAATTGGTAAAAAACAGCATGTTTTTACATAAAAATCAGGAAAACACAACTTCTGGTAAATCGATTCTTCCAGTTCAAGACTTTGGTCTTACACATCAAAAGAAGAACCTATATACCAATTTTTTTTAAATCGGACTTTTTGTTCAAAAGTTATCGTGCTATTAGTCACATATGTATAGTCGTCATTTTGAATGCCTGCCATTTTTGTAAAAGGTAAAATCTGAGATGGCCTTATATCTAAATTATAACCTTTATGTGTGTAGTATATGTGGTCCAAATTATATGCTTCTACGATTAAATGCACAATAATTCTTGTAATATTTGCACGAATCTGCCACACACAGGTACATGTGAAGATACGTTATGCATTTATTAAATGGTAATTAAAATAACTAAAATAACTAAAATGTTCAATATATTTTCTAAAAAATATTTTTATGCTCTTTTCAATTGCGGTATTACCTTTTTGAAAAATAAATATATACAGAGGGAAAAAATTAAAAAAAAAACCATATTTTTACATAAACAACCAGTAAAAACACAACTTTTGGTAAACCGATTCTTCTGGTTCACCACATCCGTCTTGTAAATCAAAAAGAGAATCTATATACCAAATTTGGTTGAAATCGGACTTTTCGTTCAAAAGTCATGGTACTATTAAACACACATGTATAGCCGCCATTTTGAATGCCCGCCATTTTTGTAAAAGGCAAAATCTGAGATGGCCTCATATCTAAATTTGAACCTTTATATGTGTAGTATATGTGGTCCAAATTATAGGCTTGTGTCTTAAATGTGCAATTGTTTCACATATCGGCCGCACTAGTACGTACTGATCAAACGGTAAGAATACAAACTAAATAAGTAAAATAAAATTATAGACGAAGCAATAAAGCACTAAAATCGGCCTTACCTCCGAAAAAAAAAGGACAAGACGGATCTTAATAATTATTTTTTGCATTCGATTCGTGAATGCGCCAGGAAACTTTGTGAACCGGACTCATGATATAATATTGAAAAACTGCATACAAAAAATGCATTCTTAAAGTACATCTCAAACAGACAATAAAAAAAATTTAGAACTTGTCAATTATTGGCGGAAAAATGAGTTCAATTTTGTTACTCGTGGGGTCGCTGAAAACAAATATGACGTCAAAAGTGATCTCCAGGAGTACCTGTTGCCAAGGGTACCTACTGTTTGCCTCGTCATTAAAATTCATTAAAAAATTAGTCAAAAATCTTTACTCGGGAATTTTTGGGGCCGCTAACGACGAATATGACATCGGAAGTGATGTTCGGAGTACTTGGTGCCCAGGGTACCTACTGTTTAGCTCCCTTGTGGAGTGTTCGGCAAAAAAAATATTAAAAAATTAGTCAAAAATAATTACTCGGGGATTTTTGGGGTCGCTAACGACGAATATGACATCGGAAACGATCTCCGGAATACCTGGTGCCCAGGGTACCTACCTCATATGAAGTTGTCGGCAAATTCATTAAAAAATTAGCCAAAAATCATTACGTGGGGGTTTTTTGGGTCGCTGACGACGAATATGACATCGGAAGTGATCTACGGAGTACCTGGTACCTAGGGTACCTACTGTTTACCTCGTTTTCCGGAGTTTTCGGCAAATTCATTAAAACATTAGTCAAACATCATTAGTTACGACGTAAACAATAGGTACCTTGGGCATTAAGTACCCCGTAGAGCACTTCCGATGTCATATCCGTCGTCAGCGACCCAAAGAAACCCCGAGTAATGATTTTTGGCTAATTTTTTAATGAATTTGCCGAAAACTCCATAAGAATTTGATACCCTGGGCATGAGGTATTCCGGAGATCGCTTCCGATGTCATATTCGTCGTTAGCGACCCCAAAACACCCGAGTAATTATTTGTGACTAATTTTTTAATAAATTTTTTGCCGAAAACTCCACAAGACTAGGTAAACAGTAGGTACCCGGTGCACCAGGTGCTCCAGAAATTACTTCCGATGTCATATTCGTCGTTAGCGGCCCCAAACCCCTCGAGTAATGATTTTGGACTAATTTTTAATAAATTTGCCGAAAACTCCACAAGAGGAGGTACACAGTAGGTACCTTGGGCACCAGGTACTCCAGAGATCACTTTTGACGTCATATTCGTTTTCAGCGACCCCAAAAACCCCGAGTAACAAAATTAAACTCATTTCCGCCGATAATAATTGACGAGTTCTGAATTTTTTTTATTGTCTGCTTGAGATGCACTTTAAGAATGCATTTTTTGTATGCAGTTTTTCAATATTATATCATGGCTCCAGTTCACAAAGTTTCCTGGCGCATTCACGAATCGAATGCAAAAAGAATTATTAAGATCCGTCTTGTCGTTTTTTTTTGAGGTTCAGTGCTTTATTGCTTCGACTATTATTAGAAATTTTAAATCGATAAATGAGATAAAGGCTTCTTCTTCGTGCCCATTCTGAACATTGGCAATTAACACGGCTATTCTGACTTTGTTTACGGCAGATCTGAATAGTTCGGTAGATGACAATCCGAACCATTTCCACACGTTTTGAAACCACGAGTGTCTCCTCCTGCCTGGAGCACTTACGCACTCTATTTTCTCTTGGATAATTAGCTAAACTACACTATATTTACTGTGCCTCATAACATTACCCAAGTATTCCACCTTTCTTTTCTTTATGGTTATTCCTATCTCTCTCTCCTTACTTATCCGGCGTAGTATCTCTTCGTTGGTCACGTGATCGGTCCAGGACATACGTAATATACGTCGGTAATCCCACGTTTCGAAAGCCTCTACTTTTTTCATTAATGTTGCGGTTATTGTCCACGCCTCCATTTTATATAACAAAACCAGGAATACTTAAATACATAACAACATACGCTAATGTAGCAAAACAAGTGAACTCGATATTTCCAAAATTTACCAAAAATTCGCAAAAGTAATATTCCTCTTTGTCCCATCATCAGTTCATCAACTCCACTACCTGCCACCGTAATATTTTGAAATTTTGAAAAACAAAAAATCTCTAGCAACTGGTTCGATAGTCAAACTAGTTGGCCCTAATTAAACATGAAAAAAAGACCGAAATCAGTAGTGCCACCTTGTACGGAAATGCGTGTGCTTCTTGTTTGGGGTTCAGGTTGTTTGTTTTTCTACAAGGGCCTTTTTTGCGAATATTTTCAAACTGTTGTATATCCTCATTTGTCATTTTATTTTAGGTGAAATTTAGAAACCATTACAAAAAGTGTATTCGTTTTGTGAAAGTAGTGAACGGGAAAAGGTTTAAGCAACTTTAGAAAACATTTGATTGGCATATTTTCTCTATCTAAGGGCGCTCGCAAACACAGCGACTTGTGGTCGCCACCGACTTCAAGTAGCGAGAACCGGGCATCGCCATATCTTGGTGCTTCAAGACTACCGGGAACGTAGTGTGTGCGCCGAGTCCATTTAAAATACATACAAACCTAAGTCAGCATGCGGTGTGTATGTATTTTAAATGAACTCGGCGCACATACTGCGTTACCGGTAATTACCTCGAAAGACAATAAAAACCATTTAGGGCGCTCGCAAACACAGCCACTTGTGGTCACCACTGGTGGCTGCTACACGCTGCTGACTGAGGCTTGCATGTATTTTAAATGGACCCGGCTCACACACTGCGTTCCCGGTAGACTTCGAGCGACAAGCTATGGCGGCGACCACAAGTGGCTGTGTTTGCGAGCACCCTTATATCAAAATATCCGATATTATTAGAACAAATTTTTAAATTAATTTCTTAGGCTTTTTTAATTGTGTTGTGCAATTTAGCTTAAACAACTGTGAGGAATTTTAAATCACTTTTCATAAATTTTATTGTGTCGTATCTTATGCATTTAGACCGAGCAGTATCGTCGCCCCCGCTAGCGAAATTATCCGATTCGATTTTTTTGCACAAACTTACTTAAAAAGAGGTCCTTATAACATATCCACAGGGTGCCGGGCGGTGCCTTGGTCGAAAAATAGTTTAAACAAATTTTTTTAAACAAATTCACAAAAATAATTTTTTCATTTCGAACAAACTTTTTTTAGATAAATTGGCTTATTCTGAGCAAAAAGGTCTCCTGTCGGTTTTTCCTAACATTGATTTTTGTCGAGTTATATGCGATTAAAAATTTGAAAAATGCGAAAATAGCCATTTTCAAGGCTTAATAACTCGATGAAACATTATTATTATAAAATTCAAAAAGTCAACAAATCAAGTTTCAAATCCCTTCTTCAAGGTCCTGAAGAGATTTTTGTCATTATTTTATTAGAAAGCTGTTATTTTTAATTATTAACAATTAGCGCTATAGTCCAGGATTTATCGTCTCCCCCGTTAGTGAAATTATTCCGATTCCATTTTTTTGCAGAAACTTACTCAAAACGAGGTACTTATAACATATCCACAGGGTGCCGGGCGGTGACGCGGTCGAAAAATTGTTTAAACAATTTTTTTTAAACAAATTCACAATAGTATATTGTACAACAAGAGATAAAAAGACATATTTCTCACGAGCGCAGTACGAGGCGAGTGCCGCAAATCAAGCGAGGGAGAAACATGTCGTTTTCTCACGTGTTGTACACTGTTTTTTTTTCTATAGGTGCGTTTTTGCCAAGAGTTCAATCTTCAAAATTGAATAATTTATGTGCTATTATGTAGATTATATGCCAAAATTGAAACAAAAAACATATTATATACATATGTAGGTATTTAATATTCTTAATATTTATATACTTTTATTTATTTAAAATTATAGTTACCAGTTATATTTGAACAGCTTTGAAAGGTAATTCCTCGTAAGTTTTGATTTGACCCATTTTATTTGACAAATATATTTGTGTTTGTATTGTGCATGTTACCATGGAAACCGCGATTCTACGTATGGAACCCGTGAGAAAAAATATTTCTCACTGCAATGGCCGACTTTTCTCACACCCTGAGAAATTTTTCGTTTTGAATGTATGTAAGTAGTGAGAGAAGTTGCACATTGTATAGCATCCATAGAAAAAAATAATTTTTTTACTTCGTACAAATTTTTTTTAGATAATTTGGGACATTCTGAGCAAAGAATGTCTCTTGTGATTTTTTTCTAAAATGGATTGTTGTCGAATTATACGCGATTTATAATTTGAAAAATGCGAGAATGGCCATATAACTCGACAACAATCAATTTTATAGAAAAATCACAAGAGACTTTTTTGCTCAGAATAACCCAAATTATCTAAAAATAATCGTTTGCAATAAAAAAATTATTTTTGTGAATTTGTTTAAAAAAAATTGTTTAAACAATTTTTCGACCACGGCACCGCCCGGTACCCTGTGGATATGTTATAAGGACCTCGTTTTGAGTAAGTTTCTGCAAAAAAAGGAATCGGACTAATTTCACTAACGGGGGCGACGATGTATCCTGGACTATAGCGCTAATTGTTAATAATTAAAAATAACAGCTTTCTAATAAAACAATGACAAAAATCTCTTCAGGACCTTAAAGAAGGGATTTGAAACTTGATTTGGTGACTTTTTGAATTTCATAATAATAATGTTTAATCGAGTTATTAAGCCTTGAAAATGGCCATTTTTGCATTTTTCAAATTTTTAATCGCATATAACTCGACAACAATCAATTTTAGAGAAAAATAACGGGAGACCTTTTTTGCTGAGAATAAGCCAATTTATCTAAAAAAATTTTGTTCGAAATGAAAAAATTATTTTTGTGAATTTGTTTAAAAAAAATTGTTTAATCAATTTTTCGACCACGGCACCCTGTGGATATGTTATAAAGACCTCTTTTTGAGTACGTTTGTGCAAAAAAATCGAATCGGAATAATTTCGCTAGCGGGGGCGACGATACTGACCGGTCTAATTAGGTATTCATGTATCTAACATACTATTAGGAGTTTTAATTTTATTATCATGTAAAGACTGTTCATTAATATATAGTTGTCCATAAAATGAACATAATAATATATGCACCTAGTGAAACCATGAATGAAATAATTTTCATCTTAAATAATTTCAGGCGATTCCAATTAAAGAAAGTAAGGTCACAGAAAATATTGTTAAAATCGAAACCACAACTGACAAGAATGTTAAAGGAACTACGGCGGTAAGACATATACAGGGTGATTAAGTTTAGGGACGAAAAAGTTATTTACAATTAAGGGGTAGGTACCTGAAAACTTGACATTTGTAAAATATTAAGAAATATACATGGTCTTTCATTTTAAATTTAAAATCCGCTTAATTTCCTCAGTACAAGAATGCAAAGTTGATTTATGTTATAAAGGGTGTTTAAAAAATGTTAATCGTATTTCAAGAAAAACCGTAACAAGATCAGAAATACGGACTCTGCATTAAGGACGGACGGACGAAAATGTTACGGACTCTGCATTAAGGATTTGACCATACACAACGGACTCGAGCGCTTTACGGACTCAATATATTAGAGACAGGACATTGAGTGTTATCCTGTGCCCTCTATGGTACAGGACTGTATTGTCCCTCAATTTTAGTTATCATTCAGCACAGGCACCACATTTAAACGACTTCAAGTTTGTAAATCGAGCTGGCCTTTAACGTCCGTTCTTCCATTCCGTACAAAAGAACATGCCAAACGTAACACTTTAGCATCTTGTATCTCAGGTTAAAATTCAACTTGCGATCAGTCAAAAATCTATAATGCGGTACATTAACTATTATGGAACCTGCCTCCTATTGTTTGAATAACTTTTTGTGGGATCCTATAATAACAGATATCTTATGTATAACGGAATTTGTCATAAACGTTGATCACCCTATATTGTATTTCACAATAAATATAATGCTTAAAATCAATATGCCGTTTATAGGTATACCATAACACTTTATGTTCAACAATTTTTCTAAATAATTTTAGGTAACTGCAAATGAAGAAAGTAAAGGAACAAAAAATGTAACTAAAATTGAAACCACTGAAACCACAACGATAGATCCTACTACATCGGTAAGAATCGAAATTTAATTAACGTAAACAGTTTTTCTAGAAATAATTTAATATAAATTAACAGACGCAAAAAAATGATGATTAAATACAGGGTGGACAAGTAAAAACAGTCCACCTCGATATTTGCAGTATTTATTAGATTTTAAGGGAATGAGGAAACAGGTCGATTTTTGAACTAAGAATGACACATTTAAGATACATCCATAATATATCATTTGTCAATCCCCTCCCTTCCACATCCCCAACCCCTTGTTTTTAAATAGAGAATATACCTTGTGCGGCACATCATTAGAAATGCATATGCATTGAGTATTCAGACATAATGATTGTCCACGATTATTTTTAGATATTTGCACCGTCTTTGCGAAGAAGTCTTCATTCATTTAAAGTACAACGTCCCTTAAAAATTAAACGTAACGCCTATGGTTTGCTAATATGTCATTTTTTCTGTCATGGACACCATTTTGAACATCTAATTAATTAATTCGGTATAATAGTCCAGGAACCAAAGCTTTTCACCTCGCAATTTTTACAGAATGGATCAATTTGCTTGAAAATTTGAGAATAAGTAGTGGATAGTCCATGAATGAAAATCTATATGATGCTGACAGGCGCTTTTACCATGGGGGTGGTTGACTTCCCGTCTCGGGGGTTGAACTTTTTTATTATATTTTGACCGCAAAAGTTAATAAAAACAATAATTAAAAGCAAAAAACGTTCTATACATTTTTTTGATAAAATTAATAGTTTTTAATTTATTCGCACCTACTAATTCGAATTACCTACAATTTCATATTAAAACATTTTTTCGAATCTCTGATGCTAATCTTTCTATTCCCAAGGAAATGGCATTTTTACCAAATTGCAAACATTCGTTATCCGCTTTAAACTTCAGTTTTTTAAAAACTAATCATTCTAAACCAGTAAAACTTCTAGAATCTATTAATAATACATAATTAAAGAAGAATAAATAAGGCCAATGACTAAAAACACCACTAACTTACATTATTATGCTTCCAATTGGATTTGTACTTATTTTTCCAAAAAATTTATTGATTTTTTAACTGTAACTTTTTTATTGTTTATCTTAGACAGTTCTTTAAAAAAGAATTTTGTAGGTTTTTACAAGATCTATAAGGATATTAATACAAAATATTTTAAAATTCTCAGTCACAAAAAGAGGTGGCATTGAAAGAGTTGGTAAAGGTGGTTTTTGCATGATAATACAAGTTTTAATTGTCAACAGCTCACTCAATTTTTGCCGTAAAAAATGTTTGCAAACCAAGTTTTTGGGAATTAAATAAGCTACAATTTTATTTTGAAATATTTTTTTCGTATCTCTGATGCTAATCTTTCTATTCTGAAGAAAAGGGAATTTTTTACCAAACTACAAAAACTCGTTATTCGCTTTTAACTCCATTTTTTTTTAAACTATTCACTATAAGCCGATCAAACTTCTAGAACCTATTAACAATACACAAATCAATACAACCAAATCAGGTCAATAACAAATTTTAATTAGGGTGGGGATTAGGGGGTTGTTTACGATCAGTTTTTTGCTGAAAAATATAGAGACTGACATTCTTTTCATTATAAGTCACTTAATTTTTTAGCTAGAGATTCTTTTTTATTTCTGGAGATACATATTTTTAAATAGTTCAAATTAGTTTCAACAAGTTATCCTCGAAAAATGCATAGTTTTCCCGTCCTTTAACTTAGAAACTACAATATTTAGCATTTGACAAAGAAGAGCCAACATATATTAAAGTATAGCTCGATTACTATTGGTCTTAAAGAAAACCAAAAAACGGTTTTGTTTATTTTTTCAAAAGGTACATTTTTGTTAAGTAAAGTTGTTTTGATAAAACTAAAACTGAGTTATTAGCAGAAAACTGATTAAAAACATTGATTTTTTCGATATAAAGCTCACACATTCGACAGCTAATAAATCGAGAACTATTAATTTTATCAAAAAAATGTATAGAACGTTTTTTCCCTATAATGAATATTTTTATCAACTGTTGCGGTCAAAATATAATAAACATTTTCACCCCCGAGATGGGGTGTCAACCACCCCCATGGTAAAAGCGCCTTTTGGCATGATATAGATTTTGATCCTTGGACTATCCACTACTTACTCTCAAATTTTCAAGCAAATCGATCCAATTCTGTAAAAATTGCGAGGTTTTGTCCTATTTTAAGCTTCATTACTTGGACTATAAGTAAATTGTTTTATTTTCCAATTTAATTAAATTGTTTAATGTGTCATAACTTCTAATAATAATATAATATTTTTTGAGAACTTTTTGAGAACTCTGAGAAGGCGTTTTACCGAAAACTCAATTCCACCGTAGAAAGTGTCGACAAGTCTTACCCAAGCCAAGAAGAAAATCATGAGTTTTGGGGAAATCAACTTTCCACACCAGCTGATCTTAACAACAATGCTGGCTGGATAGAAGATACGACGCACAACTGTCACCACTACGTCACTGCTAACTACGAACCATTCACGACTGAAGAAGTCTCAAATGTCATCAAAGAGCTTCATAACTGGAAATCTCCTGGACCAGACGGAGTTCAGAACTTTTGGCTTAAAAAGTTTTGGAGTATTCATGAGTGCTTATCAACATTAATTAATCATGTTATTTCTAATCCGCAGGAATTACCATCATTTCTAACGCAGGGAACTACTTATTTAATACCCAAGGATCAAAATAACACCCAAGATCCATCCAAGTACCGCCCAATTACTTGTCTTCCAACTTTGTATAAATTGGTCACATCCTGTGTAACCCGGCGTATCTACCAACACTGTGCTCTACACAATATCATAGAGCCTCAACAGAAAGGATGCGCTAAGGGTTCCATGGGTTGCAAAGAACAGCTTATCATCGACTCAGTCATTTCTAACCAGGCATTCACTAAAAAAAGGAACCTTTTTACTGCTTTTATTGACTATAAAAAGGCCTTTGATTCAGTACCGCATGAATGGCTAATAGATATATTGAAAATATACAAAGTCGATGATAACATAGTGACCTTTTTAAGGCATATAATGAGAGATTGGAAGACTAAAATTCACCTCCAAATACCTGGTGAAAACAATATCGAAACCGAAAATATCGCAATCAACCGGGGCCTGTTTCAAGGAGACTCGTTGAGTCCACTGTGGTTCTGTTTAGCTTTGAACCCCCTTTCCCAACTATTAAACTCCACTGACTCAGGTTTTAGCATTAAAAGCAATAATACTGTAGTAGCGAAGCTCAATCATCTGTTGAATATGGATGATTTGAAATTAATGGCTTCCACTCGAGAACACCTAAAAGAGATGCTAAAAACTGTAGAAACATTCTCTAATGATATTAGTGTGCAGTTCGGTCTAGACAAGTGTCGTGTTTTGAATATAGTCAGAGGAAAGGTACAGCCCGGTGGATTCGATATGCAAAATAGCCAGAACATCGAGGCCATGGGCGATAACGATATGTACAAATATCTTGGAGTAAAGCAGGCGCGGAAAATTGACCATAAGCAAATGAAAACTGAGATAACAACTGAGTTTATAAGAAGGGTAAAACAACTGCTTCGTTCTCAGCTTAACAGTAAAAATTTGTTTAAGGCACTGAACACCTACGCTTGTTCCGCGCTTAGCTATTCATTTGGTATTGTTAAGTGGACAAAAACGGATATAGAAAATCTTCAGCGAAAAGTACGAACACACCTCACAAAGGCACAAAAACACCACCCTAAAAGTGCAGTAGAACGAACGACATTACCCCGGTATTTAGGAGGAAGAGGACTTATGGATATAGGTGAGCAATTAGATAAACAGATTGCTAATTTAAGAACTTATTTTCAGATGCAGGCTGAGACATCTACTCTACACCGCGCAATTTGCGCAGTAGATGACACAACACCGATCAAACTGAGGGAACCAGAAATGCGCATAAACCACCTTACTAAGGACGAAAAACTGCGCACCTGGATGGACCTCTGCACGGGCGACATCCCAATGAGGTTAGCCAAGACTATGTCGACAATACAGCGTCGAACTATTGGTTGACATCAGGAAAGATGTTCCCTGAAACGGAGGGTTCATTACTGGCCATTCAGGATCAGGTTATACCAACCAGAAATTACCTGAAATATATCGTCAAAGACCCTCAGGTTCAAAACGACAGATGCCGATATGGATGTCAAGCCCAAGAAACCATCCAACATATTACAGGGGGCTGCCAGGCATTTGCTGCAACTGAATACAAGGAACGGCATGACGCAGTGGGAAAATCCTTCATCAAGAGATAGCTAACAAGCTGGGACTTCTCCAAACGGACCATCTCCCATATTATCAATACGTTCCTGAGAGTATGCTTGAGGATGGCAACTACAAGCTATACTGGGACCGCAGTGTGCTCATAGACCAAACAGTGGCACATAATAGACCAGATCTCATACTAGTTAATAAATTAACAAGACAAACAACACTAATTGATGTGGCGATGCCTAACAACAATAATCTACGTAGTAAATTTACTGAAAAGATCGCCAAGTATAGAGATTTGGAAATTCAAATACGGAGACAATGGAGAATGCAAAGTACCCAGACGATACCTATTGTTATGTCTACTACTGGAGTCATTCCGAAGACCCTCCTCGAAAGCATAAAAAAGCTGGGTCTCAATGAACATATTTATAAGACCATGCAGAAAGCTGTACTACTTGCGACGGCCAGAAGTGTAAGAAAATTTTTGGGAGATACACCTGCATTCCAAGTTACCTAGGGCTCGATAACACGGAAAGAGCCCCACCAGAGCTCAATCCTTTTGATACCGTAGGTATCTGGGATGAGTCAATTTTCCCCTCAGAGGGAGTGTGAGCCGTATGGCTAAATCTGGATAATATTTTATAGACCGACTCCTTGTTTCCTTATACACTAAGCATCAAAATTAACGGACCACCTTAAAAATGGGACATTTTTGATGTCTCATATTTCCTAAACCTATTGTCTGATTTTAGTGATTATTTTAAAGCATTATAGCTTTTCTCTTCAAGAATATCGATGTAATAGTATTTTTGCTAAACAGATAAGGGTCATTGCATGCCGGGTGTAACAATGATAGTGTGTTTTTTCCTCAAAGTTTGGAACACCCTGTGGAATATGCTAGCGGATACAGGGTGTTTGGTAGAGAATGGGCCATAGCTTAACCTCAGGTTCCTGAGGTTAAAATAGGCCGATTTAAGCTTACTTATCTTAGTAAAAAAGTTGATAGTAACCGAAATACAGGGTGTCAAAGTTAAACTTTTTTTTTATTTATTATTGAATATTTCCTGACAGACATGAGATATCCACACGAAATTTGGTACGTGGGGGTTTTTCGGGACGAGAAAATTAAATTCCCTACCAAAAGTTACGTGTTGCCCAGAGGGCGCCACATACGCCTTTCAGCGCTCATTTAATACGTTCAATTTTTTTTATCCGTCACTCCGTATAATTTTAACATTAAAATTTTTATTCCCCTATTAGTTTTACTTAAAAAAGGTATATCTCTTTCATCTTCCTAAACTCAACCGTTTACGAGATAAATGCATTTTAAATCTGCAGTTCAACATAATTTTTAGCATAATATCATTGTAGTTACACCAGAAAAATAACTTAAAACCATAAAATTATCCAAAAATTTATTGCAATTTTTTTTCAATGGAATTTGCGATGCAATGACATAAATTTAAGAACTGGCACACTTATTATGGTTTTAAGTTATTTTTCGGGTGTAACTACAATGATATTATGCTAAAAATGATGGTGTATCGCAGATTTAAAATGCGTTTATCTCGAAAACGGTTGAGTTTAGGGAGATGAAAGAAGTATACCTTTTTTAAGTAAAACTAATAGGAGAATAAAAATTTTAATGTCAAAATTATACAGAGTGAGGGATAAAAAAAATTGAACGTAATAAATGAGTGCTGAAATGCGTATGTGGCGCCCTCTGGGCAATACATAATTTTTGGTAGGAAATTTAGTTTTCTCAACCCAAAAAAACCAAATACCAAATTTCATGTTGTTATCTCATACCTGTCAGGAAATATTCAATAATAAACAAAAAAAAGTTTAACTTTGACACCCTGTATCTCGGTTATTATAAACTTTGTACTAAGGTAAGTTAGCTTAAATCGGCCTATTTTAACCTCAGGAACCTGAGGTTAAGCTATCGCCCATTCTTTACCAAACACCCTGTATAAAATATTGAAATTAAAGCTCCACTTTAGCCTTGGGCTTTTTTAACATTTTGCTTTTTGACTCATTCGCTTATGTTGGATAATCAAAAAGTTAGGTACTTTAACAACTATCAACGTTCTTCATCAATACAGGGTGTTTCTAAATAAGTGCGACAAATTTGAAGGGGTAATTTTGCATGAAAGAACAATGACCGTTTGCTTTATAAACATAGGTCCGCAAATGCTTCGTTTCCGAAATACAGGATATTGATTTTTTTCTGACAAACTGATGATTTATTTATTGCTCTAAAACCGGTAGAGGTATATGCAAATGAATTTTAGCAAGTTTTAAGAGGTAGTTATTGCGCATTTTGTGACATAAAATTAAGACTTTTATATTCACTACTGGCGTGCATACGGGTCTTATTACCCGTATGCACGCCAATGGTGAATATAAAATTCTTAATTGTATTCCAAAAAATGCGCAATAACTACCTCTTGAAACCAACCAAATTTCATTTGCATATCTCAACCGGTCTTAGAGCAATAAATAAATCGTCAGTTTCTAAGAATCGTCAGTTTATAAAGCAAACGATCATTATTTTTTCATGCAGAATTCTCCTTATATTTTGTCGCACTTATTTAGAAACACCCTATATTGATGAAGAACATTGCTAGTTGTTAAAGTACGTAACTTTTTTATTATCCAACGTAAGCGAATGAATCAACAATCAGAATGTTAAGAAAGCCTAATGCTACAGTTGATTTTTAATTTCAATTACCAGAGTACGGCAGTTCTCGCCAGTGGCGCACACCCAAACCCCCCTACATGCGACACTATATATACACGAAATTTTCGATTTTTTAAATCTGACTGAATTGAAAATTAGACCAACTTCCATCTTAAAGTTCAGGAACAGACTCACCCATTCATATGTCAACCATCCATTTCGGTTCAAGGGTGTGGATTTTACGGCCCTTCATATATAGGGTCTGTTTTTCGTTCTCGTCCCCAATACTCCAAAAAACTTCAATAATTTAAGTCCGGCCTTTGCGGCTTCTGATAGTACTGATCATTACCTTTCCAACGCATGTTTAATTTTGAAAATCGGTTATACCATTCAAAAGTTACCGAGCTCAGAATTATGACTCAATTTTTATTTAAAAACTGGAAAATATTTGTTGATATGTATGTACTCGTATGTATGTATGTGTGTTTAAAAGTTAAACTGATTTGAATTTTTTTTTCTGTGTTTGAAGAGGGGGTCAGGGCCGAATTAGAACCGGTGTAGTTTGTGACTTTTGACCACCCATAAGCCAGCTACAGGACTTGGTAGGTACAAAACAGCATATTTTTTGGGGATATATATCTTCGGACCAAGAAGAGACAGGAGAACCGCAAATACATTAAATTAATTGTGTTGAGTTAAGATTTCAAATAGTGTTTAAGCCGTCAGGATCAGACATACACACGGCTCAGTATAGCCAAAAAACTGAAAAACTAAACTTTGAAAGTTTTGGTTATTCGACAAATACTCAAAATTTCAACCCACGAATTGCGCCAATAACTGAGCGTTTGTAGAAGGACTCCAGACGAATCTAACGGTGTATACCTCATATCCGGGAAAATTCGAATTTTTAAGTTATATGCTTCATAAGTATGATCAAATCCATTTCCTATGGGAAAAACGGTTTCTCAAGCTCAATAATTCATGTAATAGCTTCAGTTATCATCTCTCTCCTGTCGTTTCCCCGTTACTGAGGATCGTGATTTCCTCCAATATTCCTAACAATGTTTCTCCATTGGTCTCTATCTTCAGCTGCTCTAAGAGCCTCGCAAAATGAATTTCCAGCTGAATACTTTATTTGGTCTGACCATCTAGTTAGTGATCGTCCTCTTGATCTTCTCCCCGGAACGTTTCCAGAAACAATTAATCTCTCCAAACTGTCGTCACCTCTGCGAACCACGTGACCAAAGAATTGCAGAATTCGTTGCAGACATATTGTGGACAGCCTTTTTTAATATTGAGTTGGTTTAGAATGGAAACGTTTGTCCTATGAGCTGTCCAAGGTATGCGCAGCATTCTTCTCCAGCACCACATCTCAAAGGCATCAATTTTTGGCGCTCGCATGCGCGAAGAGTCCAAGTCTCGGCTCCGTATAGAAATATTGAGAATACAAGGGCATTCACCAGTCTCATCTTAATATTTTGAGAGAGAGATCTGTCTTTTCCAAACTTTAGTTAGGCGACTCATCGCATTTTTTGCCATACCAATACGTCTCCGAACTTCTGCTTCACAGTTACCATCGTTAGTTATACTAGACCCGAGATAGACAAAGGTGTTTACTATCTGGTATTCCCGTAGTATGTTAGTCAGTTGAATAGTGTCCAATCTGTCGACCACCATTATTTTTGTTTTTGCTTTATTGATTTTCAGACCAACTTTATTGCTTTCGTACTCAAATTTTCGCAGAAGATCAAACATTTCTTGCTCATTTGCTGCTATAAGTGTAGTGTCATCAGAAAATCTTAAATTGGAGATTTTTCTACCAACTACTGTTACTGTTACCATACTTGACCTTAAATACATCAGATACTACTGGTTAATAGGTTTCAAACTCATATTTACTGATTAAAATCGGTTAAGTCGTTTAGAAGTTATTAAGCTACAGAAGTATAATCCAATTAACGGTTATTCCCAAAATGGTTTATGTAGTTGTAGTGGTTACGACGCTAAATTTGATCTGGCAACGGGCAATCCGACTTCATTTACCAGCCATCTCAATATTTTTTTCAATCTATTTCAAATAGAAAATAATCTAGTGTACCTACATTCGATTGACACTATATCATTTGGGAGATAATGCAACAAAGGTGACCATTTATAAACCTTAACGTGTAATAGAGGAACATTGCATTCAACTTCAATTTAATTTATAAAAAACTTTGAAAAACTCCTGATACAAGAATAAAAAACCGCTAAACGCCGTAAA
This sequence comes from Diabrotica virgifera virgifera, assembly GCF_917563875.1. NCBI lineage: Eukaryota > Metazoa > Arthropoda > Insecta > Coleoptera > Chrysomelidae > Diabrotica > Diabrotica virgifera. The sequence continues at coordinate 66,003,863 of NC_065447.1, forward strand.
AATGAGTGGCGCATACAATATTCCAGCTACAAAAGATCTGATATGAATATTACGTGGCGCGAAAATGTATTTTCATTTTGATGCAAAACAAAATTCTAGTTTTATTTTAAAAGATTTTTCCATAATATTTGCTAAATTTGAAGTAAACGCGCCACAAAAGGGTTTCAAAATTCAAACTGTATCAAAGTTACTCTTTTGTGGCGCGTTTTACTTCAAATTTAGCAAATATTATGGAAAAATCTTTTAAAATAAAACTAGAATTTTGTTTTGTATCAAAATGAAAATACATTTTCGCGCCACGTTATATTCATATCAGATCTTTTGTAGCTGGAATATTGTATGCGCCACTCATTTTTACGGCGTTTGGCGGTTTTTTATTCTTTTATCTTATATACGCTACAATATTCCACAGGGTGTTCGAAACTTTGAGGAAAAAACACACTGTTACACCCGGTATACAATGAAACTTATCTGTTTAGAAACAATATTATTACATCGATATTCCTGAAGAACAAAGCTATAACATATTAAAAAATCACTAAAATCGGACAACAGGTTTAGGAAATTCGAGACATAAAATATGTTTCATTTTTAAGCTGGCGCGTTAATTTTGATGCTTAGTGTATATATAATAAATAAAATTCTTACATTTAGAATTCAAATATTTTATTTAATATAATCCTAATATTATGAATAATTAACATATTATTTAAAATTAAAAATTAAATTAAATATCACTAGTAATATATATTTTTTATTTAATCAAAATATATAAATAGAAGGAAATAAATAATTTGAATTTATTTATTATTAAAAACATTAATTTTTATAGAAAATAGAAATTGGCATAATTTCTGGTGGCGCAAAACTTTTGCGGTTAAGTTTATAAGCTAATGAATTTATTTTTATTTCTTAATTTGCATTAAACTATTATTGAGAACGTGTAACCAAAATTGTGGAACAATGACAAATCATAAAGGTTACGATAATAATCTAATTAATATCAATATTTCTAATTAAAAATAAGGTTCTTACATAATTATCAAGTGAATTAAAGTAAGAAAAATTATTAAGCATAAAATCCTTCTAATCATGTTATCTGTAATTAAAAAAAATGCTTCAGTGAATTATATAGTTTTTCAATTATTCTTTTAAGATCCTGTTTAATTTATTGAGTTATTATAATTACTCATACTAAGACCTATTGTGGTCTAACTATAATAATTGAAAACGTTTAAATCAATAGAAAATTAAAATTATTTTTTGCCATAAGTTCTCATAGCTTGTGTGCCAGGTCTCTGAAAACGTGTGCCTCAGACCAAAAACTATCATAATATCACTATTTCCTTTTCGATACGCGTCACAGAGTTCAGAGAAACAAGGAATGAAATATCCTGTTGGTGACACAAACCCCTCCAGGCCGAAATCAAATTTTTTAAGTAGTATGAACATTTATATTAATAACCTATATGTTTCTGCAGCCGATTTTGATGATATAAATAGTTATAAACAAATGAAGATCAAAAAAGGGTAAATTTTCGCTTTTTTTGTCTATAACCAAAAAGTTAAGTATTTTAAACAAAGACAGTGAGAAACTCATAAACCGTATAAAAAACTTCAATATGGCGTTCGCTGAATATGTCTATCCTTATTGGTTGCTTAGCATATTGCAAACTAAATCATAAATTTTGAGTTTTTATAAATATTCATAACTTATGTAAAAATTAACCTAGAACGTTTTTATTACACAGAATGCTGAGACTTCTGGTGCTTAAATTATACCCCAAATTTCAAAGCAATTGGTTAAATAATTTAAAAGTTATTTAATTTGTTTATTCCAAATTAATTTTTTTTGCAACGCTATAAGTCAGAAAATGATGAAGTTACACTAATACTTTGGATAGTTTATGGAAGAAGAAAATTTATATATAATATTAATTTAATTAATAAAAAATGACAAAAAATAATTCTAAATACTGCAAAATTATTTCGCAAAAACATGTGAATTAAAAAAAGGGGGGGCTAACTTCGTCTCTAATTGTCCTAGGACAATTGTTTTTCTTTTTAAATGTGTATAAAAATTCAGTCTTTCCAAATATGAAAGAATAACTTTTCTACGGGTAACGGTTAAAAAGTTATTCTAATTGTTTTTAAGTGAACAGAAAATCGACGTGTTTTTGCAAAATAATTTTACACTGTTTAAAATTATTTTTTGTCATTTTTTTAATTAAGTCAATAGTATAAATATTCTTCTTCCATAAACGGTCAGAAGTCTTACTCTAACCTCATAATTTTCTGACTTATAGTGTTGCAAAAAATATTAATTTGCGAAAAACAAATTAAATAACTTTTAAACTATTTGACTAGTTGCGTTGAAATTTAAAATATAATTTAAGCACCAGAAGTCTCAGCAATTTGTGTAACAAGAAGACTCTAAGTTAATTTTTACATAAGTTATGAATATTTATATAAACTCAAAATTTATGAATTATCTTGCAATTTTCTAAGCAACCAATAAGGATAGACATATTCAGCGAACGCCATATTAAAATTTTTTAGACGATTTATGAGTTTCTTACTCTCAAATTTGTTTAAAATGCTTAACTTTTTGGTTCTATTTAATCAGCCCTTAACATCCATCCTTGGATATAGGCCTCCTCTTCCTTCTTCCATGCCTCTCTATCTTGAGCAATTTGCATCCATTTTGACCCAGTATGTTTCTTCAGGTCATCTGACCATCGCATCTGTGGCCTTCCCCTTTTTCGTTTGTGGTTCCACGGTCTCCAATGTATAATCATCTTAGTCCATCTTTCATCCTTCTGCCGTAGGGTGTGTCCGGCGAACTTCCATTTAAGCTTTGCTACTTGGGTAGAGACATCTCTCACTTTTGTTTTGTTACGGATCCATTCGTTTCTTTTCCTGTCTGATAGTTTAATGTTCAGCATTTGTCTTTCCATGGCTCTTTCTGTCTTTGCTATTTTTTCCATATTCTCTTTTGTAAACGTCCATGTCTGAGAGCCATATATTAAAACTGGGAGTATACATTGATTTGACTGATTGATTGAACTTTTTGGTTATAGACGAAAATTTACCGTTTTTGATCTTCATTTGTTTATAACTATGTATATCATCAAAATCGGCTGCAGGAAACATAAAGGTTATTAATATAGATGTCCATACTACTCAAAAAATTTGGTTTCGGCCTGGAGGGGGATGTGTCACGAGAAAAATCTTATTTCTCTGGACTAACAGTCAATACTAGACTAGGAGCCGGTATAAGAAGTGAAATTTGCTAATCATTTTAGGCACGATAAGATCCTTTAACTTAGATAGTAGAACCTAAAAGAGAACGTATGAACACTGTGCCGTCACTTTTTAGTGGCACATAATACGTCGACAGTGGCTCATCAAACTTTCCACTTATGGACGGGATAAATAAATTAAAAGGTACCCTCTATCACTCCCAGAATTCAATTTTTTTCATTCTTTTAAGTTCTATGTGATTAAAAAATAAGACTCAGCGTAATTTTAACCCACCACCCCTTCTCCCTTCCCCCACCATCAAAAACTTAATTTTTCGTTTTTATTTTTTTGAGTGGGATCCAATCAATTTTCAAATTTCAAAAAATTCATAGGCATGATTAATACTTCAACAAAACATGTGTATTTTTTATAAATCCGTAGGTTGAGTGTACATAACCTCAAAGCAATTTTATTGACTTAATTTTTTTTTAAGGGGGCTGGAGGCCTATTTTTTTCTATTTCGTGTATTTCATCAAACACTATGTTTTTAATTTTTTTTCAGATTTTTTCGAAAAATTCGGTACCTTCGAAAATCCAAAAAACTGTTTTTATGAAGATTTTGGCGGTTTTTACGTGTTTCTTCCATTGATAAATGTTCTAAAGGACTCAGTTGCTTCAATTTATATATATTTTCAATTTATATAGCCTATGAAAAAAACATTGATCTAATATATTTTGAAGTCTATAAACTAGGGAAAATCCACAAAAATCTCCAAAAAACAAAAAATGTTTGAAGGTGGCGAACCTTACGGAAAATCTGAAGAAAATTAAAAACATAGTGTTTGATAAAATACATAAAATATAAAAAATTAGACCTCCAGCCCCCTCCTAAAAAACGTTATACGCTTTTTTTCCTATCTACGGATCTATAAAAAATAGACATGTTTTGTAAAATCTTCAACCATGCCTATGAATTTTTTGCAATTTTAAAATTGATTGGATCCCACCTAAAAAAACGAAAAAAGAAGTTTTTAGCATAGGCAAAGCTGCAGGTATAGATAGATTAGATGTCGAGTTGTTGAAATATCTGGGAGAATTGGGCAAAAAGGAACTTTATGAACTGTTAAACCTAACATGGAAAACTAAAAAAATACCAAGTGACCGGAACACGGCTATAATATTGCCTGTACACAAAAAAGGAGATTCGAGAGAATGTGGAAATTACAGAGGCATATCGTTGCTCTGTTCAACATTAAAAGTCTACGAAGTTATCCTAGAGCGGAAGCTCCGGAATTTAGTCGAGCCTAGATTAGCAGATATTCAAAGTGGGTTTAGGCCAGCACATAGCATCCAGGACCATATCTTCACTCTACAGCAGATCATCGAAAAAGCCATACTAAAGGATGAAACCGTATATTTGGGATTCCTAGTTATAACAAAAGCTTCTGGCATGGTGAGCAGAGAGGGAATAAGGCAAAGCTTGACAAATAAGGAAGTGGATATGGAACTTATAACCACAATCCAGAGTTTGTATTGCAATACCATAAATTAGGTAAGAACAGGCAATCTTATTTCCAGCAAATTTACGAATAACGACGAAGTCAGACAAGGAGGGGTATTGAGCCCCCTACTGTTTATCTGTGTAATAGACGAAGTAATTAAAAAGTGCTGGCCAAAAAAAAATATACCATAGGATACAGAAACCTACAACAAATAAAAATCGAAGCCTGTGTATTTGCAGACGATATTGTTATTGTGGCAGGAACTGAAAGAGCTCTGGAGGAGAACATAAGAATCTGGGAGGCAGAATTAAAAAGTTACAATCTAATAATTAATATGGAAAAACAAAAGTAATGGCAATATCCAAGAAAGATGTTAAGCTAAATATTGAAATAACTAGGAAAAGCAAAATGATAATATTTAAAAGAGTTTACGTACCTATCACTACATATGAAGCAGAGAATTGATAATTGAACGACAAACAAGAAAAGAGATTGCAAGCCGCCGAAATGAGGTATTTAAGAATAGTCGTGGGAGCTAGGAGAAGCGATAAAAGACGTAGCGAAGATATTAGAAGATAATTAAAAGTAAAATCATTAAAGGAAAAATCCATGAAAATAAACTAAAATGGACTGGGCACTTATTTAAAACGAACGACGACAGACAGGTTAAAACGACATGGGAAGCGAGGCCGATGGGGAAAAACAGGAGAGGCCGACCAAGGAAAGCGTGAAATACAAGTGTGATGGAAATACTGCAGAATAGAGGAAAATCGTGGCAGGAAGCCAAAGAATTAGCTAGGGACCGAAAAAAGTGGCGTAAGTTCGCAGAGAATAACGAGTAAAGAAGACACCTCGACACCTTACGGTATAAGAGGATCATCGATTATGTATGTATGTATGTAAAGAATGGTGTATGGTGGGAGAAGGGGGACGGGGGTGGTGGGTTAAAATTACCCTGAGTCTTATTTTTTAATCACATAGGGCTTAAAAAATGAAAAAAATTGAATTCTGGGTGTGATGGAGGTACCTTTTAGTTTATTTATCACGTCCATAAGTGGAAAGTTTGATACGCCACTGTAGACGCATGTGCCACTAAAAACTGACGGCACAGTGTTTATTCGTTTTCTTTTAAGTTCTACTATTTAAGTTATAGGGTCTTATCGTGCCTAAAATGATTAGCAAATTTCACCTATAGCGGCTCTATACATTCTTGCCATTGGTCTTAACCATTTTTTTGTATTTCTTCTTTACTACGGGAACTAAGAGTTTATTTTCTGTTGTCCACATCATCATTATATATTTTTGCTTAAATATAATAGGAAACTTGCACATTTTTTTTTATTACATAATAATGTTCAGTTTTGTATAAAAATGAGATTTCCAAAATTTCACGCTTCAAAAACTCATAATAACTTAGAAGTACAAATTTAAAGTCTTCTTTATTTTAAAATAGTTCAAACGACCCGTGACGTCACAGAGTTTAACTATGTGGTTCCATTTATGGTTATATTTACGTATATTCTTCTTCTTCTTCTTCTTCAGTTTATTGGCCTCCACCTACTTGGGTATTTGCCCAGCTCGTCGTCGGGGAATAAAGGAAAAATATTTATATTCTAATGACATTTATCGTATATCGTAATAATATATACCAGTTTGTTGAGATTGGAGTTGATACAGTTTTTGAAGGAAAGGAAAGAAGGTTTAGGTACTATTGAAAATAAAACCATTTTGTGAAAGTACAAATTTTCTATGAATAGTTCAAACGATCAAAAACACTTTTAACGTCACATAACTGTAATTTTTACTGACGTTTATAATGTCTAATTTAAAATTATATATACAATTGGTGTAGAATGTAAACATACAACCCCGTAACGTCACGACGCGTTTTGGGGTGGCTGGTATAAGTTGAATTTTTAGTCCTCTTTAGGGGCCAAACGAAAGACAAACAAAACTTTTTTATCTTTGATACAGGTTCTAAATTAGGTTTTGTTGTGATTTATATCATTTTTTTCGAATTTAAAATTTTATGCAAGTTCCCTATTAGTAGATACCTCTTTGCAGTTTACTCTAAGAATTTTGGATTATCATCTTTCTTGACAAAAAGAAAAAAAGTTTATTGTTAAGTTGTATTTCTTCCGGGATCAAAAGCAGAGAAAACAATGACAATTTTTTTTTGATTTTAATTATCTTACAGAATAAGCCGTGTACCTATAAGTAATAATGTATTTGATACAAAATATTTTTATTTGATAAACAAAAATTGCTTTTCACTTAAATATCTTGTTTTAAGTGGCACTTACCTGCCCTTTTTGATTTTATGTAATCCCAGAGGAAAAAATCAATGTATTTAAGATCTGGACATCTTGAGGGTCATTGTATTGTTCCTCATCTACCAATCTCTCTATTAGGAAAACATCTTGTGTACAAGGGCGAATGTAAGTTTATTTCGTAAAAGAACAAGATATCCTTGCTGTGTAAGACGCTCATTGAAAAAAAGAGACCAATAATTTTATACTCGATTGTTCCTACCATAGGTACCACCTTGTATAAATAATTATGTTGATATTTATATCAGTAAACATAGAATTATATTAAAAAAATTTTCAAATGAGCTAGCACATGACCCCTATTCCTATTAAACAAACATCGATTACGTCATCACTCACAAATGCACTGTTTTTACACTTCAGCATATATAAAATGAATAATTTTGCAAAGAATATGGTTAGAATGAAAACAATATTTTTGATATTTTGAAGTATACTATCTTTTTTTCAAATTAAGTACAAAACTATCAAAGATAAATATGTAAAATTAGTGATGTATTAGAAAGTTGGTTTTTTTTTCTACAGGAAATGTTGTTTTTGAAAATGTCAAAGATATTTTTTTCACTGCAACCATATTTGTTGTCAAGATATTGTCCGATTTTATGGTTTAACTACTAATGCTTAAATTAAGTGAATTTAAACTGAATAATCTTTTATTGAAAATAGGGTAGAAATAGCAAGGGTAGCATGGTTATTTTTTCCTCGAAAAAACTAGGAAACAGAACCTTATTTTCATTATAACTCTCTTAGTTCATATGCTAGAGAGTTCTGCGAAGTCTCATTTTAACCCTTTTTAAAGTAGTTTTAAAAATATATCATACATTTTTTAAGTGAAATTGTCCATTTTTCTATTATTCTATGTTAAATTTTTAAAACTATTCGTCAAATTCGATATTGTGTCCTTCAATAAGTTAGATGTAACTCGGTTTATATTAGGTACCGCATAAATAAAAAAGTAATCTCTTTCATTTTTCATAAGCTTCATTTTATGTATTTAAAGTTTTTTAACAAATGTATAGATTTTGAATAATTCGTGAAAAATCAGTTGAGAACATAGGACAAACTGAAATTTTCAAGCACGAATAAAGTTTTTTGCTTAGTATATATTTTTCTGTTGATTCTTAGGGTTATTTTCAATATAACGGTTCCGACCACCTCCTTTCCCGTTAGGGTCGATTATACCTCTAAGTTAAAGCATACATCGTCATAGGGTTGATTTTGCTTGTTAAGGTATTTCCAACTTTCTGTTAAAATTTCATGAAAATTTCACTAAATTCGGAGTTAAAAACCTTAGTGCACTGCACTTACAATAAAACGTTTTTATTTCGTAGACCCATATCGAGATCACAACAACTGAAAAAACCAAAATAGTCCCTCTTTCTGCAACCTTTAACATAAGCGAAGTTGAAAGTTCTGTCAACGAAACTACACGCAATCCTAGAGAAGAAACGGAGAAAGATGATCCTGAATTTGCTGAAAAAGAGTCCCAAGAGTCGGATGAATCGAGTGAAGAAGACGATGAAGAGGACGAGAATATGGTCACAGGAATCCTGTCGGCTCTTCTAGGAGGACTTAGTAAGGTAACGTATATTCAAACTTATATTTGGTTATACATATCGTAAAATTCTCTATATCTGTCTTTATAATATTTCTCTTTATAAAATGTCATAATAGTATATTATACAACGAGCATTTAATGATGGCCATTATGAAGCGAATATGACGGATACGAAACGAGCCGTCTAGCGGCGAGTTTCGTATAGAATACGAGCTTCATAATGATAATTAAATGCAAGTTGTATAGGTACACGAAGTTTTCTATGATCATTCACACCAAAAAATTAATTAATTAATTAATTTGTTGATACATTTATATTTTCAATATTACAAAAAAAATGAATAACCATTTTCAATTTTGTTGCAAAACGAAAAAACACAGCCGAACCATATTCTAGTCCAATCAGAGAGCGCTGCAAGCACCCCTATCGGTTTCGAAACTTATTAGTCTCTCGTCAGGAGGCACATATGCTGCTCTCCCCGATCCAACCAAAACAGACCCCAGCGTGGAGTCCCGGATTGCAACGAACGAGTTGTCTCTGGTGTGACCAGAGAAGGTTCCCATTGTTTTCATTCTGGTGGGATGTAGAATAGCATTATGTTGTTTTATATGCCATTAGAGTGAAAACTTAGTCTTTTTGCTTGCAGTTGCCGCTAGGGCATCTATGCCATTTCGTTCGTTGCAATCCGGGACTCCACGCTGGGGTCTGTTTTGGTTGGATCGGGGAGAGCAGCACATGTGCCTCCTGATGAGAGACTAATAAGTTTCGAAACCGGTAGGGGTGCTTGCAGCGCTCTCTGATTGGACTAGAATATGGTTCGGCTGTGTTTTTTCGTTTTGCAACGAAATTGAAAATGGTTATTCGTTTTTTATTTACATTTACTCTGTGTGGAGTATGAAGGGAACCATTCTCGTTGGAACTTTACCGCGCTGAGCAGATGGGACGTGAATTGTAAATGGTAGAATTCCCTCATCTTCCTTAGTCTCAGCATCCGTATGGCTTGCAAATTGTAGAAGCTTCGGAGGTGTGACCAGAGAAGGTTCCCATTGTTTTCATTCTGGTGGGATGTAGAATAGCATTATGTTGTTTTATATGCCATTAGAGTGAAAACTTAGTCTTTTTTCAATATTACAATTTAAAATGAATTTGAGGATAAATTTTTAATATCCCTATCGTCTTCAGACATTTTGTTAAAAAGATTAAATGTTTAAATTAATCAGTTTGTTTACATATTGTGAAATGTCAAAGCATATGTATTTGACTCGCAATTGGTCACTGCGCGTGTGCCACCTTCATCGCGAATGTCATATCGCGATTCTATTGGTTAAAAATTTGTATCTTAATGAAACTCTGTATTATGAAGCTCATTATGATGGAGGTAGTGAAATCATACTTATTGATTTATTAATATTATGAAGTATGAGAATAGAAAAAATAGCTTATAGGCGAAGAAATAAAACATTACACCTCTAAACTTTTTAAAGTAAAACCGATCGTTATGAACATTTCATAATATTTAATATTTTGCATTCAATTCGGGAGAGCTTCAGGAAAAGTTGACCTATTGGCACGAGGAACAAATACTATGGAATTTTTGTAGGCGGAAAATGCCTTTCTTAAAGTACAGATCAACTGTTTTCACTTGAAGATCATTTTGTGGGGATCATCCCATTCTGAGTTTGGTTTTACAGTTGTTGGTGTTGTTTTCACTACCTTTCTCCATTCTTCTCTCTCTTTGATTTTCCTTCCTATATTTCTAATTTCCATACTTCTTAAGTCTTCTTCCACTTGTTGTCTCCATCTGAGTTTAGGCCTGCCTCTGGTCCTTGTACCTGGTGATATCCATTCGGTTATAACTCTTAACGGATTGTTCTTCTCTCTTCTCATTGCGTGTTCACACCATCTAATTCTCTGTGCTTTTATTGCTCTAACTATGTTCTCTTGACCCATCCATTCTTGTATTTCGTGGTTTATCCATTGTCTTGCCTCCTCTTCGTTTTCCCTCTTTGGTCCCAGAATTTTTCTCATAATTTTTCTCTAAAAAATTTTCAGCTGCTCTTCTTCTCTTGCTGTTAATGTGAATGTCTCCAAAGCATATAGCACTATTGGTCTTATGGTCGTTTTGTAGATTTTCATTTTTTATTTCGGTTTTTCTTGTTATCTTTGCAGAATGCTTTGTTTCCTGCTTTCATTCTTCTTTTCATATCTACACTTTCATTTCTTCTGTTGACTAATACTCCCAAATATTTGAACGTTTCAAGCTCTTCGAAGCTGTGTGCGTCTATTGTCATTTCTGTCAGTTGTGTCTTCTTTTTCTTACTTACATTCATGTATATTGTTTTATTTTCATTTATTTCCAGTCCTCTCAGTTTGAATTCGTTTTCTATTTCTTAGGAAGTTTTCTTTAATGCCCTTTTATATGTTGCTACTATGGTTATATCGTCCTCATATCTAATTATTTTTGTACTGCATCTTTTTGTTTATAGTTCCTGCGTTTGACAACTTTTTTATTTTCTTGTCTAATGATAGAATAAATAGTACCGTTGAGAGCGCATCTCCTTGTCTTACTCCATTTTTTATTTTTATTATTTCTTTTCTCTCTCTTCCGGTGTCTATTGTTACTTGGGAATCTCGCATTTTAATCTCTATCATTTTTATAATGTTATTTGGTATTTTGCTCTCTTGTAAGTCTTCGATCATTTTTCTTCTACTTAGTTTGTCAAAAGCCTGTTTAAAGTCTAGGAAAAGTATATGTGCTTCTCCGTCGTACTCGTATGTTTTCTCTATCGCTTGTTTTAGTGTTAGTGTAATGTAAAATTTATTAATAATACGAATACGAAGCAAGCTTTCAATCCTAATAGCAAATAATTAATATTGAAAAATATTAAAAATTACTAAAAGATTTTTAAATTGAAAACTTACTACTAGGTAAATGGTACACACATTTTTATTTTAAAATTTATTACGCTATTTTTTTTAGCATTATTTACGTTGCTTATTTTCAAACATATTCGCAATTAATTGTTTGGGTGTTTTTTTTTAGCCTGATGGAGGTATTGATCTTGACGCAATCGTTGGTCTTATAGGCAGTTTAAGTACAGTAAGTTATTCTTTACCTATCATACAGATTTAATACAAGAGTAAAATAATTTTTAGCAAAACGATGACGGTAGCTACGACTTTTCTGGATTAACTGAGTTACTAAAAGGATTTTTCGGAGTAAGTATAATTATTAATCTGATCTATTTGACAACATCTTGTATTATTTATACTTTTAGGGAGGTGGAGATGGAGGAGGTGGTTCTGATATCGGTGCTTTCGCTGGAGGTTTATTAGGTGCCATCATAAAAGGAATTGCAAACCCACCTGGTGGTGTAAGTAAAATAGAATAAAAATCCTATATTATACCTATTCGTAAAGTGCTTACATTAAGTTTCCACACCAGAATTTTAAAATGACAAAAACCTGGTAAGTCAAATTTTGCAAATATTACAGGAGGGAAAAACCGATTAGTCGATAGTTGTATTTATACGGTACACCGAATGAAATATTTAAGTACTTTATGGTGTCATATAGCCTCTTAATTTTATCAGGGGTTTGTCTAATTCTTGCGGTATGTCAGTCGATAGCAACAGTAACCAATATTTTAAATGGTTTGTTGGTTTTTATCTTTATTCTACGCTTGGTTGAAGATTTCCGTGATTTTTGTAGATTTGAACTATTTCACGTTTATCCCTAAAAAATTAAAAGTTTGCACTGTCAATTTGATTAGTAACTGGCATACAGTCATGGAAACTGTCGACCAACATTACTAAGAAAATATTATCGGATGTAGAATTAGATAAAGTACTTACGGTAGGGGAGCCCAAGCGGGGATTTTTGCAGTTACTTGAGCGCGTCAGATTATTATATGGGGAGAAACCTGGTACCCTGCAGATGTACCTCTTCCATATATTTGCTCTTAACACAGGGAAGTTCGTTAAGGGGGCCCGAAAAAAAAGTCTATCATTAAAAATACTCGAAATTGTCAGATTAAGATAAGGTAAGTTAAGTACATGCAAAACAGTGTATATTTCAAAAATCTGACGATTTGAGTCAAAAAGTGGGAATGGAAATGGGTGAGTTAAAAAGTTTCACAAAAAAAGCGAATATTTCGCGAAATGAACGTCTGATCGGAAAACTAAAAAATATGTCTTCAATATTTTTTAAAGATTTATCGAATGGTACTAAACGTGACTCCCCACGGAGAGGGGTGGGGGGTAAATTAAATATTTTAAATACAAACCCCGCGATATTTCGCAAAATGAACATCAGATCAAAAAACTGCAAAATACACTTTCAAAATATTTTTGAAAAATTTATAGAATAGTTCCGCACACGACTCCCCACTGAGGTGGGGTGGGGGGTTACTTTAAAATCTTAAATGAGACCCCCAAATTTTATTGCAGATTTGGATTCTTTACTTAAAAATAAGCAACTTTTTTTCGAGATATTTTTTCAAATTATGGATAGATGGCGCTATAATAGGAAAAAACGATTGTTGGTAATTGAAAATTAAATTAAAAAATGGAAAGTCCCCACTAAAATTGAAAATTTTACTAAATTATTTTTGATTTAAGGACCTAATTTTAACTATTTAGAATGGGAAATAAGCCACAATATTATTAAAAAATGATTTTTATTAACGTTTCGACGCCCAAATCGGGTGCCGTTGCCAAAATACAAAATACTATTAATATAAACAAAAATGTTGTTGCTTAGTAAAAAAAATTCTTCTAATAATTTATTTAATTTGACTCATATATATCGGCAATTCAGATACATATGATACATTTTAAAGTAGATGTCGGGATAGTATCACGAGGTTTTTCCTGGTTTTCCCTCGTGATTTACTATGAGATCTCTAACGCGAGAATTTTAATGTCACCGTTGCATGTGGTTGTCTTTTTAAAGACAGATCACATGCTATGATTTTTTTTGTGACGGATATTCTTGAGTTGGGGTTGATTTCATGTAATCGAATGAACTATCTTTCAGTAAAGTCGTCCCAGGAACGCAACTCATAAATATTGGCAATATCATTTTAAAGTCTTCTACTTTAAAATGTATCATATGTATCTGAATTGCCGATATAAATGAGTCAAATTAAATAAATTATTAGAAGAATTTTTTTTACTAAGCAACAACATTTTTGTTTATATTAATAGTATTTTGTATTTTGACAACGGCACCCGATTTGGGCGTCGGAACGTTAATAAAAATCATTTTTTAATAATATTGTGGCTTATTTCCCATTCTAAATAGTTAAAATTGTAAAAATGCCACAAGAAAATAGCTTCAGAACAACATTAAGGACCTAATAATCACAACCCATTAGGTCCCCATAACACTCGAGTGACTGCAAATTTAGCATACTTTGCTCCCCTACCATTATAACATTGCAGAAGGAAACACACTGTAGACAGAAACGCACTGTACAAAGCCATAGTAGAATTCAATATCCAAATACATTTGGTGAAATTGGTGAAAGCAACTCTCTCAACAGTCTAGTGTAAGGTTAAAGTGCAGAACGGAGTATCAAGAAATTTCTAGACACAAACAGAACCCCGACAAGGAGGTAGCCTATCCTATCTTCTATTCAACATTTCCCTAGAGACAGCTATTAGAGAATCTGTAATAAGAACAACAGAAACCATTATTAATAGGAGTGTACAAATACTAGCGTATGTAGATAACTTCGATATCATAGCAAGAAGAAAGGCGGATCTGGTCGAATGGTTCACGGCATTGTAAACAACAGCAAAAAGACGGAATGGGACGTTTCATCGCCGCCGTTTCGATGCCGCCGGTTCATCGCCAGTCCATTTCATCGCCGGCCGTTTTATCGCTGGCCGTTTCATCGCCAGTTAGTCAGTTGATCTTGTATTATGGGAGATGACACGACACGACGTTAAATTCAGTTCCAAACTTATGACAAATAAATAGATAAAAAATATTATTATATTAATTTACTGTTCTATTTCTACTTCCCCTAAATTTGATACTAAACAGTACTAAATTTGTAGTGTTAAATTATATTTTATATTATAAAAGTTTAAAAGTCTATTAAAATATTAAGTATGGCAACAGGAATGGTCAGATCTCGCATTTCCTAGAATTCCTAATGAATACTAAAAATAAATAATAAATGTAACTGTCGAAAATTGGTCGAAAATTCGGAAATATATCAGTTAGCGATTAACTGACTGGCGATGAACCGGCGGCATCGAAACGGCGGCATCGAAACGGCCGGCGATGAATCGGCCGGCGATGAACTGGCGGCATCGAAACGGCGGCGATGAACTGGCGGCGATGAAACGTCCTAGACCCGCAAAAAGAATGTATGTAAACAACTACAGGTTAATACTAATAAAACTAAGTATATGAAGGTGCCAAAAAATAATCAAATAGCAACACCCGAAGATCTAACGGTTGAAACATAGACTTTCTAGGGGAGTGCAATTAGAACGAAAATATTCATTGTTTCGGAAAAATTCAAGCTTATATTTTTCTAAAACTTTTTCTGTTAGTTTATATACATGTTAAAGTAAAAAGTTCTACTCGCAGATTTGGCCGCTAATTGTTTATTAATTGTTTAAATAATAACAACTGTTTTGTATAAATAATTTTAAAAATATCGCTAAATTCATTTTACTTTGATCAAATATGTTTCTACTTTGATTTTGATTATGCTAAATCCGAATATGGCATTGCAATTTAAAATATCTTATACAGAAGCTCTTATACAGTGTGTCTGCGTAGCTAGGAGCCACATGGAAAACTTTTTTATTATCAATTTTACGAATAAAATTTATTCTTAATAAAATGCTCCGGATAGTCAAAAATCAAAAACTCAACCATCAGATATCAAATTTTATCAATTTTATACGAGTTATGTCAAATATATGAATTTCGTTAAAGAGTAAAGTACCTTTACATTCCAGAATATCAAAAAATGCTATTATGAAAAGTTGAAATCAGAAACTATGTCTACATATACAAATACATCATTCTCATCGAAAAAAATTTCAATTATTTCTCAAATTACGGATACTGATCATAATTTTATTACAATTATGATAACTATTTTATTATCACTTTTACGAAAAAAAGTTATTCTTCATAAAATGCTCTTCCTGGTATCAGATATCAAACTTTTTTAATTATGTACGAGGTATGTAAAAAATATGAATTTTTCTTAAGAGTTAAGTGCCTTTATTATTCACAATATTTTAATTGGAAGGATGTAATTGAAGACCAAAACAATTTTTTTAATTCCAAACAACTTTTCTTAATAACAATTTTTAATATTGTGAAATGTAAAGGTACTTTACTCTTGAGTGAAATTCATATTTTTTGACATACCTCTTATAAAATTAATTAAATTTGATATTTGATGATTGCATCTTAGATTATATACGATGCAAAGTATTTTATAAAGAATAACTTTTTTTCGTAAAACTGATTATAAAAAAGTTATCAATAGGTTCCAAGTTACGCAGACATACTGTATAAGATCTAAAAAAAAAATTTTTTTGCTGAACATTTATTATTGTTGAAGCTTGTTATTAAATGTATTTTAGGTAAGTTTTACAGAAAAACGTTTTGATCACTTTGTATAAACATTCTTTTAGCTGGTAATTTTCGTTTTTTGTATTACATTTTTGTTATCTTTCTTAATTTTCTTAAAAAGAAATAGTTTACTTCATTTCTGAAGTAAAATAATTTAGTGCATTTTAAAGAAAACATCCTAAGCTTTAAAAAAGCACTTATAAAACTGTAATAGATCTGTTAAAACTTGAGTAATACCGTCTTAAAATGGTGGTAATTCTATAAAACTACGATGATTTCAAAAATTACATTTTTTGAGACGTCATATCATTTGAACTAAATGTTTGAAATTTTTTTTGAATGAAACATCATTTAGTAAGATGCTTGAAAGGTATATTATACAAAACTGAGAGTTTTATAAGAAAAATTGTATTAGGTACACATTTTTACATCATTTTTAAACAAAATTCATGTAAAGCTCATTTTCCGCCCACACCGTACTCATGGCCATACATTTAATTTCTTTCTATTATAACCATAATATAGCTTAATTATTCTTCTTTCATGTTCAATTTGTAAAATTTCATTTGATCTATTAGTTAAAGAATTACATGAAAATAACTCAACCGTGCACTTCGCCGTACGTTAATTTACAGTACGCCAATGTTTGTGAGAAGGGTGACTTTAACGTTATAGATAAAAAATTATAAAAGATACAGATTTTATTTTAGAAAATTCTCTATATAAGATTTTTTTTGTAAAATTTTCTGAATTTTTCAATGGTCAAGTCAGTTTCTTTCTAAAATTTATATTTTCGTCGGTATTTAAAAAAAAACATCTAATTTCGTAGTTCATTTGTTTACTAAAAAATGAAGCACGCACTTCTCGAGTAGAACTTTTTGATATGTTGTTTATTAAACATTTCTTAATGAAATTACAAAAATTTCTATCTTGTTTGATTTTTTCCGAAGTGAAAATCTATATGCACTCCCCTATTCTAAGGAATAAGAAAATTCATATATCTATACTAAATTTACAATCAAGATGCAGTAGAAATAAACAAACCAAGATACGTTAAATGCTACTAGGAGCACTCCCGAATCATAATTTACAATGTATGTATAACTTTTGGTAATCATGATTTGGGATTTACAATGTATATACATTGTAAATTATGATTCGGGAGTGCTCCTAGTAGCATTTAACGTGTCTTGGTTTGTTTATTTCTACTGGATCTTGATTGTAAATTTAGATTAGGCTATAAATCAACCAAGGTAATGCAGTAACTGAAGAAATTAACAGACGTTTATATCTAGCAAACAGAAGCAAAAGAAACTTTTAACATCAATCATATTCACAAATAGAACCAAAATATTGATATACAGAACTGTAATCAAGCCCGTACTCGCTTACGCATCAGAAACAAAAATTACAAAAAAGTGATCAATAATGTTTAGGCTGTTTTCAACGTAAAATCCTCTGACATATGTGTTCCGTGGTGGTTTACGGAATCAATTAAATGAAATTCAAATAAATGTAAACACAAAAAACTGTCAATAATATATTTATTTGTGTCGGTAAAATAGCGTGAATATTTCTCGAAAGAGGGTTTGTTATTCTTTGCGAGTGTGGTGGTGTGACTGCACCGGGTGAGCGCTGTAACTATACTGAACGAGACCACAAACACTTTAATCTGTCTGGTGTTCTACCATATGGCCAGATAGGCAACAATTTATTAGATCTAGCGTTTTAAAAGCTGAAAATATTTCTGTGGTTTTTAAGAAGTTGACATAAAGAAGGTGGATAATCTGATACCGTAAGCCAGAGGTTCTCAAAGTGGGTGAGGCGGTACCCTGGGTTGCCTCAAGCATTTGCCAAGGGTGACGTGGAACATTTAAGAAAAGTCGAACAACCGGCCGCTGCGCCACTGTCCAATCGAAACATGTTGACTATTGCTACTTGTTTATTCTCGATGGCGACCGAGAAACAAACAGCCGAATTCGACCGACACCACTGCTACCTGTATAATAATGAATAATTCATTCCGCAGTTTAATTATTGCAGCCGATAAGTGAGTTTTGTAAAAATTATAGTTAGATTTCAAAGTGGAAGTTTAGATATAACTGCAGAAGAAAAGAGACGACGTAAGTAATTATATTCATTGGAATTAATATGTATAATATTATGTACTTTTGTTGCTATTTTTTTCATAAAATATGTCTTGCACTATTACGGTTGGAAAATACCTTTCATTGTTGGCAATGTTTTGCTCCCTTTTTTTGTGACATTTTTTTCATTCCAGAATAATGGAAAATTGGCTGAAATCTGGGTCTTTGAAAAGGAAATGTAGTGAAGTCACTGAAGCATCTGAATCAACTGATTCAGTGACAACTAGCAGAGAGGGAGAAGATGCAAATGTCCACGAGATCCATTCGAGTCCAGCTCATCCAAGTTGTTCTCCCTCAATTCGTGGAAAGGAGGTTCCTTACCAAAAATAAATGCGGGGAAAAATAAGAAGGTATGATCCTAGCTATCTCACGTTATATGGCTTTATTTAAGTTGGCAACAAACAGGCACCAGAAGGCCAATACGTTAATTGTCACAAAATTGTTGCTAATGGGTGCTTAGTTCCATCTAAATTAAAAAGACATTTGGAAAGTAATCATCCTAGTTTAGCCAATAAGACCGAAGAAAGCTTCAAACGTCGTACTTCATCTCTTCGGGCAGGGTCATACATGATGGAAGGAGTCTCCAAAAATGAAAACGAAAACGCCACTGAAGCATCATTTATTGTTGGTTTGCACATTGCAAAAGCTGGAAAACCCCATAACATTGCCGAGGAACTGATTAAACCTTGAGTGAAGGATGTCGTACAATGCATGTTAGGTCTAGATATGACCAAGAAGATTGATAATATGCAGATGTCAAACAGCATTATAAGCAAGAGAATTCACACTATTTCGTACTTTGTAGAGAGAGAGAGAGAGAGAGAGAGAGAGAGAGAGAGAGAGAGAGAGAGAGAGAGAGAGAGTAAATAGATTAAAAACTTGTGAATTCTTCAGTTTACAGCTTGATGAAAGTACCGACGTTGCTGGACTTGCTGTTCTGCTTGTGTTTGTGTGGTTTCTATTCGGGATGAAAATACAGAAACTCCTTATGTGTGAAGAGCTTAAAAGTTATGCCACTGGTGAAGAAATTTTCAAGGCTATCCACGAGTATATAAGAAAAAATTATATAGAGTGAAATAAATGTGTGGATATTTGCAGTGATGAAGCTGCAATTGTTGGTAAAATTAGAGGGGCGGTGTCTAGAATAAAGGTAGTGGCAGAAAATGCCTCCAGCAGCCATTGTATCTTACAACGCCATTCTTTGGCAACTAAAAAGATTGTCCTGATGGGTCCCTGGACGAGAAGTGTGTGTTCCAGTTAATGTCCCTTTTGTCATAATTATTGATTTTTATTTCGGATATCGGACATTCGCTTAGGGTAGTTAGGATTATTCAGGTTAATTAGGGCTATAATAAGTAACTTGTGACTGGCTGAATAACTAATGTGTATGCCAAAAAAACAAAAAACTAAAAAGATACCGCAAGATTTGACAGACGTATTGGATGGTTCTGTGAAAATAATTAACCATGTAAAGAGCCGTCCGCTTCCAGCATGCCTTTTAAAGCTCACCGCTGAAGATATAGGTATGCGGATCACTTCAATATTTTGCTTCACACAGAGGGCCGGTGGCTATCGAGGGGAACAATTTTAGGAAGGCCATTTGAACTAAAATATACACTGAATTATCACATTTACAGAGGAGTCTTTCATCCAAGAATTAAAAGATGTCAATTGGCTGCTAAAATTGGGATACCTTTCAGACATCTAAAATTGGGATACCTTGCGTAAAAAAGTTATATTTTTCAAAGCATGTGTTGAAATGAGGAACCTCACAAATTTCTCTCGATTACAGGAATTTGTTATAACAAATAAAATCAATCCTCAAACGAACTTCTTTGAAATTGTTATTGCTCATTTGCAAGGTTTGGAAGAAAGTATTGTAAACTATTTTCCTGATATTGACTCAGATGACTTATATAGCTGGATAATGGACCCGTTTTCGTGCGACCCAAAAAAATAAACCTGTCGGAATGACAAATGAAGTTTTTCAAAATCTACTTGAGATCAGCGAAGACAGCAGAAGCAGCAGAAGAAAAGAAGAGTTCTGGATGCAGGTATATTCAGAAAATAATGTTGTTGGCAAGGTTGTAGTGAAAAAACTTGTGTGTTTCACATCGACTTATCCCTGTGAGTCTTCTTTCTCCGCATATGCTTACACTAAAAACAAATACAGAAGCAAACTTCAAGCATCAAGGGATTTAAGGGTCAAACTTACAAAGATTCCCATAATTATAAAGGATATAATTAAAACATCATCGAAACAGTTTCATTCATCACATTAAGTAAGGATATTAGAATATCAAATGTACTGTATTTTAGTGATCTGAAATAAAGTTTATATTAAAATCAAATGAGCTTCAGAATTGTATTTTTTTTCATTTTGTGTCGTTTCCCAAATCGCTTCAAGAGTTGGTGTGCCTCGAAATATTTTGAGCCCTACAAGGGTGCCGCGACTAAAAAAGTTTGAGAACCGCTGCCGTAAGCCATTAATTTTATACATTCTGGTTTTTTAATTTAGGAGCGAATACACATGTGAATTTTAAATGACCCATATTATTTCGTTTAAAAAAGGAAAGTTAATATTTAAAATTAGCAATTAAAAAAATAGGAAAATAATAATTGAAACGTGTCGCCACATATTTATAAAGGTGTGCATGAAAACGGATTATGGCGTAGACGCTATAATTTTAAGTTTTACCGCCTTTATAGTGAGACTAGTATTGGTAGTTCTGTTAAAATAAACAGGCTGCGGTGGCTAGACCACTTAGAGAGAATGAACGAGATGGAGCCGTCAAAACACATTTATCAACAAGGTTCGCCCATGTTTCCCCAACTGTCATCAATACGACTAACTTCACGCGTAACTTTGATACGAGAATTATAAAAAAAATATGCATTGAAATCCAGATCCCGTAATTTTTTAAGCGTTATAAAGTGAGAACAAAGACAAACATATTTCTTTTTTGAAGTTTTACTTCTTTACCGGCGATATGAGGGTGAATTTTTATATGTTAAAACCTATGATCCTGGCGCATGCGCATTATAACTTTGTTCTGATTGGATGGTCAAATGGCATGTCAAAAATTATTCAATATGGCGGCTGTGGCACAGCTGTACGTAGTTTGATTATTTATGGTTGTTGCGTTTTGAAAGGGTACCGCCCGTTAAGTTAGGCAAAATGCCCTCACTCTCAGAATTCAATTTTTTTAATTTTTTTACGTTCTGTGCAATTAAAAAATGAGAAAACAAGGATTTTTAGCTCGCCACCCCCCTTACCCCTCCCCCCAGAGCCAAAAACGTAGATTTTTAGATTTAATTTTTTTTAGTTGAGTTGCAATTGATTTAAAAATTTCAAAAAATTCACACGTGTAGCTGAAGTTTTTACAAAACATGTCCATTTTTTATGGACCCTTAGGTCGAGTGTACATAACCTCAAATTTTTTTTTAACTTTTTTAAAACCTATAACTTTTTTCTGGAGGGGGCTGCAGGTCCAATTTTTTTAAATTTTGTGTATTTTATCAAAAGCTATCTCTCTGATTTTTTTCAGATTTTTCCGTCTGGTGCGCCATCTGGAAAAATCCGGAAAACTGTTTTTTAGGGGGTTTTTTGGGATTTTCTCCATTTTATAGACTGCAACATAGATCAACTCAAGGTTTTGTTAATATATTATGTATAATTTGAAATAACTGAGTATATTAGGATATTCAAAAATTGGGCGAAACACTTTTAAACCCCCCAAAAACCATGTTTGTTTAAAGTTTTGTAAGGATTTTTGAGGGTCTAATTATTTTTTTTTTTTGAGGTCGATACAGCCTGAATATTTTTTTTTTATTTTTTAAGTTCTATATGATTTTAAAAAATTCGCACTCAACGCAATTTTAGCCCACTTCCCCTATTCCCTCTCCCCCTCCCCCTCCCCCACAGCCAAAAATGTCAATTTTTCGATTTTATTTTTTTTTTAAGTTGGTTTGCAATTAAATTATAAATGTTGTTCTGAAGCTATTTCTTTGTGGCATTTTTATAATTAACTATTCTAAATGGGAAATAAGCCACAATTTAACTAAAAAATGATTTTATTTTCCATCTGTAATGCGATAGAGAGAATTCGATAACCTGTGACGCACTGAAAAAATGGTTTGGGACGATCTATATAAATAAGTCAGATCAAATTAAATTATTAGAAAATTTTTTTACCAAACAACATTTTTGTTTAATTTATTAATATTTTGTATTTTGACAACGATGTCCGTGGCGGACATCGAAACGTTAATAAAATCATTTTTTAGTTAAATTGTGGCTTATTTCGCATTTAGAATAGTTAGTAATTATTAAATTATAAATTATAAAAAATTCACACGCACAGCTGAGGCTTTTAGAGAACATCTATTTTTATGGACCCGAAGGTCGAGTGTACATATTATAACCTCATTTTTTTGTTTTTTTAATAGGTACGTATAACTTTTTTTGGCGATGGCTGCTAATTTTTTTTGTGTTTTGTGTATTTTACAAACTATCTACGTTTGGCTCATAATGCAAATAATCCCCGCTGTATGCTTGTCCCGTTAGGTAAATTATTCCGATTAATTTTTTTGCGCAAACTTACTCAAAAACAGGTCCTTATAACAAATCCACAAGGTGCCAGGCAGTACCGCGGTAGGAAAATTTTTTAAACATTTTTTTAAACGAATTCAAAAAATAAATTTTTTCACTTCGGACAAATTTGTTTTAGATTCTCTGGATCAAGCTGAGCAAAAAAGGTATCTTGTGATTTTTCTATAAAATTGACTGTTGTCGAGTTACATGCAATCTTAAATTTGAAAAACGCGAAAATGGCTATTTTCAAGGCTTAATAACTCGATTAAAAATTATTATTATGAAAGTCATAAAGTGACCAACTCAAAGTTTAAAGCCCCCCCTGCAAGAGCCTAAAGAAATTTTTGTCATTATTTTATTACTAACTATTATTTTTAATAATTAAAAATGAGCGCTAAGCATGTATTGAAGCGGCCGTCTGGGAGAGAGAGATGTACAATATTCATTGGACGTTTTAAAAAAATATCGATTGGAAGTCAAAAATACGTTTTAAAAAAATAAAAAAGGAATTTTGAGGTTATATGTATTGTACACTCGACCTACACGGGTCTATAAAAAATAGATATGTTTTGTAGAAGCCTCATAAAAATTTTAAATTAATTGCAACTTTAAACAAAAAAAAATAGAAAAATTGACGTTTTTGTGGGGTCAGGGGGAGGGGGTGGTGGGCTAAAAATGCGATTAGTCTTATTTTTAGTCCTACATAACGTAAAAAAAATGAAAAAAAATATTCAGGCTGTATCGATCTCAAAAAAGATCATTAAGCCCGCAAAAACCCTTACATAACTTAAAAAAACATGGTTTTTGGGGGGTTTAAAGGTGTTATGCCCAATTTTTGATAATCCTTAAATACTCATTTATTTCAAATTATACATAATCTATTAACAAAACCTTGAATTGATCTATGTTGCAGTCTGTAAAATGGAGAAAATCCCTAAAAACCCCTTAAAAAAACAGTTTTCGGGATTTTTCAAGATGGCGCACCTGACGGAAAAATCTGAAAAAAATCAGAGAGATAGCTTTTGATAAAATACACAAAACGCAAAAAAAATTGGCCCTGCAGCCCCCTCCAAAAAAAGTTATAGGTTTTAAGAAAGTTAAAAAAATTTTTGAGGTTATGTACACTCGACCTAAGGGTCCATAAAAAATGAACATATTTTGTAAAAGCCTCAGCTACACGTGTGAATTTTTTGAAGTTTTTAAATCAATTGCCACCCAACTAAAAAAAATTAAATCTAAAAATCTACGTTTTTCGCTGTGAGGGGAGGGGTAAGGGGGGTGGCGAGCTAAAAATTTGCGTTATCTCATTTTTTAATTGCACAGAACGTAAAAAAATTAAAAAAATTGAATTCTGAGAGTGAGGGCATTTTGCCTATCTTAACGGGGGGTACCCTTTGTGTGAAAAGGAACAAAGTTAGTTAATAGTTATACTGCCTTTTTAAATGGTTTTAATATACCTATATTTTTGGAATTTTGGACTATTTTGGACAAGGAAAACTCATTCTAATTTGGTAAGTAGTTTTTATTATATTGTAATTATACATTTGGATTAGGTTGGAATACATACATTTATTTTCTCAAGAATGGGGATTTTAGAGAGAAATCCCAAATTAGGTACGATTTTTATTTTTAAATTATGATTTTTTGGCGTAGATTTATGTATCTAGTATGTATGTAATGCTTTGATTTACATACTTAATTTGATTACCAACAAAAGTTCTACCAATCTTCATCTAATATATTGTTTTCTTACTGTTTTGTTATATTTTAATATTTTCTTCCACAAAATTTAAACTACATAATTTAATTATATTCAAAACAACTGTCAAACAGTAAAACGTTCAGTTACCCTATTTTTCCACATGACAAATAATGTGGAATTGGACGAGTGAGTCTAGGTTTCGATTACGAATCAAAGCGCCACGAAATTCACGGGTTCGATTCCCGATGCAAGTTTTTATTTTTTTATTTTTTTATGCATTTTATGGTTGTAAGTATATTTGTTATATAATTTTTTTTTTCAGAAAATGCGTATTTAAAATTTTTGCCAACAATTATTATCGTTCAGAAATAATTTTTTCTTTGTGGCATTTTTCAATGTGTTTGTGTGCGTTTTATTCTTTTATTTTTTTAAATGTTTGGTATTGTCTTAAAAAGCACATAATATGTAGTAGAAGTATAACTTCTTACGTGCGTACAAAGTACACACACATTCTTTTTTTGTAATTACAGCTTCAATTTACCGTACACTTCTCGTAGACTTTGCCGATAAGGTAGAGTCGTGTTGGGGAAACCTGGCGCTCCCTATCAACAAAGACCGGATTCAATTATAGATTTCTACCGATATTTTCCTACCTCTACTAGTTTCATCTCTTTTTATATTTCACAACGTATTATGTTTTTCATCTTTTGCGTTATTTTGCCAGTTATTAGCACGCTCATCACTGTATTATTATCAAATGTTTTTGATAACTGTGTCAAAATTATGCATAATGGATTTTGATGAGAAATTATCATTTCCAATATGTTGATATGATAATCATTGATGGTTCATAAATCACAGCAATACATATTTTTTAATATATTTGGTGTGAAATATTTATTTATCAGTTTACGTTACCATATTAGGAAATTTTTTTACGAAATTTTTTATATAAAAACCACCTTTCGCCTATGCAGACTATTATGCGTTTAACGATATATTAATAAAAATTTAGAAATCAGACTTGTTAGATTACATATATTTGCATATTTATGTGTTAACTAAATTAACTAAACTATTAGCATTACTTAAGTCACAATGTTTTAAACGGATTCGTATCTTGATTTAAATTGTACTTAATTGTGACAATTAGTCCCTGCGAATATTCAGGATATCCTTAAATTCTTATAGATTGCTGTTTTATATTGATAGACCAGGGCAGTTAACACTAAAAATTCAGGAATAAATCGGTTTTTACAGTACCTAGAAAAACATAAACATAAACATAAACATAAACAGGCAATATCTGAATCACTTACGATATGCTGATGATATTGTATTAATAGCAGAAAGAAGTGAAGAATTACAAAGAATGATGGAAGAACTAGATAGAGAATCGACAAAGATAGGACTGAAGATGAATTACAGTAAAACAAAAACCATGACCAATCAACAAGAAGAACGAGTAATTACAGTGGCACAAACAAGAATAGAACAAGTAAAAGAATATATATCTAGGACAAATCACTAGATTAAATAGAGAAAATCAGACCGAAGAAATAAAGAGAAGAATAAGGTTGGCCTGGGCATCATTCGGAAAACTGTCTTATATTCTAAAGAACAGAAAATACCCGCAATACCTAAAAACAAAAGTCTTCAATCAATGTATACTCCCTGTTTTAATATATGGCTCCCAGACATGGACGTTTACAAAAGAGAATATGGAAAAAATAGCAAAGACAGAAAGAGCCATGGAAAGACTAATGCTGAACATTAAATTATCAGACAGGAAAAGAAACGAATGGATCCGTAACAAAACAAAAATGAAAGACGTCTCTACCCAAGTAGCAAAGCTTAAATGGAAGTTCGCCGGACACACCCTACGGCAGAAGGATGAAAGATGGACTAAGATGGTAATACATTGGAGACCATGGAACCACAAACTAAAAAGGGGAAGGCCACAGATGCGATGGTCAGATGACCTGAAGAAACACACTGGGTCAAAATAGATGCAAATTGCCCAAGATAGAGAGGCATGGAAGAAGGAAGAGGAGGCCTATATCCAAGGATGGATGTTTAGGGCTGATTAGATAGATAGATAGACCTAGAAACTTGCAACTTTTTGCATTGTGTATAAGATAATGTCAGAAAAAAAGTCTACTATAGAAAAATGGGTGGAAACGCATAATTTCAATTTAAAGTGCATAAAATGGTACTACTACTAAAGTGCTACTACTACTATCGGTTTACAGCGTTCTCCGACGCCTTCCGACTCCTAACCGCCATTCCTCTCTGTTTAACCATAGACCTAGAGGGATTTCTCTTTCCTCTAGTTCTTTTTCAATTCCCTCCCTCCAGCTTCTTCTCGGCCTTCCTCTTTTCTTCTCCCTTGTGGTGTCCATGCCAAAATCTGCTTAGGGATCCTGTCATCTGGCATTCCCTGTACATGGCCGTACCATACTAGTTGTTTTGTTTTTATGTCATAAATTATATTATATGTGTGACTCCCATAATTTCTCGTATTCTGTCATTTGGTATCCGATCTCTTCTTGATTTGCGTGCTCTTCTCCAGAAGTCCATTTCTGTTACTAGTAACATTTTGTTCGTTCTTGTTTCAGTGGCCAAACTTCACTGCCATATGTAATTATACTTTTAAGTATGCTATTGTATATGAGGTGTTTGTTCGCTTTAGATATTGTCTGGTCCCACAGAATGCCGTTCATCATGGATATGGCTTTTCTACCCTGTATATTTCTGTCTTTTATAGCAGCATCGAGTGTTCTATCTTGAGTTATCTTCATACCCAGGTACTTGTATCCATCGCAGTGTTTAATTTCTACCCCATCGTTTAATGTAATGGACTGCTTTGTTCCTCCAATACAAATGGCTTCAGTTTTCTTAATGTTGACTTAGAGACCCCATAAAATGCAACCAAAGGTGCAAAAACATGTCAAATAAATATTAATGGCCAGATTATATCACTCCGTGGTTTTTGGGGTGGCTGAACACGACTACGCCACCAGAACCGAACTTCGGAGCACCTGGTGTTCAGGGCCACTGCTTAAGGACGTCATCCAAAGGTTCGAAGGTTATTGGCACTAAATTGATACAAACAGATTACTTTAAGTGTTTTGGAGCCACTGAACACGAATACGCCGTCAGAACCTACCCCCGGAGCACCTGGTGCCCAGTGTCACAGCTAAGGCACATCATCTTCTGGAGTTTCGAGGGTTTTCGGCTTCGAATTGATTCAAATAGGTTACTCGGGCGGTTTTTAGAGCTGCTTAGAACAAATTAGCTATCAGAACCGACACCCGGAGCACATGGTGTCTAGGGTCATGTCATCTTCTGGCGTTTCGAGCGAGATCGGCAATAAATTGATACAAACAGATTAAACGGGGGGGTTTTTAAAGGTAAATGAACACGAATTACGCCAGCAGAACTGATCCCTGGAGCCCTCCGTGCAGACGGTCACTACTAAGGCACGTCTCCTTCAGGAGTTTCGAAGGTTTTCAGCCTTGAATTCATGCAAATAGATTACTAGCCGGACCACCTGCTACCCAAGGTCACTGCTAAGGCATATAATCTTCTAGAGTTAAACTCTAGATTTTGGAGGGTTTTGTACTCCAGGTACACCGGGGCTCGGTTCTGATGGCGTATTCTTTTTCAGCGACCCCAAAAACCCCCGGAATAATCTGTTTGAATCAATTTAGTGCCGAAAACACTTGAAACTTCAGATGACGTGCCGTAGCAGTGATTCTGGGCATCAGGTACTCCGGTAGTCGTTTGTTATGCCGTATTCGTCTTCAGCGACCCCAAAAACCCTCGAGTAACAAAATATGACCCTTAATACACATAATTTGACATGTTTATACACTTTTGGATGTATTTTTGGCACGTTAAAATGCAACTATGGATTTCCGCCGATTTTTGTATAGTAGACTTTTTTCCCCAAACACAATGCAAAAAATTGCAAGTCTCTAGGTGCTGTATTTAAAAATCGATTTATTTGGTGCTAAATGCCCTGGCCTATGAATGTGATTTAGTAATTATAAAGTTTACATTTTAAGCACTTAATGCTAATTATTAATATTAATCATGATTTGGCTGCTTAGAAATATATTTAAATTTAAAAAAAGGTGAAGAAATTATTTATTTGATGGGAAATAATGAAAACATGGTTTATAAATAATTAAACCAAATATTCGGGATATACTATCTTACCTAGTAGTGGAGTCAATGAAGGTTTTCACCTCCGATTTCGTTGAACCTCCATCGATTTTCATGAAAATTGGTAAGTATGTAGAGGATACCTCAAGAAACAAAGGTGACATGGTGCCAACTTGCGCTTTTACCCTGGGAGGGGGGGATGCCACCCCTTCTCGGGGGTGGAAATTATTTTATTAAAAATAATACCACTAATCGATAGAGGGACAAATTATAAGTAAAATTTGTTATATAAAGTTATTTCAATAAATCAATAGTTTTTGAGTTATTAAAGATCAAAAGTTTTGATTTTTCCTGAAAAAAATCCATGTTTTAAAGCAGTTTTTCATAAATAACTCAAAAACCATAAGTTTCTTCAAAAAAGTTGTTATTACCAAAATCGAAGATAATATAAAAATAAATAAGCTCATTATTCGAAAAATCCTTCATTACACATACAAAGTGAGTTATATGCAATTGAATGTATATTTTTTTCCGCGAGTACTCAAATCTTAGTATTCAAGCTTAAATAACACGAAAACGATGCACTTTGTTAAATATAGATATTAAACATTTTAATAAAGTACTTAAAGGTAACTATCAAAAAGCTATATAAGAAGTCGATAGCATCAAAATTAAGTAAGTTATGATGGAAATAAGAAGACCCTTTCAGATTTTTTAGGGAAGAATGAAACATACGTCATTTCCACAAAAATTAAAATTTATAGTAACCCATTTAAAACTTTATTTATTTTAACATGAGTAATAACTTCAACAATTTTGACCGGTTTAGAATGCATATTTTCGAAAAAAAATACGATTAAAAAAAATTAGAATTTTTCAAATTTTCGTGAATTTCATTTTCTTTTGACAATAACTCCAAAAATGCTCGATATACTTAAAAAATGGTAGAGAACAAAATTTTAGTTTTAACTTTATTTAAGCGTTTTCTTTTTTTAATATTTTTTTACGACAAAAAATAACCGAGATAGAAACATCTAAAAACCTAAATTTTACTGCGAGAACCATGTAACCGGGGCTCTTTCACCTTGTATTTAAAAAAAAATAAAGAATTTAGAAAATTATGTTTAATACAGTGTTATAGAACTTTTACTTAGCTTTGTAATTATTTTTGGATGAATCTCGTATTTCAAAATTTAACGGAGTTATTTTAAAAAAACCAATAACATTTTCTTTGAAAAAATTTTATAGCGGATGTTTTGTATGTATACAGGTTGTGGGAAGTCCAATTAGTCGTTTGTTGTAGGAGATACGAAAAAAGTTTATTTAGGTGAGCTTGGGGCATAGATGATATCAGAATTTAAATACATATCCAAATATACAGGGCCACCCATATTGACAGGGTGAAACAAAATTATCTTTTGTTTAATGGAACACCCTATATATTTTTACATTTTTGGATTCTCCTCTATGTTTTATTTCTTAAAATATCAGGTTTCGTGATGTTATACGAAGTAGTTTGAAAGATAATTACGTTTTTATTTTCAAATTTCATAGCAATATTCACCCCCTGTATAATTGTAGTGATTTGACATCAGAAAATCAATTTATGTTCACGTGATTTTTAATATAATCTATTATTGTTAAAAATTATTAATCTAGCAAAACGTTTAATTTTAGCTAATACAGGGTTGGTCGAAACTGAATGAGTGTTTTCTCAAAGTTTGAGAGTATGAGTTTTGTCAAACGGAGCATCCTGTAATGCCTGTAATGAGCATTGTAATGGAATGCTATTGTATGGCACTTTATTATTTTCCTCCCTGCCAGTGAGAACTGAATTTATTTTTGAAATCCCTAACTTTATGTCTTTAATTATTTTAAATATTGTAAACGATTAAAAAACAATCAAATTAAATTGAAATGAATAACCAGTGTATATCTTCCACATTTACTTCATATTTAACGTAGCCTGTACCATAACATTGCACAGATTATTATCCCTGTATAGCAACGATATATCGTTAATATGAATTCATA
This sequence comes from Diabrotica virgifera virgifera, assembly GCF_917563875.1. Lineage (NCBI taxonomy): Eukaryota > Metazoa > Arthropoda > Insecta > Coleoptera > Chrysomelidae > Diabrotica > Diabrotica virgifera. Next base: position 66,034,755 of record NC_065447.1, read on the forward strand.
CTTGAGAAATGTCCTATATCCAGTCTCACAAAAAAAAGGGATTCCTCAAACATAATATACATATATGCAGACAAAATCAGCCAAAGTGATTTGCGATATCTAATTAAAGGCCCTACCAAGTTGGTTTTGTCGAATATAGCATGGAAGCATGACGATACTTTAGTGATAAGCGTATTTTTCGTAGTAGCTATAGTATGTTGTTTTATATTATGTATTACCTATATTAAATTAGTTTTAGTATGTTTCGTTTATCTAAAAAAATGTAAAACAAACAAAAATTCTGTTTTTCTTGTAGTTGTTTTTTCGTATAGATATTGTTTTATATTGTAGTAAATTGAATTTAGTTTTAGTATGTTCCGTTTTTTTGTAGAATTATATTTAATTAGATTTGCTTTAATTACTAAAATAAATAAATTTTCAATTATATTTTATGTATTTGTGGAAAACGGCCAATTGTTTTCTATTTTTAGTGGCCGTTATTGTCAGGTTTTACTGTATCAATAATATTTTATTAAATTATGAAATATTATTTAAATAAAAAACTTATAAACTTGATAAAAGAAAGTTTGCTTAGAATTTACCCCTCTATCTAATTATGCGGTTATTTTTAATAAAATATTGTTCACCCATGAGAAGGGGTAACATCCACCCCCAGGATAAAAGCGCAAGTTGGTACCACATCATTTTTGTTTCTTGAGGTATCCTCTAACTACTTACCAATTTTCATGAAAATTGATGGAGGTTCAACGAAATCAGGGGTGAAAACCTTCAGTGACTGCCTTTTTGGAAATATAAAAGATTAATTTTTTTCGTGATTGTCGATTTGCTAATTTTCTGATTTTTGGTTGCTATAAGGTTTAAAAAATTAATAAAAATTATAAATCATGCACATAAATGTAAAAAAATATTTATTTTACTTAATTAAACGAGATTGCTTGAGCCAGAATGCTGAAATCTGCATTTTTATCATTAAAAAAAAGGTGGATTTCACCCGTAAAATGCAGAAAGCGCAACTTGGTGCCATATCACGTTTGTTTTTTCAAGTATCCTCTAACTAATCAACAATTTTCATGAAAATCGATGAAGGTTTAAAGAAATCGTGGGTGAAAACATTCAGTGACTACACTTTCAGAAATATAGAAGAATAAGGTTTTCGTGATTTTCGACTGGTTAATTTGCAGATTTTTGGTTGCTATAAGGTTTGAAAAATTAAAAAAAATGTAATTCATGCACATAAATATAAAAAAATATTTATTTTTCTTAATTAAACGAGATTACTTGCGCCATAATGCGGAAATCTGCATTTTTACAATTTAAAAAGTAGGGGTGTATTACACCCCTAAAATGCAAAAGCGCAAGTTTATGCTATATACCTTTTATTGCTTGAGGTATCCTCTAATTACTTACCGATTTTCATGAAAATCGATGAAGGTTCAACAAAATAGGAAGTGAAAACTTACAGTGACTGCACTTTCAGAAATCTAAAAAATAATTTTTAAAAAATGGGTGTATTTCACCCCTAAAATGCAAAAAGCGCAAGTTGGCACTATGTCACCTTTGTTCCTTGAGGTATCCTTTAACCACTCACCAATTTTTATGAAAATCGATGGAGGTTCAACGAAATCTGAGGTAATAACTCATATCCACCTTCATTGACTCCACTATAGTACAACTTTACATAAATATGTATGTACCTACAGCAAAAAGAATTACAGTTACACAGTGTACAAAAAACGTTACAGCTCTTTAAAGTTGCAAAATCTCGAAGTATTTGAAATTTTATAATAATTATGAACAGATAGCGTTTTAAGATAAGTGCATATTATAGCTATACCTAGATGGATAGCTCTTTATTTAAATAGAAAAAACCTAATAGGTCTGGATCCCGCGTATGAAAAAAAAGTTGATTAATAGCAAGCTGAAAATTTGTTAATAGCTTAAGGGTGTCTAGTCGAATAAACTTTGATATGTGTGAACACTGGAACAGGGGTAGTTTTAATTGTGGAACAGGTTAAAAATTTGGAACGGTCACAGCACGAAAACGGCACATTTATTTTGTCCGACAGAACAGACTTAAACTCTTCGAACAGAGATTAAACTCTCATGCAAAAATCAGGCTGCTATTTATCACCAAATGGGCGTTTTAATGAGTGGAACATGTAGAATATGTCAAATGACAGGAATTATGACAGGTAATAAATAGAAGTCTGATTTTTTCATGAGAGTTTAATCTCTGTTCGGAGAGTTTAAGTCTGTTCTGTCGGACAAAATAAATGTGCCGTTTTCGTGCTGTGACCGTTCCAAATTTTTAACCTGTTCCACAATTAAAACTACCCCTGTTTCAGTGTCCCCATATATCAAAGTTTATTCGACTAGACACCCTTAAGCTATTAACAAATTTTCAGCTTGCTGTTAATCAACTTTTTTTTCATACGCGGGATCCAGACCTATAATATACATAGAATATAAATAAAGAACACTATGAATTTTTGATATGTTGTTTAAGCAAATTATTGAGACTAGTACATTTTTTTACAGATGCAAGTGACTGATTAAAATTAAGGAAGCTTTTAAAAAAGAGCGAATTCGTCGTACGGTTATACATATACATAGTTCTAGGTATATAAATAATATGCCATCTAAACCTCTGGTATTGTAACAATGAATATTAACGACATCTGTGGGGTCCATAAAATACTTACCATCTTTATATACAATACTTTATACAAATTCTTATTTACATAAAAGTATTTAAACTATATTCAGTCACCATAAATGATTTTACTTCTTCTTCTTCTTTTTCTTCTTCTTCTTCTTTTTCTTCTTCTTCTTCTTCTTCTTCTTCTTCTTCTTACGGTGTCTTATTCAAATAATTGTAGATGATTGATTCATCATAATCATCTTTGGTTCGGCAGCCCTTTGTGGATAGTGGCATGTTCCATGATTTGTTGCCATTCTGTTCGGTTTCTAAGTCGGTCTCCACTCCATTTGACCACCTAATTCGTGATCGGACTCTGCTTTTTCTTCCTACAGTTGTTCCTGTGGTTAGCTTTTTAGCAATCGTGTTGTTTGGTATTCACAGTGTGTGTTCAGTTCATCAAAGTCGCTATATTTTACTAAAACGCGTACGACGGTACGACGCGTATGGTTCACTAATACATTCGCTACTACTTATACTCAGTCACTTTCATACGGAACCAATACGGAAAGAACCCTACTTAATTCTGATTTTACAGGTTATGAACGCCGAAAGGCGACAATGGAAGCACCTGACTCAAGTAGCACAAAACGCCTTTTGGTGTCAGTGGCAGCGAATATGTTGAAGAGTTAGTATATTTATTAAATTATTTCTAATGTAGATGATTATTTCGACAAGTCTTTCTCTAGTTTCTGCTGCTATCATTACTTATTCGTAATTTAAACCCGTCCAATGTCGTATATTTCGGAAGCAAGAGAGATTTTCGCAACAGTGCGCATTCCTTCAATTTTGCCTGATATTACCAGTTGGGTAAGGAATTATTTCTGTTTGCTTAATAGGTGCCTAAGTCATGATCTTTTGCGGACTGATGATGTGGGGGAGCTCTTTTTTTGCATGACCAATGAACCTTTCTCTTTTTTATTTGGTCAATCCCGAAAATTTTCAATATTTTCAGTCCACATCTCAAAATGCCTGTCACTACCTACTAAATAGTACTAGTTTATGTTTTTCTACATTATTTTAATACAAAAAAAAACATAAGGCACGACATAAGCTGTTATTAGACTACTCTTATTAGACTAGTTTAATAAAGAAACTAATATGCTTACACATTTTGAGGATGTGAACTTTTCCGGGAATTTGGAACATTTGAAGTGATTTTTGTTATATTATTAATCTCATCGCTCTTGGGAAATAAATGTGTCTATTCTTAAATTGTATACTGAGATTTTTCTCGTTTTAGTTCGTCTGCCAAACTTGTTATATCATAATTATGAATACTAAGTTTTTTTTAAAACTGCAAAGATGTACAAGGTGTCTCATTTAAATTAAATAATATGAGGGTAATTCAAGTAAAACTTAATAGTATATTATTCAACGAGCATATAATGACGGCTATTACTCACGATGATAAATTACGACACGAACCGTAGCCATTACATGCGAGTAAAATACTATACTTTTTCTACGACCTTTTTTTATTTTAATTAGTAAAAAATTTGATTATCTACTCGAGATTTAAATTATAATAATTTACAAAAATACCTAAATGATATTTTCCCCTAGTACGTGGCTGAATAATTGGTTGCTTACTATTACTAAATTCTTATTTATTGTAAAAATACAACTAGAAATAGTCAATATAGGATCTATTCGTTTCCGAAAAATTATAAGCTTAAATTTGTGCCTATACTGTCAGTGAATCTAAGAAATGGCTGTTGTCGGTGGACGTATTTCATATATTATATAGTTATAATGTATATTTACATTTAACTATATACATATAATATAATAATATAACTTATAACTATACTGTTATGATCTGCTTCTTATTAATTTTATATTAATTATTATTTATTTGATTAATTATTTAATGGTCGCAAATCATAAATAAAAATTGAATAAAAAATCTCAGGGTGCCTTTTTATACTATTAAAAAAAAATCCAAATTATCTCACGTTATACTTATCTTCTCTCGTGGGTTCAGTATCTCTGAGTTGATCCTAATCGGGATAAAATAGGGAAAAGAAATAAAGCAAAATATTAAAATAAAAATACAGAATTGTCTTTTATTTATCAAAATCAATACTCTGAAATCTATCGAATCTAAAAACCTGTGGACACAGATGTCCGAATGAAATTTTTACCACTTAAATTTATTATAGTTAAAAAAAACAATTTATCGGTTTGTTCCCGATGAGTTTGGTAAACAAACTAAACAAAACAAATTTATGTATTCGCAAGATTACCTATATTTACTATTTACTTTTTGAAATATTGGAATTTTAATTCATATGATTTTTACTCAAAAATTTAGTTTCCGAACATAAAAATCTCTTTCACATAAATTGACTGACCTTTTGCTTCACTCACTCTGATGTCTTCTCGTGACCCAAAACAGCTCTCCCTCGTTGACTATGTTAAAGGCTACTCATCAAAGCCCTCTCCGTTCTCCAGCTTCAAAACTATCAGCATACCAGCACCAATTCTCCAACAAGCCGGGCCTCTTTTGACACGTACTCGATTCAAACAAAACTCCAAAAATTCTCTGCTCTCCTTCTCACAATAATACAGAATCAAAGAGGTATTTCGTCTCAATTTGATCTGTCTCTCGTTCCACTTTTCAACACTATTCTCCACTATCAAACAGCCACTGATATCTGCTAACTATCTATCCACTAACACGTCGAACCGCTCAGCGATGTCAAAAACATAATGATTTCTTTTTCAAACTCTCTCAATCATTCAAACTACTTTTCCCCTTCCACATTGCCAAGAATCAGAAACCTCGACTTTTCCATTCGACAAACAAAACAGTCATTTTCAAAATTATTCCGACAATCCTAATTACTTTCGGAGAAACTCTACAACATATACTCGGGTTGACACAAAGATATTAAGATTCCAACTTTCTTTTAAATTATCAATTTCGAGAAATTGATAATTATCTCTACCCTAAACAATCTTTTTCCATTTTAAATCTAAATACATCGTTATTTTCACTTTAATTATTCACAAAAGTCTTTAATGGTTCATCGGAAAGCTCATTAAAAGAGAAATCTACTTACATCCAAACTAAATTCTAATAAATTTTAAAACAGCTCAATATACAGGGTGTATCAAATTTATGTGCCCGCGTTATTAAAAAAAAATAATTTAATTTTTATTTTGCTTTTGATTGATAAAATGCAAACACAATAACATCCCCGCCTTGTTTTGAGATAAAATCAGTATTAGTAAGTGCAACAAAAAAATTGATTTTCTCTCGACAACAACACTTTTCTCTTGTTATCATATTATCCTAACCTAATTCTCTTATCCTACCTTAAATTTTTTGCAGTTGTCTTTATTCTTGGTATTTGTACACATCATGGATATTGTAAACTCCTCGTATCTTTTCTGAATCCACATGCCTCAGGACATAACTGTTCATTCTATTTTCATTGTGCACGATGTATGGACCCTCGAAAATAGGCATTAGTTTTGCGCAAACGTCCCCAGTGAGATTTGATACTCGTAATGCTCTTACCAGCACCTTTTCTCCCTTCTGAAAAGTCACTGGGCGTCGTCTCCTATTATGATTTTGTCTTTGGAGATATTTTTCATTACTGCGCTGCAGCCTCCTCTGCACAATTTCCAAAACTCGTTGGTATTCCCTCTGCTCAGGTTCTTCCCATGGCCGTAATGGCATAACACCCTTCATGATATATTCCGGAGTCTCTTTTGTCACCGTACTTGGAATCGTGTTTAAGTAGTTTTCAATTTCTGCCACTTTCCTGTCCCATCGTCTATGTTGTCCATTTGCAGCAATGCGAAGGAATTTCGTAGTCTCCTGTATAAAACGCTCTGAAGGATTACTTTGAGGATGTCGGATACTGACGAAATTTGTCCCTATTCCCCTGTCTTGAAGCTGTCCCTTGAAACGCTCACTCCGGAAATACGACGCATTGTCTAAAAGATTTCTTCTTGGTGTTCCTACGGTGGCTATAAAATTGTCAATCTTTCTCATTATTTCTTCCCCCTTTGTTGTACGGCAACTGTATAACTTTACGTATTTTGAAAATATATCAACCATCACCAAAATATGCTTGTTCCTTTGCGTGGTCATTATCAGATCACTTAACATATCTATTGCCACAATATCCAATTTTTGACGGGATACAATATTTTTAGCAATATTTTCATTTCTGAAATTTCTGCTTTTATATTTTTGACATATTTCGCATTTTTGGGTCACTTCTTTGGCAATCCGGTAATCCTTTCGGCAGATATAGTTTTCTCGGAAAACCAGCCAAACCTTCCTGCTACCAATATGCCCATTGTCATTGTGTAATTTTTGTATGATCCTCTCTGCCAATGTCTGTGTTACCAAATATAGTTCCTTTCCATCGATTCTTTTGAAGAATATGTCATTTTCTCTCTCCGCTCTTCTTTTTTCTTTTTCCTCCAGCTCTTCTTGATTTATTCTTATTTCGTTTAACGAAAATACACCTTCCTCTTGTGTCAAGATATTTAGTCCCACCTGAAAAACAATTCCTTCCTTTTTTCCAGTGTCTTCATCACGTGTGAGAGCGTCGGCTATAATGTTGTCTTTTCCTTTTATGTATCGAAACTCAAAATCATACTCCTGCAGCAACAAAATTCCTCGATGTATACGATTGTTCACCAGTCGATTTTTCATGATATGCACTAAAGCTGCGTGATCTGTTTCAATTGTAAATTTTGCTCCCAATAGATAAAACCTTAACTTATTTACACAAAAAAGTACGCTAGCAAACTCTAATTCAGTCACACTGTATTTTCTTTCGTGTGCTTTTGTCACCCGGGAAATAAAACAAATTGGCACTTCTTGATTGTTTTGTATCTGCGACAAAACTCCCGCGAATTTTTGGATGGACGCATCAGTTCGTAATATGAAAGGTAAATTGTACATGGGTGATATATTGATATATTTTAGTTCCTTTCGAGAATTCTTCTTTTAATATTTGGAAAGCTTTCTCTTGTTCTTCTTTCCAATTCCATTTAACACCTTTTTTCAGTAATTTTATCAATGGAATCTCCTTCTGGCTCAAATCAGGAATTAGTTTTTTGAAATAGTTGATCGTACCAAGAAAACCTCTCAATGTTTTTAAATTCGTTGGCCTTGGGTATTCATCTATGAGTTTTATCCGGTCCTCGGCTAAACTAACTGTTTTTGTTTCCAATTTAAAACCCAAATATGTCACTTCTTTTTGAAAAAATTGACATTTTTCAATATTCAGTTTTAATCCGGCCTTGTCCAGCTCTTCTAATATAATTTTTATGTGTTTTAAATGACTCGATCCATCTGGTGAAAAGATTAATAAGTCGTCAATGTAGTGTACTATAAAATCTTCATACCTGTTTAATATTGTATGCAAAGCTCTTACCAGTGCTGCACAAGCACTTTGTAACCCAAAAGGCACTACTTTAAATCGGTACACAATACCATCGATCGAAAAAGCGGTGTAGTTTCTACATTTTTCTGCTAAAGGTATCAACCAAAAACTATGTTTTAAGTCAATTTTAGAAAAAATATGTGATCCTGTAATTCTCCCAAAAATAGCCTCGATGTTGAGAGGTGATTCATATTGAGATACCGTGTGTTGATTTATATTCCGGGCATCCAAACATAGCCCCAATTCTCCACTACTTTTTTTAACAATCACGATTGGGTTGATATATGGAGAGTCACATCTCTCTATGATTTGATTTTCTAACATTTTATTGATTTCTACTGTCACCTCCTGTCGGTACTTATATGGGATGGGGTAAGTTTTCGATCGAAAATTTCCCAAGTCTTTCACCTCAAATGAATGTTCATACTTTTTGGCTACTCTGTTTTCTTCATTTATTAAATTTTCATACTCCCTCAATATTTCACGCAGTTCTTTCTCCTTTTCTTCTCCACATATCAATTTTATTTCTTTCTCCTCCGATTCTTTACACATGTTTATTGTGTATTCTGCCTCCTCCATTTTGCATACTTCTACTTCAAATACCACAGTTTCCATGGTATCTTTTTCGCCCTCTTTTTCTAATCTGATCTCTTTTTCTTCTGGGCTCATCTCTTTTTTCGAGGAATCCCAATCTTCATTTTCTTGTGTCAATCTTTCTTCTTCTTTTTCTTCTGTTGGGCTCATCTCTTTTTTCGAGGAATCCCGAGCTTCATTGTTTTTACTTATCTTCTCCTGCTTTCTTTTCTTCTTTTTCTGTCCTTGCTTAATTGCCAAATCGTGTTATTTTTGAAATCTATCACCACATGTTTTTCTGATAATTCATCCACTCCTACGATCATATCATGCATCATGTTTGGCATTATAACACATTGTAGTGCATAAAATTTCTTCCCCAATCGAACCCTTATTCGTATTCCTTCATTTATTGTTGCCAAAGTCCGTTTATTTACGCCCACTAAATTTACCCTGGGAATTTTGTAAATCAAATTCGTCAAATCAACCTCTTCTATTAATTTCCTGTTAATCAAAGTAATTTCTGAACCAGTATCAATCATAATTTTAATCGGATTCTCATTGATAAAACCATCTACAAATTTTAAATTAGATCCATTTTCTTTATCATTATTTCCTGCTAATTTAATAAATTCCTTCGGGTGACAAAAAATTCCTGTTTGTTCTTTTGTTTTTAGTGAGCGCTTTCGTGAAAAGACGCTTGCTATTCTTCTTCGCTTCTTCTTCCGTCGCTTTGTCTCTCATCCTCATATTCATATATTTGCGTGTTGTTTACCGCTCTTCTGTTTTCTCTTTGTCTGTCGGACCCGTATCGGTTTCCACGATTTTCCTGTTCATTCCTTCTATTATCATTTCTGTCCTCTTGATTTGTGCGGGTGTTACTTCTATTCTGGTTTTGTCGATATCTGTCTTCGTTCCATTGCCGATTTCTTTGTTCATAGTTTCCTCTTCCGTTGTGTCTATTTTCGTTTTCTCTTCTTGTATAATCTCTCCTAAAGTTCTGTCTTCTATCTCTATAGTCTCGATTTTCGCGTTGTCTATAATTATCTTGCGATCTTCTTATTTCTCTTTTTCTCATTTTTGCTTCTCGTATTTGTAGGAACTGGCACAAACTGTCGATATCTTTGCAGTTTTGTAAAGTTATGTGATCTTCTAAGGTATCTTCAAAATGTCTGGCTATCAGTTCTACTAGCTGTTCGGACGAATAATTGTACTGTAGATGTTTTGCATTATTATATAATTGTAGTGCATATGTTTTCTCTGAAATACCCATTCTATCATGGTACCTCCCATTTTGCAATTCCTTGTTTATTTCTAGCTGTTGTATTTTTCCCCAGAAATAACTCAGGAACTTTTGTTCGAATTTATGCCAATTGTCCAATTCTTCTTCTTTGCTATCGAACCATAAACTTGCCTCATCTTTAAGATGGTTCTTTATCGTTTCTTTGGCTGTCTCGAAGTTACCGATGTGTCGTATTTTCTTTTTTAAATTGTTTATGAAAATTACTGGGTGTAATTTTTTTACATCCCCGCCAAATCTTATTTTCACATCCTCTGTACTATGGATAATCGTTTCCCTTCTTTCTCCGGAATTTTGTTGATTCTTGATTTCCTCCATTTGTCTTTGTATTTCTCGTCTGTCCTCTTGTAAAGCATTTTCAAATTTGGTTTCCAAATTTTCTAGTTCCTTTTTCTGGCAATTTTTTATCTCCTTCATTTTGATTTTGATTTCTTTAATCTCTATCTCCTGTTTCTCGCTCTTTTCTGCAATATCTTCGATTTTTTTAATCATTTCCTTTTTTATACTCGCTATATTTCTGTTGTTTTCTTCTATCGCTTGTTTTGTTTCCTGTTGATTGTCATCCATTTTTTGCTCCACTTTATCCATTTTCTGTTCCATTTTTTGTTGTGATTCATCCATTTTTTGTTGTGTTTCATCCATTTTTTTTATCCAATTTTTGTTGTGATTCATCCATTTTTTGACCCATTTTTTGTTGTGCTTCATCAATTTTTTGTTGTGTTTCATCCATTTTCTGTTCCATTTTTTGTGACTGGAGTTGCATCAGTTGTAATAATTTATCTATTCCTGATAATTCCTGATTTTCTGATGCCATGATTGTTGTTTCGAAAATGTCTTCTTGTTCTATAAGTTCTTCTTGTTCCAAATGTTCTTCTTGTTTTTTGTTTTCTTTGCTTTTGCTTCTGGTTGTTATCGACATGTAGTTAAAATTTATCCCCGCCTAATATGAAATTCGAAAATACCTTGTATACTGTCGAGACGAAAATTTTTCTCTCCCCAAATATAATCAATTTATCCCACAAATTTTTAAATATTTCAAATCTCAAATCAATCAAAAATAAAATAAATATGTAAAAACTGTACCTAGTTGAAAAATTAAGTCAAACAAATATTTCAAAAATTTTAAATATATCAACTTTTTCCGACGGGCAAATAAATTTTCCTTCACCTGTTTTTCCGTTTCCTATTCCTTTCACAACCAGAGATACTTTAATGCCCTAACGTTGGCTCGCCATGTTGTTATGATCTGCTTCTTATTAATTTTATATTAATTAATATTTATTTGATTAATTATTTAATTGTCGCAAATCATACATAAAAATTGAATAAAAAATCTCAAGGTGCCTTTTTATATTATTAAAAAAAATCCAAATTATCTCACGTTATACTTATCTTCTCTCGTGGGTTCAGTATCTCTGAGTTGATCCTAATCGGGATAAAATAGGGAAAAGAAATAAAGCAAAATATTAAAATAAAAATACAGAATTGTCTTTTATTTATCAAAATCAATACTCTGAAATCTATCGAATCTAAAAACCTGTGGACACAGATGTCCGAATGAAATTTTTACCACTTAAATTTATTATAGTTAAAAAAAAACAATTTATCGGTTTGTGCCCGATGACTTTGGTAAACAAACTAAACAAAACAAATTTATGTATTCGCAAGATTACCTATATTTACTATTTACTTTTTGAAATATTGGAATTTTAATTCATATGCTTTTTACTCAAAAATTTAGTTTCCGAACATAAAAATCTCTTTCACATAAATTGACTGACCTTTTGCTTCACTCACTCTGATGTCTTCTCGTGACCCAAAACAGCTCTCCCTCGTTGACTATGTTAAAGGCTACTCATCAAAGCCCTCTCCGTTCTCCAGCTTCAAAACTATCAGCATACCAGCACCAATTCTCCAACAAGCCGGGCCTCTTTTGACACGTACTTGATTCAAACAAAACTCCAAAAATTTTCTGCTCTCCTTCTCACGATAATACAGAATCAAAGAGGTATTTCGTCTCAATTTGATCTGTCTCTCGTTCCACTTTTCAACACTATTCTCCACTATCAAACAGCCACTGATATCTGCTAACTATCTATCCACTAACACGTCGAACCGCTCAGCGATGCCAAAAACATAATGATTTCTTTTTCAAACTCTCTCAATCATTCAAACTACTTTTCCCCTTCCACATTGCCAAGAAACAGAAACCTCGACTTTTCCATTCGACAAACAAAACAGTCATTTTCAAAATTATTCCGACAATCCTAATTACTTTCGGAGAAACTCTACAACATATACTCGTGTTGACACAAAGATATTAAAATTCCAACTTTCTTTTAAATTATCAATTTCGAGAAATTGATAATTATCTCTACCCTAAACAATCTTTTTCCATTTTAAATCTAAATACATCGTTATTTTCACTTTAATTATTCACAAAAGTCTTTAATGGTTCATCGGAAAGCTCATTAAAAGAGAAATCTACTTACATCCAAACTAAATTTTAATAAATTTTAAAACAGCTCAATATACAGGGTGTATCAAATTTATGTGCCCGCGTTATTTAAAAAAAAATTAATTTAATTTTTATTTTGCTTTTGATTGATAAAATGCAAACACAATAATACATAATATGTTATAACATATTTAAAACAATATAACTTGAAAAACAAACACAATATTAGTTATAAATTCCAATTAACATAAACAAAATGCGCTAATGTCACTGTCACTAAATTAAATGATAAACGTCGAAATTTTTAGTAAACAAGATATAAACGTAAAAAATATACTGACATTGTTACAGTTAAAATTCCTTTAAACATTTTTCGAAGTTAATTATTGGTATAAATTACAATAAATATTGTATTAAGAGGAAACAGTAGCGATCAACAGGTAGCCAAAACGCGTTCCAAGATTGCGGCTGTAATTTTGAATATTTTTTCGAGATATTTGGCACACGTATTCGTAATATAATAAAGAATGGCGGTACAGAGCCCAATTTGAAAAATATATTAATATGTGGAAATTACTCTGTAATGAAATACAATATTAAAAAAACGAGCCTGTACCGCCATTAAGAAGAACAAAAAAATACACTTTCTTCAAATAAACTTTTTTATCCGATGCCTAGATTTTGTGTCATTTTGGAACTACTAAAATTTTTTATTTCATTAGTAGTTCCAAAATGACACAAAATCTAGGCATCGAATAAAAAAGTTTATTTGAAGAAAGTGTATTTTTTTGTTCTTCTTAATGACGGTACAGGCTCATTTTTTTAATATTGTATTTAATTACAGAGTAATTTCCACATATTAATATATTTTTCAAATTGGGCTCTGTACCGCCATTCTTTATTATATTACGAATACGTATGCCAAATATCTCGAAAAAATATTCAAAAATACAGCCGCAATCTTGGAACGCGTTTTGGCTACCTGTTGATCGCTACTTTATCACCTTAAATAAACAAGTTTAAGTAATTTTAGTTGCAGTTTATATACGATTAATATTAAAAGTGGCATGCGCCACTTGAATCTAACTTCAGCCCGTGAGTAATGACCCGTGAGTAACTTCAGCCCGTGAGTACTGAATTATTACTCACGGGTACAGTAATGGGTGCTATTATCTATGAAAAAATAGCGAATAATTAGCATGTTATTAAACGGTCGTAGAAAAAATATATTAGTACAAAAATATGTGGTATTAGATACGTTATGTATTCTTGTACTCCAATAAAAAGTTTATGAATATCAAAGTAAGTTATCAATCGAAGTAGCACAGAAAACGACAATAAATATCGTTCCCATAACACCAGATTGACAACAAGTGGAATACTTTCTTTGGTTACACAGAAATTGAAAATGTTTATAAATTTTTATGAATATCGTTTTTTTTTTCATTACAAAGATATTTTAATTGGTTCCATTCTTCATTCCAACACGGCATATTAGTACAGTATTACATTGCTCTAGAATTTTTTTGCCTCACTTTCAAAATAAGTCAAGCTATTTTTTTCTGCTGTCTTACTTCGTCAGTTTTAAATAGTTCTTCTGACAGTCCGTTTTTTTGCTGAAATATCAGTTATGTTTGTAAACATTACACTGATCAATTCCTATTATTTGTATTTGACTCCGACTTTAATTATTGCGACTTAGAAATGGCGTTTATTGTTATCAATCGGTCCAAATATAATCAAAGTGCGATAAAAAACATTCTTTTGTAACCACGAAGGACACTGCGCTATAGATATTACCTACTGATCAGAGTGCATATCAACGCAAACCTGCATAAAAAAATGGCCAGGAAATTTCTAACACAGTGTCGTTTTCCTGCTGCTTCGTATTGCAGTAGTATTGCAAAGTAGTGAAAAAAACTACAATAAAAGAAATAGAGGATGTTAGAACGTCCACTGTATAGTCCCGATTTATTGCCTTGCGATTTTACGAAGAAGTACAAAACGCTGTGAAACAATTCTTTGAGTAACAGCCACAAGAATTCTTTAAACAGGGTTTACGTCGCACGTCGGTTCGTGAAACAATAGGATATGTGCTTTAATTGTATTGGTAAATATTGGCAAATATACACTAAGCATCAAAATTAACGCACCACCTTAAAAATGGGACATTTTTGATGTGTGGTTATTCACCAATACAGGGTGTTTCTAAATAGGTGTGACAAACTTTAAGGGGCAATTCTGCATAAATAAATAATGACCATTTGCTTTAAAAATATATGTCCGCAAATGCTTCTTTTCCGAGATACGGGATGTTGATTTTTTTTCTTACAAACTGACGATTTATTTATTGCTCTAAAACCGGTTGATATATGCAAATAAAATTCAGTAGGTTTTAAGAGGTAGTTATTGCGCATTTTTGACATAAAATTAAGAATTTTATATTCGCCATTGGCGTGCATACGGGTCATATTACCCGGTCATATTACCCGTATGCACGGCAATGGTGAATATAAAGTTGTTAATTGTATGCCAAAAAAAAATGCGCAATAACTACCTCTTAAAACCTACCAAATTCCATTTGCATATCTGAACCGGTTTTAGAGCAATAAATAAATCGTCAGTTTGTAAGAAAAAATTCAACATCCCGTATCTCGGAAACGAAGCATTTGCGGACATATGTTTATAGAGCAAAGGGTCATTATTTTTTCTAATGTTAAGAAAGCCTAAACCTACAGTTGAGTTTTAATTTAAATATTTTATATACGCCATTCAATATTTTATATAAAATATATTTTATATATTTATTTCCTTAAACTTTGAGGAAAAAACACACTATCATTGTTACACCCGGTATACAATGACACTTATCTGTTTAGCAACAATATTATTACATCGATATTCTTGAAGAATAAAGCTATAACATATTTAAAAAATCACTAAAATTGGACAACAGGTTTAGGAAATACAAGACATCAAAAATGTCTTGTATTTCCTAAGGTGGTGTGTTAATTGTGATGCTTAGTGTATTATATATATTTTTCTGAAACAAAGATGGGTTTCAATTTTCAGTTTTATAATATTTAACTTTTCTGCATTAATAATAATAATAGGAATTTCTTTTACTATTATTATTTTTTGTAAAAAAAAATATATAAACGATCTACAATTATTAGTCTAATAATTTGATTTACCTTATTTTAGAAAGGTGTTGGCGTTCTAACCGCAAAACTATTATCAGGGATTTTGCCAGCCTTGAGCGTTGAGGTTCGTATGAAAAAATAATGTCTTTGTTAAACACCAACATGACTAATTAATCCTATTATTCCCAACAAATCACATTAACTTTCTTATTTGCACTATTTGCATAATTTAATAATTTAATCATTATCAATTTAAGTTTATTATTTTATGTTTTAGTAGAGGATCCGGTATAAGGTCGATCTGCACCAATCCGTTTAATGGATAAATAATGATGGATAATCGATAGGGATGGTGTTCTGCAATAATAGTCTAACCCACATATCTACTGCTCAGAGTAAATGAGCACAATTTATTCACCTACTTTAAAAAAATCACTGATAGAAAATAAGGCTTTCTGGTCACATTTTTATATTGCAATAATTACAGGCTACCTTAAAAAACGTACACCAGACAAATAAATAAAATCATTTTATTGTAAAAATAATTTAAAGCGGCACAGACAGTTTTTGCAAAAATTTTAAAATATAAGTTGGTTCTTTTGCAATAAGCGACTATCCCTCTGAAATGATAAATACAAAGAGAAAAACTGCGAATTCAACTTCATTACTAATAGTAAGTAAATGTTACTAATTAAGTTCGTACTCGATTTGATCTTGGTCCAATGGTATCCCTTTATGGAATTATCCCTATGAAATGTTTCTATATCCAGTAAAGACTCATATTAATGTTAGACACTTGTGTCAAAACATTGATATTATACAAAAAGAACATTATCGGGAATGTACAGTTAAGTGGAAGGAGTATGGAAAAATTTATACTGATGGATCGAAATCGGAACATGGAGTTGGTTGTACCGTTTATTACCCTTCTAAAAATATTAAGTTAATATACAAACTACCAGAAATGTTGTCAATTTTCAGTGCAGAGCTTATTGACATAAAACTAGCAATTAGTATGTGTTTAGAACAAGAAGATGATAAATTTGTTATATTCACAGACTCTAAAAGTTCTGTAGAAAAACTTAAAAAGTTTTGTTTAAATCCTAATTTAAATTATATACTTCTTGATATTTTGGAATTTTATCACAATGTATTAAGGCTATGGGTACATAATTCGCAAATATTTTACGTGTATCCCTACTTTTTCTGTCTTTACACGGCAAATTACGTGTAGTAAAATTCACACTGGTGTGGATATGTAAACATTACTAGAATGTCATTCTACTTGAAAATGTCATAATTAATTTAAAGAGATGGCTTTTGAATGTTCTTGGATAACTGTTATTTTTATAATTGCAAATTATTAATTCAGTTAATAAATGTGATAATTTTTTCACTAACTATGTTTTCAGTGATTGTAATAATTTATTTGTACAACAAAAACTAATAATCAATCGAGAAAAGAGGAAAAGTGTTAAAGTGATTTTTTAATAATATGTTGTTATTTTGGAACGCTTACAATTTTGAACATCTCTAACAACAAAATACTTGGATCACAGGATATATCTGATGTATTCTCTGCTTGGATCTTTCACAAATAATACACAATAAATAACTTTTTATTAAGTTCACGTCTTAAATCAATTATTTATCAAATACACTATATATCAATAATATTTAATCAATTTCTCAAAATATTCCCGATGCAATGTCAAATATTTAAAATTGTCACTGATTGTCAGTGTCTGACTGACAATATATGCTGACAATATTATATTCGGTTGAGTGCGTTGTAAGACAAAGACAGATTTGGAAAATATTACCACGGCATTGTGTTCATTTTTTTCAAATCCTGAAAAAACCAATAAATATTTTTGAAAAATTTAAACGCAGAATGAAAGACTAAATTATTACCGAGGGCCGAAAGTCCCTTAGAATAAATAAAAAGTTTATTTTGAATGAGATATTTGAATTTAAAAATCACACTAAATTTTCTCTTAGTTTTTTCACCCCTGTAACTTATTAAAATAAACATTGTAGAAGTTCTCAGGGACTTTCGGCCCTCGCTAATAACGTAATCTTTCATTCTGCGTTTAAATTTTTCCAAAATACTTATTAGTTTTCTCAGGATTTGAAAAAAATGAATCCCCATTTGAATAGCATTGCAGCCGAAAATACGTTCCGATCCTCTTAAGTATGGGAAAACAAATTTATATTTCATGGATCAAAGCCCATTCAGGTATAGATGAAAATGAAGAAGTGGATTCTTTAGCAAAAAATGGTGCGAAAAATGGAAGAATACTCGGATCAAAAATACCAGAGTCTGACTTTATTCCAATTTTTCGAAAGGAACTAAAGGAAAATTGGCAGCTAAAATATGAATTAGGAGAGAAGGGACAGTTTTTTAAGAATATACAACCAAAAATAAAGGACAAAACATGGTTTGAGAATATATGTAATCGTTCAATATTCGGATTATAAGTCGAATGCGCTGTAATCATGCCTTATTTCCCGTGTATAAATGTAAAATAGGTTTGTTAGATAATAATAAATGTCTGTGTGATGAAATTGCCGATTTACAACATATTATTTTAGAATGTCCTTTAAAAAATTAGAAATTGTCAAGCTTTATCAAAATTTAATATCTTACAATATGAAATTTCCAATAAATGTTTCAAATCTATTGACATTAGAGGATAATAGTATTTATAATATTATATATCAGTATGTAAAATCTACTAACATTACATTGTAAGCAGTATTGCGACAGACAAAAAAAAATGTTTCATTGTAAGCTCAAACCGAAAAAATAATTAAAAAAATAAATAAAAAAACAAACAACAACAAAATAAAATATGTACTAAAAAATAAAAAAATAATAATAATAATATAAAAAACAAAACAATAAAAAATATACATAAACCCTAATAAAACGAAGAGAAATAAAAAAATTAAAAAAAAACAAAAAAAAATACAAAAAAATAATAATAAAAATACGCAAACAAAATCATTAGGCATTTACTAACATACCATTATTTTATTGTATACAAATTATTGTACACTCAATGTACCACGTATATAAATGTAAGTATAAGTAAGCAATGGTTGATAAAGCTATAAGAAAACATGACTGGCCTTTTGGCTACGCCAGTGCCACTAACTTAGTTAAAAAAAAAGATTTGATCTTGATAAATCGCGAAATCTGGATTTAACCCAATTCCTTCTAAATCTTCTTCAAAACCTTCATAGCCGAGGTTGTTCAGAAATCCATAAAAAGGCATCGCATCTTGGGGAATTACTTACACAAATCTTTAAGGTCCTTTATTTTTTCAGCAACACTGGTTTGCCATTTAGCCACAAGGGAGACAACTCAACATTTTTTAAAACAGGTTTTCGACCTTAACCTGATTTTTTAATATTTACCTTCGAAAATTGTTCATTTATCCTCACATGTTTTTTCATGTACTAAACTATAAGATTTTCCTTTGTAGTATTTATTACATTTGTCTTTAGCCAATTATTATTAATATCATCCTTATTTCTATCTGTTTTGCGATTGGTTATTGATTGTTGCAATAGATTAACCCTTAAACGCCCAACCTTTTTTAGGTTCCATGTACGCCCAAGGGTGGGTGAAAAATTTCCACCTCGAAAATAGCTAATATATTTATTGAGAGTTGTTGAAAATGGATTAAACTTAAGCATCTTATGCTTACTAAACACAGAATCTTCTAAAATATTAATATAAACAATTTACAAACCTTACAACAAAATTACAATATGCATCAAAATTAACATACCAGTAAAAGCCAGTAATTCAGATTTGTCGATTTTCTTCATATTCTTTCTTTCAGCCTCCTCATTGGCGGATAATTATGTAGATTATGTAATTATTATACATCGATAATTATATGGATTATCTTCCTACCAACGAGAAATTATATAGAAACCTTTAGTAACAAGCTTTGCCAAGGGTGTACTTTTTATGCCCATCCATATTTAACTCAATATGCTGCTTTTGTTTTCAAAAATATTGGTAGAACTAAATTAACATTCGATAATGGGCTGTCTTTTTAACAATAAATAATTTTGAAAAAAAAATTAAACACGTAATAAATATGTTACAAGGGAATACGCATTAGGTGGACATTTTTTACCCACCTTGGGCTTTTAAGGGTTAATTGAAACCATTTCTTCGATTTTAAGTCAAAATAGGTTATAGCTAACTTGAGAAATAATCATAATTGTTAATTGTCCCTGAATTAAGAACAATTACCAACTTTGTGATTTTTCGCCTTAAAATATTACAACAACGACAATATTGTATACAGGGTGAGTCATGAGGAACTGTACATACTCCTGCCTCATATAGAGGCTCCTATGGGGAATAACAAATGACCATTAAAAATTGTCTGCTCCCCTTGTTTAATAATATACAGGGCGAGATTCGCATTTTGACAGAAATTTATATTCGTCATAATTTTTGAACGGTCAAATCGATGTGTCTCTTATTTTGGTCAATCGTTACACTATTACCACCTAATCAACTGATTTATTCAAACTAGAAAAAAATCAGGTCCGGCTTTAAAAATTAGTTCGTTTGGGTCGTTGAAAAAATTTCACTCTGTATACGCTTCTTAAAAACTTTAATATGAATTTTACAAATTAGGCAAATAGGCAAGTAAAATGGCGTATTTATTTTTTCCCCACACGATTACTTAATTTTTTATAAAAAAAATCAAATTTGACTATGAATTAAAAGTTTGGTAAAGTAAACCATAGATTTAAAAAAATTAACTTTTATTACCAAAATTAATTTTTTTTACAAATATTTGATTTATTTTACCACCCAATCAACTGATTTATTCAAACTAGGAAAAAATCAGGTCCGGCTTTAAAAAATTAGTTCGTTTGGGTCTTAGAAAAAATTTCACCCTGTATACGCTTTTTGAAAACTCTAATATGAATTTTACAAGTTAGACAAATAGGCAATTAAAATGACATATTTATTTTTTTCCCCACATGATTACCTAATTTTTTATAAAAAAATTAAATTTGACTATGAATAATAATTAAAAGTTTGGTAAAGTGAACCATACATTTAAAAAAATTTACTTTCATTACAAAAATTATTTTTTTTAACAAATATTTAATTTATGTTACCACCCAATCAACTGATTTATTCAAACTAGAAAAAAATCAGGCCCGGATTTAAAAAATTATTTCGTTTGGGTCTTAGAAAAAATTTCACCCTGTATACGCTTTTTGAAAACTCTAAAATGAATTTTACAAATTAGACAAATAGGCAATTAAAATACATAATTATTTTTTTCCCCACACGAATACTTAATTTTTTATTAAAAAATCAAATTTGTCACAATCGGAATTTTAACCTAAAAGTGAAAAAAAAAGATGATATCACGGTTTAACTCGCTACAACGTTCCATTTAAAAATTTTTTTTGAAATTTTTACAGCACATATCTCTTACCATTGTGAAGACTATGACAGTTCATTCATAAAAGTTATGAATTTAAAAAATAAAAGGTGCAGATTCGTGAATTGCAAAGTTAAATCGCAAAAGTTAAGTATGTTAAACTATAGAGTCCAAAGAGAAGTGTTGTAGTTTTAGATCTAGACGTGTTTTAGATCTAGAAAAAAAAATGGTGAAACTTTTAATTTTAAGAAAAACGTTGTTTATTTTTTTTTATTTTTATGGTAAACTTGTGATTTTGACAAATTTGATTTTTTAATTAAAAATTAAGTAATCGTATGGGGAAAAAATAAATATGCCATTTTAATTCCCTATTTGTCTAATTTGTAAAATTCATATTAGAGTTTTCAAAAAGCGTATAGGTACAGGGTGAAATTTTTTCTAAGACCCAAACGAATTAATTTTTTAAAGCCGGACCTGATTTTCTTCTAGTTTGAATAAATCAGTTGATTGGGTGGTAACATAAATCAAATATTTGTTTAAAAAAATTAATTTTTGTAATAAAAGTTAATTTTTTTTAAATCTATGGTTCACTTTACCAAATTTTTAATTCATAGTCAAATTTGATTTTTTTATAAAAAATTAAGTAATCGTGTGGGGAAAAAAATAAATATGTTATTTTAATTGCCTATTTGTCTAATTTTCAAAATTAATATTAGAGTTTTCAAAAAGCGTATACAGGGTGAAATTTTTTCTAAGACTCAAACGAACTAATTTTTTAAAGCCAGACCTGATTTTTTTCTAGTTTGAATAAATCAGTTGATTAGGTGGTAATAGTGTAACGATTGACCAAAATAAGAGACACGTCGATCTGACCGTTCAAAAATTATGACGAATATAAATATCTGTCAAAATGCGAAACTCGCCCTGTATATTATTAAACAATGGGAGCAGACACTTTTTAATGGTCATTTGTTATTGCCCATAGGGGCCTCTATACGAGGTAGGAGTATGTACAGTTCCTCATGACTCACCCTGTATCCTGCCGCACATTTAAAACAATGAAAACAAGCTTACAAACATTTGCAACAAGCGCCTAACCCAAATATACCTAATAAAAACGTGGGTTAGACTATGTTTTCCTGTTTTCATATTATTTGACGAAAGTGGTTTAGAAGTTTGTTCACAGGTGCCCATATGAGCATAGATATGGCTTATATCATTTTTGCTTGAGGTAGTATGCGCTATGATGAACAGTTTGACAGGTCTATCCTCATTTTTGTAAACAAATGTGGGTTAGACTCTTGCTGCAAAACAGAATCCGATAATGTTACAAATTATAAAAAACAAGGGGTCCCCGGCTATAATTAATTAATAATTAAAAATTGACTTTTTTATAAATTAAAAAAAAAGAAATTCGTCCCGGGCAGATATTATTTTAGATATTTGAAGCTCACAAACACAAGTAAAAAATATTATTTTTGTAATCAGCAAGTACCTTAGGTCAAGTTCAAACCTTCTTCCATCAGGTACCGATAAGAATTTTTGCCATGTTTTATGCTAAAATATATTTTTTTAATTGTTAATGAAGGAAGGTTCCTGATGGGACGGCTAAATTAAAAACTAAAAACAATGTTTTAAAATGAAATAAGTCCCAAATATTTAACAACAGCTGATAAAATATGGTTTGCGCTTGTATTGAATTTAGGTACTTTAAAAATTTTCATCTGTTGTTCTTTTTTCAGTTCTAAATTGCTTATAACTTGAAAACGATCAACTTAAGAAAAAAATTACAAAAGATTTTCTTTATTTCAAATCATCCAAGAAATCTAAAATAATAACTGTCCGGGCAGAACATTGTTTTTATTTCTAAAAAACAGTTATTTTTTAGTTATTAATTAATTATAGTCACAACACAATTATATTGGGCTCACCTTGTTTTTTATACTTTGTAACATATCCAATAATTTTTATCCATTAAACAGATCGAAGCAGATTGACCTTAGATCGGATCCTCTATTATTAAGTTTATTTTACGTCCTGTTTGTAGCCAAGCGATGACGATATGGGAGGAAAATTTGGAGTCAAACCTGGTGGTCTTGATATTGGTGGATTTCTGGGAGGTTTCGTTAAAACGGTCTTTGGAGCTAGTGGAGGAGTAAGTATTTATTTTACTATCTCGTCTAGAAAGTCTACTACCGAACCTGTACTTAAGCCACTTTCGCGTCATTGTGTTTTAAATGCATTCATTTTTTTCTAATTCTGAGAAAACTAGTAGAAAGTATTTTTGAAAAATTTAAACGCAGAATGAAAGACTACATTATTACGGAGGGCCGAAAGTCCCTCAGGATAAACAAAAAGTTTCTTTTAAATGAGATATTTAAAATTAAAAATCACACTAAATTCTCTCTGTTTTTTACCCCGGTAACTTATTAAAATAAACAATATAGAAGTTTTCAGGGACTTTCGGCCCTCGGTAATAATGCAATCTTTCATTCTGCGTGTAAATTTTTCAAGAATACTTATTAATTTTTTCAGGATTTGAAAAAAATTAATGCATTTAAGACACATTGGCGCAAAATTCTGCGCCCACGCTCTTAAGTTGTAAATTGTAAAAGCATTCCACGTTCTATTATGCGTAGATAGAAAGTGGCATCAAACTATAACTGAATGACAGAAAACTGATCAGTATTTGTATTAAATTGTAGTATGTAGATCAATTACGGCATTGTTGTTCTCATTAATTTTTTTTCATTCTTCGTATCTGGTTTTCCATTCCTTTTTCTACTAGTATTTTCCATACTTTCTGTATTGGTACTTTATCGGTGGCTTTTCTGGATCAATAAATGCTACATATGTTTTTTTTCTTGCATCCCTTTTGTGTTATCTGGTTTAAAGTAAATATTTGATCCTGTATACCACTTATATAAAACTTTGTACTTCGTCTAGTGTGTGTTCTGTTATTATTCTTAATCTTTTGTTCATTATTTTTTCTAAGAGTTTCATACATCTAGAAAACAACTACAATCATCGGTAGTTATTGAATTCTCTATCTTCTTTTTTTTATATTCGTAGGTACTCTTAACGCCACTTTGCAATCTTCCGGGGTATTTCTAGTTTTCCATATTTTATTCATTATTTTTATTATTATTTGTTTTCTATTGTTTCCCATGTTTTTATAATTTCTGTTGTTAATCGGGAGCTTTTTCTGTTGTTAATCAGGAGCTTTTTGATACTTCAATGTTCTTATTGCCTCTTCTAGTTCTTCCTAATTTATTGAGTTTTCTGTGTTATCTTTCAATATATTATTTCATTTTTCGCTTAAATAATCCTTAAAAAACTAATAAATATTTTTAAAAATTTAAACGCAGAATGAAAGATTAGGTTATTACAGAGGTCCGAAAGGTCCTTAGAACAAACGAAAATTTCTTTTCGATGAGATATTTAAAATTAAAAATCACTCAATTTTCTCTTCTTTTTCACCCCTGTAACTTATTAAAATAAAGATTATAGTTTTTAATTAACTCTTTTCTCAAATATTCTTGTTATTTCTTTGTTTCTTAGCTTACACGTTTTTGTCGTCTATTTTCTAATTGGTTTTTCTATTTCTTTACTTGATTTTCCTCCTTTTTTATTTCTTGTCATATCTTATTTACTTGGTCGCTGCCTATTAACTGAAAGTTTAATAATGAGATCAATATAGCTTTTTACCAGTTTTATTTTGGTAAATGGTAAGTTTGCTAACATCGTCGCTTGACTGTCCAAGTAACCCTGAATACGATCATAAGGGTAAAAACATGCCGAAGATACATGGATGAGCGCGGTGTAGGTCGCGATCGCGGTCGCTACATCGATATCAAAACAAACCTTCATTTTCTTATGAGATCGCACATACCAAGGACACAGCATAATAAACGAGACCAACAAGGACACTCCCCGATGTCGCCTTTGAAGTTGAAAAGTACAGAGTCGCCATTTTGTGCGTAGTACATTTCAGTGGCGATGTGATGTGTTCGTTCATCAGTGTTGCCGATGTCACTATATGAAATTATATTAAGCCACTGCTAAAATGATCAGATTTTGCCAAAAATTACCTTAAAATTTTTGATTTTGGTAGTTTCTAAGGGTAATAAAAATACATTAAGAAAAAAGTTATTTTATTCAACTTGTTAATTCAAAAATACTTGTAACAAAATTATATGTAATATATTACTATAATAAAACTACATCTGGATCGCTTTCAAATAAAATCTCCTCATCCTCATCTTTAAAAATAAAGACTGTGATTAACATAATTTAACATTTTTTGTCTGTTTGAAAGCAGTAACATTCTTTTACTCCTTCACTTTTGCTAACAATAATTTAATATTTGCTCACAGATCGCATTTAAACGTCGACAGAAAACGATATCTAAGAAAACGTAATTTTTTTTATTTCTGCATTGCTGCATTATCAGTTTTTGCACTAACTTTATTACCCGTAAGAGATTCTTTTTGAATATTTCCTGGAATTTCTGCAAAAGATTAACAATACAATCGCCATTCATCGTCAATATTTTGTGTTATGTTAATAAATATTTATTATTAGAATGTCATAAAAGTTAAGTAAATCTGAAAATTATATACAAATCGGCAAAACTGTCGATTTTCTACACTGTCTGGTACTACGCCAAAAATGGCCGACGATCTGCGCAGTACTAATAGTGCGCGAACTTTTCCCGCCTTCTAGTGTGTCACTGCTGTTGCGTTTTATATGCTGTGCCAAGGATGTGTCACCCGTTCACCCTCACGACCTTGCATCGCGGTTTACAGCGATGTCGATGCCAAAACAGGATACGGAAAGTATCTTCGGTATGTTCTGCCCGTCATCGATGTAAACCTCGACCGCGATCGCGACCTACACCGCGCTCATCCATGTATATTCGGCATGTTTTTACCTTTAGCCACTTTTGTGTTTTTCAAATTAAGCGTCCAAAATATCCCACCACCAAAATTGATCATCAAAAATCGGCTTCAGTAGATTAGATAGTAGTGTTAGGTTATTCCACGGTGAATATGATAGCAGTTGTATTATTTTAATTGCCCAAAATGTATGACCTTTAATTTTGTGGTTCAGAAAATAGGTTGAGAAGAGGAATAATTTAGACAGGCCAATAATTTTGTAAATATTAATATTTATATTGCATATCACTTTTTTAGGGCTTTAATCCTGTGCAGTTTATAATATCAACTGTATCATCCCTCTCCAACTCGAAACCAAAAGGGAAATCTAAAAAAGAATAAAACAATAATTTTCTGGTGTAAATATCAGCCTTGTAACTCGTGAATCCAAAAAAATCTGTCTAGTCTTATGTTTTTGTATAATTAATTATGTTAGTTATTAATTGATTTTGAAATATATTGTAATATTGTAAAATTCCAAGTAATAATTTTATTCAATAAACTAATTTATTTTATAATTATTATGAAACTTATTACCGATGACACCTCAAATATTTTACATTGAAATTATTAAAAAATTTTGAGGATATTATCTAAGATTTACGACAAAAGTTTACGAGGCCGTTTTATCTATGCCTAAACATTACATACGTGATCGGACAAACATAATATTGACTTTCTTTTATTTCAATAGCTAACGAACATAATTTTAAACTTATTCTAATAGTTCTAGAATTATTTTACAATGGCCTCGATAATTATGCTCACCGTAATCTTATTATCAGTATCTTGTTATTAATATAATTTATGTATCATAATAAGGCCATATTTATTATGAATTAATTTTTCCACCAACACCACTAAAAATGCACAAAGGCGCACGGAGGCACAAAGGCGCATGGAAAGATCGATTCTCGGCGTGACAAAAAAAGACAAAATAAGGAACCAAGGCCTGAGGAAAAGAACAGGTGTCACTGATGTCGTCGAACGTATAGCCAAGCTGAAATGGAATTGGGCAGGTCACATAGCGGGACTGAAAGTCTCAAGAGGAACAGAAAACTAATTGACTGACGCCTAAGAGAAGACAAACGCAGCAGAGGACGACCACCAATACGCTGGATGAACGACATTAAACGGATATCCAAAAAATGGCAACAAGACGTACAGAACCGTGGAGGGTGGCGAAAAATAAGAGAGACCTATGTCCAGCAGTGGACAGAAGAGGTTGCATTGCAAAAAAGTGATAAATGATTGTGGTAAGACATATTTTACGTTAGCGTAAGATAAAAATATATCACTGTCAAAAACAGTTCATGAATATAACATTAATTAATTAATATAATTCTTCTTCACCCATTTTCTGTCCACTACTGAACACAGGTTTCTTTGATGTTTCTCCGTACTTTTTTATATCATTAAGTTATCTCTTTTGGTGTCTTCCGACACCATGTTTTGTCTGTTTTGATCACCAGATTATGTGTATGTACATTCAAAAACGGACAATGTTCTACACAACCTGTTGGTATTCACTCTTTTGGTAATATCGTCTGTGTATTGGGATACACTGAATCTCAGTAATCATCTTATTAAGACAAATTCTTTAATAATTAAATGGCTTTGGTAAAACAAATACGTTTGTCTATAATAAATACGATTGACCTACATTACCACATCAATGCATGGGTTTTTGATACAAGGTCAGTTTGAAATAATAATTAGTATAAGTTATTTATAATCTAGTCGATTCAGCAGTTTTAGTATCACTCTCACTTTTTGTTTATATAAAACAATAAACACGGCAATCCACTTTTAGTTATACTTTCACGGAGAAAAGATTAGTCAATTGGTATTTGAGATTCCAGCGAGCAACATCACAGCTAATAAATATTTAGCCACCAACTCTTTACCGCAGTTACTTAGCATATAAATAAATGAGTTTGAAGTAAATAGTGTATCCAGTTAATCAACCCCATTACAACAACCAAATTCTTTTATATCTGTAAAATTGCTGAATTTCTTAAATTACCGCTTGACAAAGAATACACCTGGCACTATTGCGAAGGAGATCAGTTGCTTTATTAGCTGATGGGTCTAGTAGTATAACCAATTTGATCCAAAAGTGATTCTACGGGACTTGCAGGATTCGCGGACTCGCCTTCGGCTCGTCCTAGAAACTTCCTATTCAGTCCATAAAATACCAGTTTCGGAACTTCTTACGTAAATTAGAACGCTTAAGCTAGCGGGGCCACATGAACTAAATCTACATAGTTTAACATACGCCGTATTTTTTTACCCATTTTACACTAATTTATTACCACCTTATTATTTTTTGGCCCCTTACCCAACCTTAAGGGGAGATGTTACTCTAACGTAACATTCACGCTAGCAGAAAAAAAAATCCACTAGAGCGGAATTCAATTTAAACTACGCCGTGCTTTTTCAACAATTTTTTACTAATTGATTGCCACCCTAATTAAGGGAGTTGCTTAGCTAGGTTAATATAGGTACAGGCTAGAAAAATTTTAAAATAATGTTCCACATGAGCGGAATTAAATTTAACCTATGCGATATTGTTTCACCAATTTTATACTAATTTATTTCCACACTAATATAATTTGTCACCTCTATACCACCCTTAGGGGAAGCAATTCCGCTAGCTTAAGATTTCAAGCTAGTAAAATTTTAAAAAAATTGCTTTTGAAATACTACAGTGGTCTTCTAGGTTTTTGCAAATTTATCACCGCCCTAATCATTTTTCACTCCTCAACTACCTCTTGCCGGAGGTGAATAATTTAGTTAGTTTAAATTTAGGGTGAAAAAATATTGTTTTATAATAATTACACTGTACTGTAGGTACTTATAAATCAAATAAGAAAGTGTTTTGGTAAGTTTTTACTAAACTTTGACCACTACGATAATTGTCCACTGTCCACCCCTAAACCAATTTTATTTTTAAACCTTGCTGCTAGCTTAATATTCGACCTAGCAAAATTCAAAAAAAAATTAAATAGAACAGTGTTCAGTTTTTACGAATTTATTACCGCATATTAATTTTCAACTCTCAACTACCCCTTATGAGTAATCGATAATCCTGTCTTCTCACAAGGGGTAACTGAAATTTTTTTATTGTGCTGACTCGAATATTAAGCTAAAATTATTAGAGTGGTAATAAATTCATAGAAACCTAGTAAAACACTCTGGTATTTCAAAAAAAATTATTTTTTAATACTGCTAACCTGAAATCTTAAGATAGCGGAATTGCTTCCCCTAAGGGTGGTTTAAAGGTGAAAAATAAATAGGTTGGTAATAAATTCGTAAAAACCTAGCAGAATACAGTATTTCAAAAACAATATGTTTTTGAATTCTGTTCAAGCTTGAATACTGAGGGTGGATAAGGGGTGAAAAATTATAGGTCTGGATCCCCCATAAGAAAAAAAAGTTAATTAATAGCATGCTGAAAATTTGTTAATAGCTTAACGGTGTCTAGTCGGACAAACTTTAATATATGGGAACACTGGAACAGGGGAAGTTTTAGTGGTGGAACAGATTAAAAATTTGGAACGTTAGACTACGAAAAGGTCAGATGTATTTTGTCGGACAGAACTTCCAATTGATTTGTTGCCCTTTCATTAAACTCTCATGCAAAAATCAGACTGGTGTTTGTCACCGACTGGGCATTTTAATGACTGGAACACGAAGAACATGCCAAATGACAGGAATCATGTTGGTTAGTAATAGCAGTCTGATTTTTGCGTGAGAGTTTAATGAAAGGGTAACAAATCAATTAGAAGTTCTGTCCGACAAAATACATCTGACGTTTTCGTAGTCTGACTTTCCAAATTTTTAACCTGTTCCACAATTAAAACTTAAACCCTTAAACGCCTAAGGGTGGGTAAAAAATGTCCACCTAATCAGTATTCCCTTGTAACATATTTATGACATGTTTAAAAATTTTCCAAAAATTATTTATTGTTAAAAAGACAGCCTTTTATCGAATGTTAAATTGGTTCTACCGATATTTTTGAAAATAAAAGTAATGAGTTAAATATGGGTGGGCATAAAAAGTACACACTTGGTAAAGCTTGTTACCAAAGGTTTCTAGTTAATTTCTCGTTGGTAGGAACATAATCCATATAATTATCGACGTGTAATTACATAATCCACATAATTATTCGCCAATAAACAGGCTGAAAGGAAGAATGTGGAGAAAATCGACAAATATGAATTACTGGCTTTTACTGGTATGTTAACTTTGATGTACATCGTAATTTTGTTACAAGGTTTGTAAATTGTTTATATTAATATTTTAGAAGATGCTGTGTTTATTAAGCACAAGATTCTTAAGCTTAATCCATTTCCAACAATTCTCAATAAATATATTAGCTATTTTCGAGGTGGACATTTTTACCCACCCTTGGGTGTACATGGAACCTAAAAAAGGTTGGGCGTTTAAGGGTTAAGCTCTTAACAAATTTTCAGCTTGCTATTAGTCAACTTTTTTTGGTACGCGGGATCCAGACCTATTAACACAGTGGTAAAAAATTAACAAAACGTTGATGAAAAAATTTGGCGTGGGTTCAATTGGATTCCGCTCATGTGGAACAATTTTTTTTAAGTTTTGCTAGCTTGAATATTAAATAAAATATTCCCTTAAGGTTGGTTAAGGGTTGAAAAATGATTAGGATGATAAAATCAGTGAACAATTGGTGAAAAAATATGGCGCAGGTTAAATTTTACTCGGCTCATGTGGAACAATTTTTTTTTAAAAGACTAAGTTTTCACTCTAATGGCATATAACATATCCCACCAGAATGAAAACAATGGGAACCTTCTCTGGTTACACCTCCGAGGCTTCTACAATTTGCAAGCCATACGGATGCTGAGACTAAGGAAGATGAGGGAATTCTACAATTTACAATTCACGTCACATCTGCTCAGCGCGGTAAAGTTCCAACGAGACTGGTTCCCTTCATACTCCACACAGAGTAAATGTAAATCAAAAATGAATAACCATTTTCAATTTCGTTGCAAAACGAAAATACAGCCGAACCATATTCCAGTCCAATCAGAGAGTGCTGCAAGCACCTCTACCGGTTTCGAAACTTGTTAGTCTCTCATCAGGAGGCACATATGCTGCTCTCCCTGATCCAACCAAAACAAACCCCAGCGTGCAGTCCCGAATTGCAACGAACGAAATGGCATAGATGCCCTAGCGGCAACTGCTAGCAAAAGACTAAGTTTTCACTCTAATGGCATATAACATATCCCACCAGAATGAAAACAATGGGAACCTTCTCTGGTTACACCTCCGAGGCTTCTACAATTTGCAAGCCATACGGATGCTGAGACTAAGGAAGATGAGGGAATTCTACAATTTACAATTCACGTCACATCTGCTCAGCGCGGTAAAGTTCCAACGAGACTGGTTCCCTTCATACTCCACACAGAGTAAATGTAAATCAAAAATGAATAACCATTTTCAATTTCGTTGCAAAACGAAAATACAGCCGAACCATATTCCAGTCCAATCAGAGAGTGCTGCAAGCACCTCTACCGGTTTCGAAACTTGTTAGTCTCTCATCAGGAGGCACATATGCTGCTCTCCCTGATCCAACCAAAACAAACCCCAGCGTGCAGTCCCGAATTGCAACGAACGAAATGGCATAGATGCCCTAGCGGCAACTGCTAGCAAAAGACTAAGTTTTCACTCTAATGGCATATAACATATCCCACCAGAATGAAAACAATGGGAACCTTCTCTGGTTACACCTCCGAGGCTTCTACAATTTGCAAGCCATACGGATGCTGAGACTAAGGAAGATGAGGGAATTCTACAATTTACAATTCACGTCACATCTGCTCAGCGCGGTAAAGTTCCAACGAGACTGGTTCCCTTCATACTCCACACAGAGTAAATGTAAATCAAAAATGAATAACCATTTTCAATTTCGTTGCAAAACGAAAATACAGCCGAACCATATTCCAGTCCAATCAGAGAGTGCTGCAAGCACCTCTACCGGTTTCGAAACTTGTTAGTCTCTCATCAGGAGGCACATATGCTGCTCTCCCTGATCCAACCAAAACAAACCCCAGCGTGCAGTCCCGAATTGCAACGAACGAAATGGCATAGATGCCCTAGCGGCAACTGCTAGCAAAAGACTAAGTTTTCACTCTAATGGCATATAACATATCCCACCAGAATGAAAACAATGGGAACCTTCTCTGGTTACACCTCCGAGGCTTCTACAATTTGCAAGCCATACGGATGCTGAGACTAAGGAAGATGAGGGAATTCTACAATTTACAATTCACGTCACATCTGCTCAGCGCGGTAAAGTTCCAACGAGACTGGTTCCCTTCATACTCCACACAGAGTAAATGTAAATCAAAAATGAATAACCATTTTCAATTTCGTTGCAAAACGAAAATACAGCCGAACCATATTCCAGTCCAATCAGAGAGTGCTGCAAGCACCTCTACCGGTTTCGAAACTTGTTAGTCTCTCATCAGGAGGCACATATGCTGCTCTCCCTGATCCAACCAAAACAAACCCCAGCGTGCAGTCCCGAATTGCAACGAACGAAATGGCATAGATGCCCTAGCGGCAACTGCTAGCAAAAGACTAAGTTTTCACTCTAATGGCATATAACATATCCCACCAGAATGAAAACAATGGGAACCTTCTCTGGTTACACCTCCGAGGCTTCTACAATTTGCAAGCCATACGGATGCTGAGACTAAGGAAGATGAGGGAATTCTACAATTTACAATTCACGTCACATCTGCTCAGCGCGGTAAAGTTCCAACGAGACTGGTTCCCTTCATACTCCACACAGAGTAAATGTAAATCAAAAATGAATAACCATTTTCAATTTCGTTGCAAAACGAAAATACAGCCGAACCATATTCCAGTCCAATCAGAGAGTGCTGCAAGCACCTCTACCGGTTTCGAAACTTGTTAGTCTCTCATCAGGAGGCACATATGCTGCTCTCCCTGATCCAACCAAAACAAACCCCAGCGTGCAGTCCCGAATTGCAACGAACGAAATGGCATAGATGCCCTAGCGGCAACTGCTAGCAAAAGACTAAGTTTTCACTCTAATGGCATATAACATATCCCACCAGAATGAAAACAATGGGAACCTTCTCTGGTTACACCTCCGAGGCTTCTACAATTTGCAAGCCATACGGATGCTGAGACTAAGGAAGATGAGGGAATTCTACAATTTACAATTCACGTCACATCTGCTCAGCGCGGTAAAGTTCCAACGAGACTGGTTGCCATTTCGTTCGTTGCAATTCGGGACTGCACGCTGGGGTTTGTTTTGGTTGGATCAGGGAGAGCAGCATATGTGCCTCCTGATGAGAGACTAACAAGTTTCGAAACCGGTAGAGGTGCTTGCAGCACTCTCTGATTGGACTGGAATATGGTTCGGCTGTATTTTCGTTTTGCAACGAAATTGAAAATGGTTATTCATTTTTGATTTACATTTACTCTGTGTGGAGTATGAAGGGAACCAGTCTCGTTGGAACTTTACCGCGCTGAGCAGATGTGACGTGAATTGTAAATTGTAGAATTCCCTCATCTTCCTTAGTCTCAGCATCCGTATGGCTTGCAAATTGTAGAAGCCTCGGAGGTGTAACCAGAGAAGGTTCCCATTGTTTTCATTCTGGTGGGATATGTTATATGCCATTAGAGTGAAAACTTAGTCTTTTGCTAGCAGTTGCCGCTAGGGCATCTATGCCATTTCGTTCGTTGCAATTCGGGACTGCACGCTGGGGTTTGTTTTGGTTGGATCAGGGAGAGCAGCATATGTGCCTCCTGATGAGAGACTAACAAGTTTCGAAACCGGTAGAGGTGCTTGCAGCACTCTCTGATTGGACTGGAATATGGTTCGGCTGTATTTTCGTTTTGCAACGAAATTGAAAATGGTTATTCATTTTTGATTTACATTTACTCTGTGTGGAGTATGAAGGGAACCAGTCTCGTTGGAACTTTACCGCGCTGAGCAGATGTGACGTGAATTGTAAATTGTAGAATTCCCTCATCTTCCTTAGTCTCAGCATCCGTATGGCTTGCAAATTGTAGAAGCCTCGGAGGTGTAACCAGAGAAGGTTCCCATTGTTTTCATTCTGGTGGGATATGTTATATGCCATTAGAGTGAAAACTTAGTCTTTTGCTAGCAGTTGCCGCTAGGGCATCTATGCCATTTCGTTCGTTGCAATTCGGGACTGCACGCTGGGGTTTGTTTTGGTTGGATCAGGGAGAGCAGCATATGTGCCTCCTGATGAGAGACTAACAAGTTTCGAAACCGGTAGAGGTGCTTGCAGCACTCTCTGATTGGACTGGAATATGGTTCGGCTGTATTTTCGTTTTGCAACGAAATTGAAAATGGTTATTCATTTTTGATTTACATTTACTCTGTGTGGAGTATGAAGGGAACCAGTCTCGTTGGAACTTTACCGCGCTGAGCAGATGTGACGTGAATTGTAAATTGTAGAATTCCCTCATCTTCCTTAGTCTCAGCATCCGTATGGCTTGCAAATTGTAGAAGCCTCGGAGGTGTAACCAGAGAAGGTTCCCATTGTTTTCATTCTGGTGGGATATGTTATATGCCATTAGAGTGAAAACTTAGTCTTTTGCTAGCAGTTGCCGCTAGGGCATCTATGCCATTTCGTTCGTTGCAATTCGGGACTGCACGCTGGGGTTTGTTTTGGTTGGATCAGGGAGAGCAGCATATGTGCCTCCTGATGAGAGACTAACAAGTTTCGAAACCGGTAGAGGTGCTTGCAGCACTCTCTGATTGGACTGGAATATGGTTCGGCTGTATTTTCGTTTTGCAACGAAATTGAAAATGGTTATTCATTTTTGATTTACATTTACTCTGTGTGGAGTATGAAGGGAACCAGTCTCGTTGGAACTTTACCGCGCTGAGCAGATGTGACGTGAATTGTAAATTGTAGAATTCCCTCATCTTCCTTAGTCTCAGCATCCGTATGGCTTGCAAATTGTAGAAGCCTCGGAGGTGTAACCAGAGAAGGTTCCCATTGTTTTTCATTCTGGTGGGATATGTTATATGCCATTAGAGTGAAAACTTAGTCTTTTGCTAGCAGTTGCCGCTAGGGCATCTATGCCATTTCGTTCGTTGCAATTCGGGACTGCACGCTGGGGTTTGTTTTGGTTGGATCAGGGAGAGCAGCATATGTGCCTCCTGATGAGAGACTAACAAGTTTCGAAACCGGTAGAGGTGCTTGCAGCACTCTCTGATTGGACTGGAATATGGTTCGGCTGTATTTTCGTTTTGCAACGAAATTGAAAATGGTTATTCATTTTTGATTTACATTTACTCTGTGTGGAGTATGAAGGGAACCAGTCTCGTTGGAACTTTACCGCGCTGAGCAGATGTGACGTGAATTGTAAATTGTAGAATTCCCTCATCTTCCTTAGTCTCAGCATCCGTATGGCTTGCAAATTGTAGAAGCCTCGGAGGTGTAACCAGAGAAGGTTCCCATTGTTTTCATTCTGGTGGGATATGTTATATGCCATTAGAGTGAAAACTTAGTCTTTTGCTAGCAGTTGCCGCTAGGGCATCTATGCCATTTCGTTCGTTGCAATTCGGGACTGCACGCTGGGGTTTGTTTTGGTTGGATCAGGGAGAGCAGCATATGTGCCTCCTGATGAGAGACTAACAAGTTTCGAAACCGGTAGAGGTGCTTGCAGCACTCTCTGATTGGACTGGAATATGGTTCGGCTGTATTTTCGTTTTGCAACGAAATTGAAAATGGTTATTCATTTTTGATTTACATTTACTCTGTGTGGAGTATGAAGGGAACCAGTCTCGTTGGAACTTTACCGCGCTGAGCAGATGTGACGTGAATTGTAAATTGTAGAATTCCCTCATCTTCCTTAGTCTCAGCATCCGTATGGCTTGCAAATTGTAGAAGCCTCGGAGGTGTAACCAGAGAAGGTTCCCATTGTTTTCATTCTGGTGGGATATGTTATATGCCATTAGAGTGAAAACTTAGTCTTTTGCTAGCAGTTGCCGCTAGGGCATCTATGCCATTTCGTTCGTTGCAATTCGGGACTGCACGCTGGGGTTTGTTTTGGTTGGATCAGGGAGAGCAGCATATGTGCCTCCTGATGAGAGACTAACAAGTTTCGAAACCGGTAGAGGTGCTTGCAGCACTCTCTGATTGGACTGGAATATGGTTCGGCTGTATTTTCGTTTTGCAACGAAATTGAAAATGGTTATTCATTTTTGATTTACATTTACTCTGTGTGGAGTATGAAGGGAACCAGTCTCGTTGGAACTTTACCGCGCTGAGCAGATGTGACGTGAATTGTAAATTGTAGAATTCCCTCATCTTCCTTAGTCTCAGCATCCGTATGGCTTGCAAATTGTAGAAGCCTCGGAGGTGTAACCAGAGAAGGTTCCCATTGTTTTCATTCTGGTGGGATATGTTATATGCCATTAGAGTGAAAACTTAGTCTTTTGCTAGCAGTTGCCGCTAGGGCATCTATGCCATTTCGTTCGTTGCAATTCGGGACTGCACGCTGGGGTTTGTTTTGGTTGGATCAGGGAGAGCAGCATATGTGCCTCCTGATGAGAGACTAACAAGTTTCGAAACCGGTAGAGGTGCTTGCAGCACTCTCTGATTGGACTGGAATATGGTTCGGCTGTATTTTCGTTTTGCAACGAAATTGAAAATGGTTATTCATTTTTGATTTACATTTACTCTGTGTGGAGTATGAAGGGAACCAGTCTCGTTGGAACTTTACCGCGCTGAGCAGATGTGACGTGAATTGTAAATTGTAGAATTCCCTCATCTTCCTTAGTCTCAGCATCCGTATGGCTTGCAAATTGTAGAAGCCTCGGAGGTGTAACCAGAGAAGGTTCCCATTGTTTTCATTCTGGTGGGATATGTTATATGCCATTAGAGTGAAAACTTAGTCCTTTGCTAGCAGTTGCCGCTAGGGCATCTATGCCATTTCGTTCGTTGCAATTCGGGACTGCACGCTGGGGTTTGTTTTGGTTGGATCAGGGAGAGCAGCATATGTGCCTCCTGATGAGAGACTAACAAGTTTCGAAACCGGTAGAGGTGCTTGCAGCACTCTCTGATTGGACTGGAATATGGTTCGGCTGTATTTTCGTTTTGCAACGAAATTGAAAATGGTTATTCATTTTTGATTTACATTTACTCTGTGTGGAGTATGAAGGGAACCAGTCTCGTTGGAACTTTACCGCGCTGAGCAGATGTGACGTGAATTGTAAATTGTAGAATTCCCTCATCTTCCTTAGTCTCAGCATCCGTATGGCTTGCAAATTGTAGAAGCCTCGGAGGTGTAACCAGAGAAGGTTCCCATTGTTTTCATTCTGGTGGGATATGTTATATGCCATTAGAGTGAAAACTTAGTCTTTTGCTAGCAGTTGCCGCTAGGGCATCTATGCCATTTCGTTCGTTGCAATTCGGGACTGCACGCTGGGGTTTGTTTTGGTTGGATCAGGGAGAGCAGCATATGTGCCTCCTGATGAGAGACTAACAAGTTTCGAAACCGGTAGAGGTGCTTGCAGCACTCTCTGATTGGACTGGAATATGGTTCGGCTGTATTTTCGTTTTGCAACGAAATTGAAAATGGTTATTCATTTTTGATTTACATTTACTCTGTGTGGAGTATGAAGGGAACCAGTCTCGTTGGAACTTTACCGCGCTGAGCAGATGTGACGTGAATTGTAAATTGTAGAATTCCCTCATCTTCCTTAGTCTCAGCATCCGTATGGCTTGCAAATTGTAGAAGCCTCGGAGGTGTAACCAGAGAAGGTTCCCATTGTTTTCATTCTGGTGGGATATGTTATATGCCATTAGAGTGAAAACTTAGTCTTTTGCTAGCAGTTGCCGCTAGGGCATCTATGCCATTTCGTTCGTTGCAATTCGGGACTGCACGCTGGGGTTTGTTTTGGTTGGATCAGGGAGAGCAGCATATGTGCCTCCTGATGAGAGACTAACAAGTTTCGAAACCGGTAGAGGTGCTTGCAGCACTCTCTGATTGGACTGGAATATGGTTCGGCTGTATTTTCGTTTTGCAACGAAATTGAAAATGGTTATTCATTTTTAATTTTTTTTTAATTCTGCTTGTTTAAATATTAAGCTAAAGGAACATATCCCTTAAAGTTGGTTAAGGGGTGAAAAATTATTATAAGATAAGAAATTGGTAAAAAATTGCTAAAAAAATATGGCGTAGGTTAAATTGGATTCCGCTCAGGTGGCTCCGCTAGCTTAAGGGTCCTACGTAAATTAATATTGTTTGTTCTAATGCTTAGCTGTCAACTTTCAGCTTACATCGTATCAGTTCTTTAGAACTGACTACAGATTTTATTTTTTTACATGCCTAGAGGACAAAACTAGCAATCTATCAATTATAGGCGCAAAATAAATTTACTCAGGGAACCAATATTTCACCTCAGATTACGTCGATCTACGTAATGATGATTCACTTCAAGAATAGGTAAACTAGAAGGAAAAAGAAGATTAAAAATGAATTGGCACCCTAAAGAAAAAAATATAGAGACAAACCAAGAAAATCATGGCGTCACAGCATACAAATTTAAGGCACATGGATCTTTGGGGGAAAAATAAATATGAGATTGTGATGGGCAGATAATTGATCTGGATATAGAAATGACGACAGCATCGTTTATAGAAGCCTATTATTTATTACATATATAAAAAATTGTTTATTTTTCTAAATGGACAAGGCGAAAACGGCGAGTTCGTTGGAAAAAATATTCTCATGAGATTTTTTTGCATAATCACATTTGTAATACACCCCAGAATAAGGTTCAAGAAGTCGCCCACGAGAAAAGTGTCGCCCACGAGAAAAGTGGTCCAAATTTTTTTTAAAAATTTTTTTATAATCAAATTGCAAAAATTATTATTTTTGGCCTGGACAATTTTTTTTAGGTTTTTTAGACCATTCTGGACAAAAATGGTTTCTTGTAATTTTTTTCTAAAGTTGATGGTTTTCGAGTTATGAGCAATTTAAAATTTGAGAAACGCAAATATGGCCATTTTGACTTAATAACTCGGTTAAAAATTATTATTATGAAAGTGACTAAATCAAAGTTTAAAGCCCCCCCTACATGATTCTAAAGAAATTTGTGTCATTAATTTATTACTAAGCTGTTATTTTTAGTTATTAACAATAAGCCGTAAGAGCGTATTGACGCGGCTGTAAATGTGAGTGCGAGTAAGATGCCCCATTGGACTGCCGGAATGGCATCTCTCTCGCACTCACCATAGACGGCCGCCTAATACGTGCTGGCGCTCATTATTATTATTTAAAAATAACAGCTTAGTAATAAAATTATGACAAAAATTCCTTCAGGATCTTGTAGGGGGTGGGCTTTAAACTTTGATTTAGTTACTTTATGACTTTCATAATAATAACCTTTAACTAAGTTATTAAGCCTTGAGTGACCTTTCGTTTTTTTTTTTTAATTTTGAATTGTTTATAACTCTAAAACTATCAACTTTAGAGAAAAATTACAAGAGACCTATTTTTGTCCAGAATGATCCAAAAAACCTAACAAAAATTTGTACGGGCCAAAAATATTGATTTTGCAATTTTAGTAAAAAAAATGTTTAAAAAAAATTGGACCATATTTCACGTGGGCGACTTCTTGAGTCTTATTCTGAGATGTCTCACGAATGTGATTATGCAAAAAAATCTCATGGGAATAATATATTTCGTTGCATTCAAATAGAAAATTTATATAATTTAATAACAATTTAATAACTCCACTCTATTTTAGGGGATTTCAATTTATTCTTAAATCTCATTAAATAATTCGACAGTTTTCCATGAAACCATTATTACCTACGTCCTTGAGTGACTAACGAAATATTATCGAAAAGAAATTCAGAGAGAAAGTAACCGTTTAATGGTTCACATAGTGTTCGTTTAACAATAAACGTGAATTATTAGTTGACGATTTGATTTAGAACAATAAAATATTAGGTGTGTCGCGAGTGTCGAGGTGTGAATGTGAATTGGTGATCTAGTGATAATAAAAAGGAATTCTTGGTCCCACAGGTAAGACACCACAAATAAAACCAGATATAGTAATAACAAAGTAGTAATTTAGAGGAGAACTGTATAAGATAATTTGATGTGACGTAATGCAAGATGTTGGTTCTCATTGGTGCAAGACAGTTCCAATATATATGTATAAATATTCCACCCATTAAAGAAAGTTATGGAAAACACATAAGTAGAAGTGTATGTGAATAGTGTTATTTATTAAACCAATGTTTACTTGCACTACCGATAATTTACTTTCTTATACCTAAGTATTAAAAAAATTTTGAAATATTGGATCGGCCCATATTACAATAGTAAATACTTACAGTCACTTTTGATATGAATAAACAAAACTTCAATTTGCTTTGAAATGATTAGTCCTCGCCTACTATCCATATGTTATGTAAATAGTATTGCTTATCAATAAATAAGTACTGAATCTACTTATATCATGTACTGAAGGCATTAAGTCTTCTTTAATTACAGTTGTTAATATGTTATAAAAGAAGCTAATCTCGCTAGTTTGCTTAGAGAGTAAGTACTTTTAGCCAGAATCATGAAATAAAGAGAATGAAGAAATATTTCTACGTCAGCTATCGTCACACCTTAAGTAATCGCTAAATACCATACTGTGAGCTAATACCTACAATAAAATAAAAAAAAACAATTATACCGTTTAGTTACTAATCCTAAATTTTATATCCAAAATTGTTACAGTGATACTCTAACTTTTTAGTAACCGATTTTTCTTTCTTATATTTAATGTTAGTCAATCTTATAAACACGAATAACTCATTTTAACCACACTAATTGTTGTATGTATACAGTTTCATCATCATGTCTCTATGGCACATGGGTCCCATGAATCAATTCGTAAAGGCTCTTCCTCAGAATTTCTTCTTCTGCTAAAAATAAATCTTCGAAAAGAGGACTTTTCGGTGGTTTTCTGAAGACTAAAACACAATGTACATACTTATCTATTTTCACCACGGATTCATATTGAGCGGGCAAATACGCATGAAGGGAGTGAGTCTCTGTTCTTTCAATAATAGATATTTTCGTTTACTTGACTGTGACTTGATGTACAGTAAGCAGCTGAATCCATTAGCTTCAAAAGTCTGTAACTTCAAAATAATAGTTTCTCAGACCTTGGTCCTATTGACTTTTTTTATCTACGCACTGAGACATATCATTGATCAAACTTTCGTTTGGAGTTTATATTTTCCATAAGGAGTGTTGCAGGGTACTTTATCTGATAGTCACCTTGATGGAAATTCTATCAAAACTAGTGAATATCTATCTGATTCAAGCTTATACAGCCACAGCCAAACAATAGTGAAAATAGATTAGAGAAATTTTATGATGAAATAAAAAGCGTAAAAACCATTTGCGTAAAAACCTTAAAAAGCGTAAAAAGCATTACATATTACTTTATCAAACATTTTTTTAAAATTTTTGATTTTTTCACCAAGAAATAAATAACACTGTATACAACTGTACGTAATATAGATGTACTGTGCATATGTATTTCATGTTTTTGCAATTATAATGGAGTTTATCTGTAAGTGTACCGTATTTTATCAATTTTTACCATATTCTCCGGCTAACCCGGAATTTCCATAACCCGGATTGGCCGCGGTCCCGATTAATCCGACTTATCGAGGTTCCACTGTACTAACAAGCCGCTAAAGAGTTCTAAAAACTTTTTTTTATTTAAATGCAGACTAAAAATCTAAAAATTAAAGGAATAACGCAGAAAACACAAAAATCCCAGTTATTACTTAATTAACAATTAGTCAGTAGTGTCAAAATTTCAAATAAGTAACAAGTTTGTGAAGTAAACTTGCCTATAAACAAGCATTATTGCTCTGTAAAGAATTAGTTCTCTTAGTTTAAAAACGAGGTATAGACAGTTGTATCTGAGATTAGCAAACCGACTATACTTGGGTTTAAAAATGTTGTCGTAGTTGTTGATAATGCCTCTGTTTCGTTTTATAAACATTGGGTTTATGGCACCTTCAAAAAACCATGAAAGTCGGTTAATAATATTATACTGTACTAAATATCTCAGTGAAAGTGTTGACCTACCAAATTAAAAAGACCAGACGGATATTAGCGGT
The DNA here is from genome assembly GCF_917563875.1 of Diabrotica virgifera virgifera. Classification (NCBI taxonomy): domain Eukaryota; kingdom Metazoa; phylum Arthropoda; class Insecta; order Coleoptera; family Chrysomelidae; genus Diabrotica; species Diabrotica virgifera. The sequence goes on from NC_065447.1 coordinate 66,076,916, forward strand.
ACGATTTGTTAATGAACTGGTAATTTTCTTCAAAATAGATTCACTTCTTATTATAAAGGATGTTGTTACATAATTTTTTCGGGTCAATTTTATAATAAAAAGATGACTTCTCGGTTTAGTTCCTTCTTCGGAATATTACGAAATAAATAAAGTTAACAGTCACGAGGTTGGTAGGACATACCAACAATAAATTGAATAATATATAATTAATATTTTATTGCTAAAAGCTGTGAAATTCAACACAATAAAATATTAAAAAATGATACTTTTTATTAATATTTAATATACTTTGTTTGTGTTGCAAGATGTTTTAATATAACTTTTTAAGAGACAAATAAAAAATACATATTACCAGAGAACAGTAGTTCTCGCCAGCGGTGCACAACACCCCTACATGCGACACTATATTATTATACACGAAATTTTCGATTTTCTAAATCTGACTGAATTGAAAATTGGACCAAATCCTATTTTAAAGTTTAGGAAAAGACTCGCCCATCCATATGTAAACTCTCCATTTTGGTCCAAGGGTGTGGATATTTTACGGCCCTTCCAATTTAGGGTCTGTTTTTTGTTCCTGTCCCCAAAACTACCAAAAATTTTAAAAATTTAAATACGACCTTTACGGCTTCTGATAGTACTGATTTACCAACTCATGTCTAACTTTGAAAATTGGTTATACCGTTCAAAAGTTACCGAGCTCAAAAATATGACTCAATTTTTATTTAAAAAGGGGAAAATGTTTGTGGATATGTATGTATGCATGTATGAATGTATAGTTGAGTCCGGGAATCTTTACCCGTGCGTCATCATTTAAAGCATACGAAATAAATCGATGATAAGTCGGAAATTGAAATTTACTAAATGCAACAGCAAGTCACTTACTGTCACTTGCTGTTGCGTTTAGTAAATTTCAATTTCCTACTTACCATCGACTTATTTCGTATGCTTTAAATGATGACGCACGGGTAAAGATTCCCGGACTTACCTGTATGTGTTTGGAAAAGTTAAACCGATCTGAATTTTTCTTTCTGTGTTTCAAGAGGGAGTCAGGGCCGATTCAGTACCGGTGTAGTTTGTGACTTTTGACCACCCATAAGCCATAAGGCTAGGTAGATACAAAATGGTATATTTTTGAGCGTGTATATCTTAGGTTCGAGAAGAGACAGAAAAACCGGAAATATGCCAAATCAATAGCGTTGAGTTAAGCTTTCAAATGGTGCCTAAGCGGTCAAGATCATGATACATTTTAATTTTTATTACATTTCGATATAAATAAATAAATTTGTATATTGCAAAATAAAAACACATACTCGTACGTACACACGGCTCAGTATAGCCGCAAAACTGAAGAACTAAACTTTGAAAATTTCAACCTTCGAATTGCGCCAATAACTTAGCGATTGTATGGAAACTAGATGTATCTAACGGTGTATACCAGATATCTGTGAAAATTCGAATTTTTAAGTTATAGGCTTCATAAATATGATCAAATCTATTTCTTATGGGAAAACGGTTTTTCAAGCTCAATACTTCTTGTAATACCTTCAGTTATCATACTTGACCTTGGATGCATCACATACTACTTGCCACTCCGTTTTAAACTCATGTTTAATGATCAAAATCAATTAAGCCATTCAGAAGTTATCGACTTCCAAAGGTATAATACATTTAACCATTAATGGTTTATGTAGTTGTAGTGGTTACGACGCTAAATTGATAGGGTAATCCGAGTTCATTTACCAACCATCCCAGTATTTTTTTAGTCTATTTCGAATAGAAAAAATCTATTGTACATTCAATGGACACTAGATCATTTGAGAGATAAGGCGACCATTTATAACGCTTAACGTGAAATCCAGAAACATTGCATTCAACTTCATACATTTAGATAAAGGCAGTTTAGATACATTTAATTTATAAATAACTTTGAAAAACTCCTGATACAAGAATAAAAAACCGATAAACGCCGTAAAAATGAGTATACAATACATCGCATACAATATTACAGCTACAAAGGAGCTGATATGAATAATAGGTACGTGGCGTGAAAACGTATTTTCATTTTGGTGGAAAATAAAATTCTAGTTTTATTTTAAAAGATATTTTCATAGTATTTGCTAAATTTGAAGTAAAACGCGCCACATAAGATCTTCAAAATACAAACTCTATCAAAGTTACTCTTTTGTGGCGCGTTTTGAAATCATCTTTTAAAATAAAACTAGAATTTAATTTTCCATCAAAATGAAAATACATTCTTGCGCCACGTACCTAATATTCATATCAGCTGTAGCTGGAATATTATATGCGCCACTCATTTTTGTGGCGTTTAGCGGTTTTTTATTCTTGTTTATTATACAAATTATTTTTGTTGCTGTTCAAAATATTTTAATAAAGCTTTTTTTTATTTAGCTTAATGCCTCGAAAAATAATTGCCATTGGCATGGTACAGCGGATTTTTCGAATCAGGTACCTAGTGTAATGTGTAGCTTGTGTGTTGCAAAGTGATCTTTGCAAATGGAAATTTGCTAAATAAGTATTTTTCAAAGCTTTTGCGATCGTAACTCGGCTTCTACTTATGCAAATGAACCTAACAAAGTTTCATTTTAAAGCTTAATTCACAGACTTCCAAATAAAGTTTGTTAAATTACTTTTTCTTAAAAATTTGTGCATTAATTTGTTTATAAGGGTTTTAAGTAAATTTAAGAAATAAACATTTATACTTTAATTAACAATAATGACAGAAGAACTGAAAAAGAACATTTTCAACTTAGGAAGTTGCTTGTGGGTTTTGGCCAAGATATCGATATTTTAATAGCGCGCTCTGAGGCACAAGATCGGCTCACAGTGAAAAGGTTCGCGCACTAACCTCTCGATATAAATTATAATTCATACAGGTGTGTACCTACACGTTATCTTAATTTTTCATTTTTGAAGATCCTATTATAATTTTATCATATTATTTGTAATTATTATAACTAAATCACCATAATTTAGTACCTCGTATCATCTTTCATTCTATTTACTTTTTTTTTGATTTTTGAACTAAATGAGAAAACAAAACATGAAAAGCTAAGATTTCAGAAATATAACTTAAAAGGAAGTTATTGTTCATCATTTTTATTTCAGTTATTTTAATTTTTTAATAATTGCAGTAAACTTTGTATCTGAGACTTTTCGTCACCCTCTTCTTACGAGAGATGTCGCTGATTTGCGTCTCAAAGGTGGAATTATTGCATTCACGGTAATTTCGGATGAGGCAGAATAATTTGTAACAACTAAAAAATACAATCTTTAAGATTACGAGTATTGACTCAAGTTCTATATCCAATAAAGTTTACTTGACGTTTACTTGAAACCCTTTGCATTTTAATCATCATTTTTATGCAAGAATTATTTTGGGTATTTAAATTTATTTTGTTGGAATTTACTGTTGGATTTACATATTCATGCGATGTTGTCCACAGAAAATTTAGAGTGGGTTTCTCCGTTCTACAGGTTTATATGGCCTAGGTCTGCGGAAGCCCATTTTCCCTTTAAAAGTAGCGCCTCTTGAGAAGGTAGTGAGGTTGATGTTTCTTCTTATTACTAACATACAACTGGCCACTAAAATAGCAAATTACATTTACAAAACATAATCCTGTTAAAGAAAATTAATTTCCTCAGTAATAATATTATAATTTTCCCAGTGACTATAAAAAATATGTCAAACCTCCACTTTTACACCCTCAGTAACTCCGGAACGGTTTATTTTAGAACAATTATGCATACAGCCTTTTTTGTTTTTTGACGTAGAATATTTTTGTATACAACATTTTTCCCGCTAAACCGCATAGTGTTCAAAATATTTGCGAGAAACATAAAAAACTACTAATTTACCGAATTGTCCTCTTAATCCCCCCAAACCCGACGCTCGAAATAGTTTAACTTTTTACTGAACTATATGTGGAATATACAGGGTGATTGATTAGTAGGGTAAAGCTCAATAGCTCCGCTATAGTAATAGATAGCAATAAAAGTTAATAACAAAAATTTTAGCCACCTTTGAGCTTCACATTACAAAATTAGTTAGAATGTTACAGGGTGTTCGATAACACAGTGGCAGACCAAATTTTTTTAAATGGAACACCCTATATTTTATTTTAAATTCGAAATCCTGTTAACTTCTTCATCACAAAAATATAAAGGTTTGTTATGTTATACAGGGTATTTACAAAGTTATAACCAATTTTGTATGAAAATCGTAACAAGTTCAACTCCCTGTATAAATAAAAATAAACACAGTAGTAATGATTTATTAATGCCATATTTTTTATTTATTGTCAAAATTTTTAAGAATTATTGATATTGCTAATTTTCTTTATATCAAATACAGCGTGAGTCAAAACGCAAGTACATTATTTTCTCAGTAATGTTAAATATAACACCCTGTATTTTATATCATTATTAAAAAGTAACATTAACGTACTTTAATTTTTATATAACATTCCCTATTCCCAAATTTATTAGTTTTCGAGATATTTTCATTATTCAGAGCAAATTGTTTTAGGTGTTAAAATTTATCTAAATTTTAAGTAAGCCATGACTGAATTGACAATTGAAGATTACCTATTATCAATCCTGTAATCAATGTAACACTGTAGCAAATAAAGAAATAAAAATAATTTATTAGTAATACGTTTTACAAACAAAAACACAACCACTACATGCAACATTTTTAAAACAATTAAAAACTATCTTTTTATGTAAATGGAACAAATAAACAAAGAAAATTAGTAATAAATTTTACAAAAAAACACACAAACAAAAGTACAATATTTTGTGAAGACAATTAAACACTACTTTTTTATGTAAATGTAACAATGTAACAAATAAAGAACGAAACATAATTTATCAGTAATACATTTTGCAAAAAACATGTTTGAAAAAATTAGAAGCTACTTTTAATAAAATATTTTTAATATTTAATTACATAAGGTGTTCAAAATTATCTCCTAACACATTTATGTGCGCCTAAAAACGATCATTGAATGAGCTACTTACTCTACGGAGCATTTGTAAATTAACACATCGAAATACACTTTGTATTCTATTTTTCATCTCATCCCTTGTTGTTGGAGGTATTTTATAAACTTCATTATTAACGCAACCCCAAAAAAATCAGTCCAGTTTATTAAATTCTGGTGATTTGGGTGGCCACGCTACTGGTCCATTGAAAAATGAAAATATCTCGAAAACTAATAAATTTAGACATAGAGAATGTTACATAAAAATTAAAGTACGGTAATGGTACTTTTCAATAGTGATATAAAATACAGGGTGTTCCATTTAAAATTACTGAGAAAATAATGTACTTGCGTTTTGACTCACCCTGTATTTGATATAAAGAAAATTAGCAATATCGACCATTCTTGAAAACTTTGACAATACGTTAAAAAATATGGCATTAATAAACCATTGTTGTTTTGCTTATTTTTATTTATACAGGGAGTTGAACTTGTTACGATTTTCATATAAAATTGGTTATAACTTTGTAACTACCCTGTATAACATAACAAACCTTTATAATTTTGTGATGGAGACGTTAACAGGATATCGAATTTAAAATAAAATATAGGGTGTTCCCTTTAAAAAATCATAACTTTGGTCTGCCACTGTGTTATCGAATACCCTGTAACATTCTAACTAATTTTGTAATGTGAAGCTCATAGGTGGCTAAAATTTTTGTTACTAACTTTTATTGCTATCTATTACTATAGCGGAGCTATTGAGCTTTACCCTACTAATCAATGACCCTGTATAGAACAATTTGGTGTTGGATAATAACTTTTACTTTGGATGTCAGGGTTTGGGTCCAATTATACCATACATACATATTTTATTTATTTATTATTTATACATATGACCTGGCCTCTAGTGACTAATCCAGGTCGTTTTTTCCTGATGGGATTACAGATATTTTTTTTTTTTTTATATTTTTACATTTTTTACTCAACTATTAAATCTATTTTTACAATAACAATTTGCCATAATCTCTTAATTACGTATAACAAACAAATTTAAATAAACAATTTAAAATATTTTTGGTACTATCAACTCCCTTCTAAGTTATAAAGACAGTCCCTCTATTTTCAGAAGAGAGTTGGTAGTTTTTTTTTTTTTTTTTTTTTTTTATTTATTTTTATGAATTATGTATTGAATTATTATTTTTATTTATTTATTTTATATTGAATTATTATTATTATAATTGTAAATATCTATTTTTGAATTTATATTTTATTTTATTTATTTTAACTTTATCTTACTTAACTTCATCAGGGTTGGATTATTGGTTGTCTTCTTCTATTATTATAGATTTCTTGTTGTTTTTTAGATATTATTTGTGTGAGATTGTTTAATATTTCAAAATATTCTTCATTTTGTAATATATCTCTTATTTCAATTCTTTCTAATCTTCTTCTCATTTCTCTGTGTTCTTCATTTTCTATAGTATTTTCACAATGTAACACTATATGTTCTGGTGTACCTAGTTCTCCACATTCACAATATGCATCATCTTTTAAGTTAAATCTTTCCAAATATATTGGGTACGGTCCATGTCCTGTTAAAAAGTGTATTAAACCTTGTTTTGGATTAAAATAATTTGGAATGTTTTCTAATATTGGTATAAAATTGTATAAACGTCTAGATTTTGTTGAATTTTCCCATTCATTTTGTCTTTTTCTATTTATTATTTCTTTTAATTCTCTTTTATTTCGTATATCTAATCCTATTATTTGTATTATTTTTTCATATCTTTCTTTTTTTAGCCAATAATTACATGCTCTTTTTTGTGTTTCTAAATGCATTGGCATTACTCCAGTTAAAACTGTGAGTGCCTGTGTTGCAGTTGTTCCAAATGCTCCCGTCATTCTTACAAGAAATCCTCTCTGAGCTCTATTTAATTTTTCTGCGTTTTTTTTATTTATTAATCTATGTGCCCATACACTTGAACCGTACCCTACAATTGATGCAAGTATTGTACTTAGGTATATTCTCATCTGTCGGAACGAAATTCTATATTCCTTCTGTGCTAGACTAGCAATGCTATGCATGATCTTTGTTGCCTTTTCACAGACACAATTCATGTGTTTTGTAAATAATTTTTGTTCGTCTATTATAATACCTAAATATCTTGTTTCCATTTTTCTTTTTATTGTTTTCCCTCTAATTTTTATAATTGGATCTCTTTCTAAATTTCCTTTTATTAAACTATATGTTGTTTTTGAATCTGATATTGTTAATTTTACTTTATTCATCCAATCATTTATTCTTATTAATACTTCATTTGATTTATTTTCTAATTCTCTTCTTGAGTTTGCATCTATGATCAACAACAAATCATCTGCATATGCTATGCTTCCAAGCACTTCAGGATCTATAGTCAATTGTTCCAACAGTTCCTCTAGCATTACATCCCAGAACATAGGTCCACACACTGATCCTTGTGGACATCCTTTTGTGATATGTTTTGTCTTTTTTCCTGTTGGACAGCTTAGGCTTGCATATCGGTCTTGACAGTAGTTTCTGAGACTTCCGTACAGATTCTTTGGACATCTCATTCTTCGAAGTCTTTCAAAGAATGACGGCCACCAAAGATTGTCAAAAGCCCCAGACACGTCTATAAAGATCATTAAAACATACTTTTTTATGCTTTCGTTTACTATTTCAAATACTTTATTTATTGCATCTTCTGTTGATCTACCTTTCCTAAAACCATACTGACCAGGATGTAATCCAATTTCTGTTCTTATTTGATTTAATTTTTTACATAGTAATTTTTCTTGTAATTTTCCCATTGTATTCAATAAACATACCGGTCTATATGATTTCGGTAAGGCAGGATCTTTATCTTCCCCTTTATGTATTATTAACCATACATACACAATAATATAATATAAACATTTTAATTCGTTAATTCCACCAAAACTTGATGTATTCTGCTAATTTTCGAAATATTGGCGAATTCGCCGCAGCATGTTTCTTTTCTTATTATTACTAATGTGTACTAGGGTGGGCCGAAAAAATATTTTTTTATCCGATCGAAACGGGGTAGGTTTTAAAAGTTGCATTTGGGGTCCTAAAAGAAAACTGCAAAATATTTTTGCTGAAAAAAAATATCTTCAGTCTGCGCATTTGACTTAAAATTTCAGTTTTTTTGGTAAAAAGTAACTTTTTGGAAATAATTTTGTACACATTAAGAAATGAGATAGAATGACCGGGTAGCGTTATATATGTTTGTTAACACTAATAGAATAACCCCAAACAGTTTCATTTGTCTTATGCAACATCTTCAGTGTGTGCAAGAACCACCAATTTACGTGATTTTAAGGTTAAATACAATATTTTTATACTACTTACCTTTTCTAATATGTGAAGTCTAGTTGTTTTGAAAAGTCTACAGTCAGATTTTTTCTGTACATTTATCGAGGAAAATATATCATCATTTATGCAACTCTTCGCTAGTTCATAATGAACTACCCAGGACTCGCCACGAGGAGGTGGTTGCATGTCTAGTCCCACCCGTGCCCTCCCTTCCACCCAACCATGAGATCACGTTGTTCTTTTTGCTTAGGCTTTGAACTCTTTCTTAGAGTCAAACTTCATTGAAACTAGTGAAGACGGGAAAAAACATCGTCGTGTCCATTTATCTATTATTCAAGAACCAGGATCAAAATATGTAGGGCACATCAAACCATTATCAGGGAAAGCTGTGGACATAGCTAATTCAATCATGCAGTTTATGTCAGATAAACAAATTAGTTTGTTGGAACTGGTTTGTGTTGGATGTGATGGATGTCCAACTAACACAGGCAAAAGTAATGATGGTATAAGAATACTGGAAACTAAAGTAGACAAACCTTTACAATGGGTGGTGTGTCAGTTACACACCAATGAACTTCCACTGAGACATCTTTTTGAATTTTTAGATGGTCAAACATCTGGCCCTCAAAGCGTTAGCTGACTGCCACAAACAAACTCCAACTAAGTATGAACCGATACTGAGCCCAGTTGAAGTGCTGTTTCCAGATTTAAACAAAGTAGATTTGAGTATGGATCAGAAATATTTATACGACACATGCAAAATAGTTACTAAAGGAGAATCACCACCAGGATTTGGGGATAGAAGTCCTGGAAAGTTGAATCATGCATGGTGGGTGACAACTGCCAATCGTGTACTCCGATTGTACATTGCATCTAGTTCACCATCAGATCAGTTGAAAGATTTAGCCAAATATGTTGCCTTAGTTTATGCTCCAAGGTGGTTCACTATTAAATGCAATCACAAACTAAAGGATGGTTCAAGCAACCTTTGGAAAATGCTGGACTTTTCATCATATATGTTACACGAACAAAAGAAAGTGATTCATAAGTGCATTCAAAATAATGCATACTTCGCACACCCCGAAAATATGCTTGTGGCAATGCTCTCCGATGACAGGGAACACATTCGTCAGCTTGCGATCAGGCGAATATTAAAAGCCAGAAGAAAAAATGACAGAGAAAGAGTTTGACTTTTTGAAATTCCTAAAATAAATTTTTCTGCCAAAAATACATAGATATAATTGAATCGCAGTTTATGGATGTAACTGAGCCCCCTGTTACCATGCATCTATCAGAAGAGGACCTCAACAGAATATTCGTTGACGGCTTGTCAGATATTCTTGCAGAAGGTGTGCTGGGAAAATTACCGACACATACTCAAGCTGTCGAAAGAGCAGTAAAGAAGTCACACGATGAGCAATACAAGTGTGCGATGAAAAGAAAAGGGATGAAATAATCAGAACTAGACTATTTGACAGAGCAATACGGCCTAAGTTTGATTCTAAGAAAGAGTTCAAAGCCTAAGCAAAAAGAACAACGTGCTCTCATGGTTGGGTGGAAGGGAGGGCACGGGTGGGACTCGACATGCAACCACCTCCTCGTGGTGAGTCCTGGGTAGTTCATTATGAACTAGCGAAGAGTTGCATAAATGATGATATATTTTCCTCGATAAATGTACAGAAAAAAGCTGACCGTCGACTTTTCAAAACAACTAGACTTCAAATATTAGAAAAGGTAAGTGGTATAAAAATATTGTATTTAACCTTAAAATCACGTAAATTGGTGGTTCTTGCGCACACTGAAGACTGAAGATGTTGCATAAGACAAATAAAACTGTTTGGGGTTATTCTATTAGTGTTAACAAACATATATAACGCTACCCGGTCATTCTATCTCATTTCTTAATGTGTACAAAATTATTTCCAAAAAGTTACTTTTTACCAAAAAAACTGAAATTTCAAGTCAAATGCGCAGACTGAAGATATTTTTTTTCAGCAAAAATATTTTGCAGTTTTCTTTTAGGACCCCAAATGCAACTTTTAAAACCTACCCCGTTTCGATCGGATAAAAAATTATTTTTTCGGCCCACCCTAATATGTACAGTGATGAGCGCGCTAATAACCGGCAAAATAACGCAAAATATGGAAAATATGATACATTGTGAAATAAAAAGAGATGAAACTAGTAGAGGTGTAAATTATCGATATAAGCGTATAAATTAATATTACATATCGAGAGTTTAGTGTCAAACAACGTTATCTACATTTTTTGTGAAATTGAGATATATCTATAATCGAGTTCACCGTTTTCGACTTCATTTAGTAACAAAAACCTGTATCTCTATCTGCAGCAGATTACAAAATACATTAAACGTTAACTACCAATTGTGAAAAAATTGTTCATGTCAAAAACATCTAAGAGGTGATAACGTTATTTCACAGTGAATTTCGTGATACATCAAAAACAGTTATCGACTGTTAACGTTTATTGACACTAATATTTTAAGCTGTATTTAAATACATTAATGTAAATTCATTAATTTGTTTATTTCCAATATTGTTCGATTCCACCATCTGATTACTCATTACATGATTACATGATTACAATAATCTGATTACTCATTATATTTTTTAGTTTGGCCGAAGTTAAAAGAAAACATATATGTTATGTTCTTATTGCTGGTTACGTATATATTTGTCGTAATTATTTAATATTTTGATTTTGTCAGTGTTTAACAGAAAAATGTCCAGTCGTAGCACAAAACTTTGTATGACACGCACGAAGCACTAGCGGGTCGTGAATCTTCTGAGGTAGCCTCTTGCCTTACAAATACAATGAAAAGTGAAGTTACTGGGAAAGACTTCGCTTTTATGTCTGAAAGTTGTTGGGGCCAAAATGTTTCTGTTTGCTGTTGAAACACTAAATATTTCAAAAATCGACCAGTTATTTTTTGAGCCCGGATATTCCCAAATGGAACGTGATATGGTCCATGCCCATATCGAAAACGCAAGTAAAGGCTTGGAAATTTATGATCCATCGGGATGGTATATGTACAGTGATTAAAATGGCTTTAAAGAAATCAAAATATGAAGTAGTTGAAATAGATCAGGAAGACATTTTGAATTTTAAAGAACTTCAGATTCAAATGATTTAAAATAAAAAAACTGACATTGAAGGAAATGTTGTCAAATGGTTGAACATAGTTTGGCTACAATATACATATTATAAAAGAAGACACTGCACACAGTTATTTCAAATATAATTTTAATTCAGACAACTTTACGAAATTAAAAATACAGAGAAGGCAACTTCGAACATATTCAATTAACAAACTTGTGCCAAGAAGAAAATATGACAAACCGTTAACGATTAATAATAAAAAGTTAAAAGGTTTAGTAGAACTCTGTGAGCAAAAATTAAAGACCAATATCACTTCTTTCACTAGAATCTTCAAGGAAGGGGTGATGATCATAATGAAAATGCTTCAGAAGATGAAGACGTTTAAAGATGGTACCTATAAGTATTTAGACATTTCATAAGTTTAATATTTGTATGTTATTAGAAAAATAAAGTTTTTTATTTAAATACACATAACATTTTTTATAATACAGAGTTAGTGCTGCATTGGATATCCTGAAAATTTTGAAAACATCAGCGAATTTAAGTTAAAGGATATCCTGAAAAAAAAGGGGAAATATCAATGAAATTTTCTCAACATTATAGGGAAATTACATTTTTACATTTTCACCCAGCAGTGCTAACCCTGTAGTAAAACTATTATTATCAGGTGCGACGTTAACGGTTACAAAAAATATATATCGGTAATATCAAAAAGCGTTAACAGGTCATTATTAGAAAAAAAATTCTATTTTTGTTTTCTGTAGAATAACAATAATCTGTAATAATTTTTACCATATGTCAAAGAAGCCATAATAATACTATATAAATTTACAGATTTCTATTGTAATGTATTTTGCCTCCGTAATCACAAATTTGTTGGCCGATATTACGTTTCAAAACAGTTTTTCGCATTTTCTGCCACTTTATGTTTTTATAGTTAACGTTGTTTGATACTAAACCCTCGATATTATCCCACCTTTAGACATATTCTAAGAGCTAGAGCCGAAAAATTATCGTCATAAGTAATATGGAGTTTGGCATGTGAAATGTGTCTGTTGTATGTATAATGATAATTATGACCCCTTTCAGGCTGACATCTCAGTGGATACAGGAAGTAGCAATAAGGGATGAAAGGGGAAAGTTAGTGCAGTCATTAAAGGTTTTCACCTCCTTTTTTGTTAAACCTGCATCGATTTGCATGAAAATTGGTGACTAGTTAGAGCATACCTCAAGAAACAACACTGATTTGGTGCCAACTTGCACTTTTGCCCTGGGAATGGATACCACCCCTTCTCGGGGGTGAAAACTGTTTTATTAAAAATAACCCCACAAATCGATAGAGGGACAAATTTTAAGTAAAATTTGTCATATCATATTATTAAAATAAATCCATACTTTTTGAGTTATTAAAGATCAAAGATTTGAATTTTTCGTGAAACAAATGCATGGTGTATACAGGTTTTTCATAAATAATTCAAAAACTCTAAGTTTTGCCAAAAAAGTTATAATCATCCAAATTAAAGATAATAAAAAAATAAAATAGATTTCTTATATGAAGAACCATTGAGAATTAAATAAAAGTGAGTTATAAGTGATTGAATGTATATCTTTTTCGGATAGTACTCAAATCTAAGTATTCAAGCTTATATAACGGGAAAACGATGCATTTCATAAAATATGTTTACTAAACACTTGTCAAAGTACTCAGAAATATGTATCAAATGAGCTCCCGGAGAAGTTGATATCATCAAACATTATACTACAAACATTTTTCAAAATTTAGGCTCCAAAAATTTGGAGTTTAATTATTATATTATTCATATACCTCAGTTTTTTAATGCCTGGTTGCACCAACATATCTTAAGCTTAAGACGTGCCTTAAGCTCAACTTACGAAACATACGCGTTGCATAATTGAATCTTAGATCAATTTTCAGCTTGCCACAATGCATTGTTAAGTGGATGGCATCTTAAACTTCGTTTCACTGAGCTTGAGCTTAAGATTTGTTGGTGCAACCAAGCATAAATTGTTTTAAGACATTTATCTAAAATTTAGCAAAAATGTATTCGAATATGTCAAATGTACCCATTATTGGACACCTCCAGTTTCTGGACATATTCAGTTTATATTGATAGAAAAAATTCAATTAAATATCGCAATGATATAAAAATCATATTTTCCTAACATACAATTAATTAATATTTATGTTGTTTTTATCATCCGTAACTTCACGCATGTGCTCTTAAATAGACACTATTATGTAGGTTCTTGCTACTGTCATTTCGGCGTCGGCGTTTGTATTGAATATTATATACTCCAAAAAAATATAACTGTTTTCAACGTGGCAACAGAATACACTTGCGTGCTTAAAATAAATTGTACAGTTGGTACAGATACTGTTGTAAAATTATTTAGTAAAAAAACCTACGATTCAACCATCAGATACCAAATTTTATCTATGTTATACGAGGTATTTTAAAAAATATGAATTTCTCTCAAGAGTAAAGTACCTTTATTTTTCACAATATTGTAAATTATTGTAAATACGAAGAATTGTCTGGAATTAAAAACTATGTTCTAATATATGCAAAAATTGTAGTTATTATAATTAATTAATTTATAATTATTATAATGTAATTATTACATTCTTATAATGAAAAAAATATTAAATTTTTTTCTCAAATTAGAGATACCCATCATCATTTTCATTTATGACTCTTTTAAGTATTATTAATTTTACGAACAAAAATTATTCTTCATAAAAAGATCTGCATGGTCTAAAATCCAAGATGCAATCATCATATAATATATAAAATTGTATCGATTTTAGTCGAGGTATGTAAAAAAATATGAATTTTGCTCAAGAAATTCGCTCAGTAAAGTATGTTTATATCTCACAATATTTAAATAGAAGGTTATAATTGCACAATAAAAAAATATTTTTAATTTCTAAACAACTTTTCATAATAGCAATTTTCCATATTAGGAATTTAAATACATAAATAAACAAAGTTTTCGTTATAAAATTGCTCGCATTTTAAGTTTGTTATATTTGAATTGTAATAAAACGAACTTGATAATTTAATTATTACATTATAATCCTAACTTCATTCCCGAAATTCCTTTAAAAATTATTCATGTAACAAATTTCAAAATAAATATATAAATAGCGTATGTTTTAATTTTCACTTTTTCCTAAAAAATTCGACAGGGATCTCTTATTTTCATCATTACTTGCTAAGCTTTGATGTTATTAGCTTCATCTGGAGCTCACTTGATAGCTATTGTGGAGTACTTTGAGAAGTGTTTAGTAAGTATATTTTATAAAATGCTTCGTTTTCCCGTTATTTAAGCTTGAATAATTAGATTTGAGTACTAGCCGAAAAAAAAAAAATATCTATTCAATCAACTATAGCTCACTTTAAATTAACTCTAAAAGGTGGTTGACGTAAACAATATATTTAATTTTTTATTATCTTCAATTTTGGTAATCATAACTATTTTGTTAAAACTTATAGTTTTTGAATTATTTATGAAAAACCGCTTTACACCATGCATTTCTTTCCCGAAAAATTCAAATTTTTTATCTTTAATAACTCAAAAAGAATTGATTTATTTTAATGACTTTTTTTGTCCCTCTGTCTATTCGTGGGGATATTTTTAATAAAATAATTTTCGTCTCCGAGAAGGGGTGGTATCCACCCCCAGGGTAAAAGTGCAAGTTGGCACCAAATCAGTTTTGTTTCTTGAGGTATGCTCTAACTAGTCACCAATTTGCATGCAAATCGATGAAGGTTTAACAAAATACGAGGTGAAAACCTTTAATGACTGCACTAACTTTCCCCTTTCACCCCTTATTGCTACTTCCTGTATCCACTGACGTGTCAGCCTGAAAGGGGTCATAATTATCAATATACAATAGACACATTTCACATGCCCAACTCCATATTACTTATAACGATGATTTTTGGGCTCTAGCTCTTCGTCTAACATCTGTGACTGGAACAACTATGTAATGTAATAATAATTTATACGTATATATCGATAATTTCCACCTCTACTAGTTTCATCTGTTTTTACTCCACAATGTATTATGTTTTTCATCTTTTGCCTTATTTTGCCGGTTATTAGTCATAGATATAAAATCTAGTAGATTAGGCAAGGTAAGGGCCGCTGTGTGCAGCGAGGTGCGCAAGATCGCTTGATTAAAAGTGATCGACTGCTTCCTCGTTACCCTTTTTTGCTCAGTATGCCTTGTCTACCCTTAATATGTCTATGTTATTAGCGCGCTCATCACTGTAATAAAATAATATTCCGAATCTTCCATTAGAGGTTAGAGATGTAAGCTCAAATAACTAAAAAAATCGTATAATCTTGTAAACATATATCATATATTATTTGTTCACAAGTGTATTCAGTGTGATCTTAAAAAATACCGTAAGTTCAGTGACCAGTGTCATCATAGTAAATTGCTAATGCAAATTGTTTGCCTAATAGTAGTTTTTATTGGATACTTGAAAAATTAATTATGAGGAGTGTAATTAAAATTAGACAACTTAACTACTTATGCAACTCTACGGCTTACCTTGTAGTAGAAACGGAACCTAATGTTTGTAATTACCATTTTTTGACCATTACTAAATTAGGCAACCGTTTATATAAATATATTTTTAGTCGTCCTTAATTAATTTATGGCCATGATCTATGAACTGATTTGGAATGATCTAGAACAAGGAATTATTTATTGCTTAAATATAATTTGGCGATTTATGATTTAGTAATGACAACCAAAGTGATAACAAACTAAATATAATTATAACATTAGCAGAAGAACAAGATTTTAGGTCGGGAAGATCATGCACGGACGATGTATTTCTAATGATACAGGTTCAAGTCCTTAGAATACAACAAACCGGCATATTTATGTTTCGTGGACCTTAAGAAGGCATTTGACAGGATCAAATTAAAGGACGTTATCCATTTATTGTGCCCAAGGGAGATGCTTCTAATTAAAACGGTCGAAAATATCTACCTGAACAACCTAATAAAAGTAAAAGTAGAAGAATAACTAACTGACCAAATTAAAGCTGGCATTGGGATAAGGCAGGAGGATTCCATGAGTTCTCTATTATTCAACCTAATCATGGATAAAATAGTTAAAAAAAGAATGTGTGTGTACTTTGTACGCACGTAAGAAATTATACTTCTACTTCATATTATGTGATTTTTAAGACAATACCAAAAATTTAAAAAATAAAAGAATAAAACGCACACAAACACATTGAAAAATGCCACAAAGAAAAAATGATTTCTGAACGATAATAATTATTGTTGGCAAAAATTTTAAATTCGCCTTTTCTGAAAAAAAATTATATAACAAATATACTTACCATCATAAAATGCATAAAAAAAATAAAAAAATAAAAACTTGCATCGGGAATCGAACCCGTGAATTTCGGGGCGCTTTGATTCGTAATCGAAGCCTAGACTCTCTCGTCCAATTCCACATTATTTGTCATGTGGAAAAATAGGGTAACTGAACGTTTTACTGTTTGACAGTTGTTTTGAATATAATTAAATTATGTAGTTTAAATTTTGTGGAAGAAAATATTAAAATATAACAAAACAGTAAGAAAACAATATATTAGATGAAGATTGGTAGAACTTTTGTTGGTAATCAAATTAAGTATGTAAACCAATGCATTACATACCTACTAGATAAATAAATCTACGCCAAAAAATCATAATTTAAAAATAAAAATCGGACCTAATTTGGGATTTCTCTCTAAAATCCCCATTCTTAAGAAAATAAATGTACAGTAGAGCGTCGATTATCCGAACGTCGATCAACCGAACGACCGCTTATTCGAACTATCGACTCCCGCGTCCCGCACTCGAATACCGAGCAAGCGTTAGTAATTGACGCTTAAAATATCTTCAATTTTCTTCAATATTGTATCCAAAAATAATTATGTTGTTGCAAAGACTGCACTTTTTTGTTTAGTTGCTAGTTGTCATTATCAAGATATAAATAAATATGTAGGTATATAAATATGGCTTTTATTCACTTGTGGATAAATATGTATGTCTATAAATATGTATCAGTATATTGTAGTTCGATTATCCGAACCAATCGGTTTTCCGAACACATATGTCCCCCAATTAGTTCGGATAATCGACGCTCTACTGTATTTCAACGTAATCCAAATGGATAATTACAATATGATTATAATAAAAACTACTTACCAAAGTAGAATGAGTTTTCCTTGTCCAAAATAGTCCAAAATTCCAAAAATATAAGTATATGAAAACTATTTAAAAAGGCAGTATAACTATTAACTAACTTTTGTTTGTTGTTTCTTTTCACACAAATTTTAAAACGCAACAACCATAAATAATCTAACTACAGCTGTGCCACAGCCGCCATATTGAATAATTTTTGACATGTCATTTGAACATCCAATCAGAACAAAGTTATAATGCGCATGCGCCGGGATCATAGGTTTTAACATATAAAAATTCACCCTCATATCGCCGGTAAAGGAGTATAACTTCAAAAAAGAACTAAACAAGGATACCAAATGGAAGAAAAACAACTTAAAATAAACTGCTATGTAAACAATGCAAAGCCAGAAAATTTAACATATCAATTTTCCTAAAAAAAGACCAAATGAAGAGTACGGGGGAAAAACAAGGAATGTCACATTTTGTACATATTGAGATAAACACCAATAAAGGTTTAATTCTTATTCAACCTAAAAACTACTTAGGAGATCCTTAGCAGAATTCTAGCAATTATTGGTCTATAATCTTAATAAAATATTAATCTATATTAATTTAATAATGCACCAAAAAACTGCTAATATTCCTTATTTTTGTCCAGTGGCGTGCGGACAATCCTGGTCCTTGGCCTGGATACAAATTCTTAAAAAATTTATATAGACTGATCTTTCTGGTTATTGTTGTTCTGAAGCTATTTCCTTGTGGCATTTTTATAATTACGTATTTTTTTATGGGAAATAAGCCACAATTTTACTAAAAAATTAATTTATTAACGTTTCGAAGCCCAAATCGGGTTTCGTTGTCAAAATACAAAATAATATTAAAATAAAACAAACATGTTGTTGCTAAGTAAAAAAATTCTTCTAATAATTTATTTAATCTGACTCATTTATATTGGCAATTCAGACGTATATTATACATTTTAAAGTAGAAGACTTTAAAATGATATCGCCAAAATTTTTTCTGGTTATTGTTCTGAATCGATAGTCTAGTCGATAGTACTCAGTTTTTGCTACCACATGGCGAGAAAAGACAAAATTCATGAAAAAGTGACATTCCTTGTTTTTCCCCAGTACTCTTCAAATGCATTGTTATAACAGCAAATCTACGAAAATGTAAATTAGAACTAGAGGGTCAGATAATAAAGCAAGTTATGGAGTTTAAATATCTAGATATCACACTTATAGATACGGAAATCACTAAACAGAAGTGGAAGATTACGTTGATAAATCAAACAAAGACGCAGGTTACCTGAATGGAATAATATGGACAAATAAAATATCAGAAAATAAATGAATAGCAGAATTTACAAAATAGTTACCAGACCAAATGAAACGCGGTAAAAATGCGACCTGATACATAGAGGGCAAAAGGAACAGTTGAAAGAGCAGAGAGGAAAACCCTTCAAAAAATATATGGTAAAACACATTGGGAGAGAGGTAGAAGTGCAGATATATGACGGAGATACACGGTGGACAACATTAATGACCGGGTAAAGGACAGAAGAGTAAAATGAAATCACCACATAAGCCCAATAACAACAAATATAGTAGTTAGGAGGGCGAGAGACGGTTGCTCAATATATAGACGATCAGTGGGAAGACCACTAAAACGATGGAATGACGACTTAGTGAAAGCACGTTGAAAAAACAGAGAGAGTCATGTCTAAAAAAAAGAAGAAGACGAATATGATTCAGTAATTTCAGTGATTTTATTCTAAATAGTGACAGATACAAAAAAAATTATTAGGTCTGTAAAACGTACCTAGGAGCTCAAACCGTAACCTGGTGGTGTCCAGTATCAAAATATCATGAAATTTCAAGGAAGCACATGTTAGGTATGACAAAATCAAATAATCCGTATATTCAGTAAAAGTCTAAGGAGAAAATAAATGGGAACCCTAACTTATATCAATCTCTCTAAATGAGTACAGAACAAACGAAGCATTCCCAGAAAAAAAATTTTTTAAAGAGCGAAAAGCAGAAAAGAAATCGATGACAGACAAAATCGTGAACTTAAGAGGAAACAGTAGCGATCAACCGGTAGCGAAAACGCGTTCCAAGATTGCCGCTGTAATTTTGAATATTTTTTCGTGATATTTGGGACACTTATTCGTAATATAATGAAGAATGGCAGTACAGAGCCCAATTTGAAAAATATATTAATATGTGGAAATTACTCTGTAATTAAATACAATATTAAAAAAACGCCATTAAGAAGAACAAAAAAATACACTTTCTTCAAATAAATTTTTTTATCCGATGCCTAGATTTTGTGTCATTTTGGAACTACTAATGAAATAAAACATTTTAGTAGTTCCCAAATGACACAAAATCTAGGTATCGGATAAAAAATTTATTAAAAGAAAGTGTATTTTTTTGTTCTTCTTAATGGCGGTACAGGCTTGTTTTTTTTAATATTGTATTTAATTACAGAGTAATTTCCACATATTAATATATTTTTTAAATTGGGCTCTGAACCGCCATTCTTTATTATATTACGAATAAGTGTCCCAAATATCACGAAAAAATATTCAAAATTACAGCCGCAATCTTGGAACGCGTTTTCGCTACCTGTGGATCGCTACTGTTTCCTCTTAATAAATATTAAATAAGCTAGATCAAATTGTCATTCTCATTATGGCATCTGCAGTCCTAGGGGAGTTATAGACGCCATTATTTTTGTAATTACCAGTTTTTGGCCATTACTAAATTAGGCAACCGTTTATATAAACCTATTTTTAGTCGTCCTTAATTAATTTCTGGCCATGATCTATGAACTGATTTGGAATGATCTAGAACAAAAAATTATTTATTGCTTAAATATAATTTGACGATTTATGATTTACTAATGACAATCAAATTAATAACAAACGAACTAAATAAAGTTATAACATTAGCAGAAGAACAACGACAGTTTCAAGATAAGTCATTAGAATAGAATAAACCGTCAAATTTATGTTTCGTGGAACTTAAGAAAGTATTTGACAGAGTAAAATTACGTTACGGAAAGGACGTTATCTATTTATTGTATGAAAGGGAGGTACCTCTAGGAATAATTAAAACGATTGAAATATCTAACAGAACAACACAATGAAAGTAAAAGTAGAAGGTGAACTAAGTGACCCAATTGAAGTGTGCAATTAGATAAGACAGGGGGATTCTATGAGTTCTCTACTGATCATGGATGAAATAATAAAATAAGTACGAACTAAAAAATTTCTAGAGACACTAACGGTGAAATTCAACATGGTAAAAATTCAGTTCTTTACAGATGAAGACAAGATGAACAAGAGAAGAAGTGTCAAATTCCATCTTAAAACTCAAAGACAATAAAGCCCCAGAAATCGATGAAATATGTTGGGAAATGTATAACAAAAGTGGTGATCAACTTTTTGCAGCAATCAATAAACTAATAGTACTTCCATGTCAGAATATACTGGTACCAGAAAAGTGGCTAAAGCGGCTAATATGTCCTTTGCGTAAAAATGGTGATCAACTGGATTGTAAGAACTATAGAAGCATTACTCTATTAGCATCTGCTTATAAAATCTTCGGCAATGTATTGTTTAAAACAGTTAAACATTTTACAACGCGGATATTGTTGGTCAATATGAATGCGGATTTACTGCTGGAAAGTCAAATATACATCAAATTCAAGCACTTAGGCAGATTCTAGAAAAGTCACTAGAATATAACACAGATACACACCATCTCTTCGTCGGCTTCAAAGCAGCATTTGACAGTGCTAACAGAATTGCATTATACAGGGTGTAACAAAAATACAGGTCACAAATTAAATCACATATTTTGGGACCAAAAATAGTTCGATTGAACTTAACTTGCCTTAGTAAAAATATGCACACAAAAAAGTTACAGCCCTTTGAGGTTACAAAATGAAAATCGATTTTTTTCGATATATCGAAAACTATTAGAGTTCTTTTAATGAAAATGGACATGTGGCATTCTTATGGCAGAAATATCTTAAAAAGAAATTGTACTGAAATTTGTGCATCCCATAAAAATTTTATGGGGGTTTTGTTCCCTTAAACCCCCTCAAACTTTTGTCTACGTTCCAATTAAATTATCATTGTAGCACCATTAGTGAAACACAATGTTTTTAAAATTTTTTTGGTAATAATATGAAAATTTATTTATAAATTACAGTTTGAATAATCCACATCTCGATAAAAGTTGCCTTAGCGGAAAAATATTAGGAGGCAAAAAGTTTTAAAAACACTGTTTTTAACTAATGGTACCGCAATAATAGTTTAAATGGAATGCATACAAACATTTGGGGGGTTTAAAGGCACAAAGCCCCCATAAAATTTTTATGTAGACATATTAAAAAATAAGCCGCATCTCGATTAAAACTGGTTCATCGAAAAAATACTAAGATGCAAAAACGTTTTAAAAACATTGTGTTTAACTAATGGTACCACAAAAATAATTTAACTGGAACGTACATAAAAGTTTGGGGGGTTTAAGTGAACCAAACCCCCATAAAATTTTTATGAGGTGCACAAATTTCACTATAATTTCTTTATAAGATATTTAACAAGATGGATTGATGATGTGGAAGAACACCTAAAGATTCTACAGGTCAGTAGATGGAGGGAAGTTGCCAGGAATCGACAGGAGTAAAGACTTCTTTGCGAGCAGACCAAGATCTACAATGGATTGTCGATCCACTTATGATGAAATAGACGGATTGTGGTGATGAAGAACTAAAAAAGGATACCAAATTAGAGAAAAATAACTTTTAATATAACGGTAGGGGAGCCCAAGCGGGGATTTTTGCAGTAACTCGAGCGCGTCATATTATCATATGGGGAGAACCCTGGTATCCTGTAGATGTACCTCTACCATATATTGGCTCTAAACACAGGGGAGTTCGTTAAGGGGGGGGGGGGGGTACGAAAAAAAATCTATCCTTAAAAATATTCGAAATTGTCAGATTAAGATAGGGTAAGCTAAGTACATGCAAAACAGTGTATATTTCAAAATTCTGACGATTTGGACGGGGCGTAAGGAAATTGGTGAGTCACAAAGTTTCACAAGAAAAAGGCGAATATGTCTCGAAATGAACGATAGATCTAAAAACTAAAAAATACGTGCTCAATATTTGTCAAAAATCGGTATCATATCGAATGATACCAAACACGGCTGCGCACGGAGAGGGGTGGGGTGTAAATTTAAAATTTTAAACACGAATCCCGCGATATTTCGCGAAATGAACATCAGATCGAAAACCTGAAAAATACACTTATTCAATATGTTTGAAAAATCTATCGAATGGCACCAACCACGACCCCCCACGGATTGGAAGGTGGGGGGTTACTTTAAAATTGATATATAAATAGGGCTCCTATTTAAAATAAAATTTTAAATAGGAGCCCCCATTTTTTATTGCAAATTCGGATTCCTTACGTAAAAATAAGTAACTTTTATTTGAAACATTTTTTCGAGTTATGGATAGATGGCGCTATAATCGGAAAAAACGATTGTCGGAAATGGAAAATTAAATTAAAAATGGAAAGTCCCCACTAAAATGGAAAACTTTACTTAACTTTTTTTGGTTTTAGAACCTACTCTTCACAACCCAATAGGTCCCCAAAGCGCTCGAGTGACTGCACATTTAGCATACTTTGCTCCCCTACTATAGCCAATTAATTTTAATTAACAATTTAATATATCCGCCAAAAAAATTTAACGTGACAAAGAGAGGACAAAAGAATGCTAGAAGCAACGGAGAAGACTACCCTTTGAAAAATCGATGGTAAGCCACTATAGGGCAAAGCTAGAAGTACAGATAAACGATGAATGAGATGTAAGGTAAACAACATTAAAAACAGGGTAAGAAACATAAGAGTAGAACGAGACGATCACATAAGGGGAATGACAAAAAATATAGTAATAAAGATGGCGAGAGACAGTTCCACAAAAAGACGACGATCAGTGGGAAAACCACGAAAATCATGGAATGACAACTTACTGGAGGCACATTCAAGAAACAGACAGTCATGTCTACACAAAAAGAAGAAGAGGAAGATATCATGACTATTTTTTTTTTAATTTTGATGAAAGCTAAAATTTTGATGAATTACACTTTGACTATTTACGCAATTTTCAATTTTACTGCCTTTGTTTGTTGCTTTATTAGAAAATATTCCGATGTCTTTACTTTACTAACACCGTTTCTAGCAATTGCAAAACAGCTGTTTATTTCCTCTTGTTATAGCTGTTAATAAATTATTCTACTTTAATTATTTATATTAGTATGTAAATATCATAAACATTTGGAATATAGATATACAATATAATCTGTTTACATGCCGAGTTGCAAGAGGCCTGTTTACAGGCCGAGTTTACATGCCACAGCTTATTTGCAAGAATTTTGTGTCCTTAAAAGTAGTATTGTTTGGTTTATGTTCTTCTTCATTCAATTTACCTACCGTTTTAATTTAACAGTTAATTATCAGATAGTTATCTAACTGTCTAATTTTGTCATTGATTTCTATGTCATTGGTTGTAATTTAAATGTATTCTGCGTTTTTGCCTAGACATCTTTAAAATTACGGGTTATGTAAGTGTTTTTTGATTAATTTGTATTTATTCTTTAAGGCCATGAGATGTGACTGCGCAAGTAAGTGGTTATTGGAAATGAAATACTTTTCGAATATAATTTATTGTTCCTTTTTTTTGTTTATTTAGCATATAAAATTTCGGGTAAAAGTAGAATCGAGTAAAGCTAAAAGTAAAAAAGTAAAAAAAATCACAATAAAGATGCACTAGAAATAAACAAACCAAAACACGTTGAATGTTACGAGAAGCACTCCCGAATCATGATTTAAAATATATAAATTTTGTAAATCATGACTTGGGGTTTACAATACAAATACATTGTAAATAATTATGTTTGGGAGTGTTTATTTCTAGTGCATCTTTATTGGGATTGTAAATGAAAAGTCAAACAAAAAGAAATGCACATAATTTTTCGCTTGTTGCTATATTCTAAATTTCTTCTTCTTCTTTTATATAGGCAGTACTGCCTGTTTTTCTTCAACGGTGCCTTTCATTCTGCCCCTAAGTTGTCATTCCATCTTTTCCTTGGGCGTCCTATACTTCTTCTGCCTAACGGTGACTTACTATTCCCTGGCTATTCTTACTACCCTTGATTCAGTCATCCTTAGAATGCTCTTTCTCACACTGCTGCTTACCTATAGCGTTTTTCATTCACATCCACGCGTAATTTGTTTGATCACCTGGCAGTCTGTCAATTTCACCAAAAAAACACCTATCTTTTTAAGAATATTTATTTTTAATGTTAAAAAATACCCTGTCAAAATAACAATTGCATCCCCCTGTCCGGAAAGAAAGTACATAGCTATGCATGTATAGTTGTATATTTTATACTGGTTAATAGTATGAACATATTCAGATGCAATCTTCTAAAATTCAGATGCACCCCCTGAAAATAATCTTGGGGCGCCCATGCAAGCATCTTGCAGAGTTAAAATCTCTAACAAAACGCCTGGCCTGTTAATTTTCTTTATATTTGAATATTTAAATTTACTTTATATTCACGTCAATGATATTTTTTGTAATACCCATTTTTACCCTTTTTTTAAATTTGGGGAAAATAACCACTACCTCCAGCCACACCGGCATTTTTGTATTAGGCTATCATGGAAGAGTCACCTGAAAAATTTTCAGACTGCCTAAAATACCTACTCAAAACTGTCTAACAGCTCTCATGCTATATCGATAGTACCATGACCTTCTGGAACTAAAACATGACTTGAAAGAACGTTGATACTAGTTTGAACTAATGTACAAATCCAAATATGGACAGTCGTTGGTGCCTAATTATTGAATATTCCATAATTGGGTCTTTGGGGAAGAAAAGCTGCCGTAGTCTTCACCCTACAATGATTGAATGATTTAGTAAATCAAAATTTGAAGAGACAAAAAAAAGAAAATAAATAAGCCAAGAAAAAAATAAAAATAAAACTGCGAAGAGAAACTAACGAACAAGAAAAATAAGACTGATTTTGATGAAGAAGACTCTGAGGAACATGACGTTATCCAGTTTGGTGCAGACAGTGAGCCTGGTCCGTTGTTGGATCAAGAATCTCCTGGCTCTGCCGATGCTGCATATATGTTTTGCCAAATATTTTTGCATGGATAACAGTGGAAAAACTGGACAAAGTGCATAATGAGGTGGTTCATTGTGATTGTTCTGGTCCAGAGTTTGATAAATGGATCAGTGATGTCTGCAAGTGGATTAAGGTACTTCTTTCATTTTTCAAAATTTTCTTATTTAAATTTATTTGATCTCAGATGTTTTATGTCTATTTTTGTTATTGATATGTTGGTTTATGCTTATATTCCATATATATGGGTACCTATTCCATATTTGGTAACTCATTTGGGATTTTATTTTTTTAATTGATGGATTCGACCGTTACTTGATGGAAGTTCATTTTATCTCACAATAAAACACTGAAAAACGTTTGTTTTCTATACTTCCACAAAATTTATTACAACTATGTTATTACTACAGCTGTTTCGGCAAAGTGCCTTTCTCAAGTGATATATTTTACAATGTTTTTGCCTTTTTAAGTATTTAACTGAAGAGGTTGAGGAGTGGGGAGCTGTTTGTCTCAAGTTGGTCATTCAGAACTATATCTGTATTTTTCAATTTATTAATTTCCATTGATTCTAAAAGTGATAGCTTAAGGCCTTTATTTTGAATATGTAGAATTTGAAACTCTTCATTGAAAGAATGATTATGATCTAGAAGGTGAAGTGCGTATGTAGAAGTGTCTGTTTTTCTATTGTTGAAAGCCCTTTTGTGTTCTGCTATCCGTTTGTAAAAAGTTCTGCCAGTTTGACCGATGTAAGTTTTCGGACAGTCACCACAAGTTAGTTTGTACACACCACTCTGTAGTTGCTTTCTCTTTCGGCTTTTATTGTTTTTAATATGTTTGCTTAAGTTGTTGTTAGTTCTGAAAGCTGGTGTTATTCCTTTCTTTTTTATGTATCTGGCTATTTTTGTTGTTATTTTGCCAGTGTATGTGAGAGAGCAGAAGGTACTGGGTTCTTTCTGTGGTGGTGGATACACTAACTCTAGAAGTTACGAACTCCATAAGAAACTCCATAAGAAAGCCTTGAAATTAGTGTATCCACCACCACAGAAAGAACCCAGTACCTTCTGCTCTCTCACATACACTGGCAAAATAACAACAAAAATAGCCAGATACATAAAAAAGAAAGGAATAACACCAGCTTTCAGAACTAACAACAACTTAAGCAAACATATTAAAAACAATAAAAGCCGAAAGAGAAAGCAACTACAGAGTGGTGTGTACAAACTAACTTGTGGTGACTGTCCGAAAACTTACATCGGTCAAACTGGCAGAACTTTTGACAAACGGATAGCAGAACACAAAAGGGCTTTCAACAATAGAAAAACAGACACTTCTACATACGCACTTCACCTTCTAGATCATAATCATTCTTTCAATGAAGAGTTTCAAATTCTACATATTCAAAATAAAGGCCTTAAGCTATCACTTTTAGAATCAATGGAAATTAATAAATTGAAAAATACAGATATAATTCTGAATGACCAACTTGAGACAAACAGCTCCCCACTCCTCAACCTCTTCAGTTAAAGACTTAAAAAGGCAAACACATTGCAAAATATATCACTTGAGAAAGGCACTTTGCCGAAACAGCTGTAGTAATAACATAGTTGTAATAAATTTTGTGGAAGTATAGAAAACAAACGTTTTTCAGTGTTTTATTGTGAGATTTTATTTTTTTTCCGCAAATCGCCAGGAAATTTTGACATTCCTGTCAAAATTTCTTGAAGAAAAAGTCAGGACTTCCTTACTGTAAGGAAATGTCATTTCCTTACTGTAAGGAAATGATATTTCCGTACAGTTGTTAGTGTTCTACATAAATCCATAAAACGTCTGTATGCATTTTCGTACTTTTCTCTTGATTTCTTTGGCAATAATTCTAATGAAGCAGTATTCACTGTCTCAACCAGCTCTGGAGGAATCCCAGGAATGGAAATTTCATCATCACTTATCATTTTACTTTCGAGAACACCAGCAATTAAATTTATAAGCGTCAAGTTTGACAATTCAACCTCAATACGTTTCCATAGTAACCCAAGTAATTTTATTAGGAATTTCAAAGCACCATTTATTTGGGAATAAAATTATCGCGTTTTTTTTAAATCAATCAATATCTGTCGAATTTTAAACGATTTGCGGAAAAATAGTATGTTTACCTCGTAGGAAAAGCCACATTCCTGGACTCTGTGTTGCTAAGTCTCGGCTTGCGCCTCGACTTAGCAATCTTCACAGTCGTCCAGGAATGTTAAGCTTTTCCTACCCGGTAAACAATGTACTATTGTTCGATTTTATTTCGTTAGTTAAGATATTTAATAGAAGGCTTTTAATTACCACATAAAAATGTATGACCGATTTGTCATAACATTATACTAGTTTCATTTCTGTAAAGGTATTTTTTGATATCCCCAAAACAAAACGGTATTCCATAATTGGTGATTTTCCTCTAGCGATTATCAAAACGTCAATAAATTTAATTTTCAACTTAAATTTGGCTTATTTCCCAATAAAATAGTACATTAACTTGTATTTTATAAATCCTTTTCGAGTTATTATTATTCTGACCTTTACTTCCACATCAGTGCCCCTTAGATTCTGTTAATTTATTTGACAAATAATAACCTGTACCATCACTTGCACTATACTCTGCTTGTCACTTTTCTAGCCAGATCCGTGTTGCTAAGAAGCTAAATGGTCTCAACATTGACGTTTTAAAGAAGTCGTTGTTCGTGACTCTTGGCAATTTTTTTAATGGTCATTGTTAAGAGTATCCATTTCTAAGCCCCTATTGAGGTCACTGTTGCCCTAGTAGCAAGATGCGTTTACAATGCTCCTTAGGAACTTAAAGGTTTTAGAATCGCTGGATGATGTTTATCTATTCTTACCAGCACAACTCCACATCTGAATGCCATGTCCAATGTCCATATATGATTTAAAATATGTTTATACACAAGTATTTTGTCGTAGATTGGTAGGTTGGATTGTTTTCCCAATAAAATAGCCAACACATTGTTTTATACTTGACGTTCAGCTGTTCTCTTTTATGTTTAACATGGCCCCAACCTAGCCTAGTAATATAATGTAATATCCAAATATTTTGCGATATCGGCATAATGGTATCTGAGCATTATTTATATTAAAAGTGAACTGAAATATTTATGAAAGGTTTCAGCCTTTTCAGCAATAGCCTCTTGAATAGCTTCGAAATTACAGGTAGCAAGGAAATCGGTAAGATGCATAGATGTGAATGTGGATGTGCAAATAAGATATGAAAAATTAGTCCAAATTCTAAACACAAACAACATAGACAAAAGGGACTTACAAATAATAACAAACCTTTACTTGAGCACAAATTGTATTAGATAACGAACCCAGTCCAGAAACTGAAATCAGAAGAGGAGTTAGGCAAGATGTATTATGTCTCCATTACTCTTTAATATACATATATAGTGAAGCTATTTTTGCAGAAGCGTTACTATCTTAAAGTGAAAAAATAATAATTAACGGAAGATCTTTTAACAACATAAGATTTGCAGATGACACCGTAATTATGGCAAGCTCTGCTGAACAACTTCAATTACTACTAAACAAGACAAACAATTTCTGTAAAGAATATGGACTACAAATAAACATAAAAAAGGCCAAATACATGATCATAACTATGAAAACAAACATAAAAACAAGCATACTTTTGGGAAATGTACCGATAGAAAGGGTTGATAAATACAAATACCTAGAAACCTGGATTTCAGAGAAAAATGATCAAACAACAGAAATAAGGACCAGGATAAAAATAACAAGAAATGCGTTTGTAAAAATGAAAACAATTATCTGCAACAAAGACCTTAGATTAGAACTGAGAGTAAGAGCTTTGAGACGATACGTGTTCTCGATACTGCAATATGGACTTGAAAGCTGGATATTGAAGCAAGAACACGTAAATAAACTACAGTCATTTGAAATGTGGTGTTACAGAAGGATGCTTAAAATAGCATGGACACAGAGAAAAACGAACACGGAAGTATTGCGAGGAATGAGCAAATAATGCGAAATAATAAACACAATAAAAATCAGAAAGTTACAAGAACACGTAAATAAACTGCAATCATTTGAAATGTGGTTTTACAGAATGATGCTTAAAATAGCATGGACACAGAAAAAAACGAACACGGAAGTATTGCGAGAAATGGGCAAAGAATGCGAAATAATAAACACAATAAAAATAAGAAAGTTACAATATCTGGGACACGTAATGAGGGGACAGCGATATGAAATGCTAAGACTGATAATACAGGGAAAGATAAAAGGCGAAAGGAGTATAGGAAGAAGGATTGTCATGGTTGAAGAATTTAAGGGTTTGGTTTAAATGTAATTCTATAGAATTCTTCAGAGCAGTTGTAGATAGAGTAAAGATAGAGACGGCACTTAAAGAAGAAGAAGGAAACCGGTCTGTGGGATACTACTGTAGTTAATTGCTTTCCAGGTTTAAGGATAATTAAAACCTTTGCTGCTTTCCGTATCTTGAGAACATTTCTTATTCTGAAGAGGCATTTCTAAGATATATCAGCTTTACTGTTTTTTCTGTGGTGTCGTTTTAAGATTTCCCAGTAATTAAATCAAACCAATAGTCCAGAAAGCCACTGCGCATCCGCTAGGAAAAATATTCCGATTCGGATTTTTTGCACAATCTTACTCAAAATGGACCCCTTTTAACAAATTTGCATGTTGCCAGAACCAAAAGTGGGTCAAAAATTTTTTAAACGTTTCTTTTTTGTTTTTTTTTCCTAAAATTATTTTTTTGCATGGAACAGAGTTTTTTTTAGGTTTTTTGGATCGTTCCAAACAGAAAAGTTGATAGTTTTTGACATATAAGCTATTAAAAATTGAAAAATTGCGAAATCGGCCATTTTTAATCCTCAAAAACTATGTGATAAACTGAAAATTTGAATGTTGCCAAAGTAGGTAGATATTCTTTAAACATCGATTGATGAAATCCCGAAGAGTTTTTTGCAATACAATATTCAAAACTCCTTTGTTTTTTAAATGCTAATCAAGCGTGCGCGACACTATTTTCCACCGATGCATGTGTATACAGTATGGTGCAAATAAAAGGAATAAATTCGTTATTTCCTAAACCGGCGACTTTAAGTAAAAATCCCGAAATAGGTCGATTTTTATTTTTAAGTGATGATATTGTGGCATATATGGTATACTAGTGACGTCATCCATCTGGCCGTGATGACGTAATCGATGATTTTTTTTAATGAGAATAGGTGTCGTGTGCTAGCTCATTTGAAAGGTTCTTCAATTCTCTATTCAGTAGTATAAACATTTACATAATTATTTATACAATTATTTATAAAAAATTTTATTAAATTAAATTAATTGACAAAAAAAGAAGAATGTATGTAATTTATTTAATTCAAAATACATTTTACTGTTATCCGAAAACTAAAAAATGTTTATTTCACAAATAAACATTGCTTTCCGATTAAATTCCATGTTCAAGCCAGCTCCCGCCACCCACATGCCTCTTGGAAGTTTGAACATTTAATTTAAGCGAAAAGTAATGTTTATTTGTGAAATAAACTTTGTTTTTTGATTTGTGAAAGCAGTAAAATGTATTTTGAATTAAATAAATTACATACATTCTTCTTTTTTTGTCAAATAATTTAATTTAATAACAATTTTTTGGACACCCTGTATAAATAATTATTTAAATGTTTATATTACTGAATAGAGAATTGAAGAACCCTTCAAATGAGCTAGAACACGACCCCTATTCTCATTTAAAAAAATCATCGATTCCGTCATCACGCCCAGATGGATGACGTCACTAGTATACCATATATGCCACAATATCATACCTTAAAAATAAAAATCGACCTGTTTCGGGATTTTTCCTTAAAGTCGACAGTTTACGAAATAACGAATTTATTCCTTTCATTTGCACCATACCGTTTACATATGCAACAGTGGAAAATAGTGTTGCGCACGCTTGATTAGCAATTAAAAAACAAAGGAGTTTTGAATCGATGTTTAAAAAATATCTATCTACCTTGGCAACATTCAAATTTTCAGTTTTTCACATAGTTTTTGAGGGTTAAACATGGCTGATTTCGAAATTTTTCAATTTTTAATCGCTTATATGTCAAAAATTATCATTTTTAGAGAAAAGTCACTAAAGACCTTTTCTGTTTGGAATGATCCCAAAAAATATAAAAAAAAACTTTTTTCCATGCAAAAAAAATAATTTTAGGAGAAAAACAAAAAAAAACGTTTAAAAAATTTTTGACCACCTTTTGGTCCTGGCAACATGCAAATTTGTTAAAGGGGGTCCTTTTTGAGTGAGATTGTGCAAAAAATCCAAATCGGAATATTTTTCCTAGCGGATGCGCAGTGGCTTTCTGGACTACAAAGCTTTTATGGGATTGATGTTTGCTTTAATTTCGTTGGACACTTCTTGTAGAGTGATTATAATATATAGTTTAATTTCACCTTCTTTCTATTATGTGATATTTCTCCACTCAAATGTGTTATCACCTTCACTTGGCTGAAATGTTTCCTTGAAAAGCTTGAGATGCAAAACTTTTTGAAACATGTACGTATTGATATTTAGATAGGTACGGGATATTATATATTTATTAAAGAGGACTTCCTCCTTTCTCTGGTTTTACTTCATCGTCATACATTTTATACATTTTACCAGGTCTTAAGTATCACTGTTTTTGGTTTTTCCCGGTCGCTTTTTGGGTCGTCTGCCACGGATTAACAAGTTTTATTGTAGCAAATGCTGTCACCAAACTATAGAAAAATGTACTTTGTAACAATATTTTCTTCGTAAATTTTGCAATGTGTAATACCTAGCTCGAAACCGGTACTGATTTTGACCTTTGCATTACATACGCCACTTTCACAATATATTGAATGAAAACTGTATACAATTTAACGATTCGACGGATAGCAAATTAATACAAATATTTATTAACAGACGCTTCCGCAATGCTCTAAATGTAGGTTAAAGACACCAGACATACAATTTTATGGACTCAAAAGGTAAACCAAATTAGGCAACTCTTATTACATTTACGGCTAATGGAAGAATAAAAATTCCAAAACAATTTTAGTCAATTAAAAAATTTTATTCAAAACATTAGAAATAGATAGGTAATTGGTTTTTAAATTACTTTAACTACATCGTTTATATTATATACTGTAGTTCTTCATGTTATTGAATACTAATGTCAATACAAACTACTTAGTAGGTACTACCTACCTAATAAATTGGACTCAAATTTATATTTCAACTATGTTTAGTAAATTGTAGCCCCCTCTGTGGATCACTGGTAAAAGAGCCTACCTTTGTATTCAGGGGTCGTGAGTTCGAATCTCATCAGGGGTAGCAAATTTTTCATTTATTAAAAATTAATAAGTGAACATAGTTTCTATCCTTGTGGGATCGGTACTAACAGGAGGGACCGCAGAGGTTCGGATACAATTAGCGTGTCTTTGTAAAGACCATGAAGTCGCTATTTCAAAGTAACAAGACATTTACTCAACACACACACTACACACTCCACTAGGTATCTGATTGCAAAATCAACTGTACCATGCAAATGATGGCCATTAGTTGTCGAGGCATTTATTAAGCTACATAAAAAAATATGGTCCGAGAGCTATTAGACATAGTTGGGTAGTTATTTGGGGCAATCTGGTAACTCTTTCATAATATCCTAATACCAAAATGTACCTACCTAGACCTGGCTGGAGGGTAGCGGTCATTTACCCCTAAAATTAACCACTAAATTAAAAAACGTGTAAAAATTTTTATTACAAAATATGTATGAAGAAACTTGTGTTTTTTAAGTAAATTTAAATATTAAAATAACTCAAACTCAAATAACCGAAAATCTCATCAAAATGACCTGTGTTTTATGGACTATTTATTTTAATTTTAAAAAATACCCCGTCAAAATAGCACTGGCACTCCTCTGTCCAAAAATAAAGTACAAAGCTACATATGAATAGTTGTAGAGTTACATATAGTCCTGTCGCCAGGGGGGGTACAACGGCCTCGTTAATTCAGATGGACTTACCCAAATTTTTTTTATGTATTTTGACCCGTAGAACACGAATTTTTTGGGTAACAGTTGATCCGGATGTCGATAAGATTGTTATAGACCAAGAACTTGAGGAATCAAATAACAGCGATTTTTGGCAAAACAAAACAATATTTTGTATTTTTTGGGTCATTTTAAGCAAAAAATATTTCTACAAGTTTTTTAGTAGGATGCACAGTTTTCGAGATAAACGCGGTTGAACTTTCAAAAAATCGAAAAACTGCAATTTTTAAACCCGAATAACTTTTGATTAAAAAATAAAATAGCAATTCTGCTTAGCGCCTTTGAAAGTTCAAGTCAAATTATGTCGGTTTTGATTATTTGCATTGCTAAAAATTTATTGTGTTATTGCTAAACAAAGCTACAAACAACTAGTGCGTGAGTGATGTTTCTATGATTTCTCATTTAAAATCGAACGAGTAGGTAGAATAGGTACTAGTGCAATCAAGACTATTTCTACGTTACATGCGTTAAAACGCATGTAAAAGCACGGGAAACCCTACGTGTTTATAGCTTTGTTAAACAATAAAAAAATAAATTTTTACCAATGCAAATAATCAAAACCGATATAATTTGACTTAAACTTTCAAATGCGGTAAGCAGACTTGCTATTTTATTTTTTAATCAAAAGTTATTCGGGTTCAAAAATTGCAATTTTTCGATTTTTTTTAAGTTCAACCGCGTTTATCTCGAAAACTGTGCATCCTACGAAAAAACTTGTAGAAATATTTTTTACTTAAAATGGCCCAAAAAATACAAAATATTGTTTTGTTTTGCCAAAAATCGCTGTTATTTGATTCCTCAAGTTCTTGGTCTATAACAATCTTATCGACATCCGGATCAACTGTTACCCAAAAAATTCGTGTTCTACGGGTCAAAATACATAAAAAAAATTTGGGTAAGTCCATCTGAATTAACGAGGCCGTTGTACCCCCCCTGGCGACAGGACTAATATGTAAAATATTATTTTACATTGGTTAATAGTATGTATAGATCAGTGGCGCACTCAGGGGGGAGGTTGGGGGTTGACCAGGGCATGTAAAAAATATATAAAGATTTGTAGGAAAATGTAACTTTCGCAAACAATACAAAAAAAATTTCATATTTTACCCCAAAAATAATTTTGCTGAAAATTTAAAATATACTTACCACTAAATTTAGTTTTGCATCCTCTTTTTAAACGCAAAATCCATTAAAAAAAATTTAAAGCACTCATGGGAGTGCCGACAGAAGTGAAAACTTCTTATAGTATATAAATTACCAGTGGCGACGCGTGACTTTTTCTAAAGTGTTACCAAAACCAGATATTAAATATATACCAGATATATTATATATTATCTATATATATAATGTATTTTATAAATATTTTTATATATACAGTGTTCCCATACATCAAAGTTTGTTCGACTAGACACCGTTAATTTTCAGCTTGCTATTAATCAACTTTTTTTGGTACGCGCGATCCAGGTCTATTATAAAAATAGATGAAATAAAATTAAAAAATTAAAAATTTAAGAAATTATATAAAGTATCTACAAACTAAAAACATACTTGTTGTTTTTAGGTAAAATATGTATTATATCACCTTTATACTTTATTAAAAAATCCAAATTGTATAATTAGTATACTAATCAGTACATTCATTTGTCATTTTTAGCCTAAAATATTAAATAATTTTTATTTTATTGATTATACACTACAATGTACTGTATAATCAATATTATTATATGCCATATTATAATAATGTTGTTGTTAATTAATATATTTCGACAAGTAATTAAAATCGATTAATATGATTTATATAGGATAAAAAGGTATAGATATATTACCTGTATAAAAAGCAAGTACACTTACAAGTTATAAACTAATAATTAATAATGCATATTATGCAATAATCGAATCCAAAGGGCCGGTACGGTTAACTAACCGGAGTTTAATCGAGAAAATACCGGCCCTAAGAATAACAGACTTCATAAATGGAATTATAATTATTACCTATAATTATAATAATAATTAAAATTGCATTTATTAAGTCTGATATTCTTACGGTCGGTATTTTCTGTCCCGATAGACACCGGCCCTACCTAGCGTCACCAAATTAAAATTTGGTAACACCAATACGCGGTTTCAGAGCCATCATCCCCGAAAAATTTTCAGAGACGATCCAGTCAAAGATCCTACTATCGTTGCCACTCACAGAAGTGGTAAACGGCGCGGCGCACGGTAAGGGCACAGTATAATAAATATGGAACCTCTTTATACTGTGGTAAGGGCGTATTATAATAACGTGCAACCGATTTTACATAAACTCGCTGATATTTTCGTGCGTCTAGTTGGCTATTTTACTGAATTAGGTAGATACTATTAACAAATATTTCTATTTTTAAAAAATATAAATGGAATTATTTCATAGTAGTCATAAAATATTTATTTACAAATTTTAACTGTTACCAATGGTAACAATGGTTACATGGGCGCTTCGCCAGTGTAAATTACAATGCTTTTCCACATCCAAAAAGAAATTCTATACCGATATTATAAGCGTTACGTACGTTCTATGCTATGTATGTATACATTCACATAATATACAGGGTGTAACAAAAATACAGGTCATAAATTAAATCACATATTTTGGGACCAAAAATAGTTCGAATGAACCTAACTTACCTTAGTACAAATATGCACATAAAAAAGTTACAGCCCTTTGAAGTTATAAAATGAAAATCGATTTTTTCGAATATATCGAAAACTATTGGAAATTTTTTATTGAAAATGGAAAATGCATTCTTATGGCAGGAGAATATCTTAAAGAAAAATTATAGTGAAATTTGTGCACCCCATAAAAATTTTATGGGGATTTTGTTCCCTTAAACCCCCCCCAAACTTTTGTGTACGTCTCAATTAAATTATTATTGTGGTACCATTAGGTATATTCAATGTTACTAAAACTTTTTTGCCTCTTAGTATTTTTTCGATAAGGCAGTTTTTATCGAGTTGAGGCCTATTTTTCAATATGTTTACATAAAAGATTTATGGGGGTTTTGTTCTTTTAAACCCCGCAAATGTTTGAGTACGTTCCAATTAAAATATTACTGCGGTACCATTAGTTAAACACAGTGTTTTTAAAACTTTTTTGACGGTTTGTATTTTTTCGAAAAGGCACCATTTATCGAGATGTGACTTCTTTTTTAATATGGTTCAAAATATCCCTAAAAATGTAAATCATAAATAAATGTTCATATTATTACCAAGTCTCCATAATCGTACTTAACCATATACAAATATGTGGTGGATTTGACAAATATTCGAAATATCTCGATAAAAACTGACTTTTCGAAAAAGTACTAGGAGGCAAAAAAGTTTTAAAAGCATTGTGTTTAACGAATGGTACTACAATAATAATTTAATTGGAACGTACACAAAAGTTTGGGGGGGGGGGGTTCAAAAGAACAAAACCCCATAAAATTTTTATGGGGTGTCCAAATTTCACTATAATTTTTTCTTAAGATGCTACTGCCATATAAATGTCACATGTCCATTTTCAATAAAAAAAATCTCCAGTAGTTTTCGATACATTCGAAAAAATCGATTTTCATTTTGTAAATTAAAAGGGCTGTAACTTTTTTTTGTGCACATTTGTACTAAGGTAAGTTAGGTTCAATCGAATTATTTTTGGTCCCAGAATATGTGATTAAATTTATAACCTGTATTTTTGTTACACCCTGTATATTATGTACGTACGAAATTTATTTCGGCAGTGATGACGGTCGCAAACTCAATACTTTTTCCTATTTAAAAAGTGCACAACGTCCCTACAGAAGTTTTCACTTTAAAAATGTATTTCGTCAAACAATGACGGTCGCTAATTTAATACTTTTTCCCCATCTAAAAAGTGCACAACGTCCCTAAGAAGCTTTCATTTGAAAAATTTATTTCGCCGAAGCGATGACGGTGGCTAATACAACACTTATTCCCCATCTAAAAAGTGTATAAGGTCCCTAAAAAATTTTTCGCTTCAAAAATTTATTTCGTCGAAGCAATGACGGTCGCGATGACGGTCGATAATTCAATACATTTTCTCCATCTAAAAAGGGCACAACGTACCTAAAGAAGTTTTCACTTTAAAAATGTATTTCGTCGAAGCAATAACGGTCGCTAATTCAATACCTCCTTTCCATCCAAAAAGTTCACAACGTCCCTAAAGAAGTTTTCATTTAAAAATTTTATTTCGCCGAAGCGATGACGGTCGCTAATTCAATACTTTTTCTCCATCTAAAAAGTGTATAACTTCCCTAAAAAAGGTTTCGCTTCAAAAATGTATTTCGTCGAAGCAATGACGGTCGCGATGGCGGAAGATAATTCAATATTTTTCACCAGTTAAAAAGGGCACAACGTCCATAAAGAAGATTTCACTTCAAAAACTTATTTCGTCGAAGCAACGGTGGCTAATTTACTACTTCTTTCCCATCGAAAAAGTGCAAAACGTCCCTAAAGAAGTTTTCACTTCAAAAATTTATTTCGCCGAAGCGATGACGGTCG
The DNA here is from genome assembly GCF_917563875.1 of Diabrotica virgifera virgifera. Taxonomy (NCBI): domain Eukaryota; kingdom Metazoa; phylum Arthropoda; class Insecta; order Coleoptera; family Chrysomelidae; genus Diabrotica; species Diabrotica virgifera. Next base: position 66,115,487 of record NC_065447.1, read on the forward strand.
CTAATTCAACACTTTTTCCCCCATCTTAAAAGTGCACAACGTCCCTAAAAAAGTTTTCACTTCAAAAATTTATTTCGTCGAACAAATACCGGTCGCTAATTTAATACTTTTTCCCCATCTAAAAACTGCACAACATCCCTAAAGAACTTTTCACTTCAAAAATTTATTTCGCTGAAGTGATGTCGGTCGCTAATTCAATACTTTTCCCCATCTAAAAAGTGCACAAAATCGTTAGAGAAGTGTTCACTTCAAAAATGTATTTCGTCGAAGCAAATGACGGTCGCTAATTCAATACTTTTTCCCCATCTAAAAAGACCAAAACGTCCCTAAAGAAGTTTTCACTTCACAACATTATTTCGTCGAAGCAATGACGGTCGCTAATTCAATATTTTTGCCTATCTAAAAAGTGCACAACGTCGCTAAAGAAGTTTTGACTTCAAAAATTTATTTCGCAGAAGCAATGGCGGTCGCTAATTCAACAGTTTTTCCCCATCTAAAAAGTGCACAACGTCCCTAAAAAAGTTTTCACTTCAAAAATTTATTTCGCCAAGGCGATGACGGTCGCTAGTTCAAAACTTTTTCCCCATCTAAAAAGTGCACAACGTCCCTAAAGAAGTTTTTACTTTTCAATAATATTAGTATTATTATACGTACATTTAGTCCTGTCGCCAGGGGGGGTACAACGGCCTCGTTAATTCAGATGGACTTACCCAAATTTTTTTTATGTATTTTGACCCGTAGAACACGAATTTTTTGGGTAACAGTTGATCCGGATGTCGATAAGATTGTTATAGACCAAGAACTTGAGGAATCAAATAACAGCGATTTTTGGCAAAACAAAACAATATTTTGTATTTTTTGGGCCATTTTAAGTAAAAAATATTTCTACAAGTTTTTTCGTAGGATGCACAGTTTTCGAGATAAACGCGGTTGAACTTTAAAAAAATCGAAAAATTGCAATTTTTGAACCCGAATAACTTTTGATTAAAAAATAAAATAGCAAGTCTGCTTACCGCATTTGAAAGTTTAAGTCAAATTATATCGGTTTTGATTATTTGCATTGGTAAAAATTTATTTTTTTATTGTTTAACAAAGCTATAAACACGTAGGGTTTCCCGTGCTTTTACATGCGTTTTAACGCATGTAACGTAGAAATAGTCTTGATTGCACTAGTACCTATTCTACCTACTCGTTCGATTTTAAATGAGAAATCATAGAAACATCACTCACGCACTAGTTGTTTGTAGCTTTGTTTAGCAATAACACAATAAATTTTTAGCAATGCAAATAATCAAAACCGACATAATTTGACTTGAACTTTCAAAGGCGCTAAGCAGAATTGCTATTTTATTTTTTAATCAAAAGTTATTCGGGTTTAAAAATTGCAGTTTTTCGATTTTTTGAAAGTTCAACCGCGTTTATCTCGAAAACTGTGCATCCTACTAAAAAACTTGTAGAAATATTTTTTGCTTAAAATGACCCAAAAAATACAAAATATTGTTTTGTTTTGCCAAAAATCGCTGTTATTTGATTCCTCAAGTTCTTGGTCTATAACAATCTTATCGACATCCGGATCAACTGTTACCCAAAAAATTCGTGTTCTACGGGTCAAAATACATAAAAAAAATTTGGGTAAGTCCATCTGAATTAACGAGGCCGTTGTACCCCCCCTGGCGACAGGACTAATTATAATAATACACGTACAAAATATATTTCGTCGAAGCAATGACGGTCGCGATGACGGTCGTGAAATCAACCTTTTTTCCGCATCCCAAAATAGATTTTACATTTATTTTAAATTGAAATACTTTTATACAATTTATGTATACATACTCATAATATAGATACGTACAAAATTTATTTCGCCGAAGAGATGAAGGTCGCGAAATAAATCATTTTTCCCCATCCTAAAATAGGTTTTACATTTATTTTAAATTTTTTACATTTTACAATTTTCTATACAGTTTATATATACATACACATAATATACCTATGTACAAAATTTATTTCGCCGACGCGAAGATGGTCGCGAAATCAATCCTTTTTCCCCATCCCAAAATAGGTTTTACATTTATTTTAAATTTAAATGCCTCTACACAATTTATATGTGCATACACATAATATATAGCATATGCGATGACGGGCGCAATGACGGTCGGGATGACGGTCGCGATGACAGTCGCGATGACGGTCGCGATAACAGTCGCGATGACGGTCACGATGACGGTCGCAATGACGGTCGTCAATTCAATGCTTTTTCCCCTATCCAAAAATCTTACAACGTCCCTAAAGATGAAGGTCGCGATGACGGTCGCGAATTCAATGCTTTTTCCCCTATCCAAAAATCGCACAACGTCCCTAAAGAAGTTTTCACTTCAAAAATAATTTACAGGGTGTTTTTTTGGGTCGGAACATTTTTCCAATATTTTTTAATCCGGCCCTGGATTTTTTATAATATTAAATAAGTTAGTTGATTGGGCATTTTAAATAATATCCGGTGTTAAATTTAAAATAAATATACAGTGTGTTTAACAAGTTGTAAGTCGTATTTCAATTTTTTTCTACTTAGAGCTCTCGCAATTCGCATAATTTCAGAATTCAAATTCAAAATTTTACAAGGAAAATCATTTTGCCGAAAATTCAAAGCATACCACTAAATTTAGTTTTTCATCCTCTTTTCAAATACAAAATCCATTTTAAAAAAATTTAATGTACATGGTATTGTTTTTGGGTGGGAATATTTTTCGAATATTTTTTAATCCGGACCTGGAATTTTTTCAATTGTAAATAAGTTAATTGATTGTCCACCTTAAAAAATATTTGCGTGCCAAATATAAAATAAATATACAGTGTGGTTAAAAAGTTATGAACCAAATAAGAAAATGGCAAAATAGATAAAACACGCTGGATCTTTGTTATTAATGAAGTAAGATCCATTAATTATGGTATTTTTGAAACCGTCTAAGTGTCCTCTTTCTACAGTTAACGTATTTTACTTTCCCAATGAAACACCCTGTATATAACTCATAGTATAACTCTGGACAATAACAATATAGAAAAGGTTCAGTCGTAGTTATACTTACGACAAAAATTGGAATATCACAGTTTAACCTAAAGGCTGATTTAATGATTAGGATATTACCTCCGAATTCTATCCTACTGCATGGATTTTAATGTAATTTTGGAAATGGCCTCTACTTATCTCCTAATTCAAAGTCTACCCTATGTACTATGGCGCTTTTAACTTGGGGGCGGTTCCCACTCCTTCAAAGGGATGGAAAATTTTTTGGTCAAAATAACCACGGAAGTCGCTAGAGAACCTAATTATAAGCAAAAACTGTTCTATAATTTTATTTTCAAAACAATACTTTTTAAGTTATTCGTGATTGAAAATTGACCATTTTCATTGAAAAGTCACACCTTTTGGGACGGTTTTTTGCGAATACCTTAAAAACTATGCATCTAACTAAAAAATATATTTAAAACATTTCTGGAGCTCATAAAAAACAAAGAGATCTGGTACTTCTTAAATCTTCTAGGTATAATAGTTACAAAAAGAGATATCGTAGGTGACAAGAGTTTGTTTTTTTTTTTTGGTGCTTACTCAAATCGGTGTATTCAACTTTAAATAACAGATAAACGGTCGATTTTAGATGTATAATGCTACCAATATCTTTTCTAGTGCTTGAAAAGACCTTTAAAATGAGCAACATTAAATGTCGATTACATTTAAACTAAGCGAGATATGCTGCAAAAAACTCATGACTAATGTATGTTAAGAAAAAATGAGAAGTATATTATTTAATAAATTACTAAGGAAGTAAAATCTTCTCTTGTAGGTAGATGGTATATAATTTATTAAAATTTTCTAAAAAGATCCAAGTTGGACTTAAAGTGGGGGCACATCACTAGTACAAAACAAATGTTTTCGGACTAATCAGTCCATCATCAGGTTAAAAACTTTAGATCCAAAGTAGTTGGAACTATGTGGCTACATAGGTAGGTCGAATGACCTTACCAGTATAAAAATTAAGCCATTTAGGTTACATCGATGGCGACAATAAGTCGATGTTATAAGAATACAATGTAATGAGACTATAATGGAGTCTTCATGCTGACTTCAAACTGACAGTCTCAGGTTCCCATTTAAGATTTTAAAGTAACCCTCCACCCCATCTCCGTGGGGGGTGTGTTTGGTGCCATTCGATAGATTTTTCAAAAATATTAAATAAGTGTATTTTTCAGTTTTTCGATCTGATGTTCATTTCGCGAAATATCGAGGGATTCGTATTTAAAATTTTAAATTTACCCCCCTCCCTTCTCCGTGGGAAGTCGTGTTTGGTATCATTCGATAGATTTTTGAAAGATATTGAACACTTGAACATTAAAAGATATTCGATATTGAAGAAAACGTGGAATTTTTAAATCCACAATTATTACTTAAAATAGGCGGAGGTGCAGGTTCCAATGGGTAACTATTTAATGTTGACGATATTTCAAGCAAAAAAGCTTATTTAGATGTCAACATTTCGGATTTTTTTTTCTCGTACACCTTAGGGTAAAACGAGTAACTGATTATATTTTGTGTATACAGGGTGAGTTTTATGTATGGAAACCCTCAATTAGCTCGGAAACGGCTTGCACGATTTTTATAGATTTTGGTTGGTAAGGGTTTTTTAATGCGGCCAATATTATAGTGGTAATTACATTGCTGTCTTTTGACGGTACGGACTTTTGACTAGCACTGTATACAGGGTGAGCTTTATGTATGGAAACCCTCAATTAGCTTGGAAACGGCTTGCACGATTTTTATAGATTTTGGTTGGTAAGGGTTTTCTAATGCGGCCAATATTATAGTGGTAATTACTTTGTTGTCAGATCTTCCATTTTTCTGATTAACTATTTAGATGGGAAATGAGCTACAATTAAATTGAAAAAATAATTTTATTAACGTTTCGACGCCCAAATCGGGTGTCGTTGTCAAAATACAAAATACTACTAGATTAAACAAAAATGTTGTGGCTAAGTAAGAAAATTCTTCACACCTTGGATTGGAATCTCTCAATTATGGATACATTCGACATGGATGCTGTTCCCCAGAGCTGCAGACCATATTATGTCCAGACTAATTTGAATATTGTGTTGTAGACTAGCAGTTTATTTCTTGTCGTGAGCTTAGACTTACGCCCTAGAAGCCAATAATGCTTACTAAATTTTATGCCCAGTTGTTTACGTTTGTTCCATATATGGGTTCTCCAGGTTAATCCCCTGTCCAAGTGCATACTCAGATATTTTACAGAGGTAACTGAGGGACTTACCTTATTATTTATTGTTACTGTAGGTGATTCACTGTGACATTTTGTAAAAACGATATGGTTTGATTTTTGTTCATTCAATTTAATTCTCCAATTTTGTGCCCATGGATTTTTGTGCACTGCTAGGATTGCAGTATCGTCTGCAAAGGTGGTGGTCGTTGTATCACGATTTGTGGGTAAGTCGGCTGTGTAAACCAGATACAGTTGTGGTCCCAGAACGCTTCCTTGCGGTACCCCTGATCTGATGGGATATAGTTTTGTATAGGCTGACTCAAAATTCACTCGAAAGTATCTTTCTGATAAATACGACTTAAGGAATGTATATAGTGCCTCTGGTAAGTCCTTTTTCCGTTTATACAACAGTTCTTGATGCCAAACCATATCAATAACCTGGCTAACATCGAGGAATACTGCTGAACAGTAACTTTTTTCTTCAAATGTTTTATTTATAACGTTGACCACTCTGGGAACTTGTTCGACAGTACCATGCTCTTTCCTAAAGCCAAATTGATGGTCGGTTATCATATTTCTGTCTGTTAATATTTTTAGAAATCTTTTTCCTATTATTTTTTCCATGATCTTAGACATTACTGGCATTAAACTAATTGGTCGATATGAAGTGGGCTCATTTGGAGGTTTTCCTGATTTTTGTATAAGGATAATTTCAGCAATTTTCCATTGGATTGGGAAGTGTTTTAGCCTTACTACTGTATTACACAATTTAGTTAGCATTTTAATTGCTTTGGTAGGTAGATTTTTAATTACCTCACCTGTGATTAAGTCGTAGCCAGGGGCTTTATTTTTGTTAGACTATTGTTGATTATGTTTAGGACTTCTTTGGGTGATACGTGTAGTGTGTTTTCTCCTATCGGGGTGTGGTTCTGTAGAAAATTGTAGATTTCTTGATCGGTATTTGCTGCAGCAGCTTGTATAGGTTTGAAAACTTCTTCTAGGTATTCGCCGAAAGTTTCTGCCTTTCCATTGTTTGTTCTGGCTCATGTTCCGATGGATTTTCTAATTGGTGGGATATGACGATGTTGCTGTTTTAATTTTTTTGTAGCCTTCCTTAGCGCATAATGGCTGGCATCTGACGGTGTTAAATTTTCTAGGTATTCTTGAACGCTGTTATTTTTTAGTTGTTTAAGTAGTTCCTTCAATTGTCGTGCTGCTCTATTGAACCTTAACTTATCATCTGGATGTCTAGTTTGCTCCAAGTTCTGCTCAAATACCTTTTTTTAATGATTTTTTCTCTGACATTTATTGGACAATTAATTTTTTTTATTTTGCTTGTGTTGGTGGAGGTGTTAATTTCCATGCAGCTTCTTGAATCGTTGTTGTGTAATTTTGGATTTTTTTTCTAGTTCTTCTGGTGATTTTAGTGATACGTTTAGTTCAAGATTTGCTTCAACTATTTCTCTGAAAGCTTGCAAGTTGGTTTTGCAATTGTGCAACTTGGGCAGAGGCACTTTTTCCTTAATTCCTGAATGTACAGATGCTACTACAGGAGTATGATCAGACTCTATATCAAAATTTGATTCGATGCTTAAATATCCCCTTGAGAAGCCTTTGGTAACAAAGAAATCTAGATAGTCAGGAACTTTCTGCGGGTTGGATGGCCAGTAGGTAGGCTGATACTTAGACAAATGGTCCAAGTGTTGTTCTGATATGATTTGATGTAGTACCCTGACTCTTACAGGAGCGCACAGTCTTGAACCCCAAATTGTATGTTTGGCCTTATAGTCTCCACCTGTCAGGAAACGGTTACCAAGTTGGTTAAAGAGATTACTTAAAGAATTTTTGTTAGCTCTATAGTTTGGTGGGCAGTATAGAGCAGCTATCAAGATTGGTCCGATCCAATCTTCTATTTCAACGGAGACCGCTTGTTGATCTGGTTGTTCGATCTTTTGTAGAATATGGTGTTTATACCCTTTCTAAAGATTATGAGTTTTAATCCCATATCGGAGAGGATGTGTTATATACGACTAAAAGGGAAAAAAATAAATATAAGCATTTTAAATGTACACGCCCCTACCGAAGAAGAAGATGAAGAGATAAAAGACATATATTATTAAAAAATGGAGATGGAATATCAAAGGATACCGAAACATGACGTCAAAATTATAATGGGAGACGTAAATGCAAAAGTGGGGAAAGAGGCAATCTACAGAAATACAGTAGGAAAGCATAGCAAACACGACGAGTCAAATGACAACGGACAGAGACTGATAAGTTTTGCAATGGAAAAAAAATATGGTGGTAAGAAGTACACAGCTACAGCGGAAAGAGATACATAAGGGTACGTGGACATCTCCGGACGGAAAAACCGTTAACCAAATTGATCATGTAATGATAGAAAAACGACACGCGGAATTTATTACAAATGTCAGAAGTATGAGAGGAGCAGACTGCAGTTCAGACCATTTTTTAGTAAAACTTGAATGTAAAAGTGAAGTAGAAGAAAAAATAGTTGTAAAAAAGGATGCAAAAAGAACTAAATCATACGAAGTAGCTGAACTGAAAAAAGAAACAACCAGGCAAAAGTATCAAGAAGAAATAAAAAAATTGTTTTTGGAAACAAAGAATGAAGCCACAGATGTAGAAGAAAGATGGGAACAAATAAAACACATTACAAAAGAAGTAAGCAGAAAATTGATACCCAGAATTAAAAACAGACAAGGACTAAGGAGTGGCTTAATAGGGAGTGTGTAGAGCTGTCAGAAGAGAAGAAAAAGTTAAGAATACGTATGTTGACCAACCCTAAAGAAAAAAACAGAGAAGAGTATAACCACGTACGAAAACAGTTAAAGAAAAGTTGCAGGAAGAAAAAGAGAGAATTCAATGAAAAAAAGTTGCAGGAGATAGAAGAAAAATCTAAAAACAATGAAATATTTTATCAAGAGGTAAAAAAAGTAGAAAAAGGTTACCAAAGCAAAACAAGCTACATAAAGACCATAGAAGGAGAGCTAGTAAATGAGCCGGGAAAAGTTATGAAAGAATGGAAAATGTATTTCGAAACGTTACTAAACAGTGATGATGAAGATCAGGGAGAGGACGAAGACAGAACAGAGGGTGCAGATATAAGAATAGCCGAACCAACCAAAGACGAAGTGCAAAGAGTTGTAAGCAAATTGAAAAACAATAAAAGTCCAGGTCCAAATGAAATAAATGCAGAAATGCTGAAAGCAGGGGGAAGAAAACTACTGGAAAAGGTGTATGAACTGATAGAACTTACATGGAAAGAAGAAAAGATGCCTGAAGAGTGGGCCAGAGCCTGGATAATCCCATTACATAAAAAAAGGGGATGCAACGATGGTGCAGAATTACAGGGGTATTGCTTTTCTGGACGTGTGCTATAAGACATTTGCTAGGATTGTAAGAGAAAGATTAGAGGTATACGCAGAGAAACTAATAGGAGAATACCAAGCAGTCCTTAAAAACAATAGATCGACGACAGAGCAAATATTTAACATAAAAAAAATCCAAACAAGCTGCTACGAACATAAAATGGTTTTATATGCACTATTCATAGATTTTAAGCAGGCCTATGACAAAATTAATAGAAAAAAAAATGTATGAAGCCCTACGGCAAATGGAAATACCAGAAAAACTAATCAAGTTAATAAGAATTACCTTAAATATGACATCTAACGAAATAGTGTGGAACAGTCAAAAATCGAAAGAGTTTATAGTCAAAAAAGGACTTAGACAAGGTGACCCTCTATCAACTGTGTTATTTAACCTAGTTTTGGAAACAATTGTAAGGAACAGCAGAATAGAAACACAAGAAACGATCTACCGTAACGAACATAAATGCATGGCCTACGCCGACGACCTTGCACTGCTAGCAAAAACTAATACCGAATTAAAGAAAATCATGAGAAGATTAGTCAGAGAGGCAAAAAAATTCGGCCTAGAAATAAATGAAGAAAATACGAAGTATATGGTGCTAGGCAACACAGAAAGAGAACCTGTAGATATGCTAAAGTTAACAGCGTTTGATGGAAAAGAATATAAATTTAAACGAGTAAATCACTTTAAATATCTAGGTGCCATTATAGATGAAAAAGGACACAAGCAAAACAAACCAAAGCACAGGATAGCTAAAGGTAACCGAAAGGTCGGCAGTTTAAAAAAATTATTAAAGTCAAATTACGTATCAAGAAAGACGAAAATTAGAATATACCAAACTGTAATAAGAGCAACAGTCGCCTACGGATGTGAAACATGGGTACTAAACAAAACAGAAGAAGAAATGATAGAGAGAAGGGAACGCAAGGTACTGAGGACTATTTTCGGGGGAAAAATACGGCAGATGGTTGGCAAAGAAGAACTAATCAAGAATTAAGGATGCTTTACAAGGAACCAACTGTAACAAGATACACAAAGGCACAAAGAATCAGGTGGGCAGGTCATGTCGAGAGGATGGATAGGTCAAGAATGCCATAGAAGATACTATTAAGAAAACCAGTTGGGACAAGGAGACGAGGTAGACCAAGAAAAAGATGGCACGAAAAGTTTCAAGAAGATATAGGATCGATGGAAATTACAGACTGGAAAGAGAAAGCGAAAGACAGGATACAGTGGAGAAACATAGTGCAGCAATTTTTACATAGACATTAAATCAAATTATATAATAAATATAAGACATTAGTATATATTGTCATTTGTATTATGTAAAATTGTTACTGTTTATTTGTAAAGCCCTAGGCCTCCAAGGCCTGTAGCGCATGTTAAATAAATGTTTAGGACTTGATTGGTCCGATCCAATCTTCTATTTCAACGGAGACCGCTTGTTGATCTGGTTGTTTAATCTTTTGTAGAATATGGTGTTTATACCCTTTCTAATGATTATAGCTGCTCCAGCATTGGCTCTTCTTGCTGCGTCTGGATGGGCAGCATTGTACAATATGCGGCAAAATAAACAGTATTAAAATGAATACTGAACTATTTATGATTATTTATATATCTAATATACATACATAGCCTTGCAAACATTATTCACGACGACGTACGTTCCGATAAAACAGACGCTAAAGATGCCCTCTGGCCAGCGGCGGATTTACGGGGAAGGAAAATGAGGAAATTTCTCCCCTAACAGGGTCCAAAATTAAAGGAAAAAATTGTTCAAACATAAAAATATATTAGCTTACATGAAACCGAAACCACACGAAGACAAATTCAACCAAATAAACACGCTAGTTAGGAAAATTAAGGAAATTTAATGCCTATAAGTTATTATTTATGTCTTTTATGTAATCTGAGTTTATCTTTTTTTATGTCTTTTGGTTGGTTTTTTATTGGAAGTTCGCCCTAAGGCAAATTTCCCCTCCCAAGGGACATTTCTATATTCGTCACTCCCTCTGGCACGAAAAAATCTTTAATTCTAGTCCACAATTCCGAAATGGAAGACGGTGGATCTATTTGACTCCTTCAGTATTCCCCATATGTACGCATCTGGTGGCGTTAGTTTTAGTGAGTACCAACTCCCAAAATGATCGCGCATTATTCGAAAAGACTCCCTGCCAGTGTGACAGGTTGTCCTGTCCTGCTGAAACCATTGCTGATTTTAAGCGGACAGTTTTCGTGAGTATAACCATAATAATAATTTTTTTCTGCAAAAGTGAGAACCTTTCTGAAGCACCTAACATTATCACGACATTCACATACTTTATATCGACGCCGACGCTGGGAAACCACTCAGTACGTTTCGGCGCCTGACACATACGAATTTGAGGCATACGAATTTCAGTGCTGTTTATTTTGCCGCATACCGTACATTAAATAGTTTTGGATATTCTAAAACTATTTTCTGATGTTACGTGAAATTCATATATTAGAATTAGATCTAGGTTTTAGAATTTTAAAAATGCCTCAATTTCATTCTTCCGATTTATGACTCCATTGGCGTTTCATAAAGCTATTTTAAATATTTGAGCCATTAATTAGTGGATTTAATGTTTTGCTGTACTAGGTCTCTCAAATGTCTTATTTCCTTGGATAGTTCGAGGATTGCTTGCTGTTGCTTTTCTAAGGATTTCTTGCTGTTGAAGGAACATGATGAATTGATTGTTTGTTGACTGTAGTGTGGTAATAACTCTACCCTGTTTATATTTTGAACTTGATTTTGATTTGAAGCTGCTTGTGCATATGTTTTCACCTCTACTGGAGCGTGTGAGCTGCTTATAGTGTTTTGTGATTCTTTTTCTTGTACTTTTGGTCTTGTCACTTGATTTTGTACAGCCACACCATTACTGGAGGGATATCTTCTATTAAAAATTTCAAGGTATACCTGACAACATTTATAATTTGCAGGATGAGCTCCTCCACATAATGCATATTTTACTGGATTGACATCCTCTTTTTTCTTTTTGCAGGTACGAGAGTCGTGATACTCAGCACATTTCACGTAGCGAAATTGTTGAGTGCATTGGTTCTTTCGTGTAGTTATCAGTTTAAGATTTTGTTGTTGGGGAGCCTCTTTTTTCTCTGATAAATTTTTGGGCATAGTTAAGGCAAACTGTGAGAGGCTGTCTTCGAAAAATATTATAAGAATTTAGTGTTGTTGGTGTTTCTGCACTGTGTTTAGGTTTTTCTACATTGATGCACAACGTCTTTGTTTTCATCCTTTCTATATTTCTCAAGTCTTTGGCCGAATATTTTTCATTATTTATGATTAATTGTCTGTCACTAATTTTAGCATAAATTTTCTTTTCTCTTGCTAGTTTAAGGTGTGTATTAAGAAGCTTCAGATCTTGTCTATCCTCGTAGCATATAAAACACGACCTGCTATTAGAACGTTTGCAAGAAGTCGGTTTAGATGGAAAAGACATCAATTTACTGAAGAACTTGTACTGGAACCAAAACGCCAGAGTTAAAATCGAGGGTTCCACATCCGCAGAAGTAGAAATTAGGAGGGGAGTTAGACAGGGTTGTGTTCAGTAGCCTCTGCTGTTTAATCTTTAGTCCGAGTTTCTATTTAAAGAGGCACTGGAGGACTCCAAGTATGGAGTCAAGGTGAATGGCGTAAATATCAACAGCATCAGATACGCCGATGATACGGTGTTGATCGCGGATTCCGACTTGGGTCTACAACGACTCATTGACAAGACCAACTCGACCTGTGAGCGGTTTGGTATGAAAATAAACATTAAAAAAACCAAAGTGATGTCAAACCGAAAAAACCAAAACGTACCTCAACCTTGCACAATAAATGGGCACATTTTAGAACAAGTCAATAGATTTAAGTACTTGGGATGTTGGATCGATAGCAGCTTAAATCCTGATCTAGAAATAATATCAGGATCAGAAAAACATCATACCTCGGCCACATACTGAGAAATAATAAGTACCAATATGCTCAACTTATAGTGAAAGGAAAGATCGAGGGAAGGAGACGACTAGGAAGGAAAAGACTATCGTGGCTCAGAAATATCCGACAATGGACAGGGCTAAATTTTGAACAGCTAATAAGAACAGCTGAAGACAGAATGGTTTTGAGTTTGCAATTGTAGTAGTCAACCTCCATTGAGGAGACGGCACTTTAAAAAGAAGATGCTTCTTACACTTATCAGTATTCACAAAAACAGAATTCGCTATTTGGTTTTTAAAGTATTTATTTTCGTTGAAATCGCTTTATCCACTCGTAATTCACTAATAACATTAAACAAATAATTTGTAAAAATTATTAACGAAGATGAAATGCGTTATCTTTGGCTGTTCAAAGGGCTGTTTATTAGTGTTTATCCAAATGAATCATTTTTGGCACTAGAAATTGTGGGTAGAAGCTTCATTTCGTTCTAGAAATTGTGGGTAGAAGCTTCATTTCGTTCTTGAAGTGACCTGTAACAAAGCAAAACAATTTTGTAAAAATTTCTTGTTTCAATAAATAATTCTCAGTGCAGGAGTACGCCAACTCCTTAACGGAGAAATTGTACTCTTTACCATTTCAAAAGAAATAAAGTAAATTTGTTAAAAAAAAATAAATAAAAATTCCATTGCCAGGTTAAGAAGGGTCAGTTAAGATTCATTTGATTTTATGTGTGTAAGATTAATATAGGGTGTCCCAAAAGTAGTGGAACGGTCGAATATTTCGCGAACTAAACATCGGATCGAAAAACTGAAAAATACGTGTTCAATCATTTTAAAAAATCTACCCAATGACACCAAACACCAACCCCCACTACACTCCCTAGAGGTGGGGTTGGGGGTAACTTTAAAATCTCAAATGGAAACCCCTAGTTTTTCTTGCAGATTTGGATTTATTACGTAAAAGTAAGCAACTTTTATTCAAGACATTTTTTCGAACTGTGGATAGATGTCGCTATAATTGGGAAAAATAATTTATCCTGATACTATAGGTAAATTATAGAAACTGTCTAATATCTCGAGTAATACACTTCCAAATGAGAAACCAAAAAACAGGTTTTTAATAGTTTTCGAAAACCTATCGATAAACACCAAAAATGACCCTCCAACCCACCTCCTGGAGACGGGGTGGGGGTAAATTTAAAATCTTAAATAGCAACCCATACTTTTTATTGCAGATTCGAATTCGTCATGAAAAATTAAGCAACATTTATTCGAAACATTTTTTAAAATTGCTGATAGATGGCGCTAATAAATCGTATTTTTCCAATTAAAGCGCCATCTATCAACAATTCTAAAAAATGTTTCGAATAATTGTTGCTTAATTTTTCATGACGAATCCGAATCTGTAATAAAAAGTGAGGGTTGCTGTTTAAGATTTTAAAGTTACCCCCCACCCCACCTCCAGGGGGTGAGTTAGAGGGTCATGTTTAGTGTTATTCGATAGGTTTTCGAAAAGTATTAAAAACCTTTTTTTTAGTTTCTCATTTGGAAGTGTATTTCTCGAGATATTAGACCGTTTCTATAATTTACCTATGGTATCCGGATAAATCGTTTTTCTCAATTATAGCGCCATCTATCCACAGTTCGAAAAAATGTCTTGAATAAAAGTTGCTTACTTTTACGTAACGAATCCAAATCTGCAAGAAAAACTAGGGGTTTCCATTTGAGATTTTAAAGTTACCCTCCACCCCACCTCCAGGGGGTGTAGTGGGGTTTGGTGTTTGGTGTCATTGGATAGATTTTTGAAAATGATTGAACACGTATTTTTCAGTTTTTCGATCCGATGTTTAGTTCGCGAAATATTCGACCGTTCCACTACTTTTGGGACACCCTGTATATATAGTACATAATAATATAATTTATATATAACGTATAGTTCCCAAAACGCAATATGGATATGATACCCCAAAAGGGCTGCTTCAAGGCAACCTTTTCGGTAGTACTGGAATCTAGATTAGTTGAGCACTTACTTGAGTTAGATAACAAGAAAATGCAAGAAAAAAAAGAAGAAAATATTAGTAAAGGAACGAAACAAAAATGGAAGATCGTCGAATATTGGAAAGTCAAGAAAATATCGACAGATTAGAAATAAACACCATAATCATAAAAATCTCTAAAGCTGTCAGATCGGATATTAGAATATTCAAGAACTATAGTCTGTTGTTAAACCAAGAGGAGAAATTCAAATTCCCCGCGCCGTAAAGCTTGTTTTTAATCGATCTAACCTCAGGCAAGTTTACTTCACTGTTATAAAAATTTTACATTAATGACATTTATAAAATTTTGACACTATTGGCATTTCATAGGTTAATTAAGTTCTTCTTCTTAAAGTTCCATCTACTATTGGAGGTTGGATATCATTATGGCTATGGTCACTTTGTTGGCTGTTGCTCTGAACAGTTGTAATGAACTACAGTTAAACCATTCTCTAAGGTTTCTCAGCCAGGAGGTGCGTCTTATTCATATGCTTCTTCTTCCTTGGATCCTTCCTTGCATAATAATTCTCAGCAACTCATATTTCTCTCCTCTGGTAATGTTACCCAAATATTCCAGGTTTCTTGTTTTTATACTGTTCATAATTTCTAACTCCTTACTTAAACGTCGTAGCACTTTAACATTGGTAATCCTTTGAACCCACTGAATTTTCAATCCGCATTTCGAACGCTTCTATTTTTCTTATGTGTTGTCTCTTCAATGTCCAAGCGTCCATTCCGTATAGTAATATAATAGAAAATATGTAGCATCTTAAAGCCCTCAATCTGAGAGGCAAATGAAGGTCTTTGTTTGTAAGCAGTGTCTTCATTTTTACAAATACTTGCCTTGCAGTTTCAATTCGGACTTTAATTTCTTTGCTTTGGTCATTTTTGTCATCAACCCAGGTTCCCAGATATTTGTATTCCTTTACTTCTATTTGGGTTTGCTCTATCATTAACCTTTCATTTCCTTGTTGTGTTTTTGACACAATCATAAATTTAGTTTTTTCTTGTTTATTTTTAGTCCATATCGAATGCAATAATCGTTAATTCTATTTTACAATTATTGTAGCGATTCCAGGGTGTTAATTAAGTTATATCAGCAATTTTTTGTATTTTCTGCGTTATTCCTTTCATTTTTAGATTTTTAATATATTTTTATATAAAAAAAACAGTTTGTTGTTTTTTTTTTATTTAAATTAACGTGCATGTGACATCTATGGCCATTAGCACGAGTTACAGTTTACATGGTAATATTATAAATTACAAATTATAAATATATAGTTAACATTAGTAGTAGTTAACATAAGTAAAAAAAGATCAGTTAACAATAATTAAATTTTGTTTAACAGTTGATTCTTCTCGAGGAATTTGATAACCTTGTTGATTTGGTCTGTACTGTTGAGGACATCTTTGAAGTTAGGACTAATACCAAGCTGTTGGCGTTACGGGTATGTCCTATACGCAGTCTTCGTAAGATTGCCATGTTTTTCCGAGATAAACTAGGGCAGGTAAATAGGTTCACTGAGGGCTTAATTTTATGCAGCACTGAAGTAATTTTATTCCAGTGAATTTGCCAGGTGGATAGAGTGTGCTTCTTCAGTCTGGCTTTTAGATCATTACAGATTTGTACATTAAGTATGGTATCCATCGATGATGCAGCTTTTTTGGCAAGGCAATCGGCTTTTTCGTTACCACTAATGCCAACATGGGATGGTACCCATAATAAAGTGACTTTTGTATTATTTTTAGAAAAGATCGGTATCATTGGTGTTGGAGGTACATGAATTATTGGATGAAAGGCTTGCAACTCCGTCAGCGTCTACGGGATTTAATGTGATCTTAAGCTTTTTAGATAATCTTGTAATTCGATTTTTAAGCGATCTATCAGATACAGCTTGATATATTTGCGTAAGGTCTTCTAAAAGAGACTTAATGTTGGTGGTAAAGTTATGAGCTATTTTGAGAGGATCACTGCTACCAAAGGAATTTTCCAGGAAGGCAATAAGCTGTAATGCTGTCAAAGAAAATCTCTCTGGGTTAGCACTAATTAATTGTTCAATAGTTGATTGAGCAGAGGGAGTAATTTTACCAAGTTCTTTGTCATCAGTTTTTAATTTCTTTTTAGGAGCTGTTTTAGCAGTTGCAAAGGCTGTGGGAGATTTATCATTTATAGGGTTTAAGTCTGGGGGGTTATCAGTAACCGATAAAGTGGGTGATTCGAGACTTGTGTCGGTAGAATAAGTTCTTTTGATGCAAGGATTTGAAGGTAAGGACACTGATATTAAAGACTGTTCATTTGGAATTATTAAGTCGTTATTAGTTGGATTGATTTCTTCTTTTGAGGAGGAGGAAGGACGAGACATAGTAGAAGGAGTTTCAAATGGGATTAGGCTAGAAGTTGTATTTTGAGAAAGATTGGTAGATATTTCTTGAGGGTTAGAACAGGAGTCTGCAGTGTGTCCAGATTGTTTACATAAGAAACATTCAAGTTTATCCGAAGTGATAAAGATTCTATTATTGTTATTTTCATGCGATATTAAAATTGAGGTATTTAATTCAAAGTTTTCTTTATCCGGTATAATATAGATAGAGCGTCGAAAACTGAAAATGTGAGCGTATTCGTCCTCAGGTGAGCCGCATCGGATAAAAGAGATAGGAGAAGCAAGTTGTAATCGAAGTTCTTCTTTAAGTGCTTGCTCTATGAGTGAATTCGGGATCGAAGGGCTCACGTTGGACAGTAGTAGCCTCTTTGCAGGTGTAATAAGTCTGCGAATAGATACTGTTTGATTTCTAACAGTAATGGTCGGATAATTTTGCAGAAGATTATCCACTACGGATAAGGAAGAAAGATATATGCATATACGCTGGTTAGAAATTCGTGAAGCAAAGGTTATTTCTTTAGGGGTAACAATTTCGCCGATTGCCTTGATGTATTCAAATAGCACGACGTCAGGAAGAGCGTTCATAACGATGGCGAAACTTCTACTGGGACATGATATTGCTGTTGTAGGTTTTTTTGGTGTGATTTTTGTTACTGCGGCGAAGCTGGGTTGTACTGTTTGTGATGATGTTTGAGATGATGTTGATGCCATAATTTGATTTTAATATTCTGGATGCCAAAATATTAAATAGGTATGGCCAGTAAGAACTGGCCTAATTTTTTGGTTGTCGATATTTGCTGTTAATTAAAAATCGCCTTACCAGTATTTTTGTTGGTAAACACAGCACATTAACTAACTAGTTTTTATATGATACACTATTAGCAGAGACGATAAGCGAGGAGTACTTTACTCGTTGGCTTCTGAAATGGGAATCTTTGTTGTTTTTAAAACTCTTTAGCGACGTATTAGTATAATATAATATTTATGGATTACCGTCAAAGGCCGATATGATCAACCAAAAAAGAAGATGTATTAGGTGATATTTCTAGTAACTTTCTTGGGTGTGAATCTGTCTTTTTAATTTACTCCTCTTGGTTTAAAAACAAAGCTTAGTATGATACAATGGATCCAAAAAAGGCATGACCCAGACCTCCAAAGTGAAAGTTTTTCTACAACACCAAATTGTTCTATATGGTCCACACATTGTTCAGTAAAAAGTTACACCATTTTGAGCGTCGGGTTTGGGGGGGGGGAGATGGGGGAGAAGTCGGTAAATTAGTAGTTTTTTACGGTTTTCGTCAATATTTCTAAAATTATGCGGTTTAGCGTGAACAATATTTTATATAAAACTTTTCTTCTAAAAATTTCTAAAAATTTGTATTATATAAAATTTTTATAGGCTGTTTTCTTCCTCCTGATGGAAATATTTTGTTTGTTTATGCCTACCTTGTATTAAATTAAAATAGATCAAAAACAGGTTATATATTTTAAATCATAATTTTGATAACTTACCACACTTACAAAAAATCAAATTATTCTTTTATTTGACAAAACCTGATCAAAACAATAATAATCAAACTCTACTACAAAACATAAAGATTTCAGCAACATTAGGTACACAGAAAATAGAAAATTTAATCACGAGGACAGTTTCTAAGTTTTTTGATGAATACTCTTCTCAAAGCAGGCTACGATAGGATCCATGCATAACCAACATTTACAAAGTGTGCAAAATATCTGGTTTTCCTTTTCTTACAGTATTGCAATGCTCTTTTACCTGGTGGTGGATTAGATCGGTTTTGTGTGTAGTCATTCCAGAGTATTTTATAACAAAGTACAAAAAACTTGAAGAAGTACCACAAAGATTTTATTAAAAATATCAATAAAATGGGACGCGTTTCGGCTCAGCCAGAGCCATCATCAGCATATAAGTACAGGAACACAAACATCAAGAACTGACCAGAACATGAAGGAGGAAGAATTAACTAGTTTAAAAGACTTATTACTGCACAAACATTCTTTGGTTTTGCAGTTAAAGCGATTTTTACATTGTATTATAAATAAAAAAAAATGTGTAAGGACATCTTCACGTGGAGGAACCATCTTGCGAACAGGGTTCTCCAGGGTTTCTCCACATGAAGATGTCCTTACACAATTACTTTTTTATTTATAATACAATGTAAAAATCGCTTAACTGCAAAACCAAATAATGTTTGTGCATGTTGTTCTGAAGCTATTTCCTTATGGCATTTTATGATTAACTATTTATATGGGAAATAAGCCACAATTAAATTGAAAAAAAAAATTTATTAACGTTTCGACGCTCAAATCGGGTGTCGTTGTCAAAACACAAAATACTACTATATTAAACAAAAATGTTGTTGCTAAGTAAAAAATTCTTATATTGAATGGGTTGCATATGTGAGTCCATATTAAATGTAGTAATGAAACACAGACTTACTCACAATCATTATTAATGATTGTGAGTAAGTCTGTGTTTCATTACTACATTTAAAAAATTCTTCTAATAATTTATTTGGTCTGACTCATTTATATTGGCAATTCAGACATAGAGTAGAAGACTTCAAAATGATATTAATATTTATGAGTTGCGTTCCTGGGACGACTTTACTGAAAGATAGTTCATTCGATTACATGAAATCAACCCCAACTCAAGAATATCCGTCACAAAAAAATCATAGCAAGTGATCTTTTTTAAAAAGACAACCAAATTCAACGATGACGGTAAAATTCTCGCGTTAGACATTCCATAGTAAATCACGAGGGAAAACTAGGAAAACAAACCTCGTGATACTATCCCGACATCGTAAGTATTTGGTCTTACATTTAATTTTTAAAACTAATGCCATATTCTGATTTTAATATGTTTAAATTATAAATAATATTAATAATGCATAGATATATAAGTGATACTAAAATATAAAATATGTACTAACTCGTATGTTATTAACTTACTAATCGTGGTATTTTCTTTCGATTGACTTCCTCTTTCAGTATGGGTAACCACATCCTACTGGATTCTACCTAGGAATTTGCGACACAATTGGTTTCATTTAGCATAATTAGAGCCGCTTCTTTGATTTTTCTCTTTTTACTATCTGATTCTTTCAGGACTTATATTAAAAATAGAGAATTTGATAGATCTCAAATATGTCAACATGCATGGGATAATGAACATAGAGTTCAGTGGAGAGATCTAAGTATGGTCCTGAAAGAGAATCAGATAGTAAAAAAAAATCAAAGAAGCGGCACTAATTATGCTAAATGAAACCAATTGTGTCGCAAATTCCTCGGTAGAATTCAGTAGGATGTGGTTACCCATACTGAAAGAGAAAGTCAATCGAAAGAAAATACCACGATTAGTAAGTTAATAACATACGAGTTAGCACATATTTTATATTTTAGTATTACTTATATATCTATGTATTATTAATATTATTTATAATTTAAACATATTAAGAGCACACAGTAGCGATCAACAAGTAGCAACAAACGCGGTCCAAGATTGCGAAAGTTCTGCGAACTTTCAAAAGTGAGGCAACAGTGCGTCGGTAATTCGACACTGACAGTGACGTTTATACTATCAAAAACAATAATTTTTATACACATAGGCGCGAAATGATGCCAAGTCAGTGACGTTCGATTTCTTGTTATAAAAAAATCGATTTTTAGTAGTTACAATGTGACACAAAATCTAGGCACGTAATAAAAAAGTTTATTTGAAGAAAGTGTATTTTTTTGTCCTCCTTAATGGCGGTACAGGCTCCTTTTTTCAATATTTTATTTAGCTATAGAGTAATTTCCACATACTAACATATCCCTGAAATTGGTCTCTGTACCGCCATTCTTTATTATATTACGAATATGTGTGCCAAATATCTCGACAAAATATTCAAAATTAGAGCTGCAATCTTGGAACGCGTTTGTTGCTACCTGTTGATCGCTACTGTTTGCTCTTAAAATCAGAATTTGGTATTAGTTTTTATCGGTATTAGTATCGCGGACGAGTAGGTCCGCGATCTTTAAAGTCGCGTACTTAAAGTTTGTGTATTTGTCACCCCTTTTAGGTATCCAATGTTGTATTGTGTCATTCCAACGTTGGTCTTTTTGTGTAGTAGTGTGGCCTGCGAAGCTCCATTTTAGTTTGGCAATTTTTATTGTAATATTCTTGACTTTTGTTTTTGATCTTATCCAGCCGTTTCTCTTTGACTTGTAAAATCAAAATGTTATTGCGGACTGATTTTCCGCGACAAATCAATCGGAAGAGCCCAAGGAGGGCGGCAATCACTCCGGTAGGATGTATATGCCATGATGATATAAAATAATATTTTTTTTATCACCAACAGGTTATTAGCGGCATTATTTGGTAAACGAACATTAACGATGATTTTTAACAAATAACAAATAACTGGATTTGATACAAAATATTAATTGAAATTAGATAGTTTAGTAAGTCTTTTACTGGACAGTTTTCTCCTAATAAAGCTGGTAGAGTGTTTTTTCTTCTTCTTCTTCTTCGTCTTCTTGTAATAGGACTATGTCCTGTTTCTTCTGTTGCAGTCTCTGCTGCGATCCGGAGCTCCAGCTCTCGTAGCATCGTTTTTGGGTCATCCTATGGGTCGCTTGGTGTTGGGCTTCTGTGTTTTCGCCCAATGCGCCATACGTTCAGGGTCCATCCGATCTACGTGGTCTCTCCACGTGCGTCGTCGTGCTCTTGTCCATCTCACTACGTCTTGAACGCCTAGCTCTCTCAATGTGTCTTCGTTTCGTATTCTATCTCTGAGTGTGATACCTCTTATGGATCTTAGGGTTTTCATCTCTGTTGTTTTCACTATGTAATTGGTCTTTGTTGTCGCGGCCCTTGTCTCAGCTGCGTATGTCAGTACGGGTCTAACAGACGTCTTATAAATGCGGACTTTGCTTTAGGTGCTCATATATTTATTCCGCCAGATTATATCCCTCAGGAAACCAGATATTCTCGCTGCTTTCGTTGCCTGCTGTTTTGTTTCTTGCCACAGATGCCTGTCGCTAGATATTTCCATACTCAAGTATCTACAATCCATTACCTGTTCGATTATATGGTCGTCCACTACTAATTTACATCTAATTGGGTTCTTGGATATTACCATCGATTGGGTTTACTCTGTGAATAGTGTCAGGTTATACTTTTCGGCGGTTATTTTGAATTTTTGTAGGAGGCGTTGTAAGTCATCTTCGTTTTCGACTATTAAGATTGCATCATCTGCGTAGCAAAGTATTCTCATGGTTCGGTTACCCATTTTGTATCCCTGAATCATTTTGTTAACACTACCTATAACTTCATCCATTATTAAATTAAATAGGTATCGAGTGTTTGGTAGATTGTTTATTGAATGTTCACGTTCATATTTTGGACACTCAATTAACAGATGGTTGACGGTAAGAGGCGTAGCACATAGGTCGCACATGGGACGTTCACTGGCAGAAAGTAAATATGAGTGTGTACTCTTGGTGTGTCCTATACGTAGGCGCGTTAGAACCGTTTGAATAAACCGTGAACTAGAACTTGTTTTCCACTGTCGTGTATCTGGTTTTACCGATCTTAGTTTAGATTCCGACAGAAACCATTCGCGTTGCCACTGACCAATCACTTTTTGTAAAAAAAACACTCGCGCACTAATTCAGATTCCGCAGTTGTTGCTACATTACGAGAACTTCTGTTTGCCTCTTCATTGCCTGATCTATGATGACTGTGATGCATCACTTTCTAATACGGAGCCCACCTCTCCAAGATGAACAAGTATTTTTTATTCAAATTAGTCAGCCTTGTTTCTATTGATCTTTCTTTTAAGTAGCGACGGATTTCTTTTAACATGTCACTGAGACCTCTCAAATCAGAAGTGAACTAATTTATTGAGATTATGGGGTTCGATAAGCCAATTATTTTCTCTAGGAGGAGGATTAGTTTGATTACTGTTCAGCGGAAATGGTGGTTCCTGATTATGGACAAAGGTTTTGGCAGGAATTATCATGGACGAAATGGATACATTCGAATGCGTTTCTACTGTCTTTGGCTTCTTACGAGTTCCTGTAGATTTTGGTACTACAAATGGGTTTTTTTGAAGTGCATTGTCGGTTTCTGGAGAGGCGACTTCATTTATAGAGCGTTTTAAATGAGTTTCTTTGTTTTCAGTTACCTCTGTATGTACGTTTGGTAATTTTTACTCAAAATATTGTGAAAAGGTGCTTTGGTGTGATGATGTAGTTGGAGCTTGATTATATTGGGACGTTTCAGGTTGGTTAGTCGTACTGGTAAGGGTTTGTGTAGGAATCGATGATGTTGCAGTTTGTGCAGCCGAATCAGCTACAGTTGTAGTATTTGGAGTTGTAGAACTTAGTGGATTTTGTTATGTCGCAGATATATATTTGTAGGTTCGGTGCAGGCTGCTGCTACGTGTCCTGGTATTTTGCATTTGAAGCAGACATTTCCATCTTGAGAAAAGAATATTGCGTAGTTTGTATTTTCGAATGTTATTGTTATGGCTCTGAGCTAAGAGCTGAGGGAGACCTATGTCCAGCAGTGGACGCGTACGGGTTGATGATGATGATTTTTATGGCGCTTGAGATGCTTAAATTGTGAGGGCTAACATATATTTGCCGTCGAAAGCTTAGGATATGGCTGTACTCGAGAAGATTTGCGCCGATTTTAAGAAATGTTATGGGAGATACAAGATGTAGACCGATTTTCAATTAGCAATTCTTTTTCAAGAACATGGTGTGGAATGAACGGGCATAAATTGGACATAACAATTATTTCGGCAGGTGTTATAAGTCGTCTAGCCTTTAAAACTCCTCCTCGGATAGTGATTTGGCCATAGTTATCTAAAAACTGATCTAGAATATTTTTGGTCGCAAGGTACATGCAAAACTCGGTTGTTTGAAAGGCGTGAGGGGAAAATGATATTTTTAGGTTGAATAATGTTAAAAAGAGGGATTAGGTAGTCATTAAGTGGAGTATTTTCGATTGCACTAAAGACTAGTGCTTGTCCTTTTGAAGGGAATTTAAATTGATTTGTTACTGGTGAGTAGTTTTTCGGTTAATTTTTGTTGTGTTGAGATTGTTGATCCATGCTTGCTTCGGTGGAGATCCTTTTAGAAGAACAGGTATTACCTGCAAGAGTGAGTGCGTCCCTGTCCTCCTATTGAGTACCAACTCCAATTCTTGTCAATATAAACCGCAATAAGATTGAATATTATGTATTTAAAATGTTACTAGTATATACAAATGTATATTATAATACAATAAAATCTTTATTATTTCAAAAAAATTACGTGAAAAGTAGATAATATGCTGTATATCAGGGGTCACCAATTAGTTTCCCTGAGGGTACGTTTCGAAAACCTATGACACTTCTGGGGTCCGGATTTATGCTGCCTGTGTCTGACTGTTCTAATTCGGTTTCTTTGTGGATTCTTGTTAAAAAATATCCCCTATAAACAAATCAGAAAGGTGCGGGGCGAAATTTTTGGGCGGAAATTGTTTAATATTTTTTTTTAACAGATTCAAAACATCACCTTTTTTGCCGGCGAAAATTTGTTTTTAGCATTTTTGGGTCATCTTAAATAAAGAAGATCTGTCATTCTATTAATACTTAGTTTTCAAGCATCGCAAATGCATATTTTCGCATTTTTCAGATTTAAATCGCTTATAACTCGAAAACTATAAACTTTTCAGAAATATGACAAGAGACCTTTATTGTTTATAATTACCCAAAAAACCTAAAAATACATTTTTCGAGGCAAAAAAGTAATTTTGAATTTGCTTAAAAAATTGTTTCACCCGGCACCCTTCTGATTTATTTTTGAACAGGAATCCGCAAATAAATCGAGTCAGAAACATTTTTCATACGAAAGTGGCCTCACACATGGACTAATATGGAAAGGAAAACTAATAATATCTGATTGTTTTTTGGTTACTTATACTTTTCTGTAAGTTTTCCTGGTACAATAAATAAAATATAAATTCATTGTGTATTGTTTTGATGTTATTATCAGTATATTTTGAAAACAGCAGTATTGTAAATTGTTACTGAGAATATTTTAAAAATTAGGAATTTATATTTTGAATGCCAATGAAGTTTTTAGACATCTTCAGTTTTGTAGAAAGGAAACTGAGAAATTTAAAATAAATAATCATAGTACAAAATGCTGATTATTAACCTGTTATGTAAAATGCTGTGTAAAAGTACTCCACTTACCATATAGTAGAGAGGAAATGAATATAAAAAAATGCATATGACAATTTTATATTACAGCTTAATTTAAAAATTAGTGATTAATATTAATAAGTATAACAATAAGGGGGAAAACTCTTTACCAAATTAAATTATCAGAGAGAAAAATGACATTTTTTTATGTACAACCTGTCTAAATTTTGGAGTGAGTTTAGTGCAACTGAGTCTCATTAGGGAGTTGAGATATTCATTTGTTAAGTGAGATCTCTTCTTCTTAACGTGTCCTATCAAGTCCCCTTGACGTTGGCGATTAACATGGCGAAACTGTCTCTGTCTCGAGCTATTCTAAATAGGTGTTCTGCTTTATTTATTCCTGTCCACTCCCGGATATTCTTCAACCAAGAGGCCTGCTTTCTACCAATTCCTCTGCGTCCTTCGATTTTACCCATCATAATAAGTTGAAGAATATTATACCGTCTTCCCTTACTACGTGTCCAAAATAGGCCATCTTTCTATATTTGATGTTATCAAGCAGCTCGCGGGTAGCATTTGCTCTCTTAAGGACTGCCACATTTGTCAGCATAGCCGTCCATGGTATTTTCAGTATACGTCTGTGCAGCCACATTTAAAAGGCCTCCAAACGGTTAATCTATCTATCTAGAGATCTCTACCGATTTTTAATAAAATTCATTCTTGATAAAGCGGCTTCGCACACATAAGTTGAGCCAAGCATACTACACAATTTCATGGCCAAACATTTTTAAAATTGCCAAACACTAGGTAATATTCTGAATTTATTGACGGTCCTCACAAAACTAGCTCACGGTCCAGATGCGGACCGCGGTCCGCTAATTGGTGACCCCTGCTGTATATCACTTACTGCCTTTTTACTTATTTGTACCACTTTCACAAAAAACTTACAAAAAAACTATTATTTATATTCATTTCTTTAAACGATAAATTTTCTGCTAATTGCTTTTTGATAACTACCTAACTCGTCTTCCATACAATGTTAACGGTACGAATGTTCAAACTCTTCTCTTCATAAAAGAATATTGATTTGATTTATTTTGAAGTCTATAAAATGAGTAAATCTGCAAAACCCCTAAAAAACTAGTTTTTTTTTTAAAAACCCTAAAAAATAGTAATATATAGCAATAAAACTTAATAACAAAAATTGTAACCAAACTTTGAGCTTCACATTTCAAAATTAGTTAGAATGTTACGATAAAATTGTGGTAGACCAAACTTATGTTTTTTTAAATGGAACACACTATATTTTATTTTATATTCGAAATTTTCTTAACTTCCTAATTATAAAAATATAACGGTTTGTTATGTTATACAGGGTATTTAAAAAGTTATAACCAATTTTCTATGAAAATCGTAACAAGTTCAACTCCCTGTATAAATAAAAATAAGAACAAGAGCAATGCTTTATTTATGACATACTTTTTCGTTGATTGTCAAAATTTTATAAATGGTTTATATTACTAATTTTCTTTATATCGAATACAGGGTGAGTCAAGAGGCAAGCACATTCCTTTGTCAGAAATTTTAAGCCGAACAACCTGTGTTTTATATCATTATCGAAAAGTACCGTTACCATACTTTAATTTTTATATAATATTCCCTATGTCCCTTGTTAGTTTTGGAACGTTTTACTAGTGTTAATTATTTTTGCCGTAAAAAAAAACAGTAAACCAAACGGTGTTAAAGGAGAATATTTATTTATAGAAGAATTTCATTTGTCCACTATGTCTGCTCGAGTTTTCAATGAGAAGGTGCGTTCTTACAAAAATGAGTAATACTCGTATAACGTCAGAACAAGCAGCCCAAATTGTAGGTTTAATTGGAGATGGACGATTGCAGCAATATCTTGCTGATGTTATGATAATCCGCCAATCCAGCGTTTCAAGAGCTTTAAGAAAGTATAAAGTGGAAGATACACAAGAAGACCAATTCCAGGACGTCCCAGGTGCACGAACCTCGCAGATGAACGTTATTTACATCTGCAGACTTTGCGTACACATCATGTTATTAACTATTTTTAATGGGAAATAAGCCACAATTTTATTAAAAAAAAAAACGATTTTATTAACGTTTCGCGCCCAAATCGGATACCGTTGTCGAAATACAAAAAATATTAATGTCGTTGTCAACAACACTAATATTTTTTGTCAAAAATGAATAACCATTTTTAATTTCGTTGCAAAACGAAAATACATCCGAATCATATTCTAGTCCAATCAGAGAGTACAGCAAGCACCTCTACCGGTTTCGAAACTTATTAGTCTCTCATCAGGAGGCACATATGCTGCTCTCCCTGATCCAACCAAAACAAAACCCCGGCATGCAGTCCCGGATTGCAACGAACGAAATGGCATAGATGCCCTAGCGGCAACTGCTAGCAAAAAGACTAAGTTTTCACTCTAATGGCCCATAAAACAACGTAATGCTATTCTACATCCCACCAGAATGAAAACAATGGGAACCTTCTCTAGTTACACCTCCGAGGCTTCTACAATTTGCAAACCATACAGATGCTGAGACTAAGGAAGATGAGGGAATTCTACAATTTGCAATTCACGTCCCATCTACTTAGTGCGGTAAAGTTCCAACGAGAATAGTTCCCTTCGTACTCCAATCAGAGTAAATGTAAATCAAAAATGAATAACCATTTTCAATTTCGTTGCAAAACGAAAATACAGCCGAACCATATTCTAGTCCAATCAGAGAGTGCAGCAAGCACCTCTACCGGTTTCGAAACTTATTAGTCTCTCATCAGGAGACACATATGCTGCTCTCCCTGATCCATCCAAAACAAAACCCCGGCATGCAGTCCCGGATTGCTACGAACGAAATGGCATAGATGCCCCAGCGGCAACTGCTAGCAAAAAGACTAAGTTTTCACTCTAATGGCATATAAAACAACATAATGCTATTCTACATCCCACCAGAATGAAAACAATGGGAACCTTCTCTGGTTACCCCTCCGAGGCTTCTACAATTTGCAAGCTTTACGGATGCTGAGACTAAGGAAGATGAGGGAATTCTACAATTTGCAATTCACGTCCCATCTACTTAGTGCGGTAAAGTTCCAACGAGAATAGTTCCCTTCGTACTCCAATCAGAGTAAATGTAAATCAAAAATGAATAACCATTTTCAATTTCGTTGCAAAACTAAAATACAGCCGAACCATATTCTAGTCCAATCAGAGAGTGCAGCAAGCACCTCTACCGGTTTCGAAACTTATTAGTCTCTCATCAGGAGGCACATATGCTGCTGTACCTGATCCAACCAAAACAAAACCCCGGCATGCAGTCCCGGATTGCAACGAACGAAATGGCACAGATGCCCTAGCGGCAACTGCTAGCAAAAAGACTAAGTTTTCACTCTAATGGCATATAAAACAACATAATGCTATTCTACATCCCACCAGAATGAAAACAATGGGAACCTCCTCTGGTTACACATCCGAGGCTTCTACAATTTGAAAGCCATACGGATGCTGAGACTAAGGAAGATGAGGGAATTCTACAATTTGCAATTCACGTCCCATCTGCTCACGTCACATTTTTATTAATATTTTTTTATTTTGACAACGGCATCCGATTTGGACGTCGAAACGTTAATAAAATCATTTTTTTAGTAAAATTCTGGCTTATTTCTCATTAAAAATAGTTAATTGCAAAAATGCCACAACAAAATAGCTTCAGAACAACATCATATTACAGCTAGACAACTGCGAGATGATCTTTCCACAGCCTGTGGCCCGTAATGTTTGGTTCCTAAAGTGCCAATTCGGTTAGAAACAGATTAAGGGAATTTGGAGTCAGATCCAAAATTCCTGCTACTGCTCCACTGTTAACGGAAGCACACCGTATGGCACGTTTAAATTTTGCACCAGAAGATGTCGATTGGGATATTAACGACTGGGCTAATATTATTTTTATTGATGACTCAAGATTTGAACTTTGTGGATCCGACAGTGCAAACTGTCTGTCTGATCCACAAAGTGCAAATCAGTAGTTGACTCATCAGTAAATTAATTATTAGTCCAGTCGGTAATATCCCAATCGATATGTTCTGGTGCAAAACTTAAACGTGCTATACGGTGTTCCCTAGTTAACAGTGGAGAAGTAGCAGGCATTCTGGCTCTGATTCCAAATTCCCTTAATTTGTTTCTAACCGAATTAGCACTTTACGAACAAAACATTACGGGCTACGGTTTGTGGAAAGATCAGTAGTTGTCTAGCTGTAACATGATGTGTACGCAAAGTCTGCAGATGTAAATAACGTTCATATGCGGGGTTCGTGCACCTGGGAAGTCCTGGAACTGGTCTTCTTGTGTATCCTCCACTTTTTCTAAACCTTTTTGAAGCACTTTAAACGCTGGATTGGTGGATTCCCATAAGATCAGCAAAATATTGCTGCGAACGTTTATCTCCAATTAAACCTACAATTTGGGCTGCTTGTTCTGACGTTATATTACTCATTGTTTGTAAGCACGCACCTCATTGAAAACGCAAGCAGACATAGTACACAGATCAAATTCTCGACACAAATGTCAAAAATAAATATTTTCTTTTAAAAACAATTTATTTACTGTTTTTTTTTTTCTGTAAAAACACGCTTCAACTTGAAATGTTAGCACTGTTTCACTTGATAAGAATTTAAACGTGCGAGGGTTAGAACGAACGACGACATTCCAATGGTGGCTCATGTTACCATATGGAGCCTTTCTCACTAGACGGTGGTTGGAACGTTCGGTCGCCGTGTTTATGCCGTCCCTCGCTTACAACAAGAGACGGCAGCCGTGCCGACTTTACGCACCCAGTAGCATAGGGGACTTAATCAAGGGCGCCCATTTAAAAATTTTTAGGGGGGGCCAAACGTGAAGATGTTGCACATTACATTTTGTATATTTCGGATGACAATATATACAGTAGACTCTCTCTATAACGAACACGGATATAACGAGGTTTCGCTTATAACGAGGTACATTACGTGTTCCATGAAATTCCTATTGAACTATAACGCTCTATAACGAGGCATATTTGGTAACAACGAGGAAAATTGAAATCGAAGAATACGTGTCTTAACCTGTTTTCAGCGTTGTAATGGTCATAAATAAATAAATGCCCAAACTGCTTGTACATAGAAATGCCCAACATCTGTCTTATTATCGAGGCCAGTGATGTAATAAACTCGGCCACCTGTAATAAACTTCTGTCTGTTTATCGACCGATATTGAATATTATAGGAAATTTACAATTTATGACGGCGAAGTCTCATTGTTCACTGTTCAAGTTGACCATCGACACCTAATAAACTACGTAAGAGGCATCAAAACATTTCAATATTATTGTTGTTTGATATAACGAGATCCGCTTACAACGAGATAATTAGTCCACCATTTCACCATTTCAGTTCTCGTTATAGAGGGAGTCTACTGTAGTTTAAACCACCTAAAAAACCTAGTTTGAACCCTGTTGTGAGAAATTAAATACTAGACCAAGTTTTTAAATGGAAATGTCGTGGGTACCACAAAAGTTGCGCCTCTCTTTAAAACCCGTTTGAAAAGAATACAATGCTTGCAAAGCCCTGCCTTCAACTTTGGCGAGTAGACTAACCATGAGTATGTGTCGAACCAAGTTTTTACTTTAAAATCTTAAAAAGGAACCCCCTTTATTTTTGCAGATTTAGAATCCTTATGAAAAAT
The DNA here is from genome assembly GCF_917563875.1 of Diabrotica virgifera virgifera. Lineage (NCBI taxonomy): Eukaryota > Metazoa > Arthropoda > Insecta > Coleoptera > Chrysomelidae > Diabrotica > Diabrotica virgifera. The sequence goes on from NC_065447.1 coordinate 66,146,487, forward strand.
AAGTCACATATATTCCAAACATTTTTAGAATCGTTGATAGATGGCGCAAATAAATCGCATTTTCCGATTATAGCGGCATTCGTCAACAATTCTAAAAAAGTTTCGAATAAATGTTACTTATTTTTTGAAGAGGAAACTTATACATTTTTGAAAAATATTAAACACGTGTTTTTTAGTTTTTCATTTGGAAGTATATTTCTCGAGATATTAGACCGTTTCTATAATTTTGCTATGGTATCACGATATATCGTGTTTTCCGATTATAGCGCTATCTATCCACAATTCGCAAAATGGCTCGAATAAAATTTGCTTATTTTTACAAGGAAAATCCAAATCTGCAACAAAAATTAGGGGTTCCATTTAAGATTTTAAAGTTACACACTCCACACCCAGGGGTTGAAGTGGTGGACTTGTTTAGTGTCATCGCATAGATTTTTGAGAAATATTTAACACATATTTTTTAATTTTTCGATCCGATGTTCATTTCGCGAATTATTCGACCTTTCCGCTACTTTTGGGACACCCTGTATATAACACTCATTCGTCATGAAAGATCACCTGTTTTTCATTTAAATAAAATTGTTCTGTTCATCATAATGTACACTTTAAAAATAATCTACTTACTTAAAAATTACTTTTGCAAACTAAAATTTGACTATGTTCAATAAATTTTAGAAATTATTTTTCAATATGAATTTATTTCTGCTTATGAAGATGGTTCTATTCGGTGTACACAAAACTTAATATAGAAAACAAATATAATCACTTCACAGATTTTACACTTTATCTTTATAGTGCCAGTTCTCAAAGACAAATGGCCCAGTAGTGATTATCGGTCAGAGATCGAATTTCTTGCTGATATGATTTTCTTTGCAGTATTATAAATGATTCATTTAATTTGTAATTTTGGGTGTCGATTAAAGTATATATTAGGTTCCCACGTTTCTAATCTCTTTCCATGTTTTCGTTAATAGCATACGGCGACTGTGCGAAATGTGTATTATGCACATTCCATATAGACCGCTGTCGCAGACACACAAATTTTCTGTTAAACTATTAATTACCCAATATGTGAATTTTTTTATTAATAAATATGTTGTTTCCAATTTATCTCTCAAAATTATCCAATAATTTTTTAACAAAAATACGTTTATGTAATATAAATTTAATTTTTGTTCTTTCCCGAAAAGCTAGGGGTGGCACGGCCCCCCCTGCCCGTGTGTATGGGCGCCTATGGACTTAATGCATCCTTTCATATGATACTGTCGTTCAGTCGCACGAAGGTAGTTTCCTTGGCTGTTTGGTACATTATTTTCATTTACACTTTGTGGCTGTTTGAAGTAGGTGCATATATTTTATATTACGATGTCTCAGATTGAAGCAAGACCTGTTCTTTGGGACAAAACAAAATAAATAAAGAAAGATAGAAACTTGACTAGAAATGCTTGGAATGGTGTATGCCGTGCATTTAACAGTGAATTTGACGAATTAGGTGAAAGAAAAAAACACATTTGATAAGTACAGCAAAATTAATTATATATTACTGATAGCAACAGTAATTAAAACTGCTAAATATATTATAATACAATTAACACATAGTTGCAATTAACGTTGAGTATAGAGGGTGTTCCATCAATATGTGTGAATATAAAAATATATAAATCGTATCTTTTTGCGTTCATAGGATGGACCCAATGAATTCGGTTCCTCTTATTTCTCTTTCTTCGACGATAAAGTAACCACAACGCTATATTTTGATTTCGCTCCATATAATATAACTGTAGCTTTTATTCTACGAAATTATATGTAGTTTTATAGGGTCAACTTCTCAGTGAAGACTGGAGTAGGGCGGCCGTCACGTCTTGTGTGAAATTATCTAAAAACAACATTTAAAACGAGGGGAACAACATTTAAAACGAGTGGATGACGGAGGGTCTTTTAAATTCTGTACATGAAAAACATATATTGTAATGTTGTTCTGAAGCTACTTCCTTGTGGCATTTTTGTAATAAACTATTCTAAATGGGAAATAAGCCACAATTTAACTAAAAAATGATTTTATTAACGTTTCGACGCCCAAATCGGATGTCGAGACGTTAATAAAATCTTTTTTTTTTATTTAAATTGTGGCTTATTTCCCATTTAGAATAGTTTATTACATAGATTGCATGAGCTAATTAGATGAGCTAATCCAAGATCCAAGAAATAACTTAGTAGAAAAACGATTATAAAAACAAATTAAGACTTTTAATTAAAATCATAAGAAATAATAACTGACAAAATAGAAATTGCAAATTAATTAAATATATACGCATTGCAGTACATTAGGAGAAAAGTAGGGACAAAAAATACCCGTTTGTAATGATACATCGTCATGATACATATCAGACATCGTATCATGTACCTACCTTAGCCACAAAGTGTACTATTCCAGAAAGCCACTGCGCATCCGCTAGGAAAAATATTCTGATTCGGATTTTTTGCACAATCTTACTCAAAAAGGACTCCTTTTAACAAATTTGCATGTTGCCAGGACCAAAAGGTGGTCAAAAATTTTTTAAACGTTTTTTTTTGTTTTTTTCCTAAAATTATTTTTTTTTGTATGGAAAAAAGTTTTTTTAGGTTTTTTGGATCATTCCAAACAGAAAAGGTCTTTAGTGACTTTTCCCTAAAAATGATAGTTTTTGACATATAAGCGATTAAATATTGAAAAATTGCGAAATCGGCCATTTTTAGCTCTTAAAAACTATGTGAAAACTGAAAATTTGAATGTTGCCAAGGTAGGTAGATATTCTGCAAACATCGATTGATGAAAGTCCGAAGAGTTTTTGGCAATACAATATTCAAAACTCCTTTGTTTTTTAATTGCTAATCAAGCGTGCGCGACACTATTTTCCACCGTTGCATGTGTATACACTATGGTGCAAATGAAAGGAATAAATTCGTTATTTCGTAAACCGACGACTTTAAGGAAAAATCCCAAAACCATTCGATTTTTATTTTTAAGTTATGATATTGCGCCATATAAGGTATACTAGTGACGTCATCCATCTGGACGTGATGACGTAATCGATGATTTTTTTAAATGAGAATAGGGGTCATGTGCTAGCTCATTTGAAAGGTAGGTACTTCAATTCTCTATTCAGTAATATAAACATTTACATAATTATTTATAGAGGGTGTCCAAAAAATTTTTATTAAATTAAATTATTTGACAAAAAAGAAGAATGTATGTAATTTATTTAATTCAAAATACATTTTACTGCTTTCAAAAATCAGAAAACAAAGTTAATTTCACAAATAAACATTGCTTTTCGCTTAAATTAAATGTTCAAACTTTCAAGAGGCAGGTGGCTGGCGGGAGCTGGCTTGAACACTGAATTTAATCGAAAAGCAATGTTTATTTGTGAAATAAACATTTTTTAGTTTTCGGGTAACAGTAAAATGTATTTTGAATTAAATAAATTACATACATTCTTCTTTTTTTTTCAAATAATTTAATTAAATTTTTTTTGGATACTCTGTATAAATAATTATGTAAATGTTTATATTACTGAATAGAGAATTGAAGAACCTTTCAAATGAGCTAGCAGACGACCCGTATTCTCATTTATAAAAATCATCGATTACGTCATCACGTCCAGATGGATAACGTCACTAGTATACCATATATGCCACAATATCATAACTTAAAAATAAAAATCGACGTATTTCGGGATTTTTCCCTAAAGTCGCCGGTTTACGAAAAAACGAATTTATTCCTTTCATTTGCACCGTATTGTGTACACATGCAACGGTGAAAAATAGTGTCGCGCACGCTTGATTAGCAATTAAAAAACAAAGGAGTTTTGAATATTGTATTGCAAAAAACTCTTCGGGATTTCATCAATCGATGTTTAAAGAATATCTACCTACCTTGGCAATATTCATTTTTTCAGTTTTTCACATAGTTTTTGAGGGTTAAAAATGGCCGATTTCGCAATTTTTCAATTTTTAGTCGCTTATATATCAAAAACTATAATTTTTAGAGAAAAGTCACTAAAGACCTTTTCTGTTTGGAATGATCCAAAAAATATACAAAAACTTTTTTCCACGCAAAAAAAAATAATTTTAGGAGAAAAACAAAAAAAAACGTTTAAAAATTTTTTGATCACCTTTTGGTCCTGGCAACATGCAAATTTGTTAAAAGGAGTCCTTTTTGAGTAAGATTGTGTAAAAAATCCGAATCAGAATATTTTTCCTAGCGGATGCGCAGTGGCTTTCTGGATTGTAAATAAAAATAATATACCAAACAACACAGCAAAATATCTTCGTGCGACTCAATTCTTATTGTGCGTCAAAACTACCGCACGAGAAAACCCTCGTACGTTCAAAATTCTTATAATGTGAAACAGCCCTTATGGATTTGTAGACACCTAAAGAAGACGATAGACACCTAAAGAAGTATTATATATTCTGCAAAAAATTAAAGATTTTTAAACTTTTTTCCCGTTTTAAAAATTATGCAATACTTTTTGTGATTAGTGTAGTTTTTGACAAAATACACAAAATAAAAAAATTAGACTTGCAGCTATCTCCAAAAGAGGGGGTGGGTGGCCGGATGAAATTGCTTTGAGTCATATTTCATTATAATAATATAGAACGTAAAACAATGGCAAAATTGAATTCTGGGTGTGACGGAATTTTACTTATCTCAACGGGGGTTACCCTGTGCTCAGTAGACGACAAATTATAGGTCATAGTTATTATTCTGGAGGGTTCGCCGATCGCCTATTATGACCCCCTTTCATTTAAAATTGTGAGGGTAATATTTACTTCCACTACGGAATTAAATCTAAAGGAGTAACAATATTCACTGAAAAAAATTGAATACCTTGAAAAAAATTGACCTGTCTTTCCAATTTTTTAAATTTTCACCTTGTATCATGTGTTCCTACAGATAAAATTGTTTGAAGTTAAAATAGCAGAGAATAAAATATCTTTATATACGCTTTTTTTTTAAACGCTTTTCTTTACTTCAATAGTTTGCATCAAATCTTCAGACGTTAATTTGACTGCCTTGTCTTCTATGCAAATGAATGAAAATTTTGCAGACATATGCATTCGCGGAAACAATACACGAATAAAGGAAATAAAAAATGTAGTGTGTCAAAGTGTGTAAATAATTTTGACACACAAAGTGTATCAAAAGCGCTCAGCTAAAGAAATAAATTATTTACACACTTTGACATACTACACTTTTTATTTCCTTTATTCATTCAAGTGTGTACAAACTTATCAGTCTTTCAACTATTTTTTAATACACGAATAGTCAATAAAAAAATTTTTATGTTTATTAATTGTTTAAATAAAAAAACTATTTTACTGACAAATGCTTAAATTCTCTTGTTTTTTACAATGTAGAAACTTGAAACTTTTACGGATTGTAGTTAATGATATGAACTATACATAATTTTACTTTTTACGTTAATTGTTTACGTTATGCTTCATAAATAAACAATAAAATTTCAAATTTTGAACGCTTATATATTTGTTTATATATAAATCGGCGTTTATTCGTGTCAAATTTCAATACGATACGAAACAAAACTTCAACCAAAACTCGAATTCAAAAAATTCGTGTTTTTATCGTAGTCTTAGAAAAACTACCGGTAGAGACGTTTTGTGCTATAATTAACATTAGAATTCGATTTGTCGTATTAATTAATTAAACGCTTTTCTTTAGTTCAATCGTTTGGGTCAAATCTTTGGACGTTAATTTGACTGCCTTTTCTTCAATGCAAATGACTAAAAATTTGCAGACATATGCATTCGCGCGAGCTATACACATACACGAATAGTCAATAAAAAAAATTTTGTTTATTAATTGTTTAAATAATTACACTTTTATAAAAAAGAACCTTTTTATAATAAAACCTTTTTATTATTTATAGGAAAGAATATAAAATAATTTAACGATAAACGATTTATCGATAACATGCTTAAAATTCCAAAAATTACACGCTAATAAAAAAGTACTTTTTATAATATCACGGTTTTGTTATTGTACATATAGGACACAACATGTTTGGAAAGAATAATTAACTTTAAAATATGAATTTTTGGTAGGTGTATTAACTGTTATTTATAATTATGATTCCAAAAATTACACTAGTATAAAATAGTATTTTTTATAATACCACGGTTGTTTAAAATGGTATATTATAATTTTAAATATAAACTTTTAATTATTTATTAAAACAATTAAAAAAAGATACGCAACAGCCGGTTTCCAACTGGGGACCTCTCGATCTGCAGTCTAATGACACTGAGGCACCATCAATTTGTAGATATCGATTTATTAACGTACTTTAAAATATCATTGCATTAGTCACATTTTTAAAATAGTTTGAAATTAAAAAAAAAGTCGATTTATCCATACAGTGTGATTAGTCAGTGGGGTAAAGCTTTGTAGATCCGTTATAAGTAATAGATAGTAATAAAAGTTAATAACAAAAATTGTAGCCAACTTTGATTACAGATTGATAATCAGTAATCGTAAGTTGTAAGTTTTAGACAATTATTCAGTCATGGCTTACTTAAAATTTGGAAAAATTTAGACCCGTAATTATTAATAATTTTGCTCTAAAAAATGAAAATATCTCGAAAACTAATAAATTTACACATAGGGAATGTTATACAAAAATTATAGTATGGTAATGGTACTTTTCGATAATGATATAAAATACAGGGTGTTCTATTTAAAATTACTGAGAAAATAATGTACTTGCGTTTTGACTCACCCTGTATTCAATATAAAGAAAATTAGCAAAACAACGATTTACGAAAATTTTGACAATAAATAAAAAAATATGACGTCAGTAAACCATTGACCTTGTGCTTGCTTTTATTTATACAGGTAGTTAAACTTGTTACGATTTTCATATAAAATTGGTTATAACTTTGTAAATACCCCGTATAACATACCAAACCTTTATATTTTTGTAATCGAAAAGTTACGAAGATTTCGAATATAAAATAAAATATAGGGTGTTCTATTTAAAAAAACATAAGTTTGGTCTGCCACTATGTTATCGAACACCCTGTAACATTCTAACTAATTTTGTAATGTGAAGTTCAAAGTTCGCTACAATTTTTGTTATTAAGTTTTATCGCTACAGATTACTATAACGGATCTACGGAGCTTCACCCCACTCATTATTAATCACCCTGTATAATAGCAATAAAATATTGCATTGTTAGCTAGTTCTAAGTTATCCTGAAAATTTCAGGTGTCTAGGTAGCCTAGAACTATTTTTAAAATGGATTACAAAATTTGCGGGGTCCGTGACACCAACCAACCCAAGTATACAGTTGAGTCCGCGAGTCTTTACCCGTGCGTCATCACTTAAAGCATACGAAATAAGTCGGAAATCTATTTCACGCAACAACAACTGACAGAAAGTGGCTACTGTTCCGATTACGGGTTTTATTATAAAATTTGACGTTATCAAATATATAGAATGTCAAATGTAAGTTTTGCTTCAAAATTTTTGCGCAGAATTACAGCTACATTTGAAGTAGCTTAATAAATTCTTTTATTATTATTGATTAATAAATAAATAAACAATTTATAAAAAAATCCAATAACATATTTTATTTTTGTTATTTTATTCACTTTGACGGAAATCTAAACACAGTCATTTCTTTACTGTGTGAATAACGTTAGCTTTGTATGTTTTAAATATTAATTGCCTAAATATACTTATTTACCTTAAAATTTCAAAGCCCAATATAAAATTAGTTGTGAAAACAACTGTTTGTGTAATATAAAGAAACTTCAAAACGCAAAAATTCGACAAAAACCGCAAAAAGTTCAACTGACTGACAGCCACAAAATTAAACAAATCAGAAACGTCAAACAAATTGTGCTTAAAATATGAAAACATACCGAATCGTCTTTTTTTGTACCTATCTCTTTTCAATGCACTAAGTCTAGATGGTTCATAAAAATAACATGTGTTGTTACTTAATAACAAACGGCAGCTGGTTTGTCATGAGTTTCATGCATGGAAGAGAATGATGCTAGATAAAAAGTATGTGTTTTATCTCGCCAGGTTTTAATGACGCACGGGTAAAGACTCGCGGACTCAACTGTATAAAAAGGTTTTAATAAAAAACGATTTTAACGGAAAATGCTGAAAATCTCTTGTTTTTACAATGAAGAAACTTAAAACTTTTACAGTTTTAGCTAATTATATGAACTATACATAATTTCACTTTTTACGTTAATTGTTTACCTACGTTATGCTTCATAAATAAACAATAAAGTTTTAAATTTTTTGCCGATTCCGACTACTTTTCATGTTTGTATATCATATGTTTTATACATATTTTAATAAACATGACGATATATTTTAATGTTTGAAAAGTGTAAGACTAAAAAGTAAAAAATAAAAAAAATATGAAAACATTTTTTTTAAGAAACGCTTTTCTTTAGTTACACATAGTTAAACATATAAAAAAATCAACTAAAAAGCAAAAAATAAAAAAAATTGAAAAAATCTAACACATTCGTTAAAGAAAAGCGTGGTGCGAAAACTGTTTATTCGATGAAGACGCACCACGCTTTTCTTTGACGAATGTGTTAGATTTTTTGATTTTTTTTAATTTTTTGCTTTTTAGTTGATTTTTTTACATGTTTAATTTTAGTCACTCGTAACTAAAGAAAAGCTAGTCTTAAAAATTTTTTTTTTCATATTTTTTTATTGACAATACCCGTTAATCTCAATGTTTAACCACACATCAATAAACAATTGCAGTCCATATTAATTTAGTGATTTTTCTGTAATACTTTGTATTTAATATGCACTTTGTTCTGCTAACGGTACCTTCCTTGACCTCCTTGCTACCACTTGGATGACATTCTCGTATCCTTTCGCCGATCCTCGAGTCTGCGAAGCAGGCTTAGAAATAAGAAGAATTTTATATAACTATCACATTCACTCCTAAGTTAAGGCACGCTTTGGTTACATGTAAGACTTTTATTTTTTTTGCATTATTTCATCTGTGGCCTCATTTCACTCTGGCGGTATATCACATTCATACAGTTTACAAACCGGACAAGTTTGTCCGCATAAACTAAAATTGTGAGCACATTTTCTACAGAAGTATTTTACGATTGTGTTTAAAGTTAATGTTTTTTTGTTTATTTTTAGTCAAAATGACACATCTGGTTTGGACTTGCACTGTTTTCTTCTGTTTGCTGGCTGTACTCAACTTAGGAGAATGTAAAGCATTAGGAAATGATATTGATACTCAACAAAAGGTACGTTGTTTTTTTATAAATATATTCTTTAAAACTTTTTGATTTGCTACATTTTCTATTTTTTGTTTATATTTATTCTCACGGTGAAGTAACAGTCAGGAAGTCCACATGGATAGAAGTTGTTAGTGCATACAGTTATTAATATAACAATTATGTATATTATAACATTATGTACTAATTAACATGGATATCACATTCCTATTATAATGAATGTAGTTTCAAGACAAGTAGCACTCTCACTTAACAGTTTTATTATAATTTTAACAAAAGCGTTTATATATTTTCTTACAGTAGCCTCAGAAAATATTTAATTAAACCAGAATAGTTTGACATTGTTATTATGATATAATCATTCACTGTCCAGTTTGGCATGACTCATAGCGCCTGTCAAAATTCAATACCTAAACCTATGTAAACCCCAACCCTAAGCAAACATGAATTCGCTTCATAATTATTCTTCATTTCAATTCTCTTCAATTTATGCGATTTTGGAGCGTTTGTCTCATGATAATAGAAGTAACTCTGTATCTGTTCACTGTAATGTGAATATTCACTCTAATTTTTTTAATGCCTTTATGTTAAAAAAAATTATTATCATATTAATATTAAACTTTTTATCCCCATTCTTCTAAAGCAAAATTCCATAAGAACTCTAGTTTTTTTATCTAATATTTAACTAGTTTGTTTGTTTTACTATTTCGTATATTTTATTTCAATTTTATTAAGTGCTTGTTTGTTATAGTGGCTGTAAGGGTTTCTTTTATAATTTTTCTTTTTATTCTTGTCTGTGCTGATTTTTTTTTTGTTCACTGCAAGCTGTATTCAAACTCAAGACGTCTACTTACTCAGACAATTCTGACAAAATCTATTTATGGCATACATTAATTAAAACATTAACGCCAGATTTCATAATAAAGTCAAAGTGGACTGTAAATTTAATGTTGACTTTAACTATTAAAATTGCATTGTCAAAGTCAACTTTAAATTTAAAGTCCACTTTAACTTTATTATGAAATCGGGCGTAAGATGATATTTTCAAATTTCCTTCGTGTATCCGTCGCCGCCCCTGCAATACTTGGAGTCGATCTACCAATGGAGTCCTATGTAGTTTTGCCTCCTGGATCTAAATATGAAAACGGTATTTCGATGTCTCGAACTATCTTCGAAATAACCGACCTCAAAATCTAAAAATCTGATTTTTGACTTAAGTTATATAATATGTCAGTTGTCTCAAAATGTATGATCTCAAAGTCGAAAATAGAGTTTTTGACTTAAGACATTAAATATGATGTAAACAAAGTTTTCATTATGATAATGCTCGCGTCCTCAGTTTGTTTTTACTTCGTATCGTGTTTAATTGTATGTTATGTATTATTGTTCCTTTAATGCTCTTCTGAAGCTATTTCCTTGTGGCATTTTTATAATTAACTATTTTTCAATGGGAAATAAGCCACAATTTTACCAAAAAAATGATTTTATTATTAACGTTTTGACGCCCAAATCGGGTGTCGTCAAAATACAAAATAATACAGTATTATTTTGTATTTTGACAACGACACCCGACTTGGGCGTCGAAAAGTTAATAAAATCATTTTTTTGGTAAAATTGTGGCTTATTTCCCATTGAGAAATAGTTGATTATTGTTCCTTTATTTTCATATTATTATATCCAAGTTGTAACCATTTGTCTATTAGTCTATTTGACTACTTAGTGACCATCTTCATTTTGTGCATTCTATATTTTAGTTTTTCTAAATTTATCTACACGCTTTATATCCTGCTAAGCCGACAAAATATGCATCATCTGTGAAGCTTCTAATGCAAAGCATCATCTGTGAATTCTTCAGTCATTCTTTCTTCTCACACCTCACACTTCTCAACACAATGTTGATGTGCTTGTGCGTAAGTGTAATGGTATCACTTTAGACACCTTTATAAATGTTTATTAGTTTACGGTTGGTGAATAAATTACCAATAGTTCTTGTCTGTTGGTATATTTTAAAACATCATTTACATGTATATTTGCACATATTAATTAGTTAGTTTTTTATTGTATATTTTCTTCTTCTTTGTGTGCAGATATGATTCTGTCTGTTTTTTCAATGTTCCTGCAGTAAGTTATAAATTCCATCGTTGTTTTGGTCGTCACTGCTATATTTGGTTCCATTCGGCTTATGTACTTAATGTTCTTCAACTTGCATCTTCGTCGTATATATGTATTGTGGAACTATATATGTAATATTCTTCTATATAGTTCTAATAGTTCTAGCTCTTCCGATAGTGTCTGACCATCGATTTTTGGAAGGGATTTCATCTCTGCTATTTCCAGCATTCTTTTTGTCCTCTCTGCGTCATATCATGTTTCTGTCAAGTGTGTCATTATTGGTCTAATTACTATTTTTTAAATTCGCCTTTCATTTCTTTCCCAATATTATTATTATACAGGGTGTCCCAAAAGTACCGGAACGGTCGAATATTTCGTGAAACAAACATCGGATCGAGAAACTGAAAAATACGTATTCAATAATTTTCAAAAATCTATCCAATGACACAAATCACGGTCCCCCACTACACCTCCTGGAGATGGGGTGGGGGAACTTTAAAATCTTAAATAAAAACCTCTAATCTGTATTGCAGATTTGGATTCCTTACGTAAAAGTAAGCAACTTTTATTCGAGACATTTTTTCGAATTGTGGATAGATGGAAATATAATCGGAAAAAATTATTTATCGTGATACCGTGGGTAAATTATAGAAACGGTCTAATATCTCGCCAAATAAACTTTTAAATGAGAAAACAAAACAAAAGATGTTTAATATTTTTCAAAAACCTATCGAATGGTACCAAACATGACCCTCCAACCCACCCCCTGGAGGTGGGGTGGGGGGTGACTTTAAAATCTTAAATAGCAACCCCCATTTTTATTGCAGATTTGGATTCGTCATGAAAAATTAAGCAACATTATTCGAAACATTTTTTATAATTGTTAACAGATGGCGCTATAATTGGAAACATGCGATTTATTAGCGCCATCTAGCAACAATTCTAAACAAATATTTCGAATAAATGTTGCTTAATTTTTCATGGCGAATCCAAATCTGTAATTAAAAATGGGGGTTGCTATTTAAGATTTTAAAGTTACCCCCCATCCTACCTCCAGGGGTTGGGTTGGAGGGTAATGTTTGATGTTGTTCGATACGTTTTTGAAAAGTATTTAACACTTTTTTTTTATTCTCATTTGAAAGTGTATTTCTCGAGATATTAGACCATTTCTATAATTTACCTGTGGTATTAGGATACATCGTTTTTCCCAATTATAGTGCCATCTATCCAGAGTTCGAAAAATGTCTCGAATAAAAGGCATACTTTTACGTAAAGGCCGCTTTACAGCTTGCAATTCTACCTGCAAGACGCAAGAAAGTTGCCTAAAGGCATGCGCAGTATGTCGTCAGTTGATTATTTCATGCAAGTTCTTGCAATTGCGCGATAATTGGTTTGGTGCCATTTTTTCTACAAGTTTTCATGCAAGTCTAGGGGAATTTGTAGGAAGTTTGATTTTTCCACAATATCAAATGTCATAATCACTGATTGACAGGGATTCACGAATACATGCCGATCAGCTGTTTCCTGCTTGTAAAATATATCAACGATGGGAATGAATAATGAAATGTCACTTTCTGAGATTCTATAATTGTATATTAAGCTAAGGAAGGTCTCTCCTCTAGCTAAGTACCTTAGGAATAATTAATTTGTGTTTCGCAGAAATAGTATCTCGAAGTATAAATTTCTTTGTGATTATGTGTTCAATTTTTCCCAAGAGTTTATTAAAATGTACCTTCATTTAATTGTAGAAAACTAGAGTTATTTTCATCATCTACTTGGATAAATTCTTGTGTTAGAGAGATATAGACCATGCAATAGACTCGCACGAAAGTCTTGCATGCAATAAATTGCAGCAAGTTTTCTTGCAAGCTGTAAAGCGGTCTTATGGAATCCAAATCTGCAACAAAAACTAGGGGTTTCCATTTAAGGTTTTAGAGTTACCCCCCACCATACCTCTAGGGGGTTTAGTGGGGGTAATGTTTAGTGTCATTCGATAGATTTTTGAAAATTATTGAATACGTATTTTTCAGTTTTTCAATCCGATTTTTATTTCGCGAAATATTCGACCTTTCTGCTACTTTTGGGACACCCTATATATTTTGATCAAGGTAATAATAGTTACAACGCTAGAGCAACATAGGCGTCTAGTGTATACTCTACTTTTTCTGGTACCTTAGGTTTTATACGTTTTCGTAAGCCTAAGGTTTTCACCAGCACATGGTCCTCAAAGGCTTTCTGCGAGATTGTCAAATACTCGAAAGATTGCAATACCTGGCCCACATTTTAATCAATAAATCTCTTATTAATGCAGATTAGCACGTATTAATTTCCTAATGATGTACTCGTAGCTGTAGTTTTAAATGAGTGACCAATCCAAATCTTTGATACTAGTTTTTGTGTTATAATTGCAATACCATTCCCTTCTTATATGAAAGTTTTAATAGACTATCGTGATCTCCTATTATCTATTATTTTAGATATTATAATTAATATAGTTTTCTTGGTGCAATTATTTAGATCTGCTGTTTAAAGGTGAATATGCTTTTAGCTTTACGTAATCTTCTGATTCGATTATTAATAATTGGCAAATATTTAAATAGTTCTATTGAAGTTACCTAATGCCTTTGTATTTGGTGTGTGTGTTGACGTTGGAGTATATATCGCATTGATTAAATAGTTTGGGGATATGTTATTTGGCTTAAGTTTCACAGACAAAGGTTTAAATTTTTTCACACAAACATCTTTTTGTACCCTTCATTGTAGTACTTTAATTGCATAATTTTATGTTCACTGTTTGCCTTTTATCTATTTTCATTCTTTCGTATCTCAGTTTATACATTTGTCTTATTTTTTAACTCTCAGAAATGAGTTCAATTTCGTTACTAGGAGGTTCTTGGGGTCGCTGAAAACGAATATGACGTCGAAAGTGATCTCCGGAATAACTGGTGCCCAGGGTACCTACTGTTTACCTCGTCTTCTGGAGTTTTCAGCAAATTCATTAAAAAATGAGTCAAAAACCAATAGTCACGAGATAAACAGAAGGTACCCTGGGCACCTGGTACTCCGGAGATCACTTCCGATGACATATTCGTCGTCAGTGACCCCAAGAACCCCCGAGTAATTAGTTTTGACCAATTTTTTAATAAATTTTTTGCCGAAAACTCCACAATGCGAGGTAAACAATAGGTACCATGGGCACCAGGTACTCCTGAAATCACTTCCGATGTCATATTCGTCGTTAGCAACCCCAAAAAAACCCAAGTAATGATTTTTGACAAATTTTTTAGTGAATTTGCCGAAAACTTTACAAAACGAGGTAAACAGTAGGTAACCCGGACACCAGGTACTCCGGAGATCACTTTCGACGTCATATTCGTTTTCAGCGACCCCAAAAACCCCCGAGTAACAAAATTGAACTCATTTCCACCGATATCTGACGAGTTTTGAATTTTTTTATTGTCTGTTTGAGATGCACTTTAAAAATGCATTTTTTGTATGCAGTTTCTTAATATTGTATCATGGCTCGGGGTCACAAAGTTTCCTGGCGCATTCACGAATCCAGTGCAAGAAGAATTTTATTAAGATTTGTCTTGTCGTTTTTTTTTTTCGGAGGTTCAGTGCGTTATTGCTTCGACTAATCGAGGGCTGAAAACCATAGGGTTCCAAGCGACATTCACAAAAATTTTCAGGAAACGAATTTTAAAGTTTGCTGTCAAATAAAACGGTTATGAAAAAATTATACTTTGCCAGATATGTCATATATTATTGTTTAAAGACTTGGTAATACAGTGATTCTTAAATCAATGCTGTCATTGTGGTATAAAATGCAAATTTCATGGTTTTTTTAAAATGTTACACTTGTACTTGGAACCGTAGGGCACTGTAACCGCTGTACTTGAAACTTTGTGTCCCTAAATTAATTTGAAGTTTTAAAAATGTCATATTATGACATATTGTGTCAACATTGTAGACTTTATTGACTTTGTAGCACTGAAAACAATAATAGTGTTTACCATGATGTTGGAAGAATTTTTAAAAACGCAGGAAAAAGAAAATTAAGGAAGCATAGAAATTTACTAAAATTAATTATTTTAATTAATCAATTTAGTTAATTATTAAATTTATAAATTATATGTAATTAATTACTTTCCAGTAACAATAACAAGCTCTGGAAACGCTCTGGGGGGAGCACAAATTGTTGTAGAAAGCCATGCTCCGAGATTGATCTATCAAGTTCGTAAAGACAAAGCAATATTCTAGACAATTAATTTTCTCATTTCTTCTTCTTCTTATTCTTCCCTTTCTTCCTTTACATTATGTGCAATTTTGCTTGTTTATTAGCGGATTATTGAAGCCATGAAAGATTGTCTCTCCATCTCTTCTTGGTGATTTGTCCCTTGCTACTTTAACTACTCTTGTGTCCGCCACGCTACTGATACGACTGCTTCATTATTTTTTCTATTCATTAGATTTTGTTCTGATCCCGTCACTCCTTACTCGGTCTCTTAGCGTGTTTGTTGTTATTTTTCTGAGTACCCTCATTTCTGTTGTTTTCAGAATTCTCTGTGTTTTGGCTATGTCGGATCTTGTTTCTAATACATTTTTTATTCTGATTCTGTTTCTTTTCGTTTCAAAAGTTGTCATTTGTGGCTTTTTCAATATGAGGCAGGCAGGCACTATGAGGCAGGCAGGCGTTTATGTTGTCCATAAATATAACATAATTACCAACAGCGTCTTTCCATAATCTAACCATACTAAGAACTATATTCTTGATGATCGTTGATTAGGTCATAATATCCATCTTCCATAATAGATCCATCCCATTGTACTACAGCTCAAGTTGAGCCTTGTTCTCCTTCAGTAAGCTTTTCTAAAGATCTCGATCTACTGCTGTTCTCTTCCATGAATGTGTTTTTATTTATATTTCTTGCAGTAGCTAGTTCATCTATATTTTTAAATTGTTTCTTCCTTCCTTGTATAGATATGCCGCTATATTATCTGCACCCTGCGCTTTATTGCTTTTTTTTATTTGGGTTGCCATTCGCACCTTCTCTAGTTTTTGAAGTCTGGTTAGTTTATAGGAAACTATAAAAGGAGAGGACTAGGAAGGAAAAGACTATCGTGGCTCAGAAATATCCGATAATAGACAGGGCTAAATTTTGAACAGCTAATAAGAACAGCTGAAGACAGAGAAGAGTTTGCAATTGTAGTGGCCAACCTCCATTGAGGAGACGGCACTTTAAAAAGAAGGTTAGTTTATTTTGTTCTTTTTCCCCCATCAGTTCTTGTTGTTGTACTTCTTGTTGTTCCTGCTACTGCCAATGTTGTTATAGTGGTTGTATCCATTCGTTTAATAGTTACCAAAAATAAATTATTCAGATGCTCTTAGTTTCCTCCGTGTTACTATGTCACCCTTTTTATTTCTGCGTAAATTACTTTTCGGCTTATATCCCTTTCTTCATTTTTGATAAATTAGTAGGGGAGAGTTAGACAAAACGGGATACCATTCTTGTTTATTTTTATTACGGAAAAAATGTTAAAGAAATTATCATATTATTATTTTTTATAGGTATAACATTTACTGAAGCACACAAAAACATATTTTTAGCTATTCTTAATAACTGGAAAATAGTAAAAAAAAATTTATTAAAGTCCTGCACATCCCGTTTTAGCATACCACGGTTGGATAAAACGGGATAGGTTCACAATATTTAATTTTTTGCATAAAATTACCTAAAAATTATATTTAAGTAGATATAAGGCTGCAAAGCAAAATTTACCCTTGAAAAAACAATATCTTTAGTAGTCAGAAACTTAAAAATAGGCCTTTTTATATTTTATTGCAAAATGGGAAATAAGACCTTTTATTTAGGACTAGGTGCGTATATCAAAACAAAAGTCACATAAAAATATGTTGTTTTATTCTGCAGTATGAGAACACGCTTTATCGCTATTTAAAAAAAATTATAGGCCAACAAATAATTAGGTGGATAAAACGGGACATAAAAAACTGTATCCCATTTTATCCAACTTATAAGTGTCCCGTTTTGTCCAACTCAGACATTTTTCAAAACAAAAATGGCTCCTGCCTAAACGTGAAAGTAAGATTAGATAGACTACACATGAGAATATTCGTTAATGAGTGCTTAATTAAATATAATAGTCACCGGAATTATACGTTTAGATATGTAGGCAATATAATGTAGAAAACAACGCACTTAAAAGTACAAAGTAACAAAAAAATAGAGTCAAACAATTCTAAACACAACAACTTTTCATAAAATAGGGGCATCGAGGTAAAACGAACTGAGAATGTTTAAATGACGACTGAGAACAAGTTTTCGTCGTTGTCCGATTGATAGCAGCACTAGTTGGGTCTTTAGGCCAAGTATCCCGTTTTATCCGACTATCCCGTTTTATCCAACTCTCCCCTATACACTGCATGTTTCATTTCCCTTGAACTCTATCTCTCTACGTTTAATATCCGTTAGTTTTCGTTCTTTTTCTTTTTTTTTGTCTGAATAGTTTATCTGCTCTTCATTTTTTGTTCTCCAATTCTGTTTTTCCTTTTTAGTACATCTGACTAATTATTATGTGCTTAATTTCTTTCTTGAAGCATGCGTGTGCATTCTTCTTTCAACAATTTTTCATAATTTCGTTGTGTCTTTGTTCCTAGGACTTATTTTGTGCTGTTCAGTATCTTCTTCTTCTTTTGGCATCATAACCCTGGATGGGTCTTTGCGTGTCTGGCTATGTCCTTCCATTCAGATCTCTCTTGTGCCCTTCTCCTCCATTGTCTTATATTCATGGTTTTCAGGTCGTCTTCCACGTCATCTATCCATCTCGTTCCTACCGGCTTCCACTACAATATCTTCTTTGTCGTTTTCGTATCTTCTTGTCGCTGAACATGTGCCAGCCATGACAGTCTTTGACTTTTCACAAATCTTACAATATCGTACCCTTTATTCAGTTCATTAACCTCGTCGTTTCTCCTGATTCTCCCTGTGCCGTCTTCCTCTTGCACCGGGCCATATACTTTTCTCAGTATTTTCCTCTCGAATGTCCTGAGTTGGGCTTCATCTTTTTCGTCATTCCCAGGTTTCACGACCATAGGTTACTACAGGTCTAATACAGGTTCTGTGCAGTTCAGTATAATGCTGCTTATTATATTCCGCCATCCATAATGCCAACCCAAGCCAACAGCACGGGAGGCATTGGGAGGCACGAAATTAATATGTTACCGTTAAAACCCGATTTCAGTTAAAACCCGAATTTACTAGGAAAAACTAGTTTTAACTAAGCGTTTTAGACAATTCTAGTTTTATCTAGTCAAAACTAGATTTGACTGCTAAATTCAGTTAAAACTATAAATCCCGAATAAATTGCATTTAGAGTAGTTTATACTAAATTTACGTGCTTAGAAATCGGCCCACTTAAAAATTTGGTCATTTTTGATGTCTCATATTTCCTAAACCTGTTGGCCGATTTAAGTGATTTTTTGAAAATATTATAGCCTGATTCTTGAGCAGTACCACTGTAATTGTTGCTAAACAGGTAAATTTTCATTGTATACTGGGTGTACCAATCAAACTGTTTTTTTTTCTCAAAGTTCGCATCATTCTGTGGAATATTCTGGTATTTATAAAATACTGAAATTAAAACCCAACTATAGCCCCAGGTTTTCTAATATTATGTTGTTTGATTCATTAGTTTATGTTGGATAATAAAAACTTAGGTACTTTAACAACTAGACATGTTCTTCATCAATATCATCAATACCAACGGTGTTTCTAAATAAGTGCGACAAACTTTAAGGGGCATAGGCGCCCATACCCATGGTGCTATATCTTTTCGGGTGCTCTAAACTAAGTATATATTATTATCCATAGTGTACAAAATGTAACGTGCAAAATCTTCACGTCTGTCCCCCCTGAAAATTTTTATATGGGCGCCCATGTTAATGGGTAATTCTGCATGAAAAAATAATGACAGTTGGCTTTTTAAACGAATGTCCACAAATGTTTCGTTTCCGAGATACGGGATGTTGAATGTTTTCTTACAAACTGACGATTTGTTTATTGCTTTAAAACCAGTTGAGATATGCACATAAAATTTGGTAGGTTTTAAGAGATGGTTATTGTTTTGCGTATTGTGGCGAATGTTTTGACATGCAACTAAGAATTTTATATTCACCATTGGAGTGCATACGGGTAATATGACCCGTATGTACGCCAATGGTGAATATTAAATTCTTAATTGTATGTCAAAAAATGTGCAATAACTACGCCTTAAAACCCACCAAATTTCATTGGCATATCTCAACCGGTTTTAAAGCAATAAATAAATCGTCAGTTTGTAAGAAAAAATTCAACATCCGTTATCTCGGAAACGAAACATTTGCGGACATATGTTTATAAAGCCAAGTAATTATTTTTTCATCCAGAATTACACCTTAAAGTTTGTCGCACTTATTTAGAAACACCGTTGATATTGATGAAGAACATGTCTAGTTGTTAAAGTACCTTAGTAGTTTTTATTAAGTTTTTATTTAAGTATACTTTAAGTTTTTATTATCGAACATAAACGAATGAATTAAACAACAGAATGTTAAGTAAATCTGAGGCTATATTTAGGTTTTAATTTCAGTATTTTATAAATGCTAGAATATTCCACAGGGTGATGCGAACTTTGTGAAAAAAACACAGTTTGATTGGTACAGCCGGTATAGTTATACAATGAAAATTTACCTGTTTAGCAACAATATTATTACACTGGTATTATTAAAGAATCGTGCTATAACATGTTCAGAAAATCGCTTAAATCAGCCAACAGGTTTAGGAAATATGAGACATCAAAAATGACCAAATTTTTAAGTGGGCCGATTTCTATGCACGTAAGTTTAGTTTAAACTAGTTTTTACTGGAATTGCCAGCGAATACCAGTTAAAATCGTTGCGAGAAGAGACAAATACGATTTGTCTCTTTCGGGGTAGGGTTACAAACGGTAACAAACTAGTATGTGCAACTGTTGATTTTTCTGCATCGTTTTTATTGGTTATAATATCATTATTACACTACTGTGTATTATTCACCATGAGTGATAATGTCGAAGATCAGGTTGAAAGCAGAGATATAAGAACTTGGAAAGAACGTTTTTTGGAAAAGATCTTACAAAAGAACAGACCGAGAAAAAAGAAAGTCACTACAATGTTGTGACTAAAGCATGCATAATAAATTAATGCCCGAAGTACAAGATGCGGAACTGTCTGCCCAGAAAACACTAAAACGATTTAGAATTGTTGAAGTTGGCGAAGTAAAAAAGTTTGCTTCTAGAATTGAACCCATCAAATATTATGTACCTGCTGAAGACATTTTTGTCATAATTGAAGCAGCCCACGTTGCTATTGGTCATGGAAGTTGGGTTAGGTTGAAGACTGAAACCGCCAGAAAATACGCAAATATAAGAATTGGTATGTTCAATAATTTTATATCAATTTGTAAGACCTGCCAACGGAAGAAGAGTAAAGCGAAGAGGGGTCTTGTGTCGAAACCTTTATTGCATTTAGAAATGAATAGTCGCTGTTAGGTAGATTTGATCGATATGCAATCACAAGAGGATCACGGCTAAAAGTTTATTATAGTTTATCAAGATCATTTAACAAAATTTGTTTTGTTGAGACCATTACAAAATAAGAGGGCGGACGAAGTTGCTTATCAATAATTATTATCGGATACATTCTTGATTTTTTACATTCATGCATTTTACTTTCCGATAATGGATGCAGTTATAAATGCGGTAATGTCATACCGGCCTAAGGCGAAATTAGTTCATGGAAAACCAAGGCACAACCAGAGTCAAGGTTCAGTAGAGCGAGCTAACCAAGACATCGAGAAAATGTTAGCTGTCTGGATGCAAGACAATAACAACAAGTGGTCAAAGGACTTGCGTTTTGTACGTTAACGATCTTGTCCAGTATTTTACGTTTTAGAGAAAGTATTTACAAATAACCAGAGCAGCAAATTATTTACCGAGTTTAGTTGAATCTAGAAATTACTGAAAAGTTTAGTAAAAACTAGTTTTGACTGAAATATGTTTAGTCTCAACTAGAATTAACTGAAAATATTTGATAGTTCTAGTTTTCTCTAGTTAAAACTAGAATTGTCTTAAGCTCATAATTAAAACTAGTTTTTCCTAGTCAATTCGGGTTTTAACTGAAATCGGGTTTTTACGGTAACAAATATACGCCAATTGGATAGCTTTTGTTAGTTATTCTCAAAAAATAGGTTGGTAACTATTTTAACCAGGGAAAAATTTGGTATCATTGAAAACAAAAACGAATTCTAAAATCCTTGAATATACCTTTTAGCCAATTTTAGTCACCAAACCTGCTACAAGAATTGTTCGTCGTAGTGAAAACCAAATATACTAACTATTAATTTCCTTGTATTGTTCTGATATTGTCATAGTAGAGACTCGTATCATTATTATTGTTGTGTAACGATTCTAATGTTGATTATTGTCATTTCTAGGTATAACTTAAAAATAAATAGACTCTAGATGGAGCTCACTACAGTGTTTCCGAAAAATCGTTTTAAAATCTTTAAACTCATTGATGCAAAACATTTGAATCTAAAATGTTTATAGTATAGGTTATTTTGTTGGTATTCCAATCTAATAGGTACTTTTTTTACAACAACAAACTATTTTTTTTAAACGGAAATTAAAAAATGGGATATTATTGTCAAGGCAATATCTATCAGTATAGAGATATAGCCTGTAATTATTAATGACCGATGTTTTACTTGGAGTATGCATTTAATTCCGGTAAGTCAACCTTGAGTATTTAGATATTTTAATGATATCTCTCTTTTCGTGTAAAATCTTAACACCCACCAAAAGCCTTCAGTAGGTAACAATTTCATCAAATTTTGTGAAATTGAGATATTATCAGTCTAACGTAATTTCAAACCTCAACACGGAAAGCGAAGCACAAAATAATTCAATAACAGAGACCCTGAAGTTTAAAAAAGAAGAAACCTTTTTGCAATACAGAACAAGATAAACACCACAGGTATACAACCACTATAAACGAATCAAAAACGAAACGCATAGTAGGACAAATAAAAAGGGAACACTGGTAGAACTTTTTTAAACGAATGGAACACGACTTCTACGGAACACAAAAAGAAGTAAAGAAGTATGGAGAGTGACCAAAGGACAAAGATGAGATGAACGAACCTATAACAAACAAAACACATTTAGAAGGAAACACGAACAGACTACTTTCGATCTCTATTTGCCAAAGGTGAGGATAGTGAACCACCAATACCTGAAGTGGCTACAAACGAAAAAATATACATCGAGGAGGAAGGGGTAAAGGGTGCATTACGGAAATTAAAAATAAAAAATACAAAAACACCAGGTGAGGACAGAATATCGAATGAACTACTAAAGTACGGCGAACAAGAGCTGATCAAACAACTATTAAAACTAATTAAAAAATAATATAACTAAACAGAATACCACAAGAATGGAAATCAAGCATCCTGATACCTCTCTTCAGAAATAAAGACAAATCGATGCCGGAGGCATATTTAGAAATGCTCCTATACTACGGCACCAGAGTGCTGAAATCAGTTAGCCTTTGAAATACACTATTACACTACAAACCCTCATTGATTTAGGCACCTATTAAATTATTATACAGTGCTAGTCAAAAGTCCGTACCCCCCCTCGTATCTTTTGAACGGTTATACCTATAATAGTGAAATTTGGAGGGAAGAAATAAACGGACGTAAGCTTCTTAACTAGTCATGACAGGTGACGTAATAGTGACAGATGACTTTACAGCGCCACTCTGACAGATAATTTTAAATGAGACCTTATGACAAGTGATACATCGTTTGAAAGGTATTGAAAATGCCTATTCAGACATACTAATTTTGTTTGAGTTTAAGCAAATTTTGATGAATAAATGAAATAAATATAAAATTGTACTTTCGCATTTAATTAATAAAAATTCTAAATTCCGCCTATGATTACTTGTCAAAAAGGTTGATGTTGTCGTAAAACTACTAGAGAATTGAAAAACGTCAACTTTTTTGACAAAAAAAACCATAGGCGGACATTTGAATTTTTATTAATTAAATGCGAATCTACAATATTATATTTATTTAATTTATTCACCAAAATCAAAATCCACTTAAACCCAAAAAAATTAGTATGACTGAATAGGTATTTTGAGTACCTTTCAAACGAGGTATCACTTGCCATAAGGTTCCATTTAAAATTATCGGTCACAGTGGCTCTATAACGCCATCTGTCACTATTACGTCACCTGTCATGAATAGTTAAGAAGCTTATGTCCGTTTATTTCCTCCCTCCAAATTTCACTATTATAGGTATAACCGTTCAAAAGATAAGAGGGGGGTACGGACTTTTGACTAGCACTGTATAAGACGTCTATTAAATTATGGTGCCTAAGTTTTTATTGCAATTAATATTATTGTAAGTATTGTATATTTCAATTTATTGTATTCAAATAGAAATGTCGAAACTGCAATAAACCTAGCATACTTAAGAATGTGTTTTTTGACCCTAACCCGAGAAACAAATAAAACAAAAATTAAAACAAAAACGCCAATGAATAAAAAACAAATAAATATTTTTTATTTTTATTTATTTATAAGTACAGATATAATTACTCGTATACAGTGCGTCCATAACGACACCTGATATGAAAAACATTGTAACTCACTTTTGCTTAGTTTACAGGAGAGCGATTTAAAGAAATTTCCAAAACATTTTATTTTTTTACTGGGTCAGCTTTTACATTTTTTGTGATGTTCTTAATCCATATTTTATAACTTTTTCTCAGCTTTTCACTTTTACATATCACATTGTTGTTAACATTACTGGTCCTGATTTAGGTCGAGTTACAATAGCAAATTTTTTCAGAATTGTAGGTGAAAATCATTGTAAGTGGTTCATACAATGATATTTCAACACAGTATGTTTCTTTGGCTAGGTGGATATAAATTGTAACTAATCAGTAAATATCCAAATAAAGAGATTATAATTAATTTATTTTATTGGTTTTACTTTAAACGTGATTTTTTTGCTCAGACCAGTAGTATTTAAGAATTTACGTCATACATACTAACAAGAAGTAGGTAAATAAAATAATATCTTTTAGATTTATTTATTACAAAATGAACATTTACAAATTATAAAACAGTTTATATTCTATTAAAAAATAAACAAAATTAACCCCTTGCAAACTTTTATTCAGAGTTATCATCCGAATATTCCGTTTGTTGAGAGTGGGGAAGATTTAAATAAAAACTGCAATATTGCTCTGGTATAGCTTTACCAGAGCACAAAGCAACAAGATCTTTTTATTTTGAAGTGGTTATGCGAAGTAGACTTCCCATAAATCGTGTATATTTTTATTCCTGGATTTGGTAGCCCTTTTGCTCGATTTTGGTTTGCATTCTAAGATTATAAACGATAATTGATCAGAAATAAGATCGTACTGAAAACTAATAATATGTGGTTGTTCTTTATATATTTTACGTATTGTATTTTACACCAGAAAACTTGGCGTTTATCTATATCTAAATCCCAATTCGGCATTTTCTTTAACATTGATTTAAAGTCCAAGATGTCATTTTGACTTAGTTCTTTCAAATCGTATGGTTTTCCTGTGACTTTAGCACACCTTATCAGTGTATACCACTGTTGTTGTACATAAACAACTTGGTTCTTTTTTCTTCGCTTAATAAGGGCGTGCATTGAATTACCCTCAGATTGAGAGTGGCCCACCTCAAAAATCGTGT
The DNA here is from genome assembly GCF_917563875.1 of Diabrotica virgifera virgifera. Lineage (NCBI taxonomy): Eukaryota > Metazoa > Arthropoda > Insecta > Coleoptera > Chrysomelidae > Diabrotica > Diabrotica virgifera. The sequence continues at coordinate 66,171,735 of NC_065447.1, forward strand.
GTGTAATATTAATATTTATGATCTTAGCTGCATAAATATACATTAAAAATATTATTCGATTTCGATTTTGTCCTCCACAACAATCTGAATAAACTCTAAATTCTAATGCTCCACCAGCAACTTTTCTCTTAATAAAATCAAATAGTGCACTACTTATTTCATTAGGCCCCCTTTTACCTGTGGTTTCATCCCATGCATAGCAATAGCCTTCCGCAGATCCAAGATCAAAGATAGTAAAGTTATACACTTTAAACTTCATTTTATAATAAAACAATGATACCTCTGATTGGAGCGTAGTTAATATTTTTTGCAAATCAAAGCAGGCAGTTACAACAGTTTCTGTTTTCTTAGAAACCTCTTTATCGCGATTTTTGGCTTCACGTGCATATTTTTTTGCAATATGTAAAGCATATTTTTTTTCTATTTGGTCTTTCTCTGCTTTAGTGTTATGTAGATTGTAAGTAAGACACATATCTTTTTTCGGTGCAAAAAACCGATATTAAACTCAGTATTGAATATGTTTCTGTACTGAATTTTGGTGGTTGGTTTATCGCATGGGTGATTCTCTAACATCCATTCATTATATAGTGAATACAATTTGGGAAAAATTAAAGACTCATCAAAATACATCTTACTTGTTCTTTGCCTTACGTAATGGGATTCTTTTGCTGGAACAGAGTTAATATGAGCACGAATCGAATTTTTAATACTTTTTAATACGTCTACAGCATTTGCCCTGTTCTTGTGGCGACCATGCATATCTCCAAGTATACGGCCTCCGCCTTCATGACTATCAATTTTTTTGAATAGTGTAGTTAACCACATATCTGTTATGTTAAAAGTGTCCAAAAATGTTTTCTTACAAACTTGAAGTCGGTGTTCTGCCAACTGCAAATTATATTCATATGTCCAGTGTCCTCTGGACTCTTTTAGCTTTGCAGCTTTCCTCTCTTGTCTGAGAACATATATCTACATAAATATTCGCTTTGTTGGTCATTATCAGCCATTGCCCAAAAATTATTAAATAAATTGAGTCTATCATGTTCAGATAATTTCGATTTACATTTTCTGATACATTTATCGTTACATCCAGGTCCCAGTTCTCTAATTTTCGATAATTTTACAGTTTTCCCAGCATATTCTTGGCCAGAGTTCCTCATTTTCTTCAAGACATTCATTTTCCAAACACTAGGATCCCTTTGTCTCTTCCTTCCAAGATTTTTCTTCTTGAGGTATTGTTTTTTCTTAGCAGACGTATCTAATGGTGCATGTACAATTTTCCACTGTCGATGTATCTTGAGCGTGCAATCCACTGTGACCATTGATTATCTGAGTTTCATCAGTAGAAGTTAGTTCAGCAGTGAATGATAATTATAGGTGTTATTATTTTTGTTTGAAATTCTAAACTACTATTTTTATGTGAGTTTTTACGATTTGAGGCATGCTTACTATGCTCAGCAGTTAATAATATAGAATTTACCTCCTGACTATAATGACTTACAATGTTGTTCATCGTAATATTCCACTACCTTGCTTTCTTGTATCACAACTTACAATGCAGTTATAAAAACTTACTCAATAAATGTTTCGAGAAAAACATTGTATCCCATGTTACAATGTTTTATTAAAAAATTTTCATCAATATTAAAAAAATTTAATATTGTAACATTGGTTACAATGTTTTTTCCACCCAGTGATCAAAAATTTGCACTTACAATGAGGTTATTTTGTTAAATAACTTTATAATTACATAAGATAGGATAAAAGTTTTTAAACCAAATTGAAGGTTATCGTTTATAGATGCTATTTAAGCCATAGTTGAAAAACATTGTAAGTGGAGATACAATGTTTTTCATATCAGGTGTCGATAAAGTAACGCATAAATTCATTATTAACTAAATAGAAATTACCGAAACAGGTCGATTTTTGATTTTAATTTATGATTTTTTGACTTATATATCAGACTATTGACGTCATCCGTCTGGACGTGATGACGTAATCGATGATTTTTTCAGTAAGAATAGGGATCGTGTGATAGCTCATTTGAAAGGCAATTCAATTCTCTATTCAGTAATATAAAGATTAACAAAATTATTTATACAGGGTGTCCAAAAACAATTTTTTAATTAAATTGATTGACACAAAAAGAAGACTTTGCGTAGTTTATTTAATTCAAAATACATTTTACTGCTGTCAGAAAACAGAAATAAAATATTTATTTCAAATATAAGCATTACTTTTTGCTTAAATTCAATGTTTAAGCTGCCACGCACCTGACTCTTGACAGTTTGAACATTTAATTTAAGCGAAAAGCAATGTTTATTTGCCAAATAAAATTTTATTTCTGTTTTATGACAGCAGTAAAATGTATTTTGAATTAAATAAATTACGCACATTCGTCTTTTTGTGTCAATTAATTAAATATAAAAAAAATTGGACACCCTGTATAAATAATTATGTTAATGTATATATTATTGAATAGAGAATTGAATTTCGTTTCAAATGAGCTAACACACGATCCCTATTCTTCTTTAAAAAATCATCGATTACGTCATCACGTCCAGACAGATGACGTCACTAGTATGATATATATGCCAAATATCATAAATTAAAATCAAAAGTCGACCTGTTTCGGTAATTTCTAATAATTTTGATTATTTAGTTAATAATGAATTTCTGCGATACTTCTTGGACGCACTGTATACGAGTAATTATATCTGTACCTATAAATAAATAAAAATAAAAAATATTTATTTCTTTTTTATTCAATGGCCTTAAGGTTAGGGTCAAAAACGCATTCTTAAATAGGCTAGGTTTATTGCAGTTTAGACATTTCTATTAAAAATTTTGACTTTTCTATAAAAAAATAAAAGTAAAGCAACAAAATGTACCTATGTACAGTGAAACCTCGATAACTCGGATTAATCGGGACCACCACCGATCCGGATTATCGAAAATCCGGGTTAGTCGGAGAATATGGTAAAAATTAATAAAATACGGTATACTTACAGATAAACTCCGTTATAATTGAAATACAACTGAACTATACACAATACGGTCACAATCGAAACGATGTTATGTTATTTAAGAACAGTGGAGATTAAGACCATTGTTTAAAAAATAATTTTTTTAAAATAGTCTTTTAGTCTTTTTTAAACAATGCTAAGACAGTTTGAAATAAATAAAGGAATAACAGGTGCCTGTTGTTTCCGATAATCCGAGAAAATGAACGTCGCTCTGCCGCCATGTGCCATGAGTTATTTTTACTATCGTATAGTTCAAATTACACAAATACCAAATTATCTCTCAAATATTATATTACATACATTTTTATTGTTGAAATATTTGTCTGATGAAAATCAGTCAGGGTTAGCCGGACTTCCGGGTTATCGGGGGCCGACCTATCGGGGTTCCACTGTATCTATAAAAATAATATTGTAGTACTTATGTTATGAAATAATAAATTTATGGCTATTAATCTGCGATCAATCACAAACAAGTCTGGCTAATTGGCTCTGCCAAAGACATTTTTCAGAAAAGAAAAGACATTTCTATTCCTATTTTTCAAGCAATAAATTCAAATATAAATATACAATACTTACAATAATATTAATTGCAATAAAAACTTAGACACCAAAATTTAATAGATGTCTTATTTTAATAGGTGCCGAAATCAATGAGGGTTTATAGCGTAATAGTGTATATCAAAGGCTAACCGATTTCAGCACTCTTATGCCGTAGTATAGGAGCATCTGTAAATATGCGACCAGGATAATTACAGAGCAAATAATTTATTAAACCAAACATTAAAATTATTAACAACCAAAGTGATAACCAAACTGAATAAAAATACAACATTGGTAGCAGAACAACAAGGTTTTATATCGGGAAGATCATGCACCGACGGTATATTTATAATGAGACAGGTTCAATAGAAATCATTAGAATACAAGAAACCGGCATATTTGTGTTTCATGGACCTTAAAAAAGCATTTGACAGGGTCAAATTAAAAGACGTGATCCATTTGTTGTACGCAAGAGAGGTACCTCTAGGAATAATTAAAACGATCGAAAATATCTACCAGAACAACACAGTAACAGTAGAAGTAGAAGAAGGATTAACTGACCCAATTGAAGCTGGCAATTTTATAAGACATTGGGATTCTCTGAGTCCTTTATTATTCAACCTGATCATGGAAGAAATAATAAAAAAAGTAAGACCTAAAAACGATACCAAATGGGAGAAATACAACAACAAAATCTGCTATGTAGAAGATGTAATACTAAGCTCTTAAAGTGAAGAAGATTTACAACGTATGCTGCACCAATTTAATATAACCGCCAGAAAATTTAACATGTTAATTTCCCCACCAAAGACACAATGCATGATTATAGCAGATTCTACTAAGATGTCAATTAGAGCTGGAGGGTCAGATAATAGAAAAAGTGATGGAGTTTAAATATCTAGGCATCACATTATAGATCAAATTAATGGAGCAAACAGAGCCGCAGGTTGCCTGAATGACCAATATGGAGAAATAAAAACATAGGAAAAGAAAGAAAAGTCAAAATTTAAAAAATAGTCACACCGAGAGAAAAAAATTCTTGACATAAAGGAACTTTAGTAATATTTAAGAAAGATCGACTTGGCATATTGCCTCAGAAATATATCTTTGTATATAAGATATAATTTTCTAAAATATTTCAAATAAATTCTACTATAGCCAAAGAAATATATCTTAAACATGATTGAACTATCACTTTCTGGCAAACTTCAAACCCATTTATCAGAAAGAAATTACACTTGATGTTAATTAATTTTATTAGTCATAAAAATATATTTTCTACACATTACAAAACTATTCTTTCTGAGCAGTAATATTTCTTAGTAAGGAATATTATTATTTTACTATTAATAATTAATGTATTTGATGTTAAGGAATATATTTCGCAGAGATAAACGTATATTTAGAGTTAAGTTAATATTTCTTGAAAATAACGTGACATTACATACGGCGAAATAAATCATTGTGTTAAGGTAAAATCATTTTTTATTAATAAAACAAGATATAAAACGTTATTGTTACATACAAATATTATTTTCTCCACTCTTAAACCACTGGCTTCTACACAACAATAAAAGGATGGAGTGGCAAATCCAACTTCCTCAAATTTTCCTTCTTTTGTTAATAGTACTTTGTATCAGCAATTCACTAAAACAAAATCGTTATGTAGAAAGAGTAAACTTACTTTAATAATTTTTTTATAAAGATATAGATATTTATTTTGACAAATTTAGGAAATCCAAAAAGATACACGGCCCCACATAAGAACTATTAATACTAATAATAATCAATCATATTTAGTTCAAACATGGCATTATTTAACCTACACATCTTTGTTTATTTTTTTCTTTTTGTTAATAAAATATTAATTATTTATCTGTATAATATTAAGTCACACAATAAACATTGTTTAGCTAAAACAAGAGAGAAAATACAACCAATGTAAAACATTGACATAATAATACGTAATTTTCTTAATTTTTATAATCTAAAAGAGACAGCATACCTAATCATTAAGAAATTTTTAGTATTATTAGGGAAAGTATTATTAGTTTACATCTAAGTCATTTAATACATATTAACTAATTCACGGTTTTCGGCAATAACATGTCTTAACCATAAACATATATTTCTTTTAGACTAACTGATTTCTTTATCTCAAATAAATTAACAGAAAACATCCTCAGCGTTGCACCCGCCATGTTTGATATAGCCTTGTATTGTATATTTTTATAGAAGACGATACATTCAAGAAACCTGTTATAGTTGATACATAAGTATACACATTTTTAAAAAGGTACTTACATGTATGAAATTCTACCATTTCTGGAACTCCTTTCTTAATATATATTATTAAAGCTGAAGCTATATATACAGGGTGTCCCAGACTAATTTACCCACGCTATATCTCTTAAACGAATAGAGATTTTCGAATGGGACAAAAGGTGATATATTCTACTTGTAATACACTTTAATATGGCGTACAAAAAAATCATCCCCTAAATAATCATCCCTTAGTTACAACCCCTAACTTTAATTTTTTTAATAGCACCCTGTATATTTTTGTATAGTTTTGGATGTGGTCTTTTATCGTCTATTCAACACATTTTTTGAAAATAAAATCGGTTCGTAAATAACCTAGAAACTATCAGTTTATTTTTGTTAAATTGTGTGTCCCAGACTAATTTATCCAGGCTATATTTCTTAAACGAATAGAGATTTTCGAATGGCACAAAAACTGATTGATTCCATTTGTAATACACTTTCATATGGCGTAGAAAAAATTCTTCCTCTAAATATTCATCCTTAACTTACAGGGTGCTATTTAAAAAAAAATTAAGTTAGGGGTTGTAACTAAGGGATGAATATTTAGGGGATTTTTTTCCACGCCATATTAAAGTGTATTATAAATCTAATAAATCAGTTTTTGTCCCATTCAAAAATCTCTATTCGTTTATGAAATATAGCCTTGATAAATTAGTCTGGGACACATAATTAACAACACTAAACTGGTATGTTCTTGGTTATTTAAGAACCGATTTTATTTTCAAAAAATGTGTTGAATAGACGATAGAAGACCACATCCAAAACTATAAAAAAATATACAGGGTGCTATTAAAAAAATTAAAGTTAGGGGTTGTAACTAAGGGATG